>NC_042631.1:22866686-24088755 GCF_901001135.1 Rhinatrema bivittatum
GAACTGAGCCGGGAAGAGGTCACAAGTCAGTTATATGGGAGGGAATAAAGGCCTTAAACAGCACTGAGAGTTTTCTTTAAGATTTGCCCATTACGTCCAGCTCAAGCTAAGTCTAATTTTTCTGCTTGATGATTTCAGTAAGATTCTGTTCATCAGATTATTCTTCATTATTCAGCACATAGGGTTATGATGAACTGCAATGTGTGTAACAAAGAGGTCGATGCAATAATGTGCGTTCAGCAGAACGCACACAGTTATGTCCTCAGTTGTGTGCACATTTTTTTTTGTGTGTGCAAATGTTACTCCCAATGCAGCGAGGAGTTTTGTGCACAAAAAATGTGCATGTAAAACTGTGCATCCTGCTGAGCGCCCTTGCATGGAAATCCCATGCTGATGAAGGCATTAACTAATATTACTCCTAAATGCAGAGAGGGGGCACTGGTTTAACTCAGGTTTTCTTAGCATTGAAAGTTTTATTCCTAGTTAGAGGTGAAGTAAGGTTTCCAGCTATGGGGAAAAGCTGAAGCCAGAACTGATTTTTTTGGGTGGACCCAAGGTTAACAAGAGTGGGCTGCAGGCATGTCCGAACCCTACTAGTTGTACTCCAATGGGTTCCTAAGTGGTCTACAACAATCCTTATGCATCATGAGTGAAACTTTTCAGAATATTTTAACTCCTATTTCAAGCACTTACCATCATTACAAATTCTTTATTAATCTGTATTATTTTAATTTATATTTATGGCGATTTATAAAAACACAAGAATATCAGGTAAAAAGCAAAGAGCACATAGTCATCAGATCCAATCAATCATGATGTAAAACAAATATCAATGTATTCTTTCACGAATCGTCTTTCCAGAAAGGCAGAGATCACCATAACTACAATAAAATAGCAATAATCATAAGAACGGGTGCAGAGCAAAACTATGTCAGTTCACATTATAACCCAACATGGGAAAAAAAACTATTTTGAAATTATGGAGTCATCTAAGTAAAAAAATAAAATAAATAAAAGACTCCCTCCATTGCTAGACATTTTGAGAAACACCACAGACCCCTGGGGGGAAAAAAAAAAGCATCTAGAACCTTGCCATATCATAACAGCAGTGACTCTCAGGTCTCAAATAACAGCATCCTTATGAAAAAGAAGCAAAGCAAATACTACACCAGGCCCTAGAACATTAATACACCAACTACTGGGATAACAGAACAAGCCAGACTGCTACAAATCCCTACAGAGATTGGAGAAACTACATGCGAGCAGCAGTGCTGCACCTCAGTCACACAGGCAGAACACAGACCGACCCTTACCTAATACAGAAATAAGGGACTACAATTTAGAACTAGAAGAAACATGCAAACAAAACCGAAATAGAAAACCTGAGAAACAAGAAATGCACATAACCAAAGATGGCACAGTCCAATTGCTAACATCTCAAAATATATATATATATTTTACCTTTGTTGTCTGTTCTCTTTATTTTTCTAATCAGTTGGTCCTGGTCTCTTTTTTTCCCCCCATTTTCCCTTTGTCAGACTTTTCCTAATTCTTTCTCCAGGGTCACTCTTCTGTTTCCTTTTCTTTTCTCTCCCCTATCTTCTTCCCTTCCTCTCTCTCTCTCTCTCTCACACACACACACATACACAAAGGCTCATGCTTTCTTTCACACACACAAGCTCTCACTCTCACATGTTCTACCACATACACAAGCTCTCACTCTCACACTCAGGCTCTCGTTCTTTCACACACAAACACCCACATTCAGGCTTCTGTTCTCATACACAAACACCTATTCTCAGGCCCCCCCCCCCCCTTCTCACAACCATGCACCGGGCCTCACCGGCAAACCTCTTCTTCCGCTGCGGCTTTACCCTGGCGGGCCTTCTTTTTCGCCGCCATGAGAATAGGCTCCCGCGGTGGCCTTGCTTCAGTGGGCTGGGGTCTCGTGGCAGCCTTGCTTTGATGGGGCCTTCATCACCACAGGGATGGGCTCCCATGGTGGCCTTGCTTCGGCAGGACGTTCTTCAGCCACTGCGATGATGGAGTTGGCACTGCTGCCTAGTGGCAGCCTAAAATGGACTCATGCTCAGGATCTTCTGGTAATGGGATGTGGAAATGCGTCCACCTCACTAGCCTCTTCCTTCTAGTCCTTCCTCCTCCTCTCTCTCTTCCTTCCTATCCTCCATGCCTTTCCTCTACTCCACCCTCTGCAGGAGTGCCCACTGGGCCTAACAGCTTCTTCCTTAACTACAGCGGAAGGAGCTTCCAGGAGATGGGCCCCTTTACAGGCTGATTGTGACAAATTTGCTGACAACATTGGTTGAAACTTTTCAAAGTGGATTTTGACAACAGATTTGTTGATCCTGAAGTTCTCAATGAACCTTCAGTTTCAATGGAATTTTGCAGATTTTTCAAAACCATTGAAAAATTCAATGAAATGTCTTCAGATCTTTTCTCACAAGATTCATATCTTTGTACTTAGGAATCATGTGGGCTTCCTCGTATGATCATGTTTTGTGCGGTAAAAAATGGCAGGAAGGGTATCTTTGTTCTAGACGTACAAATCTCAGATGTTTTGTGAGGCCCAAGGCTTACATCTCATTGACATCAGCCACCCAAAAAGCGCAATTGGATAATAACTCACACTCTAGAAGGCTTTAATGTTATTGTAAAAACCCAGGTTCTATGATCAATCTAATGTCAGAAAATGGAAGGTTAGATCTGCTTTCTCAGTGGCAAGCTTGAATGAATGTTAACAGACACTAAAAACCAATAGGAGAGTAACAAATATGTGGGATTTAAAAATGCATTTGTAAAATACAGTGTTTCTTTGATAACATAAATGTTTTTCATTCTATTGTATAACAGCAACATTTTCTTTGCCATTAGGCATTATCAGATATTTGCCCTTGCCGTATTGTTAGATATTAAAGAGATACTCTCACCTTCATAAGAAGGTGTCATGACTCATGCTTATCTTTCTGGGGTGAAAATAACTGCCTAAAACTATTTACTCTGATAAACCCTGTAAAATTATTGCCTTCTAAAACAGAGAATACACAAGTTCTCTGTAGACTGGGGAATCCAGAAGGAGAAGAATGGAAAAATGCTCACACTGTGGTCCTATAGTTCATGAGAACGCTCTGGATATAGAGGACCATATCAATATATATATAAATTAAGCATTTTTTAATTTGCTTTGTATTTGATAACAGTCGAAAAAAGGATTACATTAAAATAAACGTTTTGGGGACTACTGAAATATATTAATGAAGCGTGCTAAATCTTTATTAAACGTAAACTTGCGATAAGAAGCACCTTACAGATCCCGTGACAGCTGATGAAGAGTTGCAGGCCTAAGGATGCCACATTCTCTCAGGTGAAACTGCGGTATCACACAAGAATGCTTCTGACACAGGATTTCAAAAGGCAGCGAAGATTCGAAAAGGTATTTAAAAAGAAGGAATAGCGCGCACGCATTTTTGGTTTTTTTTTCCCCCCAGACGTGCGCATGCCTTTTCCCAGCCAAAATTCAGCCCCCACAAAAAGTAGGTGCAAGTTGTAGCACCCTAATAGTGAATCAGGAAGGCCTAAATAAACAGAATTACAATACTGTAGGCTGTTGATGACTAACGCCAGCACTGAAAAAGATCGACCTGCAATAAAGGCGGGTAACCTGTACAGCACTTGTGATAAATTCCATAAACAACAGTCTTAATGTAACAAAATGCATTTTTGACACTGTTGATAATCAGTAGCTGCAAGTTATTCACCTGAAGGAAAGATGGAATGTCTTTCGTTGGAAACCTAGCTAAATACAATAGTTCTTTCTTTTTTTTTACATTCAACGTCAACGTTTTGCTCTGAAGCCCTAATGTATTTATTATCTCAACAACCTGATCTAAGGTGTCTTCAATTGTAGATGTAATTTGTGGGGAAAACTGTATGGTATCCACACATAAGGGCTAATTTTAAAAGCCCTACGCGCGGCGATTCCGGGAGCTACGTGCGTGGCTGGGACAGAGGCCGCAGCCACGCACGTAGCTCCCGGTATGGCAAATAAAGTATGATAGACTAAAAAAAGGCGGGCTGGGGGTGGAGTCTGGGCAGGGCATGGGCGGGACAGCACCATCAGCGCACAAGTGCACGCCGGTACCCGAGGATTGTGTAACCTGCTGCTGCTCCGGACTGCGGGTACGAATAAAAACAAAGAAATCTAGGATAATCAATGGGGGTTTTAGGGGTCGGGGCTGGTAGGGAAAAAAGGGAGGCAGGTTAGGAAGGGGGTTTAGGAAGTTCCCACCTTTACAGGGGAGAACTGGGAAGGAAAAGGGAATTGGGCCTATCGCATCACCGCGTGTACCTACTAAAATCCCCCCTCCCCTTATGGGATCGAGACGAGATTTGCCTGCACATGCGCACATTGACAAGGTTAAGATCAAATAATATTAAACATATCAGTCTCAGGTAGATGTTAAAAAGGAAGATTGAGAAAGCAGATCCCCGAGGATCCCCTGTTTTAATGGGAAACCAGGACGAATGATCATCACCAACTGATACCCGCTGTAAAAAAAACCATCCAAATAAGATCCAAAACAGTCCAAAGCAATGTCACAAATCCCCAGTTCCTTCAGGCTCTGCAAAAGAAGTTCATGATTCAGAATATCAAAAGTGGTAGAAATAGCCAAGAAAACCAGTAAGAACCTTTACCCATCAGCAAGCAACTCCTTCTCGTTTATGCCCCCAAGAGAGAACTCAGATCTTCCCACTGGCTATTCTTTCCACCCCACCTCTGGCCTCTGCTAGACTGTCCTGCACCAGACTTCGGGCCTTTAGCTGATACCCACCAAAGATCTGGAACATGCTTCCATTATCCTATGCTCGGAGCCCAGTTATCTCACCTTCAGGAAGAAAGCTAAACTATGGCTTTTTAGTCAATCATCCCCATCAGAGACTCCCTGTCCATCATCCTAGTTACCACAGAGGTATTCCTATTTCTACAGCAACAACAAAGGAACTTGACTATGAATCTGTCTTTAAATATATAGATGCTTAACCAGTATTGTCTGCGATCTAAAACTATTGTAACTTACGTTAAATTTATTGTAATCTGCTTTGAGGCCATTCGTGGTAAAAAGCAGAATATCAAATGCCAGTAAATAAATAAATAATATAAATGTCCCTCTGAAATTTATTGAGGCTAGACAACAGTAAGCTCTTGATATTATGTTTCGCACAAAAACTGAATTGAAGTTGATCTAATAACACATGATCTTTTAGATATTCATTTAACTGCTTCAGCGTGGCTCCGTTGAGGATCTTAGTTTAAAATGGCAAGGATGAGATGGGTTGAAAGTTAGATGGCTCCATGTGATTGCTACTGGGTTTCTTCAAGATTGGTCTTGCACTTAGCTTGTTTTAGATAGGTTGGAACACAACCCTCCAGGAAAGATGGATTTACTGCCATTGGCTATTTGCTTCAGCAACCTCTGCTCAAATTGCCTTAAATACTATTATTGAGCAGGGATCCAATGAACAAGTTCAATGATTCATGGAAGAAATTAGCTCAATAATTTCTGAGCAAAATACTTTTGCAAAACTGCCCCTACTTTGGTGCAAAGGTACTTCAAATTAATATTTACATCTATGGGAAAACATGAGCAGGTAGTTGTAACCTTCTCAGAAAAATATTCCACAAATTGTTTGCAACAAGCTGCTGAAAAATTACTATCAAAACTCATTGGGCTATTGGTTGATTGTTTAATAATATTAAGTAATTCCCTAGATGAGTTACCTGCCTCTTGAACCTTATAGAAAAAATGTCTCTTAGACTCAGTTAAGAATCTCTGAAAATCGTTCACGTGAATAAAGTAACTTGCAAGATCTGTACCAGATTTTGTTTTTCACCAGCATTGTTCAGCGCGGTATAACTTTTATTTATTTTCTCTCAATTAATGACTAAACCAAAGGCCATCATAAGTGTGCCTAATTGGTAAACTTATAATAGGGGTAATTTTTTCTAATGACAGAACAAGAGAGTCATTCCAAATGGAAACTGCATCAATAACAGATGAGATGGTGCTTAGTTTGACCTTCAGTGTAGGTAGCCAATCATCACAAAGCAGAGTCACATCAGCATGAGATTACTTAGAATGCTATTTATGAATTCTAGACTCTTGTGGTTTAGACAAAGAGACCGTTAACCATGTAGGAATCATTAAATGACCTAAACCTGAGCCCTCCTCGAGGGACCAATTTACGGATTTATCAGATAACAGATGATTACCCACAAAAATCAAATCTAATGTATGACCAGCTTTATGTGTGGGTTTGTCTATTATTTGGGGCATGTCTAAAGAACTCAAGAAAACTAAGAGATCTTCAATACAAGAGACAAGGACTGACTATTGAAATGCAGGTTAAAGTCACTTAAAATTGTAATTCATGACAAATTCAACTCAGATCTGATCAAAGCTTCATAAAAATGTAGACAATATGTAGCCATAAAGCCCGGAGGAAAATAACAATCATACTGACCAAGATGTAGAAGTCAATATAAGGGTCTCATAGTGAAGACCAATGGTTAGATTAAATTATAAAAAAAGAAGAAGAGGCTGATAAACTATCAGAACTCTGCTGCCTTTAGTCCAAGCAGGACTTAGACAAAGTGGGTTAACTAAAACAGATCTGTCTAGAAATCAAGTCTCATTTATACATAAAAAATATCAGTTATTTTCCTCAATCAGTAGATCAAAACCATACATGATCTTGTTGTGCATTGAATATGCTTTCTACATAAATAAATGTCCATTGCATTCATGATTCCAGAAGACTCAAAGATACCATAAGATTAACATCAGACAATGCTCATAGCGTAAAAAATGCTCTGGACATTGGGCTGGTAAATCACCATATCTGCCACCACCATTCACTACAGGGATTGCACATACAAGTTCAAATTGAGAAGCCATAATGACCACGATAGTTACCATCCAAATGTTCCTGCTGTCCGAAATAAACTTTTCCAGAGGATTCATGCTCAGCACTCAATCGGCATGAAGAGGCGCACCAAGGAGCTCAATTCATGTGTGCAAGGGCGCCTCTGGCATCTGTTTTAGCCTCGAGGCACTCAATGATGATGTCATAGCAGGTGAGAAGCGGGAGCCAGATTAAGCTTTACTAGTTGGATACTCAGCAAGGACAGAATTTTTACATGAGCTCCTTGGGACTGTTTTTTCTTATTTTTCTATTGGTAAGTTTTTGAATTGGTATTCTACCTCTAAACATACTTTGTTACAAAATAAACCCGTTTAAGGAGCTGAGGTTTATAACATCCTAGCTGGACAATTAAAATGATGCAGTTACGTGATCAGGGTTAGTTATTCTGTTTTAATTCCTTGTTAATTTCAAACAACAAATATTCCAATTCACAGTGCAGACCACAAAAACATATTCTGGAATTCTGAAGCCAAGCATGGATCTGTAGTAGGAAATTTGCTTTGGATCCACAGATTTCAAGTGAGTCATGTAAGTGATTATTTCATCTTGCTAAGGCAAGGCTACAGCTGGCTTCAAAACCCCATGATGTTTGAACAGTTGCACAATGCATCAACATCTTTCAGCTTTATAAAAGTTGGGAGTAGTATAACTGAGCTCTAGTCCTTGGGTTTAGAAGATCTAGTTGTCAGTGTCTAGGCAAAATATGAAAATTAACCAGTGGTTCCGTTATCAAGACCCTCAACCAGGTTTTACTTTTTTCAGACAATTAAGTAGTGCAAATGTATGCAAATATATTAATGAATATTCATTGAGATATCCTGGAAACTAAATCTATTTTGGGGGGCAAGGGGGTGTAAGGACTGGAGTTGAGGACAAATATTTGATATTTAACTTAGAACCATTGTTTTCATGGATGTATAATATGATTTATTATATAATTGGTAACGTGACAAACGGTGAATTGGCATTTTTATAATTGCTGTATTATGTGTTTGATGTATTATGTTGGATGTACTTTTGAAATAAATGTTGAATGCAGATATTCCTGCAGAAAGATGTGATCCAAACCAAAACTAAACATTAGTGGCATGCATTGGTTTTGAAACAACATGAAAAACACAACAGAAACAGCTTGTTTCATTCCGTGTTGTTTCAAAACAAAATGAAACAAAACCTCTAGCAAAATTCACTGGGCTTTTCTTTTCTTTTTTCTTTTTTTTTTCAGAACGAGCAGGCACTCATTCCAGCGTGGCCACCAAAATTTGAAAACTGAACCTCTCCGTCCACCCACCAGATGCTTCTTATCCCTTCCCTGAGCTCTGTGAAGTCCTAATAGGGCAGGATCGATTTCCAGTTTCTCCTGCCCTGTCAGATCCTGATTTAAAAATGGCGCTGGCTGATCTTGAGGCTGGTGCTGTAGTCAAATCATGATTCGTCGGGGGGGGGGGAGCAACTTGGGATTGCTCCTGCCCAATTTGGACTTAAAGAGGCCATTGCAAAAAGGTACACTCAGCTTAGCGCACAGTTTAACGAGCAATTGGACGCCTGTTTTGGACATGTGAGGCTACACCCGATACAATAAGGGGAATAGCGCACACAAGACACATGTCCAAACTCACACGTAGCGAATAGTACTCATCATATGTAAATGCCATGCAATCAGGCTATTAGCTATTACCCCTCAATGCAGAAAATTGCCGCTTGGCTAATGCACCCTAACACGGCAAATTTAACGCCAGCCCTGGAGCCAGCGTTGTCATACCACAAGTAAAGGGCTCAACTAAAAACCCAAGCAATACTGATTTCTGTGCTTCCCGTTTAAATAAAGCCTCTCTTATTTTGTGGATTCGGCCTGTTTCAGCGATAAACTGACAAGAATAGGTCTATGTCTTATTATTAGGCTTACCATTAAGTATGGTTACCATTAACTAATTATTAGACTATGTCTTATTATTAGGCTTACCATTAACTATGGAATAAGATTATCATTAGTTTAATTGTTATTTGTACTTAATACTTGTTCTTAATTTTGTTCTTAATTTATTCCTAATAGATTTATTATGTACACCTTATTTCATTTAGACTGTAAAGCTTGTTGCTGGTTTATTGTTTATTGTAAACCGAGGTGATGTTATTAACGTGCCGCGGTATATAAAAAATTACGAAATAAATAAATATGTTAACTATTTTTCCTTAAATCATGAAACGGTTTACTTTAATTTTTCTGCTGGCCATCCCCTCCTGTAAGTATGTAAGGTGGTCCTCTCTCAAGTGACGTAGGATCAGCCAGCTTGTGAAGTTCTGAAGCGGCGGGATAAAACGGACTCCGTTTTCCTAACCCGCGCCCAGCCACGTTTCCCGGGCGCCCGATGCCTTGGAGCGCTAGGGAGGCACAATTTTCCCTAGAGGGCCATGGCAGCACATTAGATTATTGCAGGAGAGGTAGTTATGCGCACGTTAGTACAACAGGTGCTCAATATGAGCGCCCATTTTGCCACCTGTGAAGATGTAAGAGACACCCCCTGAAGTGCAGAAGAGAAGATGGCCGGAGTGTAAGTATTGGGGGGGGGGGGAGGGGTGTTCGATTTTTAAATGTTGTTGGTGCTCAGCTGTGTTCCAGGGAAGGGAGGAACATCCTTGCCCCTTAGTTTCCTTTTGGTTTCCTTTTGGGGTTTTTTTTCCTTGTTCTTTTTGACGTTCATTTCTTTTTTTCAAATAAAATTAACAGAAATAAACAAACAAATTAAAAAATCTGCAAAAAAAAAAAAGAAATGAAAAAATGAAATGCAACAACATTTTTTCGTGCAGGCTCCTACTAAACATAACATTTCATGGCCTGGAAATGACTGGCATTATAATGTTGTACTAAGAATGTTTTTGAGCAGGATGTACCACTCTGCTAGGTGAGGCAGGATGGGTATTAAAATCTCAAGCAGACCAATTGATTGGTCAGGGTTTCACTCATGACCTACATAGTTCTGCTGTTGATCTGTTGGGTGCTCCAACGCTTGCCAAATACTTTAGATTTCAAACTCATGAGTATAGAGTTGGGGGTTCTGGAAGAACAGACCCAAGGCTAGTCTCTGTAAGAATGTCAGTGTATATCACTTTCTTGTCTCCATTCAAGAAAGTAGGAACTGTATTTCAGATGGAGATTATCTAAACTTTGAATATTTAGTCAGATTGGGTTCCTAACTCTTAAGCTTAAGAAGATACAGTAAATCCAGAAGTCAAGGAACTCTGAAAGTCAGTTTCTGTACATCTGAGTTTAATGGTCACCTAAATTTGGGCACTCAGCTAGAAAGGTGAGTCCAAGGAGTGTTTTAATTCAGATGCAGCTGAGCTCATTTTCAACATGTTAGATGTCTAAATTGCCTGTACTTGACTGTATCAGGCATTTAGATGTCTATCTATTCATTTAATTTAGGAATCCATTCTGACATACAAATGGAGTTTTTAATTAATTAATCAATTGACATTTACTTACCTTGCAAATTACAACCAAACATACACAATGTTTCAAATAAACTCAAAATGAAAACAAACGGATTACAAACAAGTGAACCTCACTCAACTTGAAATTCTGCACAACTGCGAATGTGCGCAAACATTATGAGGATAGCTTTTAAAGAACTGCATGTGAGCCTACGTACATGCGTGTATGGCTGCGCTCTGCTATATCCTAGTATTTTATAACCTGTGTGTATCATATATGCATAGGTTATAAAATACACGTAAATCTACCCTGCAGCATTCGTGTATATGCACAAATATAATCTTTGCTGGATAAGTCTAGAAAGGGAGCACTATTTATCCTGCTATGTGGCCACTTATCGGAACTTATCCCTCTAATTGCCACTGAACCGTTGAATGCATAGATGACACCAAAATGCATGTATTTTTCACATCTATTTTAAAATTAAATGCACTGATAATTTACTCAGGAAAATTAAGCAATTACCAATTAGTCCACTATTTAATTGAGTCCTTCTCCAGGTCATCAAGACCTTCCTGCTTTTTGAGCCTTAATGCCCTCCAGTTTACACAAATCTTCTATCCCACCAATACACAGTATAAAAGCATTTGATGTTAATTATGCAAGATATTAACAGGTGTAAAATTACATGCACAAGTTGCCAAATCTACACACGTGACTTTTAAAATAGCAACTTACAGGCATATATGTTGGCCCTTCCCCAGAATGCCTTAATCGTGCCTTTTTATTTATATGAGTACATTTGCATGCAAATGCTTATTTACATACGTATGTTTGATATTTATAAAATGGCATGAAAATTAACTCACAAATTTTAAAAAGGCCACATGCATAAAATCCGGGAGGGATGTGTGTGTGTGTGGCCGGGCCTTGCGTGCGCCGAGTGCAATTTTAGAAACAGCCCGGCCATGCGCGTTATCTCCCAGTATGCCAAGACGAGCCGGGCCAGCGACGCACGTATGTTATAAGATAGCCGTGTCCATGCGCGCGCACGCCGGGGACTGTGTGCGCACATGGATGCGCGCGGGGGTTTTAAAATCGACCCTTAGCTCATAAAGGGCCTGTTTCATCAACGTCTTTTTCCATGGACCCGGATTGGGAGAAAAGCATTAATTGGTCAGGCCCAAAGTGTAGAGGGAAAGCCCCACTTTAATTTTAAAAAAAACGCCTTAAGAAGGCACTTAAGTATGCAGCGGCCCACTAAAATAAATCTGGCGAGTTTTCACAGAACCCCCTAAAATCGTGGGAATAAAGTTTACAGAAGCGGTGAGATGTAAAAGTTATCCTGAAGCTTGGTACTGCTGTGACTCCACGGTCTGCCAGTGATTACCAGCAAGGTTACATTTCACTGAAGTTGACTAGGCTACCATCCTGTGGGTGCCATATATGCCATACGCTGGAAATTAAAGGCCAGAAAATTAACAACAGGGCTTTTTATGTGTATAAAAACTGAAAGAATTTTTATCTTTATGTTTTCTAAGGAAATGTGGTGCTATGGAGCACAGAGTTATAGTCCAAGCCGCTGTTCTGCTTCCAAGCAGCGAGTGTTTCAGCGCCTCTGCTTAGCTTGCCTGGCAACCAGCAGCACCAATTTCTGGATATGGCTTTGTGTGTGACATGAACAAGGTGTGCTCTAAAGATAATGGGTGGAGTTGCCAAATGGGCAAGTTAGATCACAGCTGGCTTGACATGGGTGAACGTGAGGCTGCTGGCCTGGAAACGTTCCCAAGTGTTCTGAATTTTTACACACGCGCGCGCACACACACAAACTATCCCCGTCAAGTGGAACCAGACATCCTGGACTAAACAGTAAAATTGCACAGAAAGACAGCCAACACAAAATGAAACAAATCTAGCACGAGCAAAGCTTATATTCGTTTCCTGATACGTAATGCCAGATGGATTAATGGATCAGCTCACCCACTGCCGTGGAAAACAAGAAGAAAACCTTCCATACCTAAGGGCACACTGAGGACACAAACCATACTATAATGGTCTTTAAGAAGCAGAAACCCAATTTGGGGAAATCAATTATTTTCTTAATGTTCTTTTTTTTTGAGAGAGAGATTTAAAATGACCTGGATGCGGCATTATATGCAATACCAGAGTCCCGCTGTTTTATATCGTGTGCTGTTTAAAACTTGTCCAATTCATTTTCGGGCTCTGCTGGTCTCTTTTTAGAATTGCATTTCATATCGCAGGATATCACGATCGTTGTGATGCCAGTGCATTCATTCATTCACATTATAAACAACTCGGAGGTCCCATTGATAGACATGATTTTCTATATGGCTTATAAAATAGTACAAAAAACGTCTTAGGAGGACAAATTTCTGCAGTTTTTAGCTTTGGTAAAAAGTTAACATAATAATAATAATAATAATAATACAAAGAACTAATGCTGTGTATTCTCCCAGAGTTTGATGCAATGTTAAATTAACAATGCCGCATCGCCCTCGTGGATTGAAATGTGGATCGGATCTTTACTTAGGGAAACGTTTAGAAGGGAAATAATGCTGGAAGGCAAAAAGCTTAATAAAATGCAGACATGCGTGCTGCTTCCTTTCATAAACTTTATTCTCGCACCTCTCTCTCTCTCACACACATACACACCCTCACTCAGGCACACAGTCTGTCTCTCTCTCTCTCACACACATCTCTTTCTCTCTCTGCCTCACACTCTCCCTCTGCCTCACACATACACACACACACACTCTCTTTCTGTCACTGTCTTCCTCACACACACAAGCGTGCACACACACACACACACACTAATGCTCTCTCACATACACACACACACTAATGCTCTCTCACATACATACACACACACACAAACACACACTAATGCTCTCTCACATACACACACACACACACACACACTAATGCTCTCACACACACACACACACACACATATTTTTAACTGTGCTTTTGTATTTTGTCAGAATTAATGAGAAAAGTTCCCTTGCCCTAGGGGTAATTAGTGTCCTTGGAGTTAAATAAGCTAATACTTAGACACCTCTGGCACAGGCAATTATGTTTGTGTATTGAATAATTGATTCAAAGAGGGGGGAAGGGCCGCTAATCAGATCTCAGCATAATGAATTGATTTAATTAACAGGGGAATCTGAGGGGCCCTGGGAAATGTGTGCATTTATTCAGCAGCAGGAGAGTGCAAGCCACATAAATTGCGAGAGAACGGCAGCAGGGCACATTTGCTTTCAGCGATAGGCTCGCATATTTTCTCCGCTCTTTGACTATAATTTCAGATTTAGAGTGAATTGAAGAGAAAAGCACTTTAGAAGCCTGGAGAACGCAGCAGTCGCAACAGCCAGGGTTATGCGCTATCACATACAATTACATTAAGACAGATTTTATGCTGCAAATTGAACAATTTGGGAAGCCAGGGGCTGGAGGAGGGGGGGGGGGGGGGGGGGGGGGAGGGAGAGAGAGAGAGAGAGAGGGAGAGACGATGCTAATTCTCTCCACCTTTTAAACCGCGGTTTTAGTTCGATGCAATTTTAAGGCGCCCAGAGAAAGAGGTGCGATCGCTTCTGCAATCCGAGCCCGGCGCGATCTAGGTGAAAAGTCGCCCGACTGTGTGCGCGCTTCTTGCAGCTCGCTGGCCGGCGGAGGACGGTTCGGCTGCCTTTTTGCGCGCCTGCACGGCCCGGCGGAGCCTCATCCCCTCTGGAGACGGAGCGTCTGCGCCCGGACCCCCCTCGATCCCCGGGAGGATGGTGCTGGACAAGGAGGACGGTAGGTTGGCCAGGGAGGCACCCGGGGAGCCTGGATCGTGCACACAGGCACACGCAGGCTGGGTTTTGTTTTTTTTGGTTTGTTTGTTTTGTTTTGTTTTCCTTCTCCCTTTAAATGATCTTTTCTGCAGCCGCTTCTCTTCTTCCTAGAGCTCCGGGGGAGGGCGCGGAAAGCACTGAGCGATCGCACTGTGCATCCGTGCGAGGTTAGGAGGAGAGCAGCGCGTTCCGTTTCTCCGGAGATCGCGGAGGGTGGCTTGGGCTGCTTTTTCAGCCCTCCTTCCTGCCTCTCTGTTGGGAAAAGTAGATCTGGTCTGGGGGGCTGATTATTTCCGTATCCTTTATAGCGCTGCCTCACCTCTACCTATGCCAGCAGTGTTTTCGTTCTTATTAATGAAAACGAGCCTGTATTCCTAGACTAAACCCTATTACATCTCTTTCGAGTCCATGCCTTTCATGCCCTCCCTCCCGAGGCACCTCTGCTGTATGTTGTTGTTGTTTTTTTTGTTTGTTTGATTTCAAGCTCTTATAGCGCTAAAGTCTTGTTGGTAAGAGTTCAGAGCAGTCGTCAATGTATAGTGAGAGCCTGCCCCCTTATTATTATTGTTATTATTTTGAAGTTGCGAGACGGTCGCCAGGCTCCCCCCCCCCCCCCCATCGCGTTTCCTAGCGATGCTGTTGTTGGGAGCCCTCGCGGAAAGAGTCCGCCCGTACCGCGCGCGGTGGGACAGCTCTGGGGAGTGCAGCGGGGACCCGCCACCCACCCACCCCCGAAGAGCCGGGAACTGGCTGGAGCGAGCGATAGAGGGGAAGAGACGGGACCACAGCAGGGCGCGGCAGAAGCCGGGGTTGGGTCTTCGGGAGAGCAGGGAGCGGGTGGCGAACTTTAGACGTCCTCCTGTCTGCGCGCCCTGCTCTCCCCTTCGCGCCCTTACGCGCCTTTGCCGCGGAGCGACTCGCATTTCATCGCCGATCTGAACAGAGCCATGGCTTTGGGGGAGGGGGGGGGGGGCTCTTGTTTAAAGAGCCTATTAACAGTTACTAAACCCCCCCCCCTTTTTTTGTTTTGTATGGGAAAAGATATATTTTGTCTTAAAAAATGTATTCTTTCGCTCTCCTGTCTTGTTGTCTTTCAGGAACCGGGGGGGGGGGGGGGGGGGGGGGCGACAGTGACTTTCGGATTTCTTTCCTGTGACTTAAAGTGGAAAACGATAACAAATTCCTCCCACCCCTATCCCGAAAAGTCAGGGATGGCAGGCAAGTCGATGACAGCGTTCAGAGAAATGAACTGCTGGGTACAGCCAGGCAATGGGAATAAGCTGAAGCTGGTAAATAAAATACAATTTCACTCAAGAGAAGGGCGACTCCTTCCTTTAGAGCCGCTTTGATTCCAGACTAGGGAGCGTGGGGGGGACGGGACAGGGCTGCGCGCCTCCTTTTTGTGGATTTGGGAAGGCGCGCAAAACCCTGGCAGGACGCCCAAGTGATCCGAATGCGCAGCTCTTCCGTTCCGGACACAAGTAGCTAGCCTAGTTTAACTTGCTAAAACCAAACGGTGCTCTCGGCTTTTCCTTGCTCGTCTGGCTGGAAATGCTCCCTGCCCAGTGCCTGTGCCTGGGTACTGCAAGCGGGATCAGCGGCCCCCTGGCTGCCACTATTTTTTCTGATGTCCGGACTCTATAATGCAAAATAGGCCTAGGTTTGTTCTTGTACTCTTTATTAAACGGTAATAAGATACAGGTAACAAAGAACAAATGCATTCGGTGACCGGGAGCAGCAATACTGTTCCTGACCGAGCTTGGTGATTCGGCGAGCTGTATACGGAGCCCCCTGCCTGCGCTGGTCCTGCTGCCCATGCACACAGCAAACGCCCTTCGGGGAAGGCTGGTGCCTGCTTTTCGCGTCAGACCTTCCTTTTCGTCTCAACAAACGGGTGACATCTGCAAAACCCTTTTGCCAAAGATGTTTGAAATCAGATCTCTGAAAGGAGGAGGAGGAGGGCAGACCGAGATCGGAAGAGTTTTCCTGCAAGGCCCGGCTCCCTGACGTCCAGGGGGTGATGGCCTTGAGCAAACCAAGCTCCCAGCTTGATCGGCGGTGGTGGTTTAAGGAGGGGAGGCCACTGAGGCTCAAGGTGTGAGCTCCTCCAGGGCTCTCATGGTGCTGTCCGGCCCCTGGCATGAAACCCTTGTGGTGCTCTGAAGCCCTTGCTTCACAGCCTTTGCTTTGAAAGGTTGCACCTGCCTGGGGACCTGATTTCGCCTTGCACGGACAGATCCGACTTGGAGGGCCGGGCTTTAAGCTTGTTGCAAAGTAGGCCCCAAAAGTACAAAAAAAAAGGAGCCTGCAAATTTGGAAATGGCATCTGCTTGCCTAGAGATTGAAATTTCCAGAAGGGGAACAAAATCCAAATTATGCAAGCAGCTTTTTGCCTGATTTTTACAGTTTAGCCCTGATGGGCAAAAATCCAACAGCACTTTTCTAAAGAAGCTGTTTGTTTGTTTGTTTGTTTTTCTGGAATATTTTGACTTTTCCTGAAGTCGCAGGAAGTCAAATCCTTGAACAAAGAGGCTCTTCTTTAAAATTGTACAACTGACTAGAAAATCTGTTACGCTTTTTGCTTTACCTTTGCCCAAAACTTACATCCAGCTCTAGATGGGTTCTTTTAACTTCTTGTTTTTAGATTCTTAAACAACAATCTACACAACTTGTTTGTTTGTTTTTTTAAATTATAGTTATATGCTTAACTCACAAGTTTTTATTATGGCTCTTTACAATTGTCAGCGATGGAGGAATAAGGGATGGGACTGAGGATTGATGGTGACAGGATCTCTGCTTGAAGATTTCCAGTAAGGCTCTTTTTTTTGTGGAATTGTTGTAAAATGCAATCTGCTAAGATTTCAAACAACACTAAAGTGTAGGAACTATTTGTGGTACAATTAAGGTTCTGCAATACTACGTGAAAAGTACTGCATGGATTGGATGTTTTGTTAGCTGCTAATCTCATACCTGCTGTGGATGCATGAACAGCCAAATCGATGGGCATCTGGACAAATATTTTATTTTCTTCACTTCACTTTGTCCCTAGTTTGTTTAACTTGGTTTTTTTTTCTTAGTTTTCTAAAAATTTTAGAGCTGTGTGTTTAGTAACGGAAGATGTCACACATTGGGTCAACCTTCACCAAAATAGCCAACCGGTGTAATTACGGATCAAAGTTGCTTACATGGAGCCAGATGATTCAAAGTTGGGGGGGGGGTCCCTTTTTGGGGGCCTGACCCCCCTCCCCCATCAGGCCTTTTCCCATAGACATAGAAGGGGTGCTAGGAAGGCATGGACCCTCAGTAAACAGCTTAAATGCCACAATTCCTTCAAATGGATGCCAGTAGCTCCAAGCACTGGATTTTTTACACTTCCTTCCTAACCTTCACTTCCAACATGGAGAATGCAACTGGCATTTTTCTTCAAAACGTTGTGCCAGCTTGGGAGAAATGATGAATGTTTTGTTGACTTCCAGATTTATGCCAAGGCCTACAGAAATTCTATAAACTTAAGTACAAGATGCACGAAGTTTGATCGCTAAAGTTTACAGGTCAAAATGGGGATGGTCTTGGTTTGTTCTATGCTTTCAAGAATGTGAGCTCGGATACAGCTCCTGGAATGGTATGTTTATCAACTGAAAGCCCTACTTTTCGTAAGGAAATCAGAAATAGAAGGTTGAAACGTGGGCTTGTTTTGATCTGTCTTCAGTGGTCTGGAGTTATATAGTAGGACAATAGACGGGGGTATACATGGAAACTTCCATTTCGTTTTTTGTCATTTAGCATATTAAAACATGAAACAAAGCAGCATTTTTGTTCTGCGATTTCAGATGGGAAAGAAGAAACAAATGTCAATTCCTTGCTGTAAAACTATAGCAGATCCCTATAATTTAATAAGCTTAAATGATCATAGTCAGCATACATTGCCACATAAAGGGAACCTGGGTGCCCTGAAATAGACTTGGCCAGTCTGGTTCAGCTTTTCTCCGGTAAGTTAATTTCCTCTGAGATGCTTACAGAGCATGATGCCTTTGAGTGGGGTGTCTGTAGCCATGCACTGTGATGTGTAAGGGCCTATATGCTAAGATATGTGTGCTAACAATTAAACACACATTAACTTCACTACCCATTTAGTAATGATATGCATGTTACATAGGTGCTGTGTAAAATGCATTAAATAGGTCACTTTGGAAATTGCTCTCTAACTAGTTAGGAGATTAGATCCCTGGTTTTGAAAATTTACTGCTGCTAAGTGGCTATAATTAATTAATCACCCAAAACTGGTCATTTATGATGGATGCGGGAAGAGTAGATGCATATTTTCTAGCTTTTAATGCATCCACAGATATGGTAGGTGCAAGATACCTGGGTACTGATGAACCTTTTTTGTTTAACAAATCTTCAAGAAGAAACTACCTGGGCAGTTTTGCATTGAAATTACGAGGGTGCAAAAGTACTCATGTATCTATCTTGCTGCTAGGCAGCTTACCAAAAACGTCTCCATGTACCCTAGCTATAGCTTAGGGGATGACTCCTCTTCCATCTTGTTCTGCCGACCTCCCCCCAGTGCCAAGCCAGTAGGAGTGCCATCCCTTACCACCACCTGGCTTGGTATGGGGGAGGGGCTTTATGAAAGGTCTGGGAGGGATGATAATGAGGTAGAGAGTGTGAGGGATTTTTTGGGGGGCATTGGGGTGTGGATGAGACAGGATCTCTTTCAGTAAATGTGGCCTGACATAGTAGCAGGTTACTATAGCCCCTGATAGAGCAAAATCTATTAGGTAAAAGGAGACATTAAATTTAGCTCCTGCTCGTGGGACCTTTTATATATAGCCTACTAGTGACAGTCTATTAGTGTGCTGGATATATAACTTTAACATACGTAAACGTGTTACAGTTTCAAAATGGCTGCATGTTTGCTAAACATGCATTTTACCCTGTATTGGGTTTTAGTACATCACTGTAGCTAAAGCCTGCTTGTTTTTAAATATGCATTACATAGCTAAATGAGCTGCCATGGCCAGTTGTTGACTATCATACTATAGCCGTCTCCACTGCAAACTAATACACCAAGAAGGAGGAGTAGTCTAAGATGAGAGGCGATATGTAAAATGACCGGTGCCTGAGGAAGGGCATCCAGCCGCCCTAGGTGGTGTTGTCATCATGTGATATCTCTTTCTGTCCTTGCACACGACAAGCAACCCCAACCTCTCAAAGAAATACATCCCCAGAAATGGAAAACGCCCCAACGCCCCAACGCCCCTCCAGCTCCATGCCTTGCCTGCCTCGCTTCTCATTTCATCTGTTGTTTCAAAATTGCCGCCCTCTCTGGCTGCTCTGCCACTTTCGGTGCCCTGGGCTACTGCCTACCCCGCCTAATGCTTCTGCCAGCCCTGAAAATGATATATTTGGACATCAAGTTGTGTTCGAGGGCTATTTACAATGAAGTATTCAGAGTGAAGGAGGAAGAGCAGCATCTGAGCTGTGAATAAGGAATCTAATTAAGCATGGGTATTGAGAAGATATATCTTGAGCCTACTATCATGTTCTCGAAAGGTAGGACTGTGCCAGTTATATGTGGGAAGGGACAAGAGGAGGCATTATATTGACAGGATCAAGTAACGAGTTTATGACTACGTCAAGAGCAATGGTGGAAAGCAGTGGGGAGTGGTAGACAGGTGCAGTTCACTGGCATAGCAAAATGTTGACCCCCCCCCCTCTTCTCCGCCCCCTCCCCCCCCCCACAAGAAGTTTGCAGGATACAGCACCTGTGCTCAGCTTATTATATAGTTAAAGCTGCTCTTAAAAGGCCCATGGCATTTTAATGTTAAGTTCTTAAGTTTATCAGCGCATAAAGAGTTGCCAGAACCCACTGTGCCAATAATGGTTGTGAATAATTAAACCAAATGGGCCACCATTTAGTATTATATTCATTGTGTGCGTTATGTGAAGGAACATCTGGTTCACTGTAGTGCAGAGAAAGTGGAGCATGAGATGTTGCATTCATTAGCAGAGTATATTTGGACTATGCCTCTGAAGTATAGGAAACACATTTAGATAATTACTGCTCTTTCAAGTTCATTCTAAAGCCACAAAGAAGCTGCTATAATTTTTTTATTTTTTTTTTTATTATTGGTTGCTTTTTCCTTGAAGCAGGACTACTGAGCAATGTCTGCCTGAGATGGCAAATACGGCAACAGTTTTTTTTTCTCTGGGTTAAAAGTGAGATGTTTAGGCCTGGGGAGAAAGACTTCATAAAACCTTCAGTTAGTTCATTACTTAGAAAAAAAAAAAAAAAGTAGAAGTTTTAAAGAGAAATTGTCAGTTAAGTGGGAATGGAGATAGTTTTAAGACTGAAAATGATCCCAGAGGCAAGTGAAGACTGCTGCGTGTTGGCCAAGTCTCCAGAAATGGCGGGAAGAACAGCAATAGCCGGGCTATCTGGCAGGCAACCTAAGGCTGGAGGTTTGGACTGGGACGAGAAAACTGAGCTAGCAGCTGGGCCTGGCGGGCTGGCAAGTACAGTTAGAAACTGGAGGTCCTAGGGCAAACATGAAGACTCATGTAGCCACTTTTTTTTGGCAGGCTATGTAGGGACCCTAGAAGGCCGCCTGTTCACCCAGCAGCCTCAGTAATATCGGTAGCTATTTAGATTACAAAGCTTTGTGCTTAGACATTTAAAAAAAAAAAAACAAAAACGGGGATGGGGGATCTATTTATGTTCATCTGCCAAGATGGTAGAGTACAAATGAGGAAGGCAAAACTGCCTTGAATAAAGGGGAGAGAGAGAGAGAGCTTGCAAGCAGTCTATGGCTGGCAGCGTGGACGGGAGTCACCTGCCAGACTGGGCCAGCTGGTCCTTTTGCCGGCATCTACCGTGCCACTCTGAATGTTAAGTAGCAAGAGCCGTGGCCGAAGACCGTCCATCACCCGCCATGAGGTCAAGGAGCCAAAGGGGCTGTGTGCTGCCTGCTGCACCGTTCACCCCTAGCAGTTTCCTTGCTCGGCTGCAATACTGGGAAAAAAAAAAAAAAAAAAGCAGGAGGAAGTCGCTCCTGCAGGTGGTGCTGGTGAGCTGCAAAGGCTCCCGTCCCCCGAGAAACCCCGAGAGCCAGAGTAGGAAGGGTACCTGGGAAATACGTGCATGCATTCAGCAGCGAGAGGGCAAACCCCAGCAACTGAGGGGGAGAGAGCGAGGCGGCAGGAGCTCGGCTCTCGGACGCTTCCTCCTCCACCCCCCCCATCCGTCGTTCAACATTTAGACGCGGAATCCGTCCGACTGAGACGCTTTTTTGGGGTTTGTTTTTTTTTACAAGGCAAGGAAACTATGTAGCGGCAGGCAGGCAGGTTTAGGAGCTCTCAGATGCGATCGCAGGAGGACGGATCGATTATCACTCGGAAGGTGAGAGCCAGGGAAGCGGCTCTTGCCCCCAAATCGCAGCGCGCCGATCCGAGGTGCAGCGGCTCCTGTAGCCGCCCAGCGCGTCTTCCCCCCCCCCCCCCCCCCCCTCTGGAAGGGAATAGGGCACAAGCTGGCCACCTGGGGAATTAGAGCTCACCGGCTGCCAGAGGACCATTGAGCCGCACTGTACTGGAGCTCATCGGTGCCAGACGAGTTCTCTTCATTCCCCTCCTCCTCCCTTCCCCAAGTGGAGGCTGCTGGAGACGGAGCATCTTGCCCTCGGATAGCCCTAGATCCCGAGATGATGGTGCTGGATAAGGAGGATGGTAGGTGACTGAAGGGTGCCGAGCATGGGATGAGTTCGATATCTGTCTGTCTGTCTGTATGCAGATAGCTGTGGCATTTCTTCCGTATGCATGCACTGTGATTCCCCACCCCGTCTAGATGTGCTGTGACCATGCTTGTGTTATGAGGCTTCTGAAAATAAAGCAGAAAATACATTAGAGACTTTTTCCTTCCCTCGTGTGAATCTGGATTGATTTCTAGCCATCGCAGTGGCTTTTATTTTATTTTTTTTTAAACCCTTTTAGTAGCATCTGACCTTCTGCCACATGGACCTTTGGACCTTTTTCTTTCAGCTCGGGCTTTGGTTTTTTATTTTTGTTTCAGGATTGCCTCCCCCCTCACACGTCGCCTACTTTCCATTTGCGTATTTAATCTGTTTGACTGTTTCTCTTTCCTTTTTTTCTTTCGAGCTATAAATCTGCTCCTAATGGCTCAAAGCTAACAGCTCCGCTAAACTGCTTTACAAAGGGCTCGCTGGCTTATTGTGAGAATTTACTTTTTAAATGGAGGGGGGAGGGGGTGGGATCTGAAGAATAGAGCTGAATGGAGAACTGGCTATGGTAGTTTACAGCTGCCATATGTTTGATTTGCAAGGGTGGCTACAAATGTAATATTGACTGCAAGCAATGCTGGGACTCTGGACGTTTTGCATGATTTATGCTGGCATAAACCTCAGAAAAGAATACAATTTGTAGAAAAAGCTTAGATGCATTCTAGAAAGTTTCCCATATCATTTTTTTTGTGTGTTTGCACAAAAAAAAAAAAGACTGAATTTGGAGATAAATGGAGGGGCCCAGTGTCATATTTTACTGATAGTCGAGTACACTAAATGCATGGAATGCATCTTGGTAAACTATAGGTGAAGTCCTAACAAGTGCCTGCCTCATTATCAGGTACAGATTATATGTATGTTTCCTTGTAATCCACCAGGAATTTAAGATAGGCGTGGAATAGAACATTTTAAAGCAAACAGTACAATTCAACTCTGTAAATGCTCCCTGTTCTTGCAACGCTTCACTTCAGTTGTTCCTCAAGTTTACCAACTTCTCTGTGTTAAAAAAAAAAGTGTAAATGCAATGTCTGTAATGTATTGAAAGTAATCTTAAAAGCCTGGTTAATTTTGAGATTTTATTTTCTGTGTATTTGCATGCACTTTTACATTTGGTAAAGTCTAGGGCAGCTAGATCTTTCTAGATAAGTAATTCATGTATAGTAACTTTATTGTTCTTGCTGCCATGATCCATGTTCCCCCACTCTGTTTTTGTCTGCCAGCCATTGTGACTTTTTTTTTTTTTTTTTAATGGGTGAATTCTACTAGATTTGCTCTCTGATGAGTAAGAACTGAGCTAGCAGAGGAGAGAGGGTCAGTCTGCCATTTTTGGAAAGAATGCTGTTTCTCAGTTATACGCTTTAACTAAAAGGGGGAACGGTAATGCTGATGTCTCTACGTGCATTTTTTTTTTTTTCAGTATAGAGTCTGGCACATCTGTTTAACTGTTGGAAAAAAATAACCTTTCACATCTCGGTGCTGAAATTCTGCTGTTCATATTCCTGTTCCCTGTATGTGAAAGTTGAGTGGGAATTTAGTCTCCAATTTGCCTGGACACCATTCCTCCCTCTTACTTTCCCCTTAAGTATTTTTTGGCACCCATAGGCTTCACAGATGGGTGTTTCAAGGCTGGTCATTCTTACTGGCTAACTCAAACACCTCCCCCCTCCCCCGCTGCAATGTTTCTTTGTGGTGATAGAAAATGGCTTGATCTGGCTTTAGCCAAAGTTCTCACTTTAGTCTAATATGTCCCCTTACCATACAAACAGTTTTTAATTGCACCCGAGAAGGCCCATTTACATTTGTATTGCCAGTATTTATTGATCATTTAATTCAAATTCTGTTTACAAAAGGAGAGGCTCTATACCTGCTTATTGGAAGAGGCACTGCTGGGACCGTGTGTGTGTGTGTAGATAATCAGAGCTGAGTCCATATAAGTCTGGCCCACCAGGGGAATGAGCCCTTAATACTGTCACACACTGTCACTGTCTGCAGAGATCACCAAATATCTTACTCAAACATACTGCAAACAATTAAAAGACCTTTATGCATGTGGTCTATCACTGTCACTGACTCCTTTGAGGAATAACTTCACGTAGCCATGTCCAAGTTATAATCATTGGTCCACAAGTCATCTTTCAAATCACTATTCCCCCCCCCCCCCCCCCATATTTTGCAAATAAAATCTCACTTAGCTTCATAGAATCTCCCCATCACGGTCCATGTTCCAAAACTGCTGTCAGCAGACAGTGAACGTAATAATGTACAGAAATTTGGCCGTTTGAATCAGCTCGTGTCGGGGAGATTTCTGTGAAGCTAAGTTTGCTTGAGATTCTGTTTGCAAATTTTTGAAAAGTAAACTGAAAAGTGAGATGATTTGGGCATGTCTAAGAGCAAAGTTATTGCTCAAAGAAGAAAGTGAGAGCCATAGCCCACATGTATCACGGGGTCCTTTAATAATTTGCAATAGACAGTATTTGATTAAATTATTTGATGTTCTCTGCAGGTGCTGCCATTGCATGATGGCATTAAAAGGAAGTATATGGTTTGATTATACATCTGAGCTGCTGTGGGCACTAACCTGGCAGTGACAACTTCTGGCCACAGTCACGATGACTAGGTTAGACGTTCTGGATTGCCATTCTTTTTTTTTTTTTGGATCTATTCTCTTGCATATTTTTGATTCCTTGACAATGTGGTTGCCTCTCCATTTTTACTGCTACATTGATCCTTCCTCTGGATAATTGGAGTAGGATAAAGGAAGAGTTGAACTAGCTGGCTAAGCACAAATAAAGGGGAGAAAGTACCATTGTGCTCTGTAAAGCTTGGAGTGGTGCGATGTACATTTTACAAAGTATTTTTTGCAAGAGGAAAGGGAAGTGGGGAAGGTAATTAGGGAATGGATTGCGCGGGTTTAATGTAGTTTATTGGCAAGGTTCACGTCCTGAGCTTTTCTGAGAAGCTGATTTAGCATTTAGATCTTACTGTATAGAAAAACTCTTGATAAAGGTTTTTAAAAAGATTGTAATCAGTCAGTACACATTTAATTTTATGCTCCAAGAGTGCCATGAGAATTGATAGCCTGCTAAGTTAATGTTATGCTCTTAAAATTTCTGAATAGACTAACATAGTTTTGTAAAGGCTGTTTTTGGGTTTTTTTTTTTTGTTAAAGCATCCTAAACACTTTAGGGGGAAAATGGAGGAATGGACATAAAGTGAAGCAGATATATTTGGCAAGTGAAGTGTGAATAATGTGCATACAACTGACAATGGAGAAAAAAAATCCCGCAGGAACTTTTTTTTTGGGGGGGGTGGGAGGTGTTGGAGGGGGAAATGCAATTCAGAATATTCTCTAGAAAGAACAGTTATACACTACAGTTTATACGGCATCATGCTTTTCATATCAGAAAGGCTTGTTCCAAATACCAGGCTACCTTTTGACCATGATGCCAATTGACAATGGCCCATTGCTGATATCTCCGTGTTTTCATTTTATGAAAACTACAGCAGTGAAGCTGTCGCAGCTTAAATTACACCTGCAGCACAATGGCACTGTAAGCATTAGGAAATTGGGTGAGCATGGGCAGATTGAGGAAATGCACGTCTGTAATATCAGACTACTTTGGGGAAAACTATTCTCAATTGTTAACAAGCTTAATGATACACTTGAAGGGATCATTTTTAGTTGTCATAAAACACAACAAATTCCTCACAATGCCACTGACCATTAATGTCTTAAAGGACAATTTTGAAAGCCACTTACCCAGGTAAATTGGCTTTCTGAATTTGGACTTGCTCAGTCAGGTTATAAGTACCTTTTGTGGGGGAGGAAGGGGGGGGGGTGGGTTCCCATAACAGGCCTCCCCCTCCATTCTGCTAAAAGAAGGCACATCTTTAAATCTGTGCATTTTCTTCTCCATGCGCATTTTATTCACAGGCACGGTCATTTTTAAACAGGCTCGCAGGTGCACATGTGTGTGTGTGCATTCGTTGGTCCGCACCCAATGACGCAGCCATTTTATAACCTATGCGCATATGTGCCCGCGTGTAATAAAATAGCCTGACCGCGCGCATATGTGCGCTCATTTTGTTTAGCAGACGCGCACCTGTGCATACAACTGCCGCTTCTACCACGTAAGTGGGGAGGATTTTAAAAGGCACCATGTGCCGCCGATATCTTTACCAGATTTCCCAGTTCGTTCCCAGTTCACCCAGGTAAGGAGTAGGACTTCCAAACTCCCCTAGTTTAATGGCCTCCCTTTTCTCCCTGTTATCCCCGATCCTTAAAACTCTGCCAATCTGCCTACTTCTCCTTATTTTATTACTTTCACGTCATCCGTAGCAGAAGTAAAGTTACGCAGCGGGGATCCTGGCGTGCGCCTCTCTGTGTAAGTATTTACGCGCTAATTTGAAGTTGAAGTCCAAGAACGCCCTTGCACGGCCCAGACCGTGTCCACACCGCACCCCTTTGTAGGAACTTTTCATTTGTGCGCGCAGCGGGAGATTCGCGCATACTTGGAAGGCTTTTAAAATCTGCTCAGCGTGTGCCAGCCTGGCATACTCGTATACCTCCCGGTTATGGTGAGTGCCGGCCATTTAAAATTCATCGTACAATGTTGGTGCAAATGTCATGGGCCTTTTGGACCTTTGGCATACTTTTTGCCTTTGAACTCATGGACCTTGTACCTAATTTTCAAAGTTTCCACAGCCTTTGTACCTAGGCAGAAAGTCTGAAAATTTCTCCTCAAAGCAATTGATCATGAGCACACCAAGAACGGTCTTCAAAGGCAAATAACTAATAGGCCAAGGATTGAAATATCCTCCTTGCTAGAGGTTCTCTTGTACACAGATGGTATATTAGGAACGGAGTCCAGTATTTTATAAAGATTAGGAAAAATCTCAGGCTTTCAAATGGTGTTTCATGCTTCTGATATGCATTGTTATTCAGCCTTAGTAAAGAGAGAACTTTTGTTTGTGTTTTCTTGTTCCCTGCCCTGAACATAGGAAGGGTGGGTAATAAATATCTTAAAATAAATAAAAAAAATAATAAAAGTCAGTGTCTAGATGTAGTCAAAGTGTAGAATATGACAGCAAATGGATCAGATTTCAGATTACAAATATAAAAGTTGTGCAAATCATGTTTTGCTATAGCTCAAATATGGCCCCATGCAAGAATTTAATTCAAAAACACTGAATTGGTCAGATGTCTATTCCATTACTTTTCCAGCAAGTAAAGTCCCCATTCATGATTTGAAATCGGTGTGCTACATAATTTCACTTGGCTAACCTTTTAGACTAAAGATTTCTAATGTCTACATTGCCCTGGGATGGAAGGTCGTCACCATGTACAGCTATGTTCATTTTGATCCCCTTCAAATAAAATGTCCACTATTCTATAGCAGTTATGTTGCAGTGAAATATTTCAGTGAGGACTTGCAGCTTGGAGCTGCACATTGATAATTGCCAATTTCTTCTATGAAGGTACAACAGAAATTTTAACAATTAGGATCTAAACTGGAGGGTCAGATGAGCATAGTCAATGTTATGGTTGCAACTGTTTTCTACGTTTGCATTTTCAATGACCAGTGACTGTTATTTTATCAATATTCTTGAATGTTTGGTCCCGGATTTTAACTGGCAATGCCAAAGATGAAAGTTGGGCAACCTGGATGGCAAGCTATAGGCTCTTGGAGTTTGACCTAATCTGGTCTACCTGTAGAGGAAGGAGCTCTCTCTTGGTCCCTTTGATCCAATCCCAGGTCCTTATCTTTTGTTCCAAGTCTGCTGCCTTTTTAGGTACTTAGGATAGCACCACTTGCTGAGTTACTTTGAGGTACCTGCTTGGCCCATACCCTTGGCGTCATTGAAGGGATTGCTTATGACTTGATCTATATCTAACAGATTCAATTAATTTAAATTAGATCAAGGCTGCTGGCCCCTTTGTTCTTATGACATATTTGGTCTCAGCTAAGTCTATGCACGCACAACTCATTACATCAGATGGATTCTTTATAGGGACCAGTAACAGTGCAAGGCCACCACTAGTGGCTCCCCTCCCTCAACTGCTCTAAAGTTTTGGATGCGACTTCTATATATTTTCAGTGAAAATCAAGGCATGCAAGGATTTTGAAACTTTAGCGTTCTAGCCAAGAACAAGAGGTAAACTTATGGGATGGAGACTATGGGTGGAGCTCATTAAGATTGCTCAGAAAGGAAGGCCTAACTTGGGTCAAGTGCTTACAGTAGCAGAATTCCCTTGGTTAACATGCAACAAATGACAGCTGCCATGTCTCAGATTTTGAGAACTAGCCAGGGTACAGCTGGCCCAATCCTGTTTGAACCTAAATGAGAGCAATAGGGGCAGAACATACAACTGAATTTGCCTTTGGATAATAACATATATGTTATAATCATCAGCCCTTAAAAATCCATAGCCCTTTTTTAATTTTTCAAATGCATAAATGTCACCCCCAAAAAAGGGTGATATCACAAGCACTTTACATAGATAGACCTCTAAACTTGAAACAGATTTGTAGAATCACCTACCATGGCTACCATGTTTCAAGCACATTCTTCATCCAAGGTTCATTTGAGGTGTTCAAAACACAATAACCATCTTGAATGATTTTTAGAATTCGTTTCACGCTTAGAGTGGGTTGTGTGAAAACTTAAGTGCATGTGGTATCACCTTTTTGGGGGGCAATATTTATGCATTTGAAAAATTAAAAATGGACAATGGATTTTTAAGAACTGATGATTAAAACAGATATGTATCATTGAAAAAGACTGAGTTAATACACTGGTATCAGGATATGATAGCCCATTAGCTAAACACAGACATTCTTGATATATTATGGTATTTTTTTTGACTGCGTATAAGTGGGGTAGTTTGCTTTTGTGAGTATACAGTGGTATTCCTACCCTTTTGGTTTTTCTATTAGTGAAAATACAGTAAACTAAACATGAAAATACAAAATTATACAAGAACTAAACAATACTTAAATAGTAGGAACAGGTTAATAAAAGAAGAAAACATCCTGACATGATGGAAAATTAGTATATATTATCATGGAACTCTAACTTAAGTCTTTCTTCGGTTTACTTTCAACACTATTCCATTTACATTAGTCGCCAGGATAACTAACATTTTTTTAAGACTTATCCAGCTGTCTTACTTAGCCAGATAAGTAGTGCTTTTTAAGGCTTATCCTGCTAAGTGGCAGCTTAGCTGCCATTTAACTGAATAAGTTGAAATTTATGTGGTTAAGTGGTACTGAACTGCTGTACATGCATTTTTCTACTTTATATTTTAAAAATATATGCTTGGAAATTTTACACATGAAATTTAAGTAGCACTTACCCTGGGTAAGTTGCTTTTTGCGCATGTAGGTCTGCAAACTTTCTAACATATGCGCATGAGTGAAATTACTAATTTTACCTATTAGTCTACCAGTGTGCTCAATTTTCCTTCAGTTCATCAAGACCCTCCTGGTTCTTTAGACTGAACTCCCAATGAACAAGTGTAAATATATGCAAGCAAACTGCCAGATCTATACGTATCTCTTATAAAATAGTAACCAAAGCATGTAAATGTTTGCCCTGCCCCAGAACACCACTAGTCACCCCCCCCTTTTTTTTTTTTTTTTTTTACACATTAATTCTGATTTATGTGTACATGTTTGAGGTTTATAAAATAGCATATATTTATGTGCATATATGCTATTTTCATGCATATATGCTAATTTTTATGTGCATAACAATTTGAAAATTCAACTTTCTGGCATTATTTAAGAGTAAAGCTAGCATAGTTTAGACATATGACTGTTGCTCACTCATGTTGATCTTGGGTCCCACCATTTAGTTCACGCCTTTTGGTCTCTGCAATGCACCAGCCATATTCCAACATCTGATCAACAATATCTTGAGGAACATGTTGGATCTCTTTGTTATTGTTTACCTGAATTGCATCTTGTGCTTCAAATTCTAAAGGAGCATGACCATAAAATATGCCTAGTTTTGAACCACTGCAAAACACACAAAGAGTTTGCAAAGTTAGATAAATGTGAGTCCAGCATATTGGACTACATAATGCCTGGGAATATTAAACTGTATGCCCTACATATAAAGCCTAGGAAGATCACAGTTGTGTTAGAATAGCTGACTTTAGAGATATAAAGGGTACAACATTTTCTAGGATTAATCATCTTATTAAAGGCTTTTCAAACTGGTGCCCATGTTAGGTTCCATATTAGGAGTTACCACCCAAGAAAGAGATCTGGGCGTCATACTCAATATTACATTGAAATAGTCATCTCAGTGTGCTGTGGTGGTCCAGAAAGCAAACAAACAATGTTAGGAATTATTAGGAAAGGAATAACAGATAAATCAGAGGATGTCATAATGCCTCTGTATTGCTCCATGGTGAGACTGCATCTTGAATACTATGTGCAGTTCTGGTTGCCGCATCTCAAAAAAGATATAGTTGCACTGGAGAAAGTACAGAGAGGAGCGACCAAAATGAAAGAGAACATGGAATGGTTCCCCTGTAAGGAAAGGCTAAAGAGGTTAGGGCTGTTCAGCTTGGAGAAGAGATGGCTGATGGGGGATATGATAAAGGTCTACAAAATCATGAAAGGATTTGAATGGGTTAATGTGAAATGGTTATTTATTCTTTCAGATAATACAAAGACTAACATGCACTTCATGAAGTTAGCAAGTAGCACGTTTAAAATGAATCAGAGAAAATTCTTTCATTCAATGCATAATTAAGCTCTGAAATTCATTGCCAGAGGATATGGTTAAGGCAGTTAGTGTAGCTGGGTTTAAAAAAGGTTTGAATAAGTTTCTGTAGGAGAAGTCCATAAACTGCTATTAATCAATAAGGAATAGTAGCTTGGGATCTATTTCATGTTTGGGTACTTGCCAGTACTTGTGACTTAAATTGGCCACTGTTGGAGATAGAATACTGGGCTTGATGAACCCTTGGTCTGACCCAGTATGGCATATCTTATGTTCTTATTGTTTTATTTTTCTGTCTTGTGACAGAAAAATAAAACATTATGTTTCTAAAGTAAAGGGCGGGGGTGTCCCCTTCCAATTCAACAAGCCTTCAGTATTCCAAGAGGCATTTATCTCTGTACCTATTTTTGAGTGTACAGCTCCAACCCTTCCATTTTGCGTTACACAGATGCTTTTAGGATAACTCCTCCCTTCCCTTTTCATATTACTTACTGAAGTTAAAATTAGTACAGAATCTGGGATGAGGAGTTACTTGCCATCAACATGGCATTTGAAGAATAGTTATATAAAGTAGAGCCAACAGTCCAAAACATCACATAAATAGGTGTATGTTAATAAGAAATAGATGTATGCTAGCAGTATATATTATGTGATGTTTTTATATTGCAAATTTAAGTGTTTTAAAAAAAAATTGTTTGCATTCTGGGCCCTACTTAAGATAATTTCTTTTGTCTTGATCCTTATTATACCCTTTATATATATAACCCGCATTTTGTACGTTTGAAGAATGATGCCATTATGCTAGAGAGGGCATGCTGCTCAGTCAGGTCCTAATCAAATATAGAGCTACACTGTCAGGTCCTAATCAAAAATAGCCTACACTACCATTAGAATGCATAGTAGGACCACTGGTGTCATCCTTCACCCCCCCCCCCCCCGAAAAAAAACCCCACCCCAAACACACAGTAATTAATTACTCTGGCATATCAACTTGAATTGCAAAGTGGTAAAGCTATTACTACTACTGATTCCTTACCTAGAAATGGTAGCAATGTCTAAGGCGTCCATTTTTCTGTAGTGCTAATTCTAAAACTATAATACTTTACCATGGCCAGCCTAGGTTTGAAGGGTAGAATTAGCCTGGGACTGATTTGTGAGGCAAAATACAACATTTATCAGGTTTTGTGGGGAATCAGAGTGGAGTAGCAGCTTAATGGTTAAAGCATCAGGTTGTGAATAAGGATTCAAATCCTGTTGACACTTCTTGGGAAGTCATTCCATCCTACATTGCTTCAGGTACAAACTTATAGGGAGATGTACTAAGTTGCAATAGTTTATCATGGGAGGGGCCAAATATTGCGATTTGACCCCTCCCTGACAAACTATCATGGTGATACTATGGCACAATCTTTTATCACAGCACAAAAACACAACAAAAATCATGCTATGGTCTGGGGCCTTCCCGCGCAATGCCAGTCCACCTCAGCTAGGGCCGCCATTGCTCAAACAGCCCGAGGTCTTAAAAACTACAGCCTCCCCAATACTTAAAAAAAAAACCCACCCTAGTGGTCTTTGGAGAACCCTGCCCACAACCCCGTCACCTACTGAGGTGACACTGGCATCCCTTCCAAAATTAAAAAAAAAAAAAAAGAGTGCAACCATTTGGCGATGGCCCGCTCCATTTCCTTCACCTTCCCTTAAGATATCTAAAATGCCATGTTAGTCTCAAGACCTCCTCCCCCCATCCAAAGAAAGTACAATCCCTGCTGTCTAGGGGGTCACCCTTACCCCAACCCAAAAATAGTAGCCTGGTTGGGGCTTCTGGTCCCCCAGCCCCTTACCCGAAGGAGAACTGATGGGGATTCAGTGTGGGCCTGGAGTGCCCCCTTACTCTGGTCCCATCAACAACATTTTTCAAAATAACGTTGACGTGACCTTGCCCTTTGGTCCAATCCCTGTCTGGGCCCACACTGAGCCCCAATGAGTTCTTTTTCAGGTATAAGGGCATTAGAGGGGTGGGAGTGGAGGTCTAAAAGCCTCTCAGACCACCAAGCTATTATTTTTGGATTTGGGGGACCACTTGGCATCAGGGATTGTACTTTCTTTGGATGGGGCAGGTCTGGGCTGGGCAAAGGGGGAGGTCTTGAGACTAATGAGGCATTTGAGACATTTTAGGTGAGGGGGTGGGGAGGGAAATAAGCTGTCATCACACCGTTGAACTCATTTTATTTTACTTTTTTTTTTTATTTTGGGGGGCAGTACTGCCTTGCCTTGGTAGGTGGAAGGGGGTGGAGGCAGCAGTCTCCAGAGACCTCAAAGTGAATTTTTAATGATTCTTTGGGCCTGTGCCCTTTAATTTTCCCATGAGAACATCTGGGGCTCACCTTTGCATCCTGATGTTCCCTTGGGAAAATAACTACAGCTCTCTCAATCACGCTGAAATAATGGAGCTCATTTTTTTTCTGTTATTTTATTAACATAGGATTGCCTATGCATAAGCTGCTTTGCATGCATTAGGAAATGCTATGCATGCTAAAGAATGCAAAGCAGCTTATTTCCATGGGGGAGGAAATCTTATGTAATATTGCACGATAGAGCCGCAATTTAACATGCAAACAGCATGTAACATATTTGGATGCGCGTATGTTATAAAATCACTGTATCGAATCACCAAAATGAATCTTATTCATTCGTTTTGTTTTAAACTAATGATTTGGGCCTAGGTCTAGGCCCAAAGCTGGGGCCTCGCCTAGAGCATAGGCCAAGGTCCAAAGCAAGGGCCATGGCCTAGGCCAATGCTGGGATCTCCGTGGAGGCATGGGTTGATGCCACGGCCTCGGCCAAGACCCCCAAAAAATTAAACAAAGGCCAGGTCCCAATGCTGGGGCCTAGGTCTAGACTGGGACCTGGACCCGGGTCCAACACTGCGATCCGATCCAGAGACCGGGTCCCGACGCCAGGGCCTGGACCCGGACCCAGGCCTAACCCAATGCTGGGGCCTCGACCAGGGTCAGTCCCAGACCTCGGATGCTCTTTTGTCCTCTTCTTTCTTTGGCACTTGAAAGCAAAATGACGCTGTCAACTGGGGTAAATGCACTGGAGAAGAAAGAAGTAGACAAAGAAGAGGCTCTGAGGCCTGGACCTGACCTTTGGGGCTGAGTTGCAGCATCAGGCTTGGGTCCGGGCCTAGGCCTCAGCGTCGTGGTAAGGTAAGGCATCAGGCTGAGTCCTGATGCCGGGGCCTACTGCACCCTTGGCCTATGCAAGGCCAAAGTTTTGGCCTGGGCCTAGGCTGAAGCTGGTAGATCCCTACTGGACTAAGTGGGGGCCAGAGGGGGGGAGATCCTGGCCCTGGCATTTTTTTTGAGTGAGCGGGAGTCCTTGTTTTCGTTTTTTGGCCCTTTTTTTTTTTTTAAATTTAATTGTTTCGTTTTTTTCCTCAAGAATGAAAACAAATCAAACAATCCATGAACCGAAATTCATGGAAAAGAAAACCTCCCTAAAATGAAAACAATTTTTTTTTCTCCTGCACATCCCTACTGTCTTGGCAATTGCAGAGTTGCCAACCAAAATGGCAATACTTCCGTGTACCCTTTAGACTCTGCATGTTTATCAGTGCGACTGGCTTATAAAAAAACGTTAAGCTTCACAGACTCCCTATGTAGACTGAATCGGACAGGTATAATTTGCATCTATTTCTGGCAAGAGTGTACAAAATTGCTTGGAATACAAGTACCTTTCATCTGTCTTTTGCCCACACTAATGGCCAGACAAAGGGTCAATCAGATCTTGAAAGAATTTTGATGCTTTTGTAACTTTTATCAGGATGATTCACCTTTAATGGGAATCACGAATAACAATGCCTCACACATCCACCTTCCATTTCATAGAACTACATTTCAGTTGCATTCTGGCAGTTCAAATGGATTCAATATTTTTCAAGGCATTCACAAATTAAGACCTAAAGCATATCAGAAAAAACCCTAAAAGAGATAGCAGTTCCCAAGTTGAGAAGGATTATGTGTTGACAACTGATGAAGGCTAAATGGCAAATGTATTAACGTGCAAGTCTGCTTACAGAACCAGTACCATGAGAAATTTTTTTTTTGTGTGTGATGCCAGCTCGTTTAAATATTTTTCGAATGAGGTTTGAACCATTTATTTTGAGGTAGTCTGCCTGAAATCAGACTTTATCGCAAAAACTTAATGACATTATTAGTATGTAAATTTTGCTATATGCAAATTGTCAGTGATCTGATTTGCATGATTCTTCAGCTGATTAGAAATTCTGCAGAACTTTGTGCAAATGTCTTTGCAAATACAAAATTACATGTGCCAAAACGGCAAAAAGTGCATGCTAAAATCACAAAATCTTAGTACTTTTGCTTTTTTTTTTTTTGCAGTTTATTGCATTTTTTAAGCCATTTGCAAGACTAAAATGTTTTTTTATTAGGACAAATCTAGTCTCCTAACTTCATTTACCAGCCATTTTTAATTCATGGGGCATTGTTAAAGCCTTGTCACAAAAAGAACATTCCCAGGTTATCATAGGCTCCCACTACCACTTCTAATCTATGGTAAACCGTTTACCAGAAAATTGGAGCTTTAGGTTCTAAATGGGTCTGGCAATGGCTCCATTAGTTTTTTGAAGGGAAAGGATCCAGGCTGTAAGATGTCACCTAGGAGCCAACAAGAATGTTCCATGCTAAGACCATTTTAATCAGACCTCTCCCCAGAGGCCAGGTCCAGTACACCTAGCAGCAAAGTTGTGGTGGGTGGGTAAACAATGAGATCTGACAGGGCTTGAGCTGGCAAACCCAGGGATGGAAGCCAGGCAACTGTAGTTCTTGGGAGTTCATGAATTGGATATACCTGCTAGCCTAGTTAGCATTTAACATAAATATGTCCAGGGAGGAACTGAGTAGTGGGACAAGGCATACACCAAGCCTGGCTAGAGTTAGTCTAGACAGATTCACTGCTAACACAACACTCTTTGAACTTTCTTCTAGTTTGTTCTTCCTGTTCTCAGCCCTTTGCTCCAGTCAGGACTCTGTTCAACTTCAGGCCTGCATGTTACCAGGCATCCTAAACTGGCTCCTGATCAGGCCTGCATGTTACCAGACATCCTAAACTGGCTCCTGGATCAGGCCTCCATGTTACCAGGCATCCTAAACTGGCTCCTGGATCAGGCCTGCACGTTACCAGTCATCCTAAACTGGCTCCTGATCAGGCCTGCACATTACCAGTCATCCTAAACTGGCTCCTGATCAGGCCTGCACTTTACCAGGCATCCTAAACTGGCTCCTTTTCAGGCCTGCACTTTACCAGGCATCCTAAGCTGGCTCCTGATCAGGCCTGCACGTTACCAGGCATCCTAAGATGGCTCCTGATCAGGCCTGCACTATTGACTGAGCTCAAGGAGGGCCATAATCTGCCTCAAAGGGACCATCTATGTCTTGACCAGTATCTCAACTGCCATTCTGTTAGTCAAAATAGCTGTATGCATATTGTTACTTAAGATATACTGTTACCACTCTTTTCAATGATGGTAGCTTTATATGGAAGCCAAAAGTGTCTGGAGAAATGAAGGGCTTATCTACATATGGTGTATAACTTCAACAGATTGAGGACATTACCTGTGGTATAATGGCTTGAAGTAGTTTTATAGTTATGCCATGTAAGGCTGTATGTTTGTCATGGCAATAAGATCAAGTTCAATCTTGTGGTGGCATTGCCACTTCTATGTAAATCTGACCTTTGATTCTCACCTTTTTCTGGAAGTCACACATGAACATCTGCTTTATACATGGTTATCCAAGTTAGTCCTAGTTTGCGGGTATACGTTTTTGAAATGGTCTAAAAGTATTATGAGGTTTGGATTCATTTCTTTTATTAAAACTATGTATAAAGTTCACCTCTGTGCTCTACTAAAAGTAAAAATATTTGCATTGTCAAACATGCCTAATTATATGTTCTGGTTATCACGTTTGCTTAAAGAACTGGGAGAACTGAACTTTAATTCATGCTCACTCTTGATAAAAATGGGCATTCTTCATCAAATATTGCTCTACTAGTAAAAAAAAAAACAAAAACCGAAGCAGTGAATGATCTAGAAAGCTAAAACTAATTTTCTTCTATATTAAAAAAAAATCAATCTTTTAAGAAAATCTGAGAATATAGCACTTGCATATCTAAAGCAAATTTAAAGGACTAGAAAAGCCATATAATCTTTTAGAAGAAACAAAATCAATAGGGAAAAAAAAAAGTTTAGCATCTGGGAATTTTCCCCTTTGGTTTTAGTGCAAGGAAAGAATGGTGATCATCCATTATCAGTGATGCCTTAAGTTCTGCTGCTCTAAAATGACAAAGACAGGCATTAAAGTTACAAACTGTTTTCAAAACACTTGGCAAAGCATTCGATCTGGAGGAGGCTGGTAACGTGGATGCGACGTGCACCAAAGCTAGAGAAGTTGGCAGTGACACAGGAAACAGAGCCCCCTCCAACCTTTTGCCAAGGAGATGTCAAAGTAACAGTTCTGCCAACCAGTTTTCCCCACTTAATTCAAAAGACGACCCGTCGCTGATTTGGTTTCTGAACACGAGGGACTAGTCGAGACGATTTGTGCTTTCAGCTCTCTGTGAGGCACTAGGCAGGTGCTCCGCAGAGAAGACATGCTGCTGTGGTGAAAGTTTTGCAATACTTCTGTCTCAACAGTTCTCCTTTGCTCAGATTATAGCTCCAGTATAAACGAGATTTTGCCAGGTGGCACAGTTATAAGCCAAGACACTAGGTCAGCATTAAAATGTTTAAAAAAAAAAAAAAAAAAAAGTCCTTGAAACATTTCTTCTGGCCCTCCCTATTGCTTAAACTTGTAGATGCTTTAGCAGTAAATCTGAAACCTTAGTAGTGTAGCTTGCATATCTCCATCTCGTTTTTATCATCTGTACTGTCCCTGCCAGCTCAGTCTGTGTCCCTCTGAAAGATCAGTCCTATACCGTCATGCTTTCTGTGCTCTCTATATAATGGGCCTGAATGTTTTATTAAATCAATTACAGGGATCAGTGGAACCTGGGAGTACTGCATATCGCTGAATATTTTTCTTTCCTTGCTGTATTTGGACAATAACTAAGGGTAGGCTGATCAAACATTGATATGGGTTTCATTCACCTTCTTATTTATTTATTTATTTAGAATTTTTGTATACCGACATTCTTGATACAAATATCAAATCAGATCGGTTTCCATTATAACAGAACAGGCGTGGCTAAGGCGTTACATTAAAAAAAGGTGTCGGAACAATAGAACGTAACTGTTAAGAAGTTGTAAATGAATGAATCTTATGGGGTCAAGTGTGTGATCAAGGCAAAATAATTTTGAAGTACTCTAAAACACCCTGCCTAACTCCCCAAAAATTGAGAAACACAGTACTCCCACCATTAATTTCAAAATCAATATCAAGTGAGAAAACTATTCAGTGTATAAAGATATATATGTATGACCGCTATTGTAAGTCAGCCTCAATATGTCATATTGAAGACTGAAACAACCTTAAAGATCCATATTAATATTTTAATCACCAGTATTATTTTTGTTTTTCCCATTTGCCAATTTTTGTTTTTTGTTTTTTATTTTGCAATTAAAATCCAATGATCAGCAATTCTCAAAAGTGTGAAGGATATTCCAAACTCAAGCCAGAATGAATGTCACCAAAAAGGTTGAATATCACAAAAGGAACCAACTTATCTTTGTTGTGCTGTGGAGGAGGCCTTGAGCATCGGAACGCTCGGAGGCCTTGGCAAATCTGTTGCGCTGTGGTGGAAGGGAGCGCTAAGGGGCGCTCTTCATAGGGGGACGAGGGATGTGTGCCCTTGCAGCAAGACTAAGCCTAGTCTGGAACTGGAGTTTGGAAGTCCGGAGGCAAGACGTGGAGCTTGGAACACAGGGGACGAGACATGGCGAGCAAGGTCCCTCAGGCGCCCTATACAGCCCAGAGGCTGGTCGCGGACCACACTGTCTTCACCGTGCCCTACCAACTGGATGGCTGGTTGTGGACCATGAGAGGAGCCAGCAAGCTCTGGACGTAGACACAGGTCAGGACAAGTTACCCCTTGGATTATCCAGAGTCAGAACAGGAAATGGTCTATAAAACCACAGAACTTGGAATCAGAATCTCAGATCAGGTAAAAGCAAGACTCCTCCAGAGGCACAGGTACTCAGGACCTGGGACAAGATGAAGACATCAAGATGTGGACATCAGGAACTCAGACGTCAGGACTGGAACAATGGAAACATCAGGAAGACAACGACGGAAGCCAGGCAGGAGCAGGACGCAGCGAAGTCCAGTGGAGGAGAAGCTCCCAGGAGGACTAGTTCCAAACGAAGGCCAGGATGGACTGACTCCTTGCCAAGGTGAGGATGGACTGATTCAGAAGCCCTTTTATTGGGCAGACGAATGTTGTGTTTGTGGCATTGTGGACCCTTGGCCGCAATGGAGATGACTCTGCCCACAGGGAGGGCCCCCATGGGGAACCACTGCAATAGGCTGAACTCAGATAGCAGACACAGTATGGATAGAGCCTTTTATTGTACTGCTGTATATAGATGGTGAAGCAGGAAGGTAAGGCACTGATCCACAAAGTGCCAGTACGTTCAAAAGGCTCAGTAGTGTAGTCTCACCCAGATGTTCATGATAGGCGGGAGCCCGCAGTGTGGAAAACGCCACAGCTGGTGGGTGGAGCTGGAGCACCGGATCGTAGAGGTTCTCATGGAAAGAAGGCGTCTTCCTGATGGTAGAATGATGGGACTGAAGGTCCGTGGTGCAGGATAAAATGGCTGGTAGGCCCTCAAGGAGCGAGTACCTGATAGTCCAATATCCTGAAATGTAGAGAGAGAGAAAGACCCCCGAGGAGTGGTTGTCTTTAGTTAGTGAGGATCCCGAAGGGTAATTGGAAGCGAGATACCCCCAAGGAGCGGGTGTCTAGAGCTTCTACAGGAGCGAGGCCCTTGGAGTGAATGGCAGCATCTAAGCGTGCAGCTTAGAGCAGTCAGAGTAGCTAAAACCGAAGTCCTTGCTAACTCAAGGTGGTAGCGGAAGCGGAGGCTTGTTATACCCGGAGGTACTGACGTCATGCTGTGGGGCCACCCCAGAGATTCCCACCATGACGTGTATTTGAGCATCAGAGAGGTGTGTGCTCATGCCCTAGGAGGCCACGGGAGTGAGCATGGCAGACTGGGATGCCCATGCTTGTTTGGAAACGTCAAGACCTTTGGCACCGGAGGCAGCCATCTTGCCCAAGGAGAGTGAAAGAGGAGAAAAAGAGGTAAGGCAGAGCAGTTGCAGCCATCTGCGACTGACGGATGCAACAATGAAGGAGGCTCCCTGGTGATGTCATCAGGTGGGGCCAGTAGGGCCACTCCTACGCTGTCCCTTTAAGAAGGGGAGAGAGGCGCGGCCTCGCCCCTTAGGAAGCCAGAAGAGGAAGTCTGCAGGACTTTGGACAGCGGCTCTGCAGAAGCACTGTGAGGAGGACCCAGAGCAGACCTCAACCAGGCCTGACGAGGGAGCGGCGACTTCAAAGTCACGAGGGAGGAGGTCCAGGGCGGCTTCTGCTGTGGAAGAGAACGGGGATGAGGGAGTCCCGGCATGGCTCCTGCCGCACCAGCAAGATGGCGGCTGGAGTTGGGAAGCGAGTCAGCAGGTAAGAGGAATCGGAACAATCTTAAATGTGTGGGATCCGTGTGGGATCAAAATTATGCACATTTAAGATAAGTTGATATTTTTTTTCTTTTTTAGCAACAGAAAAAAGCATTCTGTTGATGTTTAGAGCCACTGCTTATGGAATCTGGTAGTCCTAGAGAATTCCATTTAATGTCAATTTGAAATGCACTATAATTTCAATGTGTCATCTGTCAAGGAGCTGTCCCAGGTGCTGGTGCTGAACATTGGTGAAACATGCTTAATAAAACACCTGGGTTTGTGGATGGTTCTTGCTTAAAACCCTGTCCACCTTGTGACACTGCATTTCTTTCATCCCTCATACACATTGGTTACCAGAAACATACAGCCAGGTAATCTGCCTTGGGAATGTGTGCATGATTCTGATGCTTTGAAGCAGATTGTGGGTTAGATTGCGCAAAGGATCCAATTACCTGTTTCCCGAGTTCTCTTTTGATCTTATTACTGAGTTGTATTTTTATTTACTTTTATCCTAGCATTTTATGCTTTTGCAAAAAAAAAAAAAAGATAAAAATATGGAACTATTGCCTCATCATGGTTTTAAACGTTTTCTTTAGATTTTAATTTTCTTCTTGCACTTCAGATTCATCATGGTATGTTCAAGCTAGATGCAATGTCAGTGTCAGAGTGCCTGAATGAGGTTCAGTTAAATGTTAGCACAACAATGCCTTTATTTATTTTTTTTTCACTTGAATTTATAAAACTGTGGGAGAGCTTTAAATATCTTCATACACTAATATTTCCTTTAGCATGAAATAAAGATTATAATCATAAAGGTCTCAGTGATTTGGTAGGACTGCTAGCTGAATTATTTAAAGCAAAAAAAAAAATCTTGCCGGTATTCTGCTTTAAACTGTAAAGTGCAGCAAGATTCTGTTTTGATGGAAGGAGCAGCATAGATCCATACTAGTATTTTAAGTTCATAAAGCTAGTCAGAATGTTTGCTTAAATAAAATGCTATTACCTGGGGAGAAAGAATGCGGTCCCTTCCTCAAAGCCTGTGTTAAATGAATGTCACCAGAGAGCTCTGTGCCCCAGAGGGACTGCAACTGTTCCGTGAGGCTCCGTGTTGTATCCCAAGCATCCAAAAACTCACATCCAGTTTACTTTTTTTTTTTTTTTCTTTCAAGCAAACCTTTAACAAAAAAAAAAAATAAAAATTTGGATTCCATTCAATTAATGGGCATTCACCACCTTTTAATCACCTGTTAATCACCCATACGTACCATTGTAAAAATGCTTGAAATGCTGTAAATCTCCTCCCTCCCCCACCCGTGATGTACCTCCCCCTCCCCCACCTCTCATGCCTGGCTACTCAGGACACGGTCAGGATTAGACCTCACTTTCTGGTTACTAGCTGGTGCAGCTCCTCGTAACGTTTTGCTTGCACCTGATCTTTCTGCTCCTGGCTCTTCATATAGGCATCTCCCTTCCTCCAGTAATTAATAGCATCTGTCTCTCTTTTTTTTTTTGAGGGGGAGGAGGGGGGTGCTGGTATGGCATCCTGCTCACTCTACCAAGGGCTTCACCCACCCATCCTTGGAACTAAAGCTATGCAGAGATTGAACTTTTAACTGTATTCATGTTTATTTTGGTTCAGTAAATTACACATTAAAAAAAAAAAAAAAAAAGCTTAGGACCAGCTGGCAGAGTTTTTGGACTGGGACCCAGTAGAGCAGGAGTGACTTGACTAGGGTTTCCTTCTGCAGACCCCAGGAAGTGGGTACGAGACTTCTGACGTGTGGTGGGGGAGGAGAACTGTTTTGGCAGCTTTTCAGTGTTTTTTGTTGACTTTCTGAAATGAAGGCGAGTTGTGTGGGGGGGGGGGGGATATTTTGGGAGGGTTTTTGTTTGTTTTAAACAAAAGGGAGTTGTGTGTGCTACTTTTCATTTAAAAGTGAGCAGACAGCCCCTACAAGGCACCCTTTTAAAAACTTGCTTGTCTAAGCACCCAATCTAGTAGCAGACTACCCTCCCTAATAAGTCTTATTTCTGAAACATTTCCTGTAGGGGATATGCTTCAGGAAATGTCATTTCACTGTGTGTGTGTTTGTGATCACAATAAAGAGATCCATATATTCAGTCTCTGTCTAGCAGCTGAATAAACTAGGTATTTCACTGCAACATGTGTTAAATTTATCGCACCTGAGATCCAAAGCAGATCCCGTTTCCTTGTTTGGGCTGGCTGGAGAGAGAGAGAGAGAGAGAGAGAGAGAGAGAGAGAGAGAGAGAGAGAGAGAGACTCTTTATAAGGCTCTCATATTAGTCATCTATTTATACCACTATAGGAGGGTCATCTAGTAACTCAAGGTGAGGTTTTGGTGGTGGTCTATAGGGATGTGAATCGTTTTTGAACGATTAAAATTATCGGCAGATAATTTTAAAATCGTCCAAAATCGTAAGAGTGCAAGATACAATACAAATGCCCCCGATTTATCGTCAGGGGCATTTGTATTGTATCGTTAAATAGGGCGCGGGAAAACCGGCACACCAAAAAAACCCTAAAACCCACCCCGAACCTTTAAAACAAATCCCCCACCCTCCCGAACCCCCCCCCCCAAAATGTTTTAAATTACCTGGGGTCCAGTGGGGGGTCCCGATGCGATCTCCAGCTCTCTGGCCACGGCTGCGTTGAGAGAAATGGCGCCGGTGGCCCTTTGCCCTTATGTGACAGGGCAAAGGTAGCGTTGGCGCCATTTTGGTTCCTGTTTCCCGACATCACGTGTGCAGGAGATCGCCCCCGCTGGACCCCCAGGGACTTTTGGCCAGCTTGGGGGGGCCTCCTGACCCCCACAAGACTTGCCAAAAGTCCAGCGGGGGTCCGGGAGCGACCTCCTGCACGCGGGCCGTATTGCCAATCTTCAAAATGGCACCGGCGCTACCTTTGCCCTCACTATGTCATACGCCCGTATGGTCAGTGTGCGATGCAATAAATAACGCCTGTGTTATGGCATTATCACAGGCATTAGGGCTCTAATGCATTTTGATGAATGAACCTGTTAGTTGGCTAAGTTATCCAGCTATCTCTGAATATCAAAATTAGCCAGTTAACTTAGGTCTGGATTTACCATTCTAACGTGGAATGGTGAATCCAGTGAAAACGGGGGGCAGGCCTGCGAAAGCCGGCAGCCATCGCACCACCGCGGTGTTATCGCTGCCGGCTTTCGCACCCAATAGGATCACCATGAAAGTTGGTGCTATTGGGCAGTTGGGCACACTACTGGCGATGATAACGGTGCTTACCTTATTGCCGCCAGTGAAGATACCGCCGTGTCCGCCTCCTTGCTGCCCTGACTCCTCCCCTCGCTGCCCCGACTCCTTCCCCGGCAAGCTATTGCACGCGAGCGTAACCGGAAAACGGACTGTCACTGGTATAGGCAGATATTGCGGTACATTGTGTTGCACCATGAAGAAGTATTACGGAAACACAGACCGTGTCAGGCACCAGCATTAGTATACGGAGAAAAACTCTCTCGTTTAAGATCGGCATATTCATCCACATTTTTCCAGCTAAGTACATTTGTCCAAATATTTCAGTGTTATAACCTCATAGCGTTCAGCACTTAGAATAAGAATCGGAATTAAAGAATTGCAGAAACATTTCCTTTTGAAAAATTTACAAAAATTGTTTCACTTGAGCACTTTGGTTGCACGGACTTTAACAAAAACTATGACCTATGATTATACATCACAGCAGAGTTAATATATTGTGTCTTCATACAGCACTTTTACGATGATGCCACACATGAAGGTCATCATATACCAGTGAATATAACCTAACGGTCATTTATAAATTCCTTTTGGTAAAAATAGGGGAGATAGTTTTCCTTTTTTGAGTATATATATATATGTACATACATATGTATATGTATGTATGTGTGTGTGTGTGTGTGTGTATTTCGCAATTAGAATTTAATTAAATTGCTTAATCCTATTGACCTACTCAAATCAAATGCAGATGGTTACTATATTTATATTCAAGTAAAATAACAGTGCATGTGACACTAGGCATTTCAGTAACATTACCCTGTCCTTGCCTCAAAGAGCTTAAAAAGTGGTGTTCGGTTTTGGTTAGATAGGTCAGGTGAGTCATTTAAGCCTATTGTAGATCTGGAAAAGGAGGAGTTAAGTCATGTAAGCCCTAAGGTCTCTATTTTATTTATTTATTTATTTATTTATTTTGTTTGCTTGAATCTGTAATCTCTAATCTATATCACATCCTACCTGTCGTAGGAGCTTGCTTTTAGCACTGGGTCTCCCAGTAGGTATATGGTCACCATCGGGTAACTCAGTGGGCACACTCTGGGTCCTGTATCAAGTATTTCCACCGTGGTTCTGCACAATATGTCATGTAATTTGAGTTATGTTTTAAATATCCAGAAGCTATTGCCTGGATCTCTTTAGGCTTTCAGCTCTGGAGTTGTAAAATTCTGCTATGAGCAACCACTCTGCAGGTCTGAGACGAGAGTCTAAGCATCAGTCTTAAACCCTTTTGACCTCTGTTGTATGGGATGGTGTGCTGGTTTGAAAATGGCTCCTTTTTATATCTGTTTTTACTCTATGCCCTTCCATTCATTTGTCTATACAAAGCAATAAAGGGTAAAACTAAAGTAACATAAATTGGTCTGTCTTCCTGAATCCATGTCTCACTAATGTACCCAGATTAACTCAACTGTAAATTGTCTCCTTTGGATGTCCGTGTCTTGCTAAAAGTTTCCTATATGATTCATGATTTGGATTGCTTTTAACAGCTATTGGCTAAGCAGTATGGTAAATGTACAAGGTGATGCAATTGGCATTAGTGAGAGAGGATGCATAGGAGCATGTAATGCAGTCAATACTACATTAACTACTGATGCCCAATTACAGAAACTGGAAGAGTGGCTTTTAGGAGCATTAGGACTTACAGAAGAGCTGAGATCACCTGCCGCTCCTTGCCTAAAAGCTTCACCCTTTATGCACTGGGACTGAAGCAAGCATTCACTTGATTATTTTGCCATACACTGCAAAGGAGGTGTGTTAAAAGCAGTGCAGTGGCAAAGTATTGAACACCTGCAAATTCAAACTTGCTATAGTGCTAGATGCTTTCATCCATTAGGGTGAGACTCAGTTTGGATAAAGCTTTTCCTCCCCCCCCCCCCCCCCCCATCATTACCCAAACATTTTTTTCTCTACCTTGTTAAATACTTTAAAGAAATACTACATGGAGGGAAGGGTGCTTTTGAATTTCACTGTGGCTGGCAGAACTGAGTTTGTGCTGCTACTTCTTAGACCATGATAAAACATATTTTTCCTTTGGGTGCCAAAAAAATAGGGGAGGATTCATTTTTCACTTGGCATAAGATAATGGGGAAATGCTGAATTGAATTTCCAGTAAATACCATAAACCCTACTGTAGCTAGGTACCAGAGCAATGAGAAGTAAGAACTCCATAGGCAAATATATTTTGACAGGGTCACCCTTACACACCAGCAGGCTAATTTTAAAAGCAGAGCGCATGCACCGATATACGCGCATATTGGGATGTGACATGCTGGAACTTGAAACGGTGCGAGCATCAGTTTTATAATACACCAATCGCGCGTAAGTATTGCTCCTAATTTTAAGAGGTTACTCGAACAAAGTGTTTTCCATAGGACTTTGTCTGCTTTTGCGCGCCTATGTAAGCGGATTTTAAAAACCTGCTCGCGCGAGGCACATTCCCGGTTTTCCGAGTCCACCAGTTTGTCCAGTTAATATCGAGGACTTCCAGACCCCTCTGGTTCTTCATCTTGCACGCCAACTCTTCCCCCCCCCCTCCAGTTGACCCGGACCCTTCACCCTGTCGGGTAAGCCCTATAACACGAGACCTGCAGTCTTGCTCCTCATCGGGAGCAGCGGTAAATTTACGTGGCTAACAAGCCTACACGTTCTGCGGTCAGTTAAGCGCGTAAGTGTTGTCCCCACCTTGGAATGCCTACGCCCCGCCCCCTTTTCCACCCCCCCCCCTTATGTTTAGTTAGTTTATTATATTTCCCGTGCACATACGCACAGAATTCACAGATTTTTAAATCCATGTTTAATAGGCCTATATGTTGGGGGCATTTTTGCATGAGCAACGCTTTTAAAACAGACCTCTTGCTGTGGAAAAATCGCATTAGATAGAGCAGGTGCAGGAAACAAAATGGTTTCTCTAACACAAATCAATGATTTAAAAAAAAAAAAAAAAACACCTAATCCCAAACTTGGTATTCTAGTCAGGGTTTTTAATAGTGTGCAGGCACGGTATTAGGTATTCCCTCATTAGGAACAGCCTTGCAAAATGGGACTGCGTTATGAATCAGTGTATTTGAACTGGTGTTCCAGCTGTTTTCTAGGCTGTCAGCTGCAGAATCATAAGGCATTTTAACTCCTGTAATCATTTTTTCTGCTAGTAATCAGAATTTTATCTTCAAAATTTGTAATGGTTTTTTTTTTCCTAATAATTGCAACAGAGGTAGAAACCCAAGCTTTTTTTCCCTGAGAAGTTTATCTTCAGTATTGCCTGATGACAGAATACTAATTGTAATTTACTGTATGATGCATTCTGCTCTTGCTAGTTGCCTTTTTTTTTTTTTTTTTTACGAAGGGTTTTATAATTCTTCCAAGCACTACCTTAGTTTTACCCCTTTCTAGGCCCCAATTAATGTAGTGGTCTTTGCCTGTTGTGGCAGTTGAGATGCCGTACCCTAGCGTTGCTAAAGCAAGTCCCGCAATTTAACCAACAGATTACTTTATCTTTTGGAAACTGCCTTTTATTTACCAGCTGTCCTGTGGGAAAGAAATAACAGGAGATTGGGCTGATCTTTTTCATGATCTGTACAACAAGGCAGTGACCAGAGCCAGAGGAATACTGGGGCATCCAAGGAGAGGCATAACTAGTAAAACATGGACGTGATTGACTTGCCGTTGTACTGGTCGGTGAGACCTCACTCGGAATATTTGGTTCTGGAGGCCTAACCCCCAGAAAGGTACAGTGGAGATGGTCCGGAGAAGAGCTGTAGGAATGATGCCAAGTTTGCATCAGAAGTCTTATCAAATGACTGGATCCAAATATTTCCTCTTTCGCTTCTCTGCTCTAGGATATAGATATGACACATTCATCAAATACTTGAACGGTCATAAAAGGATCAAGAGGCAAACCCTAGTCATAGAAAGGAATTTTTAGAGCAAGCATGTTTTGTGGCCTTAAGAAAGTACTTGGGATCAATGTCAGGAATTACTTTTTTCACAGAAATGGTGGTGAATATTTATTTATTTATTTATTTATTTATTTACATTCTTTTAATATACCAATGCTCAAGACCAGGTCTTATCGTACCGGTTTACAATAAATATACGAGGATTGCCCTCCAAAACTGGGCACTACACACTAAATCAGTCACACAAGACTTCCAACGCTCCATGGGAAAAGCACAGAGGATCCTCATCCACAAAATAAAGGGGAAGTGCGGGGAAAATGAATGGGTAGCTGGATTGTTCTGTGCGGCAGACAGTAATGACTAGAAGTCTTAGCAGAAATACATGTTCCCTTATAGTAAGGCTTGTCTGCTAGGCTGTGCATGACCTTGTGGTGGTAGAGACCTCTCCAGAATGACCACAGGGACCTAAAACCTGATATTCGGGTAACAGCCATTCTGGTGCTGGTGGCTGTTCAGACTATTGTGGGATCTTGTGATTAGAAAGGGATGCTGGGTATAAAGTGAAAGAGGGGGTAGTGGACTATATAAGATTCCAAGAGGATGGAGTACAATAGAAGAAGCTGAATATTGGTGGCCACGGTCTATAGCTGGCAACTGGGATATGTATTTGGCAGTGTGGACAGGAATAACTGGACTAGCTGAGTGTTTTTATATCGTAACTTCCTGAATGTGAATTTATTTTTGGCTGAATAAAATCTTTCAAATGACATTTGGTCATGAGTCATGATTTTGCATGTCGGCGGATCCAAATCTCCTGGACCTGCAGCTAAAATGCCCTCTCCTGCCTGCAAGGGGAGACATTCCACAGATTGCAGTAATGCCAACCCATCCAATGTAAGGATGCACTTTTGTTTAAATCGGAATGGAAAAGCACAAATGAATTTATTTGTTGCAAACAAATCAAAATAAGGCATCTGAAAATACAGAAATATTTTTCTATTCTTTCAGTGGCAATAAAAGCAAAACAAGGCTTTTTTTTTTTTTTTTACTCTAAGCCAGTTAGACCAGAGCTGGTTGGGGTTGGGACAAGGAAGGAGCAGGGCAAATCATGATGATGCATGTTTTCAAGCAGCCTATCCCAGCTGGCAGCTTCATGCCATGATTTAATTTTGTTTAGGTGAAAGCGAAACTATGAGCAGTACTTTTTCTTCATTGGATATCAGAAGGCAGAGATTCTGAAACTCCTTGCTTCAAAGTTCAGACTTCAAAGCTCTTAAGAGTAAGTTTTAGAGGAGAAAGCAAGGTGTTTTGTTAGTCTCTGTCACTGTGTCCTAGCTGTGATTTGGGGTGGTAGTAGGAGAAACCAATCTGTCATTTAGTGTATATGAGGATGAGATAGCACTAAAGCAGAAAGCAATGTGTCTGTCTGCAGGAAATAGACACACTCTTGCAGAGAGTCCTGTGACTTTTGCAGGGGTCGGCTTGCTTTTTCTGTGTTAAAGTCCATGGTGGTGTACTAAGTCTTTTGTGTGACTCTCATACTAAATCAGGTATAATCAGTTCACTGTGAGCTGAGTATCTGCTGTAGCTCATAAGAACATAAGACCATGTCATACTGGGTCAGACCAAGGGTCCATCAAGCCCAGCATCCTGTTTCCAACAGTGGCCAATCCAGGCCATAAGAACCTGGCAAGTACCCAAAAACTAAGTCGATTCCATGTTACTGTTGCTAATAATAGTAGTGGCTATTTTCTAAGTCAACTGATTTTTGAAGATGAATCATTTGAAGGGATTTGAAAATCTAGTAGGCATGGAGAACTTTGGAGAGTCTAGATGCTAGCAATATCTAGTGAGCAGCTTCAGGAGACATGTGATACTGCAGAAGCCAAGAGCACCCTCCCCCAGAACAGCAGTTAAATTATGAGATGCCCTTGGCATTTTTACATCTTGTTCTGTCCTGAAGCCCAGCCATAGCAGCAGCACCCAAGGAGCCAGAGGGGATTCTGCAAGATGTCGCACATGGGGGCACCTTATAGTTATAGAAGATGAACACATTGCAGAATGTTTTCATTGACAGAAAGCCACTGGAGGGAAGGTACCAAACCATCTTTCAAACAGTGGTATGGAGTATAATTTTGCTAAACACCTGTTTAGTGTTGGTTTGAAAGCACTAAATGATACAGCATACCACTATGTGAAAGATGCAGCAGAAAAGCCACAACAAAAGAGGACATTCCATCTCCCAAGATGATCCTCTGTCATCTTCCTGTAGTGAGGTACCATGCCAGCAGCCCCCACCCATGTCCGCAGCAGCAAGACACCGTGGAGCAGACGAGGTGCTGTCCCACGTCACTGTCCCAAAGCAAGAGGCAGTCAACTTAAAAAGTGGTGACACAGTGCATGAAGCAAATAATTGCCCTGGATGACCAGCCCCTGCAGGTGGTTGAGAACATGGGATATAAGCAGCTGCTGATCCTCTTAGCCCCCAGTTACAAAGTGTCCTCCGTGGCAATATTTAGAAGGCATGTGACACCCCCCCCCCCTCCCACTCCATTCACTCGGTGCCATATTGAGATGCAGACACAGCTGGCCAAGGTAGAGTGGAGCATCAGATGTTACGCATGCCTAACTCTCCCTGATGGCATATTGGTGTCGGCTGGACAAGAGAGAGGCAGGAAGCAGCTGTGGCAGGGGCATGCCAGCAGGGCAGAGATGGACCTAGCTACATACCCAAGTGATGGACCAGAGTCCTTCCTTCGGCCGCTTCCATAGCAGTGACAAAGGAATGACAGAGGGCTGGTACATAAGATTGTTAAGAGGGTGGTAGGAGCATGATAAAAGGTATTGGGTGATGGGGGTGCTACCAGAGGATCAGATACTTTATGCACTTAAAGGTGAATTGTAAAAGCCCGACGTGTGCCAAAACCGAGATATATGCGAATATGTCGGGCCAGGGTGCACCGAGCGGATTTTAAAAGCCGCCCGACTATGCGTGTATTTCCTACCGCGTGCACACATGAAAAAAGGGGGTGGGGTGCATGGGCATGGTCTAAAGATGGGGCATGAAAGTTCCTGGATTTCAACTTACAATTAGTTCGTAAATACTTAAGCGCACAGACCCGCGCTGGGGTCCTCTTGCCACATAACTTTACTTCTGCTATGGAGGACATCTAAGTAATAAAATAAAGATGAAAAGATAGATTGGTGGGGTTAACAGGGGAGAAGGGAGGATTTTTAGGGGGGGGGGTTTGGAAGTCCTCTCTCTTACCAAGGTGAACTGGGAGCGAAGTGGGGAAAAATGGCGATGGCATCGGCGCGCGTGTCTTTTAAAATCCTCCCACTTCCGCAGCATTTGCGCGCATGGGCGCATGTCCATTTAAAATTGCACGCACATGGGTGCATGGTCAGGCTATTTTATAATATGTGTGCATATAGCCGTGTATGTTATAAAATGGCCGCATCCCCTGGGTGCGGGCCGACGATCGTGTGCGCGCGCACCTATTTAAAAGTCACCGTCCCTGTGCACCTGGCAGTAAGGAACACCCTGTGGCAGGGAGATAAGGAAGGCAAGCTTTGTCTGCAGGAAGTGATGCGGAAGTGCAGGAAAATAGCAGAGCACTGTAACAGGAGCTTGAAGGGTAGACTGCAGCTCCATGATAAGCGGGGAGCAGTGGGGGCACCTTTGCAGCAGATTATTTAGGATTTTATTTATCGTTCTTATATTCTGCATATCTAGTAACATCAGTCGGTAGAGATGTAGGCACCAGTTGAAATTCCACCTATCTGAAGATGCAGAGGTTAGTGGAGCAATCAACACACCTTCATGAGTTGTTAACAGATGCTGAGATCAGTGTGGATTGCTTCCTGAGATGTTGGATTGAGTACATATAATGCAGGTGGTATGTGCCCAGAAACCCTCCAAGGATATCCAAGGTGGAGCTCAACAGCCACCTTGGCAAAGTCATCCCCATCGTCCATAACCTGGACGATGGGGATGACTTTGCCAAGGTGGCTGTTGGGTCCATAACCCAGAAAAAAGGTGCAGGATTTCCGACAAGGCCTGGCAGTAGAGGTGTTCTTGTGGCCTCCTTGCAACTGCAAAATTAGCTGGAACTCCTCATCCAGATGGCTCCTTACATGCTGGCCACCCAGCATGGGTGAAGAGGAGAATTGCCCTCCAGTTTACTGGAAAGAGAAATTTGTTGCTCGGGCACAGGAATGGGAGTGGCAAATGAAAGAGCGAGCTCCCATGTAGCACTATTCACCGTTATGTGAAGGGAATTGGCTATTCTAAGGATGGTAACAATGCCAAAATATATGATCAGAATTAAACAGAATTCTTGGAGTCCAGAAAGTCACCTGAATAAGCTCTTTATTATGAGGCTTACAAATGACAGCAACCAATAGCATATGATTGTGCAGAAATGTAGATAGTTTACTTTACTAGGGATCTTTAGAGACAGGCTACATAAACAGAAAGCAAGGTTCTGCTACTTATTATTCTTGCAAACGATACATAAGGACTTACTGGCAGTTGGGCAAACTGCTTCTCGTAGATCAGGTGGGAGGGGAAATCAGGTGATTAATCTGCACTCCTGCTTGCTTCCTGATGATGGTGGCTCCTCTATAGTCTCATGATCTGGGGTCATATCATTTGCAGTTTGTATATCTGCCAGTCACAGGTGACATATATTGCATATGAAGGGCATATGCTGTACTTTTTCTGAAATTTCTTCTTGTGGGGGGAGCGGAATGTGTATGCTGGACTAATGTTTGGAAACTCTTCCACTTGGCTTTGCGGGTTGGAGATGCTGTGCCATCTGTGTCTTCAGCAATGGTCCGTCTCCAGTTGTTGGTGATCAGTGAATAACAAGCAAAGGTTGAGAGTCCCTGGAGGCCTCTGCATATCTTGCACAGCCAGCAGTTCAGACATTGTTGTCGATGATTGCTCTTTCACTAGTGTTGGCAAATTCAGCAGTTTTCCAACTTCCTTCAGCTTCAGTAGTTAACTTCTGTGACAACTTGGCTGTCATATGTTGTCTTCAACTTGTATAATTGGACCTGAAATATTATTCTTTGTATTACATGCAAAATAATTGTTGCAGAACCATGCAAACTGCAACATATCCTCTTCTGACACTGAGCGAAGGCAAGTGATGTAAGCAAAGTGTCACAATAGATAAGGTATGTAGGCGGTATTTACATTTTATAAATAAGGAAATCTAAATCTAACTAAACAGTATCTTAAAAAAATTAATAAAAATAAAATTGTAAAAATACTATAGATAATGGGATTTAAAAAATGAATGACTAATAGTATATATAAGTTTGAAATAAGCAAAATGTGCAATATATGAAAATCAATGATTAAACAAGGAACATCATGTTAACTAGATTAATGAAAATTTTAACAATAAATAAATTCTGGACAGTATTTGGTAATATGTGATTGCATTTCATTAGAAACAATGAAAGATAATTAATAAAATGATCTTGGTGATAAGACTCTTTAAAAGTAATGGCAAATGAGAGAAGAATATAATTGCAGATAGAGTGATATTCCCAAGGTTCAAACAGTATTATATTAATAAACTCCAAGCGAAGGGTACTTGTATAATATCAAAAGATGATTGGCAGTTGAGGAAGCCAAATAAAGTTGTCCAACTGAAAACAGGCATGTTCTTATGGTAATCATCCATTGCTTAAGTTCAGCAGCTGACACAAGCCAGATAATTATTTATCTGGCCTGTGTCAGCTGGGGCGGGGCATGACTACCCTATCCCCCTGCGATAATCCCTACTTTTTACATCATGCGAGAGAGAAAGAGAGAGACAAAGTTGACATCACTGAAGATTTTCTGTTTGAATCGATGAAAGATACAAAAGGAGTTGATTTGTACAATGCACACTCTTCCTAGCTTCAAACATGCTAGGTAGAGAATGCAACAAGCTAGGTAGAGAGTATAAATGTGAATCAGTTATTTTCTCTTTCGGATAATTGAAGGACTAGGGGGCACTCCATGAAGTTAGCAAGTAGCACATTTAAGACTAATCGGAGAAAGTTCTTTTTCATTCAATGCACAATTAAGCTCTGGAATTTGTTGCCAGGGGATGTGGTTAGTGCAATTAGTGTAGCTGGGTTCAAAAAAGGTTTGGATAAGTTCTTGGAGGAGAAGTCCAATAACTGCTATTAATCAAGGTGTCTTAGGGAATAGCCATTGCTGGCATCAGTAGCATGAGATCTTCTTGGTGTTTGGGTAATTGCCAGGCTCTTGTGGCCTGGTTTGGCCTCTGTTGGAGACAGGATGCTGGGCTTGATGGACCCTTGGTCTGACCCAGTGTGGCAATTGTTTATGTTCTTACCTATTTCAGAAGATTAATTCATGGGAAGATGTAATTACAATATAGTTGGATATTACCTCAGCCTTTGATTTGGTTAGTCGTTCTTGTCTGATGGATTGGTTGAGGGAATTGGGTCGGGGGGGGGGGAGTTATACTTGTGATTTCAATCTTTTCGGTAATTATAATTGGCTCGTGCATATGCAGGAGGGTGTCCCATTCGCTCACGCGGGGGGGGATTTTTCAACTACACACGGCGGCAATCAGACTTTTTCCCAGTTCCCTAACCCTATCCTTCTTCCCCGACCCCTAAGCTAAACCTATCTATTCCCAATTTTTTTTTTTTTCAATTTACTGCTCCTCCGGAACAGAAGAAAACTCCACGCACTGGCTGGCTGCCGGCACACGCTTCCCCGGGACAGCATCTAATGGCGATGTCCCGGCCTGTGCCCCACCCCGCCCCCTGGATGGCCCCTTTTAAACAGGCCTAGCACTGATTCACATATCAGGGGTTACGTGTCTGCCGGGCCTGCTCTAAAATGCGTGCGGCCTGCCGAAGGCCCGGCCACAAGAGTTTCACTCCCGAATTTTATGCGTGCGGTGCTTTTAAAATTCGGGCTTTATTTTTTAAGGGAGCTTTTAATTAAAATTTTTATTGTAATTCTTTTTTTTTTTTTTGTTTGTTTATGTTTGATTGCATTGTTGTATGTTGATAGGTTATCCATTTAGCTTGAAAAAGTCTTCATTATAAGCGGACAAGGAATGCTTTTAAATAAATAAGGAATGTTGAGAAACATTACGCAACTGTCCTTCCTGAAGGCGGCTTTAATTTTTTGAGTCCTCCCCTCCACCCTAAAGTCTGCATAGAACAGGAATAGGACAGGCCCTCTTGAAAGATATTACTGTACATCATATATTCTAATAATGCTTCAGAAGTCAAGGAGATTGGAGGCTGATATGTATTTAGTTTGAACCCAAATGGTCTTCATTTTGGCTTTCCCCTGAAATTTTTATTAAGAGTTGGCTTTATGTGCAATTATAGTGCATTATATCTGCCAGAGAAAGCTTTAAAATGTATACGGATCCAGTAAGTGTGTGTGTGTGTGTGTGTGTGTGTGTGTGTGTGTGTGTGTGTGCGATCAACTCATATTACCATTTCTTTTAAAATATATACCTGTAAAGTGCACTGCTCAGTGAAATTTGTGTATTCATATTCCGGCTGATTGAAAAGCAATATTTCAAATAAATACAAGCCAGTGATCTATCAGCAGTTGTAATAAAACCTGGTCCTGAGGCTGTGATTTTATTTTGAAATAATAATTGCTTTATTCTCTTTACTTGAGTTACCATGGTAATTCTAGCATGTAGCAGTGTTATATTGATTTAGAAAGTGGACAGTAATATTTCTTTTGTGTTATTCTGTTTCTAGGGGTTGATTTCTAATTTCCACTTGGAGATTACTTTTATAAATTTCTTGAGTCCTTCCACTTTTTTCCCTGGCAGGGTAATTTTCCTCTCACACATTGCTATTTTCAGAGCTTATTGGTTTGCTCTTATTTTAAATTAAACTTGCTGGTTTCCGATATTGAAATGACATCTTTGTCTCTGTCTATCCTTGCTTTAGCAAAATATTAGTCTGCTATTCTATGCTTAATTTAAAGGGGGCTGTATGTCTCATCTATAACTGTTGATAACGTATGACTAAACCAACAAAGCTTAAACCCTGACATTTTAATATTGCAGAATAGTTCTTCTGCTATTCAAACTGTTTGGGTTTTTTTTTTTTTTTTTTTTTTTAGAAAATGCATCTCAAGAATGCGTTTGAATAATTAAACTTTGTTTCTTTACGGACACCCTTTTTTTAGGTTTTCAATTTTGCAGAGATACAGTATCTGCTCCTCTTAAGTTTGTACACCTATACACAATTATTTCGTTTTATTCTTTTTTTTTTTTTCATTGGGCACAGGATGGAGAGGGTTTTTTTCCCCTTAACCCACACATCCTCATTTTTACAAACTAACCTTATTCAAAAGACTTGAAGCAGTGGAAGACTGACACTTTTGATTTTTGTTTAAAGTCGTACTAAAGAGCTACCTGCTAATAATCCCTAAGAAGCTCAGATTGTAAAGACTCGTATAATATATCTCTATAAATAAATGTAATGGGCTTGCTAGTGAACCTTTCACTGGGTTTTAACTATCGAGGGCTGAGACAGCTGCAGAAATCACGGGGCTTTTGATTTTGAAAAGACTTAGCCCATTTACTTCACGCTTCGTGCCTTGCTGCGTTAAAACGTCCTGAGTGGTCCAGAAAGGAAAGCCATTGGATCAGTCACCTACGCATGGATCTGAGGGCTAAATCTATATTAGTTCCTTAAGAAGGGAATTTATTTGAACATGGAAACCTTACTATAATCTTAGGGCCACCGTTTTGTGGTGGTAGCTTGAGGTGCTGCTTCTATTTGAACGTTGACGAGCAAAGCAGTGGGTGAGGGGTACTGTATTTGGATTCCTTTACCATGGAATTCCAATATACTGTATGCAAACTTATTCCAAAAGTCCTACTCCAGGGCTCCCCAAACCTGCCCTGGGGAGCCCATAGACAGTCGTGTTTTTAGGATATCCACAAGGAACGTGCATGAGAGAAATTTGAATCTATGGCGTCTACATGATATCTAAATTTCTCTCATGCATATTCCTTGTGGATATCCTGAAATCCCGACCGGCTGTGGGGGGGTTCCCCAGAACAGGGTTGGGAAAGATTTTGGTTACATCAGTGGTTCAGTTTTCATGATATCCACAAGGGATTCTCCAGGACAGGTTTGGGAACCTCTGGTTTACATAAAAGCCTAAGCTGAGCTGCAGAAATAATTATGTAGCTTCTGGAATCTAAAGTAAGTTTCACGTTGGTGAACATTTCCCCAAGAAAGCGTGGACTTTGCGAGTCTGTTTCAAGCCTCTGTGGTTTAGAGGGGTTGCAGATGACAGGCCAAAATATTTCCTTCTGATTTTATTCTTGAATAAACTATGAGAAATGCAGTTAAGGGCCATCTGTACGAAGTATTTCCTCCATAAATGCACAATAGGAGACAACCCTTAAAACAACTGGTCCTAAATTTATCGTGATAGAACAATATTTTTTAGGATTGTGAAATTAATGGCAAGAGCAGCAACACTCATGGGTTTCATTTCTGCAGACTACATCAATATCAACCAATTGCCATGTTCAACGTATACAACGGGATGGTCACCTGTGCAGCTTAAATGATCCATTTTAAAGAATGGCTCTTCCATTGAACAGTGAGCAACGGCACCAAAAGGGAGGCTTTGAAAACTGCTCAGAAGTAATAACTGAGTAGAGATTTGTGCTCAGATATGCTCTGCATGAAAAAGCTTTCCAATCCTGCCTATTGCTTCAGAATATATATTGGGCTACTCAGTTCACAATACACCTGCTGGGACTGGGTAATTGGGTAGGTCTGAAGTAATCTGCTTCCACCAGAGGCATGTTTACAAAGGGATGCTGTACTATCTCTTTAAAAATCACTAGGGATTTGATTAGAGGCCTGAAGATATTTTCTAAGGAAGGTTTCAGCTCCCAGCTGAAACTGAAGGGTCGGTATGTTGACATTTTGTCTTGTCGACCAAGAATTATGCTAAATCCAATTCGAAGGCTGCTCAATATGGGAAGTGTTGATGGGAGTGCGCTGCATACACCGGAGGTTGAATAATGTGCGTTTTAGTCACTTGTGACATCGGGCAGAAACAGAATACAGTTTTCAGTATTCATATATGTCCTTGATCACTACAGACTTGATAATATTGAAATGAAGGCTAATGTGATATAGCAAAGCCATGCAGAACTGCAGCTGTTTGCATCTACATTATGCAGATCAAAAGTACATCCTGCATGCTAATCCTTTTCTCTAGTTGGCCATTTGTTTAAGGCATCCTGTAAGGAAACGTGTTCTATAATAAAGCTGTAAGTATTACAGATATCATGCTATTGGCAGCCAGAATGCAATATCCCAATGCCAATACCTTGCTCAGTTTGTTAATATCCCATCAACTGTTGTATATTACCTACCTGAATTTGCTGGTGCATACTACTGTGGCCAATAATACTTGACGATACTGTTAGCAGCAGTATAGTAAATACTTTAAGCACTACAGCAGGTTAGACAGCAGTGAATTTTTCCTACAAAGACACTTGAGACTAGTTAAAACGTGTTTATAGACAGAATGATCATGCAAGACAAATTGCTTCCTTAGGAAGAAACACTGGGATTTAAAGATTCACTTGTGTTAAGCAGAACACCCCATGTAACAGTGATAAAATAAAATAGTTCCACTAACAACAATGACATACTGTAGCAAATATATAGTAGCCAGTTCACAATAAATGAAGCCACTTGGACAAATGTATCCTTAACCAGTATAACTTTTTCCCAAGGGCTACTTCAGTGTATTTTTAATTTTCCACGAGGTGATTATTTTTAAATTATATGCATCATAGCTCTGATGAACAGGTGAAAGTGGGTAGGTGAATGGTTTCCACTAGAAAAGGCCATGTTATTGGCTCAAGAGTAGCCCCGATGTATTAAGACGCGCACTCCCACCCTCTCCCCCTACCCCTGGCCTTAGCTGATGGTGGAATCTGTTACTAAGGAGCTAAGCAGAAATCTATTTCATGTGCCCCTTTAACAGTATAGGAACCGGTGATATTTTAAGGTTAGTCTAGTCTCCAAATGCACATAGACCTACTTTTTTTTTTCCTTCTTGTGCCAGCTAGATTCTTCAAATCAACTTAAAACAAAAATGGATCATCTTATTGACCATAGATCTTAAAGACATTTTTATTGTTATTTTTTTTTTTTGCCAATTGTTGATTTTATATCTTTCCAGTATTCAGTGGTGCCCCCACTCTTTAATCTGGGTATGTCTATCCCATCAAATAACCTCCTGGGACTCTGCTTTTTTTTTCATAGCTCTGTGACATCTATTTCGTTCACCTGATTTGGCCTCTGCTGGACTATTTTGCATCATACTATACTGTATGACTAATTGTAATCTCTGGTGTCAAGCTAATTCCAATTAGAATTGTATTGCGATGCGCATAGTCCATAGATCATACAACGGAGGGAATGCTGGTAAGAATGGTTTGCATATCAAACTGTTTCTACATAATGCCTACTGGCTAATATGATTTGTATAAACTGGCTGTTTTATTTCTGAAATGGTTTACTGTAATGTAATTTTGGCATGACTATACACTATGCATAATGGGGCAGATTTAAAAAAAATACGCGAGCGCTTACTTTTGTTCGCGCACCCGGTGCAAACAAGAGTACGCTGGATTTTAATAGATATGCGTGTATCTTTTAAAATCCGGGTTCGGCGCGTGCAAGGGGGTGAACATTTGTGCACTTTGCGCGCGACGAGTCCTGTGTGCGCTGCCCGTTCCCTCCGAAATCGGAGCGGCCTCGGAGGGACCTTTCTCCTCCCCCCACCATCCCCTCCCTAACCCACCCCCAGCCCTATCTAACCCCCCTACCTGTATTATAAAAGTTACGCCTGCCCAAGGCAGGCATAACTTGTGCCTGCTGGCTGCCAGCGCGTGATTCCCCGGCCCGGGAGCAGCCCCTGAAATGCCCCTGGGCCGGAATCATGCCCGCGGCCCCGTCCCGGATGATGCGCCACCACGACAAGCCCCCCCCCCCCAGGAAAACCTCGGGACTTATGCGTGTCCCGGGGCTTGCGCACACCACTGAGCCTATTCAACATAAACTCAGCGTGCGCAGGGGGAGCTTGGGGCAGGTTTTCGGGGGGTATGCGCGTATCTTATGCACGTACCCCTTTGAAAATCTGCCCCACAATGCATAATATGGGCATAGGCTTTTATACCTATGCCCATGTTAAATTGATACTACCGCAGGATCTCTGTACACATACATACATATACACATATAAACAAATAGGAAGTGCAGGCCTCAGCAAGCCTTCATTCATTAAGTGATACCACCAAGTGCAATTTGTTTTCATTTTTCTCGGGTAGGTTGGGTCTTCATAGCCAATATAGGTAAAATGAAACATACACCTTCTATCTGCAAGAAACAAACCATGGAGGGGATTTTAAGAATACAATCTAGCTGCATGATTGGTACAGCATGGCCAAGGCAAAGGCATGCAAGTGCAGCTCAAAGGAAAGCAAACTTGTCAAGTACCTTAAATCCTAAGAGCAGGTCTAGAAAGCATTCTGGGTCAAAGAATGGAATTATGGAATCCCTCCCTGAGGAGTTTGCAAGGGCTGGCAGCAGATGAGAACACAGCTTCCCAGTCCAAGCAAAGGTGTTACAGCAGTAAAAGCGAAGACTGCGGAAAGAACTATCTATGCCTGCTAGACCATGAGAACATAAGAACGTGCCATACTGGGTCAGACCAAGGGTCCATCAAGCCCAGCATCCTGTTTCCAACAGTGGCAAATCCAGGCCATAAGAACCTGGCAAGTACCCAAAAACTAAGTCTATTCCATGGACCTCTTCTCCAAGAACTTATCCAATCCTTTTTTAAACACAGCTACACTAACTGCACTAACCGCATCCTCTGGCAACGAATTCCAGAGTTTAATTGTGTGTTGAGTGAAAAAGAACTTTCTCCGATTAGTTTTAAATGTGCTACTTGCTGTTGCGTTCAGGCCTGCTCTTTGCCCTCGCTCCACCTTCTCTACCTCTTTGGCGACTCCCTCCGGGTCTGATGGACGGCTTGCTGCCGCGGCGTCTCCATGCCGCTTCTCCCCGGCGTCCCCGGACCAGCTCAATGCTGCAGATCTGCCATGTTCCTGATGACGTAGGGTGCGCGCGCGCGTGCTCCGAAGTATGTACCAGCAAGGGCGCGAACCTGAGGGGCATCCCCCTGTATTGACGTCATCCGCTCCATTCACGGCGAAGATGAAGGCCTGGGCGCACGGATCGCGGCACACGGGGGCCTTCCCTTTTCACCGCAAACGGTGCACCTGGCCTTTATCTTCGCCATGAACGGAGCGTCTGCCGCGGGACATGCTCCGTTCGCGGCATGCCAGGGTCTCCTCTGCTATTTTCTGCTTGTCCCATGATGGCCGCTGTACTTCCGGTTTTGAATAGTCTTCTGGCGAGGGAGGAAATTGGCAAGGTGAGGGAGGAAATCTTCAGGAAAGAGGAATTCTGCGCAAAATCTGCATTCCTCAGTAGCGCTGAATTCCCCCAGGAGTACCTCTTGTAGCTGGTGTTGTGACATGGCCACTGTACGGCATTTGAGCATCCAAGGCGGCCAGGGAGCTGCCTGCACCATCTATCGGCGGGCTAGGGAACATGCGCGAGCACTGACGGACACACTACCAAGCCTGATATATTATGGAGATATATGTGTGTATATATATATATATATATATATATATATATATATATATATATATATATATAGATAGATAGATAGATAGATAGATAGATAGATAGATAGATATGTTTTTAAGACATCTGAAAGTTAAGATGTATAAAAGTTGGTCATTTATTGAATATCTCCATAAATTTCACAGCTCTGAGTCCTTTACACTTCCAATGCTACATTTGCAACCTGGAGGACAACATGTTAAGTAGAAATGTAAAAAACAACAATAGTGTGATTCTTCTGGGCTTGGATATGTGTGCCCAGTTACGCAACCATCTCCAGGTAAAGACCTGAAACCACCTGTCAAATATCCCGCACGCATTAAATCGTAGCAAGATCATTCAGAACTCAAGAAAACGCTTCTTCTCCCTGCACCATTCAGGTTTAAATACAACGGGTGCTTGCAGGAATGGCTTAGGCAGAGTGGTAGTAAACCATTTGCAAATTTATTGTGACATTCAGGTTTAATTAAAAAGAAGACACTCGGTGAAGTAAGACCACAATGTGAAAAGTCAGGAAGGTTTTTCCCTTTCCCTCTCTGCTTCCCCCCCCCCCCCACACCCCCCAATACAACCTCCGCCCCTCCCCCATCCTAATTAGACTTGTTTTTAAATTGTTTATGAGCTTCTAATCTTTGGAATAAATCAGAGGCCGTAAGACACCTTCCATTACAGTGCTGGTATAGCTGTCTATGCTTTCAAGTGTCTATCATGAACAAATTGATCTGGAAGGAAATTTTATTAACCACAAGGGAAGAAATCATTAATGCTTTCTCTAAATATTCCCCAGGTACTTTTATTATAATAGTTTACTGCTCTAAGTAAAAATACAATTACATGCCCATAATTGTAATTATGATACAAATTGACTTGCCATCACTTTAAAGAGGACTGTAGCCTCTGTATGGCTAATATTTATTCTGTGTCTATTCTGTAGAAGTTTACCCTTCATCCAAAACTCTACAGAGCAAATGGGCTTCATTTTTGTCCATAGTTCTTTTTTGGGTTTTTGGGGGTTTTTTTTGGCCTTTTCAATATATACAAATAAAATGAGGACAAAAGGTCAGATCTGGCTTCGGTTAGGCAAAGATCTTACCACATTTCTGCAATTCCATTGTTTTTCCATTCTTAGTTGCAGAAAGTTTTGCTTGGTTAAATCTCATCTGACTTTTTGTTTCTTTATGAACATCACCAGAATACATGGCCACTATGACCGACAGTTGGGTGGAAGTATAAACCTGAAGCACAATTAAACTCTGGAATTTGTTGACAGAGGATGTGGTTAGTGCAGTCAGTATAGCTGAGTTTAAAAAAGGACTGGATACGTTCTTGGAGGAGAAGTCCATTACCTGCTATTAATTAAGCTGACTTAGAAAATAGCCACTGCTATTACTAGCAACAGTGGCATGGAATAGACTTAGTTTTTGGTACTTGCCAGGTACTTATGGCCTGGATTGGCCACTGTTGGAAACAGGATGCTGGGCTTGATGGACCCTTGGTGTAACCCAGTATGGCATGTTCTTATGTTCTTCTCCAATCTTGCTTTTACTTCATGGCATGCAGGGATTTATAGTTCAGATTTCCCTTAGAAAATCAAGACTATAAATCCCATGCAGTGGGGTAAAAGCAGGAGTGGATCAACCTGTCCTGAAAATCTGGACTTAGTTGGCTAACCTATATGCAATGGAGCAGAGAAATTTCAGTTCACTTGTCCTAGGTGACATGGAGTCTTCAGATAAATGTTGTAATATTTATGTTCCATTATATTAATGGATTGAATCATTTAATAATGTTGATCTCCCTGGTTACAATATTTGCTATGAATTCTATAAAGCAGAACTTCCAAACTTTTTTTTAGAATCTTCAACCAAGCCTTGCTTTTTAGGATAATCAAAGTATTAGGGATGTGCTTTCATTTGAAAAAAATGGGTAAAACACAATGAATGTGTTCATTTTTGTTTCATTCAAGGAGGTCCCACAAATTTGAACAAAAAATTTCATCGCATTCATTTGTTTCCCATTCAAGTCTATGGCTGTGCACTGCTGAACAAATAAACAGCTGGTAACCATAGCAACTATTGTCTGCTTGACAAATGGGGGAAAGGATTTGCTGCAGAGCCAGCCCAGCCTAGTAGTTTCAGTAGGGAGAGAGGCAGTCCTACCCCTAAACTGAAGAGAGTTTTTTTTAGTTGCAGAATGGCAGAAGTGGAAATCAGCTCAACGACAGGGGAGATCATGAGCCTTCATCATTCTAGGTTGGTGCCAGACTTGATGGAAAAGTTGCAGTTTTTGAAAACCAATCTGTCTCTTTGCTGGGATTTCTAGAATTTCCATGTGAGTGGCAAGACCTTGGAGATCTTGCTGCCACTATACCCACCTGCCATGCCCCTTGGGGGGGGGGGGAAGGGGTCTTGCTGTCGATCTGCTTTGCTGCTATACCCCTCATGCTATGCCTTGGGGGTCTTGCCAACACTCTGCCTTACTACCTTACCCCAGACTCTTCACCTTCAGGTACCCTTGACACTTTGGATAACTGCTTTGTACCACTTATGGTGTCTTGGAGTCTTCATGCTACTTTTATTGTTGCTTTATCCTTATTTCAGTGCCTGAATATTTTTTTTCTGCCACCTTTGTTGCTTTCCTCCCTCTTCATGGTGCCTTAGGATATTCATGACACCCTTGGTGTCACTTTGCCCCTCTTGTGCTGCCTGTAGGGCTTCATGCCACTGTTATTTGTGCCCTCTCTTGAAGCCTTTGGGTGTTCTTGATGCTGTTTTCCTACTCTGACAGCGCCTTAGAGAGCTCCTGCCACTGTACACACCCTTTTGCTCATTTTAAAGTACTTTAAGCTATTAATGCCATTTTTTGGTGCCATTTTGCCACAGTCTCAGTGCTTTGGAGTTCTTTTCCCCCCTTCTGATGGTGTCTACCCACAGGTTTCATTAGCCGCAATATCATATTTTCTCTTTTATTCTTCATTCCTTTTCAGAACATTCCTTTTTTTTTTTTTTGGTTTCTTTATCCATAGTTTTCAGAACAATAAAATAAATCAAGATAACTTGAAACAAAAACAAAACAGATCATTCACAGTAAGATCACCTACTAGGACAAGGCAAAAAAAAACCCAAAAACCAAACCCAAAACAGATTACTATGATCATCTGTGTACTACAGACCACTACCGAGGGAGCAAAAATAATGAAACTAAACAGCAAGAAACCTGTCTCAGCTTAAATCTAAAATTAATCTGGCCTCCATAAACCCAACCTATGAGCCAGCGAATTTATCCTGAAGAAATCTTTCAAGCTGTTGAGGATCGTAAAAAAATAAAATTTAGTATCTGCCAGTTTTATATGACACAGGGGAATCTCAATTGGAAACTAGCACCCAGGGCTAGGACTCTGTCTTTTCAGGAGAAATAGTTTATGTCCAAGTCGAGATGTTTTAGTTATATCAGGAAAAATTTCCAATTCCTTCCCCCTCCCCCCCCCCAAAAAAAAAAACCCCCAAACCCCTTCTCTTTAAGTTTAAAAAATAACTTTAAAGTTCAACCTCTATCAGTCTCCAAAGTATAAAAGTAACAAGTAATGTTGCACTGGGACGGTCACCCTCATGAGATTAAAATGAGGTGGAGCGGCTGCACCACCTGGAGAGTTAGAAACCAGATTCAGAACCTCTCCTCAAAAGTTATGTCTTGACTGTAATAGGAAGGGGTCTGAAATAGGAACCGCCGTAGAAGGAATCTTTATTACCTCCAGATAGAATCTATTTAACATATCCTTAGGGGATATTGAAGGCAAAATAGGATAATTTATTAAATGCAAATTTAACCTCCTGGAGTAATTGTCCCTATTTTTCCAACTTAGATGAAGGATCTCATTATCTCTAATCAAGGCAAGAGAAGAGTTCTGTAAAGTAATTATTTGACCTTCCATTGTCTCCCATCTTCCTCTGACACCCTAAAGGATTTCAGAATGTCTAGCAACTTGAAGATGAAGTTGTTCAAACGAAGTAGTGGCGGCTATTAATCCTGACAGACAGTGACTTCTTTAAGGCAGTACCAGCTGTCTACAAGATATCCAGAGTAACAGGAGAGGATTTAACTAAGGCGGGAGTAATAGATGGGACCTCCAAAGTTCCAGGAATAGTCACCAAAGAAATACTCAGAAACTGGATTACTTCCACCTATAGAACTGGGCCCAGCATGGACAATAGAACCTTAACCATCTTAGGCGAAAGATCCTGCCCCACCAGAACTGAAAGCTTCTCTTCCCCCAGAGAGGCTGGGGGGGGGGGGGGGGGGCCTAGAATCAGGGCTGAGAGATGCGTCAAAATCGGGAGGGGCAGAGGAGAACCCTCAAAGTCCCCAATCCCTGAAAATTGCCACCCTCTGTACAAGGAGAGTTGGAGGAAGGGAGTCCTGCAGTCGCTGGGATCACACCCTAGAACACCTTTCCTCTCCTTCCCCGTCAAATCAACAGCACTGGAATGGAGCAAAAAAAAAAAAATGGATGTATGGCTCACCCTTTGGCACGGGGCTTCAGTGCGCTGGCAGCTGCGTGCCACAGGACACAGATTTTAAGCAGTTCTTAAGGTGCCAAAATATGATGTTGCATGGTGCACCAGAACCCAGAACTGCCACAAGGATCTAGGCTCAGCATCTCCTCCATCACTCACAGCCAGCCAGCCTACCCCCCCCCCCCCAGATCATTCCTAACATTCAATTTGCTTTTTTTTTTGATCACTGATGAACTCTGAGCAGAGAATTTCAACATGTTGTTCGCAAGGACTCAGAGGTCCTTTTCCTGGTTAGTGACACCCACTACAGACCCCAGTATTGTATAACTGTAGATGGGGATTATTTTCTTCACTTTGCACTTTTCCACATTAAATTTCATCTGCCGTTCAGTTGCTCACAAGGTCCTTCTGCAGTCCCTAGCCGTCTGCTGCCATTTTAACAACTTTGAATAACTGTGTCATCTGCAAATTTATTCCCACTTATTGTTCCCTTTTCCAGATCATTTACGAATATGTTAAACAGCATAGATCTTAGTACCAATCCCTGCGGTGCTCCACTAATAGCATTTCTCCATTTGGAAACCTGACTAGTCCTACCTTCTGTTTCTAGCCTTTTAACCAGTTACCAATCCACAATTGAACACTGCCTCCTATCCCATGACTTTGTAATTTCCTGAGGAATCTCTCATGGGGGACTTTGTCAAACGCCTTCTGAAAATCCAAATACACTATGGGGTAGATTTTAAAAAATTGCGCGATCGCGTACTTTTGTTCGCACACCAGGCGCGAACAAAAGTACGCTGGATTTTATAAGATACGCGCGTATCTTATAAAATCCGGGGTCGGCGCGTGCAAGTGGTGCACATTTGTGCAACCTGCGCGCTCTGCCTGTTCCCTCCGAGGCCGCTCCGATTTCGGAGCGGCCTCGGAGAGAACTTTCCTTCGCCCTCCCCCTACCTTCCCCTCCCTTCCCCTACCTAACCCCCCCCCCCCCCGGCCCTATCTAAACCCCCCCTTACCTTTGTTGGCAGATTTACGCCTGCTAAAAGCAGACGTAAATCTGCGCACACCAGCGGGCTGCTGGCACGCCATCACCCGACCCGGGGGCTGGTCCGGAGGCCTCGACCACGCCCCCGGGCCGGCACCATGCCCCCGGGCCCGCCCCTGAAATGCCGTGGCACGCCCCCGAAACACCGCGTCGGTTCGGGAACGCCCCCGACACGCCCCCTCCCTGCCCCTTTTACGAAGCCCCGGGACTTACACGCGTCCCGGGGCTCTGCGCGCGCCGGCGGCCTATGCAAAATAGGCGCGCAGGACTTTTAAAATCCGCCCCTATATCAATTGGATCACCTTTATATACACGTTTATTTACACCTTCAAAAAAATCCTAAAAGGTTGGTAAGACAAGACTTCCCCCTTGCTAAACCAATGTTGACTCTTCTCTATTAAGTCACGTCAATCTGTAGGGGAAGTGATATTGTTTTTAAGAATGGCTTCTACCATTTTGCCGGGCACCTATGTCAGGCTCACCAGTCTATAATTTCCTGGATCACCCCTGGAGACCTTTTTAAAAACGGACATCACGTTGGCCAGCTTTCGGTCTTCAGGAATCATGGCGTCGGTTATAGATTACTCGCTACAGGTTAGTGATTCTTTTAGAACTCTGGGGTGGATGCCATTCAGTCCTGGTGATTCGATACTTTTTAGTTTGTCAGTCTGATCTATTATATCCTCCATTGTCACAGATATTTGTTTTAATTGCTCAGAATCTCTACCACTAAAAGAATGTTTCAGGTGTAGGCATATTCCCAAAATCCTCCTCCGCAAAGACTGAGGCAAACAATTCATTCAGTTTTTTCTGCTATTTCCTTGCCCTTCTTGGCACCTCTTTTGCCACTCTGTCATCTGGCGGCCCATCTGACTCCTTCACAGGCTTTTTACTTCGAATGTGCTTGCCTCACTGGCAAACCTTTTTCTCAAATTCTCTCTTTGCCTCTTTTACGTCTAACCTGCCAGTGCTTAAGCTCTTGCCTACTTTCAACATTTGGGTCTGCTTTCTGTTTTTTGAATAATGCCTTTTTGCCTTTAACTTCCTGAATGGAGCTGACTTGCAAAACGATTAAAGGAACCAAAACAAAAATTTTGCCTCTGCACGTGCTTATAACGTGTAAATTAACATGTCTCAGATGCAGGATAGGATTAGGTACAGTTAGTTATTCGATATTTATTGTGGCTAACTTAAAAACCAGACCTGGCTGAGAGAGGAACTTGGGAAATCCTCCTGCAAGAGAAGGAAGCATTTTGATTTATTTAGCAATTTTCACCCAGCTGTATCCTAAAGTGCTTTACAAATACAGAGCGGTCAGGTGTAGATAAGAAACAGGACAAGATTTATATCTCCAGTGTGAAGGGGGAAGTAAGGAAGGAAATTCTACCTGTGTACACTCGTGAGCTTTAAAGAAACATAAAAGATCTAAGGTCTCAGAGAGAGTGCTTGGCTTTGTTTGAAGTGTGGTTTAATTTTTTGTATATACAGTAGCGGCATGGTTTGGCTATGTACTGCCATTTAAAAAAAAAAAAAAAAAGAGCTAAATAATTTGTGGTATGTATGACACTAATTACAATTTACATGTATTTCAAACTTATCTTCATTAAATATGATGAATTCACAAAAGTGTAACTTGACAAGACGTTAGAATTGTATACACTGGAGTTCAGCCACAAACTCGGCATAGATGTCGATGTACGAGGCAGCTTGACAAATCGCCAATTACATTGAGCATTTAAAACATAGGGGGCCAGTGTAAACGTGTGCAAAGCTTGGGGCATCGTTAGTAGCATTCTAATGGACTTTGTCAGATTACTGATATGAAACTGCACTAAACCCCTAGTGCCAGAACTGCTTTAAAATAACCTGCATGTAAAAATATGTGCATAAATGAACTTCCCAGCAGAAAAAAATTAGCTATTCCTCTGCTAAATAACTTTTGGAAGGAGCTAGAAATAAAAAAAAAACAAAAAAAACCCCCCACACTCGCCCAGGATCAGCAAGTCAGGAACCACTGGTTCCAGAGATTTGCCCCATCACTAACATTTCCCGTGTCCTGAAGCCTGGCTTCCTCTTGAATCTGTGCTCGATCATTGTATCGTGTGGGTTTTCTGACTTTGTAAATCATGTTGGGACCTTGTGCCCAGTTAGGGGAGGGGAGGTAGGATTTTGAATTTGTTTCTTTGAATTTCAGTTTGTTTAATGTGTTGGGTTTCGTTTGTTTAAAGCAAAATAAAACAAAAACAGGAACCTAAATGGGGGTTTCACCAGGGACTCCTTGCCACTGTCTTAAGTGAACTGGGTCCCCTAACCTAATCTCAGACCCCCTTCCTAGCTCCCACTTAATCCTTCTATGGGGCCTTCAATATAGAAAGGGGCAGGAGCAATTCCCAGTAACTCCTTCCTTACTGGCTCATGATCCACAATGGCATTGGCCATCTTTGAGACCAATGCCAATGTAAAAGCCATAAGGCCATAAAACAAGATGGCACTCATCTTGGGGCCAGCCAATACCATTTTGTTACATGACCAGACTGTGGACTAGGAATTATTCGGGGGATCATTTCTGCCTCTTTCTACACTGAAGACCCTTTGAAAAGGGCAAGTGGAGGGCAGGATCAGATTATTTGTGGGGGAACAGAGAGACTCCTTTTTTCTAAGAACGTAAAATCGGAAAATTGTTTGGATGTCTGTTTTGGTTCGTTCTATTCATAACAAAATGAAAATCTATTTTTTTTTTGTCGCAGCGTGCAATTATATGAAGTGAATGCATATCCCCATTGCCCACTGCATCAAGAAGGATTCTAAAACTTATCCCTGCAAATTGTTGGATAAAGTTCACAATAATGAGGCCTTCTCTACTATTCAGTACTTTTTGATAATATTGCAGTTCAAAGGGCATTTCTCATTCAAGAAAAGAAGGAGAGATTTAAACACGTAAAGGTTCCTAGTCCTATGATAACTCCAGCAGTTGTAAGGTATATTTTATGGAAAATTAATCTCTCACTGGAGAATGTGCTACAAAACACCTTATTACAACCTACTGTATCTTTAATGAATTGCATATCCAAACCAAAAATGGCCATTATCAGATTGCTCTGAATGAAAGAAACCGAAAATGTGCATGTTTCTGTTTTAAGAAAAAAGGCCTTCCCAAAGCCCTCCAACCCCCAAGACAGCAATAAGATTGAACACAGCTGGCACCATCCTGGGACCCTCTAAGCCCTCTCCCTGACACTGCAAGAAAATCACAGGGCCTGGTCTTACCCTGCTGATCTGAGTTGGGGGCCTCTCTGGGGCCCCTCCTACCTCCAAAAACCAATGGCTGGGGCCAGAGACCTTGCTTTATGGTCCCCACTTACCTTTTACACTGGAGCCTGCATCTAGAGGTTGAAACTGGCAGAAAGATGTCCACTCGCGAGTATTTAAAAATGACCCCCCCATTGGCCAAGATATCATTTTTAAATCTGCAGGCAGGGCAGGAGGGAGCAGGCCTCATTCTGTCAGTTTCACCTGACACACATTCCTCACTGATTCTGCATGGAACTTTCCTCAGACACACTTTGATCAGGGTCCTCTCCCACCCTTATCCTTGCCACCCCCCCCCCCCCCCCCCAGAAATAAATCCAGGGTGATGAATTTATTCCCTGAAAGTAGGGATACTTTCCAACCCCTTTGCTGATAACAGGAGCAGTAACTTTTAGTGAAGTATCCAAAGCATCACCTCTGGACACTGTCTGGCATACTCACTGTCAGGCTCTGAAGAACTGGGGCAGAAGAAGAGATTCCCAGAATCCTGCAGAGAGAGATGAGACTGTGCTTCTCTCTTTATCCTCCAAACCCTTTGACCACAATCTTCTCGGGCTTCTCCTAGAAACCCTGGACTGTACCACTGTGACCACTCCTAGAGAGGGACTGCATAGCAAATGGTATAGTCCACCATGCTACTCTACCAATTTCAATATGACCCCCACTGGGAGGAGCATAGACCTAGTGAAGAGACCACAAGCCCCCTTACATAGACACTGACCAGAAGATTGATCTTATTTAGGTCGTATCTGTATAAAACCATAAGCAGATGCTCCAACCTGCTAAAATGGTGTTCGTTTATCGTTTCTTACCAGTTTATATGATTAGATCTTTTTTCAGGCACCACAATGACTTTATTTTTTTTTAACTCGTCTCCCTTCTGTAGAAGGAGGTTTAGGAATCTTTTATTTATTTTATATATTTAAGATGTTTATATCCTGCTAAATCTAAAATCCATAGAGGAATGTACAACGATAGAAAAACACATCCTAGAGAAGTTAAAATAGTTTCTTCAGTTCCTAGATTAACAAATGCCAGTCTCAAATTTTTCTCTTCATTTCCATTGAGCCGCACTCTTTCAGAGGGTGTGTGCACTTGACGAAAATTGTGACGCGACTTGTAAATGCTTAATAAGATTTCAAAATGAAAATTATGTATTTCTTGAAACTGTACAATTAAGGTCTATTCTAGTTACGCATTTCCAGGAAGCTCAATCTTGATTGTATGGTGTGGAAATGCTCTAATGCATCTGATTCTAGGAGATATCTTGTTTATTTCTTATGCGTAGAGCTCCTTTTTTCTTTCTTGGCTCCCCCTCATATTTCTTATAAAAACTTGAGATTGTGAGATTATAGAATATTTCTTTATGACTCTTATTGTAAAGTGATATTTCATTGACAATCTCTGTTACTTTTGTATTGTGATATATTGTTATTTATCTGAAAACGAAAAATAAAAAATTATAAAAAAAAAAGAAACTTCACCTCGGTCACACATGCAGAATACAGAGAGACCCACACCACACACAGAATAAAGTGACCATAAAGTATATATAGAAATGTGCAGACAAAAACTGAACTGGAAACTGGAAGAAGCCAGGCTCTGTATACAGTGCAGCAATGGAAAAACCATCACCCATCTTCATAGAACAATAATAAAATCAAGAAATATAACATCAATCATAATATAATAGTAAAACCATACTAATAAAAAAATACATATTTCAAAACACTGCCAAACAGAACATCATTCAATAATTAAACATAAAAAAAAAAGTTCTCAAAAACCAGTATTTCAAAACCACAGACACTCACACACTCACTCTTTTCTCCCTCTTCATCTTCAGCCCACACAGCTGACAGGTCAATTCCTGTTCCTTTCTTCTTGCCACACAGGCTGGTGTTGTTCCTACCCCTTCTGGCCATGGCGACTGCGCCTCCTGCTTCCCACCTGGGCAGGCCCACGTGACACAGCTTCCTCTTCTGGGTCCACAAAGGCAGGAAGAACAAGGGAGGCACTGCTGTGCCATCTCCGAAACTATAGTACTCTAGGTAGCCTTGGACGCTCTCCCACTCCCTCTCTCCCCATATATTCTTACTCCTTCTCTATTTCCCACCTTTTCCTTCCATCTCCCTCACACCCCTTTCTCTCTTTCTGCCCCTTTCATACACACATCCCTCTTTTATTCTCTACTTTTTCACTCACCCCTTCCCTTCCCTCTCACTCATTGCTTCTCTCCCATCTCACTCATCCATTCCCTTGCCTCCTCTCTCACTCAGGCCCCTTCCTCTCTCTCACACATGCCCTTCCTTCCCTTCTTTCTCATTTATCCCCTTCCCCTCACCAGATCTTGTTTCTGCTGGTGGGGTGTGGAAACTCTACTAACACAATGTTATCAGCAGTGTTACTGCAGGGCTCTTCCACCTACGAGGTGCAGGAATCCCACAGGTGCATCATCCATTAGCATCACCTGGCCCAAGGGGCTGTGGGAACCATGAAGGCACATCATTGAATACCTGCCTCATGGCAAGATGAGGTGGCCACCAGAGGAGAGTTTTTTGAGAGGGCACTTTTTACTGCCCAAAATTTTGCCACCTGATATAATCACCCCTGGCTCCAGGATATTTTAATATCTGCATTGTATTCTGAAAGATTCAATTTCCTTTATTCAAAGTGCAATTTGATGGACAGGGTGACATGTATTTTTAATTTTCTACAATTTGCTTCTACTTTTTCTTCCAGAATGCAATGGCAGGCAGTTACTACTTTCAATCTACAGTATTGATTCTTTATTTAGCTTGTTTTAAATGCTTCTAACAATCATGGATGTGAAACATTAACCACTGGTATTGGCGGGAACATTGGAGTCCCAATTAATTTCCTTTGTAGACCGCTTTCAGCAAGAGCACTTGACCTGCAAGGTGACAGATAAGACCAGAAGCACTCAGAGATGGAATGTTATCCCAAAATTCATAGCTAAAGAGTAGTGAAAAGATGAACATTGCTGGCTTGTGAATTGCAATTTATTTATTTACACTTGATCACCCGTTTGCCCTTTCCAAAGAAACTTCCAAGCAAAACATAGAGGGAATTGTCTAAATTGAAGTCCAGCACTAACCAAATACCTCAGGAATTTAATAGCACATTAATCTGAAACGATAAAGTGAAAATTTGAAGACCCCATTGGGTCCCTGTTGTGTATAACATCATCCTTTGTAGAGGGTTCAAGATGGGTTGAAGATGGGGATCTTGGGGGAAGGCCTGGCTGAAAAGCCATGTCTTAGCTTTTTCTCCTGAACTTAAGATAGCATAGCTCCATGTGCAGGGTTAATAGTAGTTCCACATTTTTGGTATGCAACAGCTGAAAGCATGGAGTCTTGTGCAGGACAAACTGGCAGCAGTCAGGGGAGAAGATGAAAGAAGAGCCATTTTGGTGGACAGAGTTCCCTTGAGGGCATGTAAGAGGAGAGATGAGAGAGGTATTCAGGGATCGGTTTATTCAAGCATTTGAAGACAAAGCAGAGAGTTTTAAATTTTATCCTGCTTTCTACTGGGAGCCAATGAAATGATGTAGAATAGGCTTGATATGATCATTTGCTTTTGCTCCTACCAAAATTCTCACAGCAGGACTTTGTAGGAGTTGGAGGCACTTCCAACTGTATCGTGCGATGCCATTATATAAGGAATTGCAGTAATCAATTTGGCTGGTGATTAACACATAGATTACAGTAGCAAGATTGCATATATTAAGGAAATTATGTAGTTGGTAGATCAGATGCAGATACATGAAGGAGGACCTTACTACTTTTCCATTGCAAGATGTTGGTCGTTGAACCACTAGGCTTTGTACCAGCTCCTTCAGATGTAATCTAGTACCTGATAGTGAAGAAAGTAATTGTATAGGGTTACCTTGATGACTAAGCAGACTAAATGGATTTAGTTTGAGTTTGTGTTTACTAAGCCATTGGGCTACCTCTCTGTAACATAGTTGTTGAAGTTGATAATGTTGAAATTTGGTCAGATCTTATTTTGATGCAGAGTTGGATCTCATCTGCAAATAGGTGGCACTTGATATTGAACGACTGGATGAGGTCGCAGAAAGGATGGATGTAGATGTTAAAAGTGTTGGGGAAAGGACCGAGCCTGTAAGCACTCCACAGGTGAGTTTTCTAGGGCAGGATGGTTTGTTGGCCTACGTAACCAATTACATGCTGTTGGCAAGGAATGATTCAAACCACTATAAGGCAGTGCCATTGATACTAAAGTTCTTGAGTCACTAAATAAGGAGATGCTGATCAACCATATTGAAGATGGCTGAGAGATCAAGTAGAACAACAAGGGAATAACTACCTTGATCTGCATAGAGGTGGATACTGTTTATGATGGCCAACAGAACCAAGTCTGTTCCATGACCTTTCCTGAACCCAGATTGGAACAGATGTAGAATACTGTACTTCTCTAGGAAATCTAAGAGTTGGAGGTAAACTACTTTTTCCACCACCTTGGATAAGAAGGGAAGACTGGAGACTGGGCGATAAATGTAGATTATTTTAGGATCCACCCCAGGTTTTTTTTAGGATGGGTTCGATAGCCTTTTTAGCTGATTAGTGAGTCTTGGGTTAGAATGGCATTTATTATATTGGGTAGCCAGGGGGCTAGGTCAGGTTTCAGGTTACAGATGAATCTTGGGAAGAATTGGATGTGATGGGTTCATAGACTGATTGAGTCACTGGAGGATCATTACCACTTCTCGTAGAAGGATTGTCCTGAAGTTGGACATTATCAAATTTGGAGGGAATTGAACAGAATTTGCCTATGTGATTGTTTCATTAATGGGTTGGTTGGTGCCAGGGGTGTGTAAAGTAGATGAGAAATGAATAGCTTGCATTTTTTTCAGTGAAGACTTTGGCAAAGTCTTCAGCTGTGTGACCCTGTGTTGGTAGAAGGAGTTTGAGTTTCCAGTTTGGAGAGTTTCCTAATCAAGTTAAAGTTTACTTGGGTGGTTCATGGACAATTCTTGTTGTTCAGAAATGTCTCTTTTAGCTTGCTGGATGGCAGCTTTGTGTTTTTTGGAGTGCTTTTTGCAGAGTCAAAGGTAGATATCAGTTTTATGTTTTCACCATGCCCGTTTGAGGAATTGGGATTATTGTTTTAAGAGAAGAAGATTACATCATGGAATCATGGAGATTTTCTGGGAGTTCTGGTAGGATTGGATTCGAAAGGCTAGCATCTCAGTTGTTGTAGAGATTTCATAAATCCATTGCTGGACTAAAACCTTTGGTGGGACTGAGGTGATAGTTGTTGTGCCTTTGTTGATTGCTTAAGTTGTCACTTGTAACACAGGAGAAGTTCTTGGTGGGAGGCTTGGATACAGGAGCTCTGAAGATTTGATTGGAAATGGGGTGGTTACCCGGACAAGTTTATGGTTCAACCAGGAAATAGTAACCACTGAGTCAGTCTATTTTGATGCTGGCAGATTGGAAAATTAGGTTGAGAGTGTGACCATGTCTTTGTTTAGGGACCTTGATTAGTTGAGTAAGGCCAAGGTCATCCATGTTGTGCTGGAAGCTGGCAGCATGCCCTTTGAGGGGGTATTCTTTGTGATAGTTGAACTGTCCTAGAACTGGAAGGTTGTGGGTGGTAGTAGCGGTGTCCTCTAGGAATTCAAATAGTTTAAGGAAGGAGTTAGGGTGGCTATCAGGTGGGTGGTAGATAAGGATGATTTTAGGCCCTTCATTGCCTTGGAGCTTTGTTACAAGGCATTCAGATTTCCCTGTCTGGTCTCTAGCTCCAAGGCCAGCAAGTGTTTGAAGATGACAGCATCTCCACCTCCACGGTCCATGAGTTGGGGGTGTGTGGTGAATTTGGTAGCCAGGTGGGCGGATTTGAGTGAAAACAACAATGTATATCTTGTAATAACCCATATAAATGTGGGTCTTGGTCACTTTTTGAAATGGCTCTTGGCAAAGGCACAATGGTCTTCTGTGCTACTGTACAGAAGACTTTTTTTATTTCAAACTTCTACCTGCCGGCTGCTCCTGCAAGTCAGTAGTGAACAAAAACTCCTGCTATATAGCTCAGGACTGGTGTTCATGAAGACATAGAAGGATCCGTATCCTGCCCCCTCAAATCACAGCAAACTGCTGAGGTGGCTGGATCCATAGGTTATCTAAAAGATCAAATTACTCCCATGCTTTTTTCCATTCCCCGATTTGGGGGGGGGGGGGGGAGAGATATGTGGGCATGGTCTAATAAGTGCAAAGTGTGAGACAGATCTTGTGCACACCAGAGCCTGAACACAGAAGAATGCAAGAGGTTTTTAAACTACATAGTCAAAGAAAACACTCAGGGTGTCTCCCGTTGGTCTTCTTAAAGCTGGAATCCATGGCATGCAACTTTGCAATATTAGAACTGTAATCCTTAAAGCAAATAGCACATTGCATAGTGCAATAACCCAACTAGCTGTATTTAAAAAAAAACTTTCTGTTTACATATATACATGTGGAAGCAGGGCAAGAAGCATAGGCTGGACAAAGAACATTGGAGAGGAAGAAGTGGGAGTGTTCACCGTGTATTAAAGGATCTCTGAGGTAAATTGAAGAAGAAAATATGGAAGAGGATGAAATGAAGGGCAACCAAGAGGCCATCTTTTCTGGGCAGGCTGATTTGCTCCAGTCCTGTTTTATCCTATTGCACCTCTGGGATAGCATAGGTGGAATGAGGTAAAACCAAGATTAACTCAGCCCCGTTTTAATTGGCATGGAGCCAGTTGGTAATCTTAAAGCATCAATCAAAGGGATTTTTTTTTTTTGTTCCGAGTTTGCGTAAGTAGTGGCAAGGAACCAGGTGATGCAATCGACTGATTAGTGTAAAATTTAATATAAATGCTTTTACACTGACCAGCTGTCCAGCCAATTAAAAAAAATAATAAATTAGCAGCTCAGTCTGTATATGCTTTCATAGCTTTGCATTCATTAAACCATCCCCCCAACACAAAAACCTCACACTAAGCACAACTTCTGCACAGTGTGACCTACTGCAGTCCCATTGCTTCGTGTGCTCAGTCCACAAAACAGAAGTGATGTCGCATTTTAACAGAAGCATCCCATGTGGGGTCAAAATTGTGCACGGCATCTGGTTGCCAAGCCAAAATCAAGCCTGGGTCTCTGCCATAGCAATAATTTTTTTTACCACTCTGGGCTTTTTATAATTTTTCTTAAATTTATAAATCTGCTTTTCATGAGACTTCAAAGTGGATTGCATTCAGGTACTGAAGGGATATTTCCCCCATCGGTGTTGTGGATTTGGTTCAGTTTTAACAGTACTCACGGTAGAGGGCCATGTTTTACCAAAGGTTCTTGTAATAATTCAAAGAGCTATGAGAAATCATCCCTGCCTAAACTAATTTTAATCGTTACAGTACTCTTTAGTTTGAATACTAAACACAATATGTATTCACCTAAAGTACACTGCAGGAAACATTTTTATGCCAAACTATATTATAAAAGAAAAACCCACAATTCCAGTTCATTTAATTCTTAAAAAAAAAAAAAAAAGAGTCTAACCTATGTTGTTTGTAACAATCATCCCTTGCAGTGCTTTACCTATCACATCAGACACCCAAACTCTTATCTTGACATCTGAGTGCATCTTCTTCTCTGTTTTTTTTAATGTGGAGCAGAAACTTCTTGCCACATAGCACTCCCGTTCCGAAACTTACCCCAAACGGTCTTCTCTACCTACTCAAGATCACGCAAGCATCAGGGAATCGCCTCAAAACAATTTCTGCAGTTAGAGAAGCTCTTGACATGCAATTACTCTTTCATCCATATGCTTAGCAAATTTTAACAATCCCCCCTCTCGCCCCGCCCATTTTAAATGTCTTGCGGAGCATGCCCCAAAAGTACCAGACTACCTGTCAGTCATATTTGGGCAGATTATATGCACACCTTACCATCCTTCTTCCAAATTTGGCAGACGGCTAAAGACCACCAATAGCTTTTCTTGACAGACTAGAATTGTCCATAAAACCTCCCGCTTCCAGGCATTAGAACATAAGAACATGCCATACTGGGTCAGACCAAGGGTTCATCAAGCCCAGCATCCTGTCTCCAACAGTGGCCAATCCAAGTCACAAGTACTTGGCACGTACCCAAACATTAAATAGATCCCATGCTACTAATGCTAGAAACAAGCAGGGGCTATTCCCTATTGATTAACAGCAGTTTATGGACTTCTTCTCCAGGAACTTATCCAAACCTTTTTTAAACCCAGCTACACTAACTGCCTTAACCATATCCTCTGAGTGAATTCCAGAGCTTAATGGTGCTTTGAGTGAAAAAGAATTTTCTCTGATTTATTTTAAAACGTGCTACTTGCTAACTTCATGGAGTGCCCCTTAGTCCTTGTATTATCCGAAAGAGTAAACAACAGAGTCACATTTATCCATTCAAGTCCTTTCATGATTTTGTAGACCTCTATTATATCCCCCCTCAGCCGTCTCTTCTCCAAGCTGAACAGCCCTCACCTTTTTAGCCTTTCCTCATAGGGGAGCTGTTCCATTCCCCTTATCATTTTGGTCACCCTTCTCTGTACCTTCTCCATCGCAATTATATCTTTTTTGAGATGCGGTGACCAGAATTGCACACAGTATTCAAGGTGCGGTCTCACCATGGAGCGATACAGAGGCATTATGACATCCTCCATTTTATTCACCATTCCCTTCCTAATAATTCCTAACATTCTGTTTGGTTTTTTGACCGCCACAGCACACTAAACCGATGATTTCAATGTACTATCAGCTATGAAGCCCAGATATTTCATGCCAGTTGTTAATTAATGACCTGAAAGGAAAACCACACACCTTTGTATTAGTGTGTACTGTGTACTGTCCCAGCTTTTCATTTTCTGTCTAAGGTATCACCAGCTGTGCAGCAGTTATTTTTATAAGCACATTTGATCATCCATGTAGGGTATCCTAGGACCTTGGTCACTGATACATCCCCTGATTGTATGTTCATTTCACAAAGTTCTTCCCTGCTAGAACAGTCTCCTTAATCTCTAACTACTCTATAGGTAAATTGATCGTTTCTTTGACATGCGAGGTTGCCAGATATTTTTTTTTCATTTGCAGGGGATTAGAGTTTGTCTAATGTTTTAACAGCAGGAGGTCTCTCTACCCTTTTAACACAATTGAGATCAATTGCCTTGTTCCCTTTATAACCTTTCTGTATGTTGTCCTTTCACTAATGGTGAGATTTCTGAATGCAGGATCCTGGGACACACACACACACACGCAGTATCGGGTTGCCAGTAATATTATTCAGCACCTTTTGCTTTTAACAAATGATTTCTCCTGGAGTTGATTGATTAGCGCTCAAGTACAGTGAATATTGGGTGCGAGCAAATGCTGTCTTGTTTTACAATGCACGAACCATGAAACTAAGCAGAGATTTACAGTGACACATCAAGAAGAATTGTAAACTCAACTGAGTGCGTAGGATGGGGCTAGGAAAATATGAAGATAAGCTTAAAACCAGACCGACTCCACTTTGAAAACTTAAAATTTGATTGTTACAGGTTACAGAGTTTTACTTTAGTGATCTTTTTGTCCCACTGTGACAGATAATTTAGAATTAATTTTTATTATGAGGGAGAAGATGTGCTCTTCATTTAAAAAAAAAATGTTTTGGTGGCGAAAGTTTACCCACCAAAGAAATCTTGGCGCAAAGGCCTGGGAGTTGAAGCTTTGATAAAATTGAGCATGGGCCTCTAATATCAGGGAGAAAGAGAGGGGGAGGGGGGTCAGGCCTTACAATAGGGAGAAGGCATTGTTATATGGATTAGTTTTCCTTTTGAAAAAGTCTGTTTTTGCCACCGATAGTATCTTCTGGTCATCTGAAACGGACATGACAAGGTTTGTGTTACACAACTAATTCACACTTTCAGATTTAAACTTTTCTTTACATGAAATGGATTCATCCTGGCAATTTTGGGCTTTCACTTTTGCACACAGTGACATGTTTCAGGAAAACCCATGAAACTGTGATCAAATAGCTAGCTGGAGAAGACAAATATTTAGTCATCAGGGCTTGGAAAGAACCTGGGCCCACATGAAGCGGAGCCATCATAGACGCTCTGCCATCCCACCCACCCACCCAAATATTTAAGTCCAGCTTGGGGCAATTTCTTGACCTGACTTTTTGCTCTGCAGCTTCCTTGATCTTCTATGGGAAGAAATATTTGATAATTTTGTTCTGCCAGATTGACTCCTCCATTGACTCTTTCATGTTCCATTCACGTTGGAACAGAATATTCTATTACCCACCTTGTGTGTGTAGCGAGGTGCTGTCCTCACTCCAATGATCCTGAAACACAGACTCGACCTTCTCTGTCAGATCCACTCTGCAGGACTCCGCTTCCTTCTTGCTGTGGAGTTGGCCCTATTTCAGACTTGTGTCCCAGGCTCTCTACTGAGACACATCTCGGGATAATTAAGTCTCTGGCTTAAACCCACTTGAAGTTTAGGCTCCCAAGTCTTATCTGAAAACCCTTGAAGACTCAAGATGTTATCGATTAGGCTTGTGTCCTGGGTCTTCTCCTTTTATCCAAAAGCATGCTCACTCCCTTCTTTATTTCTGAATATATCCAGTGGGGACTCTTAGAAGAAACACATTTACTCCTTGCCAAGTTTCTGCTGTCCCTGCAAAGTCCAGGCAGCTTTCAGAGTCCAGCTTAGCACCCTCACAGTCTGCAAGCTCTCCTCTGCAATTAATTCTGACCTCAACACGCAGCCTGCACTGTTCAGGCCTGGCTGCAGTTTGTGTCCAAATCCCCAAACAGGGTCACTTACAGTTTGTGGAACTCTCAGTCCATTGCTGTTTGCCTCTAACCTCCTGTAGAGCAGCAAACTGACCCCATAGTTTGTAATCCAATTTATAATTGCCACTCTCTCTCTCTGGGAGTTTGTAGCTTCTCTCCTTGACTGCCATCAGCTCCCTTGTTCACCTCTGAGCTGCCTCACTCCCACTCTTCAATTACACCTGTGTGCCAGGAGTCCCCGCCCTCCCTCACCTGGGACTCCTCCTTCAGAACCCTCTTGTCAATCATTATAGGTGAACCCTGCCCACAATTCCCCTATCATTTATCTTTTCCTCCTTCTCTTAGGAATATATACTCCTCTACAGTGTGATATTTTGGAAAGGGGAAATTCTGCCCAAACTATGGCTGACTTCTTCAGGAAAAGATTGACCAGATGAATTGGGAATTCTTCACCCGTCTGTCTCCTCCAAAACCCCTCCCCCAAACTTCAGTCATCTCAACTTCCTTTCTTCCTTTTCTGAAATCAGAAAAATGCTAATCTTCTCTCCATACTTGTTCCTCTGACCCTGTTTCCATCTGCCTCCTCAGTTCTATCTCCCCTGCAAATCATTTATTACCAACATTTGATCTATCACACCAGTTTACATTCAGGTACTGTAGGTATTTCTCTATCCCCAGAGGGCTTACAATCTAAGTTTGTACCTGAGGCAAAGTGACTTGCCCAAGGTCACAAGGAGCAACAGCAGGACTTGAACCCTGGTCTCCTGGTTTATAGTCCACTGCTCTAACCACTAGGCTATTCCTCCTCCCCCTAAAGTATCCTGCCATCTGACTCATCCTCAGTAGATCACTTGCCACTGAGAATGTCCCCTCTTCTTTCAAACCTGCTGTGATCATCCAAACCTGCTGTGATCATCCCTGCCCTGCTAATTATCATCCTTCTCCTGCCATCCTTTCGTATCCAAACTTCTCGAACCTGCTGATCACCTCTGTCTTTCATCTCAAGCCTATCTGGACCCACTCCAGTCTGGATTTTGTCCTCTGCAGTCCACAGAACCTGCTCTTAGCAAAGTTTCCAGTGACATTTTCATAGTCAAGGGTCTATACTCACTCATCGTCTTCTTTGTTCTACCACTGCTTTTGACACCATTGATCACATCTACTTCTTAACATATTGTTCGTGTTGGGTTTTGGGTCTTTTTTTATCCTGGTTTTCTTCTTACCTCTCCCATCCTGTTTTTAGTATATCCTCTGGTTCTTCCTCCACTGCTATTCCTCTCTCGGTCAGTGTACATCAAGGTTCTGTCCTGGGCCTTCTTCTCTACATTTCTGATCTCCTGCCACAGCTTTCGGTAGCAGTTTTTTTGCTGATGGCTCCCGGATCTACCTCTCTACACTAGAAATTTTATTGAGCAGCCAGTTCCAAATCTCAGCCTGCTTAACACCCCAGCCTGGATGCCCCACTGCCATCTTAAACTTAATATGGCCAAGATGGAACGTGTCTGCAGCATCTCGCTGACTACATTCTTCCTCATGAACGCTGCTCATCAGACAAGTTGCTCTTGGCTGTGCTCTTCTCCGCTCTCAACTCTATGCTTTACATCTTGCTACTCTGTATGCATGGAATAGACTTCTTGATTCAGTGGGTCCAGCCCCACTACTCCCCCCACCGCCAGCTATATTTAATGCTTGGTCTAAAACCTCATTTCTTTTGGCTGCTTTTAAATGTTCACCATTTCTCTACAATAAATGCACTTCCCACAGACTTGTTTGTCATGTATGTTTGTCTTTGACTAGATTAAAAGCTCCATGGAGCCAGGATGGTCTTTTATGTTTCTGTACAGCAAGGCATGTGTTTAGTAGCACTTTAAAAATAAGTAGCAGTAAAGGCAGTACAAATATTTTTAAACTGAATAAGATGTATTGTGGCAGACTATGCATTGTCCTGTGTGGTGTGTTTTTTTTGTTGTTTTTATAGAACTCTGCTATCATTTGGAAGGGGCTTGGGGGCAAGGAGTCTATCTTCTCTGGGGTGGGAGATACCGAAGAGCCTCTTGTGGATGATCTTCTCTGAGGGACCACAATGTGTTAGCAGAGCTGCAAGAGAAAAAAAATAGGAGATGTGGCACACAGTGGAAATACTTCAAGTGAAAAGCAAGCTGGGAGCAGCTCACAGCTCCACCTTCAAAAAAATCCATCTCTCTTCACTCTCCAGGCTAAACCTCCAGGGTATGCGTGTATCCCATCCGCTAGTGGCTAACCTGGAGTGGCAAATTTCTGAAAGGCTGCTGAACCTTCTGTGTACTCAGGGGTAGAAATGGAAAAGTTGGCAGTGAAACCACACATCCAGAGAAGACATGTCATCAAGACAACAGATGGTCAGCTATAGTCACATGCCATACAACGTGCTCACACATAACACATGCATTTCTCCGGTAAGCAACAAGGAACCTTACCCAAAGCACATAATGTAAACTGTAGCAGTGTGTGCCCAGGCATAAAGGAAGTTAAAAAGCAGCTGGGAAGAATCTTCACGACTGATAGTTTAAAAAAAAAAAGAAATCCTGCGACGTGAAAGTAAACTCATAAACACATCAGGTCACTGCAAGATGTGCATACACAAAGGGAGATACATGCTGGTGAATCTTTTGGCCTTCCCGGTTCCTCTTATCTGCTTAGGCCCTCCATGAGCCATTGGGGCATCCAGGAATCTAAAGGCTTATTCTTCTGGTACACAGGAGGGAAGATAACCCTGCGCTGACCTCTGGCCAAAGCCTAGGGTGGTGATGGTATCTAGGTCAATCTGAAAAAAAAAAAAACCAAGCAGAAAAAATGGTTAGCTCACCCTATAGCAAGCTACAAATTAATGCTAGACACTTTATTTATGTATCTTTATTCTGCTTTTCAGAGTGGATTACATTCAGGTATTTCCCTATCCCCAAAGGGCCTACAATCTAGTTTGTACATGAGCAATAGAGGGTAAAGTGACTTGCCCGAGGTCACAAGGAAGTGCGGTGGGATTTGAACTCTGGTTCATTGTCTGCTGCTCTAACCACAAGACTACTCCTCTACTCTTGAAGCATATGTTTGAACCCATCAGAATATGAAGTACAACCCCTGGCAGGTCCATTAATCCCCACATCATTGGGTATCATGGGAATCTCAACACTGGTCCGTGCTAGTAGAATGGGTCTTGTTTTATTAGCATGGCAGGAGTGTTTGTATTCCTAATGACTATGTCAACTCTGTCGAGCAATGAACTTGTGATGAACTTTAGTATTCTTTTTTTAGAATACTAAAGCAATATATGAACCATTTAAAGGGATCATATCCGTAATCCCTTAGCATGGCTGACAGACATTCTGTGTTTTCCACACTAAAAAGCCTCTATGAATGCAGAGCATGAAGCAGTGAGTGACAGCTATCTTCGGGCTCCAAATTTTGATCCTGAATAACATACGTCATGACACCAGCATTTTGTAAAGCAAAAAAAGGAAGTGAGAAGGACTTCTATCATATAGATCAATGTTTCTAAAGCCAGCCCTGTTGTATCTCAACTAGCTAGTTTGGTTTTTCGGGATATTCACAATACATGCAAGTCTTCCATAAATATTCATTGTGGAAGACTGGAAAAACCATTCTGGCTAGAGGGCACAACAGGACTAGCTTGAGCAACCTTGACAAAGATTACCTTCCCTATATATGCCAGAACTATCAGCAGCATGTATACAAGGTTCTGCTAGCAATGGCATCTCTGAACGTAGAGCTCCCTGTGTTAACACATGACTTCTGGCTTATGGTGTGTGAAGAGTCTGTTTCAACTGTCCCTTACCCTTGTCCTGTGTTGAAGGCTTATGTGAGCTGTGAGGCCATGAAATCAGTGCAGTTGGGCAACAAGGGTTTGCTTTGCCAGGGAACTACTAATTCTGTACTACAATGACAGGGTAGTCTTTGTACGCAGTAAAGTTGCATAAATGGGTGAAGGTTTTTGATGTGACCTTCCATGCCAGCAGTTCATGCTTCATAACGTACTAAGCCATTTTCTCTTTTGTTTTGGGGGTTTTTTTTCACAGTAGAAAGGCTTTTCGTGTCTTGCTATTGTTCCTCCTTGGCATTACTACTTCAGCGAAATGCCACAGGATGTTTCGATGAGGCAGTATGGTGACTTGGCCCGGCATGTTATATGAATATTTTGCCTCTTGCACTCATTCCTCAAGCATGTGTATGTGTATTTCATCCTTAAAGGAGTACGGCTTGTATTTTAATGGGGCCGGCAATGCATTTCCTGGCTTAGAGCTGGGTGGCCCTCAATTGTCGCCTCATGTGCTCATTAATGTCCTATTCACTGTTATTCAGGCTCCTGAGGATATATTTTTCAGACTCTGAATAGCGTTTTAAAATGGTCACCTGACCCACCTGAATAGTCATTTGCCACAGTTTCCTGCTTCAGACTTAGTGAATTGTCTCTGCACTCTTCCTCTACCCCAACGTCTTTTGGATTGTATGGTGTATGGCTCTTGCACTGCTCATGCACATGTCCTGTCTCTCAGTCGGTGGAACTGACCATACCCTAAAGTAGTGGGGTTGGCTTTTGTTCGTTTCTTGACTTCTGCAGTTAAATTGACAGTAGAAGGAATTAAAAGCAAAATACAAACCCAGACTCTTCTGAGATTGTCACTTCATGGATCAGTTTGCATGTGGTACAGATGTAATGAGCTTGGCCATGCTGCTTTTCCTACCCTGGGGACCAGATGTAACGTTTTTAACTGCCTAGACATCCAAATATTCATAATACATGAATATTTCATGACTCTTGAACTAATTCTATAGAAAGCTGCCTTTATGGTTGAGAGATCATGGTTTATTTATGGCAACAAGTTTTTAGACCAATCAGTAACAGATCAAGAGGAAAAGCATGCTCAAGGTCCTTACTGCTGTATCGCAAATTTAGATGGCCTCAAACTACAGACACAGAATTCTTGCCTGGTTTCCCTTTTAGATTACTCATTGACCTAAGTTTTATTCTAAACTCTACTGCTGTCTAGGGCTTATAAATAATAGTAGTTCCTAGTAGAGTATTTAGTGAGAGGTGCTAAACGTCTTGTATTTGGAGACCATCCACTCTTGCTGAGCACTGGTTTAGGAGGAGCCCAAGTTATTAGGTGGGTGGGTGAAATGCCCCTGTTTTTCTTCAGACGGTTGCAAGGTATGGAATTCATGCAAGATTTGTACCTTTATCAATCTTTGTCTCAGGGACAATGATTTGAGCCCTTGTTCCTTTCATCTAAATTCAGAGGATGCAACTATAAAGGAAAAAATAAAGGTACTGCAAATAACAAAGCTGCTCAGTTTTGTTTTTTGGGTTTTTTTTTAACCCTTGCTCAGGTTCGGTGATGAGGGGGAGGGGAGGTGCGTGTTCTTCGCAAAACAATGAGAACGCAAACGGGAATGGCTGCGGTATATCTACTTTGTACAGCCCTTGCTCCTCGCCACAAATTATATTTCTTTAATGCTTCTTAGTAGAATCCATTTTAGTATATTTTTTAATTTCTTCTATAGAGGGCTTCAGACAGAACTAATCAGACTGGAGATAATGCACTATTTATTAAATTAACATTCCTTTTCCAAAAGGTTAGCGAACCACTAAAGCAGGTAGTCTTAATGACTGTAAAGGTTTCGTTGAACCACATTTCCAAATAAACTAGAGTAAGATTTTCAATTAAAGTTATTTTTTAAAAGTAATGGCCTAAGTATATTGTTCCTTTTTAGGGTTGATGGTGCCTGCATAATTTGCCACATCTGATCCAGATGCTTCACTAATAAAGGTTAGTTGCATCCTTTTACTTAGATGAGCACACGTTGCTTCTGAGCTGAAGAAATAGCCTTAATGTATCCACTAAGTACAAGTCTTTTCACTGTGTTTGGAGTGCATTTGTGTTGGAATATAAAATTGCTCTGAAAATACTTGGATCTAAGCTTCATGTTGACACAGTGACTAGGAAGCTCGCTCCCTTCTGGTTCAGGGCACTGGCACTCAGATTTCAGGTTCATAATACAAGTGAACTATTCTGTTCCGTTATCTTAATCATAAGGTGTCATTATCCTCTGTGGTCAATAGCCGACTTTGTCAGTTCCATACTGTTTTGCACTAAAACACCCCCGGCCAATTCAACCCTTTGCAAAAATGATGAATTGCACTGAAAGGCCTGCAGTGTCATAGTGATTTGAGATCAGGGGCGTCATATTTAGGGTTTTCATCATCTTATGTGGGCTGGAAAGAAGACGCAGCCAAGCAGCAGATAAGGTTTTATGCTGGTCACTTCCTTCTCACTCCCTTCTGCCAATCTGCTTTCAAGCATCAGTAACCGAAAATCACTTGGTTAGCCCTGGTTTGAAAGGGCTATGTCCTACAAACCGCTGTACCAGCTCCTGAGAGTTTTTATTTATTTAATTGATTGATTTGATTTATATTCTGCCTTTCGGGCACTTCAAAGCTGAGCCCAAGCATTAGAGTGAGAAGGCCTAGACTTTTATGGCCTTGTGTAAACTGGGCAGTCCTGCTAAAGCACAAACACTGTCAGTTGCCCAGCAAGAACCCTAAAATGACTCAAACCAGCCACGCCATCTTATTGCTTGCTTCTTATAACGCAAGCATTTTCTTATTCTTTTCTCTGTGCCGTTCAAATGTTTGGAACTTTTTTTTTTTCTAATTTTTTATTTAGCTCATGCCTTTTCACTAATTGCTTGAGGCAAGTTGCATTCAGATGGAGAAGGTATTTCCCTGTCTGGTGGGCTTACAACCTTCTTGAGGCAATAGAGGGCGAAGCTATTTGTCCCAAGGTTGCAAAGAGCATCAGCAAGATTTGAGTCCTGGCTTCCCAGCCTGTTGTTCTAATCACTAGCCTGCTAATCCATTCCTTTCCTCTCCACTCCTTCCACCCACACCTTCCTTTTTTTCAGAAGTAGATGGTGTAGCGTTGAAGAAGCTACATCAGAGTTGGTGACGTGTTTATTTATTTTATTTACTTAAATGTTTTATATACCGTCATTCCGTGTGAGAATCACTAGTTCATAACGGTTTACAGGTAAAGCATTTATAAATAAAATGGGTGTTACAAGGAGGAAAGACATTCATGGAAACGGAAGTAATACGAAGAAACAGAGCTGGAATAAAGGGTCAGCGAGGGGAGGGGATATTGGTTAAAGAATTATTAATGCAATCGGAGTCATGAGGAACTGGGTGTATCAGTCTAGCAGAAGGCATGAGTTTTTAAGTCGCTTTTGAATTTCTTTTCATCAGTTAGTGTTCGGAGTTCTTCAGGCATGGAATTCCACTGTTTTGGGCTGGCGATTGAGATCACTCTGTCTCTAGTTAGCGTTAGATGAGAGCCTCTCAAGTTCGGGACTTCTAGCAGGCCTTTGTTCTGTGATCTGAGAGTTCTCGGGGGGGGGGGGGGGGGGGGATGTGAGGTTTAGAGGTTATTCCTAGCAGATCGTTATTGTTCAGGTTAATGTTGTTGTGTACTATAGTTAGAGCTTTATAATATATTCTTAGCTGAACAGGAGGCCAATGTACAGCCATCGGAATTGGGGTGGTGTGGTCCAAATGTCTTGCTCCAGACAACAGTCTGCCCGTGGCATTTTGCAGAAGTTGCAGGGGGTCTTAAGTGACTAGTCGGAAGAGCTAGTAGTAAGGAATTACAGTAGTCGAGGTTTGAGAAAATGAGGGATTGTGAAACTGTTCTTTAATACTGTAGTGCTTAGTCGAGGTTTTAATCGGCTCAATATCTGCAGCATGTATGTTTGTGAAAGTCTTGCAGGTGTGAGCTGTCGGGGTGAAGTCTTGGACGCAGAACTCTGGATTCAGAGCTATGGACACCGAGGGTAGGAAACCAGTGCTGTCAAGTTTCAGTAAAACTAGAGCATTTGACTGACACAGGCAGCCCTGTTGCTGTAAGAAAATCTGATGCTCAGACTGGAGATGTTGTTCCACTCTTATGCAGCGTTTTGATCCAGCAGTTGTACCCTGCTGGAACGAAATCTTCTTTTTAACATTGTTTTTTATTGTCTTCCAGCTCATAGTTTGGGGATCAGCAAATTCCTCCTGCCCATCAAAAATAGATAATGTGTGTAACAAAATACTAGACCAGGGATCCTGAACCTTTGATTGAAGATTTTAGTGAATGTGCTGTATGCTGAAATGTGGCATGAAATGTCTTCTTCACTGCAGCCATGCAGAACATGAAGAGTTAACATAGGAAAGTGTGCTTAAGTTGGAGCCTTTCTTGGTACCCCCTCTCACTGCGTATGGATGGTTGACCCTAGGCAAGTATCTTAATCTGTACTCTTCCTCCGCCTCCCCAACATTTTAAATGTTAGAAATGTAAGTCATATACCATATAATGCAATTTTGAGAGGAGATGAATTATAGCACCAGATGTTTTAATGGCCTCTCTAAGGGGCTGATGCAATACAGTGCGCTCAGCCAAGCGCACTGTATAACCTGCTGTTGGACGCGGGTTAAATAGGTGCTAATCCACCCCCTAATGCAATAGGGGGATTAGCACCTATTTAACCCGCGTCCAATGAGGAGTGAATGAGTTAGCGCTCATCACATGCAAATGCATGTGAATGAGGTTATTACTCATTCACTCCGCATTCAAAAAAATAAATGTGCGTCTCAGACGCACATTTATCGCTCAGCTATTAACGCCTGCCTGGAGCAGGTGTTAATAGCTGAGCGCACTTAGAAGTAGTACAGTAATGAAAACGGACACTGATAAACTGATAAACAAATTTACCGGCGTCGATCTTAATAACTGGCAGCTGCTGCGGGGTCACGTTAGCAAGGAGGCGCTAAGGTTGTGCAAGCGACCCTAGTGTGGGCCCTGAAGAGTCAGCGCCCGCTTCCTGAAAAATTTATTGCATCAGCCCCTCTGTGGAATTGCCAATGAAATGATTGCAGGAAGAAGACTTATCCAATTTATGCAACCCTAACCCATTACGCCCCCAATTTTTTAAGACTTTATCCTCTAACTAGGACACTGGGACATAATGGGTTAAAGTGATGTTGATTGCCTGAGCACCCCATGTTTGGCAAAATCATTCTACTTTGACTAACATTGGGACGGGGGGGGGGGGCCTTGTATTTAAATTGGGTACTTCCTATCCAAGGAAGAGCAAGTTTGAAGCTCAGTAGCTTGGGTGCTTTGTTACTTAGCTTAATCCCGTGGTTGTCAACCTTTTTGGTTAAGGAACCCTCCAGGAGGGTATAGGTGGGGGGGGGGGGGGGGGGGAGGAGAGTTCTGTGGAATATCTGAGGGTTTGCTTATGGCATTCCTTTAGGGGGGGCATTATTCTTAGTCCCCATCGGAATGAAGTGCCTTGTAAATCTTCCTTCGCCTCAATCATTTCTCACCTTACACTTAACCTCTTGCCAGTTTTTTCACATCTCTCTCCCTCTGTCTTTCTCTCCTGCAAGCTCTCCATCTCCCTACCTCTCATTCTCAACCTCTCCCTTTTCAGTTCCTCTTATTTATCTGATACCTTCCATGCCCCCAGCCTAAATCATCTCTTATATTGTCATTGATCTACTATGTATGTTTTACTGTTACCCACCCTGAACTATGGACGATGTGGGATACAAATAATTTTAAATAAATAAATCTCCCTTCAGTTGTCCCCAGTACTACTGCCTCTGCACTGGCCCTTTAAGAAATCAGCAGTCCAGCGTGCAGATCAGGTGCCTCAGACAGCAGCACTTTTTTTTTTCCTATGTACTGAAGAGAAGTGGCAGATGCAGCTGCGAGTGCTACTCAAATGCAGCTTTGCAGTTTCCTTCCTGCACAGTGTGGCTAAAACTTATTGCACAATGTGGTGCTGGAAGGAAACTGCTATTTTGGGAAAGGCTAACCAAGCCAAGAAACCTCTGAGGCAAGCTCGGGGACCCCTGGGTTTCGACAGGACCTACATCCTAAAACACTGGCCTCACCTGAAGTTTTGCAGTAGTATGGAAAGCAACCTGCATAGCAGTAATCTGCACTTTAGTTTTAATCAAAGACTTGAATATATATATTTTTAGTGTCATCATACAAGTGTTCAAAACAGGTTTACCATAGTGTTTGTGATTTTTCAATGCTCAAATGCAACATGATGTTAACAGTGCTTCTGGAGCTATTGCTTTCAATTACATTTGACTTTATTAGGTTTAGGTTTGACTTTCAAAAATGTCTTGTGAACAACACATGCATGTTCTGTGATTTGTGTCTTCAGCAAGGGTTCTCTGCTCTTGGCCTCCAATGATGCAAATGGTTTGGCTTTCAAAGAGAACCAAAAATTTGCAAACTAAGCAAGTTCTTGAATCGAGTGCATGCCAACCTTCTGAATAAATATTGTGTCGAATCTGAAAACCAGGCCCTTTTGCAGCCCTCTGACTGACGCTGAGAACCCCTTGTCTAGAGATTGAACTACTAAATATGCTGCTTTCCCCTTGCCGGTTTTTAGGCTTTGCAATATTCATCTGATAATTTACAAACTTGGGATTATTCTTTGAATATAGTAACAATCTAGCACTGTCAGATTTCAAATTCACGACTCAGGTCTGTGGCACTTAGTATAGGACCTCGTCTTTACAAAAATTACAGCTATTGCTGCCTTTAAAACAGATTTAGAGAGTGGATTTTTCCAACAATTTTTGGTGTGGCTGTAAAAGCAGTGGATGTAAGTTGCCACAGCAACGTTTATCCCTAATGTCTATGACCCGGCAAAATGCTAATTTTGTAAACCATCTATTCCAGCAGCTCAGCGTTCTTATGGACACTTAAAAACCTACCACATTTTTAGGGAAGGCAAACATACTGATAGTACAAACAGTTTTCATAAAATGTTTTATAGGTTCTCCTGTAAAGTTTGTTATTGGCATGCAATATTGTTGCTTAGGATTATTTATTCCACATTAAGCACTCTAGCCAGAATTCCAGCCTAGTTCGAGACAGCAAACTGATTATGTATTATAAAAAATCACATCGTGGTTTCATGGGTGAGTAGTAATTACTGGGTAATGGCTTAAAACATTTCCTGAAGGAACATAAAGCTCTTTTTAAAGTCAAGAGTACATTAAAAGGATTACCATGTAGATTTGACTTTTAGATACCACTAAAATGGATCCCAAATGGACTTATGAGAAAGGATGCTATCTCTTTAATGGAAAGTGCCTGGTCTGACAGCTCAGCATGCAAATGACCTGTATGCAGCGCATTTCAGTAAAGATGTTTTTTTTCTTTTTCTTTTTTTTTTTTTTTTAAACAAACACTTTTTATACCAAGTCCTAATGCTGCTTTCATTTTGTATGCTGGTTGCTTGGAAAAGTAAAATGGCCTACGTTTTGCAAAATACCTTCTGATTTATTGGCAAGCAATGTTTTATGACACTTGGAAGGTCAGTAGTAGTGTATCTGTTACATGAATCAAGTTAAATGGAAAGCTTCTTTGTCTGTACGCCATACTTTTTCTTTTTAATGTAGTTTTTTATACATTCTGAAAGAACAGAGAACCGGTTCATCATGCTGTTTCATTGTTGCATTCCTGATTTTTTTTTTTTTGTTTCTGTATCTGCTGGTTTCTTGATTATATGAACAATGTTCTTCAGTGCCACTGGCGTTTGGCTTTTTTTTTTTGGGTAAAATGACCTTGGGATCAATATGTGGGTTTTTAGGAGAATTTTTTGTTAAAAAAAAAATGGGGGTGGAGAAGAAGGGAAAATGTCAAGAATATAAAACCCATTATGGTTTGAGTCCGAGTTCCAAGTGTCTATGAATGACACCTTATTGCCTTGTGTCTTGAGAAACTGTGGCCAGCACTTAGATCTAAAAGCCCTGCTTATACCAGAGCTCGTGACAAATCACACTTAGTCTTTGTGGTATACAAAGAGCATCAAATGACCATTTTGGCAATGAGTAGAGTTTTTATTTGAGCTACCGAATATGCAGCAAGTGCTTTTAAGTAGCAGAATATGGTTACGGAAGGTTTTCATATGGAGCATAGGCATGAAAATGTCATAAGATACCAGCATGTTTTACATTTATTGAAATTAAGGGTGACGTTGGGTAGGAAACCTGGGTATAGTCAACTCTAACCAGTGCTATCCTTTCATGAGTGCAAAGGTTTTTTGGGGAGACTGGAGGCATAACCCCGCCCCCCCCCCCCACTCCAAAAAAAGTATGAAAATCAATCCTAGAAATTGTTACAAAAATAATTGCTCGTTAAAATCTAAGGGAAGGGGCAAATGTGTGTTTATTGTTCATTGCCTTGGGTGAGTCTTTAGAACCGAGGAGAAAGTTATTTTAAATAAATAAATGATCCCCCCCCCCTTCCCCACACTGTTGCAGGCACCCATGTATTTTTGATAAAAATCTGTCTCAGAACTGAAGCATTTGCTATTAAGGGGACTGGGAACAGCAATCTGACCGCATGAATTATTTTTGGGAGCATTATCTGTATGACCCTGATTCCCCTGCTATTTGTATTCTGTTTACTTTTTGTGCTCTACGGCTACTTCATAAATTGGATTTGGTTCTGATTCATGACGGCAATGGGTTTGGAACCTGCAAGGCTGACCCTGGGGCAAATCTGCCAAAGCACGCCCCCTCCCCCCCTTCCTGCCTTAGATGTTGGTGAGTGCAGTTTGGGGATTCCCTCCCTGCATCTTCCCATCTGGAGTTGGCTAGCGGTCCCTGCCGCTGCAGCATGGACCACCAAAACTCCTGGACCTCTGACCTCCATTGGATAAGTGATAGCTGGAGAGGGGGATGTTACTGCAGTAGTCACATGAGCCCCAGGGTCCTTGCCCTGATTCATCACCCCTCTCCCCCACCACACATACACACACACACACACACACTCACACACACACACACACACACAAGAACAGCTCAGGGGAATCCAAGATCATTTGTAGTCATTTGTAGTCAGGGACAGGTTGGGTCAGGTGATCTGCCTTATGGACCCATTAGCAATGGTAACATGGAATAGACTTAGCTTTTGGGTACTTGCCAGGTTCTTATGGCCTGGATTGGCCACTGTTGGAAACAGGATGCTGGGCTTGATGGACCCTTGGTCTGACCCAGTATGGCATTTTCTTATGTTCTTATGTTTTTAAACTGATGTAATGTACTTCTGATGCCGAACGTGGTGTCCAAATTTCCAGCACTCAGGATAATGGGGATCTCGGCTTTGGTTGATTTATAAGGAGTGAGATACTTATACTTTCTGAAATGGTTGACAACTTAACAACCTTTTTAATGCTCTGTTGCAGATCATGATAGTCTAGACACCCAGGAAGGGGAAGAAAACATGAGGAGGGAAGCTTGAGGAATGGTCTAAACTCAGGTTGTTAAAATGTAATGCTAAACTATGCAGAGTCGTGCATTTGAGCTGCATTGTAGGGGGGGGGGGGGGAATTCATCTATGCACAAAACAAGAGCAAGATCTGGGGGGTAAATTACATCTGATCTCCAGGTGGCCAAACAGGCAGATAAGATGACAGCCAAAGCCAGAAAAATGCATGGGTGTATAGGGAGGGAGGTGAGCAGAAAGAAGTGATATTGCCTCTGTAAAAATCCCCAATGAGCTTGATTTGGAATGAGGGCAAAAATTTCATTTCAGTTAGTTTTATGTTTTGGGGGGCCTTTTTGTTCATCTTTTCATGTGTTTAATTTTTTTTTTCAGTTTTATTAACCAATCCCAAAAAAATATTGTCAACCAAGGCCCTGAGAGCCTCCAACTCCCCTCCAGCCCTGTAAAGATAACTCAGAGCCTAGGCCTACCGAGCTGGGCTGAGTTGGGCCAAACCAGAATTTTTCTAGTACCCTCTGATCCTTGTTCTTGCCCCGTAAGATTGCTAGAACTGTAGACCTCACTGGTCCCCAATTATCCCACCCATGGAGGTCCGTCGGTCCAAAGGACAGTGAAATCATCAAAATGGTGCTGGCTGTCTCTCAGAATTGCACATAATTATATCACTTTGGTGCCAGCCTTTATATCACTTTGGTGCCAGTGCCATTTTAAAGGATGGTGCATGAGGGCATTGCTTCTAAACTCTGTTCTCTCATCATGCTGGCAAACAACAACTGAAGGTGTTGGGTAACTTCTCTCTGTAAAGTCATTAGTATCTGTGTTCATCGGTGTGCAGGTCAGAAAGGCTTAGCTAAGTACGGGCATCTCAAGATCAAAATGTGTTCTTGAATGCTGATGATCCAGCAGAGATGGGGCCAGGCTTCATCTGCTCCTGAGAGTGGTTGTCTGTTGGGAGCTCGCTGATGTCAGGTTCCTCGTGACATCTTGATGGTGGAAACCTCCAGTTACTTTGTTTCACTTACTTTTTATAGATGTGAATTCGCATAATGTATGCAGGGTCAATGCATATGGATGAGGGCCAAGCACCACTCTGTGATTGGGAGTTTCACACTTTTTTTTTTTAAGAAATGAAGAGTTAATTTTAGCATAGAGAACAGCTTGGTCTCAAAATGACATTAGAGATAAGAGTCCTCCAATCAGTATCAAAGCTCTTTGTTTCAAGCAGAGCCAAGATAAACAGAGTAAGGGCAGTGCCAAGGATATATTTTACAACCTAGGCGTTCTTTCTGCAAGGCCTGCATTTCTCGTTTCAGTCCCGTATAGAAGAATGTCCTCGGTGCTTTGCTGTTCTTCTTCCGTTGTCTTTGGTTTAGAGAGAACAAGCTCCTTTAAGAGATGCTCAGAAGTCCCTACAGTAAGACTGGAAAAATTTGGTCTTAACTTAGTGCAAACAACAATTGGGCAGTAATAGCTTTCATACTTCATCCTTCTTCAACTGCTGCTTCCCAGTGCCGAGGTGGGGATGGGCTCAAGCATTAACTTTTATCTTCTACAATGCACTGAAGATCATGAAACATTACTTTTTCCTTTGAGACTCCACATACCCTGTATCTTAAATTTATACTACAGCTGAAGTGAAAAGTCAACTTGATACTATAGCTCAGGTTCCCTTAACTTTCGTAATTATTGGATAGTCATGTGTATAGATAAAGTGAGATTTCATATTTTATATTTATGCCTTTTATGTTAGTAATTTGTTTCAGTAAAAAGACATGTCTGTTGTGAATTTCCATTGCCCATTATTAGATATTCTTTGCACTATGTATACTGCAGGACACTTAGCTAGGCACTTGACCATGTCATCAGTGTCTCTTTCAACTTGGACGCACAACTTTCTTGTCAACAGTTACATGTAAAACAGGAAGGTCAACATCTAAGCTGGGGGAAAACTGCTCAAAATCTGTAGGTATACAGCACTCGCAGCTCCGTCCACTCTTGCCTATGAGGGCCAAAGATGTTTTGCTCCCATGCTGCTTCTAGCCCCTGACAGTCTCTGTGGGGCTAAAGACTTTAGACCCACTGCTTTTGTTGCCTTCATGGGAAGGTTAGGAACCTGACTGCACTAGCAGGGCCGAGGAATTGCAAAACCCTAAACTGAATGCTGGGAGGTAGTCTGAGGCTGCGGAGGGTAGCTGTGGATTAGCTGTCCTGGAGGGTGGAGTATTTGAACAGGGGACAGGACTTGGGGGGGGGGGGGGGGGGTGGAGAGGATTGGAACTTGAGTGCCCTTGAGTGGTATGGAAATGTCAGTGCATATGTGAATGTGGTCTCAAAAAGGGAGGGACAAGCTTTAATGCCATTGGAAAGGTATACACTGCGGTGTACTCTGAGGTCAGTATTCAGACATAGCCAGTTAAGAAAGTTAAGGGATAAGACTAATGCAGGACATTTAGCAGTGCGGCCGTGCCGTTGAACATACCCAGATAAGTTTGAAGTTATCTGGCTTACTTTAGATCTGCTTAATAGTTGGTCTAAAGTTAGCCGGATATCTTAGCTGTGTAAGTTTGAATATCGGTTACTTCTCTGGTTAGATTAGTCAGATAAGTAGCTCCTCCCAGTTTTGTCCCCTTGAATGCCCCTTTATCTGGCTAGATCTTAAAATCTAGAGGGATAAGGGTATGAAAATACCAAAACTTTCCATTTAGACGAATAACTAAAGTTATCTGTCTAAATGGGTTTTAGATATTGACCTCATAATTTCTAGACGTGGTCTTTAAATTGAGCCTGTGCACACAGACTCAGTTTAAAGACCACCTCAAGAAACTGTGTGCACCATGGAGTATACCTTTCCAATCAAGTAAATGCTTGTCTCTCCCCTTTTGAGACCACATCAATTTAGCTTTACATTCACATATGCCTGGTGTTTAATAATGGGCAAATCTGCATCTGATTTGCTGCTATTACGGTGTCAGACAAAATGTAAATGTGAATAGACTAAATTTTTCCAGGTTTAAGCCTGAGGCTCAAAATTAATAGTAATACAATTTTTTTTTTAAATAGAGCAATTATGGATCCAGTGATATAACACTCTAGGGGATGACAAACACAATATACTAAAACATTCTCCCCCATCCTTCCCCAATTAATATCTGGCATACAAAACAGACTGGGAATTATTGCTCTGCTCTGCTTATTGCCTCTTAATTTTATTCCCAAATTGGCAATTTTCAGGCTACTGTGTACAGCTACAGAATGTAGTATTGACTGCAGTGGAGGTCCTTATATAGGCCCAGATGTACTAAAAAGGGTGGTTCTGTTTTGTCTGGGGGGGGGGGGGGAAGTAGTAACTCAGTCCCTTGTGTTAAAGGGTGGTGGACACAGCGAGCATTCTGCCTGGGGAGGCAGTGGAGACAAAGACCGTATCAGAATTCAAGAAAACATGGCACAAGCACAGAGGATCTCTGCAGAGAGAGGAAGGGGCTATAAAGCTGAACAGGACATCTGGATGGGGCTGTATGGTCTTTACCTGCTGTCATATCCTGTTTCTATGTTAAAGAGGGTCTGAAGGTAGCACTGCACTGCCACCGCAGACGGGTGAACTTTTAAAGAAGTACACACTGCTTGAAAACAGGACATTAATAGTGCTTCGGTGCTTGTGTTCATGCTAAGTAATACGCATCGCCACAGTAATTTTGACCCTAAAGTCAATGACCATGTTTTTTAATTCTGAGAGCATTATACCGGTTAACCATGTACAGTAACCAACAACCATCCTTGGAGCATGGCTATCCTTGCTTCAGAAATCCACAATGGTAAGATTAACCTAAGTTGTGTATCTTTTTTTTTTTTTTAACTGATGGGAAGTTAAATGTGTTTATCTGAAAGCTTTTCATAAAACGCACATGAATGAACGATACTGAGGAAATTGGCCAATTATATGTGCTTAACAGGAGTTGGGTGAGATTGACCTTTTTTAATGTGTACAATTTGTGTAAAGAAGTTTTTGAATTGAATAATCAGCTGTCATAAATGACAAACTGGAGATGTTGGCTAGACCCCCTCAAACACTGTAAGACCCCTCCTCCCCCACATTTTATGCTTGCGTGCTGCCTTCTCGGGTGAGCTGTAGAGAGCTGTTTGTCGCAGTAACAAACAGTGCAGTAGTTGCACCTGAGCCCTTCCTACAAGGCATAAAATTTAGGTGAAACTAAACGGCTTTCAGTTACTTCAGTTTTTAAAGCATCAGGGTTGTTTGGGGGTTTTTTTTGTCTTTTTCTCTCTTTATTTTTAAAGATGTAAGGGAGTTTGGAGCAACAGCAGCTTGATTATGGCTGTGTGGCTTTATACGCTAGACTTCCATAAAGCATGAGCATAAGAACCCTGAGGCGTATATCATTAGCTAACAGTTCCACGTTAGTCTTTCAGACTAATTAACCTTTGGAGTTGCATTAAGGAAATTAGGTAGTGCATCTGTATGCTTTGTCAGAGCCGGTAGCCTCTTGATGCAGAGTAGCTGGGCCCACACAGTTTCAGAGACAGACAAATAAATATATTAAAATGCATGACCTATTCATGGAGTTTGGCCAGGCTCTAGAGCAGTTGTTCCCAACCCTGTCCTGGGGACTCCGACCTCCCCCCCTCCCAGCCAGTCGGGTTTTCAGGATATTCACAATGAATATGCATGAGAGAAAATGTGCATGCAATGAATATGCATGAGGGAAAATGTGCACGCACTACATCACATTTTCTCTCATGCATATTCAATGTGGATATCCTGAAAACCCAACTGGCTGGGGGGGGGGGTCCTCAGGACAAGATTGGGAATCACTGCTCTAGATATTAGGAGACCCTTTGGAAAGCTGCATATAACTAGTGACAAGTGCCTGATTCTGGCAATATATAAAACACTTCAGAAAGATGTGTAAAACAATTTAGGAGATAATATGGGTATTTTGTTAGAGCTGCAGTAAAGTCAAATAATTTGCATACCCTGGGCAGAGCTAAATGCTGATTGAACTAAGCATCCAATATTACATCAATACCATTCCATAAAACATGATCATCACGGCATATTACCTGGAGGTGCTTCTGACCTACTTTATGCGATGGGATGTAGCTGTGCACACTCAGTACAGGTTTCGGTTTCTTGCGGGCTTTTTCTCAACAGAAAGTGCAATTTTACCAGCTTGTACAGGAAACTAGAGTGCTAAAGGTACGACTGAGGTTACTTAATCTATTACGTTAACCCAAAGGCTAAGACAGATCTAACAACTCTACTTCAAAAGAAATTGGGAAAAACAAGCAGGAAATTCTCTGCATCTAATTTTTGACCATTGTCGTGGCCACCCTTCACAAGCTGTTTGAAGTGCGGTTGTGTCTTTAGTATACAACTTAAACCTGGGGAATATAGAATTGTATGTGGTCTTACTCTTTAGTTGTTTCCCACGTGCCATAGTCATGCTTTGTTCAAACATGTGCAAATAATCTGACATCTGGCCAATGTGAACTTTTCCTTGTTAACTACACACTGCTGGCTTTTAACGTTTCTTTTTCTAGGTGGAATGCTGTTTTTTATTTATATTTTCAAGCGATAGCTCTTTGAAATGCTGTCTAACAAACCAGCTAAAAGCATTCTTCAGCCCTGTTTGTGTTTGATTACTGTGCACCTGTTGCCTCTAAGGAGGGCTCCTCTTGCTGCAGAGCTAAAATCCTTTGCAAGTCTTTTGTTTTCAAAAGGAAAAAAAAAATAGCAGGTCCTATAGATCAGTGGTGAATAAAAAAAACCTCAGGTCAGAGTCAGCAGTGACATCCACCTTCCACTGTGGCTTCAGTGGGGAAAAGAAAATAACTTTCTGCAGTTTATGTAATAAAGGTTCCAGGTCCTTGACCTGGCAGAAAATGTGGCCCTGTTGTAGATCATGAACCCATGCTGATCAGGTTTGACTTTCTGAAATAAATTTTGTGCCTTACCTGCCTCAGCCAACTACTTGAAAATTCTGAGGTCCATATTCAGCACCACTTAGCTGGATAAGTTCTGATTTATCCAGCTAAGTGGCATGTTTTAAATATTCAGGTGTGGCATCAACACGCCAAGGCACCATCAGATGTGCAAAGCAGCCCCCACAGTGGCAAAACACACACCAAAGCTGTAGAGTCTTGGGATTGATAGCAAGGCAGAGTGACAGCAAGACGCTTAAGGTGCAAAGTCTGGGCATTTATTTATTTATTTATTTATTTATTTGTAAGCTTGGCAGCAATGCTGATTGAAAGAAAGACCCCTAGGTTGTAGGATAAGGGGTATTAGAGATGTGCTTCGGGTAAAAACTTTCATGTTGGGCTTCATTTCGGGGGCCCCCCCCCCATGGGAATTTTGTTTTTCCTGTGGTTCAGAGTTTTTTTTTCGGAGGCCCTGATTTGTTTCTGAAATTTCGGGAAAAATTCAATTATTTTTCGGTTCTCCCGAACCATTCCGAATTAGGCTCATCATCAAGGAGTAGGACAATCATTTCCCTGATGTTGCTCATTACTATTTTAGATATTGCCTCTGCCTCTTACCTCAGGACAGTGCTATGAAATACCACCCCATTTTATCCATGGTGAGTAGCCACTTCAGTTGCATGGCTGTGGACTGCTGGAAGAGGACATGGGATCAGATTGGGGAAAAGTCTTCCCCTTTTTAAACCTTTTTCTTCTGGCTTTTACATGGAGTAGCAGAAAGAGTCTGCAGGCTAGTACTGCCACCCTCCCCTGATGCCGGTTCTAGTGGGTGCTGCTTCTGCAGGTGATGCATACCAGTGTTTGTGAGATGCCCTACGTGTTTCTCTTGACTAATATCCTTCCTGCAATGAATACATTGAGCAAAGCCTGGGTCCTCCCTCACTTTAAAATACTGCAGGGGTTTCATCTGCAATCCCTTCTCTACATCCTTGGAGACTGATGCTGGCATTGGAGTGGAGGTAGAGGATGGACCCTGAGGAAAAATGCCAGGTACATTCCTCATGCTTTCTATATTCATTGTCTTCTCTTCCTGGATGTTGAATTTCAACATCATCAATATCATCTCTCTCTTCCATCATCTCACTGGAGGCTAAGATGCGACTAACTAAATGTCCCAAATTCTCTTTTGCTAGTAGCTCTTCAGTATCTTCTGATTCAGAGAATCCCAGACAAGATTCTTCCTCAGAATCAATTGGTGCAAATACTGCCTTTCCTGTCTCAGAAACAGGAACCAAAGATGATCATACTGCTGGTTTTGGGTGTTGCATTTCTGCTACTCCTGCCCTTCTAATGCCAATCTTGGATTACTCTTCCACCTTTTCTCTCCTCTCCAAAACAAGAAGCAGAGGAATCAAGGATGGTGCAAGGATATTATGTACCTTACATGAATCTTACAGTAAAATAAAGTATCTCTAAAACAAATTTTACATGAAAAGGACATTCAAATTATAGTCTTCTGAGGTAAAAATATCACTTACAACATGTATATTATATTTATATGTACTGCTTTGGTACCAACCAGAAAATCCTGCAAAAAAACACTTGGAGCCCATATGACATTAAGCCTTATAATGCATACAGGGTGTGGGCTTAGCCCTCAGAAAGCCATTAGTAAACTGAATTTCAATTATAATATAGAAAATCACCTATACCAAAACAGTGTTAATTACTAGCATTCAAACAGTAACTGCCCTACCTATCTAATATTACCTGGTGTAATATTTGCAGCACTGCAAATATTATACCAGATTCTAAAACACAAATATACTTCCTATTAGGAAAACAAACCAAACCAGGCTACTATTGATCCCTACACAGAAAATACACACTAGCAGAGTACTTCACCTTGGTCACAATGCAGAACAGAGATGCACCCTCACCATATACAGAATAAGGAGACCATAAAATGTAAATAAAAATGGGACACCCCCCCCCCCCTCCATTTGTTTCATGGGGGCCACAAATGAAACAAATATGGGCACATTTATGTTTTACCCATTTGTTTCAAACAAATACACATCCCTATTCTGTATAAATCCTTCAAGTTCCAACCTGAAATTCCTAAAAATGGGTAGACCTAAGGTTGGGGAATTTTTATGGACTCTCTTCCCTTCTTCCAAGCAAAGTTGTTCTCTGAAGGGACATATACGGCAAACGAGGCAGTACAGATTCACTAGGTGACTTATGAGCTAAGATTAAAACTTATGAGATTTAAAAAAATAAGATGGCCTAAAATGTGCAAAGTGAAATGAGACCCATGCTAAGTGTTTCCAGATAAAATTACCCAGTTATTTTATCCACACTGCCAGACCGTTACCAGCTACAAGATTTCTTCCTCTTTTTGTTTTCTACCAGGAATTGCTTTCTGTCTTCCTCCTTTGTACTCCTCCGTATTGGATAGAAGGGCACGCAAGATCTTGACTTAGTTCCCTCCAGCTCCCAACTTTCTCATGCCCAACCACCAGCCCAATCTACATAGCCAGCGATACTAGTGTAGCTGACTGTTGCCCAGACATCTGACCAGCTAGGTGCTCTGCATAGCCTGCCTGACACTCCATTACTTGAGCACCTGTGTCTCCGCTATGACTTCTAGTTTATTACATAACTTGCAGTCAGACAGATAGACCAAGTTGCTAATCAAGCCTACCATTACGGCCTGTCTGACAGACCCTCTCACATGCGTGCCAGTATTATTGCTAGGACTTCTAACGTTTTTCATATTATCCACTTTGCCATACATTCTGGCATCCTGAAAACATTGTAGAATTGGGCAAGTGTAAAGGGACCCCCAAATTTACTTCTTGTATTTGTGATGTCAGAATAGAGTAGATATGTTTAGACGTTTGATACTCCGCAGTGGGATGTGTCTTCGGTTCAATAAAAAACTCCTGTGCCCATGTGAGTGCAGCTTATTTATTTATTTATTTATTTATTTAACACTTTTCTATACCGACCTTCATGGTAGAGACCATATCAGATCGGTTTACATCGAATTGGGGAATTGAACCATGAACAGTAACCAAAAAACAATAGATTGAACAGGAAAAACAAAGTTACATTCAACAGGGAAAGTAAACTTGGAAGCATAGACTGCTGGAAGGAAGGAAAGGCTTGAGAAAGAAGTAAATAATTAGTATAAACAATAGCTGAGTCAGGGGGCTCTTATTTGGGGCTTAGGGGTAGTATGGAGATCCATTACATCTATGTATATATATATGTATATGTATATGTATATATATATATGTATATATATATATATATATATATATACATATATATATATATATATATGTATATATATATATATATATATATATATATGTATATGTATATATAGTATGGAGTTCAGTCCTGAGGGCCAGCCTTACAGTCTATAATCTGAAGATACTGCCTCTTTGCAGTGTGGCGCTGATGCAGACTCTTTCCCTTCATAAGGAAAGGAGCTGGGCCCACTCTCTCACCAGAGGAGTGCCTGGAAAAGTCCTGTGCAGGAGTGGCAGGGGCCCGACATTGGGGCCCTCCAGGAGCAGGAAGAAGTAGTTGACATTCCAAAGAACTGCTGAGAAATCTGGAGAAGAGAGAAATGTCCTTCGTGGGGATTCAGAAAAAACCATCCAGCTAAGGAAAGTCCTGAAGAGTTGCTGACTTGAGAAGGGGGATTGGCTAGAGACTCAGCTAATATGAGAATGGAAGAGAACAGTGAGAATAGAAAGAAGAAGTATTAGAGGAGAGTTCTTGCCCTAGGGATCTTACCTGCCCAGGGTGCACAGTACTTTGCTACTGTGACACTGAGTTTATTTTTCCTGCTATTGGACTTAGTTTCCTGAACTATTTGGCACACTAACCCTTGCTGTTCCCGTGGGTTTTGTTTGCCTGCCATCAGAGACCAGTAAAGACCTTTCTTTTTGAACAACAGTTTTTTTGTGGGCAGTGTGGCATTTTTTGGCTGGCTGTGACTGGACTGGTGTGTAGAAATGCCCCAGGGAGGATAGAAAACCCCAAGAGTATTGATAATGTGACATTTCCTTCCCCCCCCCCCCCCCCCCCCCCCCGCCCACCTCTGGGTAGGAACGACTCGGGATGTATGAGTACTACTATGGCCCATGACCCTCCCAGTGAGCCCCTGTGCCTTTGTCCAGATCGGGGCGGCATAAGTATGGTGCTACGAATACTTCAACACTTACCTCTAGGCTGTGCTTTCTGTGCTCTCCGTTTTCTGCAACTAAGGATCTTTTGTGCTAATCCCATGCCCTCTTAAAGTCTATTACTGTTGGCCATCAGCACCCATCTCAGGAGGGTATTTCACACTTCCTCTACTCTTTTGGTGAAAAAAAAAAAAAATTCCTGCTGTGTCTCCTGAGTCTCCTATCATAACCCCTTGTTCTGGAATTTCTATTTCAGGAATAAGTGTGTCATGTGCATTAACACCTTTCACGCATTTGAATATCTTGGCCTCTCCTTTTCTGAGTCTCAGTTCGTAGGATTGATGCTCCATTTCTGTTGCCCTTTCTCGGCGCTGCCTTAATTCTAGATAAGCATGAAAAAGAACATAAAGCCATCTCTGAAAACAGTGGGGCAATTGCTCAGAAGAGTTTAGTTGTTCAGAAGACCATTGAATCTGGGCAACCTGTTGTCACCAAGCTGTGGATTTTGATATCTTGGTGTGTGGTGTGTTCGACAGAGTGCATAAGCCCACCTTCTTATTTTTGGGAAATGTAGCTGTAATGGAGAAAGGGAAACGTTTCTCACCTTACCAGAGATGGTGTTATTACTTTTTTTTTTTAATTTTTTTTATTTTGGCTACTTCAAATGATATTTACTACTAACTTTTTCCAGTAGCAAAAAATTTACTTAGACTTAAAAATGATTGTTTCATAAAACTGATACTTGCGTAGGGCAGCTGAGTTCAGTCCAGCTCCTCTGTAAGCCTTAAGAGGTGTTTTTTTTCTTTTTTTTAATGACTTGATCTGTCTCCATGGTACTGAGACTAGTTTATCAAATGGATCGATACCTCCCTGTTTGTGTAAAACTGTCTTAAGTGCTGTTGTCATGTGCTTTCAGCTCTGGCAGGTCAGTTATTACTGTAAAAGACTGGGGTTTGTGTGTGCTTGTATGTGTTGAGTGTTAGCGGCAGCCTGAGGGTGGCTTTTAGCAGAACTACAAATGTCAAGTACAGCTAGACTATTAGTGTTTACTGCAGTTATTAAATAGCCGTTATTTGTCCTTTAGGAGGCTAAAAGGAACATTTTAGGCAGGAAGTTGCATGACACCAAGGCAATTTGCAGCTTTTTTCAATAACCCCTCTGTATTAAAGTATAAATAAGTGTTTGATGGAGAAGTGGCATAATGAATAGGAGGCTTGAAAGTTTAAAATGCTTTAAGATGCCTTCCATTTAGACCCAAGAACTCGATGCATTTAACCGCTACTACTGCCCATATAAATGTTTATTGCTACTGGCAACTGTCCTATTTTCTCAAATACACATCTCTTTAGTAGTTTTAAGGTCAATCTGCTTTTCAGAAAGTTAATTAACAGCCCAGCATTCTAGCTGCTGCTTTGCTGTTAAAAATATACAGCCGTTGGATCGCTCCGTGCAATATAGTTTCCAAAACTAGAAATGGTGAACCTCCATGCATTGTCGTCACTGATCTCTGTCATGCAAAGTGCATGCACTTTATACAGCCCTCTCTTTCTGACTTTAAACATGGACCTCCTCAGTGCAATAAACCTTTCCCATAGACTGCTTTTTTTCTTTTTTTTCCCCTTTGGGTAGGTGTGCCGATGCTCTCTGTGCAACCTAAAGGGAAGCAGAAAGGCTGCGCTGGCTGCAACCGAAAGATCAAGGACCGCTACCTGCTGAAGGCTTTGGATAAGTACTGGCACGAAGACTGTCTAAAATGCGCCTGCTGTGACTGCCGCCTCGGAGAAGTGGGATCAACTCTGTACACGAAAGCAAATCTCATCCTCTGCCGCAGAGATTACCTGAGGTAAGTGCAAATAAAGAGGGCTCCCAGCAGGAATAAAAAAAAAAAAAAAAAAAAGCACAGCACATCAGATAATGTCACTACGCCGTGCTACCACCAGTCCAAGAATGGCGCTAAATGGGGCCTTGGAACATGATTACTTTTGTATAATTAACCAAAAGTAAATCCTATGCCCCATTCTACAGGGCATGTTCTTGAAAATGATTCCTACTGCTTTAAATAGTCAGCCTTTCATGAAACAGCCTGTTTCTGTTTTCAGAGTTTCTTCCCAAATTAATCTGCCGAGATGCAATGAAACCTCAAAATATAAAACTCTACTCTTTTGCGATGTAGCATGGCTTTTAAATATTCTGTACGAGATTACTGGATGCAAGGTGGAATCAGCAAGTCGTCACGAGTGGGGGCATCACTGGAAAAACTTTAAGAAAAGATTTTAAAACCAAGAGGCCTATATTCTTGCCTATATATTAGCTGGTTTTCCTTTCCTTTTTCCTTCTCACTCCAAGTTCTATTTTTCCTTGTTACATGTAACTGCTTTTCCGCACTATTGTTCAAGTTTAAGTTTATTTTGCACTCCTGTTTCATGTGAACCAGCATGATGGGACTTTTGTCTTGAATGTTGGTATATAAAAAACTTAAATAAAAAAAAAAAAATATTCAGTAGGCCGTTTAGGGGACGAGCTATCCCGCTAAAGTTAGCCGGATAACTTGTCCTGTATATTCAGTGAGAAAAACGCCCTGCTGAATATACTTGCTTAAGTAATGTGTGGCCGGATAACTAGCTACTGGTTATCCTCAAAGATACTTTGACAGTACTCTTGATCTGCCGGCCCATGCAGCACTGTGTCCCTTCAATGCAGCTGTTTCAGCAAAACACTTACATGTCAGGGGACAGAACTGAATTCACACCGTCGTCGAACTTTGAGCCACAACAAATACCTATTGAGGTATTTGAAACAAGTTAGTTCTCCTGCTTCCTTTGAACGTTGGATATGGTCCTGTAAGGGGACTTGTTCGCTACTGCCTCACTAGTTCCTTCCTGGGAAGGAAAAACAAAACAAAACATGTAAACAGGCCTTTGACCCGTTTATCTTGATCCCTTGTCCAAATTATAGCAGAGGCATCTGCCACCCCTCAAACCCTCTAAAGTATGTTTATATGCCACAGGCCTGCCAACCCAGATTCCCACCCCCCATCCATGGGCTAAGATCTGGCCAGTCCACACACACACACACACACACACACACAAACCCCCTCGGACCCCTCCTCCTTCCCCTAAAACAAATATTCCCTTACATGCTCCCAGCGCTGGAAATGTAAGTAGTGCCTAACTTATGGTTTCAGCGCTGAACCTCCGGGCGCAGGGTAAGGTAAAACCTCGATCCCGGCATAGACTGGGAGGAATCGGGGGGGAGGAAGGGTCCGGGAGGGTCCAGAGGGGTGGGGGTGGATGCGGACTGACGTGCCCATGGATGGGTGGGGGGATCCGGGGTGGGGGTTAGATTTTGTATTTGCATTTATTAAAATGTATTCATTGCCCTAAGTGATATACATAATAACATGCGCAATAATTACAAAACTCCGAACTAAAACAAAGCATTACGGAACCGAACAATTAACAATTTGAAGCAAGATCAACAAATGCCAGGGTCATCATCAAAATGCTGCAATCTCACTAAGTTCCAAGCACGGCAAATCAGGCAAAAAAGGCAGTCCCAGCAAAAAAAGAATTTTAGGAATGTTTTAAGAGTTTGCCTGCATTCGTACAAGATTTACAGTTTGTTTAAATCACTAGCAGGGTTGGCGGGCCTGGGACCTGTAAACATGCTTCAGAGCAGCGATGGCGAACCTTTTAGGATCGGCGTGTCAAAAATTCGGAAAATGCCTAACTCGACTCTGCTGGTGTGTCCCCACCTCCCCCGAACAAAACGGACACAATTCTATACATATTCATTTATTTTTGTATAAAAAGAATAATACAGTTCCCTTAATGTCTGGTGCTATGCATTATATAAGAAAATGTCAAATATTTGCAAAAATGAAAAACGAGTAAAACAAACTAATAATGAAAAATACAGATTCATTATTAAAAATACAGATTCATTATTATCATGCAGCACATTAATCAAACGGGATGAAAAAAACAGCAATTATGCAGACATGCGCACACACACGCTCTCCTGCACCCACTGACATACCCACACGCTTCCTTATACCTGCTAACATAACCACACACATGCTCTCCCACACCTGCTGACACACACACACACACACACACACACACAATACACACACACACCCCCATACACACACGTTTCCTCGCACCGTGGCAAATACACACACATGCACACATGCTCCCTTGCACACTCCCACTCTCTCTCCTCTTATGCAGCTTCTAAATATATATATTAAAAAAACGTACTTACATTGGTGGTCAGGAGGGATCAAGGCAGTTCTACCAGCTGGTGTGGGAGGAAGTGGGCAGACAGGCCTGATGCAGGAATGGCGGGGGAGAGTTATTTTTTGCCTAGGCCCCCAACAAAAGGAGGGAGGGGCCATCTGCAGAAATCAGCGAGGAGCGTTCAGATGTGGCGAGGTAGCACCGGGAGGTCTGAGAGAGAGAGAGAGACACGAGGCTGGTGTGAGGGAAGGCCGCGGGAGCGTCTCCCAGCACTGCGGTGGTGAAGGCAGGACTGAGCAGTCCCCACAGCTATCAGTGATGCCGTGGGGGAAAAGAAAAAAAACCCAAAAATGCAGACGCGATCGCAGCCGTGATGGGGGGGTGGAGTGGACTGAAGAGCAGCTGAAGCCTATGAAACAGCGGGAAAAGCGAGAGAAATGAGCAGAGAGCCTCGAGGGAGGCTCCCGCTCTACCACAGCTGCTGCGGGGGCCTAATGTTGATCGCAACGGCTTTCAGGGGGGTCCTAAAATTTTGTCGGGTATCAGTGGGCACTGGCGTGTCACCCAAAACGTCGTGTCATAGGTTCACCATCACTGCTTTAGAGGGTTTGAAGGATGGCAGATACAAGGCTGACAGGGCCTCAGCTATAATTTGGACAAGGTATCAAGAGAAATGGGCCACAGACCCCTCTGCAAATGTATTTTTTTTCTTTTACAGATCTCTACTTAACCGGATATCTTTGAAAATATCCAGTTAAGCAGCTAGTTATCCAACTAACCCAGCCGGATATACCCAATATTTTGCTAGGTTAGCCGAATATCTCAGCCCCTGCCTGGAATTCCCCCGAAATGCACCCTTTTTACCTGGCTATAATTTAGACAGATAAGTGGCTGAATATGCCACATTACCATTTAGACAGATAACTTGTGAATCACCTGTTTAAATGGTTTTTGAATATTGGCCTCCAAATGATTAAAACATGGGGAAGTTGATATTCAAAGGGTTTGTCGGGGGTAACTTTTCATTTACCCAGACAAACAATTTTTTTTCTGTTTCTTTTATAAGAACATAAGAACATAAGATATATAATAGAACATATATATATAATAGAACATATATATATAATATTTCTAGCTGTGCAGAACAGATAAATCTTAGCTGGGTAAATCATTATCCAGCTAAAATATTAACCAGATAGAAGCAGGGAAAGGGTGTTCCAAAGGCATGGTTATAATGCAGTTAGTCCTGATAATCTTAGTCAGTACTACAGCTAGATAGCTGGGCAAGCTGTCACATATGTTCTGCTGAATATCCAGGTAAGGTCACCCAGGTAACTTTATTGCTCCTTGGCTTACTCTGCATGGAGCTTAGTGTTACTGTCGTAATAGCAGTGAAAGACCCACTTTCCTTTTCTGAGAAGCCATGACTTTATCAGAGTTTTTCAGTGGGTTTAACGGGAAATAGTTATTTAACCTTGAATTTGACTTCTCAATTCTATTTGTACTTGGGACAATTCATTTTTCACATGTACGTTCACTTCACACAACTTGAACAGAGAGCTAGGAAAAGCTGTATCAAAAGGTTAAGGAAGGTGCTTGACTTCGTAAGTCAACAGTTTAAACTTGGATCAAATTTTTAATATTTGGACTGTGTGGACTTTAAAAAGCACGTGAGTATACGTGTATTTCCCGGTATGCGCATAAATTGGGAAGTCAAAAAAAGGGACGACGCAAAGGGTGTGGACTGGGTGGAGCATGGGCAGGAAATGGACCTTCCGGAAAGTTAACTTGAAATGTGCGCTTAAGTATTTACGCCAGCGGCGGATTCACGATGTCGGACCGGCCCAGGTATTCGCCGCCCAGGCCGGCCCAGGACACATCGCGTGGTCTGCTGAGCGCGGCTCTGTCATGGCCGCGCATGGCAGACCACGTGACTGGAGCGATCGGCCCACCGGGGGATGCTCGATCCCCGATAGGCCAATCCGCCCCTGATTTACACACAGAAGCGTGCCCCGGGGTCCCCTACTGTATAACTTTACTTCTGCTATGGACGGCATGTAAGTACTGAATAAAAAAAAAATGAGGATAGTTAGCAGGGTTTTAAGGGTTGGGGCTAAAAGAGTAAAAGGGAGGTAGGAAGTCCTATCCTTTATTTGGGCAAACTGGGAATAGACTGGGGAGACTGGTAATTCCATCGACACACGTATCTAATAAAATACCCCCACTTACACGATAGAGCTGGCATTTGCATGCACATGCGCACTTGCATATAAAATTGCCCGCATATGTACATGCGTACAGCCGATTTTATAGCATGCGCATATACAATAAACCCTAGAAAGACTGACGTCATTTGGTTACGTAGAAATCCTTCTATAGTTAATCCTCCAGTTCTAGATTTGGGTACTTTTCAAATTACTGCCTCAAACCAAGTTCAGAATTTAGGTCTCCAGCCGGATAAAAACCTTACTATGAAAAAGCACAGCAATAAATTAATTACTACAAGTTACACCAAGTTACAAATATTACATTGGTTGAAACCTTTAATAACCTTCGAAGACTTCTGTTCGGGATTGCAAACTTATTCTCTCACATATAGACTACTGTAACTCTCTATTTCTCGGTCTTCCCATAGGTATCTTGAAACCATTTCAACTCTTACAAAACACCTCGGCTAGACTTTTATTAGGAACCAGGAAAATGTGATCACATTACACTTTCACTGATCTCGCTGCACCGGCTGCCTGTACAATCTCAAATCTACTACAAACTAGTAACGTTAATATTCAAAAATCATTCATTCTAGTAATACTGGTATGATCGGTGTGACTTTCCAGCCATACACACCTCCGTGAACACTAAGATTTCAAAATAAAGGACTCTTGACTGTTCCCACTACAGGGAGTGCACATCTGACTCAAGTAAGAGATTGCGTGTTTTCCATAGTGGGTCCGAAGCTTTGGAATTCTCTACCCGAGACGTTACGCGTGATACCAGATAGAACGAAATTTAAATGTGAGCTAAAAACATAGCTATTCAGAAATGCATACAACCTAACCTAAAAACATTAGAATGTAATGAACTACAATAACATGAGATACGAGAGATATTATTTGAAGCATGAGGAATAAAACATAATGAGGGAACATAAGAATCTTAAGACAATGCACAGACTATTATATGATATTTGATATAGTATTTTCCTGAACTACTTGCCTTTAGTCTTAGATCTTTAGTAAACAATTTAATATGGATTGGAACATTTCATTTCATTTGAGATATGTTAATCCTTGCTTATGAATACTACCTACATAAACCATCAAGACTTGCTGATTAATAGTTATGAAAGTTACTACTGTAAACCGTTGTGATCATTATATGGAACGACAGTATATAAAACGGCTAAATAAATAAAAAAAAAGTCAATATGCGTGCATATGTTATAAAATGGCCACATCCATTAGTGCGAGCCGGCATACGCGCATAGGTGTATGTCCATGCGGATGTTTAAAAGTTGCTGTCCCTGGAAATATTTCTTTACAGAGAGGGCGGTGGATGCAAGGAACGACCTCTCAGTGGAGATGGGTGAAGACAAAAACAGGGTCTGAATTCAAGAAAGCATGGGATGAATACAGGGGATCTGTAAGGGAGTGATGGGAATTATAATGCTAAATTAATTGGACGGATGGGCAGACTGGATGGGCCATATGGTCTTTTTTTCTGCCATCACGTTTCTGTGTTTTTGTGTGATCCTCTGGCTCTTGCAGGCTAGCCTGTCCCCTTAGGAAAATCCAGTTTTCCAGACGCTGCGCGAAGTTGAAGTGCTCTGCTGTCTCCAAAGTGAAAAGGGGGATTAAGGGAGGTTACATAATGTAAATGTAATAAAAAGAAAGCTCTTTGCTTTAGCAATCCAATCTACGTTTCTTCTAAATGACCACCCTGTTAAAATTTAGTAAATTTTAGATGTAATCATACAAAGTAGCAATCAGGACATATTGCTCTTTATTAGTCATTCACAAGCAGACATTTTTAAATTCATCAACTAAGTAGGAGAAAGTGCTCCTGAGTGATAGACTTGAATCATTTGTTTGCCGTTTACACCTATAGAATTGATCGAGTTTTACTGGAAGGTGTCATTCATTGTACTGCAGAATCTAATGTTGGGAATATTTTTCTTTTCTGGCAAGAGATTTGAGCAAGATGTTAACTTTCATGACCATAACCAAAAATCCCTGGTAGATAAGTAATCTCTCCCCCCCCCCCCCCCCCCCCCCCTCCGACTGTAGAGAAAAAAAAATTGTCAATCAGTTAACAGTTTTGAAATGATGCACATGTAGCAAAACCATTCAGGAATAGAGGATTCAGCCAATAGAAACTGTTTTGCTAGAATTTTTTTTTTTTGCAGACTTCAGTGACTAAGAACATCTTCCATGCTTAATCAGCTTCATTAGTGAGGGTACTTTTCAAACTCATTCACCCAAGTAAACTGGCCTGTCTGAAAGTTTATCATCTTCTCCATGGGCTTCATATTAAAGTCTTGGCTATTTCATGAGTAATTTAGAACAAACCTGTATGTCACTTCATGTCTGCAATACATACATCATGCACCCTAAAATTTACAGAAATTGTTTTTTTAATGCACTCAAGAATATTGCATAGATCTGCATGTAAACTAAATGGCTGTGTTTTTTATTTTTTCCACTAGTGAATTAAGGGATTCAATACTCCAGGTTGCATCACATTTCCTAGGCTACCTAATTTGGTCAATACTACAAAAAAACTGGCTTCCCAATCTGGCATGCAACCATAGAACTGAATCCCATGCTTGTTTCTCGGCCTTTGTTATATCTGCTTAGCATTTACCAAAAAAGGCCTGAGTATATTTAATCTAATATGAATGTTAAAATTCTCTCCCCCTCACCACAATACCCCTACTTTCTAGATTCCATTTTGAGCTGTCTTAAGTGACTGCATGCCTTGTTTTTCATGAAAAGAAATGCTATAGGTTCTGACCAACAGGAATTCCAACTGATTTTTCTAGAAAAATTTAGGTCTACTAGTAATAGACATGCTGAACCAAATGGTTTTGGCAGCTATTCAAGATGATTGTACATTGGTTCTCAGTGGTTTGGAAGTGATGCCTTCCTCACCTCTCAGCTCTGAACTGACTGCCTCTGAAATGGACTAGCCACTGCTGCTCCCAATTTGCCGGGGAAATCTAGATTATGGATCACATGGGGAAGCCTTTGCTTTCTTGTCCTTGCATCCACAATCTATAGTAATTTTGAAGACAATATCAGACAGGAAATTAAATGTTCAGTAAAACAGTTAAAGTAAATGACTCTAACAATTAATGTCCTAGCTGTCTCATTCTCCAAGACCTGTCATTACTGCCTATATGTACTGAACTCTTAATATTGGTACCATGGTACTGTATGGAGTGGTTTGTAATCCTTGTTAGATCATGAGACTTTTGGTTGTATGAATGTCCTTGGTGTCTCCTGAAAGGTGTTTTGAAATGCTTCAAAGAGTATTACCAAAGCATGCCCACATTTCCTTTTTCACAGTTAACAAACCATGTAATGGGAGCTTTTAAAGGATAGGATACATTAACCTTCCCTGTAGATGAAGCTTTTCTTTAGGCTATTTTTGCCAAATTGCTAGAGGAGACTGTTACACAGAAAACACGTCAAGCAAGCCACAAGGTACACTTCCTTTACACAGGGGTGTTTCGAGACTCTAGTAAATGTATGCATGCAGCCAAAATTATCCTGCAGAGAGGGAAAAGGATAGTGATCTTTTCCTAACTTTTTTTCTGGACCTGCTTTACTTCTGTGCAATTGCACAATATGGACTTCACACAATAGCTGCTCATTAGGGATGTTTATTCGGATGATCCAAATTTGAAAGGAACGTGTTTGATTCAGGTCATCCAAACTGAAAGGGTGCAGTCCCCTCGAAAAATCAGAATCCTCTTTGGCTCATTTGATTCCATTAGTTTATGGGGGAAGCAAGGCACTTTTATCAACCAGCATATTCCAGCTGGTAGCGGCATGGATTGACTTTATCATTTTTTAGGTGGAAGTAAAACTAAGAGCTCTTTGATCAGCCAGTGACCATTTTATTCTTACTTATTTCTCTTGTATCTCAATGAGAAGGCAGAGATTTAGAAGCTCCTTGGTTCAAAGTTCCAAAGTTTAACATTAGAAAATAACTTTTCATTTAGAAGAGAAAGCAAACTGTGCCTACAATGTCCTAGCAGTGCTGCTAGCAGCAGGAAAAACTATAATCTGTCAAGCGGGTTATAGTATAACTACATCAGCAGGGTAAGACTGAATTTTTCTATAGCAGTCAATGTCTATAAACATACAGATTCTCTTGCAGAGGGGCTAGTGACTGACTAGGGGCAGGTTGCTTTCTTTGTGCAGTCAGTGACACTAGACTAATTCTTGGACTCTTGCCTTGTGGTATTGATTGCACTGTGCTTCCTGCCATACACATCACTCTGTGCCTTCAGGTGTTCATACCACAGTTGGTGTTCTTTGACCCTCTTTTGGTATGTTGGGTTGTTTATGCCACTATTTGTGCAGCCTTGCTCCTTTCATAATGGCTTAGGCTGTTTATGCCACTGTTGGTGCCCCTTGCCTTTTTTTTTTTTTTTTTTTTTTTACTGCTATAGGGTGTTCATACCACTCACAGTGTCTTGGGGTGCTGTTTCCTCTGCTGCTGTTTCCATCAGTCAGCAAGCTTCCATAAAATTTGGAAGGAAAACCCTCAGCAGGTAATTTTCAAAGGAGTTATGTGCATAAAGGTAACATACTATCATAGCAATTTCCAAAAGTCATTTATTTGAGTCACATGTATGTATGTGAGAATATCCCACAGACAATACAATGGCATATATTGTAGCAATTTTGAAAAGCCCACTTAACTTGAGTAGAGTGGAATTACATGTATAAAACCCAATTTTAAGTGTGTAAATGCTTTTTAAAATCAGGTCCTAAATGTTTAAAGTAAAAAATAGGATGCATGACTTTCCCCATTGACTTCAATGGAAAGAATGAGCGGATCCAAATCAAACTTTTTCCATGTATTCTCCTACTGCCCATCATAGTCCACATCCAATGCACAAGGAACATCCTGGGATGCTGTCTTGCAGTTTTCAGTGTTTGTATCCATCTTGCTCATACATTATTTGCAGGTACCGGGAGACAAGTTGAGGTGGTCAGTTTTCTCTTCTTACTGGATGCTGGCATGCATTTGTAAGCAAGAAGAAATTTGCAGTTCAAACTAAAAATGTCTGCTGGGTTTTTAATAAAGTATATAATATGCCTGCATACATTTTACAGTATGTTGTAGATATGTAAACTGCATTGGTTTGGATTTTTAAAATTCTGATAATGTGAGGCGTAGCATTTTATTATCCAGATGTCTTTAGTTTAAATATGGAACATAAATTATATATGGACTATATCTGAATTGGCAGTAGCTTTTCTTATTTCTAGGAAACAAGTTATATAGCATTGAATTGTATTAATACTGCCTTTCACTGTAGTTGCTTTTGTAGGGAGACCCTTTATTGACATTTAATGGAGCAGTTTGACTTGCTTTATGCAATCTGTAGAGAAAGCAGGAAAATACATAAACAGATTGTTTGAGGGTACCACTTACTTTAATTATCAGTCGGATGCATTGTACCATACAAGGGGAATTTGCAACTTTGAAGTATATGAGGGCCGTACTGTGGTCCTTTTTTTATTCACAGCATGTTGAAGTCTACATAATTATACTGCACAGCTTTTGTATGCTGTTGTACATCAATGCTGGAGACGTGATAGAGTAGATATTATCTGGCTTGGTCCATCTGAAAACTCACAATTTGTAGGGGTTTAAAATCTGAGTAAACTAAATTCCTGATACGAGCCTAAGTACATTTGACATGTAACGTATTTCTCCCCTTGTAAGTCCTCGTTGGCATATTTATATACTGCATGAGATGCATTTATCTTATACAGATATAATATACAGCAATCCAGATAGAATGTGTCTTGAGTGGCAACTTTGTGATTAGCAATCAAGTTAGTCTACCTTTCTGAGAGCCTGCAACATTGTTCAGCAGAATGTTTTTTGTTTAGAAGAAATATTTTCATCACTATAGTGTGTGTTTTGTTGTAATATTGATAGATCTAATCACCAAAACATGGATCATGTGTGCTTAGTATTCTTATTTGCTAGATTATTGGTTATGCATTGTATTTCTTTATTAATGAAATTCTTTCGACAAAGAAGGAAATTTAAGCTTTCAGCACCATTTCACACATTATTGTAGTGTTTTTGTGATCTACCAAGAAAGACATGAACCAAAGCTACTCAAACTGTCAATTTTCTTAAACTGTAGGAATTTCAATTTTTCTTTGAGGAAGTATCTAATTTTAGTTTCCATATCTAGAATAATTCTCATCTTGTCACCTCATAACTGGTATGTATTGTTTAAATCCCTACTTCAGTTGTGTTTGCTTCCATCAAGGAGAGAAGGCCCTTATACTGATCCAATATACCAGAAATTTATAATGCAGTAACGTATCAATTTTAAAAACACTGCTCATGCAAAAATGGCCACATACGTGCTGTTGCAGGTCGTCGCACGAGCAATGTGCATTTTGAGAAGCCATGAAGTACGCACATATGATACCTGTGTGCGTGTCATGAAGAGGGTGGTGGAAAAGGGGCGGGAAATGGGCATTCTGGAGCGGGACCAAGACTTATGCGTGGGAGTCCGCATTTTAAAAAAGCTGACCATGGCACGCGTCAGCTTGTTATGTGCATAACTTTACCTCTGGTCCTGATGAGGATCAAGGAGATCTCAAGTTTTAGGGCATTTAGCACAGTGTGAGGGGTCAGTATCAAGTGGGAGACTTGCAGGATGAAGAACCAGAGGGGTCTTGAAGACCTCGATATGAACTGGGCAAGCTGGTGGACTACTTAAAAAAAAAAACTGTTTTTTTCCCTCACTCAAGCATGTTTTAAAATCCGCCTACATATGTGCATAAAAGCCACTAAAGCTCTAGCCAAAATACACATGGGAGGGGTACTTTAAATGATACATGCTTATTTCCTTGCACAATTTAAAACTGCAGCGTCTCTCCACGCGGACGCCTATATGTGCATTTATGGACGCACGCGCATTCCTTTTCAAATTACTCTGTAAATTAGCAAAAAAATGCAGAGATTTATTTTTTTTTTAAATCAAGGAAGTGTGGAAAAATCTGTGAATTATGGAATCTTCAGTTTTATGCTGGCAACAATTTTTTTTCTTGTAATGATTCTATAAAGTGCTCACCACAAGGAAAAGTGATAAATATTCCTAAACGGGCATATATAGATTAATACTCCTTTTTTAGTACAAATAGTTTATTTGTCTGTAATCATCTATTACTCTTCAGTAAGGATATACATTAACTTAAAACAAATACATTAAATGGGACGAATAATGCCATTTTTGGTTCGTTAAGAATGAAACGAACTGATAATGGCTTCTAGGAAAATACCCAAAAGGTTTCAGGTGTTTTCATTTCATTGTCCAAATTTAAAATAAAAAGCCTCCTGAAGTTCTCCGACGAATCCCCTCCATAAGGTCTCTTTCCCATCCCATAAAATCAAACCTGGGCTGAGCCAGATCCATCCAGGGCCTCCCCAGGCCCTTCTCTTACATGTAACACCTGAGACAGGCGTCGAAATGACAAAAACAGTAAAGAAATTCAAAACAGCATGGTGCAAACACTGTAGATCACTAAAAGCTAGAGGATGGAACTGAAATGAAATGAAAAAAAAGGGTGAATGGGGGAAACCTGCACCGAGCGGCAGCTACTACTCTTAGCAGAAGTCATGGGGATGACTCTCCTTACCTAATTGGTCTTGATGCTTTTGAAGCAACTGTAACATTGCTTTCTGCTTCGACGGCAGAGGAAAAAAAAGGGGAATTGGATTCAAATTACAGCCAAGGCTGGGCCCCAACTTTTATGGTCTGGAGTGGTGACACGCAGACATTAGAGAAAAAGCGCAGGGCTGATTCTATGGCCAAGTCCAAAAGCAAATCACGTTCGAGCAGCAGCATTGCCTAAATTATCAGGAAGGCTGCTCACTCTGTAAAAATGTTGCTAGCAGTAATTTTCTACAGGTTTGAAAATTGCATGGGTTTTTTTTTTATTGTAAATATTACTACCCTTATCATAAGGCTTGGGGGGGGGGGGGGGTAACTGCATGGATGGCGATGGAGATTCGCACCAGCACCCGAATTCTACAACTCTGAGCCAATGTGATTGCTCAACCCATTCCCCATCGTAGTTGGATAGTGCAAAAACAGCAAGCAACGTTTGACATCAGGGTTTCAACAATCAAAATCCGAGTGACAACAGTGACTCAGAATGTTACTGTTTCCCCAGTATTGTATTAAAAGAAATTGCAACCTCCCCCTCCCGGGCGTTGCAACATTTTTGTTCATGTTTAAGCTTTGCTGAAGTGGTTAAGTGAACATCTGCTCAAAGTTCCCTATAATTTCCATTTAGGGAAGTATCTTTCTCAGGTGAAGAAAAAACTATTTTACAATGCTAATGGCACATCTCCTTTTTTCAATTGGCTCAGAGCTCACCGGAGCTATTATACGCTTACATATGGACTTAACAAACTTAAGGGGGTTAGCTTCTGTTTTCACCCGTTTCTATGTAGCATGTGCTATCCTGTTCAAACTCAAGTATTAATTCTTTCGCTTTTCTGTTGCAGAAGAGGTCACATTACAGTACACGTTTGTTGTACTTTCTGTATTTTGTAAGCTTTACATACCTTTTAATTAATCTTATTACTATGCCTATTTTGTTTCACCTGATGAAGGAAGTAAATAAAAAGGTATTGCCCTCTATTATTATTTAGATATAGCTACGGATTATAGATCTATAGGTATAGCCCATTTGAATGCATGAACATAAATGCTGACATGGCAAACATGCTATCTGACGGCGAGCAATTTAAAGTTTTGGACTTTGAACTTGATCTGAATGAAGTTTCTCTTCTGAATAAGGGAATGGGAGCCTGCCTAAAATGGAAAGGGAGGTTGAATTTGATTAAATGCAACTTTTTTGCTTGTGTTCAGCAGCCACGCTTGGAATATTGCTCGGCTCATACTACTTTTTTGCTCTAGATGCAGTCAGATACATTTACAGCGGACAGTTCTTTGCGCTTTATGTAGGCTTGTAGACAAAGGAGCTTTTTACACCTCTTAACTAATCTATCTTATTACTGTGCACATTTTATGGCCTGACCCCCCTGCCAAGCTCTGCAAATGTGGTGTTTGAGAGATGCCGCCATACTTATTGCTGTGATTTTTGCCAGCATTACAAGAAAGACCGTTAGAAACAAATAAGCTAGTCTAGCAACACATTTTAGAAAATTTGTGTGTTTCTGTTATGAAGAAATCCAGCGGCAAAAGATCAAGAATAGGCAAAAAAAAGTCAATTAAAACCATCTGCTACAATTCTACAAATGCTAAACGTTTTGTTGGAATGTTTTATCTTTTGTTTTTTACATGTATTTTTGTTGTGTTTGGGGGGGAAAAAAACCCCAGTAGCAACCAGCACCAGAGTCCCCTTCCCCTGCAACAAAACTTTTGATTCTTCTTTAAAAGATTAAAAAAAAATATATAGTTCCAGACCTTTTGCCAATTCCTCTACCCATCAGAATCCCCAGCTTTTCAACAGTCATAAGCAATACATCGTCACAGGGCAGAAGTGAGCCCCAGATGCTCCTGCCCTACAGGGTCTGTATTCAAAATGGCCTGGTGAGCCTTGACATGCCATTATGTGATAGGGAAGTACAATTATACCTCCCCACAACAAAATGGTACTGGCCTCTGGGCTTACCTTAAATAGAGCACCGGCAGGCCAGGAGCATCTGGGAATTGCTCTGCCCCATGAAGATGTTTATGATTGTGGGTGAGCTTGGGGGTAAGTTGAGTCCAGGTGGATGGGGAAAAGGCTTGGCAAGAATTTTTTTTTTTAACATCACGATTTTTGTGGCAGATGAGAACCCCCAGGGCTTTTCACAGGAATGTATTAACTGCTGTTGCCACATATATTTACATTTATTAAATTTGTGGATCGCCTATCACAAAGAAGTCTAGGCAAGGAACATAATTAAAACATACATAGTTATTAAAAACAACTCAACTAAAACAAAATAAATACAGAATAAAACAATACATAATAAAAACTATAATAAAATACAATCATAAAAAAAGAGAGGAAACAAATACAAATTTTGAATTAATAATAACAAAACCTGAATAAAAAGGTATTAAGAAGCCCCTTAACGGTCTTGACTGAGTCACACTGGTGAATCTCTATGGGAAGAGACTTTAACAGGGAATGTACACACAAGCACACACCGGGGTCCCCTGCCGCGTAAACTTTACTATTGCTATGGATGCCGTGTAAGTAATAACATAAAACAATCTAAGCTAGTCAGAGGGTTTTTAAGGGTTGGGGCTAACCGGGGCAAAGGGAGACTGTTAAACTAGGGAGGTTGGGAAGTCCTATACCTTAACTGGGCGAACTGGGATAACTCCCTATGGCATTGGCATGTGTCCCTTATAAAATTCCCCCACATACGCGGTAGAGGCAGCATTTGCGCACAAATGCGCGTCCATACACATGCACATGTACGTACATGTACGCGCATACAGTCTAACCATGTGCCCCATGCTATAAAATGGCCATGTCTGTTGGCATGAGCTGGCACATGCCCGCACCCATGCAGCTGTTTCAAATCACTGTCCCTGTATGTACCTGAGTCAATGGAGGGTGAAGTGACTTGCCCAGTGTCACAAGGAGCAGTACTGGGATTTAAACCCTGGCTTTACTGGCTCATAGTCTGCTGCTCTAACCTCTAGGCTGCTCCTCCATGCCATGAGGCAACGTTTAATGTGCTTTCTAGGCAACTTTTGATTCATTATTATGTATTTATATAATATACTGCACTTCCATTTTTCAAATCATCTCATCTTAAAACTTTGATAAAGTAGAAGGGGAGGGACATTTTTCCAGCTTTGTGTCCATCCTACCCCCCCATCATCTCCAGTTACTGTACATGGATCAGCTCAGACACTTCAGAGGGCTTCCTCAGCAAGATCATGTGAAGCAGCAGAGCCTTTTGAAGATATAACACAAACATTCAGCCCGACACATTAAGGAGCGTGGGAGAACGAGCGCTCCGTGTTGAGCGCCCGCTCTCCCAATGCGCACCAGCCACCTCTCCTGGGCGCGCGATACTATATTTAAATGAGGGGTCATGTTAAAAGGGGGACACTAGGGACAATAGTGCGTCCTCAGTGCCCCCTTAGTGGCTGTCAGCGATTCAGAAAACCGATGCTCAAGTCCAACAAGCTCAGAATCCTGTCTGACAGTCTGGAACACTTGAAAAAAACCAGCAGCTCCTAATAGGAAAGACATTCCCATTTGCTTGCTCCCAGAAGTAAGACTAGATGCTAAACTCTACAGGGGTCGTTTTCTAAGGAGTTGCGCGCATAAATGCAACCACTATCATAGCAAACTTCAAAAGCCATTTACTGGAGTAAAGTGCACTTACGTGGGTAAATCCTATGGACTATTCAATAACATCTATTGCAGCAATTTTCAAAAGTTCACTTCCTTGAGGAAAGGGCATTTACTTGAGGAAAACCCAATTTCACGCGTGTAAATGCTTTTTGAAATCTGGCCCTATATCCGTAACTGTTTCTGGATCTGTCCTCTAGAAACCTTTCAAAAACTTGGCTGCTACTAGTCTTGACCACAAATTCGATAGCTCAGTTTGTTTGGAAAAATGCTTTTTACAATTTGATTTAAATCTGTTACTAATTAGTCTCATGAAATGTTGTTTAATCCTAGCATTGTTTTGCTAGAGTAAATTGGTCCATGTTCTTTACTAATTTTGTAAACTTGACATATCCCCTCAGTCTTCTCCAAGATAGAGTCCTAACCTGCTTAGCTTCTCTTCTTAAGGGAGTTGTTCCATCCCCTTTTATCATTTTTGTTGCCCTTCTCTGTACTTTTTCTAGTTCTGCTGTATCATTTTTGGAGATGAAATCAGAACTTTGCACACTAGTCAAGATTCGATTGCACCATGAATCAATTAAAAGCAAACAGAACAGAGAACAAAATCTATTTGCTTTTCTGCCCTCTGCCACACATTGAGCTGAGGATTTTGAGGTGCTTTCCACGAGAATTACTTTTGCTGACAAGTAACTCCTAATACAAAATCCAGCATTTTGAACACGTTTCTGTTCTTTAGATGCCTGGTTCCCTAGTCTCACGTTCCTCCTGCAGTTCCTCAATTGTTCATGTTTTTACACCTTTGTAGATAAACACAATTATTCAAAATTTATCAAGTCTCATCATATTTGGCCAGTAGTAGGCACTGTTGCTTTTGTAACCCCCTTGCACAGAGATCTCCCTATATACACCAAGGGGCTGCCTTCAAGTGCTGCAGATAAAACTTTGGTGGCAGAGAACCTTTGCTCTTAGAGATAAGTATTCGGCAGCTGTTTGTATTTATGTTTTATATAGCTGGTGCTGTTTTATTTTATTGTTTATTGAAGCAGTTCTTTTAGTGATTAATGTTTTTAGATTTTTTTAATTTTATTTGTTTAATTATTACTTATTTGTAATGATTCTGATGTTTTAACTCTTTTTTGCTTTTTACATTTTGTTGTCATGATTTTATGAATGTTTTTGTTTTAACATTTGTTAATTGTTATGATTATTAGTAATGTTGAATTGTAACCTGCCTAGTATTTTAGATAGATATACATTTTTTATATAAATAATTAAGGGGATCCAGCACAGTCTTTTCAAAATAAGTCCTCTCCTGTGGTGGTAGTGATCCAAAACAAACACTAAGATTACCAAAAATTAAAATTGAGTAAAAATTAGTACAGAAGCACAAAAACACAGAAAACAATTTTTCCAATATTCAGTAACCAAAAAGTTGCAAGAACTCATTCTTCAAGCTACTTGAGGAAAGAAACCTAGAAACTGCCTCACTGGTCCTTCAAGGTCTCCCTTCCAGAGCTCTAATGAAAGCATCAGAATCCTCTTCCACGACTCTGAATTTATCACTGCACCTGGTTGGTGAAACAGCCTCCCAGATATCCTCCTGAGCTGGTATAGAAACCCTCTCCTCCCAGATATCAGGATCCCTCCTGACACTCAATCCAGTCCTCAGTTTCTAAACAAACATGAGAGTTATCACACTTCTTCCACTGAAGAGAAGGTAATCTGGCTTTTCTTCTCTGGAAACAAGGAGAGCACAACCAGGTACTGCCTCACCCTTGCTCCCCTATCAAAATTATCACTCCTCCCCCTAGTGGTTCTTTGAGTGTCTAAAGTTGAAGAACCCTTCCTGTATGGATGGGCCATGGACACCAATATACTCCTGGTTGCTTCCAAAGCTGGAAATATCCACAATAGTAAAGGTTTAGAGGACCTTAAACTTTAAAATAAAAGAAAGGAATCGTCTATGTGCTTTATTTGGTTTGCCATCTTCTGACTCATCTATTTTGGTTGGCTGAGTCATGGTTAAATAAGAAACCCTGATGCTATGGACTTATAGCAGCTGGATAATGACTATAACAGAATTACATGCCTGAGTTGATGCTACCAAAGTAATTATTTCGTCAGTATAAGACCATTCCCAGAGGGTTTATTGCAATTATGCAGCGCCTGATTATTGTTTTAAGTCATGCAAACTGATTTGAAGATTCAGCAGACATTTTACCATCCTTATGCGGTAACTGCAGAATATTGAATCTGCTTCGCTCAGCCTGAAACACCAGCTACATCAAAAGATGGAAAACATTTAGGAAGAGGAGATCTATAGAGCTTATTGAACTGTGGTGTTGAATCCACAGGCTTGGTCTTCACCAAAGGCAGCAAGAGAAAGCTGGAATAAAGGTTTCTTTGATCTTGTTCTGTAACCAGAAAGAAACAAAGAATGCTTATCCGCACTCCAGAATGTGTGAGCTCTGTTCCATTTGATAACTAGCTGGCAGTTACCAGCTTTAGGAAACATTAGTGAAGTTACATCCACTGGCAACTGAGAGATTATCATATCAGCTTGAATTTATGATTTTTCAAACATAGGATGATCCTGCTATTTGGGCCAATATGGCAAATAAGTTTGAGTTGCTAGGATTCTGCGCTGGTTTCTCCCCTGTTGAGCCACAGGGCATCCCAGCTGGAATAACTTTGCTCTATGTGGAGTCTGTACTGTCAGCTCTATATGATGTCTCCTGAACTACTAGAATTGCTCCATCCATTCATCTCAGTGTCTCCTTTGCTCATAGCAGTCAATCTTCCTGATGATTCTGGACTTCTGATCTGTCTCCTTACTGAGGCATCTCTCCATTTGCGACTTCTGTTCCTTTCTGGACCATGGGCCCATCCTGCTTCCTCGCCTCCTGGAACCTAGTGGGATGTCACAGATTCTTCGGCGCTGAGCCTGGATAGACCCCAAATATCAGATGTGGTATAGGTTATGATACTATTTTAATCTGTAAACCGTTGAGATGGCGATACTGAACGACGGTACATAAAACTCGACAAACAAATTAATAAATAATCTCAAAGTATCAACTTCTATTCAGGTCTATATGGGGTATATAGATGCTAACTCTGCTATAGTAACTGAGCAAGAACCCATAGTTCAATAATGAGGTGAAACATGAATGTTGACCAGGTCTCCTCTCAATATCTTCTATGCTTGTTTTACAAGCTGGTAGGAGTTCAAAAACATTAGCATTCTAATAAGGGCATTTGTTTTACACTATATAGCATTATCTTAGCCTCCTCAGAATGACACAAGGGCTAATGGCACATCGTGAACAGATCTGTAAGCTTTCGAGGACAGGCATCCACTTTGTCAGGTGCATGAACTGCAAACTAACACAGCTGTTGGCTGCCCCCTCTGGAAGTTTTAACTTCCAAAGATACTACAACCTTACCTTTTTGTTAGGCACTCTGTTCATGAAACTTGAAAAGAAGAGATACTACAAAGTCCTATTGAGTCTTGGGTTACTCCTCCTATCTGTTGAAAGTAACGAAATTGGCTAATTCTCGAAAATAACTTGTTTCTTGGCTCTTCTTTTTCTCATGTAGTCTTTTATCTAGGTCTCCATTCTTTCATTCAATAGATGTTACATTGTTTGTTTTTGCATTTTTCTGATGATAAAGCATTTGTAGCTTTTTTCTCCCTATTGTAACCCTATCCTTATTTTTCAAAACCTACTCCTCGTGTCAAAATGTATTTTTAGGGCAAAACTAGGATCAAAGAAGTGAAAAAAACAGCCTGCAAGCCAGTTTGTGCAATATTGAAATAATGTATTTAACCAAGCAGTTATATTTTTCTGCAACTTCAGGAAGGAACATTTCCTCAAAATAATTTGTGCAAGCAAAGTCTTATGCAAAAAGCAATATGCAATTCTTGCCCAATTCTTAAATGAAGTACCTTTTCATGTTTTTCACAGGCTTTTTCTTGTTAGGGAAAAATTCCACAGAAACATTTTTCACGAAGTTGCAGAGAAATATGTGCACATGTGTTGGACATATGGCAAGATTAGACTTATTCAATCCCCCTTTTTTTTTTTTCCTAAGTTTGATACTTATGAGCAATAGCACCATTCAACAAGGTTTGGTTGTCAGTTGCAGGAAATTTAAAATCTTTAGTAAAGAGCTTTTTTTTTTTTTTTTTACTTATTTCAGAATTAAGCAAGTGAAATGCATATGCAGGCTTTTTGCATTTTTTTTTTTTTTTTGCCTGAAATGTAAATCTGCCCATTCAGCTTTTCGGTTATAGTCAATTTTTATACTTGCAAGTATGGTGGTAGTACAGGGCTCTGTTCACCACTAAAGTACCACTGACATAAATTTTGTACCAAGAGAATATGCAAGCTTTCAAACTTTAAACATGAAGAAGTCGATATTCAAAAGCTACTTAGAGGATAACTGAAAAGTTATCCATCTAAATGGCGATATTCATTGTTCAATGCCATATGTGGCTAAATTTTAAGCTGAATAATGCGGGTAGAATGTGGCTACATAAAAATGCGGGCCAGAGGCAGATGGGTGGCGTTTCCGAGAGGAGCGGAGTTAGTCGCTTAACTTTTGTAGCTAACTCTGTTCAGGCCATAGGGCTTTCCTAAAGTTAACTGGGTATTCAGCGGTACAACTTCACCATTGAATATACCCTGCTAGTTAGCCGGACGTGTTTATTCGATTAACTAGCCGAGCCACACAGCAGCTGAAAATGGACCCCTAAAAAGTTAATTCACCCTGGGGCATTTTGGCACCAGAGGGACAATGTATCTTGGGGGAATTCAGGTTCTGAAGAATAGCGACTGTTTTAAGATGTGCCACATCTGTAGAACTCAAAAGAAATTAAAGGAATGCAGAAAGCAGTCCCCATAAACTTTATTATTGCCTTCCACCTTGAAAGATCCCTTACTGCAGGTCCAGAGGGAGCAATTTTTTCATTTATTTTCTTTCCCTGTCATGGCAAAAGTTGGCAAACTCTCTAAATTGTTCATGCCAAGCTATTTTACACCATTACATGTGTTGCGGATGTGGACCCTTAAGCTGAGGGGGAATTGGCACTACCTGCAGGGAGGAGCCCCGCACATCCCCACCATCAGCAGGCAGAGCTGGCAGGTGCAGAGGCCCAAATGAAGCTTCATCAGTACCAGCCCATGTGCCCCTTAGGTTGAGCCCTTGGGTGCTGGGCCCGGCTGGTCTTAGGTACGGGGCTCTGTGAAGGTGAAGATCCATCCGGATGAAGTCATTGCAGGCCAGCATGGAGAAGGAAGTTGCATCAGGGCAAGCAGTGGTCAGGACAGGTCGCAGTCAACAAGAGTTGTGGTTCAGGCAGTGGTTTGGACAGTCAGCGTCCGGACAGAAGTGGAAGCAGGCAGTAATCAGGGGCTGGTGGAGGTCAAGCAGCATCAAGGTCCAATCCAAGGTCAAGCCAGAAGTCCAATATGAAGAGGCAAGGAACGAGGAGGGTGAAGGAGAACAAGGGACCACCAGGCAAGATGAGACACTGAAGACAGAGGAAAGGCAGACCACAAGGACACGAACTCAGGAGACGACCAGACTGCCAAAGAACCAAGAAAAGGACACAGGAACAACACACAGCAGAAACCAGGAGGCAGGAACTAGGAAAACAGGCAAGCACTTCTCCAGGATGAGTCAACCTGTTGCTGGAGGGGTCTTGGCCTCTTCCCTTTATAGGGTTGGAATGATGACATCAACAGGAGGTGCCTCTGAGGAGTTCCCACCACTGGCCCTTTAAATTTAGTGCAGTCGGCATGTGCATGCCCTAGGGAAGGCGGGGCCCCAAGGACTCAGAGGCGTCTTGCCACATAGGAGCGCAGCCAGCTGGAGTGGCATGGTGCTGCTTCCTACCGCATTCTGAGGAGGACACGACGTCGGTGCCTAGCAGGAATCTGAAGGCAGGTGTGGTAAATGGCCACATCTTGCAGGAGAGGTGCAGCATCAGGAGGCCACAAGGACGGGCCCGGGCTGGAGGTAAGAATGACAGTCCACGCAATCGCAACACATGCCATGAAGTTTATGGTGGCATCACAGAAGGCTGGATCGTCAGGTAACAATTTCACCAATGGTCAGTGTTTTATGGCTGGCAGCTAAGGGTGGTCTTCTAGTGCTGACTCTGCTCCTTTCTCTTACTAAGGCCGTTTGTCAGACAACAAGGAAACAAAATCAGACCTATTTGATGATGTTTACTGTGAAAAAGTAATGGAAGCGCTACTGAAGGCTACACCTTAAATGCAATACTCAAGTTATAAAAAGCTAACAAGGGGAACTCCAAGAATCTACTCAGATATGTTCTCGCAATCCACCTGTTTGATGGTATTTAATTTTTGACTTCTGAAGAAAGAAACCTTTATGCTTGTTACAAAAAAACCTCCCCCCCCCCCCTCACCACCATCACCACCACCACTTCCCTCCAGGTTTTTTTCCTCACATCTCTCTCCCTCTCCCTGACTCCAACAGTTCTTCCCACTCCTTTCTACCCCTTCCAGAAAGCAAGACCTGGTTTACTATGTTGCATCGCCCTGCCTCCCCACATGCACCTGCACCCCAGCCAACAGATTCTCACTGCTCTAGTCGGATGTTCTTTCTGGTTATAGCAGAAAACGATTCATTTTTTAATCTTATGGACAGCCTAGCATCTGCACCTCTTGTCACTGCACTCACTGAAGCCCATGGTGGGCAAACAGGACTTTGATTGTGTTTCACAGGAAAGCAACGTCGAAGATGCATTTGCTAGCATAACATAATGGTCTTCTCTTCTGTAGGGGAGGTTGGTTGGACCATGACCATACTGGAGGGGAGGAGTGGTGACTTAGAAAATGTTTATTATGGGGTCATCCCAGAGATGTCTGCTGCAATCATGCAATCCATGATCTAATATTAGATTGACAGCCATGAGAAGAGTCCATAGATCCCCCCCAGATTAATCTATTCGCAAGGTTCAGGAGCAGAAGGCAGATTTAACACTGCCTACTATTTTTAGGAAATATGGTTTCACAAAAGAAAGGACTTGCTAAACAAATTTGACCACAGGTGACTTTGTAAGTCACGGGTACTGCATCCTTTTATCTATCTGATCTTTGATACACACTAGGCAGTCCGAGCTGGAAGAAATTATAAATTGGTTGATGTTTAAGCAATAGAACTCAGTGGTGGTCAATGGGGTCTACACTGAAGGGAAAGTGATCAATGGATGCCACATGGATAAGTGCTAGGCCTACAGTGCATCAATGGGTTCTAAGTGACCTTATCGAAGGACTAGAAGGGAAAATGTGCCGGTTTACAGATTATATGAAAATCTGCAACAGTAGACATGTGATGGGACAGATGAAAGAGGACTTTTAAAAAAAACAGAAAAATGGTAGCGGATTGAAGACTATATTTTAATGCAAAAAAATCCCTCTCAAAATTGTGCCTTTGGGGTACAGAAATACAAGGGCCAAATAACATTTTGGATGGGAAGAACTAGCAGTCCCCAAACAGGAAAGAGACTGGTCACAGTTGACCTCATGTTAGCCAGTTGTGATGCCCTTGGAGCGGTCTAAGACAGGGGAAGGTCAGAGAACAGACCAGGCTGGAATCTGTTCTGATTTTCAACAGTTTAATTACAAAAAGTCCAGTAAGACAGAATCAAAATGGCTGCTTACCTCAGCAGACTGACAATGCAAGAACGTTTTTTCCAAAAGAGCACAGTACTTCATTACAGCTTCCTGCTTCTCCCTGGGGCCTCTCTAATTCTCTCAGGGCCTCACCTTTGTATCCCTTACCTCAGGGAAACGCCCCACCCGAGGATCCCTTTCCTGTCTGTCTTAAGGTGGACCAGGCCAGATAGCTGGAGCCGGTCCGTTAAAGCAGTCTGAGGCTCTCTGTCATATACTCTATCACACCAGTGTAACAAAGAAGTTTGGGAAACCCAAACATTTTTGGTTCCTTATGAGAATGTATTTCGTGTTGAAAGAGGGAATTAATATTGCCCTGTACATGTTTCTTCTGAGACTTTACCTCGAGAATGATGTAGTTCTGCATATTACATTTACAAAATGACATTGAAAGAAATGGAACATAAGCCAATTGAAATAGAGGCCTAAGGAGAATCACAGGGCACAAATAAGTGATTCTGAAAAGATGAAATGTATAATAAAGTGGAGAAGGTGGTGCTATTTGAAACTATTCAAACATTGCTCCTATAATAAACAAGAAATGACTAGAACAAGTAGTAAGATACAAATAGAAATAATACATTAAACAAACAATTGGCGATAATGCAAGAGAGAATCGGTAGAATAACATATATCAAAATTAATAAACAGGATGTCACTCAATATTACACAGAGTAATACTGGGCATCCACAGTAGATGGAAGTCCAAGACCAGCTGTTTTTTTGTTTTTTTTTGGACTATTGATAAAGTGGAAGCAATATTCAAAAGGTGGATCACCACGCTGGTGCATGGCCTGCACCATCCACCATATGGAGAGCCTGAAGCCGGTAAGGATACACTCTAGAAGGAAAAAGGGAAGCGAAATATCTAGCAGGCTTGCAAGACGCATGATAAGTAATATTTTCCATAATGTGAAAAGCTAAAGGGAGGGAGACTCTCAAAGAATGAAAAGAGTACTTTTTGTTGTTGTTGGTGTTGTTTTCACTGAAAGGGTGGTGGACCTCTCAGATGGACTAACATTGAAGCAAATCTGCTTTCAAGATTTATGCAGCTTTTCTCTGTGCTCACAGTCCTGTTCACATGATGCTAATTTATTTTTATTTCTTCTTCCCCCCCCCCCCCCCCCCATCACTGGAGTCAGGAAACCGGACCTGGCAGCTTCTCTTGCTGAAATACAGTATTTGATATTGTTAATTACACTTAATTAGTCTTCCAGCATTTAATTAAAATTGTTTCTAATGAATATGCTTTCTGGCAGGCTCTTCGGTACCACCGGGAATTGCGCTGCCTGCAGTAAGCTGATCCCTGCCTTTGAGATGGTGATGAGGGCCAGAGAGAATGTTTACCATTTGGACTGCTTTGCCTGCCAGCTCTGCAACCAGAGGTGAGACCAGAGGTGCGGTACAAATCACCAATGCAAACTCGCATTGGCTTGTGCCAGAAAGACATTTGTGAGCCCTGACTGCATGGAGCAGAATAACAGCCAGGCTGGTTTTTCTAGCAGAGCAGCCTGCATCCATAATGACTGATTGAGAACAGATCACAAAAAAAAAAAAAAAAAATGCAAGCATGCGGCTGGATCCCCTCTTGTAGAGCTGCTCAATTTTTATTTACATTTTTTTTTTTTTAGCGGGGGTGGGGGGGATCCTGCAGCTTCCTTCACCTCGTTTGGGGCTTCCAGCTCAATTGAAACTGGCATCTGCTGGAGTTCACAGCACCATTTGCCTTCACTTGTAACTTACCTGAGCTGTTTTACCTTTATTATCACATAGACTCGCCCTATTGTGCACAGGCTGGGGCTCCCTCTACACTGGCATGGATGGAGGGGGGAAGGAGGGGGAGGGGGAAGCACTGTAAATGCTCCCTCTGCCACATCCCCCCATTCCTACCTGGTCCAGACGGGCAGATGCTCAAAGTTTTAAATGTGGAAGCCTGCTGGCTTATGCCAATTATATATAAGACCAATTTTTAGACATTAAGAGGCCAGTAGTTTAAAAAAATGTGTAACTGATAGCTTATCTGGCTAAGGTTAGCCAGCTAAATTATCCTTGTTATTCAGTGGGATAGATGTCCCATTGAATATCCCCGAATAGCCGGTTAACTTTAAACCTAACCAGGTCATCTTTTGAATATTGCCATTTAGGTTTAAAGTTATCCTTGATAGGCTTTTTTCAAAAGAATATGGCTGTTAAGTGACAATGGGCATTTAAAAAAAAATGTGCACGGGCCATGTGGTCAAATTCCATGACCCCTCACTTAATGATAAAGAAAAAGTGCCCTGTTGGGTCAAGCACCGCCCCCAAAAGACCCTCCAAGTATTAAGTAGAAATCAAATTCATGGGTCCACCTATATCAGGAGGGGACATACTGATGTTGACTCTTTTAGTGCTACATTATTATCTGAGCTGGAAGAGTCTTAACCAGTCAATGTTGAATCAGCAATCTCCATATGGGAGACAGCCATGTCCAGTGTTTTGGACAAGGTTGCGCCCTTACAGACCTTCGAGTACTGGCAATTCAAAAAGATGCCCTGGTTTTCTCTGGAGCTCCATATGTTGAGACGTTCACTGCAGAGGCAGGAATGCCATAGGAGTTGGGTTCATTCTGCCGAGTCTCTTGGCCTGTGTAACTCGATGTATATGGGGGAAAGGTTGATGGTGCTGAGAAATTATTGAATTCATCACAACTTTCAGCTGCCAGCAACAACCCTAAAGAATTGTTCAGGATTGCTTGAAATTTGACCACTTCATGTTATGGACCTTTCTCTGATCAGATATCTACTATTAACTTTGAACAATTCATGTCTTCTTTATCATCCAAAGTTGCTAAAATTTCTGTTACTTTTTTCAATGTCCCCAGCTGATTTTCTGTTCTTTCTGAGTCTACCAAGGTCACAAGATCATCTTTTGAAGTGATTTTCGAAACTGAAGTCTGTACCGCAGTATCATCTGTGAACCCAGCTTATTGCCCTGTGAACCCAAGCAATGTAGCTAATTTAAAGGCAATCAAGGATATCATTGTTCCTTTTTTGACAATTTCAACCTCTCTTTGGATGAGGGTTGTGTTCCATGTTCTCTCAAACAAGCCTTTGTGAGACCCTTGTTAAAGAAACTACATCTTGATCCCTTTGACCTTGCTAGCTGCAAACATATTTTGTTACTTTACTTTGTTTCCAACGTTATGGAAGCTATTGAAGAAATTCTCAAATTTTATTGATGAATAACCAATATTAGATCATTTGTAATTTGGGTTTAGAAAATCCCTCAATACCAAGGTTCTATTCCTCACACTGATCAATTCTTTCAGAAGAGGTCTTTATCCGGGAAATAAATACCGATATGTGCTTGGTTATATTAGATATCTCTTTGGCATTTGATACCATCAGTCACCAATATTTGTTGCATCAATTGAGAGAATGTGGCATTTCAGGGACTGTTTTAAATTGGTTTCATTCTTATTTGTCTGGTTGAAGACAACAAGCCAGGTTTGGTTTGAGTTGAGAGCTCTGCCTTGTTTATATTACTATTTAACATCTATATGGTTCTGATTTGGAGACTATTGGCTGGGCTCTGAATGAGAAACCGGTTGTATGCAGATGACATTCAATTTTATATTCAGATGTGTTCCTCATGGGACAATATTTTCTCCTTGGCATTTTGTGTTTCGGCTATTTGGCATTAGTTGACACATAACAAGTTTACTTTGAACCTGTTGAAGACCAAAATCTTAGTTCTATAGCATGGAAGCTCTGTAGGGGCCCCCAGTTCAATCAAGTTGACAACATCAGAGTGTCAGTATCTCCTTGTGTGAAGAGCTTAGGTTGCGCGCAAACAAATCTACGCCTGATTTTATAACATGCACGCGCATGTTATAAAATCCAGGGTCGGCGCACGCAAGGGGGTGCACAATTATGCAACCTGCACATGCCGAGCAGCCTTCCTCCATTCCCTCCGAGGCCGCTCCAAAATCGGAGCGGCCTCGGAAGGAACTTTCCTTCCGCCCCCCTGCACCTTCCCCTTCCTTCCCCTATCTAACCCGCCCCCCCCCCAGACCTAACTAAAACCCCCCCTGACCTTTGTTGGAGAAGTTATGCCTGCCTCTGGGCAGGCGTAACTAGCACGCGCCAGCTCTCGATCCCCCGGTCCGGTGGCTGTTCCAGGGGCCTCGGTCCCACCCCTGGAACGCCCCCAGGCTGGCGCCCCGCCCACGGCCCTGCCCCTGGAACGCCCATTTTTTCAAGCCCCGGGACTTATGCGCGTCCCGGGGCTTGCACGCACCGCTGAGGCTATGCAAGATAGGCTTGGCGCGTGCAGGGGGAGGCAAGGATAGGTTTTCTGGGGTTGCGCGCGTATCTTACGCACGCAGCCCCTTTGAAAATCTACCCCTTTATTTTCTTTTGCCGATTTCTGTTCTGTTGTGCAGGCATCAATTCTGCCTTTACTGTACTATTGCAATTTGTTGTACATTGAGTTAACAGCTATGGCTTTAAGAACTTTGCAGATGCTGCAGAACTCTGCAACAAGACATCTCTGGCTGTTCCATGTGAGATCATATCTCCCCAGTTCTTAAAGACCTTCATTGGTTACTGGTCTGTTCAAGAATGTCCTACAAATTATTAGTTTCTGTACATAAATTACTCTTATTTTATTCTTTTCCATGGGCTAATGCCATATCTACAATCCTTCCTGAGTTCTGTGGTGCCCTCTGTTAATGTTACAATTTTGCATCAGGCCCGGCTGGCAGAGATGAGGAAATGTGCCTTTTCCATTGTGACTCTAGTCCTTTGGAATTCGATCCCCCAGGAACCACGTTTGATGGCATGTACTGTTTAAAGTGATGTTAAAGACTCGTCTTTTCAGGCTAGCATTTGACTGACCTTGAACTTGATGAAGAGATTATTGATTTCATTGTTCTCATTCTGGCCTAGATTTTTCATTCCATTATAAATTTATTTTATTTTATTTAGGTTTTTTATATAAAAACCTAAATAAATATATATATTATATAAAAACCTAAATATATATATATATTTATATATATATATAAATATATATATATTATATAAAAACCTAAATAAATATAGCGGCGTGAAGAGCCGTGGCCAGAAAAGGGGCGGGGGGGGGGGCAATAGTGGGCACCCGGCCACATCGCAGCAGTGCATTTTCACCCAGTGCACACTATCACCCCCATAGTCACCCCTGCAAAAGGTTCAGTTATTTCCTGTGCTACTGCTGGCGATAATGTCTAAAACATTATCGCCCACAGCGCAACCAGGCCCAAAATGTTTTAAATCCCACCCAAACCCCTCCCCTTTCCCTCATTTAAATTTTATCCTCACGATACAGTCATTATCGCATGCGTCAGTAGGGTGTTATCGCACGTGATAAGGCCCCCAACGCACGCGATAACGGCCCATCGTGTTTTGAAACATGGCCCTGTTTGTTATTTTCATATAAACTTTGTATGTTTTATTGTTCACTGCCTTGGGCTTTGGTACGGGTGGTATATAAATATGAATAAATAAACTGTGCTGGCTTCTTCCATTCCTCCAGCTTCCTTTCCCGGTAAGGCTTAATCTTAAAAATGAAAGTCCCTTCCTCTCCCTCCCACCCACCTGGTACCCGCATCAACCCATTTCTAGTGCCAGGATCGCAGAGTACTGCGGTCCTGGGTGATTCCAATATGTCTTGTCAGATTCCTCTGACAGCAATGCTCATAAGCTTATGCGTCCGGTATTGCTGTCAGCAATGGTGAAAGCATCCGGGATTGCAGCGTAAGACTATCCCAGCAATAGAAAGGGGTTGACTCTGATATCGGGTGGGGGGAGGGTGCCTTCATTTTAAGAGTAAGCCTTACTGGGGAAGGGGATGGAGGGATGGGGAGAGGATGGCACTGTGCCATGAACTTTTGATTTTTACATAATACTTAGAGGGTTTGGGGGAGCAGGGAGTCAATCTGGCAGGGCACTTTTTTTTTTACATTGAGCGTGGGAGGAGGGATTTAGAACCTGGCCTCGAGGCCCACACACCAACTTTTTTTTTTTTTTTTTTTTAAATGGCCATAAGGCTAAAGTTTCCCAGGAACATGTTTCAGGGTATCTTTTTAAACCTGCTCCAGGGCACTGCTAGAGTTATTTGGCTAACTCGTAATATCAGAGTTAGTTGAATACGTTTCACTGCTAACTCAACCCCCACCCCGAAGCACCCACAATTTGTTTGGCTAATTTCAGTCAAGGAATGACTTATCCGGTTAAGTTAGCTGGATAAGTACTGGCAATATTGAAACCTTGGCATTTAGCTGGATAACTTTTAAGTTATGTGGATAAATGCCTTTGAATATTGGCCTCTAACAGTTTTCGTTTCACTCTATTTAAAAGATTTACCATCCTGCGCTTCATCTGTGGCTTGAGGTGGCATACTTTAAAAATATTAACCTTAACCTGCTGACGCCCCACAAATTATTTAATCAGCTAACAATGTCTAAGCGAAAGCTTGTTGAAACAAATATGTTTTAAGTCTGCACACAAGTTGTTAAGCATATCTGCTCTGGCAAAGGCTTCCAAAACCTTGGGCCCGTGATTCAGAATGCCTTCTCTCTTGTCTCAACAAGACTCTCATCAATCGTTCCAACGTGACCTCTGGCAAACCACTGCGAGCTGACCTCAATATATGTGTCAAGTTGTAAATCCACTGTATGGCATTTAGTCTATAGGAGGGTATTAGAATTTAGAAGTTTGTGGATAACCATTGCTGTTTTATATTTGATTAGCCACTCGATTGGCAACCAAGGGTAGGTCACATAAAATGGCTGTGTTATGGTCTCTCATTTTGAGCCAGTCAGAATCTGAGCGGCTGGATTTTTTGAATAATTTAGAGCACCCTAAGCGGGTTAGCTGTCATCCCAATATATACTGAGTTACAATATTAAACACCAAGGCCTGAAATTCAGATCAAACTCTTCATGGGCTAACAAGGGCTTTAGTCTCTGCAGTACGTGTAACTTAAAAGAAAACTACCTTGACAAAAAAACTGGCTCACACATTGACACAAGTTAATATCTAAGGTAATTCCAAGGCTTTTGGAATGTGATACTACTGGAATTTGGCAGGTATCAGAGCTGAAAACCGAGGGGACATTCTTAGAAGACGACCACTGAACAATCATCACGTCTATCTTATACATTCAGAGCTAACTTATTCTGAGACAGCCATTGTTTGACTGCTGGAAGGCAGATTGAGGCCAGGTTAAAAGTAGCTGACCAGATAGACGTGTCAGGAAGAAAAAAATGGATATCGTCAGTGTACAGTCTATACCTGTTACCAAGGCCGTCAAGCAGCTTACAAACTGAGGCCTTATGCTGAGAAGAGTAGTGGACAGAGCTGATCCCTGGGGAACCCTGGTGGAAATTGGGTGCCACGCAGATGCCGTTGAACCAATTCTAATCTCCTGTAAGCAACTGGCCAAGTAAGATGTAAACCAATTCAATGAGTCCTTACATTCCCACCTCCCTAAGATGCAAAATTAGAATTTGGTGATTAAGGGTATCAAATGTTGCAGTTAAGTCCAACAATACCAGTACATAACTTTGCCCATCCTCAAGCCTTCATCTAAAAGTATCGCTACGTGACATCAACAAGGTCTCTGTGCGGAGTAACTTTTGAAAAACCAAGCTGAAATTGGTCCAAGGTTGAGTGATCTTGAATGAAATCATTGAATTGCTTTTAATATCATGGATTCAATTATTTTTGTCAAAAAAAAAGCAGAAATTAGATTAGATGATAATTTGCCAGTTTAGTAGGATCAAGCAAGGGCTTCTTTAAATGGACATAAGTTATTCTGGGATTAAAAGTGATAGATACAAAATATACAGGTCTTCACTTTCAGTACAAATAAAAAAGAAACTAGATATGTTTACATCACAAAAATTCTCAGAATTTCAGTCGGTTTGCAAAATTATTCACCATAAGTGGTTTTTGTGGAAAACTTTTGTCCATAAAAGGGAAGTCATTTTCACAGGGCTTCCAAATGTTCAAGTATTACTCTAGACTAGTTCTCAACCGAGTCCTCAGGATCTGCCTGGCCAGTCAGGTTTTTAGGATATCCACCATAAATATGTATGAGATGCGCATGCACTGCCTCCATTGTATGCAAATCTCTCGTGCAGATTCATTTCTGAATATCCTGAAAACCAGACTGGCCAGGTGGTTCCCCAAGGACTGGTTTGAGAACCACTTATCCTATTTGTGGTCCTAAGGGGCAGGAGCGATCCCCAGTTACTCTTGCCTCATCAGGTCTGCTTCAAAATGTCTCTAGCAGGATCTGAGGCGAGTGCTATTTTGTTGTACAGAGGAATATCTTCACCTCCGACAGAGGAAGCGTCCTACAACAAAATGGCACCAGCCTGGGAGCCCATGGTCCCATTCTGAAATTGAGACTCTGAGTTTCTGAAAACCTCTACTGGTTAGAAGGTTTTTGGCCAAAATCTTTTGATTTTACTGGTATACTGCTGTTACGTTGCCAAGCAGGGTTTATTCACACTGAATACTTATAGCACTGGCTAGCTTGACAACTTGTAGCTCTTTTTTCTTCACACAGCTCAATGTACACAACTCATAACCCTCACAGAACTTCAAGAGATGGATATGGTAGCCGAGTTTCCTGTCATGATGCTCATATAGTAAATGACAGAATAAAGATCAAACAGCCCATCTAGTTTGTCCAGTTATTCTGTCCACACTGGGAAGATATATTCCAGCTGACTGCTTTTAAGGTCTCCCCTTATACTGGGCAGATGAGCATACAATATACTACACTTAGTTTACATCCAGCACCCATCCCTTTCCACATGAAACTTTCTAATTTAAATAGCTACCAATACTAGTGTGACTGCTACCTGAACATCTGGCTTCCCGGTCCCCTGCCTAGCCTGCCAGAGAGGTCTGGCTATATGAACCCCTGCATCTTTGCTAGGTCTTCTAGTTATTACTAGGGATGTGTCCTTGTTGCAAACGAATGCTAAAACAGGAAAAATTAGGCCATTTTCAGTTTGTTCAGCTGGAATGAACCGAAAATGGCCTCTGTTGAAAATACCTTAACATTTTCAAATGTGGGGAAGGGGGAAGTTTTTAAAAAACAAAAAAAGCCTCCTGGAGGCTTTCTGAAGCCCTACCTGCAGCAAAGTAGCTCCAGGGCCCAGGCCCAGCCAGGCCCCTTCAACTCCCTTCCCTTCAAAAATCTGTCTGGGCCGGGATCTCCCCAGCCGCCACTTGCGCTGTCCATGCGGTTCTGCTATTCCGAAAGGGCAGGAGAAATACCTTCTTGCTCCTTCCCCATCCAGAGCCGCTGGGTCCTCCTGAGCAGTGCCAAAGTGACGTCACTTCAGCGCCTCTCAGGGAGGCCTGCACCGCCAATTCTAGAGGCCAAGGACAGAGGTGAGCAGGCATCGTTCCTGCCCCTTAGGACCACTGGGAAGGTCATAGGCCCCGGCGGGTTTTGGAAGAGAAGGGGTGGAGTAAACTAGTCCTGGGCCCAGGCCCTGAGTTAATTTCCTGTGAGGAGGTGAGAGGAACATGGGACCTCAGGCTTTGGGTTGGGGCAGGAGGGAGAATGGAGGACATACAGGAGGCCCATTTCACGCTTTTTGTATATATTTTGTTATTCATTTTTTCCCAGTTTGGCAAATGAACTAAAGAAAAACAATTAATCAAACCAAAATGACTAAAATTAAAAGAACCTCCCCCCCCCCCCCCAACAATAACAAACTGAAATGAAAATCTTGGGCCTGCACATCTCTAGTTATTACTGCCCTTGTAGCCTGCCAGACAGACCCGGCTACTAATTTAATTCTATCCTTAAGGCAGAGCTACTGATATAATACCAATGTTTTGACATTTATCAGCTGTCCTCTTCTCAAATAAGGTTAAAGTTTAACAGGAGGCTTCATGGAAGACCCCTGTTTGTGTGTGGTTGTGATCTCAGAACAAAGTTCTGGGTAGCAGTGGAAAGAGCGATCTTTTTTTTGTGTAGTGCTGAGAAGTCTGAAGTGACCATTCCTGGGAACTTTCGATTCAGTCACCCTTTCATCAATTAGCTAGGGGAGGGGAGGCCCTGAGGGGGCAGATCAAGCGGTGAGCATCCAAGCCTTTTCCTCTTTCATACAGACACACTTTTAACACGCTCGCATGTTCAATCTCATACTCTTTTTCACACATACATGCTCATTTTCATGCATATGGCGCTCACTCACATTCCTTTCATTCTCACACACATGCCCCCATCACATGCGCTTCCTCCCCCAAAACTCACCCACTATCTCTCTCAACCCTGAATCCACCAGCAGCAGCAACTTCCTTGGGGCCCCTGAGGCTGATGGGATGACTCCTTCTTCCAGCAATGCCATACACCCTGCTCTTGTCATGGGCTGATGGGATCCCTTCTTCCAGTCATGCCACCTGCTAATACCGCTGTTGGGCCGGTAGGGCTCATCCTTCTTCCTGACTCCCGCAGGCCAGTTGGAAGGGCAAGAAGGAGGCATCTGATTGGCCCATGGGGCAGGAGAAAGGGAGGAGGCATTCAATTGGCTTGTGGGGGCAGGAAAAACGGAGGCGGCATCCAATTGGCCTATGCAGACCAATCGGTTGCCTTCTAATCTTTGTGGCTAACTGAGGTAGTTATGTCCATACCATCTTTGCACAACTTGTTTATGGATGGACTGGTTCTTTTTTGGTGTGATATCCCATGGGAGCGGGACCACAGTTATTAGATAATATTGTTCCTTACCACCCCAAAGTCCATCTTAAAATAGATCTAGTCAGTGCGCTGCACAGGCTGCTTCACTAGCAGCAGCGGCAGATGGGAACCTGGAATTTTTAAGAGTTCATCTGGAGATGTGTTTGTTGGACCCTTTGTATCTTCTTGACCTGGCTGTGGATACCATTCCTTTGTATCTGGCTCAGAGCACTTCAGTAGTGTCCACGGGTCCAGGAGCATTTACTGAATATATGTTTGGTTTCCTCTAACCCAGCAGAGGGAGGTTTATCCTAATAAAGGACAAAACTAAATACAGGAGTCTCACCTCTGCCATTTACTGTGAACCCTTTTGCAGTTTTCCTGCCACTGTGCAGTGAGACCCTTTTTTTTTTTTTCTGACTTCAGTATGACTTCACTTATCTTTTATATATATATATATGTGAAGGATTTCTAATTTTTTATTTATCCTGGTTTTCCCATTGACGCTTGTGGAGCATGGTCACGTAAGTGCCTTTCTGCAGCTTTAAATCAGGTGGTATGCAAGCAGTTTCTTCGATTTCTTCTCCTTGCTTCCAGCTGACATGCTTTGTGTACACTCAGGCCATTTTCTCTGTTCTCTTCCAGATTTTGGTGACTTCAGCAGAGACTGCCTATCTGAAAAATGCTAATGAGTTTCATGCATATTCTTAATGAAGCGATGATGTATTTGATTCAAAGTGGAAGGGCCAGGCTAGATAACCACATAGAAGGGGATTGGGTTTAGTCACTTTTTTTTTTCCCAAAGACGCAAAGCTTCTGCATCATATCTTTTTCAACATTTGGATTCCAGTATTTGTTTCTATTTGCCAAATTATCTGATGTGCCAGCAGGTTTTTTTCAAGCCCTGAAATTTATGGTGGATTGGGCCCACTAGGATTGCAAATGCGTAATATGTGAAGCTTTTTAAAAAATATTTTCTTACTTTTAAATACAAATGCGATGCACTTTTTATTTGTTTGTCATCCTTCCATCTATGCTATAACTGTCTCTTGCTTTATTTTCCCTCTCCCCCTGCCCCCCTCCAGATTTTGCGTGGGAGACAAATTTTTCCTGAAGAACAACATGATCTTGTGTCAGATGGACTATGAAGAGGGACAGCTGAATGGGAGCTTTGAGCCCCAGGTTCAATAACCAAATTCCCTGCTTTCCGAAAGCACAGGGGGGAATGGCTGGTTCCTGCCAATGGGAGCAGCGAGGAGCGTCCGTCGGCTTTGCCTGAAATATTTTTTTAATTCCTCGTCCAGAGAGGACCATCGTAGTTACTTTCTTCCCCCTCTGACACAAAAGCAGTCCCGAGTTTTAGATGTACAGCTGTGCCTGCTTAACTGAGCACTGCATTCGCCTGTATGTTTGTGAGTTTTCTTTTGGGGGGGGGGGGAGGGGAGGGAGGGGGAGGGCTCTGTACAGTCTGTTTTTCTGTATATAAAACTGGAACATTTATTTTATGAAAATGTAATGCAATTTTATTACTGGTGTGAATTAAACAAATTATGAATGTTTCCTGCCATTGCAAGTTCTGAAGTAGAGTTGGCTCCGTCTCTCTGGTACCGCTTGAATGCTGCAAAGTACCAAGCAGCACTATCAGAAGCCCGGTTTTCGTGTTCTGTGTCAGCGGAAGGATTCCAGTTATCTAGAATCTATGGACCTTGGTCCCCTCCTATAATGGCACTTGCTTACTGGTGCGGGTGGATCTACAAGTGTTTAGGGAGGAATGAGCTTAGAAAAAGAAACCAGAAACTAATCTCCTGAAATCGTCCGCGCTGTTTATTTTTTGTACGGATTTCTGTTTGGGTGAATATGGCAGGTACTCTTAAGGGAAGTTCAGATCACTTCCATACTGCTCTGCCAATGGATCTCTCTCTCTCTCTCTCCTGACCAACATTGCTTCTGTAGCACTGCTCCTCCTAGTGACTCGGTGCCTGTACCTTCTGTGCAGCAATACCACTACTGTTCTTTTAATACTGCCTTCCCTGCTTCTTCCCACACTCATGCCAGTACTTTTCAAGCCTTTCCTGTAATGTTTCTGCTGCTCTAGTAGCTGGTCCAAGAAAACCGAAGAATCCCTTCTTATTGTACCTGCAATTCCTCTCTTCTAGTTCCCTTAAGCAGCATAATATCTTTAAATACAGAACCTCTGATTTGCAACAAAAACAAACACCTGGTTACCATCTACCAGTTTATTACTGCAAGTTAAAACCACCAAATTCATTTCAACGTATCAATCTGGGGCTGTAGGAAAATGCTAGCTCACTGGAGTTCTCCCAGGAGGCAGCTTACCGCAGTCGGATTATAAATTCATTTCAGATTTGGATACCAACCAGCATGTTAAATTTCATGCCACGGTAGACCATATTTTGGGATCAGAGCTTAATTGATCAAATATTTGGATCTTCTGCAGCATAATAAGCAGAACATCCGCCGAACAGGTGGTGGCCAAGCGACTGAGCGTGCAGTTACTCTTTCGCTGTTGGGCTGCTTGCCAAGGACTGCGCCCGGAAATGGACCCCACACCACGCTGTTCAGCGTGTAATTTTCTGGGATCTCCTATAAAGCTTTTAAAAAAAAAATGTAAGTTTTGAAACCAGCATTACTACAGAAAAGCTTTTTTTTTTTTTTTGCCAATTACCAATACTTGGAATCGTGCATTCATGTTCTGTGTTGCCCAATGCATAACATCAGTTACTGACAGACTGCATTATGCTGGCTGAACGCTGAGCCTAGCGCACAGGTTAATGAGCGCTTGGACGAGCATTTTGGACGTGCTTCCATAACTCCCAATGCAATAAGGGGATCAGCACTTCCAAAACGTGTGTCCAAGCTCGCACATAGCTAACAGAGCTCATTACATGCAAATTCCATGTATTTGAGGCTATTGGCTATTACCCCGCGATGCAAAAAATACATGTGCACCACTTTGGATGGCACGTTTTTTACGCACATGATATTGCATCGGCCTGACGGTGTTTAGCAGAATTCGGGAGGAGTTTGCATGGGAACGTTTTGGCTTTTTTTAAATTTTGGTTTCATTGCCATTTTTTTTTTTGTTTTGTTTTGGGTCCCCCGTTCACTTGCGTTGTCATTTTCATTCATTCTAATTAGTCGGGGGGGGGGGGGGGGGGGGGGAAGCAATCCATCGGAGCAGCACAGCGAAACACTGAGGTCGGAAAGCGTGGGCATTGGTGCGGTGTTGCTTTGCACTCGGCGTTCTGCCGCCCACATGGAGATTTAGGGGGAAAAAAAAAAAAAGCCCGGCGGAGGGAGATTTTATCCTAATGAAGAATAAAACTAAATGAAGGAGTCTCGCTCTCTGCTCATCTTCGGGCCAGCCGAGAACCGCGTGGATTTGTGTGATGGCTTCGGCTGGTGCTGTCCCATTCCTTGCACACGTCCGCTGCTGCTGCAACCCTCCCTGAGTCTGCCTTTTTCTGCTTTCTGAGCTTGGTAGGAGGGCTACTGGTCCCCATCCTATGACTCTCATCACCACTGCTACCTGTGCTGGCCCCCTGGACTCTCTGGACCACTTGACCACATTTTCCATTGGGATTTATTTATTTATTCATTCATTCACTCTTTCATTCTGCAGCTCCCTAAAGTATAGTTTAGTGTGGATTACAGCATAACACCCATAAACAAATTTAACAAACCAATGACAATACATTTTAATACAAAAACACAAATAAAATAACATAAAACATAATTATGGCAAAATCTTTTTTTTTGCTGAAAAACTATACACAAGCCACTAAACATTCAGTAACCATCAACAAACTTAGGAACAATCTCAGCCAAAGGAAACAGTTATACAAGGTCTGTTCTTCCTTAAATCTGCTCACCCACCCACCCATCGAGGGAGGAGGAATAGCCTAGTGGTTAGAGCAGTGGACTATGAACCAGGAGACCAGGGTTCAAGTCCTGCAGCAGTACCTGAATGTAAACCGGTGTGATATCTCAAATGAGATCAAATGTTGGTATATAAAAATAATAAATAAATAAAAATAAAATAAAAAAATCCACCCTGCAAAACACCCCAGTAATAAATATAAAATCAAATTTCCAGGGAGTTCACAATGCGAGACTTCAGTGACTGAAGAAATACATTCCACACCTTCAAAAACTATTTATGCTGGCCTACTTTAGCTTGTTTATTAAAACAGATCACTAGTGGGGAAGGGGCTTTTAGCATTACAATGCCTCTACGCCCTAGAGTAGACACATACAGATAGCACACCAGTCAGGCACTTTGCTCACAGAGCACAGTCAATGAACTGATGATGCTTGCTGGGTGAAAATGTACATAGGGACGGTAACTTTCAAGCCAGCGCGCGTAGGTACGTAGGCCCACGCCCAGGGATGCAGCAATTTTATAACATATGTGCACAAAATTTTAAGTGGTCGTATGCACGTGTGCGCAAATTCCGCTTCTACCTTGTAAGTTGGGGGAATTTAAATGGGGCACAAGCCAGTGCTATTCTCAGTTTTACCAGTTCATCCCCAGTTCACCCAGTTAGGCGAGAGTTCCTCCAAGCCCCCTAGTTTAATAGCCTTCACTCCCCCCAGTAAGCCCTGACCCTTAAAACCCCACAGATCTGCCTAGCTTTCTTTAATTTTTAAGTTACACAGCATCCATAGAAGAAGTAAAGTTACATGGCAGGGGACCTCAGTACATGCCAGGTTGTGTAAGTATTTGCATGCAAATCTCAGGTTCATGCCCCAAAATGCCTATGTTTCACCCAGACCATACCTATTCTTCGCCCTTTTTTGAAAACCTTTGAGATGTGTGCGCTGCGAGAGATACGTGTGTATCTAAGTGGCTTCTAAGATCCATTTAGTGCACATGAGCCCAACTTATTGATGCATCCCCTAATTAATGCACATTCCGGGCTTTTAAAATTCACCTCTAAATGTGGTGCAAGAATTACACGCATAAGAATTGGTACATTGTCACACTGATTCTTTTACATGGAGAAAGTAGTAGGATGCCTCTAAGTTGCTGCGGTGCATGTGCTGCAAGAAGCAGACAATCTGTATCTTTCCTGCAGCCACTGGCACAGTGTCAATGGCAGTGGTAGCCTTAGCCTGATACATACTGTATTCTCATGGAGATTACAGATATTTCCCTGCTATTAGGTAAGCATAGTCAGTGAATGACTCTAAAAGCACACTGTGCTTTCTCCTATAAATTAATCTAAATCATTTTTATAAGCTTTTCTTTAACTCTGACGTTTGAAGCAAGGAGCTTCAGCAGCTCTGCTTTCTCTCAAAAATCCAAGAGAGGAATGATTGAGAACAAAATGGTGAGTGCTGCTTTGATTAGTGAAACTAATAATTATGATGAATTCATGAGACGTAGATGTCATCTGGAATAGGCTGGCTGAAAAAGTGCTAACAAATGATTAATGTTCCTTCTTTCCTGTCCCATACGCAATCCTCTCTGCCCTATCTGGTTTCATGTCCAAAAAAAATGCATTGCTTTTCTTCCCCCATAAACTTTAATGAGACAAAACCAAATGAGCTGAAAAGGATTCCAATTTTTCAGAGGACTGAACCCATAAGCATGAATACTTTTTTTTTCCGCGTTTGGATCGTCCAGATGCAGATCCTATCGCTTAGTTTGCCTGTCTATGGGAAATCATGAAAGTAATGCTGATAGATCATTATCCCCTTTGAAACTGCTGATGCTGTGTCAGGAGGTTTTCATGTAGATGTTTTCCCATGCTTGCATCTAGAGTAATTCTCTTTATGGGTACTTAGTGAAAATAAGGAGATAGTTTTCTAATTGGCATGATCTGGAGAATATCCAGGTCACTCTACTGGAAACTGGCCCTCAGTCTAGCAGTCTTGGTGCTGCTAGAAAGTAGAATAGGTCCCCTAGGAGGATTCCTTATCTATTCATCTGATATAGAAAGATTCTGTGATGAATTTGTATAATCAATAGCACTTGCTGAAGCAAGAATGAGATGAGGTTTCAAAATCTTGTACTGTACTCTAGCATGGAATTGATTTTTATTTAATGAAATTGTTGTGGGCTTGCTTAAAATGGCCTATGATGACAAAATGGCAAGCCAGACCTCCATATGTCTAGCAAGACTCATCTGGCACAAACAAGAAATATTTGTAAGACCTGTAATGAGGCCCGGTGCCCGGGGCAATGTCATGTCAGTGCCATTTTAGACAATGGTGCCCTGCTTGCTAAATTTCTAAAATTTGAGGTAATGGGGTGGGGGGGGGGGGGGGGGGGGGGAGGGTGCCACTAGACCCAATTTATTTATTTATGATTCTTTTGTTGACTTGGGAGTGGGGGAGGGGGGTAGGGGTACCAGTCGACCGCAACAATGTTTTGGGGAACTTGGAGATTAGGGGACCTGCCTGGCAATTTGTTTCTTGAAAGGGAGACTATGGGGGGAATCCTGTGGCCTTTATTTGATCTATGTTGACTTGGAGGAGAGCTGTCATTGCTCGATCATGACCAGATATTTTTTATACTTTTGCAGTTGGGGCCACCTTGATTGGTGCCCCAGGGTGAGCAGTGGAGTCATGTTTGACCATTATTTATTTATTTTTTGATGGACATAATGTGGAAGCATTGGATCTGCCTTAGGGTCTCGATGGTCATGGGTTGGATTAGCGTTTTGGTCAGAGCTGTCGATAAAGTTGTAGATAAATGTTATTTTATTTGCATAAAATTATCTATGAATGAGCTGCAGCTCATTTGAATAAGGGGAGAAATCTGGCCACATTTATGTAAATTATTGTGAATATTATACAATAGGGCTCTATCATGCCACATGCAGCATGTATTATGGGATATATACTATTTAATCTCCCAGTAAGTTTATACCTGAGGCAATGGACAGAGAAGTGACTTGTCCAGGCTCACATCGCATGTCAGTGGGATTTAAATGCTGGCATCCCTGTGTCACAACCTGCTGCTTTAACCAGTAGGCTACTCCTCTACTCCAGGCTGGCCAGCCCCATTTTCAATTTTCCTGTACAACAAAATGGCACCGGTCTCTGCTATAGCAAGCACTGAACATGGTTCCAGTCTCAGCTCAATCATCATCCTTGGGGAACAGGTACCAGCAGAACAGGAGAACTGGGAAGCCCTCCTGCCCGATTTGTTTTCAAGCTTTGGATGGGGCAAGGTTATGGGTTTGTTTGTTTTTTGAAACAGCAGACCTAGACCTGACACATTTTCATTTTGTTCTGTGTTTTGTTTAAAAAAAAAAGCAATTTGCTGTGCATTCCCCTAGTAGAAGGCGGATGGCAATTTTCAGCCCCTGATTATTACCAGGATAACTGCTTTAGTTAGCCAGGTAAAATCTTTTGAAACTTATCCTACCCATTCATAGCTCAGCATAAAATATTCTCACTTTGTAGAAAAAGCAATTTTTTAAAATGAAAGATGCTTCTGTTCAATCTTTGGTGAAAATGATCTTGTCATTTGCAGCACACAAAAATCATTTTATTCAAATATTTGACCACCTATCAAAACAATAGATCTATCATGCACGTAATATAGAAGAGGTCTTAAATAATAGATCTTGGTGATATATTAAAGCAAGTTATGGGTATGAGATTTTTACATTTAAATACACAGAAATAGTAAACACTAATAATGACTTATTTTTAATTTTAGCAATTTATGTACAATTAATAGTAAACCTGTTTTGGATGGTTGAGTCCCTTGACAAAGACTCAATCAAGGAATTGGACCGCAATAAATGGCATTTTAGCTTCTAATCACTTAGCAGCAGTAAAGAGAGAGCCTATTTACTGGTACAGATAACTACTGCCTAATCAATTTAGTGAACACTGGAAAGCTTGCATGAGATACAACATTTCTGCCTCAATCCCTGTTTTTAGGATACTGCCATTAAAGGAGCCTTTTTGTTGAGCTTCAATGATTATTTTTTTCCCCCTGTAAATTAATGCTGCAATATCCTCAATGTACTGAAAAACCTGAATTACTTATGTCGCCTTCTAAGCTATTTCAGGTTTTGCTACAAGCATATCCCACAGCAGGGATCCTTGAGATCTACAAATAGATCTAATTTTCAGGATGTCCATAATGAAGGCTTAGATTTATTGAATGCATTTCATGGCCCCAGAGTATGTAATTGTTTGTAAGATGTGCCATGCTGGGTCAGATCAATGCTCCTTGGAGCCCAGCATCCTGTCTCCAACAGTGGCAAGCCCACTATGCCTGGAAGTACCGAAGACCTCCCAATATCAAAGCCTGATTCATATTGTTCTTTCCAAAATTAAGAGGTGGAGCAAAAAAAAAAAAATTATCTGACTGATAATTATTTATGGACCTCTCCTTCACCTTTTTTTAATTCACTTATATATGTAGCATTAACAACTCATATGGCTGTGCAATAAAATCGTGCTGGCCAGCCTTGAGATTGGTGCTGCTTTGTTGATGTCAAAGTGGTGCTGGTGGGCACCTTTTGCAAAGGGATGCTGGTGTGGCAGGACCAACTAGGGATTGTTCCTGCCCCTTTCATCAGGGAAGCCCCATATAGATGAATAGTTAGCCAGGGAGGTACCAGGCTCGTTTTTGGAGGGTGAGGTCAGGGAGGTCACGAGAGACCCCGGTATCTTGGGAACTGCAGAATCGAACAAAAAAAAAAATACCCGACAATTTTTGTTCCAGAAAAATATTTGGTTTCAAATGAACACACATTCATAGCAAATAATTTGGTTACATATTATTCACTGGAGGAAATGGAGAAATAAAATAGAAAATAATGTATCTAGAAGGCTTGGTGGAAGACATGTGAGAGGCAGTGTAAAGGAGAGGACCTACTACCCTCTCCTTAACCTGTCTGGGCCCAGGCTAGATGCCTGGTCCACCTTAAACCCCATAGAGGGAGAACAGAGCTCTGTGGGTGGGATCCTGCTGGGCAGGATAAGAGTCAGAGCCCAGCTGGGAACAGATGGCCCTGCGTCTCCAGGATAAGCCAGCTCCTGAGCACTCTCTGGTTGAAGCTAAGCTGAGAGTACACTGCTGGAAGGTAGGCAGTCTACTATTGTATTTATGCTGATTATTAGAATAAAGTTGAAAGTTGCATGAAGAAAGGCTGGGCCTCCAGCCCAAGAAAGTTGCTCTGCTATCCCATAGGCAGATTGCAATAGTGTAAATGAAAGGTGATGAGAAAGTGGATAAAGCTTTTGGTAGTGTGTTCAGAAAAGATTTGATGAATTTTGGTGGTGATACAGAGATAAAAATAACAAGGTCAATATTCAAAGCACGTTCACAGCTATTTAGCTGGATAAGTGTAACTTATGCTGCTAAGCAGAGGCCACTGAATATGTGCCTTTGTTCAGCGGCCACCACTTACCTGCATAAGTCACTTGTATGGCTAAAAGGTTATCTGCAAAACTTGTGGGCATGTAGTGGCTGGAGTGAGATAGCCATATAAGTAATGCAGCTAACTAGTGATATTCGGTCTTAGCCGCATAAGTTAGCCAGCTAAGCTAGATCTGCTATTGAGCAACTCTAAACTTAGCTGGTTATAACTTTATATGGTTAAGCACAAATATTTATGCATATATTCAGCAACATAACCATGCCACTAATATACCTTGTAACTTTGCCAGATAAGTTATATCTGGCCAAGTTACTTAAACAGCCAGCTTTGCATATTGACCTCAACAAGTTTAAGCAGTGTCTTGGTTGTGTGCAGCAGAGGAAAGAGTGGGGTCAAACATAACCCCAAGTTTGTGGGCTGAGGAGATGCTGAGAATGACTGTGCTTTCCACAGAGATAGAAAAGCACGAAGGGGGTGCACATATCCCGTAAAACACTAGCTGATAGCAGCTTCTGTCCTAGCTCATCTCCACATTGGCTCACACTGTGAAAACTCTGCTTTACTAAGAGCGTCATACTTTTTCACTTTTGCTCCCTGGATTAAATCAGTATAAAAACTTAATCACACCAAAATCTCATAAACTGTGAATCAACCGGGAGTCAGCAAGCCAAACTCGCGAGATGCTGGTGTCCATACTGAACACCGTTCTGAGCTAAGTATTATTCATTACCATTAACTCCTGAAGCAATAGTGGCCTTCACGGACCTACAAAAACATCAGCTACTGTCAGGTGACTGGGTTATTGTTGTATTTGATTGGTTTTGAAGATAAGACTGGTAGTGAACACCAGTAGATATTTTTTAATTGCTTAAAAAAAAAAAATACCAAAAAAAGCTTCTTTTGGGTGAATGATTGAGTAAACCAGCGGGAACCTTAGAGGTCTTATGCGTTCGGCTTGCTGACACCCGGTTGATGCACAGCTTGTGAGATTTTGGTGTGATTACGTTTTTGTGGGTTTGGATGCTCTCTAAAAACTCTTTGTGATTATTTTTTGAGCTCTTACTTTCATTCTTTTTGGTTTATTAAATCCGTATAGCTCATTAGTTCACTATTTAAACTTTAGTCATGTTCATGCTTTACAGGTAACTGTCTCCTGGCATGTGAAGCTCATTACAAGTTTGTACAAGAGTCTATACCATGTTTTATAGCACACAATGCCACAAGCTAGTTTTGATTCTGTGCTAAGGTAAGGAAGGTACAAATATCTGTGTGTGTGTTAATAGAGCACTACTGGAAACTCACAAGCATCCTTAAGTTTCTTATTAGCAAAATCAATAGGAATAATGGATCCTGAAGCCGGATTATTGCAGCATATCCTAGGGCCTATAGTGGGCCTGTGATTGTTCATATTTTTTTTTTCTTGTTGTCCAAGTGAGATGTGAGTGACAAATGTCAGAATGGAGCAGATAAGGACAAACTTAAAAGAAAATGCTGCAAAAGAGAAAATTTGGGCTAGTGGAAGGGGAAACGAGAAAAGAGCCTCGAGGGTTTCTGAGAGAGAAATGAAAGTGGGAGAATTTCTGTTGTGATGCATCATTTATGAACTCAATGTTCACAGTGAAAGCTGGAAACCAGTCCTGGCACTGAGCTCTCAATCTATTGAAGACTTGTCTACTGTTGTCTCCCTGGGCAATGTTCTCCTATTTGCCTCAGAGCTCTGTTGAATGTTCATGCTCTCATTATGGAACAAACTCTCATGTAGATGATGATGATGATGATGGTGTCAGTTTACTTTACTTTTCCATGTAATTTTCATCATGATTGGACAATTTGCACTCAGTGAGGCACAGGGTAGGATGGGTTTATTGCCACATGCAACATGAAAGTCAGATTTAAAATCAAGTAGAGAACAGAAGCATGAGAAGGTGCCTTTAAATTACTTCTCATATCGATAGACACAACTTAAGGACAAGACACAACATGGATTTAGCAAAGGTAAGTCTTGCCTTACCAATCTATTAGATTTTTTTGAAGGTTTAATAAGTATGTGGATAAAGGTGAGCTGGTGGCTACAGTGTATCAGGATTTTCAGAAGGCATTTGAGAAAGTACACCATGAGCGTCTACTCAGGATATTAAAAACTCATGGGATAGGAGACCAAGTGGATTGGTAACTGGTTAAAAGTCAGGGAAGTAGGACTAAATGGTCAATTTTCCTAATGGGGATAGATAAATAGTGGCATTCCCCATGGATCTGTACTGGGGCCAGTTCTGTTTAACATATTCATTAATAATCTGGAAAAAGGCGCAATAAATGAGGTAATCAAATAAGCAAATGCCACAAAATTATTCAACAATGTTAAAACACAAGGAAAGTGTGAAGAACTGTAGAAGGAGCCTTGGGGGGAACTGGGTATCTAAATAACAGATTACATTTGAATGTGTACAAATGCAAAGTGATGCTCAAAGTGAAAATAATCCTAACTATAGGTAAACAATGCTGGGTTCCATGTTAGGAGTCACCTCCAAGGAATAGGTTCTTGGATTCACTGTGGACAATACAGTGAAATCCTCAACTCAGTTTGCAGAGCTGGTCAAAAAGGAAATAGAATACTAGGAATTATTTGGAAAGAAAAGTAGAAGAAAACAGAATATCATAATCCCTCTCTACTGAGCCATGTCCATCCTTGCCCCTATCATGTGATAGAGGCTACTGATTCCATTGGGTAGCCCCTGTCACATAAAAGGGCAAAAGGCCAGCTGACACCATTTATCAAAATGGTGACTTCCAGATCCAGGAGTCGAGTCGCCACTTCTGGGTCTCCACTAGATCACCAGGAAGAATTTGGTGAGCCCGGAAGGGAGGGCGGGGATCAAGTTGGCTAGGGTGGGTGATGGGGGGGTGGGGGGTGGCTTTTGGGGTAGGTATTTTTTTAACAAAGGGGAGGAGCTGGGGTGGGGGCAGGGCCTGTGAGCAGGGTTTTATTTTACAAAATATGACTTTTACTGGGGAAATAGCTGCCTCCAGGGGCAGCAGGGGTGGAGGTGGGACAGGGGTTCTCTGGACAGCCATGGGGTTTGAGGCGAGTTTTCTTGGTTTTGGAAATAGCGTGTGCTATTTATTTCATTATTTAAAATTATTTGTATCTCGCACCCTCCAAAGTTCAGGGTGGATGACAATATAAAACACATAAAAATCAATATCACACAGGACTAACAATAAAATACAATTCATTACATTTTTTATGGCGATGGGGATGGATTGCCAATCAAATTGTTAAAAAGATGGAGTATTGCATGGAGTGGTGTGACCTAGGATCATAATTTCAGTTTTACCAAAATTGAGTGAGTAAGCCAGGCTCTGATGGAGGATAGGCAAAGAGAAATGAATTAAGAGGTAGATGGCCATGATGCTGTTATAGAGAAGAAAAATTAAATGTCATCTGCATAAATTCTATAGGATAGACCCAAAGAGGAAAGGAGATGGCAGAGAGGTGCAAGGTAAATGTTGAACAAGGTAACAGAGATTGCCAAACCCTGTGGGACTCCCATTATGACAGGGAACCAAGATATTAGCTAACCTTACTTGCTGTGTTCTATCAGTGAGGTAAGATCTGAACCTAGAAAGACAGTTCCCAAGAGACCAACACTAGAAAGACGAGTCAGAAGCATGTCTGGCAGAACTAATATCCAGAAGAATCAACAAATAGGAAGTCCCAGAATCAAAACCCCTATGGATAACATCAGTGGTGGAAAGCAAAAGAGTTTCCGTATTATGGAATTTCCTAAAGCCAAATTGATATTGGTCCAAAATTGAGTGATCATCAAGGAATGAGTGAGTTGTTTGAGAACAATTGACTCAATCATCTTTTATAGAAAAGGCAAGGAAGAAACAGAATGGAAATTCTGTAAATCGGTGAGATCAGCGGCAGTTTTTTCAGAATTGGGCACATAGAAAATGTCTTTAGTGCTGGCAGGAGAGTACCAGAGGAAAGGTATGAGTTGACAATTGAGGTTACCTGTAATACGTATTCGTGGGGAATTACTTTCAGGAGACCAGTGAAACATGGGTTCAATGGACGGTTTGTTGCATTTAGCGATGAGATTGTCTGAAGTATTTGCAAATAGCATGCACTATTTCTGAAAGTAAAACTAAAACAAAAAAGCTCTTAAAGAAAATGACACGAGAAACTAAACAAAAATGTGTACTGTACACACCCCTGCGGCTTATATTTCTGCGGGACAGAATTATGGAGAATAGGGATTACGCAAGCACAGTCCAAGATCCAGTCCATTTTAGTTAATCCAGTTATAGCAATCGGCACATTGATAACAGTTCGCCAAACTTAACACGATACTCTTCTTCTTACAGGAACATATAAATGCACTTGGGGAGCCCTACCAGTGCTGAGCCCCACCAGCAGCTCAACTCATGTCAGCGGCTAGCTCTCAAGTTCTCAGAGAACACTCTGATGTCCTCAGCAATCTCTTTTGAATTCCTAAGAGCCAACCCAGAAGCTCATTGGGTAGGGCCATGTAACCAGGCTGACTTAGCCTGCCCCTCTTCAAGCCATTCTCTGCACGCAAAGCATCAGCTTGAGGCATGCAAGAGTATTTTTTTGCCCTGACAGGAAGGGAGCTTCCCAAAGGCACCGCCGCCTCCTCCATCCTGACAGCACTCTCTCACAAGCTCTCCTCAGGTCGAGTAGTGGTGCGTTGTCAGAACCCCCACCTCTTAAAGGTGCAGGCATCAGCAGGCTGGCGGCCTATGGAACACTGTAGAGCAGAGCAGCTGCTGACTTGGCCCTGCACCATTAAGAGGGTGGCTCCAGGATGCTGTCACTCAAGCTGAGTGGTGCAAGGGAGAAAGTGCTGCTGGGATGGAGGAGCCCTTCTCCTGTATCTTTTGCTGGGGACCGCCCAGAGGCAGCGCTCCTGCACCCAGAGAGGTGCTTAAGAGAGAAAACCAGCCCTGCATAGAAGATGGGGGAAGGGAGGCGGGGGCTCCTGAATCATTACATTTTAGCTGTGTGTGAACTCTGCTATGCTGAACTCAAACCAAGCCAATTTAGCCTGGATTGAGTTCCAGCAAATCTACGGATCCTCGCCGAGGTACATCAGATTTTTCTCTCCTGCCTCCCTTCCCCCTGGATATTAGGAATATTTACTTTGCATACAAGCATAGAGGAAACAACCATTCCAGCATGACTATACTTTCATCATCAAACATTAAAATGCAACAAAATCAATGGAGAAGTAAGATTTGAAAGTAGTAATTTTCAGTAAGAACCAGCCGGTAAAAAAAAACCAAAAATATCTAAAGTGATAAAGTTAAGTACAAACAATTTAAAAATGTTGTTAAAACCTGATGTTCTTAAAAGAGATTGACTGGGGACAGAAAAAAAATGTAAAGGTTACAGAGGAAACAGGAATCCACTTCAAAATGCATTAGGATGCTGATGAAAGGCTAAAAATAAGCCTCGTTGAGTGGCTGAAACAACTGGAACTCACTTAAATGGCTAAGTGTCAAAAACCGAAGACTGTTAAACACAATGTCAGAACATGCACGAAAACCTCCCACTTCCCAGAGCTTTGTCAAAGGTAATAAAACTGTTAAATAACTGACCTGCGAGACTTGTGGGCGAAAGGGCCGGACAGAGGTAGTGCATTAAACAGTTCTCTTCTTCCTGATAATTATTATTTAAAAGAAAAAAACCCCCCTAAGACTGTAGCACAGCATCTGCTGGCTCGATTGGGATACTCCAGCGTCAGCAAGAAGAGTTTGATTTTGTTGAAGCCCCCAGAGCCGCCGTGGCACCTGACCCCAGGCGGGGTCTTCCCACAGCTCCAGCCGGATCGAAGGCCACGCTATTCCACAGTGGGTTGGGTTTTTTGTTTTTTGTTTTTTTTTTCTATTGTATTTCTTAACTGAAACGAGAGAAGAGAATTCTCCAGCATGGGACGCGACCAGAAAAAAAAAAAAATCACCACGCAGGCATCGAGGTCAGTCTTTTTACAAAAAAAAAAAAAAAAAAAGCAAATCATTTTCCTGTAGAAAGAAAGTTCTAGAAATAGTGGCAATGCTCATAGCTTTTGAGTTCTGTCTCGCATTGAAATTCGTGTCAGTTAGTGGCAGTGATGGTGGGGAAGACAAGGGGCTACTGCCAGCTAAAATGGGGCATCAGCAATGTCTCATTTTCATGACAGAGCACGGCACTTATCAGTTATTACAATGTAACAATTTAAAATTGTAGAGAAACTATAATAGTTTACATATTGTAATAACTGACTTACTAAAAATAAAAATGTTTTTTTCTACCATGAGGTTTAGCAAAATAAAAATGTTTTTTTCTACCATGAGGTTTAGCAATCTTTTCTCAGGTCCGTCTTCTGAATCCTTGTCCTGGTTTCTTCCATTTTAACTTTTCCTTTTTCTCTCTTTGTCTCTCCCCCTTCCGCTTGTCACTATTCTCACTGCTCCTTCTCCAGCCCCCTTCCCTCCCCTCCACCAGCAGTAAGTGCCGCCGGGTTGCTGAACAAAAGCACACATGCCTCACCATCCCTGTGGCGGTTCTGCCATTCCCTCCTCTACCCACAGCCAGGGCCGCATTTAAGATGAGGGGGCACCCCTAGGCAGGACTGCAGAGTGGGAGACCCTGGAGATCAGAAGGCGGGTCCCTCTGCCCCCACACCCCTCCCGAATCCTAGAGGGACGTAGCAGACCCTCTTTGAAGGGTCTTTGGCCTGGGTGGTTGGCACCTTCAAAATCTGGCACCCTAGGCCGTTGCCTGTGTTGCCTGTGCCTAAATCCAGGCCTGTTCCCAGCACCTGTTCTGCCAGTAGAGGTGGTGGCAGGATCACTGCAGGGGCAGCGGGCACACGCTCAGTGTCCCCGGGGCGCACGCTGCCAGCCGTCTTGTAGGGCACAGGACGTCACGGTTAGAAGCGCGGAGAAGTGGAAGGAAACTCCCCTCATGCATGGCGGCAGCTTGCACTTGCACCGCATGTGACTCGAGAAGACCTCAATCCGGAGAGCTCAGCTATGTCTATAAAGATCATAAAACCCTGGAATCTCTGGCTGAAACCTATAAAGTTCCCAGCTATGGTAATGATCATATCTGAGAACTTTTTGAATGGACAAGGAAGGGGGAGTGGGGCTGGGAGCACAATTTTCTCCCCCCCACCTCCCCCAGCTCAGATTGGTGTTGATTTGGAGATGGGAGCTAAGACTGCAAACTTGCCCTCTCCCTTGCCTGCCCCCTCCCCCTGCCTACTCACATTGGTGTGAAATATTAAGGGGATGTATGTATGAACTTTCTCTCCCCCCCCCCTCTCTTACACACTTTCCTCCTCCCTCACTCACACTCTCTCTCTCACCCTTCCTGCCTCTAGCTCCAACCCTCCCAGCTGTTCAGCTGCTCCACCAACTACTTCTTGTTGCGTGGGCCAACAACGGTTGTTGCCTCCTGCCCCGTGCCGGCTGACATGGACGCTCACAGCTGTCTGGTGTTTCCCAGGAGGCTCAGCAATTTATGCAAAATCATTCCCAAGTATGGTCAGGATCTGAAGCTTAAAGGGAGTAGACGCAAGAGTAGCATGAGATAGTCTTTCTTCATAGAAAGGGACATTGAGCAGTGTCTCAATGTCAGAATGCAAGAAAGAGATCAAGCTGGCATGGTGGCAGTGCTTTGCACTACCGTTCAGAGAAATCCATGGATTGATTCCCAGATCAGGCCTTCTGCACCCTGCGACGGGTGGGGATGCTTTGAAGGCAGCGTTTGCAGCCCCTGGAGGGAGGAGAGAGCCCTGGCCATCAATAAGGGGAACACCTGGTGGCTGGAATTAGAGCCCAGGATGCAGGGTTCCAGAAAAAGCACTGGGCCAGGATTCCTGGCTTCTGGGCCATTGTTGCAATAACCTGTCTAGAAATCTTGACGATAGCGTCTATTTCTTTGGATGGTTGCAAAGGCGCATGCTGCCGGGGTCCCAACACTGCTTCTGACTGAGCTGGAGGAAGAAGAAAAGAGGAACTTTTGGGCCAAAATAAGAAGTCAAGGAAACCTAGGATCAAGCATGGATGATGGTCAGTTGCAAGGATGGGAAAGTAAAGCCTGAGATCGAGTGGGCCTTGCACTAGTATACCAGCAGTGGAAATGGGGACATCAGATGGCCTTTGCAGTCTTTATCTGCTGTCATGGTCTATGTGTAAATGACATGATATCTTAAATCCTGCAACACAGTAACATGATAAATGATGCTGGGAAAAGACCCAATGATCCATCCGGTCTGCCCAGAAAGCTTCCTTTTTTTAGGGTAATAACTGCTGCCCCATTCAGGTTACCCCAGTTAACACAGGTTACCCCTTTTCTTCATTTTCATCCTTGAGCCATTAGGGACCCTTTGTGTTTACCCTCTGTTCTGGTGATTTCTATGACTGCTCTTACCTTCACCACCCTTTCTGTAAAAAAAATATTTCCTGATATTGTTCCTGAGTCTATCTACTTGAAGCTTCATATTATGTCCCCTTGTTCTATAGCTTTCTTTCCACTGGAAAGAGCTGATTCCCGTGCATCATTTATGCTCTTCAGGTATTTAAAAGTATCATATCTCTTCTGTCCCTCCTATCCTCCAGGATATACATATATAGGTTCTTTAATTTCATCTCGTAAGTCTTTTGGTGCAGATCCCATACCATTTTGGTCGCTTTTCTGCACCACTTCCATCCTGTCTCTATCCTTTTTGAGATACGGTCTCCAGAACTGAACAAAGTACTCTAAGTGAGGCCTCACCAGGGACCAGTGCATGATCACCTTTTCCTGCCATATTTGCTTCTTTCAGTATAGGTCATCATCCCTCTATCCTTAGCCTCCGTCTTGTCAATTTGATTCACCACTTTTCAATCATCAGACACTAATCACCCAGAGGCCTTTTTCTCTGTCCATGCACATCAATCTTTCATCACCTATAACATAGAGCTCCTTTTGGATTTCTGCACCCCAGGTCCATGATTCTGCATTTCTTGGCATTGAATCCCAGCTGCCAAACCTTTGACCACTCCTCAAGCTTTTTAGATCACTTTTCATTCTCTCTACTCCTTCAGGCATGTCCAATGTATTGCAAATCTTGGTATCATCCACAAATAGACACATTTTACATTCTATCCCTTTCACACTGTCGCTCACAAAAATATTGAACAGAACCGGCCCTAGAACCGATATTTGAAGCACTCCACTTATCACACTTCGTTCCTCAGAGTAGGTTCCATTTATCACCTCGCTATTGTCTGTCAGTCAATCAATTTGTAATCCATTCCACCACCCTAAGACCCACTCCCAAGGTTCTCATTTTGTTCATGAGCCTCCTATATGGGACACTGTGAAAAGCTTTGATGAAATCCAGATAAATCACATCACGTGCTCGATCTTGATCTAATTCTCTAGTCACCCAAAACTTCCTCTGGTAAAAACCATGTTGTCTTGTGTCCTGCAACCCATTGGATTGCAGATAGTTCACTATCCTTTACCTCAGTAACATCTCCATTAATTTTCCCACCACCAAGGTAAGGCTAACCAACCTGTACTTTCCAGCCTCTGCTCCTACTTTTGTGAAGTGGGACCACATCAGCCCTTCTCCAATCTTGTGGCACCACTCCTGTTTCCAGAGATCTATTGAATATGTCTTCCAGCAGACCCACCAGCGCATCTCTGAGCTCCTTTAGTGTTCTGGATGTATTTTATCAGGCCCCATGGCCTTGTCTACTTTCAGTTTTGCTAGCTTCACCCAAAAACTCTCTTCTGTAAATGGGGTTGTGCCATCTGCACATTTGCCAACCAGCAACGATCCTTCTCCAAGGTCTTTTTTTTAACACCAAACTGAAGTATTTGTCTATTATTTCTGCTTTTTCCTCATCTTTCTTCACACAATGAACCTTGTCTCCTTTCAATCTAAGAATACCACCTTTGGTTTTCCTTCTTTCCCTGATATAATTACAAAATGTTTTGACACATCGCTTTACCTCTTTGGAAATCCTTTCTTCCACTAGAGCTTTTACTATTCTGATTTCTTTCCTCATCCCTTTCAGCTTCCACAGATATTCTTCCCGGTCTTCCTCATTTTAAGTTCCTTGGTACTTTTTGAATGCTGATCTTTTTGCCTTTATATTTTCTGTCACCACTTTAGAGAACCAGATCCTTTCTCTCTTACTTTTATTTAGATTTCTTACATAAAGATTTGTTGCCTTAAATGCGGCAATGGTAAATGGGGGGTGGTAATTTTCAAAGCCATTAATGAGCATTAAGGCTAGTTTAATGCACGTAAATAACTATTCTAACAATCGATCCAAGCTCAGCGCATGCAAAAATTGCGCGTGTAACCCGGTATTGCAGACACGTTCACGTCCGCCGAGGAGAGGCGTTCAGGGGAGGGGGGGGGGGGAGTTGGGGGTGGAGTCGGCAACTAACGTGTACTCTTTGATTGCAAAAAGAATGAGCGTGAGTGTGCACTCGAGAATGAGAAAGCATCCCAGAATGTATGAGCTCACCACACGTCCCCAATCAGCAGGGAGCTTTACTAGCTCAATGACAGCACAATCTGTCTGGGCTTCCACTCCAAGTTAATCAGTATCAAGCACTTTCAATAAAGATATTTATTCTTGGCCATCATGTTAAAGTGCAATTTCTGATTTTTATAAATGTTAAATTTCACAGTATTATATAGATATCATGCCTCAGTATTGTACATTTGAATAATCATACAGAGAGACTTGTGTCTGAATTGTTCAAAAGTGTTTTTATTGCATATATTAGATAGAGGCTGAACTTTAGATTGTAAATGTCACAGTGCAGGGGAGGGTCATGGTCTACTCTACATTTTTTGGGGCATGTTCCTGTTTTTAGATCACATCCTTTGATCTATATTTTTCACGCAAAAGCTGATCCACTAAAAAAAAAAAAAAAAATCTAAATCTCCTAAAAGATAGTTTTAGGCACCCAAGTTAGGATAACTTTTCTGGCATTTGGCCACCCGAATTAAAACCCATTAAATATTGCTCCCTGTATTCTTTAGAAGAAGCCAAAAGTGCAAGACGACCTTGTTTTCTCATCGCCTCCTACTCCGTTTTTGTAGCAACCTTCTTAACTTGTAATCTGCTCAGCCTCACAGCAGTGTTAGTGTATAATAAAACGGAAAGTTATGCAGTACTGTAATTGGGGCAGTAAAGAATTCTGTATACTCTTAAAAGCTTGACATTTCAAGGACAATAAAGTTGGTTGGCTGTTGGCCACTGGCCGTGCAAAGAAGTACATAAAAAATGTTGGTTGTCAGCTGCCTGCTCTCCAGCATTGAAAACAAATTTTCCACCAGGCAAACTCTCTTTTGCTTCTAGCACGCACTTCCACCAGAAAGTATTTTTCCCCCAAATACTATTCCTATGTTATGAAGTTGACTTAAGCTGACTCGGTGAGGCAATGATATCCATGTCCAGTCCTCAAGGGCTGAGAATAGAACAGGTTTTCAAGATACCCCTAATGAATTTGCCTGAGATATATTTGCATGCACACTGCCTCAAGTGCATGCAAATCTCTCTGATGCATATTTATTAGGGACATCCTGAAAACCTGACCCATTGGCAGCCCTTGAGGGACTATTGCCGTAGAGAGTAATTCTCGCACATGTACTGTACACAAAGGGCCGCAGCCTGGGGAAAAAAGCACACAATTTAGCTAATGTGATGGTGAGTTAGCATTTGATGTGCCAATATATGTTAAACAGGTGTATAGCATGCTAATAACCTCACTGGTCATTAGTGTGCTCAACAAAAAGGGATCCAGAGAAGATGCTAAATTCAGAGCACTTTTTAACACTTCAAATTTAGTGTCAGTCAGGGGCTAGTAGTAATCTGCTAGTATGCCAATCTGGGAATGGCCATGCTCTTAGCTGCCCCTAAGTACAGTTGTAAAAAAAACCCAAAACTAATGCAAAGAGATTGTATGGCATTATTTCATTAATGGTTCTTGGATAAAAGGGATTGTTTTTGAAACTCCACTCGGCAAGGGGTTCATGTGAGGGATCCAACCTCACATTCTGTATTGCATTCGTTTGGCATCATAGCATGCAACAACTAGGGACGTGCAGTCATTCGAAGTGATATTTCCTAGGTCATTTTCATTTCTAAAATTAAGTGACAAAAAAAAAAAAAAATGCCCATGAAATGTCAGTTGTTTTTTGGGTTTTTTTTTTCATTTAATTTTCACAAATTGCATGCACTATTTACAAAACCAAAATGAAAAAATAACCCAAAAGGAAACAAAATGAACACCCTTCCCCCTCCCTCCCCCCCGAAAAAAAATAAAACAAGCCAGACTGAAAACCTAAAGAAAATGAAAGCTTGAAACATGCGCCCCTCTTGTTATTTATTGCCTGTAATATGTACTCCGGCAGGTTTTTCCTGCAGGTAATGACTGTTGGTCATTACAGAAGAAACTTTGAACTTTCCTGAGTTCAGATTGTGCAACAAGGGGAGCCAGAAGTTAATTCACCGTCTCAGAAATGTGTTTGCTATTCAAGTACAGAACAAGCCACTTATCTGGGACGTGGTTAAGCGAGATGTTCATTTGATTGGAATATTCCCCACAGAACAGTATTTTTTCTCAGTTAATTTCAGTTACAGTAATTGTTCCTTGTTTAGTAGATGAGAACATGTTTATGGCACTAAAGGTATTTAAGGGACAATCTAGAAAAGTCTTGCAAAGTGCTAAAAAGTTAAAATTTGGAGAAATGTTAAACTTCTTTTCAAGCTGTGAAATAATATCCATTTCTATTTAGATAGTCTGAATCGTTCTCAGAAATATCAGTTGTATCCTTTATGGAATTATCGTTGCATTTGTGACTTCATAAACAAATCTTTACCTTTTTAATATAGATAACTGTTGAACATTAATAACTACAGAGATGCACCATCAGGTTTCGGTAGTACTGCAATGATTTGATGATTTATGTTTGGTAAAATTCGGGGGAGGGTGGTACTAGGATTAAAACAATTTACAAATGGATGATTATGTTCCACAGTTTCAGAAATGAGATTGTTTGCTAATTTATAAATGTATACAAAATGCACTCTGCACCCAAAATAGCTTTTATATTTTTAAAGAGGATAATTGCATACTGGGGAAAAAATAGCAACCATTAAGATACATTAGTTTCCATTTTATGTCATTAAATCTTTTGCAAATAACAAATTAGGTTGAACCAAGGGGGTTTGGATTAACACCTGATCTGAAATATTGATAATGTTAGCAATGTGATCAACCAAGTTAAGGTTTGACTGCTCACTTCCACAGGACAAGTATGCTAGAAAGGAGGTTAGCAGATCATAATCCTGGGGGTCACAAATTTTTAGATCAACCCATTTAAGGTGTGTAGAAATGCTATGTTAAGTCGAATAAAGGTCCATCAAGCGCAGCATCCTTTCTTTGACAGTGGCCAGTCTCTGTCACAAGTACTAGGCAGATCCCAAAAAGCAGATCTTGTTACGATTCCTCCTGTAGCTGTGCCACAGGAGGCCTCTCACCGTTTTTCTGGAGGCCACACCGAAGCCGGGGCCTTGCCTGGACAGTCTATCCCGGTTTTGCTCCATGGCCTGGGAGGCCTTCCTTTGCCATCTGGACCTGCTTGAGGCCTGCTCTGTTTCCTCCTGGACTCTCTGGTTTGGGTCTTGCCCCTTCTTCCTAAGAGCCAGCCCACAGCTCTTCACTTTAGTTATAAGGTCAGCCGGGTGTGGCCCATCTAAAATCCTCCCAGGGAGTTGCCTGCTTCCTGCACTATAAAAGGACTTTGCCTTGCCTTGGAGTTATATGCTCCTGGATGTCTCACCTTCCAGCGCTCCATCAGGTCTTCATTCTTCGTTGGAGCTCCATGTCTCACCTTGATGTCCGTCGCCTGTTCCTGATGTCTGTGATCCAATCCTGATGTTCCTCGCCTGTTCCTGATGTCCTGTACCCCAGGTTCCTCGTTGCCTCCTCTCGGACGTGCCATGTTGTGGTCCGTGACCAGCCCATGGGTAGTGGCTGTGTAGGGCGCTCATGGTACAAGGCCATCTTCACCTGCGCAAGTACAAGCCTCCGGAAGACTTCTGCTTCAGTCCTGATTTGTCTTAGAATCCTTGCTTGCTTCCATCCCGGTCTTTGGTGTCCCTTGCACTGCGTCCATCCATGCCAAAGACTCTGAATGAACCTGTGCCATTCCAGCGTGGTCCGTGACCAGCCTAGGATGGGCTGTGTAGGGCGCGCCTTGGTACAGGCTTCTACCGAATCTTCGCCATGTTCCAGCTTCAGTTATTCTACACTTCGTCTAGAGCCTGCTTCGCATGCAAGCGTGGTCCGCGACCAGCCCATGGGTAGTGGCTGTGTAGGGCGCGCTGCATCGCAGTCTCAACCCAGTCCTTGATTCTACTTCTGAATACCTTGCCTGTAGTACCTCATTTCTGTGTCTTCGTCTGTGCACCCAAGAACCTCGTTCCTGAGTCTTCGTCTAGCGTCTCTATGTTTCAGAGCCTCCGTCTGCCCTCATCCTCAGTCCGGCCTGCTGCTTCTTGCCGATACCTTATGGCAGGTCCGAAAGGGCTGGGAACGGTCGGAGGACTGTTCAATACCAACACCATTGTGTTGGCTCTAGAAGCATGCAGGTCCGGCAGAGGGTCAGACCGTCCATCTCCACCCATGCTGGGACACACCTCGCCTACCCTCGGTGCTGCCTTGGAGATCTCTGGGGTCGTACCGAGGCCCAAGGGCACACAATCCCCTCAAGATGGGATCGCTCTCCTAGCACTCCCCGTTTCCGTAGCAGAATGCAAGGCCTTCTCTAACAGGAAGGCCTTCCGTAATAGAATGCAAGGCCTTCCTTAACAGATCTAGCTTTTGTTGCTCACGTGCAGGGATATCAATGGCTTTCTTTAGTCTTCCTGGATAATCTTGCTTTATGGAGTTTTCCTCAATTCTGCAAATATTTTTTTAAACCCATCTATGCTAGTCTCCTTCACCAGGTCCTCTGGCAACTGATTACACAACTTCATTGTATGTTGAGCGAAAAAGTATTTACGATTTGCTTAAAATCTGCTTGTTAGTTTCATGAAGTTTATTTGAAAGGATAAATAACTGTCCTTTATTTACCCGTTCCACCTCACTCTTGATTTTATAACTTCTATCCTGTCCCTTCTCAGCTGTCTCTTTTCAAAGCTGAAGAGCCCTAACCTGTCTGGCACATTTTGTCATAAATGAGCCATTCCATCCTCTTCATTATTTTTGTCACCCTCCTCTGAACCTTTTCTCATTCTGCCATGTCTTTCTTTTTTGTGAGACGGGGCAAGCAGAACTGCACACCATACTCAAGGTGTGGATCAGTTCAGAGGCAATGTTTCTGTTTCATTATCCATTTCTGTTTGGACCATTCCTAACATTCTTGACCTCTACCACACACTGAGCCTAGAATTTTGACGTATTGTCCACAAGGTCTCCAAGGTTCTTTTTCTGGGTGGCGACTCCTAATATGGAACCCAGCATTGGGTACCTGTAGAGTGGATTATGTTTCCTTTTGTGCGTCCAGTTTGCACTTGTCCACATTACATTTCATTTGCATTCCAGTTGCCCAATCTCCTACCCTCACGTGTTCCCTCTGCATTACCTCAAAAGCTGTGGCTGTTTTAACAACTTTAAATAATTTTGTGTCATCTGCAGATCTGATCACCTCACTCATTTCCTTTTCCAGATCATTTATGAATGTTAAACAGCACAGGTCCCAGTATCGATCCCTGTACTACCCCACTAATGACCTTTCTCCATTTGGAAAAGTGACAATATAGTCCTACTCTCTGTTTCTTGTCTTTTAACCAGTTACCAATCCAAAATAAGACACTGCCTCCTATCGCATGACCTTTTAATTTCCTGAGGAGTCTCTCATGGGGGACTTTGTTACATTTTAAATGTTTTGTTTTATTGCATCAGGATGACAAAACATCTTGATAATCCAAAGTGGCACAAAACATTTTCGATAACAAACAAATCAGAAATACAATAGGTAAAAAGAAAAATTTAAACTCTGCCAAGGAAAAGACTGCCAAAAAAGAAAAGGAAAGTGATGAGGCTGTTGTGGTTGGAAGTCCGCGGGCTGCTCCCGCAGACCACCACACTTATCCTCATGGCCGGCCTTCCCCATTGGCTCCTGATGCGGTGTGACACCTCCTGGTCTTCTCACGGTATGCCACCACACTCCGATGTTGTGAGTTGCCGCCAATGTTCCACGTGCCGTTGACTCCAGCTGTGCCACTCTCCCTAAGGCACATGCATACCTGATGTCACTCTATTTAAAGGGCCTGGTAAAAGCCTGGAGTCACTGCTGGATAACATCACTTACACAGGCCTATAAAAGGCCCTTGCTAACACTCCTTCAGAGCCTCAGCAACAGGTCCACCTATTCTGAAATAGGGCAGGTTGCTACATCGTCCCTGTCTTCGTTCCATTGCCTTGAATTCAGCATCCTTGTCTTCAGTTCTTCAGTTCCAGTTTTCTTGTCTTTGGATCTTCAGTTCTTCAGTGTCTCCCTTGTTACCTTCCTGTTCTTTTCCTGATCTTCCTGCCTTGCCTATCCATCCCTTCATTCTCTTCAGATGGATACCTGATCTCAGACACACTTGACCTCTACCTGCCACTGACCACTGACTGCCTCTGGATACGCTTGACCACCTCCTGCCACCGGATAACGCCTGTCTTCCATCTAGTCCAACCCAGCTTTCCTAGGATGAATCTCCCTACCATCAGCAGAGGCCCCCAGCTGGTCCCGGCACCCAAAGGCTCAACCCGAGTGGAACGCAGGCTGGTAAAGGCTAAGAGCTCCTGCTGGGCGTTTGCTTAGTCCGGGTCTGCCTGCCAACGGTAGGGAACCTGCAGAGCTCCTCCCTGTAGGTTGTGTCAACCCTACCTCAGCCTAAGAATCCACGAATAGAGGCATTATGATATGTAATGTAACTGTCAATCACAATATCCAGCAGTCAACAAAATACTATAGATAAATTACAAAACAGAAATAAGAAACAGTAAGACTTTGCTTTTTTTTTTTTTTTTCTGAAGAAGCAAAAACAGCAGGTCTGGGTCCCAAAATTATACAAAAAGTCTGAAATTTTTATTTTGCATTTAAAGGGATAATTCAAAGCAAAAGCCACTTCCACAATAAAGAAAGTAACCAGCAAGGTCTTATGTAAAACTGTAAAATCAGGAAATTGAAACTCCTGAGATAAATCATCTTCTTTATCTTACACCTGTTTGGGAGGTTTAGCTGCAAAAGAAAAATTAAGCTTCCAGATGGAAGGAATATTCTCCTGAGGAATTTGCAAGCACTCATTCACGTACTTCTTAAAAAAGCTCTACAGGAAACACATTTTTAGCTACTGGAAAGTAAATGGCTCTTATATTTCTTTGCATTAGGGAATTCTCCATATTTTCCAATCTCCTCTACAACCCCAAGTTATCTTGTATCAAGATTTGATTAATTTCTTTAATAGACATTTGTCTTTATATTTAAGTCTGGTATTTGTTCCTGAAATTTCTCGCCAGATGAGCAAGCTATAATTTGCACCTTCAGATACTCAAACGAATGTTCCAAAACATTTAATTCATGGACAATTGCTCATTAAAATATCCACAGGAGCACTTCAGATCAAATCAAGAGTTATTTCCCCAGACATTCCTTGAGATTCAACTCCATGACCAGAAACAGTCTCAAGAGTCCCAAAAGTTAGTGAATCAAACCGATGCTCTTCTGGATGGTGGTAATTCTAGAGAGTCACCCCCACAAGACGTCTGCATCTCCTCACTCAAATCCAGCACTGCCCGTGGTGAAAATGCTGTCTCCAAAGATCCATCATCCGGCTAAAAAAAGGCCTTGGCTGGTGGGCAGAATGGAGACTCAATATTTGCTCTGATGTTGGTGGCAGCAGTGTTGAAGCAACCAACAATGACCCTCCCATCCTTGCTGGATGCTGCCCTTGTCTTGCGATATTGGAGTCTTCAGAGCTTCCTCTGAAAGGAAGGTCCTCATGTCTACTCTTTTTGCGATAGCAACTATAAGAAATGATTGTCAGAAGAGTTAAAACTAGTTAGAGGGTGTAACTATCCTTTGTTTGACATGAATACTTGTTCTAAATGCCATCAGGCTCCTAGTGATTATATACATTTGTTTATACAATGTCCCAAATTGAGACCTTATTGGTTAGAGGTTCAGGCTGAAATGGAATTGGTGTTGAGACAGCAAATTGAGTTCACAGATCGACTACTCATTTGGGGAACCTTTGCCAATGTGTGGGAGGAGCAGCTCTTGGATCTGGTTTTGTGCTAGCAAAAAAAAACAGCTATTCTGACTGTTTGGGTGGAGCCTTTTCTGCTTGCCGATTCTTTGTGGGGACACCTGATGGTGGAACTATTTTTATTATGATATTCTGTATTTAAAGATTGGGAAGCATGCTCTAAAACAGGGCGCCCTGCAACTCTGGCATCATTTTTGAGGTATTTTGCTCATGGAGACTAAATTTTGCTGTTTTATCTTTTGTCGCATTACACAATTGATTTACTGGAGAGGTATGGGATGAGTGATGGTGCGAGTGTGGGTGACTGAATGTTGAACTCTAGGCTAATATGAATGCTTACCTGGACGGTATGGTTGATAGGTTGTTCTGTTTAAGTTGGGGTTATATTGTGAAAAATAATCAGGAGACTATTGCTTTCTAAAACTTTGGTTGCATTGTATTATTGCTGTTTTGTTTATAACTGATTGTCTCTCTAATGTGATACTATAATTATTCAGTTTCTTGAATACACAAAATTAAAAAAAAAATGTTAAAACATCAGAGAAAGTGAACAAAACATCTGCGTCTGCATGCGTTGCCACATCTTGCCCTCTATAAACCCATTTCTATTTAAAGGTGGCACCTGCCAAAAGACGAAGAGCTGACTATTTTAATAACCTTTGTTTTTGTATACAGTGAAACAGGGTAAACAATATGTTTTTTCCTTGCTGAGAAATCTGGTTTCCTGTCTTCCAGTACTCCCAGGCAACTGACAGGCAGTTTTGCTCTATTCCTTATAAACAGCCAATGGGCAATCCGTTTTACGGGTTTGATTTTCCACATACAATGGATCCCTGATGGATTCTATGAAATGAAAGTTATCATCAGTAAACTTTCCACCTGACCCTTCTATTCCTTGAAATTTATTTTTTGAGAGAGAGAGACAGTCAAGGGAAATAAAATCTAAGCAGCTGATGTTTTGTCTAACAATACGGCACAAGTGATAAAAAAAAAAAAATAATGCGAAGGACATTCCAAAAATACAATTCCAAGCCCTGGCTAGAAATATGTTTTAAATTAAACACCTTCAACATTTTTTTTTTCTTATGAGAGGTTTAATCCTCCCAGTTGGTTGGTTGGTTGGTTTCCAAAATAACAGCGTAGCCTCTCCTCTCTCTTCCACTGTGTTCCTTACGGTAGGACGCGAATCCGCCCCCCGCCATAATACATAAAGGTCTTAATCTGAGCCATAATGACAAGAAGGGCTCGATCTTAGCTTCATCCCCCTCTTCTCCACCCTCCGCCCATCCCCCCCCCACTAAAAAAAAAGAAAGGATTCCAGAGGGGAATACATCGTCAAGATATTCAGCAGAAAGAAATAATATAGATGACGAGCTTCAGTTTCCAGAAATGCTGTACATACATGCAGTGGCATGAATAGGGTTATCTGCAAAACACATCTTGAAAAAAACCAACATATTTTCTTCTTCACTTTAATACTTTGCAATGGATTCTCCCTCCCCCCCTCCCCCCGCCAAAAAATAATTAAAAAGAATACCAGCCAGTATTGTACAACAATACAACTTTCTACAGTCAGTGACTAAGTGGATACTTGCATAAAGCTGTTAAGTTTTATTTTTTTTTACCTACTAAGCCTTTATTAAATCAACTAAATGCACATACTCCTAGAGCTGTCACAAATGCACAGCAGGATAAAGTAGTTTTAATTGAGATGGGTGTGGCCATAATCCTGTAGTCACACATCGGTTTCAGGTTTCGCTTATTATACATTGATCTCACGGTTCACTTGTATACATGCTTTATCTAAGTAGGTGGTCTATTTCACTAGTACAGATTTTTTTTTTTTTAAATCACATCTTATCTACCAAAATAGCTACAACACAAAGGCAGCTGGAGAAGCCTGATATGCATCTAAAATAAAAATAAGAAGCAAGAAATCATATTTAGAATGTTCTAAGCAAGTTGCAGCATCTATTTTGGGCGCCAGTAACTGCAGATTTGTGGTCTGCGATATGGTCACTGAAAGATGTGCATAAAATCAGAAGTCAAACTGGACCTCCTAGGTTGCAATGATAGAACTAATAACTGGATCCAACTGGCAGGCTGTTAGTACAGTACAAGCTAGAAGTCCCAACAAAAAAACCACAGATGCTCACGTAGCCAGGTCTGTCTGGCAGGCTATGCAATCCTTATGCCAAGCAGATTGGTTTTGGTAGGTTCTTGGTGACAGGTAGCGGCCTGGGTGCAAATTAAAAAGTGGATCTTCCATGTTGAGCTACACAGGAGGGCTGAAAACAATGGAGGAAGATGACAAAAGGTATCTTGGGTAAGGAGCGATGGCAACATTGATGGATGCTTGAGTTCTGGCAGCAATGATATATCCTTGGCAATTTGGATGGGAATAACTGAAAAAACTGGATGGCCTTTTTCTGCCATCATTTACTATGCAAGCGAGGCAGACTTTGACCTGTTTTGAATTCCCTGGTCAGATTTTCCACAGATTTGCTGGGGGAAATTAATCAAACTTGATATAGAAGACTTTTCAACAGAGTTGATGACATTTGCTGCAAATGTTTTGGGGTTCCCCTTAGCCTTTCTTTACAATCTGAAAGGTGGACCACCCCAGTCAATTCCACTCCGGAAACACATTTGCCAGAAGTGAGTCTCATAGGGCTTGCATCTCCCATCTGACCGGGTCACAGTGGATTTTAATGTCCATGCACGCATATGCGGGCGGGTGGCCTCCTCCACATGTGGGGAGGGAGGGGGGATTTTAAAAGAATCGTGCGGCAATGCAATTGGGCCTTTGTCCAGTTCCCTAACCCTAACCCTAGCCTTCCTCCCTCTACCCCTCTCCTCCCTGACCTCTAAACCTACCCTAGCTATCCCCAATTTCTTGTTTTTATACTTACTGCTCCTCTGGAACAGAAGTAAACACTGTGCACTGGCAGGCTGCCGGCACACTCTTCCCTGGGACAGCGTCTAATGGCGCTGTCCCAACCCCCCCCCCCCCCCCGCTCGCCCCTATCTTCAGGCCCAATACTTCTGCACGTATTGAGGTTACACACGTGGCTGGGCCCTTTTGAAAATGCAAGTGGCGTGTGCAGGGCCCAGCCACGCCCACATCAGTCAACTTGATTAATAGCAGGTAATGGACTACTCCTCCAAGAACTTATCCAAACCTTATTTAAACCCAGCTACATTAACTGCACTAACCACATCCTCTGGCAATAAATCCCAGACCTTAATTGTGCACTGAGTGAAAAAGAATTTTCTCTGTTTAGTTTTAAATGTGCTACTTGTTTGTTGCTGTCTGAATCCAGTTCCTCTTTTCTCCCTGCCATTGAATCAGAGAGCAATGTTGGGGTTGCATCAACAGTATAAAAGGTTGTTAGTTAAGGGTAGTAACCACTGTACCAGCAAGTTACTCCAATGCACTCTTTTCTTCATTTCCATCCTCTAGCCTTTAGGGCTCCACAGTGTTTATCCCATGCCCTTTAAATTCTTTCACAGTTTTCATCTTCACCATCTCTTCCGGAAGGGCATTCCAGGCATCCACCACCCTCTCCGTGAAGAAATATTTCCTGATGTTGGATCTCAGTCATCCTCCCTGGAGTTTCATTTCATGACCCCTTGTTCTACTGATTTCTTTCTAATGGAAAAGGTTTAACAATTGTGTATCATTAAAACCTTTCAGGTATCTGAAAGTCTGTATCATATCTCCCCTGTACCTCCTCTCTTCCAGGGCACACATATTCAGATCCTTCAGCCTCTCATAAGTCTTCTGATGCTCAACCCACACCATTTTGGTCAATCCTGTCTCAATCCTTTTAGAGATACAGGCTCCAGTACTGAACACAGTACTTGAGGTGAGGTCTCACCAAAGACCTGTAGAAGAGCATCACCACTCCTTTGTCTTACTGGTTATTCCTGCTCTTGGGTTGCAAAGTTATTGAGATGACAAAAAGAAGAAATATTATCCAATGGTGGAAATGAGAAAATTGTACTCTGGAGAAACATAACCATTCTATGTCTGAAAAATGTTTGGAATGTAATAGATCTAACTGATGTTCAAGTGAAGTCTGAGTGACTAGTACACTTATTCTATGGAGTACCATATGGTATACTTTGAGGAAGATTCTTCTGACTGTTTGTGCCCCATGAATTCTGAGTATTCATTATTTATATGCATACCCTATTCTATTCCTGTACATAGTGGCTGCATAAAAACCAGATTGTATTTAGCTAAACGTGATGTGACTCCAGTTAATGCTTTACTGCACTATGGGATGGCTTAAGGGCTGGAGTTCATGTAGGGAAGGATGATAGAGGTTCTTCCTGACCAATCTGGAGATTTGTAAGCTACCCTTGCTATCTCCATTTAGGTTCACTTCACCATGTACATGACCCATAAACTGGAGCCTACTAAATAAATTTGGGAGACAGACCCTTCTTTCAACAGGGAAGAAACTCCCATCATTTTATGTGCCCCAAGGTGGGGTTACACATATTTTGGAACTGTTGTGTTGTGGTCAACCTGAAATTGGTGTTGATGAGCAGGGAAGGGATGTATATCAGTTCTCTCTCTTCCCCTCCACCCAACCCTTGACTGGTAACTTACACTCTCACACTTATACATTCCCTCTCTCTCCCCCCACCCTCTTGAGATGACCCCAGCATGTGTCTTTCCCGCATAAATCACTCATAGCTCCCTCACTTGTGCTCTGCGGTGTCTCCGTCTTCATTCCAATTGTGCCCTCAGCTGAGATCACAGATTGCTGCAGGCTGCTGTGTGTGTGCTCCAGTCCCTTCCCCACATGTTGAAATAGGGGTCCGGGTGATGGGGTGGCGGGGGGAGGCTGGAGCAGAAAATAATTGTTCTTCTTCCTTCTTCAGCCCCTCCCTCCTGTTCCCTATATTCTGCCTGAATGGGAGGGACTGGAGCAGTAAGCAGAACTGTGATATTGGCTTCTGGAACCCCCCTACCTGGAGTTTTCCAGGGATGGTTTAACTGTTTAAGTTGAACATAGGCCTTTAAAAATCTATATGAAGTAATGGGATCTGCTCAGCCCAGGCTTATACCGGTCTCGAGCAGGAGTAAGTATATTTGGATCTTGCATGCATTTATTTGAGTAAATTCGTCTCTGTAGTCATATCTTGGGGTGGAGTAAAAAGTATTGATGGAGCTTCGATGGTAGCTCTGATCTTGTGCATTCTGAATATGTTTTTTTAGGCTAAGACAATCAATGTTTTTGTCAACTATCTTCTGAATTTCATGATAATTATTCAGATTTTTAGCTCTTCCAGAGGCCAAAAAGAAATTAAATGAGTCTAATGTGAATACCTATTATAATAGTATGATTTTAAAAAATGTATTTTATGGTGAAAAAAATATATAAAACTAGTCAATACCTATAATATAATATATGTATTATACATTTGCATTGAGATTATTAATTCAAATTATATGTGACAATGATATCAGAATCTATTTCATTCCATTTATATAGCATTTACTGGGAATTGTGCCCCAAAGAAAAAAGACACAGTTCTACAATGTTAAAGAATAAACAATTTACAGATTTCAGCCATTGAAAACAGGAAGGTGTTTAATCATCCTGAATGTATTGGCAACTAAGGGATACAGATTATTAAGTGTCTTAGACTTTGCCTTACAGACATTTTTTTTCTCCTCTGAATAAAAAATAAAAAAGCAAAGAGAATAATTCACCCACAAAATGTGTGTAGCATAGATGCAGCAAATCTCCCTCAATCGGAAACATCCCCTACTGAGCTACAGCCTTGTGAGTTTTCATTCACAAGTACCCAGAGGTGGCGAAGGTAGGCATTTTTATACACCCTCCTTCCTATTGCCCCTGCTACACACACACACACATACACTTTTTAATGAAACCCAGCTATTACAGTGACAGTCCTCGGTCCAGATATGCCTGTATCCTGAGTCTGCCCACTAGGTGTCACCATTGGGCAGTGGCAGAGACTCCCTCTCATCCAGAGGCTGTGAATCCGTTCCCGCTGTCCAATATATTCCCTATTTAAATAGACACTTTGTGTACTCTTAAACCAAAGTCATTTCTTAGTAATTTTGTGTCCTCGTTATCAATGCTGCAAGATTTAAAGTGACTGATTCCCAATCCCCTGTAGATTATATCAATTTCCAGGTATGTAAGCAAACTGCACGAGACAAAGGAAATGGAGTGAATCCTGTGTATTCTGGTGGCTGCTCCATTCTCTATTTTAATTTGACTCTTTTCTGAAATTCAGACTTTCAGTTAGCACATCATGCAAACATTTCCATGAGTAGAATATTTTATGCATATCACAGTTACTTAGGCTAAATATTAATGGTAATTATCATGCTTTTTTAAAAATATATTTTTGGCCGTGCAGATAGTTTTAAAATGCTATTTTAGTTTTGAAACTTAAATATACAATTTCACCTTCACACACCAGTCCCCAAAAGAGGAGCAAGCTGCCCAGTGCTGATGAAAGATTTATGGTATGGCTGCAACAGGCTTCCAAGAAGACGATGGGGTAACCTGCACATAGCGGCCATGGTTACAACCCAGACCTCAATCAGCAGGGGGAAGCTGGAAGTTCTGGCCAATTGGCTTGCTAGCTATGTGCATTATTAGAAAACCCGACCTTGTAATAAGATGTGGATTTAGGGCCGGCCTTGTAAAAACAGAGAGGAAGATGACACGCTCTGAAATGACCAAACAGTGTGTGAGATGGAGCCGGTACTTTAATGGATTCTGGGCACACTTCGGACTGCTATGAAGGGCAGCGGTAGGACAGACTGGGTGAGCCAATTTAGTCTTTTTCTTGCCTTCATTTAGTATGTTTGGATGGCAGAAAAAAACCCCCGAAAATCTTTGTCATCGACCATGCAACTTTCTGCACCGTTCTGACACCATGAGATAAAATTTCAGCTTTAAAAACCTAGAGAAATAGCAAACACTGATCAGCAAATGACAAGAGCACATTTTCATGAACTGAAACCAGCCCAAAACATCCTTGGCGGCGGAGAAGTGGTGGCATTGTGCGAAAATTAAAACTCCCATCTTTCTGAACAGCTCAATGTTTGGAGTCTTCTAATTAAGTCAACCAGTAAAATGGGAAGGAGGCTCAAACTTTAATAATTAGGGGTCTGATTCGCTAAGCTTTTTTTTTATTTTTTCTTCCTATAGAGACAGAATAGGAGAAACATCTAAGCAATAGGATCCTAAATCAATTGTTTGATCAAAATCAAAAGTCTGCACGGAAATCCAAACTCCCCTCTTTCCCTCTCCCCACTTCCTTTTTATTTTTTTTTTCGTCCATACTTTTATACACGCAAACCCCGGGCAGTTTTATAAGAAGCCAATTGCATGCATAAACCCGTGTTTTATGCCCGCAAATGCCTTTGAAAATCCACCCCTCTCCGTATGTCTGCACAGCACTGCCTACAGCTAGAAGCGCTTCGGAAGTGGTAAGTAGTAGCAATGATAGCAAGAAAACCTTGTGCCAGATCCTTCTTAATTCTTTAAGGACCGGTATGAACTGGAAGTGATAAGAGTGCTGTGTCGCACAACGTTGCTTCTCCAGGTGTCCAGTTCTGAATGAGTCAATGCCTTGCTAAAGCCACTGCCATTTTCACCCCACCCCGAACCCTCAAGGGAAATCGGAACCGTCCAATGGGCTCACGACTCACTCACTGACCGGTGACTTCCGGCACATTGCACTGCACATCCCTGGCCAGAAGTCCATTTCTGGGGGGGCCCTTCCCCCCCCCCCCCCACTTCAGCAGCCTCGCCTCATCCCCATCCTCGCCAAATAATTTTTCTTACACAAAAGCGGCTTTTTATACCATTCACAAACTGATCCAGCAAAGGCAGAGAGCGGCATCCCTCGCGAGCTAGTGCGGTAAATCATTATCCACGCAAAGGGTTCAAGAGTTCAGCGCTCAGATTAACCCGCCAGTCAGCTAAGCTTCGTGAAAGGGATTCACTCTTTTTATTATCCAATTAGCTATACATGTTAATAAGAAATTGTCTCCTAAAACTGTGCATTCTTCTCTAGTGTCTGGGGTGATATTTTGAGCTGCTTTTCTATATATTCTCAGCGTCCTGGGACTGACCTTTGAATATATAGTGCTGCTCAGAGAGATAATAATTTGCCAGTGATTGGAGGACTTCAAATTGCCACTGCTCATATCTATGGATAGAGATAAAAAACTGAGGATCCCCAACAGAATATGAGTAAATAGTTTCCTTGGAAAGAGAATGGATTCTCAATCAGTTTTTTTTTTGTTTGTTTTTGGATTTTTTAAATATCTGTACTGTTGGATAAAAGACTGGTAGATTATTTTCGCCCTTCAATTCTATTTTGCCATTTCCGGATCATTTCCTCCAACGTTTCATCTTTTTCCGCTAGCGCGTAAATCCTCATATATTTCAGTCCCTACAGAATCCAGCAAGTTTTTGCTTTACAGAAAGGAGAAATCTAGGGAAAGGATAATCTGAACCAGGCTCTGTACAGAGGAGAGACCTGGAATAGCAGAGTTATGGCTCTTTCAAATACATAGACGGGATCTTTTCCTTTTTTGTTGAGCAAAAGAGGTGTTACACCATGCCAGCAGAACGGTAAATGCAGGAAATATCATAGGAGACAAAGGGTAGGTCTAGTTTAGTTTCAGCATTTCATGCTGCAGTATTTGAAGGTAGGGATGTGTATTCAATAGAATCAAAATGGGAAATTTTTAATTTAATTTTCCATTGTGTCATTTAATTTTTAAATGCAAATCAAAAGAAAAACAAAAAAAATTTAATTTGTTTTCATTCATTTTGTTTAAAAAAAAAAAGCCTGTCATCACAGTTAAATCTCCTACCCCCTACATCAGGGCTCTTCTAACCCCCTCCTCTCCTCCCTAGAAACTTAGAAATGACTGCAGAAAAGGACCAAACGGTCCATCCAGTCTGCCCAGCAAGCTTGTGGTAGCATCAAAAGTATCAGGCTTATTGGTTAAGGGTAGTAAAGGCTGCATCAGCAAGTTACCCCCAAGCTTGTTTTCCCAGACCTTAAAATTTAGTTTAGTGTTTATCCCACACCCCTGTGGATCCATAAAGTCTAGAGGACGTGAATGAATGTGGAAAAAAGGATTTGCATTCACAAAAAAGCAGGGAGTAGCTTGCTTGTTACGGCGGTTACTACCCCAAACCAAATAAGCCTGATACTTCACTTTCAATGCATATCCAGCATAGCTCTCTTCTTTAACGGCAGGGGAGAAAGACTGATACTTTACACATATCCAGCATAGCTCTCTGCTTTAACGGCAGGGGAGAAAGACTGATGCTTCACAGCATATCCAGTATGTCTCTCTGCTTCAATGGCAGGGGGAATGAAGAAAAGAGGATCTATATACAGACAACAACCAAAAAGGACTGAATTACATAGTCTGGGAAAACAAATAAGCATGGGTGTAGCTTGCTTATTGCGGCGGTTACTACCCCTAACTAATTAAGCTAAATATTTCACATAGATGCAGTTCCAACACTGCTCTCTGCATTAATGGAGGGGGTGGAAGGGAAATAGAACTTTCTTTGTGTTTTTTTGGGGGGCTTTTTTAATGTTTGATTCTTTTTTTTCACATGAATGAAATGAATCAAACATTCCATGAATTGAAATTCATGTGAAAAAAACCCCCAAAACAAATTTCTTTATCCCTGCACACATCTACTATTTACTGAAAGATTTCTCCCATTCTCTATCTATCTATGGGAAAAATGCTTAATAAATGACTTCCTCCCCCATTACCTAAATTCACAATAAAAAATGTGAGAAAAATCTGCATCCAGAAGCAAAATCAGTAGTTGTTATCTGATCGTGGTCAGCCGCTACCACATAGTTGGATAAGAATGGATTAATCCTGCTATCTGGCCAAAAGGAAAAACTTATTTTCTTGTCACCTGTGATTCCCCTTCCCCATCACTTCCCCATCACCTTGCCTCCCCCCATTTTCCAAGTTAAAATATGTGTTCGGCCTCTGACAAAGACACATTTTGCAGTCAACATGCTTTTTTAAAATCCTATTGCATCGGCACAGCATTAGCTTACTGCAACCGGAGTTAAACAAATTTGAATCTGTGCGTTAAAGCTATGAGCCGGAATCCAGCGCGTGGGTTCTTAATGCAAAGGATACGGATTGTTTTGGGGCAGTAGCACGTGCCTCGAGTATTGAGCTATGCATGAGTCGCTTAGGCAGTGCAGAGAGGGGCCTTCTCTCCTTTTATCACAAATGTAGTGGGTTTGCCTCCTTCCCCCTTTGAGCTCCTTTGCATTTTAGTGGGAATCCATGCAAATCCGTGGAGAACCAGCAATTCTGCTGGGAGGAGCTGGATTTTGCAGCCCTTTTCACAGCTGCGGGACAGGGGGGATTACCAGGAGGCCCTGATAAGAAGAAAATATAACATACAGAACACGCCTAGCTTCCAGGAAGGACTTATCCAAAAACTAGGGGGTCTGATGACATTACCTTCTGTTCTAAAACAGCAGGAATTTGCAAGAGATAAAGTACATTCGAGAAAAGCAATACATCTGTCAGAAAAACAAATACCGTGTGAAAACAAGACGGTTGCTTCTTTGATTTAGTTATTGAAGTTAGGTCTGCGATACTGAAGAACAGAAACTGTGTCCCGCCTATCACATTTTTGGGAATTGGGTATATGATTGTGCCAGGTCCCTATGACGCAATCGCAGCCTTAGAACTCATTGACAGGAGTTTGGTCTTGTGCCGTCTGCTCTGTTATAAGTTTGAAACTGTTGCGTCTGAAAAGATAGTCTCATAAAAATCTCTGTTTTGCAATTGAAGGACCTCTGGTAAGAATCTTTTCCAATCAAAGCCACGTAGGGGTAATTTTCCAAGCATAAAACAATCGGGGGTTTGTGCATATATGGCTCGTTATGAAATTATCCTGGGCGTCTGCACGCATCAAAGGATGCACACAACTTGATTTTGTGCACATTCTGATCCGCACAAAAAAAAGACAGGTGTTTTGGGGCAGAGGGAGGGCTGGAGCTGGGATTTACAAGCATAATTTTGATTTTACAAAAGGGTGTGTGAAAAATTAACGAGCATGAGTTACGCCCCATAAAGAGCAGGTGTAACTTTGTGTGTGAATTTTCAAAAGCTGACGTGCACAGGCTAAGTCCACTTTACCTTCCCTCTGCCATTCTCCTGAAAGGGTTATGAGCTGTTAACTGTCTATCTTGAGTGCCAAAGAGGACAATTACCGTTATTAAGAAATTTTAGAAATTAACACCATAACCCAGATCAAGGAAGGCATCCATTGTCCATACCAAATACATAATTTTGAATTGGCATGAGCTGATCCACACCACAGAGTTGATAAAACTCTGCTGAACATGTTCTCTTGATGGTCCTAGCTGTATTTTTCGTTTTACCTTTATCATCTGCTCAATATCTTGCAACAAAGTAAGACACTCCAGGATTGCTGCTTTAGTTGGTAGTAAATGGAGAGAGCTGGACCTGCAATTGTATATCATTGATCTCCTGCTCTCCCGCTGATGATTCAGATTCATACGGAGATCTGGAGAACTCAGTGCTTTATTACTGTCTCATATCTCTGTATTAACCACCTCATTATCATCCCAAATGGAACATAAATCTAACTGGTATGTCCTCGCTTTAATCTCTACGATTGCATGCCCCCTCCCCCACACTTATCCTATAAATCTTAGCCCCATTTAGAACCACTCATTCAATAGAATATTCCAATTTCCTGATTGTGAATTGAGACAGGTCTCAAAGTTTCTGTGAATTGCTCATTTCATTTCAGTATTTTTCTTACTCGTCCCTTTCGGAAGACCCTCAGAACGAGTTGCATCATTTGAATTCATAAACTTGAACACATTTATAAATTCGTCAAATCTTTTCTGTTGGCTTTAAAAGTAATGCTGAGAGTAAATCCTTCCCTTTCTTTTAAATAATCTGTTTTTTCTTTCCCCCAAACGCCTCTGATTTCCTTAAGCAAAGGAACTGTCTCCAGTACCTCTCTTTGATCATGTCCGTACGTGAAGCAAGCCTAAGATACAATTTAAAATACAGGCTGGAAATGCTTCCCAAGCATTTCTGGTGGCCCCGGAGGACGGTCAGGCACTGTTTCCACGTTCGACACGCTGCTTCGGACAACTTTCTGAAGAAGGAGGGGGGTGGTAATATAAATATGGCTGCCGGCAGACTCTGCAGACGCGCGCGCTGACCCCCCTCAAAGAAGTGAAATAGGAGGGATAAAAGTAGTAGCTTCCAGCTGGTCGGGCCCCTGAAGCAGCAACCTGCGAAACATGGCTTTTTACACTTCTTCTCTCTTAATAGCTGCAAGGCGTTGAAAGGACAGGTAGAGGGGAGCATTTCCTCCCATATTCACGATACCAATGAGTTTTAATTGCAAAAATTAAAAAACAAACACACTGAAGTTTTAACTGCAACAGCAAACATTTTAAAAAGGTAAGATTGGCAAGCCCAGCAAGACTTATGATTATATAATGACCCACAGTATCTTCAAAACAAAAGTGAATCCAAAAGATACACAGGTGTTAGAAAAGGTCTTGCTATGTACATTTTTTATGTGCTTCCGGCATGGCTTAGGTTATTTAATGCAATTTATGGTGATAGTGAAGAAATAAAAGGGTGAATGTTTTTGGAGATTTAATATAGATATATGCACACTTGTATAATGCTTGGATTTGATCTATTAAGTTCATTTAATTCACAGTTTTCTGAATGTATCACACCACATAATCAACAATACACTGTTTATTTCCTTTGAATGACCATGAATACGGTTTCCAAAAATATGAACAATGACATTTTGATCTCATACATTAGTCAATAGCTTTTGCCAAGTAAACAATAAATCACAGGAAAAAAGAAAACTGCGAAAGATACTTAGGGCCTGATTTACTAAACTTTTTTCTGCTCATAGACAAAGAACGGGAAGAAAACCTTCAGTAAATCAGGCCCTCAGTCCATTTACAATTGCATTCCCATGGAGTGAGGCAGACAAATTGCAGGAGATAATCGCAGTCCCATTGTCAGAGCAATATCTCAGCTTTATAGGATAAAATATGAGAAACATAGAAAGCACTCATCTGATATTAGGGTGCAAAAGCCTCACTATATCGTACATTTCTAATTGCAAGAGGAACGGTGGAATCATTATACATTTTGTGGATTGTAAGAGGAAAAGCTTCTCAGATCTATCAAACTGCCTCCAGCCCTCTGCTTTTCTTTCAGAACGCCATCAGCAGAAAAGAAGCACAAATATAAAGCAAAACGCTCGACTTCCTTGAAGGTGCACACAGATACGCGTGCACACACAAACACACACGGCGTAACCGTCCCCAAGTCTGCATGATGAGAGCTCACTTGCATTACGAAGTTCTGATGACCTTTTAAGCCATGAAGGTTGAGTGGTTTGTGTCAGCCACCTGATATAATTGAAGCCCTGTCATGCACTATAGACTTGAGTGTAGTTTAGTCATTAGAATGGGAGTTTCAAACAACCCATCTAAGTGCAAAGTCTGCCAATACAAACCTTTGCATACTTACTTCTCCCCTCTGAAAACTGTCCACAGGTAGGAGGGGGCTGGTTCTGCAGGCAGATTGTTGCTGAAAAATGGCGTGAGTGGATTGGAAAAGCCAATCTACGCACCTTGCTTTCCAATGCCACCTTCTCCCCTAGCTGCCAGGAATGCCACCCTTCAATCTGGCTAACATTATACACGCTATAGAACCCTACAGTGTGTGCTTTCAGCTGAAGTAAGTGACAGCAGTTTTCATATCGCCTGTATACTCGGGTAAATGACTTTGGGAATTGTCCTCTCTAATATGGAGTAAGTTAAAGTTGTAAAGAATAAAAATATTAAGGGGCTCCTTACTTGAAAGAAACTAAGAGTACCTACACTGTCCACTGAGGTAACATGCACTCGTCTGTGAACACATTTGATCAAGTGTTAGGAGTCACAGCACTCACCCCACTCAGCTGCCGACGCCTCCGGACCCATTTTCGCAGCAAAGATGCCTCCGCAATACTGCCCCACTGTGACCCTCCTTAGGAGCGCAAATTGCGCACCGCCTCGTGTGGGATCCGCAGCAGGAATCCCAAGTGTACTGGCACCTCCTGATGACATCACAGAGGCTTCTGTTTAAGTCTCAGTGCTGTGGCAGGCAGACACCTCAGCAACAGGTCTCCTACGTTTCTGGTTCTTGCCTTCCAGCCTCATCTCGTCCAACTTTGCCTTCAAGCCTTGACTTGTCACTCTTACTCTTCTCATCTAGTGTCTTCAGTGTGTGTCTTCGTCCACCCTTGGCTTGCCTCTCCGGATCTTGACCTCTTGCCTGGACCTGACCACGTTGCCTGCCGCCTAGATCTGACACCTTGCCTGGCCCTGACTCTTCTTGCTAGCTTCCTGCCATGACCCTGGTGTGTCTCTGGACTCTAGTTATCACTACCACCTTAGGGACCCGCCCAAGTCCAGCCAGCCGCCAGAACCCAAGGGCTCAACCTGTGGGGGAAGGCGACTAGTAAAGTGAAGCTCCAGACTGTCCCACTACAGAGCGCATTTCCCAGAGGGCTTGGGGAGTTCATCCTCGAGCTGCATCAACTGCGCTGCAGCACTAAGGGCTCACACACCCGCTATCCTTCACACCAAGAACTTGAATTTGTAATTGCATTAACCAGGAGCCATTTATCTTCCAGTGTTTCCCAGTCCTGTCTGGGAGGTAAACCTAAACAGTCAGCTCTTCTAGAGAGCTGCAAGGAATACTCATGAGATAGATTTGCATACACAGGGTCTCCAACGTATGCAATTATATTTCATGCATGCTCATTGCTGATATCCTGCAAACCAGACTGATTAGGTGTGCCTCCAGTGAGAACCACGGACCTATACCTATCCACTTGTCTCTCTTGTCCAAGTGTTCTATAGCACAATATAAGTAAGTCTGTCTATACTCTAAATACATCTGGATTGTTTAGTGTTTCCACTGACTACCAAAATACTGCTACACTGGCAAATGATGACTTTCTGTTAGTCAAACATTTCCAACAGGTCATTATTAAAAGAGTTTTACCTCCTCAGAACTGTCTTCAGGACCTCAACCCCAGTGCCCTTCCTATTCCCACCTCCAGACAAAGATTGCTTTTTGATTTACAGTGTATTTTCTTGGTACAATTATTATGTAAAAACAGATCTATCAAAGGCAAGGCTTTGCAGGATAGCCTTAATGATTCTGCCAGATGTGCAAGATGTGCCTTTGTTGAGCAGAGATCATTCATGCCAACAGAAACCTTGTTTCTGAAAGAAAAATTTTAAACATTGTCTTCAATGTCCAAAACAAAAGCAGCTGGATTTCTTTCTATGTTGTGGATGCCTTGTATGCTTCCTCTGTTGAAACAAGATTGGAAGGATATATTCCATTGAGTACACAAAATCTCCAAAAGTGCTCCTCTGGTTGAACATACATGTCTGTGTGGTGCTGCATCTGTGTCCCGTTTCTGGGAGACTTATGTTCACCAGGAGACCTCCCATTCCTCTCCCTGACAGAGAGTAAATCCCAGACCCAGCGCCCCATGGCCTGACTCCGCCTCTGTGGCCCACACCTTACTCCTGGCTGCTGCCTGCAGCACTTCTGCGACAGACATTGACCCTTGCATTTCCCTCCATTTTCCTCTGATGCTAACTCCTGATGCCATTGACTGCCACCAGGAGGGGGGGGGGGGCTTACCTTGGAGCAACCCTCAACGCACCTGTGGGCACACTCGCCTGGCACCACAGCCCAAAACCCATCGCCTATGGGACTGCGCCGCCACGCTCGCAGGCGGATTCCGAGGGCCCACAGCAGATTCCGCGCTGCTGAGCAGCCACTGCTGCGCGGCTTTGTTGCTGCGGCCCAATTTAACTTTACTTCGGCAGTGCTTGCTGAGGCGCTATTGCAACCGATGCAACAGCCCTGGCCGGCGTGGTTCACCCAGCATGCCTCCGTTTTGTGTTTTTAAAATTATGTGCGTAAATTACTGGGCACTCACCGTACACCTACTGTAAAGGAATATCTGAAAAGCACTAAATCAGCTAATTGTTTGCAATGATATTGCTGAGGACTCTCAAATATTGCTCAGAACTCTCAAGCTTTCGCAGTATCGACTGAGCGGCATGACACATTTTCCACAAACCTAAACCCTGCTGTTCCTCAGTTGGAATTGGTGTTGGGGGCAATTAGCAGCCTCAGAATATTTGGCACTCACTCAGTCTTGTTTCTTGCCAGAGAACGTTTTGGTCCCTTTACAGGGATCTATTGTCAGAAGTAATTATAATTTGCATATCTCAAATGGTACTTGTTACATTATTTGAAGTTAATGTGCTGATTATTTTCTAAGGAAGAGATTCAGAGTCTTTAGGGCTGGAACTATTTGGTAAACAATTATCTTGGTACTAATAAATTCAGAGTATTTGTTGACCAATCACCTTATATGTATATATTGGGAGGGGGGGGGGTTAGCAGGGGAGGAAAGGGGCAAGGGATTGCCCACTAGTTTACAAGTTTCTATTCCCTCTTACTTTGAGACCAAAAAATGAATTGCTAAAACATGCAATTACAAAACCCCTGAAGCAAACGGAAGAAGTTAAGGATGACCCGTGCATTAGGATCTGATGTGAGCTCGCCCTGAAATGATTAGTTGTTGGCAGTGGATAATAGGGGTGTGCATGAAAAACATTTTCGTTAATCTACAATTCATTTTTTTGTTTTGAGTGATGTTTATTTCATTTCGTTTCATTTATGAGAAACAAAATGAGCACCAAAGAGAAAAGACAAAAAACAAAAAAAACACAAGGAAACAAAGGGTCCTCACCCCACTCAAAAGTCCCAGTGTCACTGCCGACTCACATATATTGTAACCTGAACATCCTCGAGCCCCTTCACATTCATTTTCCTGACTCACTTTTGGCCGCAGCACTGTGGTTAGCAACGCTAACGTCATTACGGCACTAGAGGCCTAAGCCTGGGACCTCCTGCTTTGTAGCTGCTCAGGGCAGGGAGCTCCCCACGCCTAAGCCCCACTCATCCTCTTCCCAGATTCAATCGGAAGGGGCAGGAATGAGACCCAGTCACCCCTGCCCAGGTACTGTCACTTTCAAAATGGTTCAAAATCAAACAACTAGCCCAAAACACCTCGGAATTCTGAGGACAAATAAATAATATATATATATCTCGCCGAAAGCCCTCAGTAATATATTTTTTGAATTTTCTAACAGGTGATTTGTAGGACCTTCATGACCGCAACTTGTCAATCCTAACAAGCTGCATAGACCTTTGGTCCAACTTTATTTTAATTTAATTGTAGTGCTCACTCGGAGTCAAATATTTTTCCTCAATTTTCCAAAAAAAGTTTTCTTTAAAAAGTCCTATCAGGTCCAACGGGGTAGGGAGATTCTCATAGACACTTCTTTATCCCAATACAGGAGTTAAACATTACACAGTACTTAGCTTTATGTCACAAACTGTACATCACCCCGACATGGCCATGTTTCGAGCATATTCTGCATCAGGGGGTCTTCTCATCAAATTTCCAATTGCTCCTGATAACTATTTAACCGAGGTGATGTTATTAACGTGCCGCGGTATATAAAAAACTTCGAAATAAATAAATAAATAAATAAATAAATATTTTATAACTTCCTTGTCTCAAGGAAAATTGAGGAAAAATATTTGACTCCGAGTGAGCACTACAATTAAATTAAAATAAAGTTGGACCAAAGGTCTATGCAGCTTGTTAGGATTGACAAGTTGCGGTCATGAAGGTCCTACAAATCACCTGTTAGAAAATTCAAAAAATATATTACTGAGGGCTTTCGGCGATATATATATACTTTCAAAATGGTGCCATCTGCCTGAAAGATGGCACCAAAGTGATGTCACTTCGGCGCCTTTCTTCAGTGCAGCCGGTGCCATTTTGTTGAACGTCAGCAGAAAAGTATGGCCATACCTCAAAATGGTGCAGGCCACACTAGAGGAAGGCACCGAAGTGACGTGGCGCTATTCTCCAGGTAAATGGTGCCATTTTCTATGCAACTTTTAATCCCTAAAACACTGCAGTAATATAAATTTATATCAGTACAAAAACCACAGAGCCATGACATTGAACACAGTCAGTTATAAATAATAGAGACCACCATAAACTAATAGGCTCAAACAGTGAAACCTATGATTATGTTTTGCGCTGATTCACACCTAAGTGGTTTATGAATTTTGCAATCGGTAACCACACATTAATGAACATTTCAAAGCTGCATTAGTTTATGATGGTCTCTGTTATTTATAATTGACTTTTTTCAATGTTATTGCTCCGTGGTTTTTGCATTGCCATTTTTAAAGCACCAGGACCCGGGCAGCAGCTGGGCCTCACGTCTGCCCCTTTGATTGGATCCAGGAAGGGGGGGTATGCGGAGACTGCAGTGGGAGTTCCCTGGCCCATGGTAACTACTAAGCAGGGGGTCCCAGGCTTGAAGGTGAATTTTAAAAGCCCTGTGCATGCCAAAGGTGGAAGATACACGCACGAGTTGGGTCAGTGCGCGCCAAGCGGATTTTAGAAGCCGCCCGAGTACGCCCGTATCTCCCCCAATACACACAAATAAAAAGGGAGGGGGGGGGAGCGTGGGCTTTCCTGGATCTCACATTGAAACCAGCATGTCAGTACCTATGCGTGTTTTATAACGTGCATGCATACATGCGCAAATGTTATAAAATAGCCACATCCATCCATGGGAGCGAGCTGGCAAACGTGCGCATATGTGCGCCCGCGTGCATGTTTAAACGTTATTGTCCCTGATAGTGCAGGGCCCAGCCTGGCACGAGATCTCAGGGCCAGGTCCAGCCTGGGTCTAGGCCTTGGTGCCGGGTCCAGCCTGAGGCTAGTCTTGGGGGACAGGCCCAGGCCTAGGATTTGGCGCCCGGCATAGACCTCAGTACCTGGCCTGGGATTAGACTTCAGCACCAGAAAGGTCCAGCCAGGGCTGCTGGAGGCCCTTCTTTTTTTTTTTTTTTTTTTAAATGCCACAAATATGAAAATATCCCAAAAAATTTGGGGGTTTTCATAGGAGGCAATTTTCATTTCATTCTATTCAGAATAAACTGAAAATGGTCTCATTTGATGCATTTTTGGCTTTCGTTAAAACTAGTTCTTAAAATTGGTATTCGTTGTAGACTTCACATGCATTAGTTCCCAAGATAGACTCATCTCTCAACCTACGTCGTATTGCAAACGTCCATATCTGCAAATGAGGCTGAAAATCTGAAGAAATACAGAACCTCAGACCACAAATACTCCAGTCTCGCCAATACCATAATAGTTCCTAAAGCTACTACTTGAGAACTTTATACCACAAATGCAAAGACAATAATAATTTAAGGATGGAGTTTAGCAGTTTAACTACTTGAAGAGCTACAGTTTGTTGTTAAGATGGCCAAAGAAAATCTGTTAATTCGCTATTGAATTTTATGAAGATTCCATCTCTCCCAGTAAATTGCTTGGCACTAATTGATCTTTCTTTCCAGCATCCACAATTGTGCAGCTTGGTTATATATCTTCTTCTTGTGGCAACAAAAGACTATTTTTGTCTGGAAGCCTTTTCACTTGTTAGGCCTGAAAGTCATCCAGAAGTTTTATATAAAGATGACGGATAAGGCTTTTCCTCATTAGTAAGTTCTCAGAGTGGCGCAGGAAAAGAATAACCTAATTCTACTGAGCCCGCTCTCTCACTGTTGACGCTCATTACCTACCTTATGCAGTCTAATATGAGATAAATGTGCCTGGTTTTTTTTTTTTTTAAACATAGTTTCTGCCATTATGTGATTAATGCTAAGGCAAAGCTACATAAGAACATAAGATGTGCCATGCTGGGTCAGACCATGATCCACTGAGCCCAGCATCCTGTTCCTGGAAGTTGCCAGTCTGGGTCACAATTACCTGGCAGATCCCAAAAAGTAGATTTAGTTGTTGTTACTCCCTCCCAGGGATAGCAGTGGCTTTCTATAGGCTACCTGGCTAGTATTGTTCTAAGAACTTTTCCTGCAGGATATTCTCCAAACCTCTTTTGAACCCCCTCCCACCCCCCACCCCCCTGCTGTGCTAGTTGCCTTGACTACTTACTCTGGTAACAGACTCCACAGCTTGATTGTGCACTGAGAGAGAAAGTACTTTTTACTCATTGTTTTAAATCTGCTGGTTGTTAGTTTCATGGAGTGCCGTCTTTCTTCGACAAAAAAGACACCTGTACTCATATGTAAGATGCATGCTTTCTTTTCGAGGTGCACGGGGCAAATCATGCAGGTGCAAGACAAATCTGCTGGTACTCAGTACCAACAAGTACACAACTGAAATAAAAGTTGTTTTCTTGCCATATCAGCTTGTATTAGTATTTTTTTTAAAAAGAGTAAATAACCGTGCTTTATTTACCCGTGCCACCCACCCCCTCCCTCAGCTGCCTCTTATTATTTATTTATTTTATTTATTTGTTTATTTAGCTTTTTTTTTTTTATTTGTTTGCCATTTTTATTTTTTTATTTAACATTTTTCTTATCCAAGCTGAAGTGCCCTAACCTGTGCAGCCTCTCATCCCAGGGGAGCCCTTCCATCTCATTTACCCTTTTATTGCCATTCTCTGCACCTTTCCAGTTATGCTGTCAACATTCAGTAAACCAGTGAGCGGACAAGAATGATGGTAGAGGTTAAGCGGTCGAGGGGAGGTGAATTTGAAGGACTTGGATCAGGGCTGCATAAACATAAAACCTTGAAAGAACTTCTGACGGGTCCTAGCATGGAAACAAGTTTTAGACAAAACCCTCACGAAAAACAACCTTGACTTTTTCAAGCTGTGAGAAGCAAAGAGAAACTATTTCATATTCAAAGAAATGACATAAATATATATTCTCTCCATGCATGCAACACTGAGAGAATTACTAAGAAAGGGACAGGCAGGTCTACAGCTAATACAGTCAGCATAGACCCTGGATGCACTACTTCCTAAAACTAATTAAAATTAGAACACAAATACTTTTTTTTTTTTTTTTTGTAATTTCATTTGTTTTCAATGATTTATTGAGTCAGAGCTCGTCTTCACAGTATGGATTGCTGTAAGGATATAGATGGTTCTGCTTTTCCCGTTAACTTAAATGAAGAAGCTAAGGAAACATACATAATGCACTTAAATGGAACATAAAGTTTAATTAAGACTCCATCTGCAGTGAATTATACATTCTGTACCACTTCATCACCTTGTCAGAAGAGTTAGACTATCCAAGCTGAACAACAGTATTCTTATGCTCAAAGACAGTGACAGATGATCTAGGGAAGGCGTTTAGCATTGCCTTTAAGGATCAAGAGTGAGACCGGCCTGGCAGCTCGGGGGGGGGGGGGGGGGGGCAAGGCTGCGTGCTGCTATGCAGGAGAACTGGGTTCGACTGCTGAGCCCAGCTGCTGATCCTCAAGGCTGGCTGGGGATAGGGATGTTGCGGAGGCAGCGTTCACAGCCTCTTGAGGGGGGAGGAGGGGGGGCTCTCGGTCATTGCGCAACAGCGGCACCTCATGGCCAGACACAGGGCGCACGTGCACCGAGTTCTGGAAGGAGTCTCTTGTGTGTAATCTCTGGCCAAAAATAACACTCACTGGCCGCCAGTGGAATTAAAAATATTCCTCTCTGAGACAAAGGTCACACCTCAGGTAGCGGACATTATTTACAGCATTTGATTGTGGATTGCAGGCTGGACTGAGGGGGCGTGGTGGGAGGAGAATTATAAAATATGGGAAAGTTCTGGGCAATTTCAAATCTCATGGGGCCCATAGTCTCAGCAAAGACTAATTCTGATTGAACTGGTGGCCTAAAGGTGCAAGATGAATCTGCCAGCCAAAAAAAAAAAAAATGGATCAAGAGTTATCTGCAATTAGGGACCGACCTAAAGTTCTATTATTAGTTAAAACAATAAGTGGAATTGGAAGTAAAGAAATGTCTGGCCTTTTATACAATAAAGCGCTGTAGACACTATTTGAAAGAGATAATGAAGGGGAAAACATTTGCTCTTCGTTAGCATAATATGGACTGATTTGTTATGCAAAACTTCTATAGAGAAGACAGTATGCAAATGATATGGAAATACCCAGGTAAAACCTCAGTTGAAAATGGTTTTCCCCCACTGTGGTAAAAGAGAGGGGGGGAACTGGCAGGCAATGCTTTGGGATTATCATTTTGAAATCCCCGCGTGTGATTTATGGTGCAGATCTGCATCTGCTGCAAAGCAGGTGCAATGTCCATGGACATCGAGGCCCCGCTCTTCAAAGGGAAAATTGAGCTGTAGCCCCTGGGCTGTGCTGATTCTTAAACTTGCCCCATATCTACAAAAGATAATGTTAACATTTTTTTACCATTAAAAACCGCCTATCATCTATATTTTCATAAAATAATAGAAAAATGATTTGAAGTCGCATGGTCTTTTCACCAGAGAAATTGGTTATAAATTATTGTGCCATTGGATTCATGCCCCTGTGACACTGCATCAAATGAAACTTTGTGACTCGGATAGATGTTGGAGGGGTTGCTTGATTCACATGTGATGGACATGCCCTCAGAGAATCTACTGGAAAGAGGTCATTTCATGGACACATGATATCACTGAGGTCCCTCCTCCATTTGACCCTGTCCCAGGTCTCACCTCTTCCGCTTTATGGGGATCCCCCCTAGTGACTCATTTTGCTGGTGTCTGTGTGGTGAAATGTTGCCCCAAAATGGAAATCTGTGGATGTCCTATCCTACACTTTCTGGATTCAGACTGTTTGAAAGATGCACACTTTTTATGTCCAGGATAAACACTGAAATGTTCCACTACCTGGGCTCCTTTCCTAAAGCATGTAGGTAGCTCAACGCTATCCTCCTTGCCTCTTAATATCAGTTCTTTATGCTAAGGATTTTCCATGTTAAATGCTTTTCTACGGGCCTATTTGGGCTGTAAGCCATGTTCCGTAGTAATCCTGTTTATAGGAGAGAGTAGATCTCAACATTCTTTGTCATGGTACGTTAGCCTAAGGGTTGGGCCTTGTTATTCTTCATGTGTAATTGAATACTCACTTACTGTAAATTTATTTATTAATATACTCAATGTATAAGCCTGCTATTTTTGCACATTTGCCTTCTTGCCTCTGTCTTTAAGGTTGTACAGCTTTCTGCAAACTTCAGTAAAAATGTGAAAAAAAAAATACATTCTTAACATTAAAAATCACCTATTAAGCATATTTTCATAAAATAATAGAAAAACAATGTGAAGTCACGTGGTCTTTTCACCAGTGGGGATGCCCGTACAATGACCTGTGATTCTAGGATTCTGTTTCTAAACCCGTTATTCCGGACTCATGGATTGAGAATGCCTGGTACCTGACGCAAGTAACCTACCCCTCCATGACAAATTTTACGTGCCCTCGCCGCTGCTGCGTGAAGGCACGGCGCATTTAGCATTGTCACAAAATATCTGACCATGAGCCGGAGTGCGCTTAAGAATGATTTGTACCCTCATTCTGGTGCCTCTTTGGGCCGAAAGAACACAATCAATGTGGAATAAACGTCCTCAGGATATTGGCAAGGTCTGAGATTACACAAAAAAACTAGTGTGAGCCTTTTTATGCAGCCTATCATTTGAGAGCACATAACCCTTTCTTCCCCTTTTTAATGACATACTTATTAGGAGATTTTGTTTCCTCTGGCTCTGTAAAGCTGTTTTACAAGATTGGGCAGTGTTGCTGTTCTTTTTCCAGGAACAACATTTTTGGCCCTGAGGTTTTTGTTTGTTGGGTTTTGTTTTTTTTTACTTTTGAAAATCTTTCCTGAGAAAATCTGCAAACACATTGGAATCACAATAACAAAGACACTGGAAAGTGCAAACAATTCTGAAAGCATTCTCATATAAACAAACGTATAAAACAGAAAAACACATCCCATCCCGATGGCTGCTGTTGATCATTACAGCGCGCTTGGCACTTTTCAACAAACACCACTAGCTCATGTGACTGTGTAGGTGGAAGGGCTCCGAGGCTGTCAAAGAATTTGGCTGTGCCTTCCCCGCCAAAAGATTTTAAGAAAAGGATCCCGCACCTTTAACACATTGTGGTACTTGACCCTCACATAAAAAGTTGTTAACTCGGAAAATGTCATAATGCCTCTATATCGCTCCATGGTGAGACCGCACCTTGAATACTGTGTACAATTCTGGTCGCCGCATCTCAAAAAAGATACAATTGCGATGGAGAAGGTACAGAGAAGGGCAACCAAAATGATAAAGGGGATGGAACAGCTCCCCTATGAGGAAAGACTAAAGCTGTTCAGCTTGGAGAAGAGACGGCTGAGGGGGGATATGATAGAGGTCTTTAAGATCATGAGAGGTCTTGAACGAGTAGATGTGAATCGATTATTTACACTTTCGAATAATAGAAGGACTAGGGGGCATTCCATGAAGTAGCAAGTAGTACATTTAAGACTAATCGGAGAAAATTCTTTTTCACTCAACGCACAATAAAGCTCTGTAATTTGTTGCCAGAGGATGTGGTTAGTGCAGTTAGTGTAGCTGGGTTCAAAAAAGGTTTGGATAAGTTCTTGGAGGAGAAGTCTATTAACGGCTATTAATCAAATCTACTTAGGTAATAGCCACTGCTATTAATTGCATCAGTGGCATGGGATCTTCTTAGTGTTTGGGTAATTGCCAGGTTCTTGTGGCCTGGTTTGGCCTCTGTTGGAAACAGGATGCTATGCTTGATGGACCCTTGGTCTGACCCAGCATGGCAATTTCTTATGGTCATATGTTCCATGCTGCATGCTGTCCAGGTTGTCTTAAACCAGTGCTCTAGAGATGGTTTCAGTGATGAATTCCAAGTCCCGGCAATATTTCCTTCTGGCCACCACTGGAAGTAAAAACATTCCTTTCTGACACACAGGTCACATCTCAGGTAGCATATATTATTTACGGGATTTGATTGTGGATTGCAGGTAACTAGAATGGCTGCTGATCTCAGGCTTGCGTTAATTGTTTGAATGCTACCTTATACTTTTGTTTTATCAAGTTTGATGTCGTTGAACGTTCAACACTTGTTGCAACCTGCCTAGGGTGCATTTTTTGCAATTAAGGAGGTTATAAATCCAACAAATAAGTAAACAAGTTGCTTCTGCTGCAGCCACGAAATACAGCAGGGGACTGTGTTTTATGCGTGTAACTGGTGTTGAGCATTTGATTCCCCACCGTGTACAAATCATTCAGCTTTCGAGATGCAGCAAGGCTAGTGACCTGTGCACTGCCTGAGGAAGACGCTGAAAATATAGCAATGGTTAGGGCCCAGACTTTAAGAGTTTACATCTCTGGACATTTTCTTTTGGAAACCCTTCATTTTTACAGTGAACAGTTTATCCCTTAAAAATCTTTTGGCTGCCAGCCGGCACGGCCTTCGGTCATCACCACTATCCACAGAGAGGCAGCTTCAATATCCGTTTTAAGGAGAAGTGTCCCGATTACATACCAGCTCGGTGAATTTCTTCGCACCTTGTTGAAGGGAACCCTGACCCACGACATAATCACGGGACGGAAAGGTTTAAAAGGGAAGGCAGATGGTACGGATCAGGCACAGAGGCAGATACTTCTCTGGGTTCTGGCACTGTTTGATCTCATTAACTATTTGGTTTATGTAAAATAGAGCAAGAAACACCATGGGCCTGATTTACTAAGGCGTTTCCCCCCTTCCATTCTTTGTCTCCGGGTAACAAATGAGTTTAGTAAATCATTGGCTTGTAACTGTATGACATATGATTGTCAATAAAATTTTATAAGCCAAAAAATAAAAGCAGCATTAAAACTAAAACGTGTCAGAGCTTCTTCTCTGCCTGCATTAAATCAGCGCTAGCTCATTAATAGCCCCACTGCTAGGAGCCTATCTTTGAAAAGCCAGCCCGGCACATTGCAGCACTAACTAGTATTAGCATCGGAGCCGCGCTTTGTTGTAAACATATATCGGCCCCTATCTCATTTAACAATGGGAAAATATTTCCCCCGATGAGGTTTGGCAGTGTCTTCAGAGTCCCCACTCTCCCATGAGTTTGTGGCTACGGTGAGAGCTGCAACATTTGACCCTTGCTGTGGAACTGAGCAATCCTCCAGCAAATCGCGAAAGACCAGGGGACAGGTGAGGGGGGACAGTGTCTCGGAGGGCACGTGGGTGAGCGTGCACAACCTGCCTCCCCACCACCACCCCCACCCCCCTCCCTTCTTATTGACTGGTACGAAGAGCGGTAATATTTTGAGCCATGTCCTCCTCCTCTGCCACCCGAGGTTCGACTTGTGGATTGAATCACACGATGGTACAGTCCTCCGGCACGATTCAAAGCCTGAGTTAGCCTGTAAACTTTTCACCAGTTCTCGCGCGTGCTTTCACTCTGAAACTTGCAGTGAGCACAAACGGGCTGATACAGTACAGTGCACTGGTTTTGGACGCGTGTTTTCGACGCGTGTTTTCGACGCGTGTTTGACGCACTATTTTTACCCCTTATACAGTAAGGGGTAATAGCTCGTCGAAAACGTCCAACCCCCCCCCCCCCCCCCCGAAACTAATAGCGCACGCAACATGCAAATGCATGTTGATGGCCCTATTAGTTATTCCTGGCGCAATACAGAAAGTAAAATGTGCAGCCAAGCCGCACATTTCACTTTCAGAAATTAACTGCCCAAAGGCTGGCGTTAATTTCTGCTGGCACCGGAGAAGTGTACAGAAAAGCAGAAAAAACTGCTTTTCTGTAACCCTCTGACTTACTATCATAGCGATATTAAGTCGGAGGCCCCCAAAATTTAAAAAAAAATCAAAAATTTAAATCGGCCGACAGTCCGTGGGTCGGAAGACGGATGCTCAATTTAGCCGGCGTCCATTTTCCGAACCCGTGGCTGTCAACAGGCTCAAGAAAAAGTGAGCGTCGGCTGTCAAACCCGCTGACAGCCACCGCTCCTGTCAAAAAGGAGGCGCTAGGGACGCACTAGTGTCCCTAGCGCCTCTATTTACCGCGGGCCCTCATTTGCATCTTCTCCCCCCCCTGAATCGCGCGCCCAGGAGAGTGGCCTGTGCGCTTGCCCGCTCTCCCCCGACTTTTACTGAATCGGCCTGCACAGAGCCACTCGCACCTGCTTTCTTTCTGAGGGTGAACTGTGCTGCAAAATGACATTTGTGTACCTTTTCTCCCCTGACCTAAGCTTTTCAACGCAGCTAAAAGTGCGAACGTTGTGGCAGAATGTGCCAACTTTTGATCGCATTGAAAATGGACAATTTTCACAGAGGCCAACTCAAATTCTTCTTTAAAAATTGTTTTCCCCAGGATGGGGAGGATGAGGAGGATGAGGTGGCAAAATTGTGGGGTGGCAGCATGTGCCCCCCCTCCCCGAAAAAACCCAAACACAACTGCAATGGCTACTTCACCTTGTATCACGAAACAAGATGCCAGCAGCACCAGCTGCTGATGGACCCACGAGCAGGAGGAGAAGCCCCGTGGCGGTGCCGGCTGATAATGCGCCAACGGAGATCCCACCTACCGCAAAGCAGGAAGAGGAGTCCCATGGCAGCGCAGGACTATGATGCACCCATGGGTTTCCCAGCCCCAGGGGCAGGAGGAAGAAGAAAGAAGAGCAGTAGAGAGGATGGGGTGAGCGAGAGGGAAAGGAAGGGAAGGGAGGGATGAAAGAGTGAGAGGGAAGGGGAAAGGGGTTTGTGAAAAGGAAAGGGCGAGTGAAGAGGGAGAAGGAAAGGGAGAGGAAAGGGAAGGGAGGAAAGAGTGAGGCAGTAAGAGAAGAGGGAAGGGGGTGTGAGTGAGCGAAGTCAGGGTAGGGAAGAAAAAGGGAAGGGGGTGGAAGACGGAAGAGGGGAATGAGAGGAAAAAGGTGGTAACGTAGACAGAGAGCAAAGACTGCACGGCAGGGTGTGAGTGGAAGAGAGTGCAGGGCCAATGGAAGCACTAAGGGGAGTAGGAAGCCATCTGGAGAACCACAGTTTTGGGAGCAGCACAACCCTGGCAGGACCACAATGACTGCAGCTCCTTGTTCTTTCCACCTGCTTGGGCCCGGAAGAGGAAGTTGTGTTGCACGGACCTGCATGAATGGGAATGAGGTACAATCACCGAGGCTGCAAGAAGCAGGAGCAGCATTGGTCCATGATGAAGGAGAGATGAGAAGGAGTCCCATTAGCCGCATGGGCTGAAAGTGGAAGCTGCTGCAGCTTGTATATTTTGAAGGGGGAGAAGAAGTGTGTGTGCATGTGTGAGTGAGTGAGTGAACAAGTGTGTATGTGTGAGAGAGAATGAACATATACGTGTTAGAGAGTGCGTGTATTTGCAAGAGAGGGGACAAAGTTTGTGAACCCCCATCCTCCCACTTCTAATCCAGACAATCTCAGGGAAAGGAAATGTTCCTAGGTATGGAGAGCGAGGATTTTTAATCGTGTTTAGTTTTAATTATTATGTTTTATTTTATATGTCTGCTGTTTTGAAATATTTTATTAGTTTTTGGAAACTTTTTAAACATCTTTATATGAGTTTAATTATTGAATGTTATTTTATTCATCAGCTGTTTTGAAATATTTATTATTTTTATTAGTATGGTTTTACTATTATGATTGATGTTTTGTATTTCTTGATTTTCTTGTTTTATAAGGAATGGTAATGTTTCTGTTTTTCTGTTGTTGCACTGCATAAAGAGTCTGGCTTGTTTTCCAGTTTTTGTCTGCATGTTTCTATTTATACTTTATGGTGTATTTATTCTGCATTTGGTGAAGGTCTGTCTGTGTTTTGCATTTGTGACTGAGGTGAGGTGTTCTGTTAGTGTGTAGTTTTTGTATAGGAATCTACAGCAGCCTGGCTTGTTCTGTTTTCCTAATAGGGGGTATATTGGTGTTCAAGGGTCTGGTGTAGTATTTACAATGTTGCTTTTCATAAGTAGGGTTTTTACTTTTTGAGTGCCGGCAATTAGTGCTGTTTTGATATGGGAGGTTTACTATATTTTAATTGTATTTCAGTTTACTCATTGCAATGCTTTCTGAAGACCAAGCCCACACCCAACACAACTTACAATAGGCTTAATACCACATGAGTTTCAAGTGTCTTTTTCTCAGGGTTTGGCACCACAGCAATAAATGTAGATATAATATATATGTGCTTGTGATATGTTTACCTTTGAATGTCCTTTTTTTATGTAAAACCTGTTATTACAGATGCATAATTTTTGCATGGTGAAGGCTGTGGAGTCGGGCACAAGTCTATAAGGTTCACATAGGTCGCCTTGAACTGGCCTGGAGATAGTGTGTTACACCCAGACACCCCCACCCCCCACCACCACTATTCACCCATCTCCCATTCCCCCAGGAGACCAAATGCTGGGGAAGGGTGGGAGGCAGGTGACAGGGTTGACAACTTCCTAAAAATATTATTATTGGCACTCTGACCCCTTGCCTCCCCCCTTCCCCAAGCGTACAGCATTTCAACTCGCCAAAACGTCCAGACCCCAAGGAAGGGCCCGCTTGGTGATTTTGTTCTGGAGGAGGAGGAGCGCCTTCTCGTCTCTCACCTCAGGCAGAAGATTGCCTAGAGCTGCTCCTGGTCCACCCCGTACCATCGTCCGGCATGAGAACCCCCCCATGTCACAACAGAGACTTCTGTGCTACAAAATGTCTGACCTAAGCAAATGGGAAGGCAATTGGAGACAGCATTTATTTTCTTATGCTACAAAAAATAAAATACCTGAGCTATCTGATTCCATCCAGCAAAGATTTACTCCTATGCATAATTTTTTTTTTTTTTTTGCAGTGCATCCAAATTTCGCAGAACAATGGAAAGACGTGCTGGATATACCAGCCAGACAAAAGGACCCTGCCATACCAGCAGATAAGTGGTACCTGCTGCATGGCCTGGTTGCCATAGTCTCATCTATTAAGATCTGACACCTTCGGGAACATGGTTTTACAATGTTTATGATCAAAGTATAAAAGGGAAAAAAAAATTAAAATTCCATAAATCCATCCGAGGCAAGATTTATGTGCAACCCTCGCATGTCTAATTAGAACCTATGAGAAAATAGCTCCAGAAAGGCTAGGCAGTTTTGTTCAAATAATTTAAAAAATGGAGCTAAATAATGGGTATTTTATACAGCACACTATATAATTGTTCTTCTTGTATTAGGGAGCAGTTATAAATTATCTAGTATTCCAGTTGCTCTTGTTGCCATGCACACTTCCAAACAATTGTGAATGTACTTACTGGGCATGTAAATTCACCACTTTCTGACAGCTATAGCGTTATTGTAGCAACTAACTAACCTTCTGCATAAAAAATGAAATCCCCGGGAAAGAATAGGCATTTATCTAAGTGCTGACATTGAAACCTTCTGAATAACTCTTTGTACTATTATGGATAGAAAATGTAATTATTGTAATCAGCCTTGAGTCCTCTGAGGGCCATGTTGTTAGGAGCAAAAAAAAAAAAGCAACAAAAAAAAAAAAAAAACAGATTTGAACTAGGAAAATGAACCTTGATAATGGAACAGCCTTGAATCTGACTTCATCTATCACGCTAATGGATGTCATGATGACCTCAATCAAACATTTTTTTTTTTTTTTTTAGTTGGATGCACAAGGAAAAGGTTCCTTCTGCTTTTTTATTTTTTTAAACGGATTTAAATTGTCCCTTTATAAAATGATCCTAGTAATTATATTAGAGGAAAAGACCACAGTCGATATGGGATCCTACCAGCCTCTGGGTAATTTCTGATGCTGGCCTTGTGTTTTCACAGCCTGGAATACTGAAGGAAGCACATTGACACCACGGCAGGGTGTTTACATTCTGAGAAAGAAATATGCACTCTGTTTCCTTTCCTTACCAAACTCTTTGCTTGTCAGGATGGACGCAAGCTTCCTATTGCCTACCATAGTAGTCTGTATCACTGTTTAATCATTAAGTAGTAGTATTTATTGAAATAAATTGTCAGCAATAGGGGTGGAAGGATTGGTAATGGCTAGGTTCAATTCTTTTTTTAACTGATAGATTGGCGTTTCTCTACCCTTTCCTAGAGCACACCTAACCAATCAGGTTTCCAGGATATCCGTAAAGGACATGCATGAGATAGATTTGCCTACACAGAGTGTTCCAATGTATGCAGATCGCTCATGCGCATTCATTGTGACAATCCTGAAAACCTGACTGGATAGGTGTGCCTCCAGGAGAGGGTTGAGAAACACTGTGAAAGATCACAGTGTGTGAGTTGGGGAGATACCTTGTCAAAGCTGTGTCAACAGAGGTTCCCTAAAGGGGCTTTGCTCTCACCCCTATTTCAGGGGAGATGTGATAAAGGCCTACAAATCCATGATAGGATTTGAATGGATAAATGTAAATCGGCTATTTACTCTTTCGGATAATAGAAGGCCTAGGGGGCACTCCATGAAGTTAGCAACTAGCAAATTTAAAACAAATCGGAGAAACTTATTTTTCACTCAACACACAATTAAGCTCTAGAATTCATTGCCAGAGGATGTGGTTAAGGCAGCTAGTGTAGCTTGTTTAAAAAAAGATTGGATAAGTTCCTGGAGGAAAAGACTATAAACTGCTATTAAGCAATAGGGAATAGCCCCTGCTTGTTTCAGGCATTAGTAGCATGGGATCTATTTAATGTTTGGGTACTTGCCAGGTACTTGTGATTTGGATTGGCCACTGTTGGAGACAGGATACTGGGCTTGATGGACCCTTGGACTGACCCAGTATGGTAAATATTATGTTCTTATGATTAATGTTTTTTGGAACCTGATATCTAACTATACATCCCGATAGGGGATAAACGAGTTGAGCAGTTGTGTCAATTGAGAAAGTGCCTGCAAGCTATCAAGACCTGGATAACAGCAAATAGACTCAGACTGAATACCAAACAGACAGAACAGGGCCAGATTTTGGGGTGGGTAAGCTGGGCAGTCACCCAGGATGCCATGAGCTGGAGGGGCACTATGGGCACTTCCAGCATCACCCATCTTCCGGCAGAGTGGCCAGAGTTGATTCTATCCCACTGTGGCCAGAGAGAGGCCCGGTGGCCACAGCAGATCCCATCCTGCCACGGCTGAAGAGATGTCCATTGGCCGTGGCAGATGTCATCCCATCACGGCTGAATAGAGACCCAGTAGCCATGGTGGACACCTGCTATCAGTGGGGGGAGGCAGTACCATTAGGTGGTGGTGGTGGTGGTGGTGGGAGGTGCTTTTCCCTCAGGGAGACATTTTCCCAAAATCCAGCCCTGGGACAGAAATGTTATGGGTGTGGAGTGAGAATTGTTGATTTGTTCAGCCCTCTGTGTTGTGGGAGGTTATTATGGCAGGGGATTATGTAAGAAGTTTGAGTGTGGATTTGCATTCAGGTTTGACCTTGGAATGTCAGATTGCTGGAGAAGGATCCACCCCATTTGTGTAATTAATAACACAATCAGTCCTCAGACAAAATCCATGTTTCGACATAGGAGCTGGGTTGGGAAGGACCAAAGAGGGTGAAAAACACCTCAGACCCAATCTTTGGGATAAATAGTAAATTGGAAGTCTTCCAATTTATTAGAAAGAACATAAGAACATAAGCCTTGTCATACTGGGTCAGCCAAAGGTCCATCAAGCCCAGTATCCTGTTTCCAACAGTGGCCAATCCAGGTCACAGGCACCTGGCAGGATCCCAAGAGGTAGATAGATTCCAAGCTGCTTATCCCAAGAATAAGCAGTGGATTTTCCCAGGTCCATCTTAATAACTGTTTATGGATTTTTCCTCCAGGAACTTGTGCAAACCTTTTTTAAATGCAGCTGCACTAATAGCTTTCATCACATCCTCTGACAACGAATTCCAGAGCGTAATTATCCATTGAGTAAAAAAATATTTCTCTTATTAGTTATAAATGTATCACCTAGTAACTTCACTGCGTGGCCCCTGGACTTTGTACTCTTTAAAAGAGTCAACAACTGGTTAACGTTTACTCATTCCACTCCACTCATTATTTTATATGCCTCTATCACAACTCCCCCTCAGCCATCTCTTCTACAAGCTGAAGAGTCCTAATGTCTTTAGCTTTTCCTCATAGGGGAATCGTTCCATCCCCTTTATCAATTTAGTTCCCCTTCTCTGTACCTTTTCTAATTCTGCTTTAAATGTGGCAACCAGAACTGAACACAGTACTCAAGATGAGGTTGCACCATGGAGCAATACAGAGGTATTATATATAATATTCTCTGTTTTATTCTCTTCTTTTTTAATAATTCCTAGTATTCTGTTTGCTTTCTTGGCTGCTGCTGCACACTGAGCAGAAGATTTCAACGTATTATCAATAATGACACCTAGATCCTTTTACTGAATGGTAACTCCTAATGTGAAACCTTGCATTGTGTAGCTATAATTTGGGTTACTCTTCCCTAAGTGCATCACTTTGCACTTGTCCACATTAAATTTCATTTGCATGTCCAATCTTCCCAGTTTTCCAAGGTCTTCTTGCAATTTCTCACAAATGTCTTGTGATTTAACAACTTTGAATAACCTCACTCATCATCATTTCCAGATCATTTATAAATATATTAAAAAGCAGAGGTCCCAGAACAGATCCCAGGAGCCCTCCACTATTCACCTCTCTCCATTGAGAACATTTATCATTCAGCCCTACTCTCTGTTTTCTATCTTTTAAACAGAAGGCAGTTCACGATAGGACACTGGCCCCTATCCTATGACTTTTTCATTTCTTAAGAAATCTCTCATGAGGGATTTTCTCAAATGTTTTCTGGAAATCCAGATTCATTATATCAACTGGCTCACCTGTATCCACGTGTTTATTAACGGCCTAAAAAAAAGAATATAGCAGATTGGTGAGGCAAGACTTCCCTTGGCTAAATCCATGTTGGCTTTGTCCCATTAAACTATGCCTATCTATAAGTTCAGCAATTTTGTTCATTGTGATGTTTCTACCATTTTGCCTGGCACAGACGTTAGACTCACTGGTCTGTGGTTTCCCAGATCACCTCTTGAGCCCTTTTTAAAAATTGGCGTTACATTGGCAACCCTCCAGTCTTCAGGAACCGTGGACAATTTTTTTTCTTAGTTTCAAACAGGCTTATTGTAATAATGACAATACAATTAGGATTGCCAACTGGCTCTAGAATTTCAGGACAGGTTGATCCAGTTCTCGTTTTATCCCATTGCACTTATTCTGATTTCCCTATTGCATTCCCTAAGAAAAACAAAATAAGTCCCTGCATGCAGTCTGATGCCACCTGGTGGTGGTATCAGAGCAGTACATAGAACCTTGGATCCCTCAGAGGAGAACCAAGACAAAAGAGCTGTCTAAACTAAAATTCAAAATAAACTGGATAATGTGCCTGTAACTCAAAAGTGAAATACAGTGAACATAAGAACATAAGAAATTGCCATGCTGGGTCAGACCAAGGGTCCATCAAGCCCAGCATCCCGTTTCCAACAGAGGCCAAAAACCAGGCCACAAGAACCTGGCAACTACCCAAACACTAAGAAGAACCCATGCCACTGATGCAATTAATAGCAGTGGCTATTCCCTAAGTATAATTAATAGCCATTAATGGACTTCTCCTCCAAGAACTTATCCAAACCTTTTTTGAACCCAGCTACACTAAGTGCACCAACCACCTTCTCTGGCAACAAACTCCAGAGCTTTATTGTGCGTTGAGTGAAAAAGAATTTTCTCCGATTAGTCTTAAATGTGCTACTTGCTAACTTCATGGAATGACCCCTAGTTCTTCTATTGGAAAGTGTAAATAACCGAGTCACATCTACTCGTTCAAGACCTGGGGAAAAGCAAATGCTGAAGTGTAAAACATAATCCGGAAGGTGGGGGGGGGTTAGGAGGTGAGTAGAGCACATTATTTAGTGCCCACCGGCTGGCAAAGGCACAAACTGAGCCCGTAGACACAGCGCAACAGTGCTCTGTTTGAAAGCAGGAATGCACCAATGCCTGGAAGAGGATCTTGCAGTCTATGGGTACCTCCCCATCCAATTGTTGCCTTCTGGTTTTGTGGAAGGCCATTTTTGCAAGGGCCAAGAGGACATTGACGAGGAGGTCCCTTTCTCTATGGGGTGGGATCCGGGACATAGTGCATTCAAAACTAAACATGTGGGGAGAGAAATGAAGCCAAAACTGCAGAAGCAGGGTTTTTTTTTTAAGGAAAATAAAAAGGGGCTGAAGTCTGGCACAAAAGAAGTAAACGTGAAAGATGGACTCTGATATCCCATAAAAAGGGACAGGATGGTGAGGAGTCCATGAAACGGGCTAAAAACTCACCCGTGCTGAGGACACCATGCAAACGTCTTCAGCTCAGATGCCCGGTGGAACTTAGACTATGCCAAGCGCTCCTTCCTTCTGAGATGCAGGGTTCCCTTTGGAAACTGAAGGATCTCCTGCTTCGGGATGATGGGAGCCTCGGAATCGACAGGCTCGGCCCTACTTATAAACTCGTCATCTGACTGCTCGTCATTTATTTATTTATTTAAAAGTATTTGTATACCGTTTTTACAAACAATGTTTAATCAAAACGGTTTACATAAATGAAATAAAACAAACATAAACGAAGAAAAATGAAAAAGCATAGAATTATAAAAAGCGTAAAATTACAAAAATGACCAATAGAAAATAAAAACTATCTAAAAATAAAAGTTAATTAATCTAGAACAAACCAATATATAATGATGTCGTGCCATAACATTTGCAAACAAAGGGAAGGTGAAATTATATTATTTAATAAGTGATATATGGAATGCAGATTGAAATAAGTATGTTTTTAAAGATTTTTTGAAATGTTTAGAATTGGATATGGATCTTAGTGAATCTGGTAGTGTGTTCCACACTGCTGAGGATTTCAAAGCTTTCCCCTTATGTTAAGGATAATATTTACAATCAAAACCAAGCAACTGCCAAACCCATAACAAAATTACTGCTAGCAACATTTTTACGGGGGGGGAGCAGCCTTCTTGATAATTCAGACAATGCTGCTTGAATGTGTTTTGCTTTTGGACTTGGCCTGTGCTTTTTCCCTAATGTCTGCATATGAGTATCCAGACCATAAACATCTGGACCCAGGGTTGGCTGTCATCTGAAACCAATTCCCCTTTTGGCCTTTTGATCCCACCATCGAAGTGGAGAACAATGTTGCAGTTGCAGAAAAAGCATGAAGACTAATTGATTAAGGGTAGAAATCCCCGTACGTTCTATTAAGGGTAGTATCTGCCTCTGTGCATGCACCCTCTCCTTCATTTCTAATCTCTAACCTTTAGGGATCCACAGTGTTATCCCATGTCCTTTTGAATTCATTTCTGTTTTCAACCTCACAACCTCTTCTGAAAGGGCATTCCAGCATCCACCATCCTCTCCGTGAAGAAATATTTCCTGACGTTGATTCTGAGTCATCCCACCTGGAGTTTCATTTCATGACCTCTAGTTCTACAGTTTCTTTTCCAATGGAAAAGGTTAGAATTTTGTGCATATCATATCTCCCCTACACCTCTTCTCTTTCAGGGTATACATATTTAGATCCTTCAACCTCTCCTCATAAGTCTTCTGATGACAAACACCACACTATTTTGGTCATCCCTCTCTGGACCACACACTATTCCGATTACAAACCCCAAACTATTTTGGTCATCCTTTTCTGGACTACCTCTATGCTTTTTGAGATAAGGGCTCCAGAACTGAAAACTGTACTCCAGGTGAGGCCTCACCAAGGACCTGTACAAGGGCATCATCACCTCCTTTTTCCTGCTGGTTATTTTCTCTCTGTTCAACCTTGTAACATTGCTTTGCCACCTTCAGATCCCCAGACACTATCACCCCAAGATCCCTCTCCCAGTCCGTGCACATTAGTCTTTCACGCCATTACATACAGCTCTTTTGAATTGCTGCACCCCAGATGCAGGACTCTGCACTTCTTGGCATTGAATCCCAGCTGCCAAATCTTCAAACACTCTTCAAGCTTTCTTAAATTACTTTTCATTCTCTACTCCTTCAGGTGTGTCCACTCTGTTGCAGATCTTAGTATCATCTGCAAATATTATAAGAGACTTCACAATATAATGTAAATAATTTAATCCTAACTGCTCGGTTTTCTTATTCTAATTCTCTCCCCAGTTATAAGACCCTTGTTGTAATGTAACTTTTGATCTCTTTGCACTTGTTTATGTTCCGTTTTTTTTGTTCACACCCCCTCGTATGTAAACCGGCATGATGTGGTTTCTAATCACGAATGCCGGTATAGAAAAACTCTAAATAAATAAATAAATAAACAAACAAACTTTACCTTCTGTCCCTTCAGCAATGTTGCTCTCAAAGATATTGAACAGAACCGGTCCCAAAACTGATCCCTGTGGCACTCCACTTAACACCATTCTTTCTTCAGAATAGGTTCCATTTACCATTACATGCTGTCTCTTGGAATTCAACCACTTTTTTTAATCCACTCCACCACCTTGGTGCACACTCCTAAGCTTCTCATTTTATTCACAAGCCTCCTATGCGGGACCATACCAAAAGCTTTCCTGAAAACCAAGTAGATCACATCGAGCATTCTGGACCTTCCTTTGGTGAATCCATGCTGCCTCAGGGCCAGCAACCCACTGGACTGCAGATAGTTCACTATCCTTTCCTTCAGCAGAGTCTCCATTAATTTTTCCACCACTGAGGTGAGGCTAACCAGCCTGCAGTTTCCAGCCTCCTCTCTGCTACCATTCTTGTGAAGCAGGACCACCACTGCTCTTTTCCAATGTCATGGCACCACTCCTGTTTCCAGGGATCTATTGAACAGGTTACACAGCGGACCCGCCAGCACATCTCTGAGCTCCCTCAGTATCCTGGGATGAACCTCATCAGGCCCCAAAGGCCTTGTCCACTCTCATTTTTCAGGGACATTTAGTGGTTAGAAATATTATCATATGTTTTATTTTTATACTGTACAAATGATCAATTATTCTTTAGCTTAGCTTATTTTAGAGATTCTGTAAAATAAATGCTAACATTTGTTCTTTATCTCTGGTCTTGTGAGGCTTCAGTTTGGCAATCTTCCTAAATTTGCAGGGATTCAGCATACTGATTATTGTATTTAGTTCTTTTCTCTTTGAGCAGTACCCATGCTGAGACAGAGGGAGCAGAAGGGAGGCACAGTTGACAGTAAGTTGTTTGCAAGCAACCAAAGGGTGGACATTGATGTCAATTGCAATCCAGAACCCAGAGGGGATGGGGAGTGCTCTTCTGAATGGACTGGTAAAGAGTAAAGAGCGGAAGTGTAAGTAGGCTACAAATAAGCTTGTTATTGTTTGTATATTTATTTAGTTAGTTACTTTGCCCAGCCTATCGATAGCTTCCAGAACTGGATGCACCAGAACCTTAACAAAACACAAACAAAAACAGAAGAAGAAAGATCCCGTCTTATCTGCCGACCTGCCTTCCACCACCCTGCCGCAACTCATAAAATCTAATCGACTGCTGGAAACAAGTGGGTTTTTAATTGTCGTCTAAACTGCTTTAGATTGCCCACTCGATGCCGTCCAACAGGCAGTTTTTATTCCACAGTCGTGAGGCTGCAGAGGGAAAAGCATAGGCAGACACGAGCCCTAACATGACCTACCACTTGCAATGATGGCAACTCCGAGCGGAACCGACTGCTTGGAACCCCAGCAACCAGCCTGGTTCTAGTACATTCTGCACTTTAAATGCCAACACTTGCTGGGCAACTGGTAAACAGTACAGGTTATACAAAACAGGGGAAATGTGCTCTCTAAAACCAGCCTTAACCAACAGCTGGGCTGCTGAATTTTGAACCCTCTGGAGCCTAACAATCCTAGATATATGGAATTGCAGTAATTCAGGCACATGCAATGTCCAATAAGTGGAGTGAGCTGGCACACATCAACTGATGAATATCCAAACAAATGCATGTGCACTGAATGGTCAATGTGCTGTCCAATTAATTAACAAACCATTTGCTTTTTTTGAGCACTGCGGCAAACTTATTGTCCACGATCACACCTTGATACTTTTTCTGAATGGTGAATGAAACATGACATTGTGTATTATTTTCCTGGATTATTTTTCCCTATGTGCATTACTATGTGCTTGTCCACATTAAATTTCATCTGCCATTTGCAAGATGCCCAGTCTTGCAAGGTCCCCCTGTAATTTCTCACAATACACTTGCGATTTAACAAGATGGAATAATTTTGTGTCGTCTGAAGATTTGATCACGTATTCATTTTTCCCTTTTCCAGATCATTTATAAATATGTTGAAAAGAACTGGTCCCAATACAGAATCCTGGGCATGCCACTATTTACCGTCCTCCTCTGAGAAAACTGACCATTTAATCCTGCTTGCTGTTTCATATCTTTTAACCAGTTTTCAAACCACAAGAGGACATTGCCTCCTTATCCCATGACTTGTTTATTTTCTCAGGAGTCTCTTCTGAGGGACTTTGTCAAATGACTTTTATAAATTTATTTTATTTATTTAACACTTTTCTATACCAACCTTCATAGTAAAACCATATCGGATTGGTTTACATAAATAATACAGATATACTATATGCACTAGCTCACTATTATCCATATGTTTATTAACCCCTTCAAAAAAATGTAGCAGATTGGTGACGCAGAAATTCTCTTGGGTAAAGCCTCGTTGGCTGTGTCCCTTTAAACTACCTATGTGTTCTGTAATTTTGTTCTTTAGAAGTTTCTAGGTGTTTTCTAGGCACTGACATTATATCCACTGGCCTATAGTTTCCGGGATTAACTCTGGCCTCAATGCAGAAAAGGATGAATAAACCAATTAAGACTCAACGTGTTATGCCATCTTTTAATATGAACTCACTTTAACTTACCTGAACAAATAAGGCTGGCATTGGTCAGAGTTTTCCAATCCTATCCTGGAGGTATACCTGACTATTCATGTTTTCTAGATAGCCACAATGAACATGTAAGAGATAGCTATCCATATACGGAGTCTTCAGTGTATGTAAACATATTTCATCCATTTTCATTGCCGAAATCCTGAAAACCAGACCAATCAGTGTCTTGAGGACAGGGTTGGGAACCGCTAGTGGAAGTAACAGTATACCTGTGTCTCATAAAACATATGTAGGTGTAATTCAGCTGAAATATCCTAAAATGCTCTTGGAATTTAAATGGTGCATAGCCTTTCACTGTTATGCCTCCTAATTTTTCCTGTTCAGTTTGAAAGGTCTTGTTTCATTTGCCAATCAGTTAAGGCCTTGAAGAAAAGCAATTTAACAATGAGAACATAAGAACATGCCATACTGGGTCAGACCAAGGGTCCATCAAGCGCAGCATCCTGTTTCCAACAGTGGCCAATCCAGGCCATAAGAACCTGGCAAGTACCCAAAAACTGACGGGCGGATTTTAAAAGCCTTGCTCGTGTAAATCCGCCCAGATTTACGTGAGCAGGGCCTTGTGCGCCGGCAGCCTATTTTCCATAGGCTGCCGGCGCGCGCAGAGCCCCGGGACGTGCGTAGGTCCCGGGGTTTTTGGAAGGGGGCGTGTCGGGGGCGGGACCCGATGACGCGGCGTTTCGGGGGCAGGGCGCGGCGTTTCGGGGCGGGATCGGAGGCGTGGTTTCGGTCCGGGGCGTTTCGGGGGCGTGGCTGTGCCCTCCGGAACCGCCCCTGGGTCGAGTCTCGGCACGCCAGCAACCCGCTGGCGCGCGTGGATTTATGTCTCCCTCCGGGAGGCGTAAATCCGTGGATAAAGGTAGGGGGGGTTAGATAGGGCTGGGGGGGTGGGTTAGGTAGGGGAAGGGAGGGGAAGGTGAGGGGAGGGAACGGAGACAGGCTGCGCAGCTCGGCGCGCGCCGGCTGCCCAAAATCGGCAGCCTTGCGCACGCCGATCCAGGATTTTAAAATCCAGCGTACTTTTTTAAAAAAATCTACCCCTTAGTCTATTCCATGAAGTAAGAAGGGATATGTAGGCAAAATATTTTTGGCTTAGTCCGTTCCATTCGTTTTGGTCTTTTTTTTGGCCAAATTTAATTTCGTGGCGAGGTGGGGGGAGGTAGGAAAGATTGCTTTTTTTTTTTGTATTTTTCTTTTTGAATGCATTTTTTTTATTCATTTATGATTTCATGAAATTAAACAAAAAATGGCTTCAATTGGTTCAGAATGCGCATTTGTTTTAAACAAATGCATATCCCTACTGAGAATCCTCAGCACAGTCACGATACCAGCAGCCCATGTAGTTATTATTTATCATATTTGATATACTGCCTGTATAAAACATACATCCAAGTGATTTACTTAGTAGTTCAGGAGGATAGGGTAGCTATAGCATGCCCGTGTTATTCACACTGCACTAGTTCCTCTATGATCTGGAATTCCACACATGAGGGGTTAAACTGCATAAAAGGAATACCGCTGGATAAAATGAAATACATTCTTCTCCTTTGTGGGGTTAAAGTTTTAGGTAGTATGGATCATGAGGATTATACTGGTTTAAGTCTCATCCTGAATCATATTTTGTATTTATTGGATATTCATTGAGGACCCGGACCTGATTTTCAAAAGCATTTCCACGCGTAAAACTGGGTTTTACTCTGGTAAATGCGCTTTAATCGAGTTATTGGGCTTTTGAAAATTGCTACAGATTATGCCATTGAATTGTCCATAGGATTTGCTCGCGTAAGTGCACTGTACGTGCGTAAATGGCTTTTGAAAATTGCTATGATAGCAGTTACATTTACATGTGTAAATCCTTTTGAAAATTCACCTGTGAGGATTTAGTTAATTTTTATTCTTGAAGGCCAAAATATCACATGAGAAAAATCATGCTGAGAATTCTAGGCAGGTTATTGTATAGTAGGGCTACCAGATGGCTCCATGTCATCAGAAACAGGCTGAGCGAGCCCCAGTTTTGCCCCATTGCATGCCTGGACTTGTACTTGTGACTTTCTTAGGAAAAATTAGAACTCCAACTCCATGCATGCAATGGGGCAAATCCAGTACTTCCTCAACCAACCCCGACGACCTGAAGTCATCTAGTAATCTACTGCATAGGGATGCGCTTTCATTTTGAAACACAGAATCATTTGTTGTATGGTGTGTCCTTTTCAGAATGAAACGACAAATAAAAAAACAAAATTCCATTTCGTTTTGCTTTCCATTTTAGTGCATGCAGAAACAGAAACCCCAGAGATTTTTGAACTACAATGAACCCACCTACTATAGCATTGCACAGTCTGCTAAAATAAGCAGACAGGCCCAATGGTAAGCTTTAGAATCAAATAGAGTACCTTGAAGAAATCCTTCGGCTGACGCTGATGGCGTCCTAGAATGGTATCATGAGCTGTCAGTCCATTCTGTTGGGTGAGATAGGGATGTGCATTTGTTTTCTAACAAAATGAAAAACACAACAAAAAATCTGTTCCGTTCATTAGAAAACAAAACACTTCGGTGGTGGGAAAAGTAATGGAGTCACTGTTGAAAGAGAGAATAGTGAACTATCTACAGTCGGGAGAATTGCTGGACCAGAGGCAGCATGGATTCACCATTGGAAGATCCTGTCAGACAAATCTGATTGACTTTTTTGACTGGGTAACCAAGGAATTGGATCGAGGAAGAGCACTCGATGTCATCTACTTGGATTTCAGCAAAGCTTTTGACACTGTCCCGCACAGGAGACTGGTGAATAAAATGAAAAGCTTAGGAGTGAGTGCCGAGGTGGTGGCCTGGATTGCAAACTGGTTGACGGACAGAAGACAATGTGTGATGGTAAATGGAACTCTCTCTGAAGAGAGAGCGGTTTTAAGCGGTGTACCGCAGGGATCGGTGTTGGGACCGGTCCTTTTCAATATCTTTGTGAGCGACATTGCGGAAGGGATAGAAGGTAAGGTATGTCTTTTTGCGGATGACACTAAGATCTGCAACAGAGTGGACTCGCCGGAAGGAGTGGAGAGAATGAGACGGGATTTAAGGAAGATGGAAGAGTGGTCAAAGACATGGCAGCTGACATTCAATGCCAAGAAGTGCAAAGTCATGCATATGGGGAATGGAAATCCGAATGAACTGTATTCGATGGGGGGAGAAAGGCTGATGTGCACGGAGCAGGAGAGAGACCTTGGGGTGATGGTGTCTAATGATCTGAAGTCGGCGAAACAATGTGACAAGGCGATAGCTAAAGCCAGAAGAATGCTGGGCTGCATAGAGAGAGGAATATCGAGTAAGAAAAGGGAAGTGATTATCCCCTTGTACAGGTCCTTGGTGAGACCTCACCTGGAGTATTGTGTTCAGTTCTGGAGACCGTATCTCCGAAGAGACAGAGACAAGATGGAGGCGGTCCAGAGAAGGGTGACCAAAAAGGTGGAAGGTCTTCATCAAATGACTTATGAGGAGAGATTGAAGAATCTAAATATGTACACCCTGGAGGAAAGGAGGAGCAGAGGTGATATGATACAGACTTTCAGATACTTGAAAGGTTTTAATGATCCAAAGACAACGACAAACCTTTTCCATAGGAAAAAAATCAGCAGAACCAGGGGTCACGATTTGAAGCTCCAGGGAGGAAGATTCAGAACCAATGTCAGGAAGTATTTCTTCACGGAGAGGGTGGTGGATGCCTGGAATGCCCTTCCAGAGGAAGTGGTGAAGACCAGAACTGTGAAGGACTTCAAAGGGGCGTGGGATAAACACTGTGGATCCATAAAATCAAGAGGCCGTCAATAAAGAGTGGGTGGCTAGCCAGAATGACGGCTACTGCCTGGAGACAATACCCTTATTCAATAAACATACACATGGTTACTGTGACTCCAACATCGCTCTAAGCTACAACAGCAAGAGGAAATGTGGAAAAAAGGATTTGCACTCACAAAGTGGGGAGTAGCTGGCTTGTTACGGCGGTTACTACCCCAAACCAAATAAGCCTGATACTTCACTTTCAATGCATATCCAGCATAGCTCTCTGCTTCAACGGCAGGGGAGAAGAAAAACTGATACTTCACGCATATCCAGCATAGCTCCTTGCTTCAACGGCAGGGGAGAAGAAAACCTGATACTTCACGCATATCCAGCATAGCTCTCTGCTTCAACGGCAGGGGAGAAGAAAAACTGATACTTCACGCATATCCAGCATAGCTCTCTGCTTCAACGGCAGGGGAGAAGAAAAACTGATACTTCACGCATATCCAGCATAGCTCTCTGCTTCAACGGCAGGGGAGAAGAAAAAAGGATTCGCACTCACAAAGCGGGGAGTAGCTGGCTTGTTATGGCGGTTACTACCCCAAACCAAATAAGCCTGATACTTCACTTTCAATGCATATCCTGCTTCAACGGCAGGGGAGAAGAAAAACTGATACTTCACGCATATCCAGCATAGCTCCCTGCTTCAACAGCAGGGGAGAAGAAAAACAACCAATAAGGGCTGAACAACACAGTCTGGGTAAAACAAATAAGCATGGGTGTAGCTTGCTTATTGCGGCGGTTACTTCCCCTACTACCCATAACTAATCAAGCTTGATATTTCACTTGGTTGCAGCTCCATCACTGCTCTCTTCATTAATGGTGGGGGTGGAAGGGAAATAGAACCAAAGAGCTAAGAGAAACAGATAAGTATGAGAAAAAAATGTGAAGCTTGCTGGGCAGACTGGATGGGCCGTTTGGTCTTCTTCTGCCGTCATTTCTATGTTTCTATGTTTCTATGTAAAAACACGCCAACACAACAAAAAATCTGTTTCGTTCATTAGAAAACAAAACATAAAAAACACGCCAAGAAATGTTTTTAGGTTTGTTTGAGTTTTGTTTTGGTTTTTTTTTTTTCATTCTATTTTGTTTTGGAAACAAAAAAAAAAACCCAGTGCTGCAAACTTAAAAATGGAAGCACCCCCCTTCCAAGGAGTCCTCTAACCTCATCCATGGCATCTCCAGATTCGAAATGGGCCCTGTTTTCAAACTGGCATTTATGGGCTCTGAGGCCAGCGCCGCTTTGTTGTACAGCTGAGGATCGCTCCTACTCCATTTGGGATTCAAAGACATCATGGAGGAGGTAAGAGAGCTCCGGGGAGGATGCTGGGAAAGAGGAAAGCCTGGAGGGGGGCTTCCTGGGGGGGGGGGTCTGTAAGGGGAGGACACTTCCTTTCCTCTTGGGTTTTTTTTTTGTTTCTATCTGCTTTTTTTTACTTTTCGTTTTGGAATTTATTTTGTTTCTAATGGAAATAAGCACCAAACAAAACGAAAAATAGATTTTAAAAAAGCAAAATAAAAATTTTTTTTTTTTCTGTGCTTGTGTGAGGATGCCACGGACTCATCGTCCCCGCGCTGGGGAGTCTTCCATTCTGGTGCAGTCACTTTTATAACCAATGAGCCTCCTTGAGGAGCTCGAAGTCACAGCTCCGCTAACTTGCATAAATAGGCAGATTGTATTCTTAATTTGCCACACTGGGTAAATTCAGAGTGGCTCAGTTCCAAATCACAAAGCCTTCCACACAAAACCAGCGATGAATGTTTGCATTTTATTTCCATAAAATTACTACTGAGTTGGATAACAATACTCAGTCTCATTTGTGTTCCATCATGAGACCAGCTGATTATATTTGCAAATATAATTATGATTCTGAGGAAATTAATGTTTAAGTCTAGCCTGACAAAGCATCTCTGTGAGATGGGATGCTTGGATATTATGGCCTGTATTGGACCATAATTAACAGAGAAAAAAAACTGTACTCACTGTGCTCTGCGTAATATTTCAGTACGCATGGTAAATAGTAACATACTGCTACACAATTGGAGATTTTTGCATTTAATCCTTAGTTTTAATTTGCATGAATCTGTTCTTGTTTCCAGCCCCTGCAGATCCTCTTAGTTCTTCGGACTAATGACGTGGATTGGTTCAGCTGATGGATGTGATGTCATCTGCGACAGACAATGTAACCACTCAGATCCAATGCATCTAAGGAATTTGTGATTTTCTGTGACTAGTCAATTAAATGGATCAGGCTTGCAAAATTATTACCAGTCCCTTTGCGAGCTGGAAATGCACATTTCGAATCACAGCCTGATAGCTGATTTAAAATGTCAGCAAATATCTATTGACGTCTATTGCTCACTTAATTCCAGTCTATAGGGGTTGTTTTCTAAACCCTTATTGCATGCAAAAAGGGCCTTTTCGCATGCGATATGATGAAAATTAGGGGGCGGGAAGGAGTCGGCGGTGTTTTCGCTGCCGGCGATAATGTTACTAACATTATTGTCGGCAGTAGTGCGCCGAATAACTATACTTTTTATGGTGTCACTATTTGGTGCGAAAGCCGGCAGCCAGCGCACCGCAGTGGTGCGAAGGCTCTGGGCTTTCGCAGGTGCCCCCCCCCCCCCGCTCCCCCGCTTTCGCAGGATTCACCATTCTGCGAAAGAATGGTGAATCCAGGCCTATATTTGCAATGCATCTATAGAAGTTTTCCTTGATTTAAGGAACAAGTACCATGACAAGTAAACAAAAACCATATTGTGCAGACCCCCACCTCCCTAGCTCACCACCCAGAGTAAGCCAAATCCTGTCAGATCCTGGAAATTAATCAGGGTTTGGGTCTGCCTAGGGAGACTAACCAGGTGACAACAGTGAGCCAGTGTAGTATCTTACCAAGAAGAATCATGGTGAACTGTTGGTGGGTTGGGATGGCCAACATCTATATCAGATAAGGTACCCAGTACTGCCTTTATGCAGAATAGTGGTGGACACTGGCTTCCCACAAGGGGTCAGGATGACTTGGCACAACAAGAGCAGAGCAGCTATTGCTGGCATGGTTGCTCCCTACAATTTGTTAATCTACACATTCATAATTATTTAAAAACTTTTCTATGCCGTCGTTAAGTTAGATAACCATCACAACAGTTTACAGCAAGGCACGATAATGAAAATGTGAGTGGTATAGATTACAAATTAATCATGTGCCATCATAGTACGGTAACAATTCATTTCAATAAACTATGTGTATAAATTAAGCTTGTCTGTTGGGAACATATTAGGCGGATTGAATTTAACATTAAAGGTCACATTTAAAGGTCTTTGACTTGTCTCACAATCAGGGTGGCTAACACACTGTTGGGAGTGTATGGTTAGGAGAATGCATCCTGTGGGTTACTGTAGTGCTATGGTACATGTTCACCAGCTGATGTCAACAAATATCTATAAAGTCATTTAATGCTCAACAGCTCTACACATCTCATTCTCTTTGTAGAACAATGGATACTATTGAGACGTTGACTGTCTAGAGAGAGCCTAAGGATTATCACAATCAGTAGAGCTCACAGATTTAAGAGAACTGTGTCTTGGCCCTTTTAAGTTAGACACTGTTGTTCTCTTAAATCTGTGAGCTCTACCGATTAGGAGCGGGAAGAAGTAAACATTTTGTTTCATTTTTTGGTTTGTTTTGTTTGTTTTGTTTATTGTTTATTTAGCTTAAAAAAAATGAAATAAGTTTAAAAATAACCCCCCCCCCCCCAAAAAAAAAGAAACTGGGCCTCTTGAAGCCTTCCATCCCTCCCACCTGACTAAATGCCAGAGCCAGGATCCTCCCTGGCCCCCATTTACCCAGTCCGGGGAGGGGAATCAGATGACTAGGCCTAGGCCCAGGCCGAAGCCTTGATCTTGCATAGGCCTAGGTCATGGTGGTAGCCGCAACCTCAGCCTAGGCCCTAGGCAAGGACCAGGCTTAAAGGCCAGGTCCCAATGCCAGGAACTAGGCCTAGACCAAGTCCCAAACCCAAGCTTGATGATGGGGCCTGACCCAGAGGCTGAGGTCCCAATGACGGGAGCTCAGCCTAGGCCAAGCCCAACACCTGGGCCCGGTCCAGAGGCGAGGTCCCCAAGCCTTTAGTCGTCTTTTCTTTTTTCTTCGTAGTTGAAATGACGGTGTCCGCTGGGGACGCACTAGAATTAATTAAATCTGGTGCCTCCATCTTCAACAGAGTTCACCATTTTGTGTATGGGCCATCATTTCAAATACAAAGAAAGAAGATGGCTGAAGAGGACCTTCAAGGCCTGGGCTTGAACCTAGGCTGAGGGACAGGGGTTGGGACCCGGCCTTCGGGCCAGGACCCAGCGTTAGGTCTGCACCTGGATCCATGACATTGGATCCCTAACAGAGTAGATAAGTGAGAACAATTTTTGTGTTCTTAGCCAAGGCCCCAGCATCAGGACCAGGCCTTGGCTGAGACCCCGGCATCATGCTCGGGCCTAGGCCACAGCTCCTATGTCGGGTCACTGCCTATACCCAGTCCTCAGCATCCTGCTCAGGCATAGGTTGAGGCCCTTGCTTTGGGCCTTGGCCTATTGCCTAGGTGAAGCCCCAGCCTGGGGCTTGGGCATAAGCTCAACGGATCACTTTTTCTTGTTGTTTTTTGTTTTCAAAACAAAATGTGAAAACTAACGAAATTTTGTTGGATTTTCAATGGCTTCATTTTGAGAATAATATGAAACGAAATAGGAATGTTCGTCTCATTTCCTATTTCGTTTCTCCTGAATGCCAATCCCTACTACAGACTGTGACCCCTCCTTAGGTTCACTAAACTGTCAACAATTGCAATAGTATCCCTTGTTGTACAGAAGGAATTTATATGTAGAGACCATTCAGCATGAAATGACTTTACGTTTATTCATTGATAACAGCTGGTGAAAATACACCATATCACTACAGAAACCCATAGGTTCTATTCTCCTCTCCACACACACTACCAAGAGTGTATAAGCATGGTGCATGAAAAGCCCAAGACCTTTAATCTATACTGTTAGAGCTCACATAACTCACTTAAAGTCACAGGTCAGCAGTTCACTGCACTGCTTTTCTCTTTTACTATTAATTGACTGTGAACAAGTTTTGTCCAGTAGGACCAAGCCAAAAGCTACAATACATATTGCGATGCACATTTACGATTCTATGCCAACCCTGCATGACTAAGTTACCACAGATGAATGAACAATTGAATAAGAAGCTATGAAAATAATATTGGCAAGTGGACCAACAGTTTACCCCATGTTCCATTCGGAGCTGGCCTCTTCCTGGGCACTAAAACACAGCCTAGATCCTGGAAGTCAGTTCTTATCTTAATCGATGTCCATCTCTGAGTCACTCTGTGGTGAGGTAGGATCTACATCCTTGTCCTCTAGATTGGGCTCTGCTGTTGCAGAGGTTTATAAGTCTCAGTCTTGGGGTGTGGTCCTCCTTGCGATTGGGGTCTTACCAAGCCCCTGCCTCCTGTAACAGCTGGGTTGCCATGGGAGTCCAGAGCCTCCACCCTCAGTGTGCTCTTGACCTAGATAATACCCAAGATCCCTGGGAACTGTTGTTGTCCAGGGCTGTGCACCTTTACTCTCAGCTTTCTCTTCCGGGGCCTGGCTCAGTGCTTTATTCCTTGCTCAGGGGCACCAGTCTGATAAAAGAGTGCCCCCACATCACAAATGATTAGAGAAGGTGCCCTGGAAGTACAATAGCGGCATAGTACAACTGCAATAACTGTCAACTAAGGATTATAGAAAGGTATTAAAAATCTCAGGCTCTGAAAAAGCAGGAGCTGCAAATGTCAAGGAGGAAATTTGACAGGGCTACAAGGCAGGGAAAAGTAGGCCAAAGCCATTCCCACCAAAACAAAGGTGCCCCCTGCTGACCAGAGAATGCATGGCACACACTATCTGTGACACAAAGGTTCATTTCCTATTGGCCTACAACTGGCATGGCCCAGTAAATAAGACAACTGTAGGGAAGAAGGAAAATGGATTGAGGGGTAAGGGAGAAAGGGAGCAAGAGGAAGAAGTAGAATAATATTTACATTTGAATGTAAAACAAATGTAAAAATGGAACAGAAACCAGGGTGGACTGTCTATTCCCTGCCATTCCTTTGCAGGGAATAGACAGTCCACCCTGCAGTAACCTCGGGCTACCAGTGGGCTATAAATGGAAAAGAAAGGCTGTAGGCCCCTTCCAACTACAGAAATTTATGAACCTGTAATTGTAAGCAATTAATTCGCCGGCATCACTGAATATTAACCTATAGGATTGAAACCATCCTTGCAGACAAAATTCTAAGTGCTCTTCCATGTCTTTCATCTCTCCCTTTTGCCAAAGCATGCAAAAAAAAAAAAAAAAAAAAGCTGGCAGCCACAAAGATTGTTATATATAATGCAAAAAATAATTAAAAAAGCAAATAATGGCACTTAAAAAAAAAAGTCTCTCCAGAAACTGCGTGGAACAATAAATCTGTTAATTAGCTAATTAATATTCAATGGGGCGGGGGAGTCAGTGGGCTTAATAGAAGCTTCCCCCCCCCACCAAGACCCAGGAAAATTTTAAACTCACAATGTTGAAGTCTGCCCACTTTCATTATCATGGGGAGTACAGGCAGGCCCTTATCTGGCTGCCAGATGTCGAAGAACAATGGACGAGCATTATCTTCCCTTTGCACCCAGAGAGAATAGCAGACTGTCTGTGTAGCAGGCTGCAAAGTAAAAATGCTGGAGCATTTAGCGTAATTGATATGTGGTTTCTGTTGCATTGTTTAGGGCTGTTTGTTTCCTCTGCTGGTGTTTAAAGCTGTGGCGCATCGGAAGATTGATTTTCATTGGCTGCCCTTTTTTTTTTCCTCCCCCCCCCCCCCCCCCACAAAGTCAATAGCAACTTGTCAATATTGGACCCTGACCCACAGAATCTATTATGTGAGCACGGCGGCCTACTTTTCATTTGTTATTTTGGTTCAAAGTTTGGATGCATAACATGGGGATGGTTTTTTATTTAAAACTAGGTCGGGGACCTCTGCTAATTGCGTTGAATTTTATTTTAGCTGGGACGTAAATAATTTACTCCCGTAAGCCTGGATTTTGAACGATTCACTTAATGTGGTACAGGCCAGCCACCTTTTTTATTAGGCTACAGTTTCTTTGAGAGAGGTGATCATAAAAGCCCCACAGTGCTTAAGGGTGTGCCTGATTCTTGGTAATTAGAATCAGAATTGTTAAAATGAAGTTTTTATGACCTGCACCCTAGCATTCACCCTTCGGAAGCTCTCACTGCGGAGTGCAGGAGTAGCCCAGTGATCAGAGCAGCGGGGCTGTGAAGCAGGGAAGCCGGGGTTCAAAATCCCACTGCAAATATTTTATCTCAGCCCACCGAGAATGTGGCCGGCCTCCATAAAATAACGCCTTTTCAAAATCCTGTTAAATGCAATGACGGAGCCCCCCCTGGGACCCTAATCCCCATTTCAAGGGCCATCATCTAAGGAAAACAAAAGCCGTGGCTGAAAGGAAAAGCTGAGCGGGAGTCGGGGCTGAAATGTGAAATAAATCATCCCCATCCCCCCAGGCACCCCGCCATCTCCTGATCCCCTGCCTGCACCCCCCCCCCCCCCAAAACTTTACAAAAGTTGAGGGTCCCTTGTTGGGGCAAGAACACCCATTGCACCCCGCCCGGTCAATGCCATTTTGTTTAAAATGGTGCTCACCTGAGCTTGCCCCTTTCCTATGATTGGAGCAAGGTAGAGGGATTGGACCTTCGCCACGTGGCCTAAATCCAATCCCTGAACCCTACCCCTATCATGTGACAGGCACAAGGTCAGGTGGGTGAGATTTTGAAATATGTATGAGATAAATTTGCATACAATAGTATCAGTGCATGCAAATCTCTCTCATGCATATTCATTATGAAAATCCCGAAACCCTGGCCTATTTGTGGCTCTCAAGAACCAGAGTTGGCCACCCCTACAATAGGGGCTAAGGATGCCAAGGTTGCTGAAGAGGCAGCATTGACATCTGATAGATGGGAATCCCAACCATCTTGCAACAGAAGATGCTTGCTGGTCAGGCTCAGGTTGCACATATATATTTTTATTTTTCATTAAAGTTTGATTTCTTGTCTTATTCTTTTGGCCCCAATTGAGTTATAATAACATAAATCCACCAAATGTGCAAAATATATTCACAAATATAAATATAATAATTAACAAATAAACTAAGAATCCACCTACTAAAAATCCATCCACTTCCTCTATCTTTCCCTACCCCTCAGCCCTCCATACCCCTCCCACCTTGCCCACAACCCACATCCCACATCCCTCTTTCCTCTAACCCTGTCCAACCATTCCCCCTCCAACCCTAATTCTGCCAACCTTACCACATCCCTCATCTATCCAAACCCCTCAGACATGCCCCAATCCTTCTCCAACCACCTAACCTACATAACTAATTTTAAAACTGAGTACTTCAAACTATACCCTACAGCATTACTCCCTAAAGACCTGAAATGATCAATCTCCAAAACATCCCACAAAGGCAAGTTTTCCATTATTTTCAAAACAACAAATAATTCAGTTTAACTTGCAGATCCAGTTCCATAACTAAGACACATAATAACTGAATGCTCTTTGCCAAGTGATAGATAACTTAGGGGGTTATTTTCCAACTCACATTATGGCCTTTTCACATTGCACTTTGCGATCTTTTTGCAAACAGCATTTTGGGTATTTTAAGCTGAGAGAGAGAGAGAAACTAGCTATAAGGCCCTTCTAGTAGTTAGGCATTTATACCTCTATAGGAGGCCCACCTAGTAACTCGAGGTGAGATTTAGGTAGTAGTGTTAACATCAAGCTAAGTTGAAAGAACATTGTACAAATCTCATCTTTGTGTGAGTTTCCTCACTCTGAAGGACATCAAATCTTCACAAGAGTGTACTGTTCTGTTTGTATGTCTCAATCTGCATGTCAAAGTGGCCCCTAACCCCTACACTACTACCTAAACTTCACCTCAAGTTACTAGGTGGGCCTCCTATAGAGGTATAAATATCTAACTACTAGAAGGGCCTTATAGCTAGGCTCACTCTCTCCCCCCCACCCCCCAGTGGTTGTAGGAAGGAATTGCAACAATTGTGGTATTACCACAAAGAGCTAAGATAGCCTATTTATCACAATGTGCACTATTACCATAAAACATGCCCCTCTTCCTATCGCATGCAATAGTTTGATGAAGCTAGCCCTTAGCTTGAGTTAGCCCTGGCACAACCAATAAACACAGTTGTGAAAATTAAGTTGCCTTGATGGAACATGCTGTATCTACAAGAAGACAAGCTAAATACTAGGAATCCCCATCTGATACATTTTAAATACCATACAGAAAGTCTTGAAGACTATTCTTTATTTGATTGTTAATCATGCAATCTAGATAGAAGAGGCAATATTTTGCCAAATATGAAAACACTTAATATCCCTTTTATATATTTATTTATTTATTTATTTATTTAAGGCTTTTATATACCGATGTTCCTGTACTAGTACATATCACATCAGTTTACATAGAACCAAAGTTAGAAATTACATCAAACAAGAGGGTACAGATAACAGGGCTAACTTCGTATGAACTTATAGATAAAGCAGCGAAAGACTTAAAATAAAATAAAATTATTATAAATATAAGTATAAATATACAAAAAAAAAACTGCACACCACAGTGTGCAGTTCCCAGTGGGGAAAAGCAAACTGTGGTTCCTAATCATTTCAATAACCAGCCTGGATGAGGGAATGATAGGGCTACAAAGAAGAGATAAACCCTAATGAGCTGCAGATGAAGGTTTGTGGTGTCATAGTTCCAGTAGGTGCCATTACCAATTCAACAGGAATCCTGAAGGTTGGAGAGAACTCCAATAGGTATATTTTGATATTGCATAGGAAGACTTATTTACAAAATTAAAACTTTCCCTGGAATGGCTCAGGCCGTTGGTAAAATTAATTTGGATTTATTTTGTAAACAAGGTGCTTACTGAAAGGATTCTAGTAGGCTTAAGCCTATGTTGATTGCAGGGGCCCTGCTTGCCTATACCCAGAAAATTTTGAAATGCTGCTGTTGCTGCTGCATGCTTGGTCATGTTAAATGTCCCCCCCCCAAAAAAAAAAGAGTTTTTCTGGAAGGAAGTGAAGTGCCTTTCCCTGCCAGGCATAGCTACTTTAAGTGCATGCCAGCTCACTGTCGGCCATGCTGTCAAAGCATATTTCTCAGAGCCATTTTACAATTTGCATTACCCAGGAGGCCTCTCACGAACCATACTTATATTTTAAATAACACCATTTAAAAAAAAAAAAAGTCTTTATATTGTATTTTAAAATAACTCTAATGTTCCATGTCCTAAAGACACTCTCTTGCCAGGAGAGAAGTGCTTCCTGTGCATTGAAAAGACGCTTGCTGATTGGCTGAGCACAGTGATCTTGAAGGGTTTAAATTATTCAGTACACAATGCTTCTTTGGTGATTGCCAAAGAGGACATCCATCTGCACTAATCACCTGGGATGTAGGTACACTTTGAGCAGGGGAGAGGGATGCTGGTGCATGAAAGAGCCGGCTGAGTAGTCTAGCACAGTGTTCCGCGACGTTTTGGATGTCAGGGACCGGATTTTGCTGCCCTCCTTGAATTGCATGAACTGGTTGTGGTGCCGATGAACGGGAAGGAGGGAGAGATCGCCCAGATAATGAAAGAGCAAGGAGGAAGAGGAGGAGTATGTACTCCCTCCCCCACCTGGTCTTTTAAGCCGATTGGAGATAGCGAGCCAGTTTAAGAAAATTGCTTTCTAAACAAACAAAAAAAAAAAAAATTGTTCTTATTAAAAAAAAAGAAAGCTTCTCTTCTTTCTCTCTCCAGCCATCCAACTTTATTGACCTCAGAAAAGAAAAAAACAACAACCTCTCTCTCCCTCTGATCAGCCACCAGTTGAGATTGAAAAGAAACTCCCTTCCCCGTCCAATGTCACCAGTGAATCATTAAAAAAAAAAATTAAGAATCCCTCCCTCTCTCTTCTTCCCCCTGCCAGCCAGTAACACTGCTACAATTAATACAACTACTCCATGGACTTTGTTTTCAATTGGAACCAGTGCGAGGCCCGGTTTTTGGGATGGGAGCATCTGCAAGTGAATGTTAACAAATCGGCAGGAGACTGAGTCAGCACCTGCTTGGCTCTCAGGCCCCATAGTGGCCCATCTCCCCCCTAATAGTGGCCCATCTCCCCCCTAATAGTGGCCCATCTCCCCATAATAGTGGCCCATCTCCCCCCTAATAGTGGCCCATCTCCCCATAATAGTGGCCCATCTCCCCCCTAATAGTGGCCCATCTCCCCATAATAGTGGCCCATCTCCCCCCTAATAGTGGCCCATCTCCCCCTAATAGTGGCCCATCTCCCCCCTAAGCTTCTGAGAGGGAGGCAGGGCCTGAGAGCAAGGCAGGTGCTCACTCAGTCTCGAGTCAGCTCATTAACATATTCCGTTGCAGTTGCTCCTCCCCCCCCCAATGCCCACCCCCCCACCCGAGAGTGGGGGCCTCAGGACTGGCTCTGTCTGGAGGAAAAAAAAATTGTTCACAGGGCAGTGGGGAAGGGGAGTAGGAAAAGTCTCTGATGTCTATGAAGCAGAGGGCGGTGCAGCTGGCAGGGCAGATCTTGCTCCCCTCCTCATTCTCCTGCCATCACAGTCGCTCCGCGGACCAACAGAAAAGCAGCCGGGGACTGTTGCTGGTCCCATGAGAACCACTGGTCTAGCAGTAAGAGAACCCATGGAGCTCTGAAAATTCTAAACCCACCCTCCACCATTTACGGACTGTGTAACCTACAGCTCGCATCACTTTCTACCCTTAATTATTCATCTTCTCATAGTGCAGAGGCGCGTGGAAGAATGGCCGTCTCAGAACTGAGTGTATGTCTCTCCTTTTCCCTACCTGAGATGCAGAGATGAATAGGTAGGGATACGGAATCGCCATTTCTTCCCTTCAACTTCCTCCTTGCGGAGGGATCGATGCATAGAACAACACATTCTAATAACTGAAACCAAGTCTTCCGGGTTCCATTCCCCAAAACAAGATGCAGGGGGGGGGGGGGGCATTTAAATCTGGCTGATGGACAAGCAAACTCAAACTTTTGAAGGCGGCCATTGATACTTGCCATAAAACATCTAAAGCTAAATAACGTCAGCATGCGTGTAGTATTAAGGTAAGAAGCATGCCGCACGAAGTCTCAATTTTAAGAACATAAGAAATTGCCATGCTGGGTCGGACCAAGGGTCCATCAAGCCCAGCATCCTGTTTCCAACAGAGGCCAAACCAGGCCACAAGAACCTGGCAATTACCCAAACACTAAGAAGATCCCATGATACTGATGCAATTAATAGCAGTGGCTATTCCCCAAGTAAACTTGATTAATAGCCGTTAATGGGCTTCTCCAAGAACTTATCCAAACCTTTTTTGAACCCAGCTACACTAACTGCACTAACCACATCCTCTGGCAACAAATTCCAGAGCTTTATTGTGCGTTGAGTGAAAAAGAATTGTCTCCGATTAGTCTTAAATGTGCTACTTGCTAACTTCATGGAATGCCCCCTAGTCCTTCTATTATTCAAAAGTGTAAATAACCGATTCACATCTACCCGTTCAAGACCTCTCATGATCTTAAAGACCTCTATCATATGCCCCCCCCCCCCCTCAGCCGTCTCTTCTCCAAGCTGAACAGCCCTAACCTCTTCCTAAATATTTACCAATTTCTCCAATTCTCTGCCTGTGAAACAGGTCTCGAAAACTTTTCCAAGCACTTTTCTATGGCAAATCACACAGAGATGCCTTTCAGCCGGCTTCTGAATTAGGAGCCGGCTGAAAGGAACTCTGCAGTTTGGAGATACTTCAACTCAACTACTAATTGCAGAGGACTGGTGGGTGTCATTTTGGCATGATATTAGCTTTGCTGCTCCATGAATAATCTGCATAGAAAAAAATTGCTTTATTTTGGCAATCTATTAAAAGAGCTACCCAGTATTTGCAGCTTATCACATCCACGCAGGAAGTAGAATACGTGCCCATCTCGTTAAATTCTGTTGATGCATAACAATTCAAAGCATGGCAGAAGCTGGTATGACATTTAAAGATGCCTTCACGTAATTATATTACACAAATATTGAGCTGTTTATCCTTGGGAATAAAGTCTTCTGAAGTCAAAGTTGGCACATCTGTAATATGGAGTCAATTTTCACTGATCCTTCACATAAGCTTCCTGACTGCAAATTGGGGTTTTGTGTTGTATTTTTTTCAGTTATTGGTGATTTCGGCTATTTGTCCCTACACTGCCAGATTATGCATTACAGAAAGCACTGTTTAGAGCTCTTTTGTTTATTATTTATTTATTTATTTATTTAACGTTTCTTTTATACCGATGACCGTTCGCACATCGCATCGGTTTACAGTGAACACAAAACCATTGGGCGGGGCCCTTACATAAAACAGATAATATACTGAACTAGGAAACATATAATTGAAATTAGGGGGGAGCCCTTACATCAAAACTATTTACATTAAAACTATATACAGAAATTAGGACCATATAGGACCATAGTTTATAGGACCATAGTTTATAGGACCATAGTTATGGAGTACTTTGCAGTATGTGCAGAGGGAGGAAACGGATTATCTATGTTTTAGAGAAAAAAAAAAGAAAACTTTTTTTTTTTAAGCAGGCCTATGATTTAATTTTTAGTCATCATTTTTTAAATGCTGAATTATATGTAATTTATACTGCGTTTGTTCCATGTAGGTGTTTGCTGGGTTGTTCCAAAGTGATGTGATTATGTTCGTAAGGTTGTAATCTGCACTGAACACTACTTTATGGAAGTTTGTGGGACATAAGAATTCACAGATAAATAAGAGGACCATTCATTCATTCATTATGGTGCCTTTTCTCTGGCTAGAATTATGCATTTACACAATAATTCAAGTATAGAAGCTTTGAAAATAAGGAAAGGAGGCCATGCCACTACTGTTATATTTTATTCCCTTTCATTAATTTTCTAGGCTAAAAACTTTTGCAGACGATTTGAGATAAATAGCATTTTAATGATACTTCTAGAATATTTCTGTATACAGAAACACACACATGGTACAACAAATACATATACTATATATATTTAATAGGAGAACCATTAGCAAAAGGGAAATGTGAGATATGGATATTTTATAATGCACCGACAATAAACAAGGAATATGGTACATTAAGCATTGTTAACTTGTCACATTTGAAATATGCTGTCAATCTATAGATACTTTCATGCTTTTTCACCAGAAACATTGAAGGTGATAGGGATGAGAAGAGAAGATTGATCGAAGGGAAATAATGATTTAAAAAAAAAAAAGATGAAAAGATTTCAGCCACATTAATGCTTTTTAGAAACGGCAGCTGCAAGTCTAGGGTGCAATAAGTCCACTCATGAAAATTCACAGATTAAGGGAAAGAGTTCCTTGGATGCTAGCTTTCTATCGTGCTTCATAAAGTTACAGGACCTGCCGATTATTTTCGATTCACAAATGCTCTTTTGAGACCAGATGGCACGAAGCCAGACTGTAAGGATATGCTAAGGTCACGGGAAAGACATTGCACAGGACAGTGATGCTCGCCGAATGATGTGAAATGTGCGGCTTTGTAGACCGTGGGGACTAGAAAACCGCACAGTCTTTTATGTATTCAATATTCGCCCTCTTCCCCCCACTATGGAGTCCATTCAGACCTCTAGAATACAGATGACTAGGGTGGAACCAAACTGGAAAGGGTTGCACCTACAGTAGTGGATTCAGACCAGCCACACGGGACTCGTTTATTAGCACCATGGAAATTGCCCCACAGCGCAGCTGCATCTAGAGGGATCCTTCAAGACCTTCTTCCTACCCCTATAATGGAAATAGATCAAGGGAGATGGAGGGCAAGGAAGATTATACCTACTGAACAAAGGGTAGGGAAATACGTTTTGTCATCTTTACAAGAAAGGAACATTCAATCACAATGATAAAAGTTTAGAACATTTTGCCAATGGAGACTTTCATGGCTGTAACTGGGGGGGGGAAAAAAAAACTTCATTGCAAAACTAAACCTGCTTCTTTTTTAAATTTATATTTATTAAACTTTTAGAAAACAGTAACTTTGAAACAGCCACGCGAGCGCACATCTATGTGCGTATGCCGGCTCGCACCGAAGGACGCGGCCATATTATAACTTTCGAGCGTATATGCCTCCATGGTATAAAATTGCGCTACAAGTGCACACAATTTTATATGGATGTGAGCATTTGCGCGCAAATGCTGCCTCTACCGCATAAGTGGGGGGATTTTAGTAGACACGCGCGCCGGCGCAATTACCAGTTTTCCCAGTTCACTCAAGTAAGGGATAGGACTTCCTACCTCCGTCCCCCCCCCCCCCAGTTAAATTGCCTGCCTGTTACCCTGTTAGCCCCAACCCTTAAAGCCCCGCTGACTGCCCTAGATGTTTTTGGTTTTGTTCTTACAGCCGTAGTAAAGTTACACGGCAGGGGACCCTAGTGTGCGCCTGGGCACATAAGTATTTACAAGCACATCGCTTGGCCTTCCCCCAATACTCCCATGCCCTGCTCCTTTTTCTGAATTTTTGATTTGTGCGTGTATGGGGGGATACGCGCATACATGGGCGCCTTTTAAAATCCGCACGCCGCGCGCACTGGCCCAACCTCTGCGCGCATCCTGGCTTCGGCGCTTGTAGGGCTTTTAAAATTCACCCCAAAGAGTCCAAGTTGTATGAGAATGAAATTAGAGTTTAGGAAAGGTGCTAATCTAGGGATCTGTGCTAATAGGGCATATATGGGACCAGGAAGTCTTTTTCTTTTTAACCGTGTGGCTGAACTGGCTAGGAGTGGAGCGGGTTTTTGCCTACTTTGCGTTATTTCTTTGTGGTAATAACAAATCTGAAGAAAGTTACAGACGATGGATTTTTGGTCTTCTTTCAATCTAAGCAAGCACGTAACTATGTAATAGTCATGAGATTTTACTGCATACAATAGCATACATTTATGGTTAATTTATATATTTTGGTTGCCCTGAAACTTGACCCATTAGGGCAGGGATCCACAAGCTTTTCACAAGAGTGATCCACAGTCGTTTTTGCCCTGCCGGTTCCTGCTTGCACAATGGTACCGGACAGCTCTGAGACTGGCACCAATGAGTTTTATGTTGCCGTAGAAACATATGGCCATATAACAAAATTGCACCGATCCCAGGTCTGTCTGGCACCATTTTGTTGTAGGGTTTATATTTGTATGGCTGTACAACAAAATGGCAGCAGCCTCAGAGCCAGCTGATGCCAATGTGTAAGCAGGAGTGGTTGGGGATCACTTCAATACCCTTTATCAGAGACCCCTGTAGAATGGATGTGTGGGCCAGAGGGGATTGGGAAGGCAGGAAAAGACCAGGGAGTAGCATTTTTTTTCTCAGAAATAAAATATCCAAAACATATTTACAATTTTTCAGATATTTTGGATGAGACAAATTTTATGGTTCATTTGCAATGAACCAAACCAAAAATAAGCTCATTTTACCCCTTCTGGTAAAACAAATGCACATCCCTAAAGGCCATCCTCACTATTCGTGACCCAGTTTACAGATTCGTCTCCATAAAATCTCTTTGACCTCTTTTGGAACTTTTTCCACCCCTGGAATCCTGCTCTGTCAAGGGACTACATGTATGTTCGAAGGTCACAAATCACCACTCCCTCTTCTTACTGCTGATCTTGTGCATTACAAGATCAGCAGAGAGGAAGTCCCAGGCTGCAAATTTTTAATATGCTTGCGGGGCTGGTAAATCAGCGTTGGTGTGGGCAGTGGCAGCCCTGTGCTGCTATCACAGGGCTGAATGTATAGTTGTGTGGGGACACTTGCATTAGAGTAGGGTTGGGGAAACTTCAATCCTTGAGGGCCACCCATGGGTCGGGGTTTCAGGATATCCTTAATGAATATGGATGAGATCATTTGCATACCATTGAGGCAGTGAGCATGCAAATCTCTCTCGTGCATATTTATTAGGGATAGACTGAAAACGTGTAATGTGTGCAGCCCTTGACTCCTGGAGTTTCCCTACTCTTCGAATAGGAATTCCCAAGAGCTAGATTTCACTATCCATTCTATAGAAAGTCTCATGCCTCTTTAAAGAAGAAATATTAATCAAGGTTTACTACTAAAAATATTTTATGCACTGTATACTGAGCTTTGCTGATAAAGTCTTCAATCATACTAAAGATATGCTTTCAAAAGATTGTAAGGATATACTTTGAGCTAAAAAATTATTTTAGTTGACTCCTTAGCAAGGTACTGGATAGGATAGATCAAAGCAGTCATTCTGTTGCCTAAGGGAACACAGTTGATGATGTTTATCCACTTTCTCGTGAGCAAATGTCTCTGCATCACTAAAACAAAAAAGAACTCTAGAGATGTGCATTTGTTTTGAAACATGAGAAATGCAGTGGAACAGGCCATTTCATTCCATGTCATTCCAAGACAAAACAAAAATTCAACAAAATTCATTTTTAATTTTGTTCTATTTTGCTTTCTGTCACTGTTTACAAAAGAAACCTCAGGACACCATTTTTAAAAATCAGCTTCCCTGGGCTTTCTCCCATGCCTGGCAGGCCCGTCTGGGGTACACCTTCACTTGCCATGATATCGGGGTCCTCCCCCTATGGGGACAGGAGTGATCCCCAGTAGCTCATGCTCACTGATGCTGTTTCTTACAATGGTGTGGCCAACCCAAAATTTTGCCCTACAACAAAATGGCGCCAACTGTCCAAGAGGCTGGACTGGAACTATTTTGTTGTCCTGCCATTATGAGAAACCTGACCTATGGAGTAGGAGCAACAGGATCTCTCCTGCTTCCTTCCACTGGGGACTCTGGCATCATGATAAGTGAAAGGGGAGTCTAGGAGGCATGCAGGGAATTTGAGAAAATCCAAGGGGGGCTCTTAGGGAGGTGGAAGACAGCCCAGCTGCTTTTGGTCTTGGTGCACCGTTCTTGTAAATAGCAAGTTCCCTAGAACCTTAGTGAAATGTACCCAACTGAAAGGTCATGAAACCGCTCCCACCAAAAATACCTGTGCACATCCCTACAAATCCCCATCCCAGTTGTCACTAATTGTCATCCTGATTGGCAGTCTCAGCAGGGAGGTAAAACATTCTCATGCATGTTTACGCATGGGTGTGCAGACTTCAAAGTGACCTCTTTTCCAACAGACCTCGCGTAGACAACTTACAGCTGACAATGTGCATTCAGAGGCTGCCGTAGCAACGATTAGAAGCTGACAACTAAGCCAAGTCTACTCTTGCAATGGAACCATTTCCTAGTCAGCATGAAAGAATAAAAACAGAGTAGGCACAAGGCTGTTCCGGAAGATGCTCAAAACATCTGGGTTCAAATTCAAACTGGGCAAATTGCAAACAGATTTTGGGTTTGATGAAATTGTGCAGATTTCCCTAGGTTTTCCAGGCAAAAATCTGGAGAAAAATCCAAGTGTATTACCTGAAATTCAATGCAAACTTGATGGTTCACAAAAATCCACGTGTGTCTGCCTCCTGTGGATTTCCGTGAATTCCAGAATTAATTTGCAATCTGATGTGGAAATCAGCACGGGGATTTCACCTTTCCCTTCAAAAAAAAAAAAAAAAAGGTTTAGTGAAATCATTTGGCGACCCTGCGAAAATTCTTGCAAGTTCATCAAATTAATCCATAAATGGTTTTATTGTAAATTTTGCACATCTCTAGTTATCACCCTCAACTTCCACCGAATTTCTAAGTATGGCTTTCATATAGAAGGCTGGAAACTGAGAGAGAAACAGAAACCAATGTGTAAAAGTGAGGGGCAGGAAAAGGAAACAACAACTGAGAGACAACAACACTTAATTTAACTTTGTAACACTTTGGCCGACCACGGGACAGCCCACGACTGGCCGCACTTACCCCCAGCTCCTCACGCCACCGATGCAGCCGAAACCCCATCCTGCCATGTCCCTGGGGCCTCCTTAGGCGCGCGCGTGCGGAGTGCAGCCCCTCTTAAACCCCTGTGGTGGAAAACCATTAGCCAGTGCTCACTGATGATGTCATCAAACCTATTTAAACCCCAGCTCTACAACAAGCAGATGCCTTAACAACCAGGTCCACTTGCGTGTTGCTTACTGCTCTGTGCAATGCCAAGCCTTGTCTTGCCTCATTGTTACCCTGCTTCTGTCTTAGTCCCCATTGCCTGTCTGTCTTTGCCTGACTCCTGGTTCTGACCTTTGCTACGGACATTGGACTACTCTTCTGGACTGCTGCCTGCCTTGATCCCAGCTTGGACCTTGACCTGCCTGGACCTGGATACCATTGCTTGCAGCCTGCTCTGACCCCAGCTTGAACATGGACCTGCCTGCCTGCTGCGTGCCCAGACCTGGGTCTGGTCCCAGATACCATTTGCTCGCTGCTTGCCCTGACCTCTGCCTGAGACTCTCACCTAAGCCCTGCTGGCTCCTGGAGCCCAAGACTTCAACTTGCAGGGAGCAGAGCTGGTATAGGTGAAGCCCATTGATCCAGTTCTTGTAAGAGCAAGTCCACCAGCTGTTGGTGTGGGCCATGACAAACATAATGTCATTGTGCAGATAAGGATGGGTATATGTACTAAAGTGCAATAATTTTAATAGATTAACATGGGCAACCTTTGAAAATGATTACATACACACACAAAAAAATTCACCCAGAAACGCCTATGTACCAGTTCAATGAGATGCAAGAATATTGCATAGCATTTTTGCTACATTAATGAGCGATGTGATAATTACTGTATGAGAAGTCTGTATTATTGGATAAAAATATGCTGTGCATTGTTTTGATCAACCAACACCTGCAATATGACCCTGGAAATGCCATCAGCTCAGGGCACATATAAAAACCTGGCCATCCAAAGTACTTGTAGACAGAAATGGTTAATGATTAGAGCATAGAGCCAGGTATCATTGCATGGGAATATGCCTTATTGTACTTCAGTACGCCTATCTCTAAGTGTGTCAAGACTATGTTCCAATTACTGACTTATTTATTTATAATTTTATATTTCAAACATTTATATTCTGCAAAAATACAATAAAACTTGTTCCATGTGGATTACAATATAAAACATACATAATAAATACATTATATAACAAAGTATTACAGAAACAGTTAATTAAAATCCTGATTACAAATTATTTGAATATGTCAAAGCAACAAGCTAATGAGCAGGAATGCGATTGTGTTGGTAGAATGGCATGCAAGGCTCTGGACACAGAAATGTAACATTACCACTTTGTATTGTAATCCAAACCATAATAAGTGCATACAAAACCCTGCAACAAAAGAGTGCACAATCCTTAATTAAGTATAACCCTGGAATTGGACCTGGGGCTTTGACTTGATATCATTAACACTAACTGGGAAGCCTGAGGCTGATTTACAGCCAAGGTTTGCAATCTTTGACAGTGCCTTGTTATTGGTATGCACTGCAGCAAATCACAATCTGACATCATGTACGGGATCAAACAAGTTTTAAATGTGAAATCTGAGGAAGGGAGCATCTAACCCAGCCTCACTCGTGTGTTAGTAAAACAAACCCAGAAACACCAAACTTTGCAGTAATGAGAGAAGTCAAGAAGATCCAACCAGATTTAGGGTCTGATTTTAAAAAGCATTTACATTCGTAAATCTGGGTTTTACACGTGTAAATGCACTTTACTCGAGTAAGTGGGCTTTTGAAAATTGCTACAATAGATGCCATTGAATCGTCCATAGGATTTATTCGCATAAGTGCACTTTACGTGAGTAAATGTTTTTCCCTTTTGTTAATCTGTAAACCGATCCGATATGGTAATTTACTATGAAGGTCGGTATAAAAAACTGTTAAATAAATAAATAAATAAATAAATGGCTTTTGAAAATTACTACAATAGTAGTTACATTTATGCACATAACTCCTTTGAAAATTACCCCATTAGCGCGTTGGCACCCATACACACCTGTGAGGTCCTAGGAAATGAAGCGGGTGGGGGGGGCATCCTCTCCCTCTGCCCACACCCTTCCCAAGCCCCCTCTTCCTCTCCCCTTACCCAGTCTGAGATGAAGAGAGAGACCTCTTATTCACCACACGCACTTATTATTGATCTCTTCCAGGCTTCTTTAGAGTCGGGGGGGGGGGGGGGGGTGGATCCAGGCAGAGGTTGATCCTCATCACCATAGGGGAAGTAAGGAGGAGTGTAAACGGCACACTGATTAATTGAATCAGTGCTAAAACGAAGGGCAGTGGAGCTTCTGGAATCCGATAGGTTACAGGATCCGAGGCAGCATGGTTTTTACCGGAGGTAGGTCTTGTCAGATGAATCTAATCAATTTCTTTGACTGGATGACCAAAGAGGGAGTATACGTAGTGTGCTTGGATTTCAGCAAGGTCTTTGACACGGTTCCACACGGGCGACTTATAAACAAGATGAGAGCCCTAGGTATGGGCCCTAAAGTAAAATGTATGGATTATCGAGGTAACGAGGTCTGACAATTTCCCCACGGTTCTCATTATTTTATGTTATTTTTTTGTACATCACTTTGAGTAATTTTTAATTTGGAAGGCAATTTATAAATGATATTAAATAAATAAATAAATAAATAAATAAATAGTGAATGGCTGTGTTAGAAATTGGAGGCAACAAAGCAATACTGGTAAATGGAATCCACTCTCAGAAAGAAGGGATTAACAATGATGGGCTACACATTTTTCAGATGTACACTCATCTGATAAGCAAATCTACCAAGCTGCTAAACAGTATTCCACAGTATCCCTTCCCTCCCTCCCCATCATACTTAAATAACAGCACAGATTCAGTCAACTAATATCAGCCTGCACAGTGGGATACGTTAGCTTACATATAAACATCAGTCATGAGAAATTTACACCAAAAAAAAAACAATGGCGTGCTACCTTGGTCCTTGGCCCGGTCCAACATTTTTATTAGCGATATTGTGGAAGGGCTGTCAGGAAAGATTTATCTTTCTGCGGATGATGCCAACATCTACGACAGTGTACACACCCTGAAAAGCAAGAAAACATGAGGAAGGATGTAGTAAAGCTTGAGGAATGGTCTAGAGCAGGGCATTTCAAGATAAGGCCTGTGGACTAATGGCAGCTCCTTAGGAACCTTTGTTTAGTTCCTATTGACGGTGTTGGCAAACAAAGGGAGGAGGATAAGCTCCTAAAGCATCACAGAGTGATGTCAAGTGACCTGCGACTTCAGCTCCACTCGCACATGTCTCCATCACTTCTGCCTTCTATACATTTTCCCCCAGTGTGGAGAGCGCAGGCAAGAGCTATACAGTCCCCCAGTGGCAACCATGGCCACGGCGGCAGCCACCATCAAGCATATCACCATCACTGGCCGAAGGGCTGATGGACACCGGGATCACGTACGTGAGACATGACCAGCCATCGCTGGAGCTCCCAGCAATTCTACCCCCAGTTAGCCAAATACATCAATAACATTGCTTGTCTGTGGTCAGTAGGGAGAGCGCCCCGTCTCTTTCGGTTCAATGCTTGCCCCCCCCCCCCCCCCCCGATCATACGCAGCTCTTCGCTTCTGGGCTGGAGAAGGAGCACTTTTTGTGCTGGTGGTAGTGGGCTATCAGTTTCAGTAGATTTTTCAGTTCTTGAAGTTTATTTTTTTTATTTATGTGAAACAATTTATTTAACACCCTTTCTGCAGTTCAAGGCGGGGTACAGCCTAAAATAATTATAAAACGGCCGTGCCATTAAATGACTTAAACCAAGTCAGACAAAGACGAAGGACCAGAAGTAAGTGGGGGGAGGGGGTTGCACTGGACACAGAAAAGGGGGAGGCCATATCATTATAAGGAGCTGCTGGCTATAAGGGACACTTCTTCTCCCCCCCCCCACCTCCCCCCCCAGGTTGGTCGCAACATTGGAGGGGGAACCCCCTTCCTCAACCCAAACCTGCTGCAGCCCCATTGGATCCAAAGTGGTCCTCATTAAAAAAAAAAAAAAAATGAAGACCACAGGTCTAGAGTCTGGTAGCTAAGATTTAATGCTAAACAAATGTAGAGTAATGCATTTGGGTAGGAAAAACACAAAGAAGCAGTAAAAGTATAGGAAGTGAACTTCCGTGCACAAATGTATTGTTAGTCCAATAAAAAAGTATCACCTTATATATATTTTTTTTTGTTTTGATTTGTTAATCTTTATTAGGATGCATTCAGGTAGACAAACATACAGGCCGATACAGTAAAAGTCGCGGGAGAGCGGGCGAGCGCCCGCTCTCCCGACGCGCGCACAGGCCAGTGTCCAGGGCGCACGATTCAGTATTGGCCCGTATGCAAATTAGGGCCCAGGGTAAAAGGAGGCGTTAGGGACACTAGCGCATCCCCAGCGCCTCTTTTTTTGACAGAAGCAGCGGCTGTCAGCGAGTTGACAGCAGACGCTCAATTTTACCGGCATCTGTTCTCGAACCCCGCTGACAGCCACGGGTTCGGAAAACGGACGCCGGCAAAATTGAGCGTTCGTCTTCCAACCCGCAGGCAGATTAAAGTGTACAGTTTTTTCTACTTTTCTGTACACTTTCCCGGTGCTGGCCGAAATTAACGCCTGCCTTTGGGAAAGCGTTAATTTCTGAAAGTAAAATGTGCGGCTTCACTGCACATTTTATTTTCTGTATTGCACAGGAATGACTAATAGGCCCATCAACATGCATTTGCATGTTGCGGGCGCTATTAGTTTTGGGGGAGTTAGCCGCGCATTTTCCACGTGCTATTACCCCTTACTATATAAGGGGTAAAAATAGCGCATCGAAAGCGCACAGCCAAACGGGGGCCTAACAGTGCACTTTATAATGAGGACCGCTGGCCGTTTTAGTAGCTGCCCTCTGGACCAACTCCATCTGGTTTATATCGTTTTGAAAGTACGGTCTCCAGAAATGTACACAGTATTCCAAATAAGGTCTTACCAGAGAGTTATACAGAGGAAATCTCACTTCCTTTTTCCAGCTGGCTGTTTCTCCCCCTATGCACCCAAGCATCCATTTGGTTATTGCCATCACCTTGTCTTCTGACCTAAGGAAGAGAGTATTAGCTCTCAAAGTCTAGTCAAGAAGTATATTGTTAGTTCAAGAGAAAGGTATCAACTGATTTATTTTTTGTTGATTTCATTTATTAACCCTTTATTTCAAAGCATCTGGGGACAGATTTAGGGGTTCATTCATAAGCCCTGGTAATTTCCCTGGAGCTGGAAAACACCGCAGGATTTACTAAGTTGCAGTACAGAGAACTGCAACTTAGTAAACCCTACGGAATTTGTCCCTGTGGTGAAATACTACGGGTTATCCCCCAAAAAAATGCTGCGCGGTGGTGGCCCCATAGCCCAGGGCCACAATCGTTTTAGAGGTGGCGGCAGGGAGTGGGGTATGACTGGCCACTAAGGCCTTTGATGCTCCAGGGCATCAGGATGCACGTTAACTTTTCCCGGGAGCATCGGGACAATAACCACAACTCCTGAGTTGTCGCTAACTTTCTATAAATTAACTTGGCTTGCAATTTTTCAGGCAACCTATGTTATTTTTTTTACAAAATATTGCATAGTAATAAGCTGCTTTCTATGCATTTGTATGCAAAGCAGCTCATTACCATGCTAGAGTTATCAAGGATAATGCTTGTATAGTGCAAACATTTACTGCAATGAACATGACTTACACGGCTTGGTAAATATACCTGGAGAAAGGAGGAGAAGTGGAGATACGATAGAGACATTTAAATACCTCAAAGGTATCAATGCAGAGGAGTTGGGCTTCTTTCAATAGAAAGGAGGCTCTGGAAGAAAGGGTCATGGCAGGAGCGTGAAAGGAGTAATCTAAGGAAATATTTGTTTACAGAAAGGATGGTGGACACCTGGAACACCTTCCAGGTGGAGGCAGTGGAGATGCGGACAGTATCAGAATTCAAGGAAACTTAGGACAAGCTCAGAGGATTCTCTAAGGGAGAGAAAAGATTCCAAACTGAGCAGGAGATGTAGGTGGGAAGACTGGATGGGGTGTGGTCTTTATCTGCCATCATTTTCTATGATTCTTTGTTTCTATGGGGGGGGTGGGGGGGAAGCATTTTAATTTGTTTTCCTTCTTTTATACATCCTCTCTCCCCAGTCCTGATGGCTTGCCTGGTTGATACAAGCGTCTTCCCCTCTTTGAGGCTGAAGCCTTCCTCAGTACTCGTTGTAGCCTGGTAGGAATCACTGCAGTAGTACATCATCTCTTCCACCCTGGGCGGCAGCAGATGTAGCATTTCCTGATGATGGGTCAGGTTAACACACACATTTCTTCATTTTTAGAAATTTCTAAAAAAGAATTGCTCATGCATTTAGGGGTAGATTTTATAAATCTACGCGCGCGCGAACAAAAGTATGCCGGATTTTATAAGATCTTATAAAAGCCGGGGTCGGCGCGCGCTACCTGTTCCCTCCGAGGCCGCTCCGAAATCGGAGCGGCCTCGGAGGGAACTTTCCTTCTACCCCCCGCACCTTCCCCTCCCTTCCCCTACCTAACCCACCCCCAGCCCTATCTAAACCTTCCCCCTACCTTTGTTGTTAAGGTTACGCCTGCCGGAGGCAGGTGTAACTTTGCGCGCGCCAGCGGGCTGCTGGCGCGCCATCACCCGACCCGGGGGCTGGTCCGGAGGCCTCAACCACACCCCCGGGCCGGCACCATGCCCCCGACATGCCCCCCAGAACACCCCGAAATTCGTGCCGCCCACCCCCCTTGTGAAGCCCCGGGACTTACGCGCGTCCTGGGGTTTGCGCGCACCACCGAGCCTATGCAAAATAGGCTCGATGCGCACAGGGGGGTTTTAAAAGGGTTACGCGCGTACCTTATGCGCGAACCCTTTTAAAATCCAGCCCTTATTTTGTCTGTCTGTCTGTGTACCCATTAACCTTCAAACCACTTGACCTACAGCAACCCAATTTCAGAATAAGTATATTTACACAAAAGCTAGAAAACAAATTAATATTTTCCCAGAAACCTTAAGGGGCTGATTTTAAATCCTATGCGCGCTGGGTACATTTGTGCGCGCTACCTGGCCCTACGGGGAGGCCCAATGGCTTTCCCCGTTCCCTCCGAGGCCGCTCCAAAATCGTAGCGGCCTCGGAGGGAACTTTCCTTTCGATCCCCCCCCACCCTTCCCCTATCTAACCCACCCCCCCAGCCCTACCAAAATCCCCCCCTACCTTTGCTGTCAAAGTTACGCCTGCCTTGGGCAGGCGTAACTTGCGCGTGCCAGCCAGCTGCCAGCATGCGAAACTCCAGTACGGCCGCTGTGCTGGAGGACTCGGGACCGCCCCCGGACCGCCCCATTTTCAAAGCCCCGGGACATACGCGCAGGGTGGGGTTTAAAGAGTTACCCCTAAGGATTTAGCCCAAAAATGAAAAAAAAATCCTTTTTCCTTTTGCCCAAAATTGGTTTTAGAAAAAACACGCTCTGCAATTATTTTCTTACTTGTTATGGTTAATCTTCCATCTCTAACCTTCTAACAAAGCTCTCTTTTTTTGTATTGCAATGAATTTACATTGTCTAAAGCATTCAGATCCTTTTTCTATTATATCTGTATCTGTTTGTAGCTATATTTTTTAAATTCTTTTCCATATAAAATGTACCTAATAAAGTAGATGACATAGCAGTGTATGAAATTATTAAATTGCATTGTATATTTTCCCAGTGTGCAGTGGAAAATTAGATATTGGATATCATGATGATGTGACAGCTGAGGAATAATTAATGACTGTGTAATAGATCATCTTGATACCTAATAATAACCTTTTTGATTCATTTGACCGATATGTAATTTCAGGTCACTTCACCCCTATAATTTGAGTACATTCATATTTGCATATATGCAAAATGCAAGCCATCACTGCCCACAGAGTTCATTTCCAATAAACCTGAAAGCAGGTGCTTATTTGTCAGAATATTTTTAGCAAGAATTCTTCCAACCTGACATCTCTGTCGCATAACGGGGAAAGCCTTAAGACACACAGATTTGTTTTTGCCAAGTATTGCAATGCCAAATTCTGCTGCTGTGCATCATGGATTGCTGGCACGCTAATTTTCCACAGTCATAAGTCCAACTCCTTTTGGACTTTTTATTGATGCTTTAATAAAGATGATTTTTTAAAAAATTTAATCCCTTGTTTAGAGCTCCTGATTCAGCCTCTGTGAATGAAAGCAATGCCGCTGCCTATTTTCAATGGTAATATCCTCCGAGCACTCCTGATTCGAAAATATTAAAATACAGAAAACAGAGGAGAAAAAAAAACATAGCATGTATTAACTATGTAAACTGCCATTCTATCTGACAAGGCATTTTTCCAAATCTTTTCCATTAAGCATGATTTACATTTAAAATTTCATGGATTCAACTGATTTATTATTGTGTCATCGTTTTTATTGATCACGTATTTGAACATGTGTTGAGAACTGGCTTTACCAGTAGACGGGCATAAGCCAAACTGAAATTATGTTGCAATACAAAATATTAGGCTACACAACACCAGAATGCTCTCATTTCTTCCTTATTTTGCAGGGTTGCAAATGAGTACCCTTGGGTCTCCTGTTCTCACTCCTCTGTGGTCTTCTCTCAGGGGATCGTCTTTACCTATTGTAGCATCCAAATACTTGCCATCGGCAGGGGACCCATTTATCGCATTTATTCTTTTCTACATCGTATACTTTGATGCGGTGCTAATAAAATATTGAAATTTATCAGATTAGAAATTCATCATCGATCTCCAAAAGTCAACCATGCTTTTCTGTACACCTCAGCAGCAACCCCCGTACGACCACACCACTCAAATGTTAGCAACATACACAAAACATATGCTAGAAAGGAATTTGCCTTGGGAGAACAAGAAGCAAGCAGAAGCTTTGTCTCTTCTTTTAATTCATCCTGTGCCTATGGTATAAAAAGCTTTCGGGATTCTGGCCCTAAGTGGAGGTTAGCACATGTTACTGGTAGAGAGAAGGCTTGATGAGAAATCCCCAAGAGATCCTATTTGCATTCTGGTTTATGGAAGCGCTTGTCTCAAGTTATCTTCACTATCACTGTCCTCCCTGCCCTCAAGAGGGAACATGTTCAAACCACTTGTAAAGGAGGAAGGCTGTTATTTTCTGAGAAGGACATAGGTGTAGGCAACCAAATGGCCCTTACAGTCCTAGAATAAATTGCTATGCATTTCCATGAGGCGTAGCAATGTAAGATATCACTTTCGCTCCTTGTTGCATAAATGATTTCCCGTGGTACCATAAATTAGGGCGAGAAAATGGCATAGTTCACTATTATCAGGGATTATTTTTTTTTCTAAAATGAAACAAAACAAAAGATTCCAGTCCTCATATGCAAGGCCATCCTTTGAGTGCACAGGGATAACCGCACAGGGCCCAGTCCCCAGGGTAGCCCCGCCCTATGCAACAGGCATAGAGCCTATGAAAAGACAGCAGTGCAAATACGTCACTGGTCCCTTGAACATGAACTGCGCGAAATACAAAGACGGAGATGCTGAACATTCACATCCCCAAAACGAGCATATTATTTAAATCACTACACCAAAAATAAAATGTATTTTTCCTACCTTTGTTATTTGGACATTTTGGACCTTAATACCCCTCCTACCTAACACACACACACACACACACACACACAAACACAACAGCAATCATGGAAGCATGGCACCCCCAACATAAGACCTTCCCCTCCCTTAGTGACCCCAATATAACACCTAGCCCTCTTCCCTGAGTTGATGCTGGGCCCCGGGAAAGAAAAAGGTTTCAGCCTGGCTGTTGGGAAGAGAGGTATGGGGAGAGAGACCGAAAGGGCTTCTTCCAGTCTCCGCTCCCCCCCCCCCCCCCTTCTTCTGCCAGCAGGCGAATCCCCTAGGTCCCCTGGGCCCAGCAACAACCCTCTTCTCTCCCCACCTCCCTGCTCAGGCAGCAGTCTCTTTTCCCCATGTCCTTCCCTCTGCCGCAGCTCTCTGGATCTTCACTCTCCCCTTGGGGGCAGTACTACCGCCCTGGCTATTTCAGTAGAAGCTACAAAGGCCCTTCAGGGTGACGAGACAGGGAGGGGGGGAGGGCAGGGATAGCATGTGGGCAGAGCTCCGCCACTGCAGCACACATCTCCCTGGTTCTGATGAACCTACTGGAGCACGCACCTTCCGCATTCTCCCATGGGCTCGTTGCAGACAGGGCTCAAGATGCCTGTGTTCTCCTGTGGACCCAGGGTGATTGGCTGGAGACAGTCAAATTACTCTGCACACCTGTACAGAAGAGAGGATGGGGGGGAGTGGAGGCGGGTTCCAGGCACCGGCTTATTTCTGGAGCCTACAAGGCAATTCAAACAGGCAGCGGATAAAACTCCCCTGACAATTGTATTAGTCTACATTGCGCCGACTTCACATCCATGTTTTCAGATATGGATTTGTGTTGATTTTAGGGCACTCGAAGGGTTTTCCATCCTGACTTACAAGGATTGTATGTTAAGGAGAGGTGTCACTGGATTTGACAGTGGTTTTCAAACCTCTTCTTCCTTAAGGAACCCTATTATAATATATCGTGAAATTCTGTGGAACCTCCAACTTCCTCCCCCTGCGGTATTTATAATGATGATAACAACAATGAAGGAGCTTCCAAGACCATGTGCGACGTCGCGAGCATTTTGCACGACTTTAATCCAGCGGAGGACGGAATTAGCATTACGTCCCACCTCTTTGGTTTTCCATGGGTGGCCTGGGTGAAAACGGGTCAAAACTTAGCCTTCTGTAAGAGAGCCCCCCCATACATGGGGGAACGGAGTCCCTCTGAAAGTGGAACACATGAATGGATAGGGAAGCACAGCCGGTTCTGCCGCTTTCATCCGCAGTGATTTGTGGCTAATTACCATTTGTAATCATAAATTCAAAGGAAGAAGTCGGGAAAGGAAATGGAGATGACAAAAATCACCCTGCAGTCTATAAAACCTAGCTGAGTGTATTTTGGATGCTCCTCTACGGCATATCGCATCATTTAGTATGCACCATATTCTCTCTTAGTTTTCAAGGTTTGCTGCTTCGTTCTTCCTTCACTTTCTGGAGTATTGTCCATAGGGTAATTCCTGGTTTTAAAGCTACAACTCAGAAGAGCGAAAAATATCCCCTCCCTGTTCTCCCTATTATCGTGTATATGTTAGGCTGTCATAAAAAGCTATAGGCTTTTAAAAAGAAAAAAAAAACAATCCTTTTCATTGCAAAAAAAAAAGAGGTTTTGCCTATGTAATGAGCATCTTTTCTCAGAAGCTGTGATCTCAGAAAAGTCTAAACAGAGAGCGTCTCGTGTAGACGATACAAAAGGACCCCCAACTAGGATAAGAGGGCAGCAAGGAAGAAAGGTCCTAGAAAAGAGAGGAGCAGTGGAGAAATGAGTTCTGAAATCTCGTATAGTTCAACAAAAAAAAACAAAAACTGCCTTCCAAAATTGTCTATACATTTACGGCACTGTACATAAAAGAATACCTCAGGGACAAGGCAAAGATGCTCTTAAAAGCAAATTGTTCTTATAGCAGGAATTACTTAAGTAGGAATGAACTCTTGGGATTTGAAGAAAAAAATAAGCCAGTGTAAGTAAGCAAGTGAAAGATGTTTCCAAGAAAAAGGTTCTTACAGTATAAGAGATGCTCTTCCTAATGGAATCCAACATAAAACACTGTTATTAGCTCCGATATGCAGTATACAGTGTAATATATACAAATCTGGCTTTTGCCTAAGTTGAAAGTATCAAAGCATCCTAGAATAAAACAGTTATTTCCTGTTACCCGAAATGGTATCTCTGTCGCAAACAGCAGCTGAGATGAAAGAATAAATAAGTCAATCTTGCCTCTCTGACACCCTGTAGGGACACAGAGCATCGCCAATGGATTCCTTGAAGGCTATTGCACTGCACCAAAACCCCTCCTCACATTCAGAAGAATTAACACTCGCAGTTGTCCAGCTGAAAATTAGTCATACTTTTGAGCTGTCTGAAGTACAATTATCTAATCACAGACCTGCAATTATCTGACCAATTCATCTCTTTTAATCAATTCCATGCTACAGGCCATATGGTATACGGATCCCTACCAATTCATCTGTCTACAAATGACAAAACAATAAACCTTAATTGCTTTAATACTACAGTATAGCATATTTTATTTTATCTGCATTGGTTGGGATCAGGCTTGTTCCGGATAATGATTTTTTCTAAAGTTCCAAATAATAGGAGTTTTCTAATAAAAGAATATCAGATAATGGGCATTTTTCCAGATAATGGAACATAAGAAACCAACCAATTTTCAGATAATAGAAGGGGGTTTTTTTTCCCAGCTAAAGGAATATGGGCCGAAGGTAATGATTTTTCTTTTTCCGGATAGTAGCACTTTTGAATAAAGCAACTTCTGATATAACGAGCTCTCATGTACTTAGAGCTATTCTTCAGACTGACACTGCCATCTTCTGGAGAACTCTTGCGTTTTGCTCCCTTGTAATCCAGAATCAGCAAATCTTTTTTATGAACTATTTTGGGGGTAATTTCATAACATCGCACACAAGTTAGGGGGCAAAAATGCTCATAAGTTACACCAATTTTCAAAGCAGACTTACACACATAAGTCCAGTTGGAAAATTATCTTGGCAAAACAACGAGCACACAATCACCAGCTGCCATTTTGGGCATGTAATTTTGATGACAGAATTTGTGCACATGCTTTTTAAAATAAAAAAAAAATATGTGCCTAATTCTCAAGCCCATCCAGACTCCACCTCCTGGAACTCCTCTCCCCATATACGTAAAAGTACGCAAGGGGAGCCCAGTTTTCAACAGCCAGCATTAAGTCACCAAATGCGCAGGGAAAAGGGCCAGCAGAAACTTATACTAATATTTCATAAAGGGGCAGATTTTAAATGTTACGAGCGCGGGGTCCATTTGTGCGCGCTACCCACCGTGCACAAATGTACACCCGATTTTATAACATGCGCGTGCTGCCGCGCGCATCTTATAAAATCCGGGGTTGGCGAGGGCAAGGGGGTGCACACTTGTGCACCTTGCACGTGCCAAGCCCAAGGGGAGCCCCAGTGGCTTTCCCCGTTCCATCCAAAGGAGGGAACTTTTTTTTCGATCCCCCCCACCTTTCCCTCCCTTCCCCTATCTAACCCACCCCCCAGCCCTAACTAAATCCCCCCCCCACCTTTTTTTCAGGAGTAACTTGCGCGCGCTGGCCGGCTGCCGGCGCACCATGCCCCAGCACAGGCCGCTGTGCCAGAGCACTCGGGACCGCCCCCCGGACCGCCGCCATGCCCCCACCTCGGACCTCTGCCACGCCCCCCAGCCCTGCCCCCGGACCGCCCATTTTTGAAAGCCCCGGGACATACACGCGTCCCGGGGCTTGCGCGCGCCACCGAGCCCTTGCAAAATAGGCTTGGCGCGCGCAGAGGTAGGTTTTCGGGGATTACGCGCATAACCCTTTGAAAATCTATCCCAAACTGCAAGACAGGGGCTACGCAGTTCATAAAATACCATTTATTTCTGCCTAAAAGTACACGCTTATATTTCAATATGCGCGCATATCTCTAATGCAGGAAAATGCATACTTTACCAATTTTATAAAATCATACACATATATTTTATGCAAGTAATAATTGTAGCAAGTATGCCTAATAACTCAGTTATACATGGAGGCATGCAATTTATAAAGATTGTGCATACTCTGCTTCTGAAAATACTTGAGCGTGTACTTGCAATCACCCAGTTCACCCAGATCCTCCAGCACTTCACCCTAAACCTTCCCCCAGCATGTGATCCAGACCTCCCACCCAAAAACTGCAGAGAAATGACAAGTGCACTTTCGATTCCGCCATTTCATTAGCAAGTGTGAAAGTGCATGGACAAGTCTGGTAATGTGGGTGTTGGAGAGGGCTATGGAGGCCCTGGCTCTCTTTCTTGGGGGCAGGGTGGTGCCAGAAGGCCTTGGGTATGACATTTTTTTTAAACAAATACAAAAATATACACAAATTTGGGGATATTTTCATGGAGAGACCATTTTCGGTTCATTCCACTTTCGGTTCATTCCACAAGGGAGATATGCGCACAGCTAGGCAGCTTTGAAAATATGGTGGGTGCGCGTCAGCCCAACTTGTGTGTACATTTCCCAATTTTAGCATGTGCCAGGCTTTTAAAATTCATTCTTAAGTTGTTAGCCAGCTAGAAACTTACCTGGGTAAGTCAGAGGCAGGCCAGGGGTATTCTGGAACAGAGAAAAGTTATTCAAATACGTTTTCTGGCTAACTTTAGGATTTCCTCAGAACAGTGTTAAATTTAGACAAATAAAACTTACCTAGCTAACTTTCAGATAGCCAAGTATATTCAGTGGTGCACTTATGCTGCTGAATATTTGGTATAAATTAGCTGGCTAAGTTTATCTGGTTAACTTGGGACCAGATTCATAAAGGCTTTTCTCCCATTTTGTATCTATGGGAAAAACCTTAGCTAGATATCCCACACTGAATATGCACTTCTAGAAGTCCTAGCAACAAAATAGGCACCCATGTAGCCAGGCCTACCTGGCAAGCTGTGTATTCCTCACATTGATTGGGTTGGTGTGGCAGGTTTGTGGTAGCCAGGTGCCATTCAGAAAGGCTATGGGTCCTAGAAATCCAATGTGATGGCATTGTCTGCTGGAGTTTTGACCCCAAAGCCAAGAGCGGGCAACTCACAGACAGGCAGGATTGGCAGATTATAATTTAAGCAGGGGCAGGATGTCATCTGCCTGTGATGGCCACCTTCCCCTCGGGTGATGGCAGCCAGCAGAATTTGGACAAGAACAACAGGAAACACAAGGCGCACACTAAGACAATATAGAATCCGAACCTGGAAACAAGAAGAGGCCCACAGAAGGGTATAACCTTTGCAGGAAATCTTGGAGATATAAAGGCACAGAAGCAGTGTAGGACCACTTCAGGTAGACTGGATTCATGAAGCAAACTAGGACCAAACAGGAACACAGGTTTCATGAAGCAATCTAGGATCAAACAGTAATATTAGATACATAAAACAATCTAGGCATAAACAGCAATATGAAACACAGTACTGAGGCTAGGATCATGAAGACCAAATATAGGACCATGAAGACCAAGCTCTGACAAAGTGCAGGAACAAAATGGCCACCAGCAGGATGTGTGGGACACAGAGCTGGGAGTATTAACCAGAGTGTCCAAGAGGCCCACTGCCGCTGTCTGTGGTGGGAGGCAAGAATTGCCCAACTAAACTTCACAACAGATGTTCAGGTAACAACCATGCTGGTGTTGGTGGATGTATGGATTATTGTGGGATCTTGTGATTAGACATGGGAGGGGAGAGGAGATGGATGTGAACTACAAAGGGGGTCCTGCATGCTACCCAGGAGGGTGGAGTACAATGAAGGAAGATGATAAAAACTGCCTTGGATAAGGAATAATATCCTACAAGTGATTGTGCTCTGTGACTGGTGCCTGGATTATACCCTTTGCAGTGTAGACAGGAATATCTGGGCAAATTGGATGAGCCTATTAGTCTTTTTCTGCCATCATCTACTATATTATTATATAACATTCAATTTCAAGGCATACAAATACATTTTATATCCTCAGACAATGTTCTAAAATCTTTAGAAAAGACCCTTTAATTTTGCTTAGAAAAATATCTTACGATGCACCCAATAGGTCTAAAGATGAATGAACAACTTTGAGAAAAAAAAAAGACAATATGAAGAGATCTGTAGCAAAAGATTAGCAATTTAGTGGTGAGAGGCTCCATGGGGTTGCCACCTGTCCCATGTCAACCCCAAGAGGATGATCCTTGAGCTTCCTGTTTGAAGGGGTTAATAAACACGTGGATAATGGTGAGCAGGTGGATGCAGTGTATTTGGATTTTCAGAAAGCATTTGACAAAGTCTCCCATGAGAGACTCCTGAGAAAAATAAAAAGTCACAGGAAAGGAGGCAATGTACTTTTGTGGATTGCAAACTGGTGGTCAGACAGGTGGATAAGGTGAAAGCCAGAAATATGCTTGGAAGTATAGGGAGAGGAATGAGCAGCAGAAAAAGGAGGAGATATTGACCCTGTATAAGTCCCTCGTGAGACCTCATTTAGAATACTGTGTACAATTCTGGAGGCAATAACTTGAAAAGGATATAAACTGGATGGAATCGATCCAAAGGGTGGCTACTAAAATGGAGAGGGGGAGGGAATCAGCAGGGTTGTACAAGGTGCTTACTCCTGCCTCTGTTCTGGGCCACTGTGGCCCTGCTGTCCACCAGCTACATTTTCTTGAATATACAACTGGTGAGCCATGAGAGAGTGGGAAGCAGGCACATGGTGCTGAAGGGAGAAGAAGAGCTAAGATTATTTTAGGAGGTGCCATTTTATTGCATGGATGGACAAGTAGTCCTCTGAGGCGTCAGATCTACAACTCCTACATGCAAAGAGGCAAAATCAGGCCTGACCTAGTTTGTCCCTTTTCGTATGGTTCTGTAGGGCCAACCTCATCAAGAAGAGTTTAATTTCTGAATAACATTAAAGTTTTAACTCAACTAGAGGAGGGAGTGGAACTGTTGTGTTGATTAGAAAAAAAAACCCTAAACTTTGACCACAGTACCTCTAAAAGCCTTATTCTGTGGCTTCCACTGAACTCACTGCATTCACTAGCTGAAAGAAAACAGTGATTATTAAAAAGTCAATTGTCATTCTTCCTCTTTAGAAAAATTCCTATTAAAGATAAAGCCAATTTTAATTAGATGAAGTATCCAATTACAGTAATTACATTTTTTTTAAATTCACATCATGAGGATGACCCTTTTTAAAAGGGTTGCAGGAATAATTAGTGTATTCATATTAACCAAAATGCATTGGATAATATTTATACCCAGAAGGCAAAGTACATTACACATATTTCACTTTGGGGACAGCTTGCAAATGTTTTGGCAGCTGCATGAATATTTATAGGCGAGTGTGTGCTTTAGCAAGATTATGTGAGAAAGTATTTATATGCTCACAAATTTTTACCCACGGGAAAAGTGTACATAAAGTGCAGCACAAAGATTATGGGTATGCAAAGTATGATTTAAGCAGGGAATTTATATCGATCATTTTCATTAATTGGAGCAGACAACTTTTAAAACTTCAAAATGGTCATACGGGCCAAAAAAAGTAACTTTTACATTATGTGCAAAGATAACGGCGCATTCAGCACATCGATGTGAGTGAAATGTTTTGTAAATTCTCTAAAATGAACTAGTCAATTCACCAGGCACAGATGCCTTTCATTCCCATAGGGGAGAATGACAGAGTTCTTGTTATTCTCCCTCCCACTCAATTATTCTGATAGTAGCTGAACATTTTTGGTAATGGGCTTGATGGTCAGAGGCCCCCATGGTCTTTGAGGGAGACAAGTATCTTGAATGTATCGGAAATTCTGCCCCATTCAGTTTGTATCTGCATGGAAAACAATTTCGGTTTGGTTTGTTCATGTGATTTATTTTGCTTGGTTATTCGTTTCATTTGGTTCAGGTCCCAAAATTCCATTCAATTATTTTGTTCATTTTGTCATTCATTTTCCATTAAAGTCCACAAGGGAAGCAATGCATTCTGTTCTGAGCTCTAAAATTGGAGTTTTCTATCCAAGTTTAATGAAGCTTGTAGGCAGGCAACAACAGAAGAAGGAACACTCCAAGAAACCAAGAGTAAGGCTGTGGTAACTTGGGTGATAGCGGCTTGGAAACAACCAGAGAAATAAGGAGGTAGATTCTAGCTGTTCCTTAGGTGTAGTTTATTTACAGTGGAAAAATCAAAATAATCAGTGCAGCTCACCATATCGTCAGGTATTAAACAGTCCTTAAATGTAACAGGTCTTGGCATACAGTGGGCCTCTGCCTGCTCCTCAGAGCCTGCTTAACTCTTCTAGGCCCTTATACTCTGGTGAAGGGCTCCTTCTTTCACCTAGGATTCCCTGTGGGTCTGGATCTTAAGGAGGACTGGGTGAGACAGCTATGCCCAGACCCTTAAGGTAGTCTGAGGGAGTTTCCTATAGACTCCTTCACAGGGGTATGTTAAACATAGAAACATAGAAACATAGAAATGACGGCAGAAGAAGACCAACCGGTCCATCCAGTCTGCCCAGCAAGCTTCACACATTTGTTCTCATACTTAACTGTTTCTCTTGGCTCTTAGTAACCTTATGTTCTAATTCCCTTTTCACCCCCACCATTAATGTAGAGAGCAGTGCTGGAGCTGCTTCCAAGTGAAATATTAAGTTTGATTAGTTGGGTAAGCGGCAGCATAGCTCTCTGCCATGAAGCAGAGGGCAATGCTGGAAATGTGTGAAGTATCAGTTTTTCTTTTCCCCTGTCATTGAAGCAAGGAGTCATGCCGGACATGCACCGAAAGTGAAGAATGCCTTGAAAGTCACATTAACTATCATCAAATATTGAAAAGCCTAATAATTGGTAATACCTATAAGCCCATGAACCCATCCCTGTTTTTTTTTCTTTTTTTCTTTTCTTTTTTTAATTGGGAGATGGATGCCCTTCATCCTTCTACTCTGTGAAGGTGGACACCTACCACCGGCCACTGGCATCCCGCTCCGTTAATGCCTCTGTGGCTACTGCCGCTCCATGCAGTGTTTTACTACCTGCTCTTTATATGCGTCCTCTAGAACTGATGGATCCCATCCCTGGGTTTTTTTATTTTTTATTTAATTGGGAGATGACAGCCCTCCATCCTTCCGCTCCGTGAAGGTGGACACCTACCACTGGCCACTGGCATCCCGCTCCGTGAATGCCTCTGTGGCTACTGCCGCTCTGTGCAGTATTTTACTACCTGCTCTTTATATGGACACCTACCACTGGCCACTGGCATCCCGCTCCGTGAATGCCTCTGTGGCTACTGCCGCTCCGTGCAGTATTTTACTACCTGCTCTTTATATGTGTCCTCTAGACCTGATGGATCCCATCCCTGTTTTGTTTTTTGTTTTTGTTTTTTATTTAATTGGGAGATGACAGCCCTACATCCTTCCGCTCCATGAAGGTGGACACCTACCACTGGCCACTGGCATCCCGCTCCGTGAATGCCTCTGTGGCTACTGCCGCTCCGTGCAGTATTTTACTACCTGCTCTTTATATGCGTCCTCTGGACCTGATGGATCCACAATATTTATCCCATGCCCCTTTGAAGTGCTTCACAGTTTTGGACTTCACCACTTCCTCCGGAAGGGCATTCCAGGCATCCACCACTCTCTCCGTGAAGAAATTCTTCCTGACATTGGTTCTTAGTCTTCCTCCTTGGAGCCTCAGCTCGTGACCTCTGGTTCTGCTGATTTTTTTCTGTTGGAAAAGGTTTGTCATTGTCTTTGGATCGTTAAAGTTTTTCAAGTATCTGAAAGTTTGAATCATATCACCCCTGCTCCTCCTTTCCTCCAAGAATTGCACCAAGAATGGCATGAATAGCCCAAGACACCATCGCAGGGGCAAAGCAGACCAAACAGAGGCACAACCACCACAAGGGACTAAGGGGGTTATTTTCTAAGGCTATCGCATGTAAAAAGGGACTTTTCGCGTGTGATAGCTTGCTGGGGGCATAGTTAGGAGGAGTAGGGGCAGCAAGGAGGCAGATACGGTGCTATCTTTGCTGGCGGCGATAAGGTAAGACACATTATTGCCGCCAGTAGCACACCCAATAGCACCACCTTTCATGGTGACGCTACTGGGTGCGAAATATGGCAGCGATAAAACTGCAGTGATGCGATCGCTGCCAGCTTTTACAGGCCCGCCCCCCCCCCTTCACCCCCCCCCCGCCACCCATTACTGCTGGGATTCACCACTCTCGGCGAAAATGGAAAATCCCGGCCTAAGTGAGGACTAAGGCATCAAAAGGAGTTGCATCATGATCCTCAGGCACAGATTTCAGAGTGAGGCAGCAAGAGAAGTATCATCAAAATCCCAAAGAATAGAGTGAGGAGTAAAGCAGGAAGAAGAGTGGCATCAAAACCCCAAATCAAACAATTCAGAATGAGATAGTAAGCACAGTGGTATCAACACCTCAAGACACAGAGGGGCAGGTAAGCGAGAAGAAGAATGGCATCAAAACTGAAAGGCAAGGTAGCAAGGACAGTGGTATCAACATTCCAAGGCAGAGAGTGATAAGTAAGGCAGGAAGAAGAGTTGCATAAAAAATCCCGTAGCATCTAAAGAGAAGCAAAGGGCACCAACAACAGTGGCATTAACATTCCACCATACCACATCGAAAGAGGGTCAAAGCAGCAAAGAGTGACCTGAAGACCCAACGCGCTAAAAGAGAGGCAAAGGGCACCAACAATAGTGGCATTAATGCTCCACTGTGGCGTCGGAAGTGGATCCTTGGGCCGAGGTGGGGTTGACGCAACCCGTAGGTAAGGACCTACGGGTCCCCACCGTCGGCAGGTAGAGTGGGTTGAAAGGCAGAGGCCGCTGGAGCTTCACCTATACCAGCCCTCGTTCCCCACGGGTTGAGCCTTTGGGTGCCGGGGCTGGCAGGACTTAGGTGGGCCTCTGTGTATAGTTGCAGGAAAGGTGGATTCAGCCCAGAGACAGCAGGCGAGGAAAGGTACAGTTCTAATTTGGACTGGATAATGTCCTGGAAACGTGGGCGCCAATGGAATGAAGGCAGGCAGAGGGCATTCAAGCAAAGATAGGCCAAAGCCTGATGAATGCACGTCCAGGAAGTAGACAGAAGAGGCATCCAATGGTAGACTTGAGTCAGGACTGGCGGTAATCCAGAGGCAATGGCAAGCAAGGCTGAGGTCTGATCATGGAGATAGTCAATAGCGTAGTCAAGCAAAGCTGAGGTCTGATCAAGGAGATAATCAATAGCGTAGTCGGGCGAAGCGAAGGTCTGAGCTGGAGATAGGTTGTAGCGTGGTCAGGCGAAGCAGAGGTCTGGGTCTGGAGATAGGCTGCAGCATGGTCAGGCGAAGCAGAGATCTGGGTCTGGAGATAGGCTGTAGTGTAGTCAGGCGAAGCAAAGTCAAAGTCCATGTAGTCAATCCAAAGCATACGCTGAGCAGGAACAAGGAAACAGGAACCAGGAACAAGGAATCAGGAAAGCAGGGAAGAGATGAATCTCTAGTAACAACAAGTACTCGACCAGCAAGGAGACCTGTTGCAAAGGCAATGCTATGGAGCGGAGCCTGAACTTAAATACTATGAATAGTTTGACGTCATCCGGGGCCGTGGCTAGGTTCCTGCCACGGTCCCTTCATAAGGATCAGCGAGGGTCGCGATGTGAATGGTGGCATCTCTCTGTGGGCCATGCAGAGAGGCCCGACGAGTAGTGGCATCAGGACCGGGAACACTGGAGACTGTAGCAGGGCCGGAGGCACCGGGGGAGGCTCGAGGACGTAGCTGGCGGCCCACACAGCAATTGATTAATTAGAGCGTCTTCCCTGCCTAATGCACATCCTTTTGCTGAAGTGATAATCTTCTTGCTGATGCGGACCTGTTAGTGCCCCGCTCCCCCTTCGCAGGGCACCCCTTCTTTTGATCCCAGCGGCTATGAGGTTGTGTAGATACACATAAAAAAACCCTAGGAAAATAGGGTAAGAATAAATACAAACAACAAGGGACACTCCGGGGGAGAAGGAGTAATTGACAATGCTGCATTACTGAATATAGGACAGAAGCGGAGGGGAGGTTTACCATCAGGTCCGCTGGGATCAAAAGAAGGGGTGCCCTGCAAAGGGGGAGCGGGGCCCTAACAGGTCCGCATCAGCAAGAAGATTATCACTACAGCGAAAGGATGGGCATTAGGCAGGGAAGACGCTCTAATTAATCAATTGCTGTGTTGTAGGGCAAAGACAAGAAGATAACAAATTAAGTATGAAACAGGGTAGGATAAAATCAAATGAATGAGAGACACCCTGGGAAGGGAGAGTAATTCACAACGTAAAAGGCGGAAGGTAGCGCAATTAGATGATAGAACAGCAGCGGACGTTGTAGGGAAAGGTTTACCATCAGGTCCGCCGGACATGAAGAAGGAGAGGCCCGAGGGAGGAGCGGGTCTCTGATAGGTCCCACATTGTGAAATGTTTATTAACCCAAAATAAAGTGCAGTTTATAGTGGAAATATGCACTAATCAAGTAAATGTTGTGTCATAATGAAATAAAACATAAAAAACAAGTGGGACTTGATTACACTAGGTCTGGTAGTGGATAGGACGCGACTTTTGAAGATCAGGTGGGGTCATAAATTAAATTGATTTGGTAGCACCCCAGGGTGCCGGCAGCCTCGGTCTGAGGGGGCCAGTAGGGATTGGCCCATGGTAGGTTTAAAAGCAGGTAGAGTAGAGCGAGACACCGGAACAAAAGATGAAGGCATCACTCACCTTAAGAAAATTGTTCACACGCGAATAGTAAGTATTAAGCCTGAGTAGTGGTACAAATACAATTTTATTATATTATGAATTGAATTTAATCAAATTTTATTCTTTTAAAAGATGCTTCTTTAATTGTGGACCCGTAGAACGGACACAGTAGAATTCTCTCCTGCAGTCCCTGAAGCAGGCAACGTGTTGCCGAAACATGGCCAATGTCAGGCAGGCGGATCCAAACCCAATAGAAGTGGTGGTAATGGCGGCAGCCTAGATAAGTACAAAAAGGAGAAAAATACGGGGTAGGTCGAATATAACGCCGGGGAGAAGTGAAGCAAGAAAATGGACACATAAAAAGTACAATATATAAAAAGTATTGAATAATAAAATAAAGAGCAAAATACAGGGCTATCAAGTCGGACAATCACAATTACAAAGTGGTTGTCCTAGAATATAGGACATTACCACATATCAAGGGGTTCCCTTGAAGAGTGGGTGTTGGAGATTTTCTATGTAAAGGGAACGAGGTTAGTTGATGGATAGTAATTTCCCAGCAATCATTTTGCCTTTTTCAATACAAGAGATTTTTGGTAGACTTCATGTTTTAAAACTATCAGCTTTGGTTAATTAAATTAATGGCCTTAAGCATTAATAGATGGAAAGTCCATCCAATGGTGATACTGTATTTACTGTACCCAGTAAAAAATGTAAAAATGCTGCGTATTATCGTTTAAACAATAACATGATCCAGAATCCATGATGTGTGTCATTGTTCTTTGATTTCAGTTATGCACAGACATTTTGTGGTATGATTAATGCCATGTTCAAACCTTAAATGATACAAGGAATAAATCCAAACTTGATCAAACTGCAGTCCAACACAAAACAAAAATGTGATCTGTCTCACTGCTCCAGGCCTGGTTCTGGCACGTCAACTCTACTGCGTCCATTCTCCTTGCTGTTAACTGGATGTGTTCATTCCTTGCACTTCCCATCTGGAGCCTCCTTGACTCTCCCTCTCTTTCTCTGAGGGATCGATTTATAAAACCATGATAACACGCGTTGCACGTTATTAGTCAAGAGATCCCATTGGTGTCAGTGGAGCCTTTTTTTTTTTTATTTTATTAATAATGTAGGTTAATGCATTTTATTAAATAGACCCTTGCATTTGAAGATTCCCCAATCATTAATCTCTCTATCTCAGCTAATATACTTTTTTGCTTCAGTCTTAACCAAAGGTTGTAAATTACTTGCGTGTGTGGAGCATTTTTGGATATGAATCGTGTGATTAATGTGCAGTTACATGAGGGCTTTGCAAATGCAGCACATGCAGATCTCCACTATTTTACTGACAGACTTGTCCACCTGAGTGTTAAAACAAATCTAATTATACATCAAAGGAAGACTATTCAGGAAAAACACTTGTGTTATACAAGTATCTGTCTCCATACAAAAGCCTGTAATGAGTCTCCCTGCAATTAGAGATGGACAAAACTCATACAAACTGGGGGACTTTGATAATCAGAGCTGAAATGGAACAAAATGTAAACTGAGTCAGATAGTTTGCATTACTGATGGTTCAGTTCAGTTTTCCATATCCGCCTGGCTTGGATCTCTTTGATCGAATTCAGGTATTGTAATTCTCACTTCAATTTTAAATGCTGAAAACTTTGAATCTGTGCATATTCACATAAATGTGAGGCACTATAAGTAAAATCATATTTGAAACAAAAATCAGAGTTAAAATTGAACCTGGACAAAGCTGGTACTAATTATCTGAGTAAATTCAAATCTAATATTCACAGATCTCAGCCTGGATTTGAACTAAATTGGTTCATCCACTACTAGTCACCATCTAAAGGTTTTAGTTTCTTTAGGTAAAAATGCTTATCGTTAGGTGAATAAAATTTGCCTTAAGGAAAAAAACGAAGCTATATTCCCCTTGGGTAACAGCACAACAGCGACACCTACTGGACAGCTCAGGATTGCATTTATGCCAGGTTCCCACAGGAACTGTGTGGTCCATGTCCAGGGGCAGATTGGCCTATGGGGGGATCGGGCTTCCCCCGGTGGGCTGGTCTAGCTGGTCACGTGGTCTCGACCGCGTGACTAATGGTCTCTTGCAGCCTGCACTGCAGTATCTTCCTCAGCCCAGTGACCTCCATCAAGGTAGGTGGTGATTGCAGCAATAGTATGGTAAAACCCCCCCCCCCCCCCCCCCCGGAAGCATGGCTGATTACTGACACAGGTGGTAGCTGCACCCAGCCAGCCCCCTCCGGAGACCAAGCCGGCAGGGGCTGAAGAAATTAAAATCGAGGCCGGCGGGGGCCGAAGAAGTGAACACCGGTGCTGGTAACCGCCGCCGGAGACCAGCTGTTCAGCTGGGGGCCTTAGATCGGAAGGGTGCTTCTGTGTGTGTGTGTATGTGAGAGAGGAATGGTGCTTCTGTGTGTGCGTGTATGTGAGAGAGGAATGGTGCTTCTGTGTGTGTGTGTATGTGAGAAAGGAATGGTGCTTCTGTGTGTGCGTGTATGTGAGAGAGGAATGGTGCTTCTGTGTGTGCGTGTATGTGAGAGAGGAGTGGTGCTTCTGTGTGTGCGTGTATGTGAGAGAGGAATGGTGCTTCTGTGTGTGCGTGTATGTGAGAGAGGAATGGTGCTTCTGTGTGTGCGTGTATGTGAGAGAGGAATGGTGCTTCTGTGTGTGCGTGTTTGTAAAGCCTTTGCTACCTGTTGTTACCTGTTAACCAAGGAGATGTTCGGAACGTTCCGTGGTATATAAAAACTGTTAAATAAATAAATAAATAAATAAATAAATATATTGTATATGTAATTGGGTACCCATGGGCCAGTATGGAGAAAAATCCCCCGGGCCACTATTTTCCCACAATCCGCCCCTGTCCATGTCTCTTGGGTCAGAGGATTGTCACTGCGATGACAGGGCTGGAAGTGAGTGCGAATAAAAGTTATAGCACCTTAGCCAGTAAGGGCAGATTCCAGTTGAGCTGTCAGGAGGAGGAAACTGGGGTAAAAAGAAAAAAAAAGCATTCAATAATTTATATGCTCACTACAGAAATGTAATGTTAGGTCTGTCTGTTTCTAGGGAAATACTCCCCTGAAACTTCCACGGGGCTAATGTACTAAAGGGTCTTAACTGCATTGCAAGCTCTAAATAAGCTTGTGGTAGTTTTAATGTGAAATCTATGCTAATGAGGCAATGATATGCAAAACTATGTGAAACAGCTCATTATCTACAGGCGCAGTGAAAAGGTATGTCCAGAACCTCCTTTGCAAATGATTAACACAAAAGATTATTATCGGCTGTTAGTACACGCAAAAGCATTGGGCCGGATTTTAAGAGGTACGCGCGGGCGTACATTTGTGCGTGCAACCCGGCGCGCACAAATGTGCACCCGATTTTATAACATGCACACACAGCCGTGCATGTTATAAAATCGAGTGCCGGCGCTTGATCCCCGGGCCCAGCGGCAGTGGAGAGGCCTCTGGCCATGCCCACATCCCGCCCCCCAGACCGCCCCACCCACACCCCTCCCATTTTTTCAAGCCCCGGGACTTACACACGTCCCGGGGCTTGCACGCGTCGCCGGGCCTATGCAAAATAGTCTCGGCGTGCATAAATCCACCTGGATTTATGAGCGTAGGCTTTGAAAATATGCCCCATTGCGTTCACGCATGTTAATGGCCAATGTTGGCACACATTAGCATACTGGCCTCTCAGTCATGAGGAAAGCACAGGAGATTGCTCGCCAACGTATGATGTAGGATTTTCTTTAATATCCATCCATAAGTTTGCTAAGGGAGATTTTTTATCAAAGAAAACAGTTCTGTGGTTATCAAGGTGCGGGGCACAGGGTTCACCCATTGGGGGTGAGGGACCTGGGGTGAATCAATGGAGTAACTGCAGCACTGATGTGAGCAGAGGGCAGGGCTACTACAGCAAGGCAGGGCCCTCACAAAGCATGGGCCCAGGGGCCATTGACTCAATTTGTCTCCCCCCTCCCCCCCCCAAAGATAGCCCTGATGAGACAATTTGTAAATTTGAACATCATTCACCTTAAGAGCTCTTTGTAGGCAGCAGTAACTTTTTAAGACTGCAATTTTCAAAGAGACAATCATGGATAAAACATGCAAATTGCAATTCTGAAAATTACCCATCCATTAGATGCGTACTTTTACCCGCATTGTAGTGGGAGAGGTCCCAGACCGGGGTTAGGTCGAGGGAGAAAGCCACGTACATAGTTTTTGGATTTTCAAAACTATGCATTGTAGTTTTGGTTGGATAAAGTATCATCATGGGGGGGGGGGTTGGGGGGGAAAAAAAAGCAAATGCAGATAATTTCCCCTGGAGTAGTTTTCAATGTTAAAGGCCTTATTTCCAAGTTATATGACCTGTTGCTATCACAAGAAAATAATGAAACAATTAAGAAAATAGAAGCAATGGGAAGGTATTTTGGAGAGAGGGATAGCAGATTTGAGCTGGAAAGGAATTTTTCGTTGACTTAAAAAGGGAATTCCATGTATGATACCACTGAGGAAAATGGATATAAACTCTTGTATCAATGGTATCAAACCCCAGATACATTAAAAAAAAAATGGGTCTAACGGGTCATGATAAGTGTTGGTGTGAAAGTGGGGATGCGGGTATCTTTTTTCATATTTGGTGGACATACCCCAAGATAAAAGTATTTTGGTCTGAGATTTTTTCTCAGAATTATCACTTCACAAGTACTAAACTGCCTTTTGATCCTATAGTTGCACTATTGGGTGAGCCACGGGAGACTTTTCCTGCAGTAAAGAAGGGTTGTATTGGTTTGGCTAATCACTTGTTGGTTGCAATGTTGTGTGTCAATGGAGAACAATGTAGTTGTCTCCCTCTTTGGGTGCTTGCGTCTACCTTGGCATGTGTGTACAATGGGATTCATTTACTATCAGCTGTGGGATTTTTACCCTATTGTGCCCAAGATCTGGGAACCCTATCTTTCAAAAATAATACCTTTTTTTGTTGACTCTGGTTTAGATGGGTTAATGCAAATAGCACCACATCTAATAAATAATTTGCTTTTCCTATTTTAATCTCTAGAGTTCATATCCGAAATGAAATAAGGATTGCATAAAATTCTAGCTTGGAAATGACTATCTATTGTTCCTTCTTTTAGGTCAGATGTACATTTTTTTTGAAAAGTGTATTGTTTATCTTGTTTTTACTGTATTCATCTGACAATGTAATGCATTTTCATCAATAAAAGAAAAAAAAAAGTTAAAGTGCATGCATGTTTTTTCCTTTGAAAATTGGTGCAAAGATTGCTGGTAAAAAGTACAGCCCCCCCCCTATAGCAGCAACACACGAAAAAATATTTTAATACCTGAGCTTTCAAGACCATTCTTCACATGAAGAACAGTTGTTTTCTGGATGCTTCTTTAAAAGGCAAAGGCTCTAGTCTTCTGCAGAACCACCTCCAAAGCAAAGCCGGGCATATCTTGACTCTTCCTTTGCTTCTTGCGTTCCCCTCTTGTCCTTGGCAGGGAAGGCTGCATACTTTGTTATACTGCTGATGTTGTTTCATTGGTTTTATGGGAAGAGATTTAAAGATCATTCGGCCAGTGAGGCTGTCAGACAATCAATTTGATATTTTTTGATGACCTCAGGCGTTGTGCCTCTTACTGAACCAATATATAAGCTCTTTGCATGCTTGAGCTTTTAAACCTTACAGCTGCTAGGAAAGTTTATGTCTTGAACCTTGCACGCCGATATGAATGACTTCTGATGGACACACCGCACACGTTATTCCAGTTACTCCTAAGTACACTGTTTATGTCATCTAATGCTATAGCAATACTACAAATTAGATTTTGTTTTCATAGCTCAACCAGCTATTACAACAAATCAAAAACTCTGCGTATCTGTTTCATTCTGATTTCCGTTCAGATTCCTGAAAGCCAATGGAGACTTTGAAATGCATGAAACCTGCTCCTAAATATTGATCCCAGTGTGTTGTTTTCCCTTGGAAAATTAGCAGGTAAAAAAGTATCCATGAACTTTGCAGAAATATGGGCTATTTCAGAGGTGGCCAACTCCGGTCCTCCAGAGTCACAAACCAGCCTGGTTTTCAGGATGTCCGTAATGAATGTGAATGAGGTAGATTTGCATATAATTAGGGATCTTTGGTTTCAGTTTTTATTTTAATTTTCCCTGGGAATTTCAGTGGTAAAACAAAATAAAAATCAGTGTAAAAATGACTTTTCTATTATTAAACTTTTTTATATTCCGCAGCTTCCATTCATAAGTTCAGTGCAGAGCACATAAAATACATTCATAAAATTACCACTAACAATATTAAATAAACAGAAAATATAATTAAAATACAAAAAGAGCAAATAAAACTAATAAAACTCTAACCAAATTTAAAAGTGTGTCTTCCTAAACAACTTTAATATCTCTGAGACCTTATTTCTATTGGGAGATCATTCTTTAATTTGTAAAAAAAATAAAATAAAAAATAAAAAAATGCTTGTTTAAGAGAGCTCTGTAACTTATAGGACGCTGCTGCCAGTAGCCTAAGTAAATGTGTACCTGCTGACCTCAAATCTCGAGCTGGGACATACCAAAACACTGTTGTGCCATTGTACAACCCGTCTTGCCATACACAAGTTTGTGTAAAATAACCACAATTTTAAATTGGTATCTCCAACATACTGGTAACTAATATAACGAGAATAGAACAGGTGAAATATGGTCAAAATTACCAACACCACTCACTACACTCTGCCTGTGGCATGTTGGACCAATTGTAATGCCCAAAGTAATTTAGGCCTGGATTTTCCTACGACGCAGAGCTCTTTGAAATCACGCGGTAATGGGGGGGAGGGGGGGGGGGGGGGCAAAGCGGGGAGCAGGCCTACAAAAGCCTGCAGCGATCGCACCACCGTGGTGTCATCACTGCCGGCTTTCGCACCCAATAGCACCATCGTAAAAGGTGGTGCTATTGGGTGCGCTACTGGCAGCAATAAAACCTTTTTGCCACCAGCGATGTTTCCGCCGCGTCCACCCCGATTTAGCTATAGCGGGCGATGGGGTTAGAAAATAACTCCCTTAGTTGGAAGCCCAACCAGTAGTCTAAGTGCCACAGTAGTCTAAGATCCCTATAACCAATGTATGCAAGACTTTTCTACTGATTTTTCTCTTGTTTGTTACAGCAGTCAATTTTACACTGATTTTTATTTTGTTAAACCATTGAAATTCCTAGGGAAAATAAAACAACTGAAAACTAAGGCCCCTACATATAATGGAGGCAGTGTATGCAAATCTATTTCATGTATATTCCTCATGGCTATCCTGGAAAGCGTGGAGTCCGATCCATGAGTCCTGCACCTAGCTCTGGTATGCAGGCTATATGTGCTAAATATTCATGAGTATTATTTGCATCTGCTTTAAATAGTTTCTGGGCTAAAACCAATGTTTTGCTTACTGGAGGTGAAGAGACCCGAGGGATCAGATTTTGGTATTTGGTGTGGTTGATAAAAAGTACATTTTCAGTAAGTTTAATGAGCTGATCATGGTTGTTTGCTTCTAAGGGATCCTGACAAGTAATGGTCACCCGATGGCAGAACGTCATCGAGTGTTATTTTTTGACCTAGCCATATTGGATATAAAAGTGATCAGGAGAAAAAGTACTTTAGGGTGGTATTGTAGGGAGATATCTCATGTTTACCACTGGTGCACCAATTATGAATTAAAGTAGCCATGTGCAGGCCAAATTCTGACAGGCCCCAAAAAGGCACCGTCACAGCAAGAAAGAAGAAGGAACTTTGCCCAGGTGAGCTTTAAAACCTTGTCTCTGTGGAAAATGAAGAGGCCTTGCCCTGATACACTGAAGGATACCCTCATCAGATGTGCCTGTTTGTCAGTTCCTGTGCAAATATGAAGCAGACAGAGAGGCAATGACTTAAGATCCTAAGCAAGCATCAGGGACGGCCAGGCAAGCAGAAGTCAGAAAGACCCTCACCCTTAGAAGGGGGAGGCAGCCTGAGATGGAGAAAAACACTCTGACACATAGCGTGCCATACAGACGTGGCAGTTCTCCCCCTGAAGGAATGGGAGAAGGGGAAAAGGACTTCAACGTAGCAGGACCCCTCCCAAAGTAATTTCCCAAACTAATACTCACCGAACCTCTTCAGCCACCAGCAAGATGATCTTCTCCTCTCAATGCTACCACAGGAGACTCTATAAAAGAACTTACCTTGCTCTTTGTTTGTCTTCATTTTCTTTCCTTTTGTTTATTGAAATTTTGAATTTACATCCAAGAACCTTGGTTACAGAAATAGAAAATAATCTCATTATATAGCATTAAAAAAAGAAAAATTAAAAAATCACATAAAACAATAAAGAGAAAGATGCCATACAAACCATATTTGCAGGAAGATCACAAAGAATTTCAATAATAAAAGAAAAGCTATTTCTCTCTTTGACATAATAGATTCACTTAAGGAGTAGCACTAAAAACAAGAGGGGATAACTTAGTCAACAAAAAATTATCCAGCTGTGAGAGATCATAGAAAATATATAATGTAAGCATATATTTCCATGGAAATTTCAATAAAAAGGTTGCACCTATATCTGGGTCTTTCTGTTTCCTTTCCAAAAACATCTTATGATGCATTTGCATATCCCTAACAACATCTGGAAAGATAGAGATATTCTGGCCATAGAACTTGCATTCAGTTAAAAGAGCGGCTCTGTCCTCAATAAGAAAATTGTTGTTCTGATTTCTCTAAGATGGGTTCTCAGAACACGCCTGGTCAGTCAGGTCTTCAGGATATACACAATGAATATGCATGAGCTGGATTTGCATACAAGGGAAGCAGTGCATGCAAACCCATTTCATGCATTTTCATTGTGGATCTAAGAAAAGTAACATTACATCTTTATACATGGTATAAGGCAAAACCAGGCCTGGATCAGCCTATTAGAGCTGGCCAGAGTAAAGTAGCAACCCTAGTTTCCTGGCTGATGGAAGCAGGGGTTTCACTAGTCATAGCCCCCAGGGAATGTCAACAGATCCAGCAAAAAGACAGCTGGCTAATCCAAATCATATTCAGACCATGGAAATATTTTTTTTTTAAACATGTTCTTATAATCCAGCAATTTCATTTTGCATTATTGTAATGATCAGAAACTTGTTAGAAATAGATTCCATCTATTAACTGTCATCTACTGTAGAAGCTTCCGCCTTCCTATTTAACCTCCCTCTGGGGGGGGGGGGAAACAACCAGAAAGCAAAAGGGTTATGAGGAGGTGAAATAATACTGACCAATCAGACAGTACTGTTCATTCGCAAATGAGAAGCTGTTCTGGAGTGACCAATGAGGACCCATCTTACATCCCGACCTCAGGCACCAGCAGCGAGAAGGCATTTGCTGTGCTGGCAGCATGCGTGGGGATTGGAGAGCTGCAGGTGTAATTTGTCCTCTGCTGGGTGTTTCTGCAGCTCCCTCCATCTTTTAAGCAAGGAGAAAGGGGAAAAAACACAAAAATGGCCTTGTCTGCTTTTCAGAAGGTGGCCGTGGTCTCTGGCCTCGTTCTCTGCGTTTCTCTGCTTCTCCCCAGGTCCTTCGTATCCAGAGGGAAGCCGTCTGGGCAGCAGGAGGGTAAGAACTGAGGGGGCACCTTCCTGCCATGCTTCCCTGAGATGTGACAGGCTTTGGTGGGCTCTGCTAGCGTTCTGTTTCCCTGCCTGGAGATGCATTCTCTATAGCTCTGTCTGTCTGGCCTGTCTGTTGTGTTTGTACTTAGGTGAAAGGGGGTTTATTTTATATCCGCCTTTTTTGGGTTGGGCTGCCTCGTCTTCTCTTTATCTTCGCCTACATCCAGGCTCTCTCTCCACGGCGTACAAAAGCCATTGAGAAGAAAGAGGATGGGGGCTCTTTGTGCTTACTGCAGGGACGCTCAGTGGTGTGCTGTTATCAATTAGATTTAATTTCAGGTTTTCAATCCACCTAAATGCAAGATACGTGCCTTCTGTAGGCTATCCAGTGATTCATGTTGTAAACACTATTGACTGTGATTACTGCAGTATGGGAGAATGAAGACCTGTGCCTGAAATCTGTGTTTTTTTAAATCATTTTTTTGAGACTGTAGTTTTCATAATGCAGATGAACCTTACATTAGATCAGGGTTCCCACTGTTGGGAATGCACATTTCAATATCGTTTAATCTGCCTTAATATCCTTAATCAACATTTTTAGTCAACAGACACTTGTTATGCATGTTAAAAAAAATATATTTTGAAAGCACCTTTTGCATGCAGAGATCCAAAAGTCTTCTGGGCAGGTCAGAAAACCAGTGAGACTGTTACTGTTTTGCTCCCTCTACAAATGAGATGGCATTTATTACAATTCTAAAACTAAGTTGTTAGCTGTTGTAACTAGTGAACCACCAACGGTGGTTCTCTCTCTGCCATAAAAGCAGTTTCCCCCCAAACTTCTCCAGCAATACTTCAACAGCTGTTCTGTTGGCTGTTTCAGGGACTCCGGGTCGATTTCCAACGGCGATGCACCAGAAGTTGGCGGAAGGCAGATCGTCGGGGCGGCATTATGCAAGGTCACACCTGGCAGAGGCCATGTCCAAGGCAAAACTGGGCAGCGGAGGAGGAGGAGGAGGCGGCGGCGGCAGCGGGGTCAGGCAGAATCTCGTAGGACAGATTATACCAATTTACGGATTTGGGATCTTTTTATACATATTGTACGTTCTTTTTAAGGTACGAATGATTGGGAAAAAAAAAATCTCTTGCAAACCTTAACCTCTCAGAATGAATAAGTGCTCAGCAGTTTGCACTAGTCCAAAAAGTGCTCAGCACTAGTCCAAACCGAGAAAAAGTAGGGATGGTGAGGTCTGTTGTAGTCTAGTCTTTGTATTTCTTACACTTTTTCTTTTTAATTTAATGAATAATGGCATGAAACCTCTTGCACCTAAGAAGGACACTTCATGCTTTGGGAGGCCTGGAATATTTTTGGGCAATAGCAGGAATTTTAAATAAACTTATATTTGAAAGATTTCTTCATATGGGTTTAGTGTAGGTATGATGAGGTTGAGTTGTATCAACGTGGGTGAGTTTACTTTTAATCTTACGTATTTTCGATTTATTTTTTATCACTGTTAATTTGTAAATCTCCTTGGGCATAATAGTGTGCAGGTGAGTAAGAAATTTTACTAAAATTGTCCCCTTTTACAAATATAGCATTTTATAGGCTTGTTATATGTTGTTACCGACAGCCAGGTACTGCGCAGTAAGGGGTAGATTTTAAAACATGCACGCGCACACCCATGTGCGCATGGTTCCTGGCGCACGCACATGGACGCGACGATTTTATAACACGCACAGCACCGGTGCGCGCGTGTTATAAAGCCCGTTGCCCGCGAGCAAACGCGTGCCGGATTTTAAAATCCGCGTGCACATGTGCGGGCGGTGAGCGTGGGGGTGAATTTTAGTAAATTATGCGCAACGATGCAATCGGGCCTTCCCTCATTCCCTTTCCCCTCTCCATCACCGGCCGGCTTCCGTCTGGCCCCGCCCAGACCACGCCTCCCAACCCATCCCTTTTTCGAGGCCCGGCGCTTGTGCACGTATCGGGACTTGCGCGCGTGGCCGGACCCTTTTGAAAATGCACACAGCACACGCAGGGCCCGGCCACACGCGCAAGACCCGATTTTTTTACATGCGCGGCCTTTTTAAAATTTGGCTTAATAACTTACAAAATCAACTGACCTATAAACTGATGTAGGCCAGCTATACGGAGACAGACCAGCACCTGCTTGAATTTCCTGTGCGCCTTTGGCCTGTTTCTCTCTGCTGATTGGACAACGTAGGAGGGAAACCACAGCAAGCTGGGGTATTTCAAGCTTAGCAGAATTAGATTTGGCAGGCATGTTGGTTTTTGTTTTTTTTTTTGGAACAAAGCCTTATATGGATGATTATTTAACAGTTTGTTATCGTGCAGCATCCAGTTGTTCACCAATAACTTAAGCAAAGCTTTCAAAACACCACTTTTTTAATGCGACACCGGCATTAACGCGTTTTCACTCCCTCACCTTATTTTGTGACCCCCCCTCAGTGGCCTAAAAGATATTCAACATCTTTGTACACTGGACTATTCTAAACTAAATTCTCACCAGCACGTGTTTAATAACCAGATACAGGTACACACAGACTCAGACCGTCCACAGAGCAGGGACGCTCTCTTATGCGTGTTTGTACAGCACTCAGTATGTCTCGTAGTGTAATAGTAACAATCGCTGCTTGTGTCACGTCAGGCCGGATCACCAAACCCTCAGGAAGGAAGTTATGCGCCACACATAGGGATGGATGTTAATAATTAAAAATCCGTTCCGAGTGGGAAGGATGACCGGGTAAATTCACAAGAGTGTTCAGCCTCACCCACCTGGCTAGTTGTGTGGCTGAGGATCTGGCTAGATCTATCTACTCAAAATTTGGGCAAGTAGAGTTAGACCTGCAGTTTGCATGGCCCAACATTGCACTGACCAGCTAAGGGCTTGATTCATCAAGGCATTTGCCCATAGGTGCAGAATGGGAGTGAATCAGGCCCCTCCAGGAATACCTCTGACCTGGCCCTTTTTCCTACAGTGGTTACAGTTTGAGCAGCTTGTGACTTTTACCGCACAAATTTAGCCAGTTAAAGGGGGGCCAAAGTTTTTAACAGGTAGGTTTACCTAGCTAAATCTTTATTTTAGCTAGGTAAATCTTTTCAATATCAACCCATTATTTTTCAACAAAATAAAGGGTCCTGTAATAAAAGTTTGGGCTTATGGTAACCTGTTCTCCGATTTATAAATTATCACTATCAATTTACAGAAAATGTTTTGTTTTTTTACTTTATCAACTGCTTGCATTTTTTTAAACAGACATGTGGCTGTATATAAATACATGACAAAATTGTGTGACAGTGGGAACAAATAGAAATGATATACACAATAAGACGCTAAGTTTTAGTGCATCACACAATAGTATATGCTAAAACACATAGCTACTTGCTCTTCAAAACCTAAAATAACTTTTTAAATATAATGTTGCTGTAATTTTGAGTCTCTTTCAAGTATCTCGTACCCAGATACTCGTAACCACTTCACCCCTAATACAGCTCAAAATTAAATAGAAAATGCATCAGCGGAGACCGCTACAACTTAGCCATATTTCTTAACTAGCTCGACTGAGGCTTTTCTTTAATTATTATAATTCATCCCAAGAAAATGTTTATCATCTTATAAGATTCAGACTCTTGGAAAATCTTATTTTTTTAAATATATTTTAGTAATGTGGTTATTGTGTTAACCCGCTTGAATATGTAGAAAATAAAAGGTAGATTTTAAGAGCCGCGTGCAGGCGCAAATGTGCACGTTTGCCAGCGTGCACACATGGCTGCGCCAATTTTATAACATGCACGCACTTATGCACGCATGTTATAAAATTGGCTAGCTGCATGTACATGCACACACGATTTTATTTTGACTCGCGCATGTGCGCACGGATTTTAGTAGGTATGCGCGGCGACGCAATAGGCCTATTTCCCAGTTCCCTCCCAGTTTGCCCAATAAAGGAGTGGACTTCCTAAACCCCCTATCTAACTTGTCTCCCTTTTACCCTACTAGCCTTGACCCATAAAGCCCTGCTGACTACCCTTTTTATTTTTATTTTTTTATTTCCCTACTTACACTGTCCATAGCAGAAGCAAATTACGTGGTTGAGGGATACAGACTCGCACTAGAGCACGTAAGTGACTTCATGGGTGCAGTTGCAGCCCGCCCACGTCCCACCCTTTTTTTGTCAAAGTTTTTTTATCCGTGTACGGGGAGATAGGCATGTGGATGTGGGCCTTTTAAAATCCACGCAGCCGAGTCATGCACGTATCTCCCGGTTTTGCCCCGTTTAGGGCTTTTAAAATTCGCCCTTAATTTACAACAAATAAGTTATAGCTGATACTTTTTTTTTTTTTGGGACTACATATATCTGTAGCTGGATTTCCAGATCAAAGCTCCTTTCTTCAGATCATGAATGGTGCAGAGCTCTCTAAAGCTGGTGGCAGACGTGTTGAGTTAGTCCATTTAAAAAGGTGATGCCTGCAGCTTGTTCATCGACCTCTATTTCTACATGGGGTTGGCCATTTTTCAAAAGCCATTTACCTGGATAAATACTGATTTTTACCAGGGCAAAAGGGCTGTCCCAAAATTGCCCATCCTTAACCCAGCTACAGGTACGAACGGGGTTCTGAAATGCCCGCACTTTCAGCCGCATTAAAAGGAGTCATTCAGAGAGCGCGTTGAGATTGGAGGAGGAAAGGAATCAGTGGCAAATTGCATTTTCATCTCTTAGCAGATTATTTGCCATTGAAAAAGTGCCTGCTTTGTTTTCAAAGTGAAAGTTTTCTTTGAAAACTGGTGCAAGGACCACGGGTGACAAGTATACGTGGCTTTGCAGGAATGCGAGAAGCATGAAAAGCTCCCCCTCTATACTTTAAAAAAATGGATAGAGTTGATCAAACATTTATTTCATGCTTTTAATCGGTCAACATAAATATTGCTTGAGGTTGACAGAGCACTTGTCAATTTAAAAAAACATCTGCATTAGCTTGGCCAAGGCAAGGCTTAGTCTTGTAAAATTAAAGAGGTCCATGATCCATTCAGCTTTTATGAAGTGATGACGCTGTAACTCATCATCGTGCCATTCAAAAATGTCAGAAGGCATTGCTCAAAAGGAGGATATGAATTGAAAGCTAGCAATAAAATGGGCATGTCATACTAGATATGCCGCTATAAATGAATGACTTGTATCATCAATTGCCTATCTGACTGTGGATTTCGCATACAGACTCAAAGAAACCATGTCAGGTTCTCCTATGATTTGTTTCTTAAAGAGGCTGAATTGATGAACTACCAGTCCTGGAGACTGCCAAACCAGTTGGGTTTCAGGTTATCAATAATGAATATGCATGGGAAAAATTGGCATGCATAGGAGACCCAGTGCATGAAAATCTAACTGTCCTGAAAACCAGACCAGTTAGGTGGGCCTCCGTGACAGGGTTTGGAAGCATTGAATTACAGCAGTGGTTCCCAACCCATTTCTCGGGACATACCTAGCTACACCTAGGATATCCGTACTGGATATACATGAGAGAGATATTCATGCACTGCCTCCATTGATTGCCATCTATCTTATGCATATTCAGTGTGGATATCCTGAAAACCTGACTGGCTGGGTGTGACCTAAGGACTGGGTTCAGAACCTCTGAGGCCCAAGATTTGAATAGAGCTTCAAGATCATATCCAAAATATTTTACTTAAACCTTTCATGTCTTCAGGGGTCTAATGTAGTATAATAATGTTTAATGCTGGAGCATTCAGGGGCGGATTGGCCTATCGGGGAATCGGGCATCTCCCGGTGGGCCGGTCACGCTAGTTACGTGGTCTGCCGAGCACGGACGTGACAGAGCCGCGCTCGGCAGACCACGTGGTATCTCCTGGGCGACGAATCCCTGGGCCGGTCTTCATCGGGAATCTGCTGCTGGGAGCATTTAATCCATTTTACTGTGTTCCATTCAAGTCTTGCAGTGCTAACATGACTGAATGTTGCGGATGGGAAGGCTGTGAGGGAAGTATGTGACTACCCATCTTTAAATTAAGTTAACAGAGCCATAAACATGACTTTTTCATGTGACCTAATGACTTGGCTATGTCATCCCTGGGATTGAGCAGTGCCGTTGTGTTATAAGAGTGCGCTGGGGATAGTTTAGGCCATGTTACTCTACTATGACATTTCTTATTTTTCTGCTGCTCCTGGGTTTGCTACCAGGAATATGCTAATGGTATTCTGCTATAATAGGTTAGAGGCTTAAGGTATTTGGTTCTTTCTGTAGCTTTTTATTTTCATTGTAGGTCTCAGGTCTGTTAACTTTCTACTCTTTCTTTTCTTTCATGCCATGTGCAATATTATAGTTGTTGCCTTTGGGGCTTCTGTAGTGGTACTGATGTAATACAAAAGTTGGTTTTTTTTTTTCAATTATCAGCTTTCTTCCAAGGGAAAAAACAATAAAGCTGAACGGAAAGGCTCCACACCTACAGCTGGGAACTTAAAGAGAAAAATAAGTAAGTACTGCTTAAAGAGCACAGAATGGGCCTGTTTGTTTCTCTGTCGGATCTTGCTGCCAGTCTAGGATGGGGCAGTGGCTGATAAGACAGTGATAGGAAAACATCAGACAAAAAAAAGGCCAGGAACGGAGCACTTAAAAATTGCCAAAAAACACCAGGACTCTCTTAATTCTAAGCAGAGTTGTTGGGACTATCCCAGAGCTCTCCATGAATATAATTAGATATACTGTCTACTCAAAGTTTTGTTTCTTCTTAATCATCTGTCCCAAAACCCCAAAACACATAACATTCTCTTACGGACCCTATGGTAGACTCACACAAAGTGTCCAGACCTCTTTAGGATTTAAAAATTTTGCCAGCCTCAGGGGTGAATTTTCAAAACATAAGGTGAATGTTAAAAGCCCGGTGCGTGCCAGCATTGGGAGATGCGAGCGAGCACGCACGTGGGACCATGCTTGTGCCCGGTGGATTTTACCTCCTGATGCGAGAATCTAGCTGCACGTACATGAACATACATGCATGTACAGTGGAGCGCACTGTAAGCCCGGGTTTGGATGCACATTTGACGCGCTAGCTTTACCCCTTTTACAGAAAGGGATAACAGTGCATCAAAAACGCGCAGCCACCCCCCCTGAAACTAATAGCGCCCGCAACATGCAAATGCATGTTGATGGCCCTATTAGTTATTCCCGCACGATACAGAAAGTAAAATGTGCAGCCAAGCCGCACATTTTACTTTCAGAAATTAACGCCTACCCAAAGGCAGGCGTTAATTTCAGCCAGCACCAGGGAATAGTGATATTAAGTCAGAGACCACAAAATTTTTAAAAAATTTAAAAAAAAAATTTTTAAATCGGCTGGTGACCCGCGGGTTGGAAGACAGACACTCAATTTATCCAGCGTCCGTTTTCCGAACCCGTGGCTGTCAGCGGGCTCGAGAACCGACGCTGGAAAAATTGAGCGTCGGCTGTCAAACCCGCTGACAGCCGCCGCTCCTGTCAAAAAGGAGGCGCTAGGGACGCGCTAGTGTCCCTAGCACCTCCTTTTACCACAGGCCCTAATTTGCATCTTCTTCCCCCCTGAATCACGCGCACAGGAGAGCGGGCACTTGCCCGCGACTTTTACTGAATCGGCCCGACAGTATGTTACATGTGTACACATGTAAGTCCTTTTAAAATTATCCTTTTTTGTTGCAGGATAGAGAGATGCATTTTTTTCTAAAACGTACATATATCATATGCATGAGTTATAAAATACTTGTGTAGATCAGTCATGGCCATGCACACGTTTCTTTGAAAGTTATCCTCTTAGTACTCCCACACAAGCTGGTGATAAATTTATTGCTTCCTTCTGAGCTTACAATATGGGTATATTAAGGGGCGCCATATTAAAAATATGGGTGCAGGTAGAGTGGCTGAATCGAAGTGGATTTTCGGCCAGCTAAACGAATGTGCGCACTTTCACAATGCATGCACTTGAAGTCACGTTAAAAAAGGGGTGTTAAGGGGGAACTTAGTCAGGGAGATAAGATGTCATGCACGTGCATTCATACAAACATAGAAATGATGGCAGAAAAGGACCAGTGGTCCATCCAGTCTGCCCAGCAAGCTTCCCATGGTAATATCTGCCATGCAGGTTACCGCCATGTATCAGTCAGTGCTGCTTGATGTGCTATGTTTATGGACTTGGCCATAGAAGCTGTCATGTTTTATTTTTTTCCTTAATGTCTGTGCATCAGTACCCCAGACTGTAAAACAGTCATGGCTTGTATTGGTGGTCTCTGAATCCAAATTTCTCGTTCCCTCTCCGCCCCCCCCCCCCCCTTCCCTTGATATTGCAATTGCATCAAAAGCATCAAGGCTTATTTAAGGGTAGTAATCCATGTCTTCTGTTAAGGGTTGTAACTGCTGCTCTGTTCAGGTTACTACCATGTTTATCAGTTTCCCATAGCATAAAAGTCGGGGCCCTCATGGGTTGCTTTCTAAATCCAATTCCCCTTTCCCCCTGCCGTTGAAGTAGACAGCAAATGTTGGCGTTGCATCAAAAGTATCAAGGGTAGTAACCGCCACACCAGCAAGTTACCCCCATGCACAGCTTTCTTCGTTTCCTTTAGGGCTTGGCCATAGAAGCAGTCCTGTGCTTTTCCCCTTATGTCTAAGTGCATATCAGTACCCCAAGATCCATTGAAGATGGGGGGCCCTCAATTGTCTTCTAAATTCAATTCCTCTTTTCCCCCGCCATTTATGTGGGGAGCAATGTTGCAGATGCATAAATGTACTTGGTGTAGTCTGTGCACTGAAATGTTCCTGGGTACCTGGGCAGGTAACAGTTTGATGCAAATGTACCCATCTGTGTTAAAAATAAAATAAAATACATCATAACCATTTTTCAGCTATTTCATTTTGGGAGAGATGGTCGAGGCTTTGGGTGTTCTTTTAACTTAATTTTGCCCATGGAGATAGTTCTCAGCAGGGTTGTTACGGGATTTCGTTAGTACTGATTTCTCTGAGATAAGGCTGCCAGTCTGGGATGGGAAGGGCATGTGATAACGGTGTTGGTAAAACAGTGCGAGATGGGCACAGCTTGTGACGAAATAAGTCAGGCTGAGGTTGTTACAGTAGATGGCAAGAGCCACAGAGGATGGCAAGGGCCAGTTTCCAGTCCTGTCACTTCCCCTTGGGATTTGTCTGTTTTTCAGCTGATTACGAGCTCAGCCAACTGCAAGACAAACTGAGGGAGACCGAGCAGGCCATGGAAAAAATCCTCAGTAGATTCGGGCCAAACTGTGAGAGGTAAGCTTTTATGAGGAAGACTTTCAAAACCAAACAAGGAGCATCTTTTTCTGACTGCCTAAACTGACATTTTTTTTTTTTAAGCATAATTTATTCCGATCCATAAAAGAAATTATCTTTCTTTTGCAGAAAGGAATCTTGCTTGTCAGTCTGCATTGTGCTCTTTGTATTCTAATTTTGTCCTTGTCACAATCTTTATATTCTCTTGCAGAGTCACTTTTTTTCTCCCTTCTTATTCACCGTACATTTAGTGCTAATTACAGATTAAAGTAATTAAATGGAAATGAATGCTTTCCATTTCAACATTTAAAAACCTACATTGTCTGAGCTAACATTAAAGTCAAATTAAGTCAACCCCTATCTTTTGTTTTGTTAACTTTGTTAAACAAAAGCTTCTCTGAACAGTAGGGTTTTTTTATTTTTTCAGAATTTTTTTTTGTTTTGTTTTCTGCATTTGAATAATGAGTTCCAATAGTCAGAGCGGTCAGAGCCTACCCCTCTCTCACAAGCTATTCCAGTGATCATAATTTATTCAGGGATCATGAAAACTAGGGTTATTTCATTTCTCTGAAACCTAAACCCTAATTTTTACCTGCGGAATACTTTTCTTTTTTTAATCAGCAATACTTCCCCCGTATTCATTGGAAGGAAGGGCATTTTACTATTGGCTTGGTGTTTTTCTTTTCAATATCAGTAGGAAAGAGGCCTTCTTATTTCAGGGAGAACATGGCATGCCATGATTAATATTTTCAGTTATCAACTTCATTATATTTATTTACTGTATGCTTAAACCACAGTCGCATCACCTCCCCTTCTCTTCCAAGAGGGAAAGTGGCTGGTTTCCTTATATTAACACATTTTCAAAAATTAGCCGCAAATGGTAAAAGAATCTGTGTGTGTGTTTCAGTATATTAACTGAATTTTCAGCGAGTCTGGGATTCATTCCTGGCTAACAAACTGATTCGTCTCTATGCCATGTTCCGTTCAGCACGGGGGATTCTCCGGTCCAGAACTATGGAATTCGTGCTAGAATCTAATTTTCTGCCATTCAGGATAAAAATATAAAAATATGGCTTTTCCCTGATGAATAAATAGGAGGAAGGATGTTTTTATTTGGACATATTTAATTTGTGATGAACTGGTGGGAGTGGGCTAAGTTTGTGTTTCTATGTTGTCTGATGAAAGATATGTTTGGAGAGTAGGTAAAATCTGACAGTGTGATGGTAGGAGATGGGGTAGAAGAGGGATGAAGGGATAGTCTGGATTTTTTTTTTAATTATTTTTTTTATTTTAATGTGTTAGGCATATTGTTATGATCTGGTTGTATACCACTTTGAGCCGGCTGATGTCTGCTATATAAATAACCAAAAATCAATTGCACCAAATATCTTCGAGGGATTTCTTCTATGTAATCTGATCCAAAACCAAATCACCTCAGAATAATTTTGAATTGTATTATGCTATTCCATATACTCGCCCCACTGATGAGTTATCGACTCTACAAACAATCTTTTTAATGACTCCGGAGTGCTCTAACCCCGCGAGTCAGCATTTCAAGACAAAGAAAAATTTTTTTTATGGAAAGAGGATATGTTTCATATATTAGAGTCACAAACCCCCATGGGTGAACTCGCTGTGTGCATAATCATCAACCCTCCTCCTCCATCCAATATTTTCATATGTCTATACCATGCACCAAATATGTCTTAACTCTGTGTATATACACTTTTCTTTTTTTTTTTGTTTCTGTAATTCATCAAAGAAACGTATAATTTCTTCAGGGTACAACAGTACTCCTCCACCATTCCATTAAAAAGATTGTTGTAGAGTCAATAACTCATTAGTGGGGTGAGTATATGGAATAGCATAATACAATTAAAAATTATTCTGAGGTGATTTGGTTTTGGATCAGATGCTATATCAATAATGCATAAAATATATCATATGGCATAAAGGGCTCCATTTTCAACACTGAGTGGCAAAGATAACCAGTTATCTTTGGGAGAATTTTCAGCTAAATTATACCAGCTAAATTTTCAGCCAAAAATATTTTCTAGGTCTAGCCAGTCAAAGTTTGTCCAGTTAGATTTAAGCCTGCAAATTCACTCACCTGGTTTTAGCCCCCTAAACTGAACTGGTTAGCACTGAAAATCATCATTACCCAGATAAATTGTAAACCCACCTAAGGAATGCTCCTGAAGCTGCTCACTTTTTTAAATCCCTACCTTTATGCACAGTGCACATTCAGTCGGTTAAATTTAGCTGGATAGAAGAGGACATTTTTAATCCATGAAGCTAATCCCTAAAGTTAGATGGTTAATACTTTTGAAAATTGACCCCAAAGTATATAAGGTAGCTTTTCTCAATTTAACAAGGACAATTTATCACTTTTTAATAAGCAATTGTCCACGGGCAATAGATACATTCTTCTGGAGTACCATTTTGATTGCTTCAGGGAGTTTACTAAAAGCTGGATTATGGGGAAATGATTTAAATGTGCAACAAACAGAAAATACGATAGCTTAGAAACATTTAAGAAAATTCCCGGTTGCATATACAGAGCAAACAAAAGTTAAAAGTAATTCATTGTTATTGCTAAACCTGAATCTTGTCCAGTCTTATGAAATCCATAAATAAATGTATTTATTTATAAGTATTTGATGTTCTGCTTTTCATAAAGATAGTCCCAAGGCAGGTTACATAAAATAGCAAGGCACTGAGTACATAAGTAATGGAAATCTACAGATATGAGGTAGATTACAAGTAAATAAATAAGAAGGAGGGTATATTAGGTAAGAATAAGGAAGTGGATGCACTGGGTATAGATTGCATATATAGTTAAGAAGGAAGTGAAACAGCAGCAGTGTGAGAGATGTTAGGAACCAGTTGGATAGAGGTAGCTTGCAAAGAGAGTGAACCTTGTGGGATTCATGGTCAAGAAGGCTTCCGGTGGCCAGATAATTTGGGATGAGTCTCTGCTGCAAAGTCTAGGGGAAGGTTCGGCTAAACAGTCAGGAACAGGCACTGTATTTCTTATGATACATATGCAAAATTATAAAACCATGCTGCAATGATTCACTCTGATTTTCAGTGATCCTGTACAGTAGGGATATGCATGTGAATAAAAATGTTTCAATTCATGGACTATATTTGTAAAATAAAGTAAAGTATTATATGAACCCACATTTAAAACAATCTGCTGGCTAAGGGGTTAGCTGACTATATAGACCTATTTGAAAATTTTCCATTGCACAAAAAAATGGACAATTCTGGAGGTGTGGTGAGATCAGAGGGAATATGCATGTATATGAAATGTTCAAGTAAATATGCATATTTTACAGCATGTATTCCATTTGAATAAATAGATGCTGCAATATACATGGATGCTTTTTTACTCATGTAAGTTGTAGCAAATTTCAAAGAGAACCCAGGTAGATGTATTCCTTTGATGACAGAGAAATCTTGAGTCAGGAGAGCATCAAATTCCAGTCATTCTCCCTTCTGAACACCCTGGAGGACATAGTTGATGAGGGTCTTAAAGCTCTAAGAAAATAGCTCCTTATTCTAAGAAAGAGAAATCATACTAACCACTGGTCAGTTTCAAGCCTCGGAATTCCAAATATGCTCTTTGGACAGAGTAACCATTGCATTGCTCAATCAGTGGTATGAGGACGCCTTTATGGTGCTAGACATAATAGCTCCATGGAAACCCCTGCCAAAACAGGTGCAAATGGCAGGTCCCTGGTTTATAGAGAACCTGCATTATTGGAAGATGGAGGTACAACGTTTAGTGCAAATTTGAGTGAAACAGCATACTCCAGTCACCAAGGCTGGTTGGCGAAAGATGGCCAACCACTATTATGTCACCATTACAAAAGTCAAAAAGGAAATTTTTCTCTGATCTGATTGCATCTGCAGGCTTTAATTTCAGAGAACTATTTGCTATTGTAAGTAGATTATTGGGAAAAGAGGAGGTCAAAGCAAATGACAGTCCATTAGTTCCAGATAGTGCAAGCTTTGCTGCTCATTTTTCTGAGAAAATTGCCAAGTTATGTTCAGATCTAAAGGAGTGAAGAAGTCTGGCAAACAAACATCAGTTTGGGGGACAATAAATAAAGTATCTCCTGTGTGAAGGCAGAATTTCAGTAGACTGAAACATTTAGAAAGCTGGATCAGTTTGAGCTTAGGCAGATACCAACTGAGTAAAGGGCTATCTATTACTTATTGGACCCTTGCCTATCTAGGGCACTACCAGATTCTGTACTTGTCTATATTTTGCAGATGGTTAGTGGTGCCTTGGCAGAGGACTTTATTTCTCTACATTTGCATAGTTTAGTACTTAAAAAACCTATACTTCATGTCTCAAATTCTATCAACTATCACTCAATGGCCAGCATTCCATTTTTAGCAAAGATGTTGGAGGCAACAGTAACCATTCAGTTGACATCCTATTTAGAGGAGAATGAGAAGCTGGATCCATTTCAGCAGGAATTTTGGACTAGCCACCACCAAAGGATAAGATACAATTATTAATTTTTAAGCTGATACAGATAGGAATAGATATGACTTATCACACCCACCAATTAGTATTGTTTACGAAACTATGTTACCGCAACTTAATGGCACCTGTTTAGTTGATATAATTTAATACAGTTAGTAATATCAATTTATGTGCCTTATTGTAAACCATTGTGATGGTATCTAGCTTAACGACGGTATAGAAAAGATTTTAAATAAACAAATAAATAAATAGTCATAGTACTGTAACCATATTGGTTTCAGTAAACAATGACATTTTGTGTAACATGGATAGAGGGGAGGAGCTCCTGTTAGTATTATTTCATCTGGTGCAAGTATGTTGTTTTACAAAAGCTGGTGCTACAGTGTATTGCATACTTTCTAGTGGAATGATCTTCTCCGCTATGTTTTAAAGGGGTATCTTCTGACATTTCAACAAATAGGTGTGTGGTTCCTCAGAGGTCACCCTCTCACCTTTTGTTATTTAATACCATTATGAAGCTATTAGGAACATTGCTCAGTTTGCTTGGCCTATGAAGCTATTTCTATGCGGATGTCATCAACTCATTGTGCCTATGAAGAAGGGTTATGTTACATTGTTTAAGTTTAGCAGCAATCTAGTTACCATTGCCCATAGGCTTTTGCGGAATAAATTAGTCTTAAAATCTAAAACTAAGATCCTTAGAATAGAGCACACTGGTCTAGATATCACCCTATTATCCCTTATAGTTGAGTTGGAATGATCTAAGTATTTTTCTAAAGTCAAAGTTCTGTTTTGAAACTCAGATTTCTAGAGTAATTAGGTCAGCTTTTTTGAAATTGCAGATTGTTAGTAAGTTTTTCTGTTTCCGGGTCCTGAAGTATTTTAAAATGGTGATCCATCTGTTTGGTTGTGTCCATACTGAACTACTGTAATGGCTTATGGTGTGGGCTTCCCACAGCAGTCCACACACAGGCTACATGTGATCCAAAATGCAACTGCAAAGATAGTGTTGGAGTGTCCTAGACAACCTTCTTCTGTGGCTATGTTTAGTTCATTGCATTGACTTCTGATTGTTTCCTGAGCCCAGTTTCTCATATTTGGAGTGATGAAGGGCAATGAATTTGACTGGTACTGCCCTGCATGTAGACTGCGATACAGTCAAGGGGGCCTTATTCTGAGTACCCTCCTTTAGGAAGGTACAGGATGCCCAAATCAGAGCAAGAGCATTTTCCATAGTGGCTCCTATACTGTGGCATGAGCTTCCCCTTGAGATTAGATGAGAAACGAATTACTTTGCATTCCGAAAAAAGGTGAAGACTTTGCTTTTTCCTGAGACTGAGACAGCTCTGGGATTACCTTGGATTTTTGTGCCTTATTTGTTCTGGTTTATATATTATTTTAATGGGGGATTTTGCTGATTTCTTTGTTGGCTGTTTTTATTACACACTTGTTGCTGTTTTCATTACTCGTTATACACTGCTTTGGACAGTCCTTCAAGACTAGGAAGGCAGTGTAGAAGAATTTTAAATAAGTTAATGACAAACATAAGGCAATCAAGAACATCACCAGGTGACCCATTCACTGAATCTATTCCCACTGCATCCATTTCATTCAGGCCAAACCAGAGCACCTGTCGCACAGAGACACACATGCTAGAGATGGAAAGGGGCATCCAAGCTTTGATGGGAATTGGGAAAAGGCTTAACTCCTCACAACCCTTCTAGTTCCCTTCTGTGAGAGACTTTCTGCTCAACTGCAGCAACCTTGTCTGAGGATATTTTTTGACATCCTGACTTCTCTGCTGTCGCACGTTATCTTGCAGATTGTTGGCACTATCTAAGACGACCCTGCAGAGCTCTCCGTGTTCTCTTTACCTCTTCCTCTCTTTTCTACAGCTCTCTTGTTTTCTCTATGCCAGATCATCTCCATCTTGAAATACACAATAATGTGTGAGTTTGAAAGTTAACACCTAGTCTGAAGTGGAAGTTAAATCTTAGATTTTAGGGGGTGCGCTTTGTGTTGCATGGAGGAGAGCTTACAATACTATTTACTGTGTGTCGGCTAAAGCTGTTTATTGTGAACTTGGGCAAGTCACTTCACCCTCCATTGCCTCAGGTAAGAAAGGTTGTAAGCCCTCTGGGGACAGATAAATAACTAAGGCACCTGAATGTAATCCGCTTTGAATGGCTGACCCGTCACGAAAGGCAGAATATAAATAAAACATTAAATTAAAATAAAAAGTCTGAAGTATGCACTCATTTTGATGCATACCTGCTGTCAAGGCATGTTTGTCCATGTGCATACTAAGCTTTAGTGCATAGGCCTAGATAAGCTGCGGTGTGTTGTAATGGGGACTGCAGGTGCTTTGAAAGGAGCTTATGGTCTTTCTGTAAGTATTGTAAGAAGGAACTGAGAATTGAAAGCATGGTAAATGAATATGGTGGACATTCATTCAAGACCCAGCCTCTCCCAAAGATCGAAAATTAAATAAACTGATTAAAACCCCCATCATAGAAAGAGCAGTGGATACATGGAACTGCTTCCGAATGGAGGTGGTAGAGGCGAAACTGGTATCAGAGATCAACGCAGATGAAGTGAACATAAAATGGTAGCTCAAATAAAGTTTTTCGTACTGCAACAGGAAGGGGGCCTTGTAGTCTTTAGATGCTGTCACAATCTGCTTCTCTGCTTAGAACGTTCTGGGATGTGGGATTGTTAGCCATCTTTATGTTGTGTCATCCTTTTGATCAGGACTGAGCCAGTAAGTACAGATCAAGAACAGAAATTACTGAAACAGCTGAAGGAAATTACAAGAGTCATGAAGGAGGGTAAACTCTCTGACGGGGTCTCCCCTGAGAAGGAAGCAGAGGAAGCTCCATTCATGCAGGACTGGGAAGGTAAACGCGTATTACCTCTTGCTGATAAATGAGGACGTTTTCTTATGTTAAACAAAATTTGATAAAACACTAACAGCATAATTTTGTTGATGTATTACAAGGAAGAAAAGAGAAGTAATATTGCCACTAACAGTGACCCCCATCAATGAGTATTGTTTTCTGTTCTGGAAGCCGTGCCTTCATAAAGACATGGATAGGATGGAAGCAGTTAGAGAAGGGCTACTAAAATGGTACAGGACCTGCAGCACACACTCTCTGCACAGAGAGGATTAAAGAAGTCAGAATGTACCTCCTGGAAGAGAGAAAGACTGATGTGATATAGACATTCAAATATTTAGGAGACTTCAATAAAGTAGAATGAGGCGTTTCCATTAGAAAAAGAAAATTCAAGGGCAAGGGGACATGATGCGGAGTCAGGCGGAGAGAGGCTCAGAAGAAACATGAGGAAATAATTCATTACTGAGAGGGGTTAGATCCCTGGAGTATCTTACCAGCAGAGGTAATGGTAAAGCAAAACCATGGCACAATTTAAACACGCTTGGGACAGCTATAGGGAAAGCCGTAGGTGAAGAAATTGAGTTGTGGGAGGCCAGGGGGAGCAGGTGTGGGCATTGGATGAATTATGGAAATCACATGGAACCGCAGAGTTAGGCCCTCAGGAGACAAATCCAGCTTGCTCAGAATGGTGGCACTGCTGCATTGCATCCAGCTCCCAAGAGGCGGCAGCACGGTCAGCCAATATGAAATGGCAGCAAGGCTTTCGGGGAGAGCATGGATGCCACGCTGATTTGGCTGGAGGAAGAGTATCTTGCAGGCAGTCAGACTTGTATGGTTGACAGCTGAGAGATAGTGTTAGGATGGTGTGTGGGTATGCGGGGAAAGGGTAAGAAAGAAAGATGGCTAGAATAGTAAAGGCGGTCAAGCTTGTATAGCTACGAACTGAGAGAAAGCCCTCAATTTTGTAGTGTAGGCAGGGGCAACTGAACACACTGGGTGAGCCAAATGGTCCTTACCTGCCAGCATCTACTTTGTTGTTATGTAATTTGGAAAGTAACATTTGTCACAACTGAGGAGCTATCAGGTAATCCATTTTTTGGGGCGTCTTCCCTGTGCCTTGTGCTCTGAGCATGCAATTACTTGAACGTAACTATCCCTCTGATCACATTTTGTCCTGCAATACTAATGACCAAACCAAAAGGAGAAGCACTTGGAGGAAATCCACAGCAAATGCTAGCTCCAAAACTGCTTAAAACATCTAAAACAAACAAATGTGCAACTCATATATACTGCACATAAATATTAAAAATCCAAACAAAACTAACCAGAGGGAAACATCTCCTAATATAAAATCTATCAAGCAATGCTCTCAAAGACAAAACAATTGTAGAATCAAGGCCAGATACAATGTTTGAATGCAGTTTTCAAGGTTACAGCTATTGACTGGGTAGCAGCATTCCATGTTGTATTATAAGTACCAGTAGCATTCCCTTGCTTTGAGCTTGCTAGCTCTTGAATGACTCTTCTTGAGTGAAGGAGAAAGTAAAAGCCTTGTTGAGGATGGTATGTACCAGGGCTAGGGGTTTAGAGGGGAGACCACACCCTTCTACTGTCCCATTGTAGCTATGTCTTAGACCTTGACATCCTCCATATCATCAACGTCCCATGTTTACCCATTTTTAATGAGTGCCTTGTATATGTAGGTGGGGAAGGCATGGACAGACAGTTGGAGTCCTATAATGGCTTATTGTAGAGGCTGTGCAGAGTGTGGTATGCCACAAAGAACTAAAGTCCATTATTATTCTTTCTAAACATTATAGAAATATTATATAATTCTATTTTCAATTACTTTATTAAGGTGAACAATATTTTTAATTATATTGCTGTCACTTTCAACTTCCTTAAATATCTAAAATCTTGTTTAAATTATAAGGATGTATATTTGATAAATTCTATTGTAATGTTTTAATTTTGTCTCTTAATTATGGATCTTTTTTTTTTTTTTTTTTTTTTTTTAAAGGTTATCCAGAAGAAACCTACCCCATCTATGAAAATTCCGACTGCTGCAAAGCCAGACGTGACACAGTCCTCATTGACTGCTCTGAGATAAATCGACCGTCCGCAGAGGAATTAGCAGAAAGGATGGAAGTTTTAGAAGATGAGGATAATTTATGCAATGAAACATCAGCAGGGAATCTAAGTGAAGTTAATGAGAGCCTCATGGACGTGAAGGATAGGTATAGCACTTTCAGTGACCAGACTAAGGTCCTTCTGCGGAGTCAGAGTATTAACAAGTGCCACTGTTGTGGCCATGAAGATGATGATCCAGCTGTCCAAGCTGAGAATGCTGGCTTCAGTTCAGACGGCTGCAGTGACCAAGATGACCATTTCAATGATGAATTCTACTGGGATTCCAAAGATGAAAACGAAACAAGAAAAAGCAAAGCTACCAAAAGACATGAACTGGGCACATTACGAAAGCGCAGCACAAAAGATCCAAAATGAATTTTTGAATTAGTTTACATGAAATTATACAGATGTAGAAAAAAACATCTGGATCTAACAACGAAATAGAACTGGATAAAAAATAAAGGCCAAACAAGCATAAACAAATAAAGATATCAACATATTTAAGTCCAAAACAAAGAACACGCATTAAAAAAAAAGGAATAGGAAATCTTCTTGTATTCATTATAGCAATTTCTGTATGCTAACCTTAATATAAAAAAAAAAAAAAATAGAAAAACAGAAAACGTTTGCTGAGGAGTAGACCTTTTGATTTAACTGTAGTCGAAATCCTCAAACTTCTCAAAGGCTATATATGATCTAGAAGTGGCCAGAAATTGATCTAAGTATTCTGGTTCAAAGAAAATATTTACCGTAGCTCTCTAACTCCTGGGAATCCTGGGTTGGGCTCTGCATGGGTTCTGCTCATAGAAGGGAAGCTGGAGCTCCAAGACCCTAAGTGGGTCATGATAATTAAAGTCTGTGTTAGCAATATGTATCCAAGTCAGAGTTCTTCAAAGCAGTTTCTTCAAAGGGATTTTACTCTGAAATTAATTTCACAATTGTTATTTGACAATACACTCAAATGCAGGTATTAACAGCCATGGTTTCAATGAATAGATGATCCTGAAGCAAACATTTTTTTGGTGCAGACATCAAACCCACATATCCCACGTCAATTCAGACAGCAAGGTAAGCTCCAAAAGTTAATACAAAGGGAGGGTGTGGAGAATTCCTGCCATCTTGGCCTCATTTAAAAGGTTACATTAAAGACTGTTCCCATTTCCAAATGCAAACCATTCTTTATTTTCCAAACCACAATCTTAATTCCAAAGGATGTCACAACAATGAATTTACATTATACTTCTTTCAGATAACGTATCCAGTGGGTGCTTGTGAAGCACAGAGGTATTTTGTAATGTCTAAATAAATATTCAGGATGTATGTTGATTAAGCTCTTTCACTGCCTCTTGCCAGAGAGGCAAATTCAAGGCAACTGATTGTGTATTAGGACATTTACCACTTTCTTAGCATTCCAGGCAAATCCTGGAAAGTAATCCTTTCTCCTCTCTCCAACCAGTGGCAACCCTCTGCATGTTTGTGGTATTATCAAAATGAAATTGGAAAAAAAAAAACCCCTTTCATTTTGGTTTTTCTCATTTTAGAGCATGCTAAATGGTTTTAACATGCACCGAACCTTAAAAAATCTCCCCTCTCCCCAACAAAATGAAAACAAGTTCTTTGCACATCCCTAATGTGGTCCATATTCAAAATGTTTACCCAATTTATATGGTCATTCATCAAATCAGGTTAAAGTACGATAAAAGGGGTCTAACACACAACAAACATGTGATCTTTATCCCGTTGCACATTTGTATGCAAATTTGATGAGTATGCAAAAGTTAGCTTTTCATGCAAATGAGGGACTCCTACCACTTGTCACAAAAATTTATCGCACACTAACGCAGGGATTTAATGTCAGAAATAACACCTATTTTGTGCATTAGAGTGGAAAAATCATTTTTATCGCAGGAAAGGCACCGTTATCACAGATTCGGCTACAATGGCAGCTAATATCGGTAGCGCTAAAACGAAGGCTTTTCTCAGATACCTACACAGACATGCTGGCTCAAAAAAAATACCTTCTCTTACCTGCCCTTTCTAAATCTTTACATGAGGGGGAAGCTTAATAGTAGTGGGAAACTGGCTGCCTCATTGGCCCATTTATATGTTGGAAGCGGGATTTGTGCGCACATCTCAAATAGGGTGCACATGTAGGCATTTTCAGCCTATTTGATACCATACATGCATATATGCTTTGTAACATGCAAAATGACAGTTTTATTTTCATTTTATCCCCCTTCACAAGGAAGATCCTAAATTTAGCACTTCAGGAATTTTCGCTTTTTTCTTTCTGGTTCATGTCATCAACGGTTGAACATAGAGAGTTAAAAATCTTTTTCTGTGTAAAACACTTTTTCAAAACCAGCTCTCTATCGACTGAAGTGGAAGTTCAACCACCAGAGTAGATTTAGAAGGTGGCCCAATGGATAGAATCTGTGATAAGCTAGAAAGATCTCAACTTGTAGAAGAAATTTCCAACCTGCCCATATCGTGATTGCTACTCTCTCTACTACTCATACTCAATCTTATTTTAGCCACATCATAAAAAGCTTTTGTAAGAGTTGGTAATGAGCTTTCATGTATTTTTTTTTTTAAGAAAACCATCAAGAATCGGTGAAATAGTTCTCCTGGGCCAGTGGCGTCTAATTTAGAAAAATTAATCAGTCTGATATTTCTATTCTTAATTTGGTGTCACATTATCTTTTCACAAGGTAGCTCAGATTTCTTGCAAATTCACCACTTTAGTCCCCCGGTCTGATACTCTCTTAGTGAAAGTTTGAACATGAGACTGTTGAATAGAGAGCCTAGAGCCTTAAATGTAGCTTAGTTGCCTGACAGTTTTAAGCCACTTACCAATATATCTTCTAAACCAGCAACTGCAAACCATAGGCTAAGAAGTGAAACATCTTTAGGCCTCACTCCTCCAGAACCTGCCAATAATGAAACACTCATGGTACCTTCAGCCACAGAAACAGAAGAAAAGGAGTCAGAGCAGAAGAACCTTCATCATCTCAACCTGTAGAGCCTTCTCAATGAAAGGAAACCCTACCTGCCTAGGATTTCTTCTCTGTACCAGGAGGATCATCCTCAGGCAGCTGCAAGGAGCTTAGTTTGACTACCAAGTTCCCAGGGCCTTCCTCTGCATTGTCTCCTGTTATCAGTTTGTAAAGAGAATTAATTAAAACCGTGGTAGCAAAGCCACTTATAAGACTTACAAGTAAAACCAAATAATTCTTGGAGCCTAGAAAGTCTCCCAAATAGACTAATATTTTATTATAACTACTACAGTTGCAATACCAACCAAGTTATAGCATCTATACAAAAATTAGATGTTTGGATACAGTGTGCAAACAAAGTTTCTGCTATTTATTGTTGCAAGAGTTATTGACAGTTTGGCCAACACTGCTTTGTGTAGATCAGATGGGGCCCAAAACTTGTTTCATGATAACAACGATCCCAAGGTTCCTTTGTCTAGTCTCAATTCTTATACCATTCTGGCAGCCATGAGTGATGTTCTCCCCGACAATCAGGTTGCATGCACTGTGGACAGAATAACTGACTTTCCACACAGATATTGTTGATAATTGCTCTATCACTGGTAGCAGCGGTTTTTTGCAGGATAGAGTCACAAGTTTCCAAACTGTTTAGCAGTTAGCATGAGCCTTGTCTTTGGCCTTTAGAATTAAACATGGAACCTTGCCTCGTGTATTAGGTATAAAATGTAATGCAGCAGACACAAACCCAACTGCAACACTGTTCTAGCCGGAAAACAGTTTTGGGGGGGGGGGGGGGGGGGAGGGGATTCCTGCTTTTTCCTGCCTCTCGGAAGAAACTCCAGATCCCCCAGTTGGCTTCTCTATTGCTGTCAGGAACATGATGGGGTCCTCCATCACTGTAAACCTGAGGACGTTTGTTGAGGGCAACAATTCCGAAATCAGGGTCTATACAAGCTCCAAAAGATGAATAGGGGTGTGTTGAAAGCATTCATCGGACACACACTGCCAGTCAATGCAAACTAAAAGGTTATCCATCAGCCCAAAGGATAGGAGAGTCACCTCAAGATAGGGCAGTTTTTTTCTCATATATTTGCCCATTAAACTGCCTCAGGAAAAAAAAACCACACAGGAAACAGGATAGGTCAATAACAGCCAGCTAGAGCCTAGGCTTCAGCAGTCATCTTGCTCCCTCCAGAATGAATTTTCAGTGTAGATAAGAAAGTACCAGGTCTATAAACCCAGAGATTTAAACTCTTCTTTCAGTATACAACCTTCTGTTTTGTTTTGTTTTTTCATTTTCATTCTATTTTCTCTTATGCTTTTTTGGTCGCTATTCACAATGCCCCTGTTCAAATTGTTGTCTGATGTGCCAGTGTAAATAGTTCATAGCTAACCCTGTTGCAGATTAAGGTCAGGAATGTACTATGGTTCATGTGTTCACTTTGGACCTTCATGCTTGCTTTGAATATTAGTCATCAAATTATTTTACTGGTTGGTACTTTTTGAGTTATGGACATCAAGGCATCTATTGCTGTGAAGAATGTCTCTATTGACTGACATTGTCCAGATTACTATTGCTGGGAATGGAATGATTTTATGTCCCCATTGCCCCAGTTTGCTCTATTTTTGATTCCCCACCCCCAACACGGCTTCACTGAAATGCATCCTTTGAGATACACAATTATTGTCACTCTGTGGTCAACTGGCCATTTCTTACCCCTTCTCCCCTTTCTTGGGATGGAGTGCAGCACCTCCATGGTGTACCCAATGGCGATCGACACATTTTTTATGTTGCCTTTGAATTTCCTTGGGTATCTTCCAACAGGACAGTATATTGCATTGCATCACTGCTTGAAGACGGACCAGGCATACTGCCACATTAAGAGGTGCATGGTAACAGACATTGCTTAACTTTGCTTATTTTTTTTGTCCATTGTTTTCATAAAATTGTTCACTTTTTTTTCGTCACTGAAGTTGAGTGTCTATAGTGGGTTTGCAAATGGATATTTGAATAAAAAAAAATAGTATCAAAATATTAGCCCTAGAATCTACTGCCTTACATTGACATTTGAAATTTTGCATTCTCCAATTTTGTTTTTTCTTAAAAAAAAAAGAAAAAGAAAAAGAAAAGTTCTGTTTTAGCCAGCTGTGTTAGGAAAAACTAAGTTTCAGGCTAGAAAAAAAGCTGCATGAACACTTCAGTTTTGGTTCCTAGCCATCATCTCCTAAATGAATACTACCTGTTGGAGATCACTGGAAACAAAATTGAAACTTTGGCGTTTTAGAGCTTGCTGGCCATCCAAAAAGTTTAACTTCGAGTTAAGTCATTCCTCACAACATCATATATATATATCAATTACTTTTTGATAATTATGATATTTATAATGTATTGAAAATGTAAGAGGCAGGGATAACACCAGATCAATAAGGAACTCAAAGTGATGGCAAAGTCAGAATTTGCATCATGTGGCTTGAAGAACTGAAATTACAGGGCCCAGAAGCAAGGCCATTTTTTTAAATTAAAGGTAAACACCATGAAATCTTACTAAATTTTGGAAGTCCCTCATTATAAAAAATGAATATGACAGCCAACAAGTTATTTTAGCAAAATCTGCCTGCTGTAATAAATATTGCACAAAATTGACTTTGGAGATCAAGACTTCTGATTATTATAACAAATGGCTGTTAGAAAGGGTCTTACAGAGACAAACTACTGTTTGTGTAAAGAAAATAGTGGGAAGAAATGGTATAGAGAGTTGTTTATTTCTGGGCAGGTGATTTTTATGTTCTTTCTGTCTGGGTACTTAACTTGAAACCATGTGGTGAGGTCCCAGGTTATGTCTTCATTGTACTATCATCCCGTTTTAAGAGAGCTCATGATGCTGCCAATTTATGACTTAGAAATAACGGGGCTGATTTTCAAAGCCCTACACGCGTAAATCCGGGGTGATTACACGCTCCGGGACTATTGATCTGGTGTTATCCCTGCCTCTTACATTTTCAATACATTATAAATATCATAATTATCAAAAAGTAATTGATATATATATATATATATATATATGATGTTGTGAGGAATAGCGGGATTAAAATCCTCTGCCTTGTTGTGGGGGAAGCGAGCGAGAGTGAAGGAGGGGGTCGTTGCCCTCCCCGAGCCCTACCAGGTGCCGAGGATCCCGTGGAATCATCTGCCGGCAGGAAGTGCTGGGGGCGCGGCTGAGTGACGTCAGCAAGGGCGTCCCTCCACCGACGATAAGAGCAGCGGTGCTGAGAGCATATACCGGGGAAGCGAGCGAGAGTGAAGGAGGGGGTCGTTGCCCTCCCCGAGCCCTACCAGGTGCCGAGGATCCCGTGGAATCATCTGCCGGCAGGAAGTGCTGGGGGCGCGGCTGAGTGACGTCAGCAAGGGCGTCCCTCCACCGACGATAAGAACAGCGGAAGTGCGGCGCATCATCGCCGCCGGCGCGCCTCCTAAGCCGCGCGCTCCGAAGGGACGCGCGGCTTGGTCCGGCTTAGTCCGGAGCAGTCCGGAGTCCGGCGTCCATCTGTTATATTTTACGAGCGATTAACTGTTTCCTATTCATGGGCAGGAAAAGGAAGGCAAAAATCTTCACATCTTCACCAGTGCCACAAGATCGCACCGGCCCCATGGACCACCATGTCACTCGACTGGTGGAAAAGCCACAAGATGACAGTTTGGGAGCTGTGTCCTTAGTCTCCCTTAGTCCTGGCGATGGACCTTCTTCTCCACCCCAACCGAATCCAGAAACATCAGGAGAGACAGCAATCAATCTGGTAGGAGCAGTCTATGGGGAATCAGGAAGGTTACAACAACCTGACACCTCTAAGACTGAAGTTATAAGACCTTCCTTATCTTTGGAAGTATCTAAAGTTAAGCTACCAGTTGATATACAATGTAGTATGGACCCGGTAGTAATACCGGATAATTTTACATTGGCTGATTTAGGGCGAATGATATCACGGCTTGATCACAATGTTGTCTTGATGAATAACTCCTTGTCCACAGTAATTAACGCAAATAGGGAGCTAATAGAAGTACATACTAAGAAAATTACTCAATGTGAGAAAGATGTTAATGTTTTGTCTAATAAGGTACAATTAATGCAGAATTCTGGTAATGTGTTTATTCGTGATAGCATAGTCATGCATAAAGAAATTGAACATATAGAAAATATGTTAAGATCAAAAAATTTAAGAATTACAAATTTTCCTTTAACACACTTATTATCTCCGGAAGAGATGTTTAAAAAATTCTTGAGAGAAATATTACTTTATGAAGATAAAGCTATCCCAAAGGTATCTAGAATATTTTATTTTCCCTTTAAAAGAACTAAAAAGGAGGAAGAAAATGTGGGTACAGAAACACCTTCTAGTATAGGGGTATCTACATTTTTGGAAGAATCCCTTGACATAATTAACAAAAGAGCTACCCTTTTTATTTCCTTTATAACAGAGCAGGACAAGGAGGGAGTATTCAAAAAGTTTTTTGGTTGTAAAGATGTGCCTTTTTGTGGTCAAAAGATACAAATTTTCCCTGATGTGGCTCGGGCCACACAATTAAAGAGGAAACATTTCCTGAAATTAAAAGATCAAGTGTTGGCGTTAGGAGCCACTTTCTTTTTGAAATTTCCGTGTTTATGTTTTATAACATATCAGGGTAAAAAATTTGCCTTTTCTGACCCATCACATCTAGAGGTATTCTTGTCAGATAAAAATCAAGCAGTGTGTTCAGAGAATGAGGTCCAATAAAAGTAAAGCACTCCTTCTCTCTTAGGTGAAATTTGTACTAGGAGTCCATTTCTAGAAAAGAATTCCTAGATTATAAGATATATATGAATAAATATATATTATTTCCTTAATTTCCCCCTATTATATGATATGTTTGCAAGTATAAAGAGTTGGTTATATATTATATGATGTGAATATTGAATGTATAACATTTTCCTGTTATTTTATGAAGATGTTTGTAATGAAAACGATAAAGTTTAAATAAAAAAAAAAAAAAATCCTCTGCCTTGTTGTGTCCGGGGAACGGTGTCCCAAGTCCTGGTCCTCAGTAGGATGGACTGTTCTGTTCTCTGGCAAGGTTTCTGGCAAAGCTGGTGTGATCTGGATATCAGTTGTTGACGTGTACGTGCTTTTTGAAGTAGACTGGTTGGCCTCACATGGGAGCTGGATAATACTCATGTGAGCGGTAAAAGGTCCTTCTAGCATCCCTCTTCGCTGGTTTTCTAGCAGAGGAGGGTGAATTTGCAAGAAACATAGAGAGTTGTCGCAGGGTCTCGTGGTGGTCTTGCAATTGAGCCACTGTTGGCTGGATCTTGTGCATGAAGAGATGATCAGTGGTGCATGGCAGATCAGCTAATTAATCTTGGACTTCGGGCTGTAAATCAGGGGCCGTAAGCCAGGTTCAACATCTAGCACTGAGTCCTGTTGCTGACAACAGGAAGGCGTTTCGAAGCAATCACATGTTGTTCGAACTTCATGTTGATGGTAGTGAGGTTCCCTTGGTGTTGTGTCAAACATAGCTGGTAAACAGCAATATTTATTTTATTTATTTTTAACTTTTCTATACCGACGTTCCTGTAAAAGATACAAATCACATCGGTTTACAATGCAACTGCAAAATTCGCTCAGGGGCGATACAAAGGACAGGGGTGACAATTAACAGTGGTACGGGGCCATAACAGTTTTACAAAAAAACAAATGAATTGACACCAACATGGATCCCCGGAAGATTTTATGACCTAGACCCTCCTGAAAGCTTATGGTCCTCTTTAGTGACCAGGTCGAAAGAGATGTCATTTGGAGGGATAGTCTCCACTCTTCTGGTGGAAAAGGCTCCAAGAGGAGGTTGGTTTAGGTCTTGATGGGATAGGGGCCGAAGTGGGATTAGAGTCCCCATCACCTTCGAGGATCCCAGGATAGGTATAGGGGCCCGTGGAGGCTCAGAAGGACGAGTCGGCATTGATGATTTAAGCTGTTATTTATTTATTCATTTATTTATTTATTTATTGGTAGATTTTATATACCGACATTCGTCAGAACATCATGCCGGTTCACATTACAACTGCTTGAACAAAAAGAGCGAAAATACATTATAACAGGGAGGGAGAAGGGGGAGCAGTGGCAAAAGGAAGAGAGAGGACAGCAGAAGGAAGGATAGGGAAAGAGAGAAAATGATAGGAACTGTAAAGCATGCATATTAAAACTAGAAACAATAAATATACAGGTTAACTGGAGGAGTACAAAACCATTGATGGAGGGGCGAGAAAAGATTGCAGCAGGGGTAGCTAAGGTGAGGAGGAAAGAGGGCAGGGTAGCTGGGGGGGAAAGGAAGAGAGGTAGGGTAGATGAGAGGAGGAGGTGGGGGTGAGAATTAGAGGCAAGGTAGCTGAGAGGAGGAGGAGAAAAAGGCTAAGTGACTAGTGGTCTAAGCTATGTTGTTAGTAGGGTATTGATGAGGGCAGCAAGGCGGTGCTGCAATGGTGCGAATATCGATGGCTCCAGTATTGATGCCAGTATGGGGGCCAGCATCAATTGAGGTTGTAGATTCCGGAAGGCATTGAGGACAGCCTGGTGGACGAGGACATCCAGCTCCTCCCTGGAGTTAGTATAGGTAACACAGCTACAGGGGGAGGCAGGCTAGGTATAACTGGCACTTCCACATGGATCTGTAGTGGCTCAGTTCCTGGCACCGGTGTCGGTGGGGAACATCTCGGTGCCCCGGGTGCAGAGGAGCATGGAGACCGGTGGAAGATCGCAGCAAAGACACCCGCGGACATCGTGGGGTGGACCGAGTGTGATAGACATAGAAAAATGGTTGGTAACCCAGGGGAACAGACAGTGAGGTGACAGGAACCGACCGGAGAACACAGAATAGTACTCACCGAGTGTCGATGAAAATGTACGCAAAGGGAGACCCGTGTAGGGAAATTATCTGTGAAGTAAAACTTCCATTTTTTCTGTGAGGAAAAGTTGTGAGAAAAAATCTCACAGAGCTCCTAAACACGAGCCAACTGCAGTGCAGAAAAAAAGAGACTGAAGGGAGACCCCTGTGGACCCAGGGATCATGGCATGCTGGGCATGTTCAGACAAAAGTGTTCCGTAATAGGCTCCGCCTAATGACGTCACCCATATGTGAGAACTACCATCCTGCTTGTCCTGGGAGAATGGAAAAATAACAGTGCCCTCGTATTGTGAAAACGTGTATATTGGTGTGCAAATAATATTTACAATTCTTGCTTAGGAAACGTCTTGATTTAATAGGTAAAGTAGTTTGGCAGTTTCCTTTCCATAGGCAAATGGTTTAAGGCTGTAAGAGATGGCTCCTGTTATAACAGGTGTAGCAAGCAACATTCTTACAAGATTTAGTTCCACTCCTGGTTTTCAAGTTCTTTCACTGAATTTTAAGTTGATGTCTTGTTTCAGCTGGATGCAGCTCATTTAAGGAGCCGACTAGTACCAGGCTGTGTTGTAGTTTGCATTCGAAAAAGAAATGAGTTGCTGAAAATTTCATAACCTGGGGCTTAGTTGGGACAATCAGTTAAGCACGTCAGTGTTTGTAGATAGACCAGCAAAGAATAATCACTACCAAAACATATCAGAGGACTTTTCAAAAATAAATTGTTACATTGATTTATATTTGTTAGCAGTCACGATGAGCTGAATCCTCAAACATGGTCTTATTTGCCTGATTTATTGCACATTACCCTTATATTACTGCCTTTTATCATGGTGATGTGTTTTCATATTGCTAGGATATTTAAATGTTATTGTATAAGCAAGTTGTCAATTCTGTGTAAATATTTAATATAGATATATTTACTGTACTATAAAACAGTACATTGCATTGTGATATAAGCAAAAATCAGCTCAGTTGACAACTGAAAAAAACCTCCACATGTAACAGATGTATTTTGACAAGGGATCATACAGTTTGCAATGCTGCAGTCTAATGCTACATTTTGTTCAAATAAAAATGGAATAAGAGTCTAGCAAAATCCTCTTGCCAGTACAGATTCTGCGAGGCGGGTGAATTACTCAAGGGATGCATCCTTGCAGCTCAGGCAAGGGCACAGATCTTGGATGCATCCTGCATCCTGCCGGAGATTTCACTCTTTATTTTGGTTTCCCAAGGTTTTAGTAGAAGCCATAAAAGAAAGTGAATTTGTACCAATAAGCTCTCTGACACCCATGGACAGTTACCCCTAACTCAATTTTAGTTCTCGCTTCCAGTTCACTCACTGCCTATAACTTGATTTTTTTGGACCAAGAAAGGACTTCTGGTTCAAAGCTGGAGTGTAGTTTCCTAGCTTAGATGTGTTTTACAAAGGCAACATATAAAGAGTAGTAGTTCCATCAATTACTTCAGGACATCCCTCGCTCTGTAGCAAAGGCACTTGTCCTTCCTGAATAGGGTCTCAGATTGTAAAATGAAAGAAATGGCCAGAGGTAATCAGCTAGTCTTTGTCTAAAAATGCTAGAATCTGCAACTCTTCCCTTATCCTAACATTTTAATAACTAGGCAATCTACAGAGACCAAGCCTGGTTCTTTTGTTTTATTTTTATTAATTGTTCCTAATTCTGCTGAATACAATTAAAACGATTTAAGAAGTGCCATGCTCGGTCATGTCAAAAGGTCCATTAAGCCCCGTATCCTGTCTCTGGTTCACTTGAAAGTGTCTGCCAGATTCTAATGGGGAAATCTATCTTGCCACTCCCAGAAGAGATGGGGATGCCTAAGTCAACCTGGTTAATAACTGTTAATGAATCTGTCTTCTGAGAACCTGCCCAAACCTTTATAAAACCCTGTTATACTTTCTAGTTTTCACCACATCCTCTGGCAACTATTCTGCGATAGTTGAAAAAATGCTTTCCTAGAATTCTTAAAAGTCTGCTACCGGTCAGTTCCACGTAGTGTCCCTTCTTTTTAGCTCTTGAAAGAGTAACTAACTTGTTCATGATTTCATCATCTTCTTATCATATCCCCTCACAGTTGTCTCTTCTCCAAGCTGAAGAGTCCTAACCTGTTCAGCCTTTCTTCGTAAAGAAGCCATTCCAGAGCTTTTATCATTTTTGTTGCCCTTCTCCGTACCTTCCCACATCTCCCCAATAAAACCTGAATTTTCAATGGCCCATGCGCATAAAATCCGGGGTAAACGTGTGGCTAGGCCATGTGTGCGCCAAGTGCATTTTAGAAAGGGCCCGGCCACACGTGTAACCCCTGATATGCGCAGAAGTGCCGGGCCATTGAAAAGGGCCGGGCCGGGACAGCGGCCATTAGGCCGCTGTCCCGGCTGTCCCCCTGTCCCCCCCCAGCCCGGCCCCCCCCCCAGCCTGTCCCCCCCCAGCCCCCCCGCTGTCCCGGCCATTAGGCCCTGTCCCGGGGAAACGCACGCTGGCCAGCTGCCGGCGCGCTGAAGTTATTTCTGCTCCAAAGGAGCAGCAAGTAAATAAACAAAGAATTTGGGGATAGCTAGGGTTAGTTTAGGGGTTGTGGAGGAGCGTGGAAAAGGGAGGAAGGGTAGGTAGGGGTATAGGAATGTTCCCTCCCAGTCCGCTCCTTACTTGGAGCAGAGTGGGAGGGAACTGGGCAAAGGTCCGATTGCGTTGCCGTGCGTACTTTGCAAAATTCCCCACTCCCACACAAGGAGGCCACCCACCCTCATATATGCATATGGACATTAAAATCTGGTGCACGTGTGCGTGGGAATCACATTTATAAAATAGCCACGTCTGTGTGTGCGTGCCAGGAACCACAAGCACATGCAAGCGTGCATTTTTTTTTTTTTTTAAATCAACCCCTAAGCATTGCAAAATCCCCTTGCAATCACAGTGTGCTTGTTTTAATTACTTTAAATACTTCTGAGTCATTTTCAGATTTGATCACCTCACTCATTGCTCCTTTTTCTAGATCTTTACGGCCCAATTATAAAAGGCCTGCATGCGTAAAAAATGGCTACGCGCACGGCCAGGCCCTGCACACATCGCGAGCATTTTACAAAGGGCCCGGCCCTGCATGTATCTCCCGTTAAATGCCGAAGTGCAGGGCTTCTAGAAAGGGGCGGGCCAGGACAGCGCCATTTGACGCAGTCCCGGGCAAGCAAGCAAGCACCGGCAGCTGGCGGGCGTGTGGAGATTACTGCTGCTCCAGAGGAGCAGTAAGTAGCAAAATAAAAAATTTGGGGATAGTTAGGGGGCGGGGAGGAGAGGGGAAGAGGGAGGAAGGATAGAGTTAGGGGTAGGAAAGTTCCCTCCCAGTCTACTCTTTAATTGGATTGGACTGGGAGGGAACTAGGGAGGCCCGATTGCGTTGCCACGCATATTATTCTAAAATCCCCCCCTCACATGCGGGCATGTGCACGCAGGACCCATATTTTATAACGTGCGCATCTATGTGCATGCGCCGGGAACCACGCACACATGGACGCACGTGCACAGGTCTTAAAAATCAATATTTTAATGAACATGTTAAGCACGTGTCCCAAAATAGATCCCTGGGCACTCCATTGGGAATACTGATCATTTATGAGTTAAGAAACTTGGGTCTTTGTTCTTTTTTGTCAATACTGAAGTGTCTGATCATTTTAGCTTCAAAAGTCTTAGGTTCCTGGATTGTTATAAAGTTTTCTTTGATTATTTTGATTATATGGTCATTGATACAGTTCTGAAAAGGTCACCCCCATGGAACATCAATGACTAAGAGAAGCTTACTATAAAATGGTGCTGGTCTCCAGGCCATAAGAACATGCCATACTGGGTCAGACCAAGGGTCCATCAAGCCCAGCATCCTTTCTCCAACAGTGGCCAATCCAGGCCATAAGAACCTGGCAAATACCCAAAAACTAAGTCTATCCCATGCTATTGTTGCCAGTAATAGCAGTGGCTATTTTCTAAGTCAACTTAATTAATAGCAAGTAATGGACTTCTCCTCCAAGAACTTATCCAATCCTTTTTCAAACTCAGCTATACTAACTGCACTAACCACATCCTCTGGCAACAAATTCCAGAGTTTAATTGTGCATTGAGTGAAAAAGAACTTTCTCCAATTAGTTTTAAATGTGCTACTTGCTAACTTCATGGAGTGCCCCCTAGTCTTTCTATTATCCAAAAGAGTAAATAACCGATTTTAAACACCTCTATCATATCCCCCCTCAGCCATCTCTTCTCCAAGCTGAAAAGTCCTAACCTCTTTAGTCTTTCCTCATAGGGGAGCTGTTCCATCCCCTTTATCATTTTGGTTGCCCTTCTCTGTACCTTCTCCATCACAACTATATCTTTTTTGAGATGTGGCGACCAGAATTGTACACAGTATTCAAGGTGCGGTCTCTCCATGCAGCGATACAGAGGCATTATGACATTTTCCGTTTTATTCACCATTCCCTTTCTAATAATTCCCAACATTCTGTTTGCTTTTTTGACTGCCGCAGCACACTGAGCCGACGATTTTAAAGTATTATCCACTATGACGCCTAGATCTCTTTCTTGGGTTGTAGCACCTAATATGGAACCTAACGTGTAACTATAGCATGGATTATTTTTCCCTATATGCATCACCTTACACTTATCCACATTAAATTTCATCTGCCATTTTGATGCCCAATTTTCCAGTCTCACAAGGTCTTCCTGCAATTTATCACAATCCAGCACCATTTTCCATCCAGAAGTCGATGGGGCACAGTTGCGCCTAACTCTTTCAGAGAACCCCACAGAAGGGGTAAGCAAGCTCTTGGGGATGGGGAGGATGAGACCATTTCCTTTTGTTCCTTTTCTTTTTGCTCTGTTTGTGTTTACAATTGTTTCAGTTCAGCAAATGAAATGAACCAAAATAAACATTAAACAATCTAAAACCTGAATAACCACCCTGGCCCCCCTGCCCCAATGTGCAGTACTGGGCAAGTTAGAACTGGCACCACCATGATTAGCATCCAATTGAGAACTAAGCTCCAGAGTATTTGCAAGGAAGCCTCTGAAGACCGCAGTAACAGACGGGCCGATTCAGTAAAATGCGCGGGAGAACCGGCGCTCCGAGTCAAGCGCCCACTCTCCTGGGCATGCGATTTTGTATTCAAATGAGGGCCTGCAGTAATAAGGAGGCGCTAGGGACACTAGTGCATCCCTAGCATTTCCTTATTGGCAGAAGCGGTGGCTGTCAGCGGGTGTGACAGCCGACGCTTAATTTTACCGGCGTCAGTTGTCGAACCCGCTGACAGCCATGGGTTCGGAAAACGGACGCCGGCAAAATTAAGCATCCGTCTTCCAACCCATGAGCTTTTTTTTTTTTTTTTTTTTTTAATTTTACGATTTTTAATTTTTTTTAAATTTTTGGGGCCTCCAACTTAATATCGCTATGATATTAAGTCAGAGGGTGTACAGAAAAGCAGTTTATTCTGCTTTTCTGTACACTTTCCCGGTGCCAGCCAAAATTAACTCCTGCCTTGGGGCAGGCGTTAAATTCTGAGAATAAAATGTGCGACTTGGCTGCACATTTTACTTATGTATGGTGCGGGAATAACTAATAGGCTCATCAACATGCATTTGCATGTTGGGGGCGCTATTAGTTTTTGGGGGGTTAGATACGCGTTTTCCACGTGCTATTACCCCTTACTGTATAAGGGATAATAATAGCACATCGAAAACGCGCATCCAGACTGGGGCTAATGGTGCGCTCTGCCTGAGCGCACCGTACTGAATTGGCTTGAGAGTAAGTTGATTGAACAATGACATGCTCCTTGTGTTAAATCTTTCTTTGGGTGCCCGGTTTGCATGCACGATTAATGCAACCCTAACATCGCTCTCTGCTTCAACGGCAAAGGGAAATGTGGAAAAGAGAATTTGAATTCAGATAACAACCAAACAGGACTGAACTTCACAATCTTGGTAGGTAAATAAATAAACGTGGGGGTAGCTTGCTTATTACGGCGGTTACTACCTTAAACCAATTAAGCCTGATACATCACTTTGAATGCATGTTGCTCTCTACTTCTACGGCAGGGGGTAATGTGGAAAAGAGGATTAGCATTCAGACAACAACCAACAAGGAGTAAACTTCATAATCTGGGTAAACAAATAAGCGTGGGGGTAGCTTGCTTACTACAGCGGTTACTACCCTAAACCAATTAAGCCTGATATATCACTTTGAATGCATCTTGCTCTCTACTTCTACGGCAGGGGGTAATGTGGAAAAGAGGATTAGCATTCAGACAACAACCAACAAGGAGTAAACTTCATAATCTGGGTAAACAAATAAGCGTGGGGGTAGCTTGCTTACTACAGCGGTTACTACCCTAAACCAATTAAGCCTGATATATCACCTTGAATACATATACAGTGCTGCTCTCTGCTTCTACGGCAGGGGGGAAAAAGTAGAAAACAGGATTTACATTCAGACATCATCCAACAAGGCATCAATCTATGCAGTCTGGGTGACCAAGCATCGGGGTAGCTTGCTTGATGCGGTGGTTACAACCCTTAACCATAAGCCTTATGCTCACCTTTGATGCAACTCCAACATTACTCTCGGCATCAATGACAGGGGATGGCAGGAAATTTGAATCAAACAGTTACGAACAAGAGCCCTGAAAGCTGGTGGTTGGTGAAACAGATAAGTATGGAAAAATAAGAGTGGAAGCTGCTGGGCAGACTAGATGGGCTGATTGGTCTTTTTCTGCCGTCATTTCTATGTTTCTATGTAGTCAGCCTATCTCTGAAAACCTCTGTTAAGGATTCCACTGCTGAATCTGTTTCGAGAGTATTATCACCACTAATATGAAAAATAATTCCCTTGATTTTAAAGTACATGCAAATTTAATCAGTTCAATGCCTATTGCCTGAGTAATTGCTTAAACTTGGAACAATCCATGAGCTAAATCTTGGGGGGATTTTGCTTTAACTGGAAGACTCATGGCGCCTCCCCCCCTCTCATGGAGAACAAGATTCCATGTGACATTAATAGTTATTTGTGGTATTCTGCAAAACTGTCAGGGAAGTGTCCAAGCTGGCTTTGCATCGGCAAATGCATGTGAAATTTACTCTTGGCAGGTTAAAGAATATCATTTTTATTGTAATTAAGAAAAACCTACAATGGTTGAAACAATTCAAGTTTTATTCTTCAGCACAGATGTTCTGAATGTAAACAAACACTTGTCAATTCTACAAGGTATGCAATGTCATTTTGTGAAATATACTAAATTTCAAACTACACACAAAGATAAATACATTTGCTCCAGAATACCAAATAATGCACTTAAAAAGTTACTTAGTAAAAGCACAGTTTTGCAGATTCTCTAAAACTGAATATTTTTGAACAAAAGCTGTCTGACCACTCAAAAAAGGATAAGATGGTCTTGTGCAATAAGACATAACACAGTCTAGGCATTATGGGAAAAAGGGATTGGTTAAATCTTTGTTCTCAATATTAAGACAACTTTTCATCCTGATCGTTTTTCGCTTTTTGAGTTTTATGTTATCTAAAAGGAATCTGCACAGTAACACTGTCAGATTCTCCTGCTTTTGTCATTGGTTTCATTTTGTTGGTTCTAGAAAGGCACAAGGATGATTTAGATTTATTAGACACTCTGAAAACAAAAAGGAATTAAAGAAAACGGCTGTTAAGCAAGCATTTAAAGGAGAGTAAAATGTAAGTAGCCATGTTCCACACTGCATGTTGAAGAAGCCACAACCAGTACCATTCTCCACTATACTGCATGTATTTTAAACTCTTTCGCCCAAATTTTGAAAACGCTGCGCGTGCTGAAACCAGGGGATACACGGGAGGCTGGGCCGAGCACATGCCAAGTGCATTTTTAAAACAGCCCGGCCACGCGTGTATCCGCTGGTATGTGAAGTGCCAGCCTGTCTCAAAGGGGCGGGGCCAAGGGACATGGTCTGGACGGGGAGGGGGGGGGGGGGGGGGGTCGGCCGCGACAGCAGCCATTAGGCCCTGTCCCGGGGGAAGTGCGCCGGCAGCCGGCCAGCGTGCATAACTTAGTTGCTCCTTTGGAGCAGAAGTAAGTTATAAAACAAAAAAATGAGGGTAGGTAGGGGCTAGAGGTCGGGGAGGATAGGAGAGGGGAAAAGGTAGGAAGGGTAGTTAGGGGGATAGGAAAGTTCTCTCCCAGTCCGCTGCTTAAATAGAGCGGCTCGGGAGGGAACCGGGGAAGGGCTACTCGCGATGCCGTGCGTTGTTTTTTAAAATCCCCCCCTCCCTCACGCGCACGAGTCTGACCCGCCTGCACACGTGGATATTAAAATCCGGCGCGCCTGGGAACCATATTTTATATGGAACTGCGTGCACAGACACCCGCGCGGTTTGTTTTTGTAAATCTACCCCATTGTTGGCAAATATAGGCCCCTGGGGTACGCATTTGTTTTCTACCAAAATGTAAAAAGCAATGAAAAACTTCATTTTGTTTCATTAGAAAATGAAAATAAAAAATCTGCCATTTTTCTTTTTTTAAATGTCCTCTCTTGTTAGAAATAACACCACTTCCCCCCTGCTCCCGCCCTCAAGTGCTGTGGATTTAAACAAATTGAAACCCCTTTTCTCTATCCTCCCACTCTTCCCGGAGTCCTCTTACCCCCATCTGTAGAGTCTCCCCAGAAAAAATGAGGCAGTCGCTCCTGCTCTGCTCAGATGCATAAAAGGACAGTAAATGTGAGAAAACATGGAGGGGAAAAGGTCCAGAATAATTTTAACTCTTCCACTAAACACTGCAAGTCAGACTTTCAGGCGTGAAATCTTTTTTCAAAAGATGACCGATTCTGAGCCAGATAATCACAAAATGGTAAAAATCATTCAGTACATCTGACCCTCTATGGTTAATATTGTCTTTCATCTAAGAAGATTGCTTACAATTGACCTGAGTTATTCTGGAGCAATCTAACTTTTTTCTTTTTTTTTGTTTCTGAAATTCATATTTTTGCATGATATTTACATAAAACTCTGTTCCATGTGTAGCAGAAAAGACCAAATTGCCCTGATCCTGACCTCTCTGGATTTTTCAGATCACATCATGTTCTCTGTTTCTATACTAGTTAAACAGAGAGGAAACATCTTGTACGCAAGTTGTAACACATCCCAAGCAGATTTTGATACATTTTAATGGATTAATCTAAGAATTGTCCACAGATGATGCTGTGCATGAGCTTTCAAGACCACATGAGTCATTAAGAAGATGAGTACATGTCATATATATATATATCTGAAGACAGGAACTATGTAGTCTTCAGAATAATCATATGATACCATCTTTGGATAATCCTTATGGTCCAATAAAGCATACCACAGCTTGCAAAGAATCCAGTTTTCTGCAGGACCAGTACGGCTGTCAGAACTCTTAACTACAGAAGATAACAGTTCAAGAAAATCACTTTATTTGAAAAAGAACATGAGCACACTGTAATTTTCTAGTAAAGCTGCATGAAGAGCATGTGCAAATAGAAATGAAATAGGAGTGCAATTTTGAAAGCTGATTTCCACATTCAAAATGCTTTTTATCCATATAAATTGGCTTTCTGCATTGACAAGAGGTGTTCCCAAGATAAGGTGAAAAAAATAAGCGTAGTTTGGATCTTCAAAACTATGCACATTATTTTCTATGAAACTGTAACCCATATAAAAGCAGGCACAAATACTACTGGTACTTTATATCCTTGGCAATAACGAAAGCAAGTTATGCATGTAATTTTGCTTTGATTATTGGGGCAAACCTCACGGATAAAAGTTACTCATGGTTATCTGCTCCAATGTGGACAGTTTGATCATTGTCTCCTACATATACTGACTAGCTAGTTGTGCTGCAGACCATACTAAATGCATCATGAATCATTACACAACCTACTTATTAATAAAAATTTGTAATAAGTTATGAGCCCATGGGATTTGCTAATAATTCTGCCATCTTTAATATTTCATTTACAATAAAAATGAATTAAGAGTTTACAGCAAGTGATGGCACTTAATTAAGGCTTGTAGACAATTGACTGTGTCACAGCTGGGAAATAAAGTCACAATGACCTTTGGCCACTTGATCTTACCGGAGGTCCTGCCAGCTTTACTTTTCATTACATAAAGTTCTGATTAAGATTTTTCAGTAGTACAAGCACTATGACCTTGTAGACGTGCCAGCACATTCTCCTACAGCAGACAAGAGCAGCTAGCTGGAAGTTACAGGGTGGAAGGGTGTGCGCACAGCAGCGGGCAACACCATGGAATTGTTTAATCCACAATGTTTTGCTGGATTGTATTTTCTAAAATAAAATTGCTCAGAAATTATGAAAATTAAGAGAAGGAACGTGACAATGATTCACTCTTACACTACTGGGGATGACACTATACATTTTTTGTAAGAAACCACATGAGACTATATTTATTTGTTAGGTATTAAAGCAAATTCATTAATATTTGAACCAATGGGGATGGTCATTTTTAAACAGCAGTACGGGCACACATGTACGTGCACATGCCAGCTCGCGCCAATGGATGTGGCCATTTTATACAACACTCCCATATATGTGTGTATGTTATAAAATCAGCAGTAGTTGGATAAGTTAACTTGAATATTCAGTGGGAATAAACATTTTGCTTAATATCCCCGAATAAAGTTATCCGGGTAAACCTTCCCAGATAACTTCAAACCTAAATGGCTAGCTTTGATTATTGCCGGTTAGGCTGCAAAGTTACTCTGTTAGGTTTACCCAGAGAATGTTAACTTAACCAGAAATATTCAAAGAACATCACCAGATAAAGCAGCTGCCCATGGGGGTTTGAAAATTGCCTCCAAAATAATCAGTGAGCTGAATATTTTTGAGGCCTCTTGTACTGAGGGAATGCTCATTGCTGATAGAAGGAAGATGTACGACTCTGCAAGTGAGTCCACGTGTCCAAGCAGAAATGGGTGGCTTCCCCAGCATGGATGTGCAGGAGCCGTGAGTAACTGGGCACCCGATGCCCCTGTGCAGGTGCCCCAGCCTTGCCTCTGCCCAGAGGGGGGAAGGAGCTTTAATCCTGCCCCTTCTGCGTGGTGGGAATGGCACTGGCATCATGATGCCGGTGCTAAGGACCGCCACCGATGACATCACTCCCACCTGATTTGCCCGGTATCGGCGACGTCACCAGGACGTGCCCCGTCGCCGGGTCACCAAATTGGCCGGATCGGAGCGCACATGCCACTGCGTTGGGGGTCAATTAAAAAACCCGCTGGCTCCCCTTGGCTCAGTCTCTTCCTCCCCCGAGCGGAGCGGTTTCATTTCCAGAGCTCTATGGATTTGGCGAGTCCCCTTCCTCTCTACTCAAAAAAAAAAAAAAAAAATTATAACAGGAGCTTGATAAATTTAACCACTTCCTTGCTTAAGGACGTTTGAGCTTCTGTACTTTCCCATGGGGGAATTTTGCAGCAGAACCTTTGGCTGCACAGCCCTTAGGCTCTACTTCGAGCTGCCCGTGGCTTTATGTTGCGCTCCTGCCAGTTCCCATAGTGCTCCGAATAAAAAAAAAAAAAAAAAAGTTACTTTCTCATTTCGTTTGCGATTAGGCCGTTACCCGTTTGGGTTGCATGCTGTCAACATTTGTACAGATGTCTCTGAGGTCCAACCTGGCAGGCCCCAGCATCGTGCGCTACTGGGGTTTTAGACACCCCCGTCACTGAGGTGCCCACTGGTCCAGAACCCTCTGGTCCCGACCCCGTGGTCCTTCCCGCCTGCTGGCGTTTCTGACCACAGGGGAGCTAGAAGCCAATGGGGAGGAGGTAGGGCACCTGGGCCACCTTGAGGAGCAAAAGTTAATAAGGAAGATACAAAGCGTGGGTGAAAGCTCCAAAAGACCTCTAGGGGAAAACATTATCCAGCTAATTTGGCAAAAGATGGGGGCCAAGGAGGAAAAGCGTTGAAGGGTAGCAGCAGCAGCTGCAGTGCTCAGCACTGATACAACGCAGCTCGTCCCCGATGAACTCAAGGATCGGGCAGTTATCCAGATGCAAGTTGTCCCGCCTATCCTTAATAATGCTGTATCTGATCCAAGTGCGCAAAGTCCGGCTGGCCGTGTGGAACATGCCTTGGCATCTCCTTGCGAGCCCAGTGTTAGGATCTCACATAGTCCAAGGGACGAGATGCGGTACAGATCCCCAAGGGATGAGATCCAGTATAGATCCCCATCCTGGCCAGCCTCCTGCTCACCATCTGAGCGTTTCTGCACCAGCCCTGGCCCATGGCACAAACCGTACTGGTGGTCCTTCTATAATGGTCACCGGTACAAGGATCCAGATAGCATCAAGCATGACTGGGAATTCAGGCCTTATGACATCAACCCATGGCCCAGGTGGGATAGATGGCCTCACTATTCACCTTCTGAATTTCGATCTCCACTGCCCTCACTCCGGGATTTCTCACCTTATCCTGACAGTGGTAAGGAATCTGGAGAGTGTTGTCACTTCCCTACCCAATTTAAAGTTAGCCACAGCTGCAGGAAGCGGCCTGCAGTGCCTTTGGATGGTCCTCAGTAAGACGAAGATGGCACCGCTCGCAGTCTGAGACATCACTCATCCTTAGTGTATGCTGCAGTATCTCATCACAGTGCTGGTGCTCGCAGATCCTTGACACCGAAGTCTCCTCCAAGATCCCTTCACAGTTGGCACGGCTGGACGAGGAACAGGGTAAGTCTGATGTGCAAAGTGTAGAAAAAGTTCCACTAAAGGAATACAAAGGCAGGGATAGTCACAGGCAGGGATAGTCACAGGCAGGCATCGTTTTCGTCTTCTTCACTTAGCGGCTAGTCCAGCTTCTCCTCCTCTTCCTCCCAAAGTTCAGGATCTGCTTCTTCGGTGCACAGAGGTGACAGTGAGGACATTGTCCACCCCTGCAGGCGGCTGGAATCTGACCATGAACTTTGGGAACTGGTACCAGGTCCCTCAGGTGTCGTATCAGATACAGGCACTACACATAGACTTGTTCCGCCTGATGGAGGGACACAGGAGGAGAGACCAAATTAAGCGGGAGAAGAGAAAGGAGTTGAAAGCAGCCAAGCCCACTCAAAGAGAGATCATAAACTGGGTGTGCATGTTCGCATGTTTGGCCTCAGTCATGGTGTGTTCTGAGCCCTTTGTGATGCAGCCTTTGCTCTCTTACTTAGACACTATCTTGGGCACATGCAGAGAATACAATGGTTTTGCATGGCTCAACCTTGATGAGGCCTTCCATGTGAGAATGGCCGGAAGATCCACCATGTCATGGGGAAGACAGGACTTCAGCCTGTGGCTCACAAAAATGACTACCCGGGCTATCAATGCCAAAGCCAGTTTGCAGCTCTTTCGTAGCGAGCCAGTGCACAGTGGGCAAACCAAGCATGCGCAACGCACGGGCGGCACCTGCTCCATGACCGATTGCAGATATAAACATAACTGCAGTCAATACGCCGCATCTCACCAGGCTAACAAATGTCCACGCAGCAACAAGTGAGTGGAAGGAACTGGCCCTAGCTCCATCTCCCATGAGATGGCAAGCGATGCTTCCATGGTTGGATCACTATCCCAACAGGGTCGGGGCAAATACTGTACTGAGTAGTTTTCAAGAGGGTTTTCTTATTCCCTTCATGGGTCAGCCACAATCTGCCAATGTGGTCAATGCTCCTTCAGAATACATTCTGGCTGCCATTGTCTGGAAGAAGCTCGGAAAGTAGATTCAGCTTAGATGCATAGCCGGCCCGTTCGATTAGCCACCTTTGGAGCATCTGGTTCTGTCCCCTCTAGCAGTCATTCCCCAAAAGGAGCTCAGAAAATATAGACTCATTCACAACCTCTCACCCACTTGGAGCTTCAGTGAATGACCATACCCCTTGGAATACTGCTCAATGCAATATTCGTCCTTTGACACCACATTGGACTTAAGATCTGCGGTCAGGGAGCACTTATGGTGAAAGCGGACATCGAGTCTGCATTTCAACTGCTCCCGGGTCACCCGAGCAGTTTCCATCTACTCAGCTTCCAATTCGAGGGTGCTTTTTACTATGACAAGTGCTTGTTAATGGGATGCTCAGTTTCATGCACCTATTTTGAAACCTTCAGTACTTTCCTTCATTTGGCAACTGAGAAGGCATCCGGACTAGCATCTTTAATCCACTATTTGGATGATTTCTTACTCATTGGAAAAAAGGATTCGCTGGATTGTGTTAAGCTGTTCCACACTTTTCGCAAACTGGCGAGCAGATTTGGTGTTCCTTTGGCGGAAGACGTCCCTAGGCCCAATAACTGTCCTCACTTTCCTAGGGATCGAGCTTGGTTCCACGTATATGGAATCCAGACTTCCAAGCGACAAATTATCTAAACTGTTAGAGTTGGTGAATGCCACCTTGTGCAGCAGGAAAGTCATGCTGAGACACATGAAGTCCCTCAAAAGCAGCCTCACCTTTGTCGTGCGGGTTATTCCCATGGGCAGGATTTTTCTGCGTTATTTAGTTTGGTCCATGGTAGGCCTGGTTCATCACCACGACCACTTGCGGGTTAGTATGCCCATAAGGAAGACCTGAAGCTATAGTCCAAGTTCCTCAGGGACTTCAATGGTGTCTCAGTAAGTCACCCTAGCCTGGTCAGCAGCTAAAGGAGCAGTAAGTACAAAAAAAAAATGGAAGTAGGGTTAGTTTAGGGGTTGGGGAGGAGAGGGGAAGAGGGAGAAAGGATAGGGTAAGGGGTAAAGAGCGAACTGGGAAAGCCCTAATCACGTTGCTGCATGATTTATTCTAAAATTCCCCCCGCCGTGAGCAGAGCAAGCTACCTGGCCACACATGCGATGCGTGGACATAAAAATCTGGCGCACATGGACGCGCTGATTTTATAACATGCACGCACATGGACGTGCACATGCACCTTTTAAAATGGACCCCATATTTTCTAAGCATGCATATAATTTAGAACCTTTCCATCTGGTTGACAACTAACTAATGCAAAGGCAGCTTTCACAATTAGAGACAAAGTAGCTTAACACAATAATGACCAAAGATAAATAACTGAAGTATGACAGCAGAAAACCAGCAAAGAATTCAAAGAGCTAGCAAAATACAGGTCTTTCAGAAAATGTATTTGTACCTTCCACTTATCAATGCTGGTCTCAACAATTCAGCTCGTTGCTAGATAACTATTAGTTTTCAGCCAAGAAACTTTTCATCAGAACAAAGAATAAATATAAATATCATGCAAAGACAGTCCTGTAGAGTTTTAAAGGATATTTGGTAAAAAGGCAGAAGGTTACCATTAAACCTTATTAAATGTATGTATGTCGAGCTAGATTTGCTCTTGAAATCACCTCACCAACCAAGTTCACATCATCTATTGTCCATAGATGTGTCTCTAATAAATTTGGTGGCAATTAAGTTTGTGATGTCATTGACCAGCACTAACTATATAAACAGAAGCATTGATTATGCTATGAATGTAGCATCGGGCCTTAGCAGAAAGGCAGTACATTAAATATAAGAATAAATAATTAAATAAAAAGACTATGTGATCATAATTATCAGTGTTAATAAACTGGGGCACAGTGAGCAGAATGTAATGGGGATGAGATATTGATGGCCGCCAAACAGGAGAAGGATCTAGGGGTATTCTGATGACATCAAGGTTGATAAAGTGTGACAAGGCAGTGGGAAAAGCCAGTAGAAAACAGAGTATGTAAATAAGGGAATAACCAGCAGAAAAAAAGGAAATGGTAACACATCTGTGCAAATTACTGATGAGACTTTATTTGAAGTAATACATCCAGTTCTGGAGACTATTTATTTGGAGGAGTATAGAAAGAGTAGAGGCAATCTAGAGAAGAGTAATCTTTGAGCTTAAAGTTCTAAATATGTATAATCTTGCAGGAGAAGAGGAAGAAAGGGGATAGGATACCTCCTGGGTATAAGAGACAAACTATTTTTTTTAGCGGAAGACAGAATATAGTGAAACAAAGGGTCAGGATTTCAGGCTGGAAGATGATATATTCATGAGTAACATTAGGAAGTATTTTTTCACAGAAAAGATGGTGAATGAAAGGAACAGCCTCAGTGGAAGTGTGGGGAGAGGCAGAGAGGATTCACAGCAGTAGGAAAGTAAAGGTGAAGCCAGAAAGCGAGTAGGGTCTATGGTATCACAGCAGGTAGGGAAAATGGGCCTGGCCATCTGCCAATTTTTGTTTGGGGTTTCAAAGGAGGTGTAATTATTATATTGGAGGATGAAATATATGAGGTATATTTGGAGGAAGATGATGTTATGATTAAGATGATGTTTGTGTTATTATAAGATATTGTAATTGGATTCTGTCATGCACTGCTTTGGGTGGTCTGTTAGACAAGGAAGGTGGTATCTAAACACTTTTCAATAAATAAATAAATATATAAATAAATAGCAAATAGAGGAACAGAAAAACATTGTTACAATGGTAGCGGGATTTATATTCCCATTTTTGTTTTAATACTCAGCTAAAACCAAAAGCTCAGGAAGTGCATAAGCTTGACAAGAACTATCATTGCTAATTTTTTTTTTTTTTTTTTTTAATAAGTATCAGCTAAACAGCAAGTTAACATTAACACTGGAAGTCTAACCAGGATTAGCTTTCACTGAAAGTGGTGTCTGTTTTACTGAGAATAAGATAAAGAAATAGTCTAGTTTTCATTTCAGAGTCTGCTCTGAATGCAATATTGTCCATAAGGTTTCTGACAGAGACTAGAAAAACAGAATCCAAAAAAAAAAAAAAGATGGTTTGTATTTGGAGAGGAAGTAGCGTGCAGGGCAGGCGTCCCTGCAGGCGAGATGCCAGCTACACACAAACCACACTGCCTTTGTGTCAAACATGCACAACAAAGCAAGTGTCTGTAGTAACAAGGGCTTTGACAGTTCATTCACTCTGCACAAAAGATGCAATTTGTAGCTCGACCACCTGTTGCTTTCATCACCACATCCGCAAACTGTCAGCACAATTAATTTATTCATGGAAATGTTTTTAGTCTCTTCCTCCTTAAAAAAGTGATCCATGTGCACTAAAATATAACTAGACCTTGTCACTGTGAATAGTACAAGCACAGCAAACCACTGTGCCTTCCCAGTCTACTGACCCATTTTTTAGTCCAAACAGTACCACACTGTACATCTTGAGAGAAGTTATATGGGCTCCTTTTTAGAGAGCTTGTCATACTTTTTTTCCCCCTCATGCCAGTTATATTAAAAATGGGATAAAAGTCTACTCAAACCCAATGCACACTGATTCGACCTGGCGACACTGAGGGTCAGAAATACTAAGGGATTTCTCCCATTTGGTATCTATGAGGAGAATGCAAAATATATCTGTCCTGCCTCTCCTTAGATTGCAGTAGAAGGTCTTAGAAATGTGCTGTCATTTTTAAATGACAGAAAAATCACAACAACAATTAATTCATTTTGTCTCATTTCCCATCCAAAACCACAGACAAAAAAATGCAAAACATCTTGTGTCTGAATTTTAGCTTCTGCTAAAACAATTTAGCATACACTAAATCATTTAGTATGCTAAACACAGAAATGAAAGAACCCCAAAACATAGTAAAAAAATGAAAACTAAAATAAAAGTTTTAACCATGAACACTCCTATAAAGTAGCACAATATATTCTCTCTGCAATTCAAGCCCATACAGATACTACTTGCTCAGTATTAAACACTAATACTTAAAAGCACATAATGTAATGGCACTGACTCATTTCTTTGGAAGATGGTAGCAGAGCTGGAAGATGATAGCAGACTGTCACCAGAGGAAAGAAACCAAACCTAATGTTCCATGCTTAGTGAAGAGTAAGAGAGTGCAAAAAAAATAAATGTGAATACAGATTGGCACTCATAGTTTAAGAACATATAGGAAATATCTTTATGAATATATATAAATATAATTCTGTCAGCTATTGAGCTTGAGTTGATATAAATGGTACGTAAAACAAATATAAATGTTAAAGCTGATTTTGTGAGCCACAAATTAGAAAACTTAAGATGAGGCTCAGGAGCATATTATTTTTAGAGCAAATACAGTGATATGTTATTATTACACAGCATTCGGCTACTCCAAAGTTATTATTCCTGATTTGCAAACCCAACTTAAAATGTCAGGGAGGTGCACCATGTACTGTAACATGCCCTACCATCAGGACTGGTGCATCAGGAATGGAGAAACTCGTAGTTTTGTATTATGACCTGTTTTGTGAAAGGAAATACATATTTTTCTGAATTCATCACATTTTTTAGAAATAGCCATTTTACCCCAGTTTACAAAGCAGTTTCAAGTTATTAACGTTAAGGGATCATATCAGTTGCTAGATCTGTGGTCTCAATGAAGGATATAGATTTGGTTCTACAGTTATCAGAGCAGTTTAGGAACAGTTTAAGCTGAAAGGGTTATTAGTAGGAGGAGAGGCTTTACTGAGAGGAATAAAAATCTCTCAGTGTAAAGTGATATTCACTGTACCTCACTGGCCATTTCTTTCTGAATACAGTGAGCCATACACACAAATAATTTATTGTTATAATGTGAAAATCTACTTTTAGCAGTTTCCCATTAAACTATAGTGCATAAAAATGGTCTGGAGAGCCAGTCCACAAAATGTGAGTCACAAACTGCACCAGTGATGCCACTGTCCATCTCCCAACATGGCCCCAACCAAAGAAGAAAACAGGCATCCACCAATAAAGTAAAGTTCCAAGATATAGTTCATGTGAACAAGCTGACATGGCTGACAAAGAACGTCAGCCCCTCTAGAACCAAGTGACAGAGGACTACTTCCTATAAGAGGTGAGTGAAGCAGTTTTGTGCCAATGAAAGGCATTACATGTGCTTTCTGGAATCCCATCTTAGAGGGGTCATTTTTGTTGGCTGGGTTCTGCTGAAAGATGTAATATAAATACATAGTACTATGGTTCACAAAATAGGTTGCAGTTATGTGTTTGTAAGGAGCAACTCTGCTCTCTTTGAAAAGGAGAATATGGGGGAAGCGGACTGTGTTCCCACTTGTAATTTGCTTCTGTTTCAACTTCAGTGTAGGTTGGCCCCCTTTATAAACCAATGTCCTCCCCTCTTTAGAGATTAGAAACAAATACAAAATGTTCACATGCTTAACCCCAAATAGTTCTTTTGCTAAAGTCCCCTTCCTTGCTTTATCTTAATGCTGCACAATTATTTGTACATGCAAGAGTCAGAAGTGCATCGGCATGTGTGACTTATTTCCGCAGCCTTGTGTGAGCAGCAAGGAAAGCAATACAGCAGGAGTAAGAGTCTCACTAACCCTCTTGGAAAAATACTACATAGGGGATAGGGCAGTGGAAATAGTACCAAAAAAGGTTCATTATATAAGTGTAAGCTATTAATGGTAACGGACATGGAGCAAGACAAGATGAGGTGTATCAGATGCTCAGCTAACGGAAAATAAGAATATATGGAACTGCATGGAGCACAAGAACGCGTCAGGGCCTGCCCCTGCTGCTCACAAACACAACGAGCAATCAGACAAATAGACTGGATCCAAAATTAAACAAAAGACATTTACAACTTATTCCTATGTTTGTGTGTTACCTCCAAATACTTAACGTCCAGCTCATCATCCAGTTCCAAGATACTGTGCCTTGATTAAAGCAACTGTCCCCGTCTTACCCAGGCATATGGCCTGCCTGTTATGAGCAAGCTTGATTCTAGACAATTATAGCTGAGCAAATTTCATACATAGCACTTGACTATATGACTGCTGCATTTTGCTTTTACTCAAAGCAAATTCAAGATGAACTATGATACAGCACTACAAATGAGGCCCATAGAGTACCCAACAATGGGTGGTAAGGCAGAAAAGGTTAAAACGAGACTCATTAAATGATAACATTCCTTTATATCTTCCAGAATCTTTATAATAGGAAGGCATTGTACTAGTTCTTTCATCACACTCTGTTGTCCTATATATGTGACACCCCCCCCCCCCCCCTATCATCTGCACAAAGTACGAAGCTGTCTGGTTGCTAAAAATACAAACTTTGCTGAGTTCAGTAGCTGGCACGTTCACATCATATTATAAAATGTCAAATCCTTTCCAAGCACTCTGCTGATGAGAAATATATATGCAAAACCTCCTGTAACTGGAATAAAAAGCCATCAACCAAAGAAAAGACCGGATAAACTGAATATAAAATGTCCATCTTCTTTAGCCTTTTGAGAATTGGATCAAATGAGTGCTACAGATGTATCAAGAGATATTATTGTTATCAAAATACCGTATTTATATCACTATCAACACAAAACAGGCAAAGAATTTCGCCTGCTCTGTAACCACAGTAACACAAGCAGATATATTCAAAGGACTAACATGCCAAATTCAATTAAAAGAAAAAAAAACAAACCATACTCAGATGAACATTATCCAAAGATGTATGCTGGCATGAATTTTTTTTTTGTATTTTTGTTTTTGGAGTTCTTTTCATTTTCAAGTGTCAAAATGTTGAAAAACGATGCCTCAGAATGTAGAGAGGAGTTGGGTGAAGACACTTTGTGCTTTCCTTTGCTCGCCTCATCAGGCTGTGATTTCGATTGGTCCAGGTCACGCATGCAAAGGGCAGAAGCATCTTGAACTTTCACCCTTTCACGTCTCGTTCACTGGACGACCGATTTCCCACTGCTGCACTTTTTTGGAAATGTCAACTCCTGGGAAACGTCCAGTGCGTTGGGGGACGTCAAATTGCAAGCATTTGATTCAGCATCTTCGACAGGTGTGGCTAAAGCTTCTGAACACTTTTCTAATGGAATTCCATGTGAAAAATACTTCTTCTATATCTTCCGGACTTTACAAAAGGTGCCTGTTTCCTAATGACGTAACTGAGCTGTGATATAGTGACTGTGGATATATACCACTGCCAGTATTTCTAGGAAATACTTTAGAACTCAGAATGTGATGCCTCTTTCAGAAAGCAAAAATAAATAAGAGATAAGAAATGTGAATGACCCAAATATCAAAAACACTGAATTTCATTCAAAACTTTCCCCTCCCACATTCTTTTAAAGATTACAAAAAAAAAAATTCAATATAACAACAATTTTGCTTGGTCTGTTTAAAAGCAAGAGTATAAGACATGGATAGGGAGCTGGAATCCTGGCTTTGTCCTTAGGAGTAGGGCTCAGGCTGCGCCCTTTGCTGCTACTCACAGGCCAATTTACTGTCAAAGCTGGAGAGAGCAATAGCAAAGGCTTGTAGTGCACACATTGGGTAGTTGTAGTCCATGGTAAACGCATCCTCAGCCACACGACCAAACTGCATCACTATGTAGTCAGCTGAAACAAAGGAAATAAAAACAAAAACCATGAAACATACAAAAATACACTTGGTTAAAGTTACTTCTTTGTATTGGTGCATCTCTCTCAAAATATATACTAGGGATATGCAATTGTTTTAAATGAATGGCATATCTGAACTGAAAATGGCCTTACCCAAACAATACCCAACAATTTGGGGGTATTTTCAGTTCATTGGAAAAGATGACCTCCTAATCCCTCAACACTGCTCCATAGGGCTGCCCAGGGGTCTCTACAGTCCTCTCCAATCCCCACTTTGCACCCCCCACCAAAGAAATCTGCCTGGAGTGAGCCATACAAAGAAATGACTAGACAAGAAAATGGTGCCAGCCAGCCAGCCCTCAGAGCAGCACCATTTTGTCATCACACAGCACCGGCACCATTTTTAAAAGAATTTGCGGCAGGCAGGCAGCACATGGGCATTGCTTCTGCCCCTTTCTTCAGGATTGGAGGGGAGAATGCAGGGACTTTGGGAGGTCCCAGCGGGGCTCGGGTCAGCCCATCCTAGTAGGCCTGGACCCCCACTGCTTTTTTTTTTGGGAGCGGTAAGGTGGAGATGGAGGGCCTTTGGGAGGCCCCGTTTCATTTATTATTCTTTTGGGGAGGGGATTGTGGGATATTTTATGTTTATTTTGGTTTGGGAAACCAACCAAACCTAAACAAACATTAAATGAACTGAAAAACAAATCCCCTCAAATATGAACCACACTGAATTTCTTTGGCCTGCACATCCCTAGGGGGTAATTTTCAAAGCCATTTACGCTGTTCTATAGTTGACCTGAGCTCAGTGCGCCTGTGACCAGGTTTCGCACATACTGTTAACGTGCACGGAGGACCGGTGCTCCAGGGATCAGAGGTGGGGTAGGGTTTGGAATTTACGTGCATACTTTTGTATTTTAGAAAGTCCGAGTGTAAGGGTATGTGTGTAAGTTACGTCCTCTGAAGCAGAGGTGTAACTTTATGTGCGTAACTGCACGTGTGTACTCGACCGATTAGCAGAGGTTTTATCAGTGTGAATTTCTGTGCTAAGCTCAGTTTCAAAATACTCAGTAAAGTCTGCATGTACAATGTACTGCTATGTGGGGTGCTAGAACTTACCCTCCCAAGAGACATCCATCGTATATACATATACTAGCAGAAGCCTGCAAAAACTTTGAAGTCAAAGTAATCTCTTTATTGCAACAATACTTCTATAAAAACAAGATTTCTAGTTTCTTCAGAAAGACTTAGGGGAGGATTTAGATTGGGAGGGGAGCGAGGTGTCCCTTCCTTGGCTCTAGTCTTGCTCCCTAAGGTATCCCCCCACCCTTTTTCACCATTCCTACCTTCCCTTCATTCTGTCCCTCAGCACTCCCAAAAGTCCCAGAGTGCCACAGCAGTACCCTTTCAAGTGGCTTGCTGGAGCAGGCTTCTCCTTGGTACAATTACAATTCTTTTTGGCCCGGGTATTTGCCACCTTCACAATTTGAGGCAATTGCCTAGGTTGCCTAAACCACCACGGATCCCTTTTCTCAACCCCGTCAATGACTCCTCCAGTTGTCCGGCATCCATGGCCTCTGTAGCTACTAGGGTGCCTGCCACCAACCTCATGGCACACCAGTCATAGCTCCATACTACCATCAAAGCCCAATGTAGCTACTCCCATGGCTCTCTTCATCACGGACATTGCCTCCAGCACAAAATCTAGCCCCTTTCCCCAGCTGCCACTGCAGCTGGCACATTGGATGCAGCCTCTCTCTGTTACCAGTGTAGCCCATCTCCCCAATGATGCAGCCCGCCTAAATATTACTCACTTTTCCTGCTGCATGTTACTGGCTACTCAGGAGTAGAGATGTGAATTGGAACTGAAATCGGATCCGATTCTGGTTCCGATTCACATCTCTACTCAGGAGTGGTATTCAGGCTCCTGTGTGTGTTCCCTCGAGGAGCCTGCACATTCCCTAAGCTGAATTCTGAAAGTGCAAGTAGGGATAACTCCTCCACCCTTTTCCTTGGTCAGAGTATTCTTCCCTACAAGATCCTCTCTGTTCTCTTCTACAACTTTGATTGTTGAGAGAACTAGGCTTCAGAGTGAGGATGCTTAGGTATCAGGGGTTACAGCCTTCTGTGATGTGAAAGAAGACAATGTAGCAGGCCTGATTTAGAGTTTGGAACCTCTGCAAGGCCAGTTTATGGAGGAAAGAATACAGAAGAGACTAAGATAAAGGCAGAACTCACAAATCTCACAGAAGAAAGAGGCTCTCTCTGGCTTGCTGAGAGGGACACAGTCACGGAAGCTCTCTCACTACTCTCTTGAATGGGATACTTTCTTCCAGGGAGTCAAAAATGCAAGTCCTCTGCTGCAGAAGATCTAAGTGACTTGGAACCTGAGCTTAGTTTTAAAGGGATGTGGCTTCCATTCCTCTCAAGCCTCATGGGGCAACTCTGAGTCTTGTTGTTGAAGCGGTCTCCTTGGTGGCCTTTGGAATTTCAAAGAAAAGGGTATCTCTACGCCCAATACTATCCCTCTTCTAAAGATTATGTTTCACTTCTATCAGAATCAGGTTTTTCTCACTTATAATGGTGAGAAAGTCAGGGATGTAGGCCATTCTCAAGTACATTGAGGGTCACCTTTAGATGCTTTGTAAGTGACCATTTTTCTTGGAGAGGTTTCTGATTTGTCCTATTAAAGCACAGTGGTTTGTAAAGCATTGATTTCAGCAGGAATCAAGGAGATAACTTCGGCCTGCTGGTGCAAGTCTGCAGGTTCCAGAGGGCTGGTCCCAGGACTCCTCATATGCAGAATCAGAACCTGTGTTTCCAGAGGATAATGGCAGGGTAGCATCTTTGTTTCCATTGCATCCGCATTTAAATAGGCCAGGGAGGCAGTACTAGTGCACATGGAGCAGGGCCTGGTTGGCACTCCCATTTTAGCCATAATCAACAGACATTTTATCACTACTTTGCACAGAAAAATAAAAAAAATCAAGCATACCAGGCTCTTTACTTTTCATTTTCCTCCGATAGTTGAACAGGGAAGTTTGATGGGATCTACATATTTTTCCTCAGGCACTGCAGAGCCTGCACAGCCCAATTCTCTACTGAGTTATTTCAGCAGGCCAGGAAAAATTAGGCCTTGGACCAGAAGTCCTGAGAGCTATTATGGATTCCTCCCATCTGATCTGGGGGGAACTTGAGTACATCCCATGTTTTTGAGTTAGTCTGGCAGGGACATTAAGGAAGGAGAAATTTTAATTTACCTGTTGATTTCCTTTCCTTTATTCCTGATGGACCACTCCAGTACCCATCCAGGGAAGCCACAATGATTAAGGACTCTCAATCTGATAAAATCAGAAAACTAGCCATGAGTACGTTGTTGCCTATTCTGAAGGTAGCTAGCCTAATCATGACTGAGTTGTAGGGATTATCTAGTTCCTGGTATAATCATGACCTTTATGTAGGAATTATCTAATGACCATGGTGTGAAGTTTCTTAGCTACCTCAGGCTTTGTTTATGGTAGTGACTTAGCTTTGAAATAGGATACTGAAGAGACCATAAGAGACTGGGAAGCACTCCAGGATAAAGGCTATGCTGCAAGTTTTTTGTTTAATAAACAATACTGCCTCCCTGTTGTTCTCCCAGAATAGAGGGCCAGTGTGCTATCAGTAGCTCCTGCTGTCGGACTCACCAAGAGAACAAAGTCACCTGAGTGGACAGGGGAAATCTGTCCCACCAGGAACATCATCCAGATTATCCCCAAGATTTGGCCTAAGCTCCACTAGGAACCTGAGCTTAAAATCTTCCCAGGAACAGCCTACTCATAGCTGTAGCATCAATACACATCTGCACCATCTGCTGGAGAAATATTGAAGAGCTGAAAGCAACACTAGGCCCTATAGTGGGAGTGAAATCAGCTTTGTGCTTTTATTCATTGTCTTCATCTGCTAGCAGGGGGAACATAACCCACTTGTCTGGACTAGTCCAGCACCAAACCCCGTCCCCCAAAAGCACATACACTTAGGATGGCTAAATCTAGCTCTCTCCCCTCCCCCATCATATCTAACCATCAAATTCTCTAATTATGCAGCTTCAGTCCATTGAAAATTGATCACTGAAGGCTCTTTTTTTAAGCATTGAAGCAGAGCTGAGAATTAAAGAAGTCTTTCTGAAAATAGTATTGATTAGTCATTTAAAAAATTCTGTAATTGTAAAATCATTACGAACTGGCTTCTTTGTCGTATGCTTTTAGTGGTTTCAGGAAAGTAAAGATACTTACGATCATTATCATGGATAATCTGGAAATTTTTGACTGAGGCTTGTGTAACACGACCATGAAAATTTAAAACATAGGACTGAGTGTCATCATTCCAGACAGGGGTTTTGTTGTGCAGCTCAATGACGCTTTCTGTGTTTTTGTTCTGCCACCTTGCGAGTAATGTTTCGTGCTCCTGCATAAATCACAAGTCAGTACTTTATCTTTGTTAAACAAAGGACCCAATTTACTAGATACACACAATCTGTAAAACCAGCTGGGACCTGCCGCTGATGGCAAACACTGAAAAAGGCCCTCGAAGACTAGATCCACAAAACCCAGGTGGGCTGGCTGAAACGGAGTAAGAGATGGCAGCCCAGATGTTAGCAGAACTGGCCAAAAAAAGAAAAATGTGGTTGCCGTAAAGTCCACTTGAATAGTCAGAAAATAAAGGTTAATCTCTATTTCTGTGCAAAAAAAAAAATTACTGTAAAATTGAAAAATTAAAATGCCTCATAATTCTTCTAAAAATGAGGAAGACGTTTTAACATTTTTTTTGTATAAGGCTGAACTTTGAAAATCTGAATGTTTGATTATCTCAATGGTATGGCAGCAAAAATATCAAATTGAAGCAAGACTTGCCTGTCCTGCTGAACCAGTTCCTAGTGCTGAGATACTACTGAAATTCTGTTGCATTAATCTGCATACCTGTGCTTCTGCACCACAACTGCAAACAAATGTCTTTTGTTGTAGTGCTACTTGGTGACCCTAAAACTTACATATTTCGCTATTTATTTCTTTGTCCACATTTATAACTTGTTCCTCTCCAAAGGCCCAAGATGAAAGTACATACTGTAAACATAAAGAAAGTTTGCTGACTATAAATGGTGTTTTCCATAGATAGCAGGATGAATTAGCCATTACATGTGGTTGGGGTGATATCATTCAGCGGTACCAAATTAACTATCTTAGCTAGTAGAGTTTTTGTTCTACTGAGCATGTGCAGAAATTCACACTCAGGCGTTGCCTTCTAAGCTCCCTCAGTCGATTTGAGAGCTAATTCTAGCTAAGTAGTCAAGTATCCAGGGAGGTGGGTGGGGATTTAGTATGGCTAATTCATCCAATCTATGGATAACACTGTTTATGGTAAGCAAACGATTGTTCCATCAATAAGCAAGGCTGAACTAGCCATTACACGTGGGAAGTCCCAAGCTGAGGGTTGCAGCGAGCATTTATTGAATAAATAACCCTGACCCACCATGAGCGTAAACTACTGCATGAACAGGCTATGCAAAATTGCTTGTCCAAATTTACTGTCACTCTTCAAGAGGTTGTCCAGATAGTAATGGGACATAAAGTTATGTATTGACAACCATGTAGCAGCTTTTCAGATGTCTTAAATATATGGTTCACAGATGAGCCATGGCTCTCACCTGATGTCTTGATGGTTCCTGTAATTTGTAGGCCTGCTCACTTATAACAGTATGCAATGCAGTCCACTAGCCAGTTGGACAATGTATGTTTGGCCACTGCTATGCCCAGCCTGTTAGGATTGTAAGAGATGAATAACCACAAAGCCTGACAATGTGGTTCAATTCTTCTCTTGTAGTAAGCTAAGGCCCATTTACAGTCTAAGGTATAAAGGGCTTTCTCACCTTTACGTATTTGTGGCCTCGAGACAAACACAAGTAGCACAATGATTTGATTAATATGGAAAACTGACACAATATTTGATAGAAATTTTGGGTGGGTGCAGAGTACCATTCTATTGTGGTAAGGGGGATAATGAAACAAAATTTGAAGTTCGCTAACTCTTCTGGTTGAGGTTACTGTTACAAGAAATATTACGTTCCATGTTAGAAACTTGAGAGAAGCAGATTCCAAATGTTCAACTGGCAGCTTTATCAGTTGTGCCAAAACCACAAGCCTTTCATCTTCAGATCCCACAAGCCTTTCATGAATTTGGATACTCATGGATAAATAGAGATAGGTTTACTGTTGGATTGAAATGGTATGAGACTATGACACTAAGATGTACTCTTACTAATGAGGTGGCAAGACCTGAATCAGAAAGAAAGAACAAATTTATTTGGTAACTCTTTAGGTTCGCATGTGAATGGATTCAAATTATTGTGTTGATACCATGTGGAGAACCTTTTCAATTTAAAACCATAAGCTCTTCTAATAGTTCTTTTGGCAGATACTATTATTTTCACTACTTCTTTGAGTAAGGACAATTCTTTAATCATTGTGTTCAACATCCAAGCCTTCAAGTTGAGGGTTTGGAGTTAGTAAGGATAGACATGACAGACAGGTATCAGTGGATGGCTGGACAGCTGAATTAGATACATGAACAAGACTTGTCTGGGTCATACTCAAGCTATGAGGATCAGAACATTTTGCACTATTCTAGCTGTAAGAGGAATCATTGGAAAAGTTTACATGAGATCTGCATTCCAGTCTAGCAGAAAAACATCCTGAGTTGACCTGCTAGGAAGAATGAAACAAAATTCTTCTAGGTTTCTAATTTGTTCTGATGCAAATAGGTCAACTGGTGGAAATCCCCATAGATTGAACAATCTGTTGGTTGTTGATTGCTGAAGAGACCACTTTTGTTATTGAAAAACTCTGCTGAGATGCATGGGAAAATCTCTGCTGAGTAGCATGGGATCTACTTAGTGTTTGGGTACTTGCCAAGAACTTGTAGCTTGGATTGGCCACTGTTGGAAACAGGATGCTGGGCTTGATGGACCCTTGATCTGACCCAGTATGGCAATTTCTTATGTTCTTATGATCGGCCAACATGTTGGCAATGCCTGGAAGCATGCAAACATCAAGCTTGCAGGACAGCTTGATGTCTGCATGCTCATTCCCATATCTTTCTTTCTTCTTGGCAAAGAGTCCATGGCCCTGTGCCCCCTTGTTTATTCATGCAGAACATGGTAAAGAAAGTTAATAGGGCATAGCTGATCACTCAACTCATGGAGACTGATTTGAAATTGTTTCTCTCAAAATGACTATGTTCCTTGAGTTCGAAAAGAGCCTGTATGTGCCCCTCTAACTCCTTGTGAGATAACATCCACTTTAACATCAGTTGATATCACATTATCTGGCAATTGTTATGCAACTCAGTATATTTTCCCCTTGTGTGCTTCATATTGCTCTGGGTCATTCCTTATTTCATAGACGATGGCCCATGACATGAAATTTGCTGTTGGGTTTTTGGTTTGTTTCTCTCAATAATGGCCCTTATTGTGACATGGGCTTTCCTGCTCTCCCTTCGCCCATAGAGGAGGAAAAATAAATTAATCCTTCTACAGTTACAGATTATTTAGGCACTGTGACTCACATTACGAGGTCTGATGGACACGCGCTCATGGTCCATATTCATTCCAGGGATGACCACGCTCATTTTACGAGGTCCTTTAAAACCCAAGACATTTGTTTCCTAAAAGACATACAAAAGGAAAAATACCTATGATATAACTCAGCATTGTGAGGAAAGTAAACATCCTTAATACATTCCTGTCCAGTGATCATAGGGTATTATACTTGTTAATTAATCTGATTGTTGAACATCTAAGGCTATAGTGCTTATCAAAAGATTACTTCTTCAAATACATGGTAACATTTTAAGTAGCTAAAAAGAAAAAAAAAGACACATTTAGATCCAGCCTCCTAATAAAGTACTTAGTGAAATTGTTAGAACTGGCTTCTGGATGTTTTCAACCCCATTCATTTTTTATTTTTTTTTGATATGACAATATCCTCTTGCTCCTTCGGGCATCTGGCTCAGTTGGGATCTGGTGCCGCAAGTCTTTCCCCTATTTTACATCTTGCCCTTCTTACTTTAATCCAGTCATTGCAGCATGGCCCCCTCAGCTGGAGGGCCATGCACCAGCGATGTTTTGCATGAATGATTTACTTTCTCCGCGAAAGCTGTGAATGTTGAATTAAAAACCTCCCTGCTCCCCGTCAATGCGGAGTACAGAAGACCTAAGCTAGGAATGTCACAGCACTGCCACTGAACCACCAGGCTAGCCCATATTCCACCCCATTCTAATCATTACTATAGGGAAATATAGAATGGTCTAAGGGATAAAGTCGAGAAAATATAGTTCAATGACAAAATCTCTCATGACCTAAGAGTTCTGATTTAGAAAAGAAAGTGGCTAGTCCTTGTACTCTTTTGCTCAAAAGCTGGTTTTGCAGACAATAGGCCTTATCCAAAAAGGACGTTTTGTCATTGTATGCCCATGAAAAAAAAAAAAATAAAATAAAAAAATAAATATATATATATATATATATATATATATATATATATATAATTTTTTTTTTGGAATCCAATGTCTTGTTCTGCTTCTCTCTCACATTTGGAATCATACAACGATTTTTCTCCAGCTAAGCTTTGAAATATGCAAAGTATTCCTTCTCACTCAACACTGAGTTGCCGAAATTTGGGAAGGTTTCGGGTGTGCCATTGTGTGACCCAAAGATGTCTTGCTTTCAAGAAGTTACACATGCTAAAATCTAGCAAAGAAATATCAGAAAAACAGAAAAATAAGCAGAATACATTTTCAAAGGATCCCTTGTTGCCTCTGATTCTACCCTCAAATGGTAGTTTATTTAACAGAGGATACGCTGCTAAGATAAATGGTGGTAGCAGTATCATCTGATGTGTATAGAGTCATTTAGACTACAGAATCTAAATTGCTACTTCTATCCTGAAATGAGCTTTATATTCTTTAGGTGACCACTAGGTGTCAGAGGAGATTTATTAGCTTTCCTTCTTGTCATAATGCTAGAATGAGATTATTACAAACTGTATTAACTCTGGAGATGTGAGAAAACCTTTGCAGAAGGCTCTGACAAAGGTCAATAACTAAATTGCATTTGATTAGCCTGGTTCTTGTAAGTTGATTTGGAATATGAAAGGAATTTCAAAATAGTTTGTTTTCCCTGAAATATCCATGCTCTGAAAATTTGAGGATTGACACCTGTACTGTATGATTTTCCAGAAACATTTGAGATGATGCTTTATTCTAAATATGACTGCACTACAGATCCACACTGAGCATCTCTAATTTTAATGTTGGCTTTTGTTCTCTCAGACTCCATTGTTAGTAATGGATAACAGTCATTCAATGGTTCTCAATACTATTCTGGAGTCAGGCCTAACCAGTCTGGTTTTCCAGATATTCATGAGACAGATTTATATATACTGCAGACCCAGTGTAAGCAAATCCATCTTATACATATTTACTGTGGCTGTCCTGATTACCAGACTGGTTAAGAGGACCTATAAAACTAGGTTGAGAACCACCCAGTTTTAGTAAACATCTAGTCACCTAGTCACAATGCTTGGCACATATTCCACTACAGTGAAACTCTGCAATAAGGGAGGTAATTGTTCTCTGTGGTTTTCATCTACTGTTTGTTAATGTGTTGATTTATTCTTAAGTATTAATATTTTTGCTTTATAGATTTATGTGTTGTAATTTGATGTTATGAACTGTACTGAAAGTGCATTAGCTAAATCTAAATAAAAAAATAAATGATGTGCTGTTGGTCATCAATATTATAAGCAGAATATAAGAGTTTCAAAATAAATAAAAGATGGCAATTTTCAATCAAGTAATGAATGAGGCGATACAGTAATCTGTAGGGACATAAGGTTAATCCACCAAGGGTGTCCATTTGACATTTCACCTTGCATGATATGTTCTTTAGAAAGTCTTAAGATGCTTTCAATAAGAATCAGTACAGGTCACAAAATCATGGCAGTTCTGTATTACTGGAAGGCACTAATTAAGGGAGCACAGCATTGATAGCCACAACAACAGTCTTAAGGATAATGTCTGCTGCTGAAGGCACAATCATTTAAATACAGGGATCTAATACAGATATATTTTGTGGCACTGTGCAAACCATTTTTCTTGTCCCTTTTCCATACAGCCATTTTTTCATGAACTTACATAGCAAATGGCCGCAAGTTCTTGGCGCAGATTACTTGTCTCTAGGCTTGCCGTCATTTTCACTGGATTTACTCCATTGTCATACACTGTAAACTTGGTCCCCATAAGGTTTGATCTTTGAAAAATAGAAATACAAAAAAAATCAGTCTATGAAGTTAATCTCACAAGCACTGCTCAAGGAAAAAGCTTAACTCATATAAGGATGCTGAAAACCCATAATTCATTTAGTACTGCCCTGGAGAAACCTTCAATAAGCATTTTTTACCAAGATGTGAGCTACTATATCAAGGTTCTTTTAAATTTCAAAATATTCAAAAATTTCTAAATATTTCTTATTAAAGCTACTAAAATGGCAATAAAAAGAGGAAGCAAGATTATATGGCACAGGATATTTAGATATGCCTTATTGGTACCGTTAAAAATAGCATGAAACAAATAGTCCAAATCAAACTCTAGTAGCTGGCAAGTATTTTCTGTATAAAGGAGATATAATTGATGAAAAAAGCTTAATCGGTCAATCTGATAGACCAATTTGGCTTTTTCTGGGTCTGCGACAGAAAGACAAATCAGGCAAGTAAAATAAATACAAAACCAACAAGATTATGGGATTAATGGATGCCATGACATCAAACACAACCAAATTCATATCATCTCTACACCAGCATCAAAACCAGAACTTGATTATATTGCAATAAAACACTAATATCTTTATTTGTCAAACTCACAGTGAAAATCAGGAGGAAATAAATCACTCTCAGCAGAATAAATAAACTAACATGAGTTTTGTAAATGGCTCTTTCCATGAGGTAAATGGTGCATGACATGTACATATAACTCTTCATGGTGTTTCAAACCTTCCTCCAATGACCCGGACCTATCTTCAAGATGGTGCAAATTATATGACCGCAGCAAGCTCCATGGTCACAGGCTAGCAGAAGGAAGAACAGCTGCATGGGGGCAGAAGGAAGGGGAGAGCTGGATCCTGTCTGGTGAGAGAGGCAGCAGGAGGAAGAATTGGCTTGCCTCCATCAATCTTAGTAGGACTGTGTCTCATCCCAGGTATTAACTCTATGATACAGAAGAGCTAGCACCAGGAGGGCAGCAGGACCAGGACATTCAAGCTTTCAAACCTGTTGCTGCTTCCCTGACTCCTACAGCGTTTTGGCATATTGTGCTCAGGAGAACAAAATCAGCTGCTGGAGGTAGGAGATGCAGTGGCAGCTCAGCAATGATCCTCTCAATCCCACAATGGCTACAGAGAAAGAGGTGAGAGCAGAGCTGGGGAGAGACAAGAAAGAAGGATGTGTGGGGAATGGTGTGAGCAAGGGGGAGAGAGAAAGGGATGAGCAAAGGTGGTGAAAAGGGAAAGGAGAAGAGCAAATGGAAGACAGAGATGCATAATAGGGTGAGGAGAAGAGGTGATCCCAGAGTAACAGGAGAAGAGCAAGAGCAGAGACATAAAGAAAGGTGAACAAGGACAGGTGTGGAGAGAGGGAGAAAGGGGATGAACAGGGGGGAAGGAAGAGAGGGGGAAAGAAGAGTAGACATACCTAATACAGTAATGAAATGAGGGACCCTGCATTTCGTTACCAGAAGATCAAGAACATTTAACAGGAAGAATACTCTCCCAGACTACCAGGATCCTTTTTTTAATGGCTGGGGATTGAGGAGGCCACTGAATTCCAGGAATCTTTAGTTTTTTGGACAGGGGGTGCTCAGAAGGGAGAGGTATTTGAGAAGCTGCATGGGCACTATTTTTGATTAAGGGAAGAGGCTGGGGAAGGGAGTGAGCTGTCACCACATGGTTTGCCTTTTTATTTTTTATTTTTGTGGGGCCAGAGCCATCTTGGATCACCATTGCCTCCGGTGATCTCTGGGAGGGGGGGGGGGGGAAATCGGGCCATCTGGCCTGAAAATTTTCCCATGGGACCATCGAGGACCTGCGTTAGTGTCCCAATGCTCCCCCAGGAAAATTCCTACACCTCTCAAATGCGCAAAAATAACAGAGCTGACTTTTTTCTAAATCAGCCACGTTATTTTATTAACATAGAATTGCTTATGCATGCTGAGGTGAACATTGAAAGCAGGATATAACTTATCCGGCTAAGTTACCAAGATATTAAGCGGCACGGCTATACCGCTAAATATCCGTATAAAAGTCGCTACTTAGCCGGATAAGTTATATCTGGCTAAGTTAGACGCTTTCTATGGCAGGTCTACCTTATCCGGTAGTGCTGCCCTGATCTGCCTATTGCCCATCCACTGATTTTCTGGCTATCTAGAGGCCACTGAACATAACCGGATATTCAGCGGTCTCTATATAGCCGATAAGTCCTACTTACCTGGCTATTTAGCGCTAAACATACTTTGAATATCTGGCTCAAGCTGGTTTACATGCATTAGGAAATTTTATGCATGCAAGAGGGAGAAAATTTGCATTTGCATGTGATGAGCGCTATTAGATTCACTCCATGTTGGACGTGCATTGAATATGCGCTAATCCCCTTCTTGCATTAGGGGATTGATTATTGCCTATTCAACCCGCGCACTGTATTGCTGAACGCACTGTACTGCATCGGCCCCGGAGTGCTCACATTATCTTTTAATGTACCGAGTGAATAAGTTTCTGATAAGCTTCGCTTTACTTCTTTTCAGTTATCAGTCTGATCTCTCCCCTAACAGTATACCTTTGTAACTGAGGACATAATTACCTAAGTTTCCCGACAAAACTCTCTCCACCTCGAGACAAGTCCGTTGGGTCTATAGAGATGAGGTAATTGGAAGTCTTGCTCTTCTTTCGTTTTCTTCCAGCCAATAAAAACACCTAAGAAGCCACAAAATATCATATTCTACAACCTGTGGGCAAAGGTTGTGAAAACAGCTTGCTGTGGTATACAAGACACAACATCATCACAAAAACAGAGGAAACCACCAACATATACATAATCAACCAACACTGTATACAACTTTGTGACTGACTAGCAGTCTGCTTGTTTTTTCAATACATTATTTGTGTTTGAAATTATTAAATCAGATACGTCTTGTTAAATATTAAAGTCTAGCTATTAAAATGAAAATAGATGATTTTTCCAGACTACAAGGATAAAGGACCCCATAGTAAAAAAACTGTACATGGACATTTCATATGACCTATCAGCAGCATGACAGAACAAGAATAGGAAGTGTTAACTGAAATTATTTTAAAGAATGATGATAGCCGATGGATGTCCACAAGGGAAAGAAGTTGCAGGGATATAAATGGCATAATAATGAATAGACAGCTCTCAACTGAGCTGATCCAGGCAAGTCTTTTTGCAAGAAACCCTCTTAGGTTGTGTTATTAGATTCTGAAAGTTAGGTCACTTGGGTGCTATCACCCTACCCTCTTTCCTTGCTTCTACTTTGTAGCTGGGCACTGCCTTAGCTCCTACATTTTTGTCTCCATTTGAGGTCTAGTGATATAGAACAGAACAGAATACAGTAACCAAATAATAAGTGCCTGTCAGGTGCTTTTCATAAGCACCACATACAGGAATTTGGCCTTGTTTTCATAGCTCCCCAAAAGGACTACATTTTACCTCTTGGTCTAAAAGGCTGAAAAATCAATTGTTTGCTGGAGCGGTATCTTCTATAGTCTCAGAATTGTCTGCGTGGTCTATATGGTCTAATGGATGTTCTGCTTCTATCTTCCTGGAGTCGTCGGGGTTTCGATTTCCTCAAACTCTTCACTAATCTCTCTAGCTCCTCTCTGAATAATATCCGGCCTTTGAAAGGTAACATACAGAGGTAAACTAGCCCCTACTGATAATGCTAAAGATCTTGAAGAAAGACTTTGAGATCGTATAATGCATCTGCTGGATATGATGCTGCCTATTCTAGCCCTGCAGAGCCCTCACCTTCGGGACACTGTTGAATCCAGTGCAGGAGGACTCTTGAAACAAACAGACTGCTCCCTGAATAGATGAACTATTTGTGAAAAAAAAACATACTTCAATATGAGCTCAACCTTTTTATCTTGTGGATCCTTTAGGGAAGTCCCTCTTTCCACTGGTATGGTCATCCTCCTTGTTATACGTTCTCCTGGACATCTAACAGGAGTGGGTATAATTTGGAAAAATGTTTTATATGCTTTAAGCCTGACATTATCATATTCTTGATTTCTGAATGGAGGGGAAAAGAAATGGGAGTCTTATGCATACCCATTCTGGAGTCACTTCTGCGTTAGGTGCAGAAGTGCCGGACCAAAGGAAAGGGGAGGTGGCCAGTACAGCGGCCATTTGCCGCTGTGCTGGGGAAGGGACTGCCGGCGCGCGCAAGTTGCTACTGCTCCAACGGTTTAAAAAAAGGTTTAGACAAGTTCCTAGAGGAGAAATCCATAAACTGCTATTTATCAACAAGGAATAGTAGCTTGGGATCTATTTAATATTTGGGTAATTGCCAAATACTTGCGACTTCTATTGGCCACTGTTGGAAACAGGATGTTGGGCTTGATGGACCCTCAGTCTGACCTAGTATGGCATGTTCTTATGCTCTTATGTATAGTTAGGCAGATACTTCCTGCCCGGACAGAAGAGTCTTTGCATGTGAAACCCTTTTGAGCAGCCAAATAAAAGAACTTAACTGAGTTCATAAGAATTAAAGCTAAAGAAATGCACATCATGAATGTCTTTCATTTTTAGCTTTAGAGAATTATTTTCTTCTTCGTCTTTGACTCAATAGATATGTCCTGTTGTATTGGGCCTCCAACTCATCCAGAACTAGAGATGGGAGCCATGAGCCTTCATTGCAACTGCTCAGGGTTTTGTCCTTATTTTCTATCCTCAATTTACTTTCGACCAGTCATTGCAGCGACAGTCCTAAGAAGAGGGTCATGCAACCATGGCTTCTTCAAGAACGCTGCAGTCATAGGCCTTAAATCCAACCACTAGATGTTACCATTGCTAAATGACTTTCTCCCTCACATGGGCTGTGAACACTGCTTCTAGAATATCAGCCCTGGCAAAACTGGAAGATTTGAGCAGAGAATCAATCCCAAGTCCTTCCATATGGCAGCTCCACTGCGCTGCCTCTAGCTTTAGTGCCCAGTTTTCAAAAGCATTTACATGCTTAAAACTAGGTTTTACATATGTAAATGCACTCACTTTACCTGTATAAGTGAGTTTTGAAAATTGTTACAATATATTGAATTGACAATAAGTTTTACCTGTACTAAGTGCACTTAACATGGGTAAATGGTTTTTGAAAAACTGCTACGATAATATCTTACATTTATATGTGTAACTCCTTTGAAAATTCACCTGTTAGAGAATCCTATATCCTTTCTTAATTTTAAACCTTCTAAAGAATTTGTAACAGAAGAAACACTAGGTCTCTGTGATAGAGTATATGACAGAGAGTCTCAGAGTGCCTTAATGGCCAGCTCCAGCTATCTGGCCTGGTCCACTTTAAGACAGACAGGAAAGGGATCCTTGGGTGGGGCATTTCCCTGAGGTAAGGGATACAAAGGTGAGGCCCTGAGAGAGTTAGATAGGCCCCAGGGAGAAGCAGGAAGCTGTAATAGAGTGCTGTGCTCTTTTGGAAAAACTGTTCTTGCATTGTCAGTCTACTGAGGTAAGCAGCCATTTTGATTCTGTATTGCTGAACTTTTTGTAATTAAACTGTTGAAAAGCAGAACAGACTCCAGCCTGGTCTGTTCTCCGACCTTCTCCTGTCTTAGACCACTCCAAGGGCATCACAGTCTCGTATACTGAAAGTATGCATGCAACTGCTAAGTCATTCAAATATATTTTACCTTTTTACCATCCTCCCTTTCCAAGTGGAGGTAATATGTTGGATACATTCCTCGGTCCATTCCCTTTTTATCTCTTGTGATTCTGCATTTGATGGTAGTACCTTGAGGGGCCGGTCTCATAGCAAACTCTTCTAGATCATCAACATCAACCACAGGCTCATTTGTGGGAGGACTGGGAGCTGATGCTGTCTCCTACAAATGCAGACATATATTTGTCATTACATTAATTTGTAAAAAAAAAACCCTGAGAAAATGCTAGATGCAACATGTAGTAACCTTGTAATTTCTCTGCTATCTGCTTAACCATTATGGATGTTGAAGGCTGAGAAACAGCCCCAAAACCCTAACCAGATAAGAGATGACTTATTTAGTTGATTCAGAGAAAACGACTCATCTTATTTCTTCTCATGCTGTGGCTCATTGCTCAGTTCACTATTACGATCCCACAATACAAAAGAAAACCACAGCCGACAGCGGCCATTTTTTCGCAGGAAAGCTGATAGATGAGTCATTTTCTCTATATTATCTAAATAAATCATTAGAGAAATAAAAGTATTGTGGTTTTGATCACAACCACAATTTAAGAAAGCATTTCCAAAATTAATGCAACATTTAAAAAGGAAAAAGATAAAAAAAAGAAGGACGATTTAAAGGAAGTAATTGTTAAACATCAAAATGGAGGCTGGAGGTTTTTTTGACCTATGATTGAAGTGATGATGCTTTTCTAGAACTATTATAGCCATAGGAACTGTATTCTGAGGTCTTTTTTCCTCCATTTAAAAATGTATAAAATTTCTTTAATGGGCAGAATCTACCTTTTAAAAATGATTGAACTTCCTAAATGGCTTTATCTATTGCAAATGGCCCCTATAGGGCTCTCTCGTAAAGACATACGTGCTGCTGAAAGAGAGTTTGAGATTTTTATGGCAAGGGAAAAAAGCCAGACTCCCGCTTCCCATACTGCAGGCCCCTTGGACTAAAGGAGGTCTAAGCTGCCCGGACCTGAGACACTACAACTTAGCCTGCATGCTGCGTATTATTCATGATTGGCTCCACAAATCGTCCATATTCTCTCCATATGAATTAACCAGAGCCTGGCTTGGAGGATTTGCCCTATCGGCCCTACTCCAATGCTCTGACAAATCTATATCTTCTCTTCTCTCAGCTTTAGTCATTCTTGCTGTCTGCCAAAAGGCATGGTCAGCATTGTGTAAAAAAATGTGTCTCAAGATCAAGTGTACTGCCTTTATGGAAATTTGCGCCATCCCCGATTTCCCCCCAGGCTGCTCAAAGGGGGTCTTTTCTACGTTGGCAACGTTTGAGTCTCATTTATATTCATCAACTCTTTGGGCCCAACTCAAGTGCAATGTCCAGCTTCGCAGACTTGCAAAACTTGTACCAAATCTCCCATTCTGACTTTTTTGCTTACCTGCAGATTCGCCATTACATCACCAATTTATTTTCAGAAAACCTGAATCTGGGTAACAATGGGGCTCTTTCCTCTTTATTTTACTTCACTAACTCTCAAAAACCCTCCTGTGCTTCTTTTGCTAGAAGGCTGCTGGAACTGTCCCCCCCCCCCCCCCCTCACAAATTTTGTTAGTCCTTCACGCTGGTCTAGATGGCCCAATATAGAATTATCGCTCCCTGAGATTCAAACGTTCTTTCTACAAATCCCGAAAGTCTCTGAGACTCTGGCGTTCAAACGGAAAGATTGTAAATCTCCAATATGTGATAAGTGCACCTTATCTATTAATGATTATTTACACAGTTTCTGGGCATGCCCCCACAAACAGGCCTTTTGGCAGTCCGTGTGCCAGAAACTTTCCATTATCATTTCGAGGGCAATTCCCCTAGACCCACATTTCTGGCTTTTTGGAAGGGCCTCGGCGGTCACTCCCGCTTGACCCAAGAAAACAAACTTGTTACTGGACAAGGCTAGATTGGCAGAAAAACAATCTATCCTTGCATGTTGGATAGGCCCACTTCCCCCCCTCACACGTACTTTGGGAAAGGAAAATGATTAAATTACTAACTTGGAATACATGTCGGTTACACTATCTACTGTCAAACAAAGAGGGAACGCGATTACTTTGGCTTCCCTTCCTAACTCCTCTACCTGCCGAAACTATAAAGAGCCTTCCCCAAATTTAATTAAGGTATTTCCTTACTGGTCCCTTAGCTACCTGCATAGCAGCTTCCTGACCATCCCATGGGTCCACGTTAAAATAGTCAGTTATCCTACTAAGATTAGGTCCAACTTGAGGTCTTCCTAATGTAGCTCTATGGGCAGTCTGGCGGGTAGAGATCAATTCGGATGGGAACAGCAAATGGCCTTCAGGTTCACATTCCAAAACATTTCCTCCTACTTATTTTTAGCATTAACATCTACATTGACTCTCTTTCAAAAATATCTACTTACAATTTAGTCCTAGAGACAAGAATATTACAGATATTCAGTACTGACACTGTTTTGCATCTCTATGCCAAAACGAAGTATTTTCTGAACCTATACAGACAGTAAATACATCTGGGAATAATATCAGGGTTTTAGAAACGAGGGTAGAAGGGTAGTAAGGGAGGGGAAGGTTGGGGGGGTATAGGGAGGGAGAGGGGTTCAGTTTTGATTATGTCATGGTAGTGGTTACCTCAGATCTTGTAACTTGTTTATTCCCCTGTACAGTTACAAAGGGAGAGCATTTGTACAGCTGGACCTCTGGGTGGTCTGTCAATTGCGGTTTATACTGTGACTGTTGTAACTTTGGTTTTATTTGGTGTAAAATCCCCAATAAAAATGATAAATAAAAAAAGAAAATGTATAAACTGATTGGGTGAAGGTCTTTTTGTTCTGGTATACTATCTCACTTCCCTCATCTGCCTTATGGTTTGACAGCAAAAGAGTGCCATATGGAGCCAGATTTCTTGGATATGTGCCATAAAACAGGGCTTGTGCTCCTAACTGCCAGTCTGCCAGAAGGCCAGGGAAGGGCTCCATGCACCTTGAAGAACAGAAAGTGCAGCAGCCTTCTGAATCAGCTAAGTAGTGCTCTATTCTCCAGAGGGACAAAAGTTCAGAGGTACAAGAGGAAAATAATGATAGCAAAGGTGCTGGGGCCAAGGAGAGACCTGAGGTCTGGCGAAAAGCCAGATGAGACAGTGAATACACCGCTGAAAAAGATGGTGGAAGTAAAACCAGAGCTGCAAGAACAGACGCGGCGGACTATGGAAGCCAGGTGAATGAACTGTGGCTCAGGTTCAAGGATACCTGCGATGGGGGCCATGCAGTATAGGTCTCAATAGAAATAAGGGCAGGGCAGACTAGCCCTAAAGAGGCGGAAACAATGGCTGTTGCAGAGCAGCCTACCAGAGAGGTAGCAGGGAGGCCTGACAGAGGCGCTGCAGAGAGATGGCAGGGAGGCCTGACAGAGGAGCTGCAGAGAGGCGGCAGGGAGGCCTAACAGAGGCGCTGCAGAGAGGCCAGAGGGAAGTGCTGCAGACAGAAACTGTGCAGAGGAGTCAAAAGATGCCATGATAAAATTAGGAAAAGAAGTGGAACCTGTAATAGGGAAAAATGAAGAAATTACAGGTCATAGAGAAAATGGAAGCGAAGTCACAACTGGAGAGCCCTGAGGGAAGGGCCCAGAAAACAACAAGGAAGGCATCTATTCTTTTGTTGTTCCTCACGGCTTTTTTAGATTGCCTACCTTGTTGTTTTCTGGGCCGATCCCTTTTAAGGACCATGTCTTTTCCGCCATGGAAAGACGTCCTTAGCTTTACAGAGCTGAGGTAAGACAGAGTTTTCTAAAGGCAGCAGCAAGACCCAAATGAGTACAAGAGAGTCCTTGCGGAAGGAGTTCCAGAAAAGATGTGCCTCAAGGAAGAGGGTTGGAACTCAGAACTTCAGAAGGACTCATAAAAGAATTTCAGTGGAGTCTGGGTAAAGGGTGAGTGGTTCTGATAATTAGGGCTTGGTTAAGGGTAGGCCTAGTGAGAGGAGTTGTATGCTTGTTAGTAGATTTTGTATGAGTCAATATTTTAAATTATGTATGAGTGGGTATTTGGTATGTTTGTATGCATGAATGTTTAAGAGGGAAAGTATGAGTGGTATTTTTTAAGTATGGATGTATTGGTTAGTGTGTGCTATAAAGTATTATGAATGTTGATATTGGAATTGGATATATTGGATATTCTGGATAAGTTTATGAATGTTCATGACATTAGAAAGTGATACATTTTGATCATTGTATTGTTTATACGATGTTGTTGTTTTGAACATTGTATATGTCTTGAGCACCATTACATATTTGTTGTAAAATATTTTTATATTGTTTGTATTATTTTACAACATTATCACTTTGCACTTGTCTACATTAAATTTCATTTGCCTCTTGCATGCCCAGTCTCCCAGTTCCCAGGTCCTCTTGCATTTTCTCAAAATCTTGTGATTTAACTTTGAATAATTTTGTGTCATCGGCAAACTTGATCACCTTACTCATTGTTCCCATTTCCAGGTTGTTTATAAACATATTAAAAAGCAGTAATCCCACAACAGATCCTTGAGGCCTCCCATATTCACCTTTCTCCATTGAAAAAATGTAACTTTAGATCTACTCTGTTTTCTATTATTTAACCAGGTCCCAATACACAATAGGACATTGCCCCCTATCCCATGATGTTTTAATTTCCTAAGAAGTTGCTCATGAGGGATTTTATCAAATGCTTTCTGGAAATCCGGATGCACTACATCAACTCGTTTAATGGAGAATAGTCAACATGGTTTTAGCAAAGGGAAGTCTTAATTAGCAATCTTTTAGAATTTTTTTAAAGGTGTAAACATGTAGATAAACGTGAGCCAGTTGATTTTGTGTATTTGGATTTTCAGAAGGCATCTGACAAAGTTCCCCATCAAAGACTCCTCAGGAAATTACATCATAAGATAGGAGGCGGTGTTCTATTGTGGTTAAAAAGCTGGAAACAGAGGGTAGAACTAAATGGTCAATTTTCCAAATTTTCCAAATGGAGAAATGTTGGTACTGAGACCTGTGCTGTTTAACATTCATAAATGATCTGGAGACGGGAATGAGTGAGGTGATCAGATTTACAGATAACACAAAATTATTCAAAGTTGTTAAAAAAAAAAAAAAAAAAAAAAAAAGCAGCAGATTCCAAGAAACTGCAGAAAGACCTTCTGAGAATAGGATACTAGGTAACTGAATAGCAGATGAAATTTAATGTGGAAAAGTGAAAAGTGATGCGCATGGGAAAAAATAATCCCAATTATACAGGGATTATTGGATTGGGATTCTCTACCCAGGAAAATGACCTTGGCATCTTTGTGGTCAATACACTGAAATCCTTGGCACAGTGTGCGGCATCAAAAAAGCAAATAAAATGTTAGGAATGATCCAAAAACAAATATAGAATATAAAATGGAAAACATCATATTGCTTCTGTATCGATTTATTGTGTGCCGTTCTGATCACTTCATCTCACGAAAGACAGAGGAACTAGAAAATGTGCAGAGGAAGGCATGGCAATTATTAGGTACTACACTAGTGCTTACTGGTGCTTGCTCTGTTTTATATCCCACCCTAGCTTTACTTTTTTCTTATTGCTAAATCAGCCATGTATTTTATCCTATTCCCCAACATCTACCATCCTTACTTCAGCCCTGTCCACTGTTCCTGCTCTCCTAATTTGCTCCTCCTAAAACATTTCATACTAATCACGCCTTGTGGCAATTCTCGCTCCTCATTTTCTTCTTCTCTCCTCCCATCTTCACCTTGGATATCTACCCTTGGCATATCCTCTCCTACCACTGCCCTTCAAGGTTATTCTCTTACCATTCAACATACTTCCACCCATCACCTCATCCCTGAATCTGCCCCCTCCTTCCTCCCTTCTCTCTTCCATTCACAAGAAATCTGTAGAATACCCACTGTATATTCAACAAGTTGGCCTACATCCATGACCTCATCCAAGACCCATCTATAAATCATTGTTTCCTTAGCTGTAACTGAAACCTGCTTACTTTATTCTTCTCAGTCATGCCTCTGCTGCCCAACTTAAAAGCCTCTCAAAAATGTGATAAAATGTTAATGGATTCACCCTCTCCTTGTTTGCAGAACTCAAATATATATATTTCATGTATTACATTTTTTACAGGTCTGATATAGGCTTCCAATGCATCCAAGATGGCTGCTGTATCATTTCTCTGTTTGCTTATAAACTGTCCATCACTCTCCTTAATTTAGCTGCCTACTCTTTGGTTAACTTCTCATTTAAGCCTGTGGCTAGAAAGTAATCTTCAAATCCTGCCCTGAAACTTTCCCAGTTGCTGCTTAAGTGGTGAAATGCTGTTAGCAGCTGCCATGATACAGAAATGTTCATGTGCCTTAGTGTCTGGGAGTCACATATAATTTTAAATCTATCAATATCACTGCAAGCCTTGACTTTTGCTCATAGTTCCTGAGCCCATTGCACTCAAGAAACTCTTTCAGATGTAGGAAAGCAGCTTGAGCATAAGAATTCCCATGCATGTCTTGAAATGCCTCTCCAGGCCTTTCTAGAATTATCTGGGACACCTTCATGTTGGTGGTATCATCCCTGCAGTTAGAATGGATATCTTTCTTGTCCTTGGAGAATGCATCATTATAGAACAACTAATAATAATAATGTGGACAATTTTAAAAGTGATTTAAGCCAATAAACAAAAAACTATTTTACCCACATTAATTGGGGGTTTGGAAATTTCCCTCTGTCAAATGCAGGTAAAAGTCTGTGCATTGTTCCACAATGTGTGGACATTTAGCCTGACTGAGAGGAGGTATTCCTTGGGGCATATATGTCGGACAAAGTAAGAGAGTCCACGCAGATGGCATTTTCAAAAATTTACACCCAGTTTTTCTGAAGGAATCTACTTGCAGAAAAGCAAGTGCAAACGTCTGTGGGTATGCTGCATTTTAGGCAAATTTCAAAGCAAAAGTATGTGCATATGTTCTCTTTGAAAAATGGTTGAAAGCCTGCGGATAAAAAGTATACATGGTCTTTGTCCCAATATGGACAGTTATAAAACTTTCCCCCAATAATAATAAAATATGTTGCTGCAAAAGAAATCACTAGCTATAAACTCATGCTTCTGTATCTGACTGCACTTATTGTAAACTATCAAAATGTCACAGGAAGGGCACCTTGTCCTTAGAATGCCAGAACAAATCGTACTGAGAGACTATTTTGAAATATGACAATTATATTTCTTATCACTGATTACTTCTCCTGTTTATAGTGGGTAGACTGAAGTACTGCAGATGGAATCAACAGAACAGCTTTCGCCAGGGTTTCTCAGCAGGGTTGCAAACTTCCCTGCTTCTCAAAAGATCCACAATGAACATTTATCACGTGTATTTGTACACAGGGAGGATAACTTTCAAACAAATGTGCGCAGTGGCATAAAAACACATATGGCCACGAGCAGATCTACGCTAGCATTTTTTATCCCACACATGATAAATATGCATTTTATGAAAAACGCACATCTCCATTCCACAAATTATGCACGTATGTCGGCTTATGTGCGAATATATGCAATGCACTGAAAGAATGCATTTTTCCCTACTATTTTTAAACTATACATGCATATTTATTTATTTAAAAGAATTTATATACCGCAAATGAAACAGGATCTGTCTAGCTAAGTGGTTTACAAATATAAAACATACATAATAAAAATACAGAAATTAAAACAAGTATAATATATCAAATAGACAATACTTCCAAAATGTTAAAAACTAATAAAATTACTTCTAAAAAGTTAACAAAAATCAAAAGCAGAATTGTTATGTTCATGACAATAGGTTCAGTGAACTGTAAAGAATTGTTAGGTAATGTTGTATGCAGCGGCAAAGAGATATGTTTTTAAAGCCTTTTTAAATTCTTTTGCGTTTGCCAATAAACGGATTTCTTCTGGGATGGTATTCCAGAGGGTCGGTCCCGCGACAGAAAAAGCGTGTTTCCTTGTGAATTCTAAATGGGCAAGTTTTACTGATGGTATTTCCAGCATGCATTTATCCATTGATCTTAATTGTCTTGCATATATTTTAAATATGAAAATAAAGTAGGACTCACATATATTGGGATTTAAATGCATAAGTTGGTATATTTTAAAACATGTGGACTTCAAAGAAATTATCATTTTTTCAAAACAGTCCACCAGTTCTCCCAATTCTTCTCCAGGTCACTGAGATCCTCCTGATTCTTCAGCAAGAACTCCTCACTGTTCATCCAGACCTCCCCTTGTTCAATTTGTGGAATCCCAGAATAAGGAGGAGTTGTCACAACCTGCAGAGAGGAGCCCTGCAGGTCCCCACCATGGACAGGTGATCTTAGATGAGGCAGAGGCCCAACTGGAGTTTCGCTTCTACCAGCCCACGTTCTCCTCAGGTTGAGCCTTTGGGTGACGAAGCCAGCAGGTCTTTGGTGGTGGCCTCTGCTGACAGTAGAGAGATCCGTTGGGGGTGGGGGTCGCTAGATCAGAGTAGAGGTGGGTCAAATGAATCTGGAAGCACGCAGTGGTCAGTGGCAGGTGGCATTCAAGAATGTCCAGGAAGGAGGCCAAGGTCAATGACAGGTATCCATCTGAAGGGAAGGTGGGATGGATAGGCAGGGCAGGAAAGCAAGGAACAGTACAGAAGGCAAGGCACACTAACGAACAGAAGAATGGAAGATATGACCACAGGAACTGACTAACGAAGACAAGGACGACTGGAACTGAAAAACAAGAGACTGGAACTGAAGGAAGGAGACACTGGAATGCTGGGACTGAAGACAGGGCACACTGACAACACGCACTACTCATAAGTTGGAAGACCTATTGTCGAGGCATCTGAGCAAGGCTAGCAAGGCCTTTTATAAGCCAGCATGTTTGACGTCATCCAGACATGCCATAGGGCTTTTCCCACTGTGGGCCTTTTAAGTTAATCATTATCACATGCACACGTGCCTAAGAAGCAGCAGTGCAGAAGCCGCAGTGTTTGCTACACGTCGGCGGTGTCGAGTCGCGTGGGATCACCAGCAGTGTCCTGCCGCATGTTGGAATTGCCTGGCCAGATCAGGGTCCAAAGGCGAGAGCAGTGGTCCATAGGAGCAGCCTGTAGATCACTGATTGCAACACCCACTTGGTCAATAGTACATAATAAACACATTTATTATCACTTAAACCTGATTATTAGCAGGTGTAAAATTATGCAAATAAGTTGGCTAATATATGTGCATTTCTTTTAGTTTAAATCAGCTTTATTAAACGTGGGTGCCTTTTAAAATAGCAACTTATGTGCATAAATGTTGGCCCCACCCCAAAATGCCCCTAAACTGCCCCATTTTACAGGTGTATATGTGCACATGAAAGTGAAAAGATGTGCATATTTTTTACTTTTATAAAATATTGAATATGCGAAGAGACCACTTATGCACATATATGCTATATTTTACACAAGTAACATTTTGAAAATGCACCCCATATGGCTTAAGAATAAAGGATAATTTGCATAGCTTAGTTACACTGTAAACCAGACTAATTTGCATAGCCCTTGGGAACCAGAGCTAAAGACCCCTGACTTACTCTGTGTCAAACAAAATCAATCATAATAAATCATACAATGCAAGATTTAATTCTTAAAAAAAATATCCTGGTTAGAAAACACAAGTTAATGAGGGAATGCGGGTAATTCATAATATGAGATGTGGGAAGATATTGTGCTTTTCCTTCTCAGTTTTGATTTATAATAGTTATTCATTACAATACATCCCATGATTGTTACCAACTGAGATCATCATCATCATTTATAAATATATTAAAAAGCACCAGTCCCAGTACAGATTCCTGAGGCACTCCACTTTTTACTCTTCTTCCACTGAAAACAATTGACCATTTACTCCTAATCTCTGTTTCCTATCTTTTAACCAGTTTGGGGGGGGGGGGAGATCCAAAATGGCACTTTCCTGAGAGGCACGGGTGTGAACTCTGCTGCTGCCACGGTTCCCTTTTCCTCTGTTTAATATGTCTCATACTAAAAGAAAAGCTAAAATCAAGGAGATCTCCTCAGCTTCTCCTTCAATTGATTTGAGACAGTCTCCTATAGGATCTTCATCCTGTTGGACTCTATGCCATCCCTAACCTAAAGCACCCCTCCTCCCTCAAGTTGATCTGCCCTATCTTTGTGATATAATTTGTACCACTGTCCCATTGGTTATCATCCTTCCACCAGGTCCTGAGATAACATACATAGAAACATAGAAATGATGGCAGAAGACCAAACGGCCCATCCAGTCTGCCCAGCAAACTTCACACTTTTTTTTTTCATACTTATCTGTTACTCTTGGCTCTTAGTAACCTATTGGTTCTATTTCCCTTCCACCCCCACCATTAATGTAGAGAGCAGTGTTGGAACTGCATCTAAGTGAAATATCTAGCTTAATTAGTTAGGGGTAGTAACCGCTGCAATAAGCAAGCTATACCCATGCTTATTTGTTTATCCAGACTATGTAATTCAGTCCTTGTTGGTTGTTGTCTGTATATAGATCCACTTTTCTTCATTCCCCCTGCCATTGAAGCAGAGAGTTATGCTGGATATGCATTGAAAGTGAAGTATCAGACTTTCTTCCCTGTCGTTGAAGCAGAGAACTATGCTGGATATGCGTGAAGTATCAGTCTCTCTCCCCTGCCATTGAAAGAGAGAGCTATGCCGGATATGCGTGAAGTATCAGTCTCTCTCCCCTGCCGTTGAAGCAGAGAGCTATGCTGTTGAAAGTGAATTATCAGGCTTATTTGGTTTGGGGTAGTAACCGCCGTAACAAGCAAGCTACTCCCTGCTTTTTTGTGAATGCAAATCCTTTTTTCCACATTTCCTCTTGCCATTGAAGCTTAGAGCAATGTTGGCGTCGCATTAACCGTGTGTATGTTTATTGAATAAGGGTATTATCTCCAGGCAGTTGCCGTCATTCCCGCGAGCCACCCACTCTTCATTCACTTCCTCTAGACTTTATGAATCCTCAGTGTTTATCCCAAGTTCTGGTCTTCACCACTTCCTCCGGAAGGGCATTCCAGGCATCCACCACCCTCTACGTGAAGAAATACTTCCTGACATTGGTTCTGAGTCTTCCTCCCTGGAGCTTCAACTCGTGACCTCTGGTTCTGCTGATTTTTTTCTGATGGAAAAGGTTTGTTGTTGTCTTTGGATCATTAAAACCTTTCAAGTATCTGAAAGTCTGTATCATATCACCTCTGCTCCTCCTTTCCTCCAGAGTGTACATATTTAGATTCTTCAATCTCTCCTCAAAGTCATTCGATGAAGACCATCCACCTTTCTGGTCGCCCTCTTATTTTATGTCTCTCTCTTCTTTCAGTGACACAGATTCTAACTCTCATTTTACTTTTTAGACTTCTGGCATTTCAAAGTATGTTTTTTTGTTTGTATTAACAATCTGCTTATCAGCTGATGGGAAATTTGGAATCTTTTAACTCAGGCGGTTCTTTACTTATAGGCACATGGACTACTTTTGCTTTTATTGGAACCTCTCTATCGGGATTCCCTTACTATGTTATTTTAGTATCCTTTGAAGATATCTCTCTATGAATCATGTGCTGCTAAGCAACTATCAGCTCTATCAGCTGAAGGCAGAGAATACTGATTCAACCGGTTTGTGCTCAAGAGATGTTGTAATGATCTCAGAGTTAAAAAAGAAATGTTTTCTACTTCCATCAGCTGGATGAGGGGCTAGACCCAATCATTTTGGACTGATGTAAAAGACAGAAAAGGAAGGTAGATTTAAATTTTGAAGATTACTAAAACTCTCCTGTGTTTGATTACACCTACTATACAGAAAATGCAGATGACAGTATCTCTGACTAAACAACCATCTGCTACTATATCATCCAAATGACCAATTATACCTCTAAACATGCATGGAGACGCAGTTACAACCCTATCAGGGACATGGGGTAACCTGCATAGAACAGTTACAACCCTAAATACCTTGCTGGACAGACTAGTTGGGCCATTTGGTCTTTTTCTGTTATGTTACTGTGTTACTTCCTGCCTAGCTTCCCACCTTGTTTGATTTTTTGCTTGTTGCAGATCCAGGCCGAGTATTACTATTTAACTGAGAAGAGCTAGAGCTGTCTTCATCTTCCTCATCTTCTTCTTCATCAAAATTCATGCTGCTAGAAATGCCTGCAAAAGAATGTATTAGAAAATAAATAATCCAAACTGTCAAAATATTTGGCCTTCTCAGTACTGAGGCCCCTTCAAAGGACTGACCAAACTATGGGCCTTATTTTCCAGACGGATCGCATGCGATAAGGGACGTTTCGCACGCAAAAAGTCCCTTATCGCGTGCAATACCAAGATGGGGGCGGAGTTGGCCCCGGAAGAGGAGGAGTCGGGGCGTCACCGGGGCCAACTCCGTGAAGACGCCGCGGATGACGAAAAGGTAAGGCCCTTTTCGCGTCCTAGTTCGCGCCCAATAGCTGCACCTTCTATGGTGGCGCTATTGAGTGCAAAACCGGCAGCGATCACACCGCGGCGGTGCGATCGCTGCTACTAGCGCAGGACCGCCCCCCGTTTCGGCCCTCCGTCCCTCATTACCTAAAGTATCGCAGGCCTGAGATACTTTAGAAAATGAGGCCCTATATTTTTCTATAACCTATAGAAAGAATATTCAATTATTCAGAGAGATCATTTATCGGAAAATGGTCACATGTGGTTCCAGGGCTTAAACACAGGATCATATAGACTGGGATGGCTTGGTAGCTCAGTAGGAAGTCCTGCACACTATTATGGAGAAAACTTGGTTTCAATTCCTTAGTCAGGCTTTTGCTTCACAGGTAGGCCAGGGCTGAAGATGTGTTCACAACCCCTGGAGGAAGGGAGGAAGCCTCAATCATTGCTTAACAGTGACATCTAGTGACTAGGCTTAGGGTCCATGTTAGCTGGGATCTGGAGCAGCTAGTTTGTGGTCTCTTAACATAGGACTGTCTCTGCGATGGATCAGATGAGTTGAGAGGAGGTTATAAAAATATAGGGGGGGGGGCTAAAAACCTTGGTCAGTTGTGAATTAAAGCTCATGACACTACAGCTTAATAAATGTTAATCCCCATTGAGTCAGAAGCCCAAAGGAATACAAGGAAACTACCAGGCCAAAATAATAATTATAAATTAGCTTTTAAAATAAAGTTATCTATACCTTGGAAATAAACCTTTTTTTTTTTTTTTTAGATATTGTTCAATAACTGAAAAACTATTGAAAAGATGAATACCTACAGTTTATAAACCTAAGTTTAAGATCAACATGTTATAAATGCAAATTATCTTTTTCTGTCACAAAGAAAGGAAAGAGATTATGATCAGAAACAATGAGTTTTGTTGTACTTTAATGAGATCAGGAAGACATGCATCTTTGGACAACAAATGTTAGGTCTTTTTTTTTTTTTTTTAAATTTCAGGCAAGTCTATTGACGTGAGAGATGATGTATGGCATTGAGATCAGTGTTGCTGGCCTACCCAACAAAATCATTTAACATTTAGTATACTTACAATATTTTCTAAGGTTCATTAATGTTTAGAAAACCTTAAACTATATAGATTATTTCAAACCTCTTTTTATTCAACTAATTTTGCTACTCCCATGCAATCATTTCTAATGCTCAGTTGCCATTTACACTGTTCCCATGTACCATGGCAAGCTTACCCACGCTATCCAATGTGATTTGCTAAAGTCATATAAATTAATCTCCTATATGTGAATGCTTAACTTTTGCATTTCCTCTGATATTTGCTCTAACCAGAAGATGTTCAGTTTCATCCATGGCTGAAAAGTTAGTGTCAACAATGCTGAAAGTAAAAGGCCAAAATATTCACGTGAGAAAATTTGTACATGCAAATATAGTACGTGGCTCTCCTTTACAATGAAAAGCATTTCCTGCGCAGTTCTCTCAACTGAAATATATGTGTAGGTGGGTGTGGGTGGATGTTTTGGGGAGGCAGGCTCTATCACCACCTCTGTTCACTCATCTTGGCAGATAAAAGCTGTATAAGGCATCTGCTAGAATTGAATTTTCATTACTGCAAAATCACTACTTGTTAAAGAGCAAAGATCTCAAAATGTGCAGTAAGCAATTTAAACAAAGAAATTATAACTACTACTCTAGTGAAGAGTATGTTTTGAGAGTCATATAGAGGACAAAGTTAAATCAATATAATTTTTCTTAAGGAACATTGTATTGTGGGTCAGGATCAATAAGATTAGGGAAACAATATGATCTAACCAAATAGCCCATTGAATAAACATTTGTGTTTCAATGCCAACGATTTCTCATCTTTACTATTCATAGCATTCTCCTTATTTTTATAACTGCATTTAGACTATATACACAAGCATATGGACTTCCTTCAAACTGTTTTTTCCCCACTCCTCATACCATCTGGAGCCATGGGGGTCAATTTTCAAAACCAATTAAGGAGCAGACTAGGAGGGAACTTCCCTACCCCCCTGTCTAACCTTCTTTCCCTTTTCCTCCCCCAACCCCTATCTAGCTACCCCAAAGTGAATATCAGAAGAGAGAAAAAGAGAGACTAGCTATAAGGCCCTTCTAGTAGTTAGGTATTTATATCTCTATAGGAGGCCCACCTAGTAACGAGGTGAGGTTTAAGTAGTAGTATAGGGGTTAGGGGCCAATTTGACATGCAGAGTGAGACGTACGAACAGAACATTGCACTCTTGTGAAGATTTGATGACCTTCAGAGTGAGGAAACTCACCCAAAGATGAGATTTGTGTAGTGTTCTCTCAACCTAGCTTGATGTTACCCAGGTAAAGAGTCCATCAAGCTAAGTTGAGAGAACATTGCACAAATCTCATCTTTGTGTGACAACCCATTATTACATGTCGCCATTAGTTCATGATAAAATGTGAAGATCAAAACCTAAATTTGAGATGGGTCAAATGAGGTTCACCCACACTCAGCATCCACTCACAAACACATGTACATATATTTGAAACTCAAACTACAGCAGTGCTATGTGACCTATACCACTTACTAAGACACTCTAACAGAAAGACAAGATTCTTTGTTTTTGCATTTTAAGCATTAGCCTGAGCTATCTAAAACTCATGCCTTACAGAGGGCTTAAAAGTTCAACCTGTGCCTTCCAACTCTCTGGGTGAGTGAGTCTCCTGTGGAATTTCCAAAATAGTGTTTCTTGAAATCTGGGGCTTTGCAGAGAGACACACTTTCCACAGAACTGTTACCTTCCATCCTCCAGTAGAAAAACTGCAATTTTTCTTAACAGATTCATGCTTTAATCATAGGTAACAGGGATATGCATTCATTTGAAATGAAATGGAATTTTAATAAAATTTCCCGTTTTGTTTCAATTTGATTTTAAAACAAAACAAAAAAGAAAAAGGAACAACGTTTCATTTTTATTCCTTTCATTTTAAAAACGTATGTCAACAAAAAAAAATCCGCTCTCGGGTCTTCCTCCCGATTTCACCCCAAACTCTTTTACCATGTTGAAGTTCTTCATGGAGCAGGCCTGGGCTTGCACTGTCTTGTACAGAAGAAATTAAATATGGCAACGACTTCAGTGTGCCAGCATGATTTTTTAATTGTATCACTGGTAGGGCAGAAATAATTGAAGATTGCTCCTATCTCATGAAGAACATCAATGTGGTAAGAGATTTGGTGGGGCCAGGGGAGTGAAGGGCAAAAACAATCAAGATGAAGATCCAGGTTTTTTTTTTGGTTTTATTTTAGGAGGGCAAACACTTTTTTTTTTTTTGTCTTTATTTCATTTGTTTCTTTTTTTAAATTTTAAATAAATGACAAGATATAACAAAGGAAATGAAAAATGAAAAAAAATCCCATAACAAAATGACATTTTTAAATGCCTGTTCACACCCTTAATAAGGAGGGTATTTTTGTAACATAGCAGGTAATTTTATGTAGCAAATATGTTTCTAACTTACACTAATTTTCAAAGGAAAGTTATGCACATGCTTTCCCTGTGAAAATTATCCCACCAAAAGTACCTGCCTTACAGCTTTTATCTAGAGCTTCTAAAGTTATCATGTAAACTTACATTAATTCTTTTTTAAACTGAAAAAGTATGCACATAAGTGAAAAATCCATTCAGCCTCAGCTCTAGAAATGCCTCTGCCAACTGGAGTAAACTTATGTGCAACATGGCATACATGCACAAGTTTATCCGCATATTGGGCGGGCAATGTTATAAATAACCATTTCTGTGAGTAAAGCAGTGTTTCATACAGAACTGTGTTTGAAAATTAACCCTTGGTTCATGAAAAGTTCCCCAGTCCTTACCTTTTTTCAACATGGTTACTCGGAGGTCCTGTTTGTTTTGTTGTTGGGTATTAGGCAATGAGTCTCCATCATCCTCATCTTGGCCTGACTGCCCAACAGTAAGAATCTGAACTTGACTCCCTACTTCCTGGACTTCATCTTGGAAAGCAGCTGGCCCATCGATTCCTGACAAACCACAAAGAACTGTCATTAATACTGCAGGAATATGAACACATCAAGTCAATAACCTTGAACATAACTTCATTTTGGAAATCAAATGCAGCTTAGAATTAACTACTACTGAAGAACACAGTTCTGTTGTATTCCTGCCTGCAAGTAGAACATGAATATTGCAAAATTCAACAAGAACAACAAGTCATTCCCACACTAGCAAAGGCCAAATAACTGGACATGCACAGAAAAAGAATTATGGGATCTTCCTTGGATGTGTTCCTGCCAAAACTGGTGAAAGGCAAATTGATAAGACCAGGAAAGAGCAAAGATGTCAGGTCCAGAATGGTTGATATACTACCTACCAAGGCATTCAATTCATGAACTATTTACAAAGAAAAAGTGTATTTGTGTCCACAAACACAAGCATGCGCACACCCACATGCCTAAAAGGGAAAAAATTGTAGAATAAATGTATTTATTTGAATATTTTATATACTGTCATTCCATGTGAGAATTACCAGTTCTTAACGGTTTACAGGTAAAACATTCATAATTATAATGATTGTTACAAGGTGGACAAGCATTCATAATAAACGGAAGTATTAAAATGGTATACATACAACATGAAAACAAAGCTAGATTATAGGGGTTTGCGAGTGGGGGTTTCTGTTCAAGATTTATTTTGGTTATCTGAGTCATGGGAACTGGGTGTTTCTGTTGAGTAGAAGGCATTTTTGAATAGCCAAGTTTAAGTCTGTTCTTTCTGCTGAATGCCGGTATTTTTTTTAAAAACATTGACCAAACATATATACTATGGTTATCCCTTGAAGAAGAACTATCATAGTTTGAAACGCAGAGCTGCACTGGACTGATTTTGGACAATTGCCAGGTTCTTGTGGCCTGGTTTTGGCCTCTGTTGGAAACAGGATGCTGGGCTTGATGGACCCTTGGTCTGACCCAGCATGGCAATTTCTTATGTTCTTATGATTGACAGCAGGTTTTTCATTATGGCGTCTTGTTTTATTTCATGGCGTCTCTTGAAGATTTGAAAGACTTTGAAGAATTTAAGATGTCCTTTTTGTGGCTTTATTTTGGTAAAAGATAAGTGATAAATGTGGAGAAGAATTATATAAGTTTATGGATAAAGGAATATGAACTGTGTTTCCAATATGACCTATGATTATAAATAAGACTGAGTACAAAGTGCAATTGCATAAATCGATGATGTCTATTATGATGGTCATTACTATAGCATCTACTGAATGTATGAGTATTTGAATCTGAGAGCAGGAGGAACAAATTTTGTTTTGGAGAGTTATCCATGCCAGAAATGATATTCAAAGGTGATGATTCAGAGGAACTGTGATAATTCTCAGTGTACCTTGTAGATGTACTAAGGCAAATCACGTGGACCAGAGGGTATACATCCCAAGATGGTGAAAGAACTGAAAAATGAAATTGCGGATCTGCTATTAGTAATTTGTTAACTATCACTGAAATAGTCTATGGGACCTTAAGACTAGAGTGTTGCCAATGTAATGCCAATTTTATAAAAGGGATCCAGGTACGATCCAGGAAACTACATACAGTGAGCGTCTGATGTCTGTGTCAGGCAAAATGGTAGAAATTATCATAAATAACAAAATTACTGAACATATAAATAGGCATAGTTTAATGGGACAACGTAATTAAACTATGCCTAAGGGAAGTCTTACCTCACCAATCTGCAAACATTTTTGAGGACATAAACAAACATATGGATAAAGGTAAGCTAGTTGATGTAAATTATATCTGGATTTCCAGAAAGCATTTGACAAAGTCACTCATGAGAGAAATTAAAAAGTCATAAGCAAGGGGCAGTGTCCCACTATGGACTGGGAACAGGTTAAAAGATAGAAAACAGAGAGTAGGGCTAAATGGTAAATGTTCTCAATGGAGAAAGGAGAATAGTGGACTGTCCCATATATCTATTCTGGCACTACTGCTTTTCAACATATTTATGAACAAATTGGAAATGGGAAAAAGCAAGGTGATCTAATTTGCTGATGACACACATTTTTCAAAGTTGTTAAATCATAAGAGGATTGTGACAAATTGCAAGATGACCTTGCAAAACTGGGAGACTGGGCATGCAAATGGCAAATGAAATTTAATGTGAAAAGAGCAAAGTGATGCACTTAAGGAAGAATAACCCAAATTAGAGCTACACAATGCACCATTCAGGAAAAGAATCTAGGTGTCATCGTTGATATGTTGAAATCTTCTCAGTGTGCAGCAGCAGCAGCCAAGAAAGCAAATAAAATGCTAGAAATTATTAGGAAAGGAATGGAGAATAAAACAGGGAATATCCTAATGCCTCTGTATCACTCCATGGTACGACCTCATCTTGAGTATTGTGTGTGGTTCTGGTCACCACATCACAAAAAAAGATATCACATAATTAGAAAAAAGTACAGAGAAGGGCAACCAAAATGTTAATGGGGATGGAACAATTCCCCTATGAGGAAAGGCTAAAGAGGTTAGAAATCTTCAGCTTGGAGAAGACAGCTGAGGGAAGATATGATAGAGATCTATAAAATAATGAGTGGAGTGGAATGAGTAAATGTGAATTGGTTGTTTACTATTTCAAAAAGACTAGGGGGCATACAATAAAGTTACTAGGTTGTACATTTAAAACTAATAGAAAAATAGTTTTTTGCTTAATTTCATATTTAAGCTCTGACATTCATTGCTAGAGGATGTGAAAGCTATTAGTGTAGCTGCGTTTTAAAAAGATTTGGACAAGCTCCTGGAGAAAAAGTCCATAAACCATTATTAAAGTGGGGTTGCAGAAATCCACTGCTTATCTGTGGGATTGTAGTGTATTCGGGCCTGCTACAGCCACAGAAATAGTTCAGGAATATAATAAGACTGGACCAACTTAGCTATGGTGCAGATATTTATTTACAGTGCTTCAAAGATACATGAATGAAGATAGCAGCTCACCTTACATCAGGCAAGGTAACCGGCCACCATCTGGGTGTATTGTGAGGTCCTACAAGCTACCTGGGGTCTCCCCAAGACTTTCTAGGCCTGGGTTCTTAAGAAGGACTGGGTTAAAACCTTGAACTGGGCTCCTTAAGGTAGAATGAGGGAGTTGTCGGTTTACTCTGTCACAGAGATAAGGAGCATGGAATCTATCTACCCTCTGGTATCCTGCCAGGTACTTGTGACCTGGATTGGCCACTGTTGGAAACAGGATATTTGGCCTGATGGAGCTTTGGTCTGATCCAGTAAGGCAAATCTTATTTATTTCACAATTCTTTTATTCTGCCACTTCCATCAAAATAGTGACCAGGGCTGATTACATTTTTATACATACATAAAAGAACAATACTATAAAACATAAATATGTAAAAGAACAATACTATAAAACATAGAATTTAACAATTAGTAAAAGCTTCTTTAAAATAATGAGTCTTAACGTCTATCATACAAAAACTTTAAATCAGCTTGTTCTTGAAATTCCAAAGCAAGGCCATTCCAAAGAGAAGGAGCTGAAGATAACAAATGCGCACCTGTAAAGCGAAATGGGTAGTTTGGAGTACACTACTGTTTGTTTTTTTTATCTAGTGAACAAGATAACTCTGCATGTACAATCCTGTGGTCGACAATTTAAATTGTGCCCTCCATTTTATAGGTAACAAATGCAGCTCATGCAGCACAGGGGTAATGTGGTCACATAAGCTAACCCCACTCAGACTCCTTGCTGCAGTGTGTTGTACAAGTTGCAGACTGCGAATCAAATTACTAGACAGACCTACCCACAGACTAATATACAGGTCGATACAGTAAAGTGTGCTCCGTCGGAGCGCACTGTCAGCCTGCTCTGGACGCGTGTTTTACCTTACCCCTTATTCAGTAAGGGGAGGAAAACACGCGGCCCACCCTCGGCACCTAATAGCGCCCTCAACATGCAAATGCATGTTGATGGCCCTATTAGGTATGCGCGCGGGATCCAGTAAGTAAAATGTGCAGCCAAGCCGCACATTTTACTCTAAGAAATTAGCGCCGACCTTTGGGTCGGCGCTAATTTCTTCCAGCGCCAGGAAAGTGCACAGAAAAGCAGTAAAAACTGCTTTTCTGTGCACCCTCCGACATAATATCATAGCGATATTAAGTCGGAGGTCCCCAAAAGTAAAAAAAAGTAAAAAAATAAAAAAATAAAAAAATTTGAATTCGGCCCGCGGCTGTCGGGCCGAAAACCGGACGCTCAATTTTGCCGGCGTCCGGTTTCCGAGCCCGTGGCTGTCAGCGGGCTCGAGAACCGACGCCGGCAAAATTGAGCGTCAGCTGTCAAACCCGCTGACAGCCGCCGCTCCAGGCCAAAAGGAGGCGCTAGGGACGCGCTAGTGTCCCTAGCGCCTCCTTTTCCCCGTTTTCACCGCGTCACCTCATTTGCATACTGAATCGCCCGCACCGGTGAAGGGCTGGTGCGTGCGCCGGGAGAGCGGGCGTTCGTCCGCTCTCCCGCGGTCTTACAGTATCGACCTGTTAATGATCAATTTGGCTCAGGACTAATGACTGAAGGTAGGGCACAAAATAACTACTGGTAGTAGATGTTTCATCGGTCTTAATTTTAGCTTATAAAAAGCTACCTTGTTCTTATGTTTTCATGATCTTTTGACTATAGTTTCTCCAAAATATTTTTACATTGATTTTTTATGTACTTACATTTTGAAGAGACCCAACAATTGGGAGAAATACTTTAATTTTTATCTTAATAAATCTCCTGGGAATATAAGAGTAACCAGCAATGAATGATGATTTGTTGATTCTTTCAATAATGCAAGAACATAATTAGCAGGCAGGATCAGGCCACAGGTCTCTCTAGCTTGGTAGCATGTTTCTGATAGTGGTGGATGCATATCTTGACTATGATGATTCTGAGATCTGACCTTGTGAGTCTGAGTAGCTCAGCATGACCAGACCTGGTAAGTAATTTTCCTCCGGGGACCATTAAGTGTTGCAGGAAGGTATTGTACATTTAGTGACAGCATTCCTCCCAATACTTCTACATACTATTATGAAACATTATGATGATACAAGTATCATATTTTAAGCAAAATATTTAACTGTGGTCCTAGAAATCACAAGGTTATTCAAGGTCACGTACTTTCTCAAAAACAAGAAAATGAATCACAATTTTTAAATCAAATTCCAACACAGTTAAATAACTTGTGGCCTGCTTACATTTTTTTATAATAAACCAAATTAGATGCAGAACCACACATCTCATATTTTTGACAGATGGGGAGGCAGTATAAAAAGGAGAGAATAAAAATATTATTAAGAACTGGACAGTGGTGGAATAATTATTTTCAGATAAATATCTTATCTTAGACAGATCAAGTAAGACAGAACAGCAGCTAGAGGAACACACTGTAATAAAGAGGTCAGGAAAGACATTAGAAAAGAACAGCATGACCTTCACTTAAGTTCCTCATTCTACTGCTAAGGAAGTTACTACAACTATTAAGAGCAGTTTCCTGCAGCCATTTTTAATACTCTTTTTGGTAACCTTTTAAAGGTAAAAAGTATATATTGGTAGGTTTATAGCAGGAAGAATGTGCTGCAGGATGAACAGGTATTAGTCCAATTAAAATCTGTAAAGAGAAGAATTGGTGACCAGCATACCAAATTAAAAGTACGCTGGATAGCCCTCAGCTGTGACTCATTTTGGATTCTGATCTAGTTGACCATGGACATTAGTGATTCATTGAAGAATATAACATTATGAGCCCCATTTTAAGACATAGCCCTTAGGACTGAAGTCTGCATGTACAAAATACACATAGACTTAAGCAATAATTTTCAAAGTGGACTTGAAAATAAGCAGGTTCCCATTAACCCTTGCACAGCATGCACACAAACATTTATACTTGCATAGCAGCACATGTAAATGTTCAAGCATACACTTATGTGCATTCTTTCAGTTTTAGAAAGTACATGCGTGAATGGTTTCCCTGCCCTAACTCTGCTCCCAGGAACCCTTCTTCTACTTATGCGTAAAAGTACACATTAAATTAGGGATGTGAATCGTTTTTGAACGATTAAAATTATCGTCAGATAATTTTAAAATCGTCCAAAATCATTAGAGTGCACGATACAATACAAATGCCCCTGATTTATCGTCAGGGGTATTTGTATTGTATCGTTAAATAGGGCATGGGAATTATTTGGGGGAGGGCGGGAAAACCGGCACACCAAAACCCCTAAACCCACCCCGACCCTTTAAAACCAATTCCTTACCCTCCCCCACCCTCCCGAACCCCCCCAAAATGTTAAGTTACCTGGTGGTCCAGTGGGGGGGGGGGTCCCGGCGCGATCTCCCGCTCTCGGGCCATCGGCGCCATTTTGGCTGCCACTAATTAAAATGGCGCCGATGGCCCGATAAAAAAAAAAAACCCACCCGACCCTTTAAAATCGACCTCCCACCCTCCCGACCCTTTTTTTTTAAGTGAGGCCCGTGCCGCTAAAAAAAAAAACAACCCACCCAACCCTTTAAATCGACCCCCCAAAAACCTTTTAAAATTACCTGGTGGTCCAGGGGGGCCTCGGGGAGAGATCCAGGGGGGCCTCGGGAAGAGATTTCCTGTTCCCAGGCATCAGCTGTTCTAAAAATAAAATGGCGCCGATGCACCTTTGCCCTTACCATGTGACAGGGTATCCGTGCCATTGGCCGGCCCCTGTCACATGGTAGGAGCACTGGCTGGCCTTTCCCTTAGCAAATAATGCATGTCCCTAATGTACATCTTGACATTTCCCATTTATTTAGATTCAGAAAGTAACCAATCATTTCAATGGCAATCCACTACTCTTAGAGAAAGGCAATCTATAAATGTCTCATTGAGTGGAGTTCTATGGACTTGGGGTAAGAATAAATGAATTGGCTAAATAAGATGCAAGGATGGATTAATATTGGAGAAATAGAAAATTTTTTTGAGAGATCAGATTGACTCTTGAATTGAAACTTTGTATATCTTTTTAACTCTTCTTAATTTTGGGAACAAAATTTGCTTTCTAAAATATTATACAAGAGGCTAGGCCCTGTGTTTCAAGAGAATCACATTAAAGTCTCCTCTCTGATGAGGCCAGCAACGCTCAACACATCTTTGAAAGCAATATGCTCAAGCTGCGGGAAGGAGGAAAGTAGGCTACCGCCACTGTAGTCACTCCTGCCAGTCAAAGAGTAGCAAAACTGAAAGGAATTTTTCCTCCGGCCCTAAAAGTCAGTGAGCATTCAATCCCACCAGGGAATACTGCTGCCAATCTGCCTGGAGGAAATCTGAGCGACAGATGGAGCAGACTGTATCAATGCATTCTAGAAGAGGAAAAGGACCTTTGTAGCGAAGAGGTTTTAATTACAAGTGCTGGTATGCGGCTTCAGGCAGAAAACAAGAGGCAAGATTCTGCACGTAAAAACAACATGACGGTAACTTTTAAACAGGCTCATGGGTGCACATGTTCCTCGGCCCGTGCCCAGGGATGTGGCCATTTTATAACATACGTACGTACATGCATGCATGTTATAAAAGAGCCTAGCCGCACACACGTGTGCGCAATTTTAAGTGGACATGCGCCTATGCGCACAAATGCCACTTCTACCACGCAAGTGAGGGGGATTTTAAAAGACACACGAGCTGACGCCATTACCAGTTCGTTCCCAGTTCGCCCAGGTAAGGAATAGGACTGCCAAACGCCCCTAGTTTAATAGCCTCCCTTTTCCCCTGTTAGCCCTGACCCTGAAAACTCCAACAATCAATTTATCTTTAATGTATTACTTGCCCGTCATCCGAAGCAAAAGTAAAGTTACATGGCAGGGGACCCCAGCACACGCGCAGATTTCACTGTGGAGTCCAGGAATGCCCATGCCCTGCCCAGACCACGCCCTGCCCCCTTTTTTTTTTGGAACTTTTCATTTGTGCGGGTAGCAGCAAGTACACATGTATGCAGGCGGCTTTTAAAATCCGCTCACCATGCACCGGCCCGACTTATGCGCATAGCTCTTGGTTTAGGTGCACACCAGGCTTTTAAAATTTACCTTTATATGCTGAACAATAAAGAACGGAAAACATCAGATTATACACTCCAGTCTCAAACATATCCAAATACCTCCAAACTCTTTAATCCCTTGCATGTCTGCTCAAGATGAATACCTACTATAATACTCCGTTTTTGTTTGTTCAGAAAATTTGAGAGGAGACAAAAGATGTTGTCTAAAAGATGTTAAGTCTAAAAGACTAAGTCCAAAAGATGTTAAGTCTAAAAGACGTTAAGTCTAAAAGACGTTAAGTCCAAAAGATGTTAAGTCCAAAAGACGTTAAGTCCAAAAGACGTTAAGTCCAAAAGACGTTAAGTCCAAAAGACGTTAAGTCCAAAAGACTAAGTCCAAAAGATGTTAAGTCTAAAAGATGTTAAGTCTAAAAGATGTTAAGTCTAAAAGATGTTAAGTCTAAAAGATGTTAAGTCTAAAAGACTAATTAGGGGCTAGAGTATCAGTAATGAGCAAAATATGGATCAGCAACTTTTCATTTAACAGAAGTCAGGCAAAGAGGTGCAGGGTGGAAAGCAGAAGGTCAGAGACTCATAGGGGCGAGTGGAAGAAAGACTGGGGGGGGAGGGGGACCCCAGAGTGGGTAAAAAAAAAAAAAAAAAAAGACAAAAAGAGCAGAAAGCAGAAGGACCGAGGGGCACAAAGAGGGACAAAGAAAAGAAATGGAGAGAATAATAGGGAGCAGAGGAGGACAGAGACAGAGGGGAACACAGAGTCACACCAGCAGGCTGGCTCATTGTTCACTGAGTGTTGTGCTGTTCTGAGCCACAAGATACTACGGGGTCAATATTCAAATGGTTTCTTTGGCTAAGTTCGGGTCTTAGCGAGACAAACCACAGCCTTTTAAAATGCCCATGTCCTGAACAGCTCCAAGTTATCCAGCTTAACTAGTTAGCCAGAAAGAAATTAGCAAGATAACTTGGAGGTGGACTGGGGATGTTCCAGGGTGAAACAGAGTTAGCTGGAAGTTAGGGAGAGAAGAAAGCAAGAAAAAACGGAAAAGAAATGAACAGTAAAGGAAAACAGAAAGAGGGAAGAACAAAAAATACATGAAATGATGAAAAAGAACAAAAGAATATTCAGACCCACAGGTTTAAGAACAAAATGTATTCTTTAGAGAAGCATTTAAAACGTGAAATATTTTTACATAAAATACTGCTTTTTTGTGGTTATTAATATCCAACCACATGATAATATGCTACAACATTACTGCCAGATTTAAACAATGCTGCTGCAAAATGTTCTCATCTTTGCCACAGAACCTACTCTTCAGCCACCACAGGAAACAGGAAGCCTTGCCCGCAGATTTATGTATTTATCATTTACTTATTTTTATAGTGCTACTGGATATACACAGCACTGTGCAAAGATAAGCATTCAGGTATAACCCCCTGCCTCAGATAGGTAGATTTTAAAAGCATTGCTTGTGCAAAAACAGCCCCATATGTGCTTATATGGGCCATGCGCAAGCAACACGAATTTTAAGAAGCCGCGAAGTACATATGTCAAGGACAAAGGGGAAGGGCATGTGCATTCCTGGGCAGGGCCAAGAGTTATCCGCGTAACTTTACTGCTAGTCCTGATGAGAAGCAACAGCATGAGGGTTCAGGTTCAAGTGGGTGGCTTACAGGATGAAAAACCTGCTGAACTACCATATATACTTGTGAGAGGGAGAGAGAGCAAGAGACAGCACTGTAAGAGAGACAGTATGGCACTATATAAATCTACCACTGTAAGAGGGGCCCTTTCAGCTCAGAGTGGGTTTGAATCATAAAAACCTTATCCAAACCTTTTTTAAACCCAGTTACACCAACTACCTTAACCACATCCTCTGGCAATGAGTTCCAGAGCTTATGTGTTGAGTGAAAAAGAATTTTCTCCAATTTGTTTTAAATGAGCTACTTGTTAACGTCATGAGTGCCCCTAGTCCTATTTCTGAGAGAGTAAATAACCGATTTACATTTACCTGTTCAGGTCCTTCATTCCTCCCCCCATGGCCAGGTTGCAAAGGTCTGTAGTGCACCAATGTAACATCGCACTCCCGTACCCCTGCCCCCCCCAAACCCACCCTGAATTGAAAGTGCACCTCTTACAGTGGTAGCTATAGTGTCGTATTGTTTCTCCTATAGTGCTCTCTCTCCCCCCTCCTCTTCGGTAAGGACATGAAAAAACTGGTTTTCCCCTTATGAGCATACGTGCATAAAAGCTGCTAAAGCCCTGGAGGCAATATGTGCGGAACATTTACTCGGGCCACCTCTTAAAATCATGCATGGCAGGGGTATTTTAAATGACTATATAAAATTGCAGCATATTGCTGATACGTGAATTCTTTTTAAAATTAGCCAGTAAGTGGGTACCTAAGACAATAGAAGATAAGTGACTCGACCAAGGTCAGAAGGCATGTCAGTGGAACCTGGCTTCCCTGGTTCTCAGCCCATTACTCTATATCAGTCATAAGAACATAAGATGTGCCATGTTAGGTAAGATTAAAGGTCCACTGAGCCCAGCATCCTGTTTCTGATAGTGGTCAATCCAGTCATTAGGAAATACCGACAGGTTCCAAAGGGTAGATCCAATTCCCTGTTGCGCATTTCATGGATAAGCAAAGGGTTTCCCTGAATCCATCTAGCTAATAATTAATTGTTTATGGAATTTTTCTCCACAATATTGTTGAAACCCCTTTTAGATCCAGCTATGCTAATGCCTTGACCATATCACTGCCAAAAATGTCCATAGTTTGTGTGCAAAGTGAAAAAAAATACCTTCTCCAGTTTGTTCATGTGCTGCTATCTGCTTGTTATCTCCCCTAGTTCTAGTACTATTTGAAAGCTGTTCCCTGCTAACCTGTTGCATGCCACTCATATCCCTCTCACTCTTCTCTTCTCCAAGCTAAAGAGTCCCAACTGGTTTAGGCTGTCTTTATAAGAGAGCCATTCCATCCCCTTTACCATTTTTGTTTCTCTTCTCTATACTTTCCTAGATCTGCAGTACCTTTGAGATTGGGTGTCCAGAACTTCACACAGTACTCAAGGGACAGTCACACTCTGGATCAATACAGATGTATTATGATATTCTCCATTTTATTCTCTATCCTTTATAAATCAGGCCTAACATTCTATTTGCTTTTTTGGCACCATCACACCCGAGCTGTGGATTCAACAATGTCCACAATGACTCAAAAGTTCCTTTTCTCCTAATACAGAACCCAGCATCGTGCACTTGTAGTTGGAATTATTTTTCCCCTCTGTGCATCACTTTGCGCTTCTCCACATTAAATTTCATCTGCCATTTAAATGCCTAGCTATTCAGGTCTGCAATATCCTTCTGCAGTTCCTTACAAACATAAAGAAATTGTTTGGCTCTGCAACCTCAGCTGCGATGCTTTTTCCATCGACAACAAGGCTTAATGCTATGAACCATGGCGAGTCGAAGTGGGATTTAAGATTCTACCAATGTGCAAGAGAACTTTGACATTTACTATTCCACTGCACATCTGCACTCCAAGAAACAAATCCCAGTTCTCTCGAGTAAACAGAGCAGAGCTGCTGGGACCGCAGAAATGATTCTTTTGTTAGACAACTTATTTCTGACTTGACTAGGAAGAAGAACATAATATCTATTAATAGCCACAATCATGCCATTATAGAAAACAGAGGAAAAGTTTCAAATGCATTTTATATTTTTAAAGAATGACAATTTTATAGTTGTATATATATATATGTGGAAATGGCTAAACCATGTGAAAAGTTTTTGAATTAAAAGCCGTGGTTATGTTTATTCATTCTAATTAGTCAGAAACAGATTATTCTTTAAAGGGGTATAAAACTGTAAAGGTGATGTCAGTTATGGGTTGCCTCTTGTCCGAGCAGGATAGGGAAAGCTGGGACTTCTGTTAGTCAAGGATATTCCTGCACACAGGCTCTGATTGTTTCCTATTTCAGATGCTATTTCATTGTTGCACCACTTTGATTTAATTTTTTTTTTCATTTTTTGGTCAAGAAGCAACGAGATCAATATTAAAAAAAAAACAAAAAAAAAACATGCAAAAGAGAACTTACTTGGCTGAGTATACTACCTGGATAGATTTTAAAGTTATCAGGGAACAAGTTCCTATATAACTTTAATCTTCACCAGCTATATTCAAAAGAATATAGGCAGTTATGTGGCAATATTAATAATTTAAAAAAAGAAAACCTAGAAAGTCTGCAGGCCCGATCCCCCACCCTAATGAAATGAGACCCCTGCCAGACAAGCCCCCTCTTCTAAGCGCCCCAAAATATGGTACAAAATTTGGAAGTCTATAGGCTCTAAAAGCCTTCTTCCTTTACCCAGAAATCTATAAACTGAATATTAAACATAACTCACTATATCTGAAGCCCAACCTTTTCCTCTCCCCGACCCAATAAACCCACCCCGAACCTCCCTGTCCACCCATAAATCTCCAAACCCCTTACCACAGTTGGAAGCTGGGAACAAGTGTTCAGCTCCCAGCATAATTTAACTCAAAAGTTATCCAGATAAATGCCTTTGAATATTGACATAACTAGGCATGTTAACACCTACAGCAGGCAAGTGTATTTGCACCCCCAGACTGAGTCCTCCTCCCTCCCCACTCTGATCCCCAATCGTTTTCCCCCTCTCACTTCTCCTCTACTAAAGCAGATGACAGGAGCCGAGCAGCACTTTTCCAGGCTTTTCATACGCTTGCATTACAATCGTGTTTCCACTCACAAGGGGCTTTATGCCCTGGGCAGCTGCTTCTTTCATATTCTACATGTTGCACTGCTATTATATATCCACCTATCACATGGTCTCTACAGCTAGATGAATGGATTATTTTTAATCCAGTTTATAATAGCCAATTATAGTAATGATCTCAGAACAGTGTTTACCGCAATTAGTCTAAAATAATACCTTCACTGACACAACCTTTTCCTATCGTGTAATCATATTACATTATAGGCTTGATTTTCAAAGTGCTTAAAGCGCATAAGAGCTTAAATTGCACTTTGGAAATCAACCCACGGGTTCGGCAAGTAAAAATATATGCAAAGCCCGCTATTCTGCATGTTTAAGCCACGGTGGGAAGAGACATTCAGGGGGATGGAATTGGGGGCGGGAAAGGATTAAAGGTGAATTTTAAAAACCCGGCGCATGCCAAAATCAGGAGATGTGCACACAAGTCAAGTTCGTGGGCGCCCACCAAATTTTAAATGCTGCCCAGATGCGTGCGTATCGCCCGCAGCATGCACATCTACTTTAATTTAAAAAAAAGGGGCATGGTGTGGGCATTTTTGAGGCGTGACCAAGAGATGAGCGAATAAATATTTACGCACCTGGACACATGCCTGGATCCATTGCCATGTGACTTTACTTCTACTATGAAGGAAGTGTAACTTAAAAAATAAATTAGTCATTTCCGCCTGGTTTAAGGGGAATGGGTAACTGGGGTAATGCAGGTCATCAAACCAGGGGGATTTGGAGGGCCTAATCTTAACTGGGCAAACTGGTGGACGAACTGGTAATGGACTGGATGTGCATCTGTTATGAAATACCCCGACTTGTGCATTAGAATCAGGATTTGAGTGCATGGGCGCACGCCCACTTAAAATTGTGTGCGCATGTGCATGCGGCCAGGCTATTTTATAACTTGCGGGCACCAGTTTGAAAATTACCGTCAGGGATGGTAACTTTCAAATCGGCATGCGAGCATACATTTGAGCATGTGCACTGGTCCATGCCCAGGGATGCAGCTATTTTATAACTTCAGTGCGTATATGGACACGTTATACCGTGTGTACATGTGCACCAAATTTTAAGTGGGCACGTGCATGGGCATGCTAATCCCACTTCTGTTGTGTAGGCTGGGAGATTTTAAAAGGGCCCTTGCCCTTGCCATTCCCAGTTTGCCAGTTCATCTAGTTAACAGCTAGGTCCTCCACCCCCCCCCCCCCCCCCCCCCCCCCCACTGATTTGATATCCTACTTCCTCCCAGATACCCTAGACCCTTTAAATCCCTCAGAAATGGCTCGATCCTTTTATTTTATGACTTAAATATCATAGTAGAAGTAAAGTTACGAGGCAGGCAACCTCGGCGTGCGCCGGGGCACATAAGTATACACAAGCTCATCTCTTGGCCAGGCCCCAAAACAACCACCCCCACGCCAATGCTCCTTTTTGGAAATTTTTGAGATGTGCATATCGCGGCATTTACACGCCTATATGGGTGCTTTTAAAATACGGCAAGCGTGCGTAAGCCCGACTTCTTCACTCATCCCCCTAATTTATGCGCACACCGGGCTTTTAAAATTCACCTTTTCATGTGCGTATTTGTGGTTTTTGAAAGTATGCACATAAATCTCCAGGCACAAAAGTTGCAACTGCATAGCGGGGATACCTGCACATTTTCAAAGCGGACTTATGTGCATAGGTTTGTTTTGAAAATTCGAGCTAATGTCTGGGAGTGCAAAGTACCCGCAGATTTGAGTCCTATGTAGGCTGTTATAAAATTATCCACCCTATATCTATATATAGATATAACTATGGGATGGAAAAGCAATAAACTCAATATCAAATTTCCTCAGCCTAATGAAAATGAAGGAACAAACAGAATTATTACAACCAATAATGCTCTTTTTAAACTGTATAATATAGGCATGTAAAATCTTTTATTCCTTTCAATATGGAACTATCTTTACAATGAATTCTAAACAAACCATCTAACTTTCAGGTTGTCTACAAGACCAGTCATGGGGGTCAGCTGCAGGTGCTAAGTAGCACTAAAGAGAAGAAAATCAATAGCACAAGAAGTCAGAGCAGTTGGGCATGATCAATTAGTCACATCCTGCGTCTGGTTTTCTTGGCTTACGTCAGTACAGTTTCATTAAATCTAATATTCGCCCTTACTCATCTTATTATACTGTTCTGCCTATGGCTTCATTATCTGTGCCGCCACTCACCGAAGCATTATGTATCTGAGGCACAGCTACTAGAATTGCTTATGAAAGAAGTTCAAGTGTTTCCTTTCAGTACAACTGAAAAACATTAGCTCTGCTCTAACTGTTCAAACACACCGGGGCCGGATTCATTACACTTTTATTCCCATAGACACAGAATGGAAGAAAAGCTCCAGTGAATCAGGCCCACTGTGTGATTTTAGCAATCAATGGTGGCCAACTGTCAAAATTAGAAGTTTCTGGAAAAGGGAAATAAGGCTTGATTAGAGGCGGACATGGGGATACAAAGGTACAGTTACACTGGGACCCCAAGGTCATAGATGCTCCAACCTTAAAAGAATATATTTGGAAAAATAAAGGATAAAGTGGTCAAATAATTTCAAGGCGTGTCTATGCAAATAAAGTTATCCAGGAATATCCAGAAATTGCTTTAAAAACTGAATAAATCTGAGATCTTTTGAAATTTCGAAGAGGGCTGAAAACAAGGCTGATGAGCAGGAGCAGTAATTAAAGTATATTGAAGGGGCTAAGCTAGGTTGTTGGGTAAGGTACACAGCAGATATACCCTCAACATTTCACTTATTTGAAGTTTTCTAATTTTGTGTATAGATTTTAATTGTGTGTGCAGATTTTTGTTCTGTTCTGTTCTAGTTTTATTTTAGCCGATGTGTATTATGATATTGATGGTACATCACTCTGAGCGATTCTTAAATGGAAAGAGTGATTCAAAAATGTCTTTTAATTAAACAAATTGTGCAAGTTCAAGCTTAATATTAACAGTGTGAACACTTTTGGATGTTGATAAACAATTCAGTATTAAAACTAGGAAAATTTAAAAAAAAAAATTGCATATGACATGCCTGAAAACTTTTTAAATAGGGAGGGACAGAAGAAATGGGGTTTTTTTTCCAGCTCAGCTGAATTATTTGTAGATGAAGGGGGCCTCGTGAATATGCTGTGCCAGGATTCTTGATCCCTCTCAATGGACCTGGACTAGATAAGGCAATTACAAATCCAAAACTGGATACCCCAGGTATGAACTTTATCTGGATCTTTTATGATTCATCAGATTGGTCATACAGTATTCAATTTATATTGGCTGGCATTACCTGAGATGGTACTACTTATAAAAGAAGACACAACTACACACATTCAGTGTGACAACATGGAAAGGGAAGCTTGGGCATCAAGAGACAAAGATTAATACCAGTCCAAGATCAAGGATACTGGCACAATGCCCAAGTACGGCAGGAATTTCCATCATGTTTAAATCAATAGCTGGTCAGAGGCTCGGGGCTATGCCTTAAACTACAAAGGCTGTCTGCTTCCTCCTATAATGAAAAGTGTTTAGTCAGTGGTTTTGAGGAAATGCAGGCAGCTGGCAAAGCCTCATAATAAATTTTTACTATATATTGCTTCATGCACTGTATTTTGCATATCTTAATACAATATAAAAAATACACTAAAATCAGCCACAAGGCTGAGCATTTTTTTTTTTTTTTTGCTGGACATGCGGTGAATGTAAATCTAAGAATCGGTATAAAATTAAAAAGTCACTAAGAATTATTACAGTATATTGTATTTATTCATCATTTTCAAAAACATATTATAAAGCAGCTCACAGAAAAATGAATCAATAAAGAATACTGTTCCCTACGTATCCTGCTCAGCCTTTCCTCAGTGCACAAAGCAAGCAGTAACACCCACTTCAGTTGCCTTGGCTGCAATGGTTACTGTCGGAAGCTCATGATCCATGCTGCATCCGCTCAACTCTGCGATTACTTGACAACCAGACAACTCCAAATTGCTTGCACCTGGCCCCTGTTTCCACATCGAGACCTCACTACAGCACTTGCAAACCGTTCCACGCTAGTGCTTCCAGACTCCTTTTCTCTGCATTTCATTTTTTTTCATTCCTTCAACTAAAACTGTATCTTGCTTACGCCAGTTCAGAAACTGGAATGATGCCAGTTGTTCTCACTGCACTCCTTTGAGGAAGATATTCCTATTGGATTCGTTTTCTTCCAACCATGCTGCTTCCTGTCACTGTGTTGTAATCACTCTCGGCCCTCCATTTCTGAGATTTTCTAGCCAGCCGTTAAGTTCTCTCTCTAATGACATTCTCTCCATCTCTTTCATTCTTTGTCAAAGTCAATCCCTGGTCTTCAAACTGCCTTTACTTTTCTGCCGCTACCCTTTCTGTGACCCTGCGGCTCCTCTTCCATTACAGATCAGACAACAGGTTTCTCTTCTTTCATCGATAATGCTTCTCACCTATTTGTAACACACAATTACATTCTAACTCCACATCATACACCAAAGCTCCTAAAACTCAAAGGAATCAGGCTTTCCAATGGGCAATGAACTTTCAGATATTCATTTTCCTCCTTTCAAAAAATGGAAAAAGGAGCCGAATGAAGAAAACAGATAACAGCATAAGCACTGGAAAGTTAGATGCAAAGAATTGATAAGAAAGGCAAAGAGAATTTGAAAAGAACTTTTTCAAGTACATTTGAAGCAAAAAGCCTGCAAGGGGGTCAGTTGGACCTTAAGATGATCAAGGGGTAAAAGAGGCACTAAGAGTGTGATTTTCAAAAGCAAATACATGCTTAAAACCGGGTTTTACACGTGTAAAGGGAGCTTTCTATCTTCAGTGGTGGGTTAATAACTTCACGTCTGAATCAATCCCCCATTCTCCATTTATGAAGGGCAGTCACAAGGGAAGTTACTTGCCAGTCCCTCTTCCAGTTAAACTATATTCTAGTGCACTCACCACCATGTGTGCTGAAAAATTACTTTGATGTTACCATATAAATAGCACAGCCACTAAGCCAGCAGTGTGGCCAGTGATAATGGATTTTTAGTGAAGTGGACACCAATCTATTGGGAACTAGACAGCGACAATTAGTGTTATATAGGTCACCAAACAGCTTTCAGGTGTCAGAGTTTTTTTTGGTCACTAACCTAAACTGACTTGAACTGAGGCCGAGAGGAGAAAGGCTCTGTAACCATGGGCCAAACCCTTGAGTCATCCAGTCCCTCTTTTCCTTCTTTATTCCATCATATTATCGTTTCCTACTAAAGCTATTGCTACCCAGCAATAATATCAGGAAAGGCAACAGCTGACTGGATCAAGAGGGCATTTAGATTTATTCAGATCACTGCTGATGTCATAATGTGCTTTAAACACTAGGACTATATCAAGCATTCACACAGCCCAGGCTATATCTTCAGTATATCCCTTCCAGAGGTACAGTCTTCACAGCCATGCACAATACTTCAGGCTGTAAATACGTAAGGAATCCCTGCATGCTCTTCTGTTGACAAGATCTCAAATAAATACATGACCTGGAGTGTCATGCTACTGTAAACAAATGTCTGTACAAAATAAAAATGGAAGAAAGCAGGCAAGTGATTAGGCTGTTTCTTGGTTAACTAAGCATTACTGATATGACCTCATTCTCACTATTGGCAAATTTGGATTTCTCAATTCCTATTCAATGTTCTAAAATCATTTTATTATAATCACTATCATTTATAAGTATTTAGATTTATAAAATATAATTGGTATGCTAATATCGTCAATAGACCTTCCAAATATTTCATAAACATTTCAGCTCAAGATTCCGGCCCATTTTCCAAAGAGTTTAGCTGTAGTAAAGATTGAGAAAAATGATTTTGAAAAAGAGCCCTTAATGTTTCCATAAATAAAATATGTTGCCATGTAGGCCATGCTTGGTGGGTTTTCATGCAGCTAACCTTTGTGCTTGGTCTTTTTCTCCTTTCTGGCACTGCCAGTTTGACAGCTTGCAGCTGCTGCCTTGGCCCTTTTAGTCGACTTTGGAACTTGAGAGTCTGCTAGCACCTTTATATCCTCTTGATCAGCCTCCTGCACTGCTTGACAGATTCAGGGCACCCACAACAGCAAGACAGAGAAAGAGAAGAGACAGAAACAAGCAAAGACATAAGAATTCTACAGTGCAATCAAGAAGAAATAAGCATAGCAGGGATTCAGATCTGGAAGAATGTTTGCATGCCAGAAGCAAAAAGCAAAAACTTAGAAACAGAGAGATACCTGAGCAAAGCTAAAGCGAAACAGTGAATTTCACAGGTTTAGGTCTGTGGTTTTCTCTCATCATAATATATATTTGTATTTTCTATAATGTCAAAAATAATACCATTGATATTATATGACTCTTGAGCTGTTGGAAACTGTACATTTTCATTTTCTTGTCCCTGCAGACTAATGATAATGTGACATATACTGTCTCAAAAACACAAAAATACTCACGATCGGTTGCCAGGGAGTTCACTGAAGACTGGAAACATTTTGTAAGTAGGGAAAAACACACATTTATTCATGCTTTCTAATGTATATTTCACCCCTGAGAAGCTAGGCATGTTTAAAATTATGAAAGCCTTCCCTAACTTACTACATCACCCATTACAAATCTGGGGAAATCAGGGAGCTAGCATGCCGGTCCTCATCAGAACCCTAGGCAGATATCATATTGACAAGTTTAAATCAAAACTATGGCATAGGATGAATAATTAAACAAAGAACTTAAAGAAGGAGATTGTGTGGACAGGGTGTAATGCAATGATCAGAGCACTGAACCCATTAGCACAAGTTCAAAGGCAGCTCTAACTTCCTTCTGTCACTCGTGTGACAGTGACTTATGACTTCCCTAATGTATTGCCCTTTGCCTCAGTTTATTCATCTGTAATTGGATAACAATAACATTATTCCTTCACACTTTTTGAAATTTACATGCAGTCACAGACTAAACTGAGAGACTATATATATCACCAGCGCTTTCAAAATTACATTGGTTGTCAACGAGTCAAAGGTCACCTTTAAGACTTTAACCCTAACTTACAAAACACTATGAGGTGAATTTTCAAAAGATGAGCATGTAAAATAGCATGTACACGAGTATTTGCTATTTTTAAAAATGCAACATAAGTGCATATATTGGAGATGTTACCCAGGTAGAGTGTCCATCAAGCTAGGTTGAGAGAACCTTGCACAAATATCATCTTGGAGTGAGTTTCCTCTCTCTGTAGGTCATCAAATCTTCACGAGACCACTGTTCTGTTCGTACGTCTCACGTTGAATGTCAAAGTGGCCCCTAACCCCCTACACTAATACCTAAACCTCACCTCTAGTTACTAGGTGGGCCTCCCATACGGATACAAATACCTATCTAGGGAGAGGACATTATGGCTTGGCTCTCTCGCTCTCTCTCCCCCCAGTGGTTGTATGCAGGAAATACATTAGGTCTGGCACTTATCACAAAGTCTGAAAACATTATTGCATTTTGCGCTAACTTAGCTCTTCACATAGGTAATTAGTGCTAAACCACGCCCCTTCTGCTATCGCATTTTGATAAATCCAGGCCTTAGTTTGGAACTCATGACCATCATAATAGGCTTCATCGTGATAGCTGACGCTTTAGAACTCTGCCTTATATTTAAACATAGGTCACATTCGTTAAAGTTATATAGAAGAAAAATTTTTTAAAGACTTTTTAAATTACTGCAATTAAAATGTTCGTTCATTAACTACTTAACTTGCTTGAAATACACCGATTCTTTCGTTGAGCAATTTGTCGATGGTCGGTTAGCTCTGTACTTATTCTACTGTATCCATTCCTTACTGGTTTTTCTTGTGTTAATTCACCACTTGCACTCACCGCTTACACTCTGGTCTCCCGACACAGGACCGTGTTTCGGACGTACTTGTCCTTTTTCAAGGGTAATGTCTGCATCAAAAACCTTACATGTTACAACTCCTTATTCACAATAAATCCCAATGATTCATATAAATCAATCATAAACCTACTACAACCAAACAGCGCACCTAGGGTTACTCACGCATGTTGACAAACATGGCGGTATAGCATTCTCTTTCTTTTAATTCGGAAAAACCCCCGGAACTGGCTTTAAATGCCGCTTGAACTACAATGCCCCTAATTGCGTCATTATGCTCCTCCCCTTTGTTCTCTGGATCATCTTAAATGAGAGAGTACCACTCTATAGAGACATTTAGACCTGATGGGGCCATTGTTTTTAATTTGAAAATCCACTGCTGTTCTTTAAAATTTTAAATTCTGTTGGGATCTCCCCCTTGTGGATTTTCCTGTATTTTTTCTAAAACCCTCCATCGTAAGTCAAATGTATGCTTAAATTCCTTACAGTGCACTACCATCAGGGCTGTAATCTTGTCTGTGGTAATGCAGCTACGGTGCTCAGTCAGTCTCGTGTGGATTGTCCGCTTTGTTCTGCCTACATAATACAGCTTACAGGGACACACTATTAAATATACAACTGATGATGAAAAGTCGGTGTATTGATAAGATGAATGTGCACAACCTTATATATCCTCCCAATCTTCTCCTGTAATTGCTTGATCGCATGCAGAACAATGTTGACATGTCCAGTGTCCACGGGGGTGGCTATCATAGACTATTGATGGTGGTCTCAAAAAGGAATGCACTAATGCATCACCTATATTTTTCCCCCTACTGTAAGAAATCAATGGCCGCTCAGCAAAAATGCCTTTGTGGGGTTTCAAGAGAATCCAATGTCTTGTAATTAAAGCACCAATCATAGCAGCTTTATCAGAAAATGGGATCGTGCACTTAAAGCCAGTTCCGGGGGTTTTTCCGAATTAAAAGGAAGAGAATGCTTTACCGCCATGTTTGTCAACATGCGTGAGTAACCCTAGGTGCGCTGTTTGGTTGTAGTACATTTATGATTGATTTATATGAATCATTGGGATTTATTGTGAATAAGGAGTTGTAACATGTAAGGTTTTTGACGCAGAACATTACCCTTGAAAAAGGACAAGTACGTCCGAAACACGGTCCCGTGTCGGGAGACCAGAGTGTAAGCGGTGGGTGCAAGCGGTGAACACACACAAGAATAACCAGTAAGGAATGGATACAGAAGAATAAGTACAGAGTTAACAGACCATCGACAAATTGCTCAACGGAAGAATTGGTGTATTTCAAGCAAGTTAAGTAGTTCATGAACGAACATTTTAATTGCAGTAATTTAAAAAGTCTTTAAAAAAAATGTTTCTATATAACTTTAACGAATGTGACCTATGATTAAATATAAGGCAGAGTTCTAAAGCGACAGCAATCACGATGAAGCCTATTATGATAGTCATGAGTTCCAAACTAAGTAAGAATTGATATGATCATATAAGCGTCATTGAATGTTTTTGATACAGATGCATGTTGGTGTTTTTCACAGTATTCTAGAAGAAAGACATTATAGGGGAGATATGATAGAGATATTTAAATACCTCAGCAGTATTAATGCACAGGGTCTTTCAACAGAAAGAAGACTTTGGAACGAAGGGTTATGGATTGCTGGTGAAAGGATGTAGGCTCAAGAGTAAACTAATGAAGTATTTCTTTACAAAAAGAGTGAAGGATGCATGGAATAACCACCCAGTAGAAGTGGTGGAGACAAGTATATGAATTCAAGAAAGCACAGGACAAGCACAGAGGATCTCTGAGGGAGTGGTAGGAATTGTAGATATAAGCAATTGTGTGGATAGGCAGCCTAGATAGGCTGCCTAGCCTTTTATTGCCATTAGGATAGATTTTAAAAGGGCTATGCATTTGCCCATAAACACACAGCGCACAAAAATACATGCTATTTTATAACCCCCGCAAGTAAGTTATAAAATACTCTTCACGCGCACGTCTGCAACTGTACGCACGTATCTTACACGCGCCACTTTGCTACATTACGCACGTCAGTGTTGGAACACCCATGCCCTGCCCCTTTTCCGCCTCCTTTTTCTGGGCGCACATACCTCAATGTACGCGCGCCGTTCCTGGCTATTTAAAATTCATATAGTTCCCACACAGCCCACTTACACACGTATGTGGCTGTTTTTGCACGCTCAAGGCTTTTAAAATCTACCTTATTGTGTTTCTATGTGACTTTTTACATCAAGGTTTTTTTGTAGGCTAAAACTAAGAGCCTACTTAAATCTTTCAGTTTGGTCCTTTCTGGATATAGCATTTCTGCCTCCTTATTTACATTTGCATCACTGTTGTATGTGTTATCTATTATTTCAGAGGGATAATGTTCTTTCTAGTATTTTTGGAAACTCTACAAAAATTCCTCCTTGCCCTTAAAAAATGTGCTGACTAGTATTGCTCTCCAGAATAAGAGTAGCCTCACAATAAACATGTAGGAATATAAGAATTACCATACTGGGACAGACTGAGGTTGCATCAAGCCTAGTATTCTGTTTCCAAAAGTGGTCAATCCAAGTGCCTGGCAGGATCTCAAACAGTAGATAAATGTCATGTGGCTAACCCCCAGGGATAAATAGTGGCTTTCACCAAATCTTTCTGATTAACTGTTCATGAACTTTTCCAAACCTTTTTTAAACCTAGCTACACTATCTCCCTTTATCACATCCTCCAGAAATGAATTCCAGAGCTTAATTGTGCGTTGTGTGTTCTAAGTATGTGTGTAATAGTTTCCCATGTCACTTTCTTAATGTTATCTGGTTTAGGTCCTTCCATTCTCTACTATTTTTAACAATCAGCATGCCCAGTTATGCTGCTTCCTCATAACAATTTGTATAGTCATGTTTTGAAAGCTTCTAAAGTTTTAGACATCACCACTTGCCTCCTATTCTCATTCTGCAAATCAATATCAAGTTGTGAAACAAAAATGTTCCTTCCATTTTACCCTGGATTCCTACTTTTTAATTTGAACTCCTGGTCTTTGTTTTCCTAGCAAAATGAATCCCTCTTCTTTAATCATGTGTATTTTTTCAAATATATGAATACACTGATTGAATCTCTTTCAACCATCCTCTCATGAGACTAAATTGTTGCACTCATGGTTGCCATGTTGCTAAGAAACTGGAAACATCCTGATTCCTGCACTCTTCTTAACAAGGATTGCTTAGCAATAAAATGTCTGTGTTAAATCAACAGGAACTAGCAAATGTTCCAAATCTAGATCTAGACAGTAGTAAAAACAATGTCCATCACTACTGAAGATCTCCACTGGGATCCTTGTGAAGAAGTATGGCCTAGTAGTTAGGCCAGGGCAGTAAGCAGTAGATGAATGTACCATTTAATTCTCCCCAAAAGAGGCTACTGTAATGATTTATTCCTGTTTGCATATATGCAAGTGATTCCTAGTGTCTGGGTGGATTTTTTAGCAAGCATTTGAGAGAAGAGGACTCTTTTCTTTCAGTTTCCATTGAGGGGTAGATTTTCAAAGACGTGCGGGGTTCCCGGCACACTCATGGATGTGGCGATTTTATAACATGAGCATGTTACCGTGCACATGTTATAAAATACGATTCCCGCACACACATGCGCGCCAGATTTTTATATCGGCACACGCATGTGTGGGCAGGTCGCGACGCGCGTGGGGGGGGATTTTAGTTAAAAATGCGCAGCGTCGCAATCAGGCCTACACCTGGAGCGGACTGGGAGAGACCTTTCCTATCCTCCTACTTTACCTTCCTCCCCGACCTCTAAACCTACCCTAATCTCTTTTTTTTTTTTTAATTTTCAAACTTACCTGCTCCTTCGAGCAGAAGTTTTGTGCTCTTGCCAGCTGCCGGCGTCCCTGCCCTGCCCCTTCACAAAGCCCAGCACTTCCGTGCGTATCAGGAGATATGCGCATAGCCGGGCCATTGCAGAAAATGCGCTCACGTGTGCACAGCCCAGCCATGCACGAACCTCCCGGTATTTGCACACACCAGGCTATTAAGATTTGGCCTTAAGTTTGTACAAGAAATGCCAAAACCATGACTAAGGAGTCTTAGAACAGAGATATTACCAATTCACACTCAGTAGTTGCTACATTAATTCTAAGAGATTTTCTTAGTAGACTATTGGTTAAGTGATTTTTGTCAGGAAGAGGTTTTATCTACTCTTCCTACCCATAAGAGCAGAGAACGTTTTCTTTTTTCTAGTCATTTTGGTGCCCCTCAATCCGAGGGATTCCTTTACCCATCCTGCAATTGGTGAAGAAAAAGTGGATACCACTGAGTTCCAGAACCAGGAAGAAGGAGAGAAGAGAGAAACTGAATGAGCCGCAATACTGGTTCTCACAAACAGCACACAGCTAAGGGGGTTGCCGACAAGGTACATGAGTAGAGGAGAAAAGTGGAGTGTGAAAGAGTAAGAAAGATCCCAAGTATTTGCAGGGGAATCCTTAATGGAGAAAAGAACCCATTCCAGTTTAACCTGCAAGGCTCCACATCCAATCCGAGGATAAAGAAGGGACGAAGGGATAGATCAAAAGGTTATAGAGTCACAGATTTACTATTTTCCGTTGTTTTCTGGGTATTACCCGAGTGCCACACATTTTCATGTTTGAAATATTTTCTTCAGTAAATGTTAGAACACCACTACAGCACCCAGATTCTTTCCTGGTACTCTGAAGAAAACTGAATCTTTATCGCCCAGCACCTTGGAGGTTTATTTTCACCAACTATAGAGATTCTTCCAGTAGGAGCTAAAAGGGATGGAGTAGCATTGATAGAGACTTAGCCCCAGAATTGAGTGTTAGACCTGTAACCCCATGAAGATCACCCGCTGGGGTTAAATTACTGTATATAGGCTTGCCCTTGACTGTTCTTGTCCAACAATGTCTTCCTTAAGTGCCATACAAGTACTACCAATACTGGGGTAGATTTTAAAAGACATGCGCATGGATGTGCCGATTTTATAACATGTGAGCATCGCCACGTGCATATTATAAAATATTATACCCATACGTGTGCGCGCAAGTGCCCACTCGTGCGTGCAGGGGGGGTAATTTTTTAAACTACACACCGACGCGATTAGGCCGTTGCCCAGTTCACTCCCAGTCCACTCCAATTAAGGAGCGGACTGGGAGGGAACTTCCCTATTCCCCTACCTATCCTTCCTCCCTTTTCCCCTCTCCCCCCCCAACTCCTAAACCTATCCTAAGTTACCTATTATTTTTTTTTTGTTGTTTTTGAACTTACCCGCTCCTCTGATCAGGAGTAAGTTCCGTGCGCCGTCCAGTTGCTGGTGCGCACTTCACCAGGACAGCGCGCCTAATGGCACTGCTTCGGCCCGCCCCCGCCCCTTTTCGAAGACCCAGCACTTCTGTGCGTACAGGGAGATACGCACGTGGCCGGGCTGTTTTGAAAATGCGCTTGGCGCACGTTTGGCCCGGCCACGCGCGTATCTCCCAGTATTTGCACGCGCTGGGCTTTAAAAATGTACTCAAATTGTTTTCATATAAAAGTTGTTTTCAAATTTGTAATGAGCTTGTTTGCGCAATACTGGATCTCTTCCAATATCTGAGTGCTTCCTCTGTAGCAAGAAGCCCACTACTACACCCAGAGCTTTAAAGGAAGCCTCACTAATTCTTTGTAAAATATTATCAAAATCTCTGCTCCTAATGCAACATAATTCTATTTCCTTTCCTTGCTGCCATTTTCATTTACAGTAACTTATCTACTACTCCATCCTGCTGTGAACTAAATCAAGCAACATTTTGCACGCAGCAAAAAGCAATCACATGGTCATTTTTACATGATAAATCTGTTCTTTTTCTTACTGGCTTGTAGCAATTTAATGTTTGTCTGATACACTTATTACTGTAATTGAAGGGTTATCATATTACATTAAACTTAATTTTCTACTTTTGTGGAGCTTCCCAGTTGGTGTGCAACTGCTATTGTGGTTCGCCTTTCTTTTGAAACTTCATATGTATTGTCAACAGGATATGTTCACGTTGAAAGTATTCAATGATCTAAAACAGAAACTCTCTTATTTTAATATGCTTCAGTAGCAAGCAATGAGAATCTTGCATCAAAACATGTCTGACCCTACCAGTTAGAAATATTTTAGTTATCTTATGAGCAAAACCAATAAAGCAAAAATAATAAAAATTAGGAAAGAAAGAGAAGAAGAATGGAAAAAGAGGAACGCGGATGATTTCCAATAATAGGAGACAAAGATCTCTCTAACTACACCAATGTAGTTAGAATGTACCTGAAATTCAAACACAAGACAATTTCCTGTGTGCCAGCCACAGTACTAAATTCGTAATGGTGCTGCTGTAACCCATTTAGGCAATATCACAGAATAGTACATTAAAATTCATATTTTTCAGGAATTTCCATCTAAAGAACTTTTACCATCACAGAGCTGGCAGTAAAGTCAATATACAAGCAAATAGCACACTTTATACATGAGAATTAGTTCATGCCTGCATTAACACACATGTACCACTAACACCCATTAGTACATAAAATAGGTTCTATCACAATCACAGCAACCCCTACTGACAAAAAAGAGTGACAATGAGAGGTACAGTCTTGCTGGAAACTTCCCCTTCAACTCTCGTTGTCCCAGCATGCAAATGGGGAGATGGAATTCCAAGAAATCTGGGGTAAAAAAATAATGTTTGCCAATTTTTTTTCTCCAATAAAATCATTTACGTTTATGTAAAAGTCAAGAAACATTGAAGCTTCTGCACTCCAACTAATAAAACCCTTTTTACGTCACATAAAAATAAACCACAATTTTAAAGTTAGTTTCTGTTCCATTTGTGATTTTTCTTCTTTTGCTTGAGCATGTTATATATCCACCACTACTCAATCTTATGGAGTAATATGAGCACCAGCAAATCTTATAAAGCTTATCCTCCCATGGAAAGAGAGAAGAAATAAATAGAGCTATGAATTAGATCATCTATATATAGAGAGAAAAAAATTAATAAAATAGGTATGAATATTTGTAAACAATGTTATTTTGTTGCTATGCATGCAACTCTTCTTGTTCAGCCTTTGCCATTTATTTGGTAGGACTAAACAGACACCTTGCAGATTGCAGTGGTAATATGGATTTACGGCTTGATTTTCAAAGCACGTTCTGTGCATAAAACCCTGATTTATGTGCATGATCAAGCTTTGCAAATCAACCGGGTGTTCTGTGAGTAAAGGTTGCGTGAGACCCAATTTTGCGCATACGTTTACCTGCAATCCAAACAGGAGTTGCACTGGGGAACGGATTTGCACACATGCTTTTGATTTTTAAGTATGCACATAAATCTACATGCAGAAAGTTACACTTGCTCCGAGCAGGATGTAACTTTCAGTGTGTAAGTGTGTGCATGGTTCCAGCCAAGCCACAAATTTTCAAAGTGGACTTATGGGCACAAGTCCACGTTGAGAATTCAGGCTTAAATCCGCAAGTACTTTGTACCTGCAGACAGTTTGAAAATTACCCCCCTTGTATCCATATGCCTGCAAGCTCATTTTGAAAGGGGAAAGCTGCCCGGATTTTCCCTTTGAAAATGCGGGTGGCGCACATTCCGTGGCTCTGTTGTATCCGTGCATTTTGTGACTTGCATGAGAGCAGGTAAAAGAGGATTTGTAAATTTAATCATTTTGATCAGTTATGCCATAAATTAGAGATGTCCCCCAAAAATTCACAACACAATTTGGAACTTTGTCTGCTTTGAAAACAGACAAAGGACTATAAATACGGCACCATAATGATTTATTGTACAACTTATAATTATTAGTGCCATAGTAACTGACATCAAGCAAACAACTTAAAAAATGAAGTATGTTAGGATCTACCTTCCCTTACAGACAAAAAATTATAGACTACTGTAATTTATTTACCAATATATAGACAGATTCTACAGAAGAGTAAATCTCAGTTTAGAACAGTTCTATTGATGGTGCCCAGAAGTCATGTCATAGCATGGAAGGACAAAAATATATAATACAAACCACATGTTTAACAAGCTTGGGGTGAGCCTGACTTCAGTGCCAGGAAAAAATAGTGGAAACTATTCTAAAGAATAAAATCATAGAACATATAGAAAGGCAGGGTTTAATGGGACACAGCCAGCATGGATTTACACAAGGGAAGTCTTAGCTTACCAATCTGCTGCATTTTTTTTTAAAAGGGGTTAATAAACAATTGGATAATGGTGATCCAGTGGATATAGTAGTATTTGGATTTTCAGACAGCGGTTGACAAAGTCCCCCATGAAAGACCCCTGAGAAAAATAAAAAGTCATGGGATAGAAGACAATGTCCTATTGTAGTTGCAAAATGGTTAAAAGATAGGAAATAGACTCCTAGATCTGTCAAAATGCTATATTTATAGCACAAATAGCACCCACGATAAAGGGGTGTGGTTAGGCTAATTTCCCTGCTCCTGCATCTCATAAGTAATTTACACAAATAGGGGGAGGGTAGGTTTGTGGGGATGGTCTTACATACACAGTAGGAGGTACAAACAGCAAATTGGACATCACTGAAGATTTTCTGCTGTTTGAATCGATGAAAGGTACAAGAGGAGCAGTTCCAGTTTAACATTGTACCAGCTTCGGCTGCATCCCGATTGTCTAAATTTTTCCCTATAACTAGTGTTCGCCGCATCTACAGCGTCTGACAACCCCCGGGAAGTTTCGGACTGCAGCAATTCTTGGTGGAATGTTTTCACTTATTCATAAGAACATAAGAAATTGCCATACTGGGTCAGACCAAGGCTCCATCAAGCCCAGCACCCCGCCTCCAACAGAGGCCAAAACCAGGCCACAAGAACCTGGCAATTACCCAAACACTAAGAAGCTCCCATGCTACTGATGCAATTAATAGCAGTGGCTATTCCCTAAGTAAACTTGATTAATAGCAGTTAATGGACTTCTCCTCCAAGAACTTATCCAAACCTTTTTTGAACCCAGCTACACTAACTGCACTAACCACATCCTCTGGCAACAAATTCCAGAGCTTTATTGTGCATTCAGCCACCTCGTGTGGTTTTTCAAATGATATTTTATTAGTGCAAACTCGAAAGGCACTGCATTTACATGCAAGAGTTGTAGTGATTTTGTCAGTATTTCTCTGTCATCGTGTTTTCTGATTCAATAACCTTAATAGTACATAACAGACTGGTGTTCTACTAATTGTAATTGGTTACATCTCTTTTCCAAGGATAGCCCTTCAAATATTATCCTTCAAACATTTCTTTTGTTTAGTTGTATTCAATGGGAGACTTCCTTCAAGAGCAGACCTGGGCAAGGGGCGGCCCGCGGGCTGAATCCGGCCCGCCCACTGCTGAGAGCAGACGGGGAATGAGGCACGCTGCCTTCCCTTGCAGAGGGAAGGCAGCAGTTCATTCTCCGCTCCCTCGCTCCCCGATTGGCCGGCCAATCGGGGAGCGAGGGAGCGGAGAATGAACTGCTGCCGGCCAATCGGGGAGCGAGGGAGCTGCCGGCCAATCGGGGAGCGAGGGAGTGGAGAATGAACGGTTTTTTTTTTTACAGCGTCCGGTGGGGGGAGGGAGTGACTCGAGCGAAGGCACGCTGCCCGATTGGCCGGTGCTGGGCAAGGCTTGCCCAGCACCGGCCAATCGGGCAGCGTGCCTTCGCTCGAGTTTCTTTCCTACATACCGGTATTTGTCAGTTCCGCTGGTCTTTTTCAGGGGTCCCCAACCACCAGTCCGCGGGAGTTTTTTGCCGGTCCGCGGTCTCCCGGTCTCTTCCGCTGCCGTTGCCGCTGGGCTGTCAGCACGTTCAAGCCCAGTGGTAACGGCAGCGGTGTTAGAAGTGTGGCACCCGCGGCTGGCCTTTTCTTCTTCCCGCGCCTGCACCCCCCTCCCGTGACCCAGAACAGGAAGTGATACTCGGAGCAGTGCGCGGGAAGGAGAAAGAGCCGTGCCGCGTCGGCTGCAGCGTCGGTCCCCGAGCAATTAAAGCAGCCGGTAATCGAGAAAGGAGACAGCAGCAGGAGCCTCCCGCGGCCGATGGGATTCTTCTTTCTTGGCCTGCGGGGGCTGCTGCAGCTCCCATTTGTGCTCGGGGGGTGGGGGGGGAAGAGGAAGTGAGTAAGAGAGAGTGAGAAGCAGCCAGCCTGCGTGTGATTGAAAGCATGTGTGTGAGTGAGAGAAACTGGTCAGAGAGCTGATGTGTGTGTGTGTGTGTGTGTGTATGTGAGAGACAATGAAAGTGATTGCTCAGGGAGATGACTGATGTGTATGTGAGAGTGTGAGACATTAGTCAGGGAGGTGACTGATGTGTGTATGTGTGTGAGAGAAAAAGCATGGAAGTGAGAAGTCTGGGTATGTGGGAAAGCATGGGCTTAAGAAGCCTGGAGTTGTGGGAGTGAGAAACCTGGGTGAGTGTGCATGCATGAGAGAGAGAGACTGCTTGGTAAGGAGACTGTGTGTGTGAGAGAAAAAGACTGGTGTGTGTGAATGTGAGAGAATGTGATTCAGGGAATGAGAAGCCTGTGCACGTGGAGAGTGAGCATGGGAGTGAGAAACCCGGGTGTGTGAGAGACATCATGGGAGGGAGAAGCCTGTATATCTGAAAGAGAACATGGGAGTGAGAGACTGGTGTGTGTGTGTGTGTGTGAGAGAGAGAAAGTGATTTTGGGACTGAGAAGCCTGTGCATGTGGAGAGAACAAGCATGGGAGTGAGAGACTGGTGAGTGTGTGTGTGTGAGAGAGAGAGACAGAGAAAGTGATTATGAGAGTGAGAAGACCATATATGTAAGTAGAACACGGGAGTGGGAAGCCTGTGTGTGTGTGTGTATGGCATGAGAGAAACTGTTCAGGAAGGTGACTGGTGTGTGTGTGCCAAAGACTGTTTGGGAGATGATTGGTGTGTGAGAGACAGAAACTGGTCATGGGGGCATGACTGGTATGGTGTGTGTGTGTGAGAGACATGGGCACTAAGGAAGAGGACCATAAGTATAGAGCTTAGCTTCTACTGCTGCTTCTGGTGTGTGCCACGGCCTGCAGGGAAGGGGAGTAGGAGAGCTGCTGGAGGGGGTAAGTAAAGGTGGCTTTAAGTTTATTTTTCTTGACTGCCATTTTAATTGTGTGATGTCTGCTTTTTTGAAATATTTTATTGGTGTTTGGAGAATGTTTAATAGTTTTTATGAGTTTTTAATTGTTGGATGTTATTCTGTTCATAGCTGTTTTGAAACATTTATTCTGCTTATTAGTATAGTTTTACAATTATTTCTGTGTGGGGATCTATAGTACTTGCTAGTTCTGTTTTCCTAATAAGAGGTGTATTGGTTTTTAGGATCTGATTTAATATTTGTAGTGTTGCCTTTTCATAGATAGGGTTGCTCCTGTTTGAGTGTATTCCATAATACAGGTGTAACTGTGTGCGGATTAGTTTATGTGCATTACTACAGATCCTGGGAGTATGTTAGGTCGGTTCTGTGTCTGTTACCGAGATGAGATATTTTGCTAGCATGTAAGCGTTTGTATCGGTCTTATTTGTTGTGTTTTCTCAGAGGACATGCATTGGTGGTAAACTGCTGTCTTTTCATAAGTAGGGCTATTGAGAACTGAGTTAATTATATTAGTCCGGCCCTCTAAAACCATCCCAATTTCTCATGCGGCCCCATGGGAAAATTAATTGCCCACCCCTGTTCAAGAGTGTAATGCCATTGATATTATACTACATGTAATTCATCCCTCCCGATGCAGCCCTAGCAAAACACAGTTCCGTGTCGGGGGACTGAGATCTCAATAAACATTTGGCATCTTGGAATTATTGAACTTCTCTTATTTAATTGCTTATTCTGGGTTTCTCTCTCTGGACCATTGTAACCTATTTTGCAACACACCTGTTGGTCTGGCTGATAAATTTATTTATTTATTTATTTATAGACTTTTCTTTGCCGACATTCGTGAGGCACATCATACCGGCTTACATAAATAGTAAAGTGCCATATTGTTCTCTTTCTTTCAAAACCTTTTCATGCATTGCTCTATTGCATTTGACCTTAGCAGCTCTTCATTACCATTAACCCCGCCCAAACTCCTCCTACTTGCATAACAAATGTGACATTTGCATACTACGGTGCGTTCTGCTATTTAACACATGTGTTATGGCATTATCGCGTGCGCTAGGGCAAAATGATAAATGACCCTGAGAGAGAATAAATGGTCCGTTTTTTCAATGGAGAAGGGTAAACAGTGAAGGGCTTTAGGGATCTGTACTGGGACTGGTGCTTTTTTGATATATTTATAAATGATCTGGAAAAGGGAACAAGTGAAATGATCAAATTTGCAGATGACAAATATTCTGAGTAGTGAAATCAGAAATGGGTTGTAAGAAATTGCAGGAAGACCTTGCAAGATTAGGAGATTGGGCCTCCAAATGACAGAAAAAATACACTGAGCTGTTTTGTCTTTATGATAAACTTTTAAGGGGATAATTTACAAAAGCATTTATGCATGTAAAATGCATTTTTAAATACATAATTTTTTTTTAAATTTCCCCGGAGGCTGTACATATAATATATATAGAGAAAAGATTTTGTGTGTACTTTTATGCATACTGAAAGGCGTTCCCGGGAGCAGAGTCAGAGTGGGGAATACGTTTATGCATATCCTTTTGATTTTCGACAGCATGTCTGTCTGTTTTCGCATGAACATTTATACCTGCTCCCCAAAAAGATTAAATGTATGCCATGCTAAGGTACTGGCAGTTCTAGTGATTTTCAAAGCAGGGGCCGATGCTGCTCCTTCTGCTTCTGATAGCAGAAGCAGCATGGCCTTTCCTCTTCCTGCCTGTGCAGGCCCAGGCCACACAACTTCCAGGCCATGCAGACAGGAGAGTCCATTGCCACTGCCCCCAGAATTGTGGTGCTCTAGCTGGCCACCTAGTGCTTCCACCGGCACTGGACATTTGCAAATTCCTCAAAAGCAGTACAGGAATTATTTAGATCCGCAGCCCAAAATATCTCTCACAGACAATGCCTGCAAGGTCAAAATTTCGTTTCATGGCTCACTGTGCGCTTACTTAAATAACCTTTTGCTACACTGCTTAGAAACTTAAACAATCAGAACACGATTCAGTTGTAAAGGACAATGCAATTGCTTTGCAAAGACACAGCTGGTAGCTTGCCCATTAAACAACAGGAAATAAAGCCTAAAGAGTTTTTAGAGATTCCACTGGAAAAATAATCCAAACCTTGTTTCAACTCTACAACAAAAACGGCAGGGATAAAATTTTGCTTTAGTGTCAAATGGCCTTATTGCTTTTCACACCAAAGCATGCATCAAGCACAATCCCAAACATCTGCTTTCCTAATTGGATTCTGTGACTGTCTAAATATTTATGATAGCACAAAAGATTACAAGTTAGACTCTGCCGACATACCATGGTAAATGGTGCTGCTATTGCTGTTCAGATAAGATTCAACCAGTGGGGCTTGTTCTTCAGATTGTTTCATCCTGCGGGCTCTTGCTCGACTGTCCACATTGGACTGAACCATCAGTGGCTCTTGACGCTTCTTTTTCTGCTTTTGTTCTAGCAATGCTCGCTATGAGAAAAAAGGTTTTAAAATCAGAAGAATTCTCTGCGGCGGAAAGTCTGCAACATTGAACAGTGCATGTTTAATAAAATACAGCAGAGTTCCTTACCTGTACAGGTATTCTCTGAGGACAGCAGGATGTTAGTCCTCACACATGAATGACATCATCGGATGGAACCCCGGTCTGGAACTTTGATCTAAAAAATTCTAGAACTTTCAAACATGATCTACTGAGCATGTGCATCTGTAGTCATCACCCTGCCTCCTAGGCAGAGTCCCTCAGTTCATGATATAGCTAATAAATGGAGAAACCAACTCCCAGGGAAGGCGGGTGGGTTTTGTGAGGACTAACATCCTGCTGTCCTCGGAGAACACCTGTTACAGGTAAGCAACTCTGCTTTTTCTGAGGACAAGCAGGATGGTAGTCCTTACAATTGGGTGAATCTCAAGCTTTAAGCTGTCCAAGCAGGACAAAGCAGGAAACTGCACCATGCTGAAAGCACCACTTCTCTCTTTTGCCTGTGAGGCAGCCAACCCACAATGGAGTCTCGGTGGGAAAAGAGTTGGGTTCTACAAAGAGAAAACCATAGAAATGACAGACACAAACCTCCCATGCATAGCAGGGGTGCCTAAGGCAGAGGAGTGATGCGAGTGCCAGCAAGAAAAATACTCCATATCATGGAAAACATTACAAACAAGGTTTCGGATCAGGAAACCCTGACAACGACAGTAGGTCCAAAACCTCCTGGATACAAGTAAAGTCTAGAGATGTAAGCAAGAGAAGAACTCTTGGATGAAGCCCACATAGTTTCCTTCGTTGTTACAAGACAACTGAAAAACCAACTGGGACCCAAGAGCTCCCCAGAAAGAAACTGTGGTACATTGGCATCTGAAGGACAGAATGCACCTGCAGACGTGTACCCATGTTTGGCTGATAGGTGCAATGGGCAGGAAAACCCAAGCAATGCTTGGAAAAATAATCAATGGCAAATTCAAAAAATGAAAATCTTCACATATATAGATGAATTAAATCTAAATTTAAAGATGTCTTCAAAAGGAGGAAAAAGACCTCAGAACCTCTATACCCGTTCTAACAAGAACTGGGTGGTATATATGAGAATAATCAGCAACAGAGGCAGAGACTGTGACAGACCTTACGAGACAAAGCACCAGATATAGCTGACCATGCAGGACAGCATCAAGAGTTTCAGGGGATGAAAGGCAATTCCTGAATGGGATGGCTAGCCCATACTCCAGAGCATGGAGACAAGTTGGGCCTGAAGCTCACCCACACTGCATCCTGTCAATGGCAGAGCTATACATACAGTCTACAGGATAGTTCAGGTGAGCAGGAAGGCACTTTGGATAACCTAGTGAAGTGAAAAATCTAAAGGCAGCACTGACCAGAACTTGGCGAAAATATAGGGAAAAGTGATGTTTCTTTCCCTGCAGGTATACACTAAGATATACCATGAATGTCCTAGCTTTTCCTCCCCTCAACTGGAAGATGGAAGGAGCGAAGAACACAAGGAGGCAGACTGCTGTACTGCAGGTGTAAGAACAAGTCACTAGGTTGTATATCTCAACCCCAACCGAATAACTCCCTGCAGATTCCAGTAAGGTGTTACCCACTGAGATAGAACCCTCAGCCTGCTTGGAACAGCTGAAACAGAGCGAAACCCCCAGGGAAGAAATCCAGAAACACGTCACCAAGAAACAGGAAGCTGGGGTGCCGCAAGTGCAGACCCTTGTCGAACAGGGTTTCTTCACCAGCCTGGAAATCCTAAGGGCAGGATCAGTGTGATCTTGGAACAGATTGCCACAAACCTGGCTTAAGTATTAATACCTCAGCCATGATTACATATACTCCCCCCTTGGAAGCACACAGTAAAGCAAATGGAACAATCGTTGCATAAAGCAAGACTCCCCTAAAATGGGGAAGTATAGCTAGCCACTGCAACCAAAGAGCAGCACCTCTGTTGCAGGGTTCCGCGTCCCCCAACTCCCTCAGCCATGGATATGGTGATAGGTTGAAAGACATATTTGCCAATTAGATGGATTAGAACCCTCCTCACTGAAGTAGGGTCCCTCGAGCGAGAATGACTGGCAATAGTGGTCTTTATCAAATAATGCCCATTGAGCTCAACAGGTATCAAAGGTGACTCCTGGATGGGAGAAACCCCTAATTTTCACCAGGGAGCTACTCTGGAATGGTTCCCTCTACCTAAGGACTACCTAAGGAAAGCGCTACAGCTCAACCGGCTCTCACAGCCGCGAGGAACCAAAAGTGGCTGCCAGTCAGAAGCAGGGACTTCCCTTCTCTGGGAAACAGAGAATGAGGAACACCCCTTGTAGGGGTGGACAACCGGGCATCCAGAGGGGAATCCATAACGATTGCCCTGGAACCCAGTCTAATCTCCCCTTCCTGAAGGGACAGGAAAGCAAAGGGAATCAGGGCCTCTCGATCCCAAAAAATCTTTCAACTCTCCAAACACTGATCGCCGAGGTTCAGAAGCAACCAATCTGCCACTGGCAGCTACCTTCAAATGGGGTAGGCCACCACAGTAATCAATGGAAGGATCCCAGTAGAAACAGTCCAATGACCGCCTCTTCTGTTCCTCAGTCTTGGCTTACAAGGAGAGGTACCGATTCAAAGAATCGAAACTCTAGTTCGGTGATTACCTGCAAGGAACCAAGCCCCAGGGGCTTCCCCACAAAGGGGAAATCGAAAGACATATTCCTCTTCTGAGAAGTCTCCTGGCACTACCCTCCTGGTGTCTACTCTCCTAAGGGTTCGACCAGGAACTTAGTCCTAGGTCAGTCCTGTGGCTGCGGTGCACAACCTGTTGTGATCCCCACAATGGAAACACACACACCCATACAGTAGAGGGCAACTGGAAGAATAGAGCCCTGTAGTATAAAAGCACGCTGACTAGTACCCATACAATGGTATCCCATCCTACGGGTGGCCTACACAGATCACCCATGGACTGTATTCAGTCAGTCCTGCCAGCATCTGACAAAGGTACAAAAATAGACAGAGCAAGGAGAGGACACAGATACTAAACTGCAGGTGTAGTTTTTATTTAATAAGGTATAGTAATAGACTGAACAGCGACTAAGGACCGCCATGTGGCTGGCAGACAGTGGAAAGAAGAGGAAAAAGAAAAGAAAAGAAAGAGATGCAGCTCTAGAAAAAAAAAATCACTTACAAAAACCGTGAGGAGAGAGCAAAGCTGAATACCGTAACGCACACGGCTCCTGCGATCACACGGCTCCACGGAATAAAAGAGACTGATGGGACTCTGCCTAGAGGACAGGGTTATCATTCAGCTGCACATGCTCAGTAGGGCATGTTTGAAAGTTCTAGAATCTTTGAGATCAAAGTTTCATACTGGGGCTCCGTCCGATGTCACCCATATGTGAGAACTACCATCCTGCTTGTCTTCGGAGAAATATGATTCTTGGGCATCAACCATTTACTGTGTATGTTCTGTAAAAATAACCAAAATACATAAAAAATAGTGTCAAAGACATCTATATAGAATAATGCTTCATGCTGGCTCTTACAGTCATAAGAAGCTACTATACAAAGAACATTATTTAAAATAATTAGTGACCAGAAATCTTAAAGGTATGATTTCTAAAGTTTTTCTTATAGCACTAAATTAGAGTGGGATCTTTATTCTATTCTATTCTTAGGATTATATAAATCATTATTCCTCCACAAGGCAACCAAAAGTGGTTTACATCATATGAGACACAATAAATCAATCCGACATAACATACAAAATAGTGTAAACAATCGCAAATGTAGCCCTACCCAGCTTTCATTCTCAACAGGGAAGAGATAGGACACATCACATAAACATAAGATAACACCTTCTCCAAATCATTACAATAAATATAAACATTACACAAGTACAAGCATAATATAAAAAATACATAATAAAACAATTAGCAGATCACAGTAAAATACTATCACACATTGATCCCACCCATCCCCATCCCCTAACGACTACCAGAAAGCCCCAAATCCTTAATCCCCCAGTTATTCCTGAAGGAGCTTCCAGAGGGGTGACCCTCCCCTGTTGCAGGGGTGGCCTAAAAGGCTCCCCCAGATGACATCAACAAGGAGGGGGCAGGTTCAACATTGGGATGGTAGGGCAAAATGGAAAAGCCTCTGCAAGAGTATCTGGAACTGGAAAAAAACAGCTGCAGACAGCCTCAGTCCCTCAACACAGTGTGGTGTAACAGTGATACTTTTATTAAAAAAAAAAATAATAAACAGAAAAATATATAAATTGAACAAGGCACATATACAAGTACATTTTAGAGCAGAATTATTCAAAATTGGATGAGCGAATGCATGCCTGTTGCTCCTTGACTTTATTTATGCAGTACTTGTAGTCTGTCTATGTCAGTAAGGCAGTCGAAATGTTTATTGATCAATTTATTTCTTTCTTTTCTTTCCACAGTATTCACTGTTGAAACTATAGATTTGTAGTTTCAAAAAAATGACAGCATTTTTTGCACATAACCTGGTTGGATTTTAAATCTCCTACGCACGCCAAAGCCGGGAGATACGCGTGACTCAGCCCGGCACGCACCACGTGGATTTTAAAACCCACGTGAGTATGCCAAAAGGGGCACAGCGTGGGTGTGGTCTGGGTGCGCCGGACCTACACCACGAAGTCCACGCGTAAGTATTCACGTGCACAAGCATGCCCTGGAGCCCCCTACCATGTAACTTTACTTCTGCTATGGACAGCGTGCAAGTCATGTAACAAAAAAAATAGCTCCGAGCCTCAAAACCCCGCTGACTAGCCCAATAGGTTAAAAGGGAGGCAAGTTTACTTAGAGGATTTAGGAAGTCCTCTCCTTTACTGGGGCGAACTGGGAACAAACTGGGGAAACAGGTAATTGCGTCAGCGCGCGTACCTACTAAAATTCCCCACACTTACGCGCTCGAGTTGCCATTTGCACACAGATACACACATCAATATAAAATCGTGCACACATGTACGTGCGTATAGCCGATTTTGTAGCATGTACGTATTTTATAAAATCGCTGCGGCCTTGTGTGTGCCAGAAATTGCACACACATGTGCTCTCGCATGCGGGTCTTAAAATCTACTTCAATGTTTCATAGATGGGTAATATGTGTCAGGGTTAGGGTCATGTGTCAGGGAGCATGTTCCAGAAATGAAAAAAGTTGGTCTTCAGTTCATGATGTTATTTGTCTGAAGTTCCACAATTTTACTCTCCAGTGAAATAAGAAAGATGTTCATGGGCCTATGCACTAAACCTGGAAGGATAATTTTCAAACAACTGCGTGTGACAGCATATATGCATATATATGTCCACGCATAGTTTTACTGTAGTATTTTATAATCCATGCGTATTATATATGTGCATTTTATTAAATACTAATTTTTGTGCATGTAAGGTTTGAAAATTCACCTTTCAGTGTGCATGGTAGGGTTATTTTGGATGCACACAAAATAGTATGATGTGCACCAAGGCCCTAGCTTGCAAACTAAACAGATCCCACAGATGTTAGTAAGAAAGCATTAAAATGAGTGTGTAGATGTATTAAATTCTTCTCTATTTCAAATGCTAATTAGCAGGCATACACTAAATAGCACAGTTTGAAGCCGATGCAATACTGTGCACTCAGGCTAGAGCACAGATTAACCCGTGGTTGGATGCGCGTTTTGAATGTGCGTCCATAACCCCTGATGAAATAAGGGGATCAACGTGTCCAAACCAGCGTGTAGCTAATAGTGCTCGTCACATGTAAATGCCATGTTGATGAGGTTATTAGCTAGTACCCCCAATGTAAAAAATAACCGTGCACCCAACACGCACATTTTAACCCTCAAAAATTAATGCCAGCCCCAGAGCTGGCGTTAAGTCTTGAGGAGCCCCAAAAGTTGTACAAAAAAGCAGAAAATATTGCTTTTCGGGGTTCCTCTGACTTTATATCGTCATGATATTAAGTTGGAGGAACCACAGAAAGCAGCAACATCGGGAAAAAAAAAAGTCTTGGTAGGAGTCAGATTTGAAAAACGGACACTCAATTTACGAGCATCCATTTTCCTAACCTGCGCACAGCCACTTCTCCTGGGCGCCTGATGCCAAGGAGGCAGTAGGGACGCACAATTTCCCTCAGCGCCTCCTTTTTAACGAGGCAGCTCATTAGCATACTGCATTGCATGCCCGGGAAAGGTGAATGGGTGCGCGTTAGGAAAGTGGGTGCTGAATCATGAGCGCTTGTTTCTTGTGTGTCCATATTACATCGGCCTCTTTGTCTGTCTCCATAAGTTAATTAACACATGCTTGCTAAAGGCAAACCTTTATGATCTGCTTGGAGTGTTAAATGTCAGAGTGTCTGAAGGGCTGGCATGCTAACATTTAACACTGGGGTGAGGCCATGCCCTCAGGGCTTTCACTTATCACACATGACCCAACTGCTATGACATAAGAACATGCCATACTGGGTCAGACCAAGGATCCATCAAGCCCAGCATCCTGTTTCCAACAGAGGCCAAACCAGGCCACCAGAACCAGGCAATAACCCTACCTATAACCCTCTCCCTCCTCTCCCCCCAGAAGCTAATTATCCACACTGTTTCCTTCAATACAAGAATTAAAAGGCTTCCATGTTCCAACTCCTCCCATCTCCTTGGCACAGAGTTAAAGAGGACTTCATGTCCTGATATCCTCTTATCTATAACTCAAGATATTTCCATGCCCCTCTCCCCCCAGCAAGAACACTCCCCCCCCCCCCACTCCAGCAAAGGTATTGTTGGATACTTAGATGACCTAGGGTTCAGAACTATGAGATGAGCCTACATAGCCGCTACCTACCCACCCCGGAGATTTTGATAATTAACCTCAATCATGATCAGCTACCCCTTCCTTGCCCCTAGAATGATCCTGTAAAAAACCAGGACACACGTGTACGTGAGATACTTACTGTTAAGAACATGTCATACTGAGACAGACTGAAGATCTATAAAGTCCAGTATTCTATTTTCAACAGTGGCCATCCAGGGCATAAGTACCTGGTAGGATCCCAAATAGTAAATAGATCCCATGCCATATATAATGTGCAATATGAAAAGAAGAACTGGTCTAATATGTGATAAAAATATATATGACAAAGTAAGGAACCACACAAACACCTGGGTGCCAAATACTTTAGATTTAAGGGTGAACCCTCATAGATGAGCAGAGCATAAGCTCAAAAAGCACTTATAAACTGTTCACTTATATTGATGCAACTTTTTGTCATTGCAAAGTGTAACAGAAATGCCCGTGATTAAATACACTGAGCGAGCATTTCTGTTACACTTTGCAGTAACAAAAAGTTGCATCGATATAAGTGAACAGTTTATAAGTGCTTTTTGAGCTTTTGCCCTGCTCATCTATGAGGGTTCACCCTTAAATCTAAAGTATTTGGCACCCAGGTGTTTGTGTGGTTCCTTACTTTGTCATGTATATATAATGTGCAGCCACGCTAAGGAGATACACCACCCTGGTCAATTCTTAAATGAGGAGCAATGGGCTGTCTATTTATTTATTTATTTAGAATTTTTTTTGTATACCGACATTCTTGAACAAAGTGTCAAATCACATCGCGGTTTCCATAGTAACTGAACCTTCGCGGCAATATTTCTGAGGAAGAGGCTCTCAACAGTTCTCTTCCACTTGGTGAGGCACTTCCCTTTCACAAAATTATTTAACTCTTCACCACCTCTCTCTATATAACAAATACATTATCTACAGAACATACAAAAACGTGAGACTAAATATTACATTTCAGTCAGAGGATGCTTGTTAGATTCTGAAAAATGTTATTGGACCGGCATATGAATTATCTAACGATATTGTGCATGAGCTTTTGAAACCCTACAGGTCCCGTTTTCGAATATAACAAAGACATTACCTACGTGTTAAGAAAGGCTTTATGTAGTTTCAATAGCTTACATACAATATTTTGGGATAATTACTTATAGCCAGTTTACTCCAGGAACCACACAGCTAATAGATCACACATTACATACTCCTTTCACTAAATGGAAAATAAAATGCTTTTTTCTACCTTTGTTGTCTGGGTGGGAGTGGCTTTTTCTAATTGTGTCCTTCCCAGTCTCTTTTTTTCTGCTTTCCTTCTTGTCTGTCTTCTCCTAACTGTTTTTCCAGGTTCTCCTTTCATTTTATTTTTCTTTTATCACTGCCAGGTTGGGGGCCCCTGCAGGTATAAAGTCACACTTGGGGTCAGAGCTCCAAACAGGGTTTTAGGTGAGTAGGCACTTAATAGCAACATAAACAGGACCTGGTTTACAGACTTTAGGATTTATATAACGCACATATTCAGGTATAAGGCTTCACAGGTTCATAATCCAGTCCAGGGTCTGGTTACTCCATAATTCGTCATCTTCACAAGCAAAAATAAACTCACTTTTAAATAAAAGCACTCATAGGCCTCCTCCAGGTTCACTCAGCTTGGCCCCCTAACCCTAAAATTCCCAGAAACAACTTCCTGGCATCCCAGCCTTCCTTCAGAAGCCCTAAGGACTAATCCAGATGCTGTTCAATACCTACTCAAATAAGACCCTGTTTAGAACTCTGAGCCCAAGAGATTGGAATATGTAATGCTGTATGGCTCCAGGAGAAAACTGGATGCATATCATTTTCAAAAAATAAAAAAATGAGACATGAGTTAACAAGACTGCACAGCTAATCATGAAAAAAAAGTGGCTTTCCAGCTGAACCCTGATTCAGACTCAACATTTGATGTACCTTTGGGCGTGCCTGATCTTTCAGTTGACTAAAATTTCAATGATGGCCAATGATGGTTTTTAATATTTGTTTATGCCAAGTGAAGAAAAAAAAGAAAATATCTATCAAATGTTCTTATAATCTCGAGTATATATCTGGGTAACCAGACATAATACGAACAATTTTCAAACTGTTTGCATTAGAACAAAGACTGCTCTTACTTTTTACACATATACTTAAACTTGCTGCGGTTGCAAACAGGGATGGTAAGTTTAATACTGGCACGCAGATGCACATATGCACGCATTTGCTGGATCACATCCAGTCATGTGTCCATTTTATAACATACATGTGTATATGCACACATGTTATAAAATAGTCTGGACACGTGTACATGTGTGCACGATTTTAAATGGATTTGCGCATGTGCACACAAATGCCATGCCTACCTTGTAAGTGGTGGAATTTTATAAGGGATGCGCACCGACGCCATAGCTAGTTTTCCCAGTTCATTCCCAGTTTACCCAGTTTAGGGATAGAACTTCCAAACTCCCCTGATTTATTAGCCTCCCTTCCCCCGTTTACCCCAACCATTAAAACCCCGCTGACTATCCTAGAATTTTTTGTTTTCATTACACGCCATCCTCAGCAGTAGTAAAGTTACGCAGCAGGGGACCCCGGCGCACGCCTGTGCGCATAATTATTTACGTGCACATCTCTTGGCCTTCCCCAACACGCCCAGACCACAGCCATGGCCCAATCCTTTTTCTAAACTTTTGACTTGTGTGCAAAGCAGGAGATAAGTGCGTACATGGGCAGCTTATAAAATCCACTTGGTGCGCGCCAGACCAACTTCTACACGTATCTCCCAGCTTTGGCGCATAGGGCTTTTAGAATTCATTTATGTGCAGTCACTTGCACCTGCTTTTTCTGCAGACAGAATTTTGCTAGTAATGTATGCAAAGGGAGGATAACTTTCAAACAACTGCATGCAATGGCATATTTGAACATACATGGCCATGAGGAGTTTTACCATGCACATCACAAAATACAAGCATATGTATGCTTACATGCGAAGACACGCAATGCACTGAAATCACATAAATTAATGCATTGAACACCTGCAAGTTTCCTACCTATTTTAAAAATATATGCACATATATTTTAAGCTTGAAAGTAAAGTAGGACTTTACTTTACTAAAGGGTATCAAATCACCTGGACCAGATGGTATGCATCCTAGGGTACTGAAGGAACTCAAAAATGAAATTTCTGATCTATTAGTTAAAATTTGTAACCTATCCTTAAAATCATCCATTGTACCTGAAGACTGGAGGGTGGCCAATGTAATCCCAATAGTTAAAAAAAAGGCTCCAAGGGCGATCTGGGTAACTATAGACCAGTGAGCCTGACTTCAGTGCCGGGAAAAATAGTGGAAACTATTCTCAAGATCAAAATCGTAGAGCATATAGAAAGACATGGTTTAATGGAACACAGTCAACATGGATTTACCCAAGGAAAGTCTTGCCTAACAAATCTGCTTCATTTTATTGAAGGGGTTAATAAACATGTGGATAAAGGTAGATGTAGTGTATTTGGATTTTCAGAAGGCGTTTGACAAAGTCCCTCATGAGAGGCTTCTAAGAAAACTAAAAACTCATGGGATAGGAGGCGATGTCCTTTCATGGATTACAAACTGGTTACAAGACAGGAAACAGAGAGTAGGATTAAATGGTCAACTTTCTCAGTGGAAAAAGGTGAGCAGTGGAGTGCCTCAGGGATCTGTACTTGGACCGGTGCTTTTCAATATACCGTATTTCCACGCATATAACCCGCGGGTAATGTGCGTTTTTACCTACCCCGCATGCCCCCCGCGGGGTATAAACGTGGGCGGGTTATCCAGAAAAAATTTTACAACCAATAAAGTTTCCCGACTCTGAATAGGCTGCAGCTGAGAGGAGTCCGTCCTATCCCTGCGCCCGGCCGCTTCCTGATTGGTCGCGTGTTAAATCTAGGCCGCAGGCGGGTGGGCGCTTGTTCCAGGCGGCGGCGGGGGCGGGTGGACGCGCGTTAGTTCGAGACGGCCGGCGGGTGGTCGCGTGTTAAATCTAGGCCGGGTCGCACAGGCGCGCATTCATTCACTGCCGGTGGGGGCAGCCCCCACCGGCAGTGAATGAATGCGCGCCGAAAGCAGCTTGTTCCAGGCGGCGGTGGCGGGTGGACGCGCGTTAGTTCGAGGCGGGTGGTCGCGTGTTAAATCTAGGCCGGGTCGCTCAAGGCAATCTAGGCCGGGTCGCTCAAGGCAGTCACATGCCGTGACGTCACGGCATGTGACTGCCTTGAGCATCGAATCGCAGGGGTCGCATTCATTCACTGCCGGTGGGGGCTGGGGCAGCCCCCACCGGCAGTGAATGAATTCATTCATCCAGGCGGAGGAGCCGGCTGCTTTCAGCTGCCGCTGCCGGCTGCTTTCGGCGCTCAAGGCAGTAGCGGCGAAAGCAGCCGGCTCCTCCGCCTGGATGAATGAATGCGACCCCTGCGATTCGATGCTCAAGGCAGTCACATGCCGTGACGTCACGGCATGTGACTGCCTTGAGCGACCCGGCCTAGATTGCCTTGAGCGACCCGGCCTAGATTTAACACGCGACCACCCGCCTCGAACTAACGCGCGTCCACCCGCCACCGCCGCCTGGAACAAGCTGCTTTCGGCGCGCATTCATTCACTGCCGGTGGGGGCTGCCCCCACCGGCAGTGAATGAATGCGCGCCTGTGCGACCCGGCCTAGATTTAACACGCGACCACCCGCCGGCCGTCTCGAACTAACGCGCGTCCACCCGCCCCCGCCTGGAACAAGCGCCCACCCGCCCGCGGCCTAGATTTAACACGCGACCACCCGGCTCCCGCCGCCCGCCTGGACCCACGCGGCCCTCCGACAGGTATTTAAAAATTTATTTTTTTTTTGAATTGCGGGTTATATGAGGAGGCGGGGTATATTAAAACTTTTTTTCATAAATCTTGAAAACCTGCGGGTTATGTGTGTGGGCGGGTTATATACGTGGGCGGGTTATTGTCGTGGAAATACGGTATATATATATACATAAATGATCTGGAAAGGAATACAATGAGTGAGGTTATCAAATTTGCGTATGATACAAAATTATTCAGAGTAGTTAAATCACAAGTGGATTGTGATACATTACAGGAGGACCTTGCAAGACTGGAAGATTGGGCATCCAAATGGCAGATGAAATTTAATGTGGACAAGTGCAAGGTGTTGCATACAGGGAAAAATAACTCTTGCTGTAGTTACACGAAGTTAGGTTCCATATTAGGAGCTACCACCCAGGAAAAAGATCTAGGTATCATAGTGGATAATACTTTAAAATCATCAGCTCAGTGTGCTGCAGCAGTCAAAAAAGCAAACAGAATATTAGGAATTATTAGGAAGGGAATGGTTAATAAAACGTAAAATGTCATAATGCCTCTATATCGCTCCATGGTGGGACCGCACCTTGAATTCTGTGTACAATTTTGGTCGCCGCATCTCAAAAAAGATATAGTTGCGATGGAGAAGGTACAGAGAAGGGCAACCAAAATGTTAAAGGGGATGGAACAGCAACTCTATGAGGAAAGGCTGAAGAGGTTAGGGCTGTTCAGCTTGGAGAAGAGACGGCTAAGGGAGGGGGGGGATATGATAGAGGTCTTTAAGATCATGAGAGGTCTTGAATGAGTAGATGTGAATCCGTTATTTACACTTTCGAATAACAGAAGGACTAGGGGGCATTCCATGAAGTTAGCAAGTAGCACATTTAAGACTAATCGGAGAAAATGTATTTTTCACTCAACGCACAATAAAGCTCTGGAATTTGTTGCCAGAGGATGTGGTTAGTGCAGTTAGTGTAGCTGGGTTCAAAAAAGGTTTGGATAAGTTCTTGGAGGAGAAGTCCATTAACTGCTATTAATCAAGTTTACTTAGGGAATAGCCACTGCTATTACTTGCATCAGTATCATGGGATCCTCTTAGTGTTTGAGCAATTGCCAGGTTCTTGATGTGGCCATCAAGCCCAGCATCCTGTTGGAAACAGGATGCTGGGCTTGATGGACCCTTGGTCTGACCCAGCATGGCAATTTCTTATGTTCTTGTGTAAGTTCTGATTTATGCGCGTAACTCGGTGTAATGGGGTAATTTTACTGCTGCTATGGATGGCGTACAAGTAAATAAAAATAAATAAACAAGCCATTTTGAAAGGGTGTAAATGGTCTGGGGTAACTGGGGGGGCGTACAGGCTACAAAACCAGAGGGGGGTGGGAGGACCTAGCTGTTAACTGGGCGAACTGGGAACCAGTATAACTGGTAATGGCGTCTGTGTGCGTCCCTTTTAAAATTTCCCCTCTTACATGGTAGAAGTGGATTTTGCATGCAAAGGCACTCATCCACTTAAAATTGGGTGCACTTGTGCACGTGGCTAAGCTATTTTATAACATGCACACATACACGCACATATGTTATAAAATAGCTACATCCTTGGGCACGGGCTGACGAACATGCGTACATGTGCACTTGCATGCTGGTTTCAAAGCTAACCATCCCTACTCTTATGTTGATCCAATAAAAGGCAGCATAACTTGCAAAGATCCTGTTTTTCTCCAGAACAAATACAGCATTACAGTAATGGATAATTGAAAATGTATCTGTCTAAATGGCTAGCTGGCTGGCTATATTTGAAGCCGTATGCAGCTAAATTCTAGCCGCTTAATGACTTACGTGGCTAGAATTTAGCCGCATAAGTCAGGGGCGTTCCAGGGGCAGACAGGAGGCGTGTCTGAGCAGGCCAGAGTTAGCCGCATACTTTATTAGGCTAACTCCAGTCGCGACATAGGGTTGGCCGGATATACTTATCCAACTAACTTTAAGATAGCCCGGGAAATACAGTGGTGCAGCTGCGCTGCTAAATATTCTTGTTAAGTTAGCCAGATAGCTTGCTTTATTTATTTATTTATTTGATAGATTTTTATACCGTTATTCGAATAGACATCATAGCGGTTTACAAAAAACTGAGGAGAAATACAATAAACAGGGAAAGGGGACAGCGAGGAAGTGAAAAACTCCGAGAAGAGAAGGGAGGAAAAAAAAAGGACAGTGCAAAACCAATGAACAGGTCCAAAGGAGTAATAAAAAGCATATATCCGGCTAACTTAACTAGCTGCTCCACAGCTGAATATAGACCTCAAAGAATGTAAAAAAACCAAATATAAATGTCATAATAAAAAGTCAATTTTCGGTTTATTATGAACGAAAAAAAAAGAAAAATTGACTCAACTGAAAAGATCTGAAAATGTTCATATAATTTTATTCATTTAAAGAAAAAGAAGAAATGGGAGCTCCCTGTCTGCCACTTACCTCTTCCACGAGGTCTTCAGTGTAGAAAGGGGCAGGAGTGCTCTCAGGCCACTCCTGTTCAGCCAACTCCCGCTTCTGCAATGAGGCTGGCGAGTCTTAAGGCCAGCGTTATTTTGCTGTCTACACAAGAAAATGACACTAGCTGGCTCGGAGACCAAAGCCATTTTGATTTATAGCTGTGAAACTCTGGCATCTGCCCCTTTCTATATGGAAAATATGGAAGGGGTAATTGGGGGCTAGAGAGGCCACAATTAAATTTTGAGTGAGGGGAGTGGGTAGAGGGGCCTAGGGAGGCCCCGTTTATGGTTCTTTTTTTCATTTTGAGGTTTATATAAAATTTAATGTTTATTTTGATTCATCGAACAAAACAATGCAAAATAAACATAGGGATGGTAACTTTCAAAGGCTCACATTGACGCGTGTGTGTCAGCATGCACCCAGATACACAGCCATTTTAGAACTTGCGCACACATAGGCACACGTCATAAATTAATCAGGGTGTGTGCCCACGTGCCTGCAATTTTAAGTGGCCATGCGGCTAGCCATGTAAATCCCAGTTTCTACCACATGAGTCAAGGTATTTTATTACAGGTGCACGTCCATGCCGTTGCCAGTTTCACCAGTTCATCCACCAGTTCGCTCAGTTAAAAGCTAGATCCTCCAAACCTCCCAGTTTAATAGCCTACACTCCCCCCAGTTACCACAGACCCTTTATACCCATCAGAAATGGCTAATTTTTTCCATTTTTGAAGTTACACCTCCTACATAGCAGAAAACTTATGTGGTACTGGACCTGGGCGTGTAAGTATTTACGCACACATCTCTTGGCCACGCCCTGAAATGCCCATGCCCCGCCCAGACCATGCCCCTTTTTGAAATCAAGTGAGATGTGCACACCGCGAGAGATACGCGCACATATGGGTGGCTTTTAAAATTCTGTTGGCGCACACAAGCCTGGTTTGTGCACACTTCCCTCAATTGACATGTGCACCCCCACTTTTAAAATCTACCTCTAAATGAACCAAAACCTGAATTTAAAAAACTGAAACAAAATACAAACCAAAATGAAAACTTTTGCCATGCACATCCCTAGTTTTAACTATTTTTTAAAGCCACATTAAGGGGGTTTATGTACTATAGAGGTAGATCTTCAAAAAAATACATGCTTGCGTACTTTTGTTCACGCCACCGGCGCGAACAAAAGTATGCCAGATTTTATAAGATACGCGCGTAGCCGCGCTTATCTTATAAAATCTGGGGTCAGCGCGTGCAAGGCTGCGCAAAATCGGCAGCCTGCGCATGCCAAGCCGTGCAGCCTGCCTCCATTCCCTCCGAGGCCGCTCCGAAATTGGAGCGGCCTCGGAGGGAACTTTCCTTCCGTGTCCCCCCACCTTCCCCTCCCTTCTCCTATCTACCCCACCCCCCAGCCCTACCTAAATCCCCCCCCCTACCTTTGTTGGGCAAGTTACGCCTGCTTGAAGCAGGCGTAACTTGCGCGCGCAGTGCCGGGGGACTCGGACCGCCCTCCCGGCCCACCCCGAAGCGTCGCCACGCCCCGGACCCGCCGCTGGACACACCACCTGGACACGCCCCCTCCTGCCCCTTTTAGGAAGCCCCGGGACTTACACGCGTCCCGGGGCTTTGCGCGCGCCAGCTGCCTATGCAAAATAGGCGCGCCGGCGCGCGAGTGCCCTGCGCGCGTAAATCCAGGAGGATTTACGCATGCAGGGGTTTTAAAATCTACCCCTAAGTGTGTTAGTACTGATGCAAACTTTAATGCTTGCGATAATTAATGCAATTGAGTGCGTTAGTCTTTATTATTATTAATGCAGACTTAAGCAGCCTAAAATATAAAACTTGCAAATTAATTGTGCAGCATGCTAAACAATTCATAAATAGTTAAAATGGCTTAGCACAAATTATATTAAGCAATCTGATTTGAATTAACCCACCAGTAACATTAAGACCTAACTATACCTTGAAAGGCTTTAGCCTTCTGTAGCTAACATAGGCCTCAGTAGGGTCCAGGATGCACCCTGCACCCGCAATCAATAATTAGGTTTCAGCTGAGGCCTCCCACTTCCTGCCCCACCAATCAAGAGTGAAGTGCCCGCTGAAAACCGATCTCCCAACACTCCAGTCAAGAATGAAGTGGTCACAAAAGGCCCCTATAACCCCTGGTCAAGAATGAAGTGGACACAGAGGTCCAATTTCTCCTTAACACCCCTCAAGCCCCACCTCGCAAAGTGCCTCATCCCCTCACTTACGCCATCCAAAGTGACCTAAAGAAGATGGGGATAGAAAAAAGCACAACTTCCTCCTAACCAGCTCCAACATCTTAAATGGTGTTGGCAGGGCAGGAAAGCAGTTGCACTTTTCTATGCCCCCTATCTTCTTTGGGCCACTTTGGATGGAGTAGGCAGTTATAGCACCTGAAAAGTGGACAGAGGAGGCCAGGAAAAGGAATCTGGCCTCAGCGGCCACTTCATTCTTGCATAAGAGCGACAGAAGTCAGTGACAGGTTGATAACATTCAGGCTTGACTTAGCACAAATATCCCGACATCTGATTTACTATAGACTTTTTGCTTTTCAGTTCTTTGGGCATTAAAATAGCTGTTAATACACACATTAAAACTGGCAGGCTAACCTGCCTTAATGGTTGATTTTAACATGGTTTAGTATATAGCCCCTATAGATATTATATGTATCATTTTTGGAAAATTTGTATAGAATATATGATAAGACTATTTAAGTCTTATAACAGATATAATAAATATTTCCAAGTGGGTATTAAGAGATAGAGGGGTACATTTTCAAAGACTTATGTGCTTTTTATGTGCATAATGCAATCTTTAACCCCCTAAATCATCCCTACCCAGCAAAGTAGATTTTTAGCAAGCAGAGAGCACGGCATATATTGTGTTTGAATTTGTGCGGACTAAAAAGTAGATACATAGAATACCAGTTAGGTACCCTAAGGAAAATTTACCCAATATATTCCACTAGTGAACAAATACATTTGAATTTATATTTTGCCTCTCAATGCAAAAGACTGTCTTGAAATAACTTAGATTTTATTTTATTTTCTACAAATGTCTACTCATGCCTTATTAAAATTGGTTATAAAGATTTTATTTACCTATTTGTTATCTTCTGAATTTATCTGTAGTAATCAATTAAGTGAGCACGCAGTGCTGTATATTTCAAAGGGAAAAGCAGTTTCACAAGCTCACCTGTCGGTCAAGCTTCTGTTGACGCAGACTACTGCTCTCATCATCTAACACACTGCAAAAGCAAGAAAATAGTAATAATTCAGTTTATTGCAATTAAAAAGAATCACAGCGAGTACATTGCTTGTAATGAAAATATACATAGGCATTCAGATAATAAAGAGGCTGATATTCAGCTGGCCATATGCAGGGCTGGATTTAAGAGTTTGGCACCCATAGGCGGTGTTGGAGAGTGGGAGATGGAAGATCTTGGTTATCAGAAAGTGGTCGACATCCCTTTCCCTCCACCACCACCATCCTCCAAACTTCCAGTGTGCCACAGCTGCATTCCTTTGAAGTGGACTGGCACAGATTACCCCTTAGTAAATGTGAACTCCCCTTTAGCCTGGGTATTTGGTGCCTTAGGCAACTGCCTGTGTTGCCTAGGTCTGGCCATATGTTGTTAAAGTTAGCCAGACAAAGCTGACCATTTAACTTTAAGCCTGCTATCTGACCAGCCAGAGTTACCTGGTTAACTCTGGCCGACCAGTGCTAAATATCAGTACTGACCGTACCCCAGGAATGCCCCTAGTGCCACCATTTTTTGTCTGCCTAAATCTGTGCAAGCCATGATTTGCTTGGCCAAAATTTAGCTGAAGAGACAATTTCAAACTGCAAGGTTTATCCAGCTAACTCCCAAAGTTAACTGGACAAACCATTTGCATATCAATCCCAAAGTGTACAAGAATCACTCAAATATTACATTTCTGAGTTTTAATACCTAGAAAGTCTTAAGAAATATATTTTGCTTACAATAAGAGAACTGTACTCTGTTTTACCACTGTACACTGATACTGTAAAAATATATATAACTTATCCAATAATGAAATAAAATGCAGATCGACAGATCTCTCTTTACTAAGTTACAGTAAATGTCCCACAAGTAGACAATTCAAGAAATTATTTTAAAAAAAAATAAAAGGTCGCAAAATGATTTACCCTATTTGGTGTAAAAAACAAAACAAAACATAGTATTGGAAATAATCTGTAGACAATTCAATTTGAAGTTAAAATTATTAAGAACATTAAGATTACCTTCTCATTTTGAATTTTATTTATTTATTTTAGTTTTTTCTATACCGGCATTCGTGAGAGTATCACATCATGCCGGTTTACAATAAACAGGGGGAGTGATAAAAGTTACAGGTGCTGAACGAAAACAATTACAATAAAACAGGGAAAAGTACAACTAGGAGCAGAGAAAAGTGATAGGAAATTTAACAGAATATATTAACCGAAATTTGACGGGGTACATTTACAGAGTTTACTAGGACATGTCCATTTGCCATTTTGTAGTTTTTTGCATAAGGGTAGTGATTGGAAGTTTTGATTCTAATTAGTTGTTTTTCCTACCTTTATGACTAAGAAAATCATAACCTCTTGTGGGCATCACACTGATGCATGTAAAGCACGAATACAGCATGAAAAAAAACCTGTAAATTTATGGAAAATGGGCTTTTGAAAATTGCTGCAGTATATGCCATTGAATTGTCCATAGGTTTTATACACATTAAGTACACTTTATGTGGTTAAAGGCTTTTGAAAATTGCTACAATACCATAACTCCTTTAAAAATTTACCTGTAAGGATCCCCCCCCCCCCCCCCGTGATATTTTGCCCTTCCCATAATAAAATATCATGGCTTAGTAAATAGGCCCCTAAGGTTGAACACTGAAAAGTCACTTGCATTGTGAATAGGGCAGAAAGGTCATCCCGAATAATTTGCATTAAAAGGTGAAAGGTGACATTATTCCCTTTCGTGAAACATTTCATAATGTAGCAGTTTGCCTAGATTCAGATCCATCTTTTAGCTCTTAAAAGTTTGGCTATGGTAGCCTTGAGGAGTCTACAATTAATTCAAAATACTGTGGCAAGGATTTTGGGTGGACAAATGTAGAGATCATGTAACTCCCATTTTGAAAAGCTTTGACTGGCTGTCAGTGGAATATCATTCCCAGTTAACATGTTGATACTAGTTTTAGAGCAGTTCACAATCATCTGTCAAAGTATCTGTCGTCTTTGGTCCTACAGGTTTATGTCTCATCTAGAAGCTTGGGTTCCTTTCAAGATGAACTTTTATTTGTACCTCCAGTGAAAGAAGCCTAGTTACAGTGGACCAAGAGACTTAATTTTTCAGTGGCTACTGCATCTCAAATACTTTGTTTCCAACAAAACTGTTGTACATTTGGTTAAGATATTAAGAAGTGGCTAGTTAGTTTGTAGGATGGTTTTATTTGTCTTGGGAAGGGGATAAAGTTTAACATATACCTGTATGATGTTATGTGTGTACTGTTATTTTATTTTGATGTAAATTGCTTTGCGTGGTAGTTAGAAGCAATAAATAAATGGAAAAAATACAGTCTCTCTATATATGCATATATAGATAAAGATTATAGACAGACAGGTAGTTGGATAGAGATAGATATAAAAAATACTTAGAGACCCCCAGGAAAAAAACCAGAAGGAGGAAACAGAGAGCAACAGAGTAAAGACAAAGGCAAGCTGATATTTTAAGGAGTTTAGATAGTATTGCTATTACATTAGAAAAGTTCCTGATGATTGCAGTGTGTCTGCATCAGAAAATCAAACCTTGGCATATAGAGGGTCATTCATCAAAATGTGTTATGGCGTTAACACCATAATGCATGCAATAGCTGGGTTACCGCGTGGCGCAAATGCACATTTTTTGAAGGGGTAGGATTGGGGAGGGTTTAATTAAAATGAGGGGCAATATCATACTGTGCAATAGCATAATGCATGCTATTGCACGGTTTTAATGCCGGCGTTAAGCTGTGCGATATGCCCGAAACATTTGTAACACAATTTGAGTTAAAGATTGCAAATTGCATTTCAGCCATTTCTGGGCTTTTATATCCCCTGCCAGGACCCATTTCCCTGTTCCCAGCACTGCGCTGACAGAGGCAGCGCTGGAAATGTATGCTAGAACATAAGCTTACGCTTCCAGCGTTGCCTCTATTGGGTGGGAAACCTCATGCATACCTAGAAGCCATCCCCCGGTGTTGTAGCCATGCTCAGAGCAGTCATGAATGTCTGACTGTGAAAGAATAAAGGCAGCGTGGCATGTCCTAGAAACCCAGATACAATGTCAGTTATGAGAGCTGTGGCATTGCAGACCATATGCATGTTAAGGAAATTAAAACCGGTATGGTTTCTGTAGCTGCCCTCATTTCTAGCAGACTGCACACACACAGCCTAATTTCTATCATTTGCTACCAAAACTAATGGAAATGAACAATGCTGTAAAATTCCAACATGGTTTGTTGTTGGTGCTGTCCACTAGCAGGACAAGAAATATACTGATTTATTCTCTGGAGTAAAGCACTCAAAAACTGTACAATACAGAGAGAGAGGTGGATGACTGGCTTATTCCTGCAGTGATCCTGAGAGGGGACTGGAAGCTACCAGTGGTGAAAAAAGCCCCTCAAAGTGACTTTGAGATGGACTGACAAGACATAACCTCCCACTTGACACCATTATCAGCATGGCCTCAGCACTTCAGCAGACAGCCCTGCTCTCAAACAGCTACCACACCCACTCTCCAAATGCAGGCACACAGACATGTAAACAGAGAAATCAGACACCCTGAGCGATAAAAAAGATGGACAAACACAAAGGTAATCACCAAAAGCACAAGAACTAATTCCTAATGGGCACAATTAATCCAAATGAACCAACTGCAAACACAAGCAACTTCAGCATTAACCACCAATCCAAGCACCAAAAGACAAATGAGGTTTAAATTCCATGGCTTAAATAGCAGGTATAAAAGTGTGCTCACATATCCGATAATGTATGCACATGGGGGCGGATTTTAAAAGGTACACGCGCGGCGTACATTTGTGCGTGCTACCCGGCGCACACAAATGTACGCCAGATTTTATAACATGTGCTCGCAGCCACGTGCATGTTATAAAATCTGGGGTCAGCACGCGCAAGGGGGTGCACACTAGTGCACCTTGTACGCGCCGAACCCTCGGGGAGACCAGCTGGTTTTCCCTGTTCCCTCCGAGGCTGCTCCAAAAATAGGACAAGGTCTAGGGGACACTGGGAAATTAACACATAGCAGATTTAAAACAGATTGGAGAAAGGACAGTTACTATGGTATGCTGCAGGGTTCAGTCTTCAGTCTCGTTCTGGCCAACATTTTCGTAAGCAGTATTAGTAGGGCTATCAGATAAGGTTTGCCTTTTTGTGGATGATACCAAACTCTGCAACAGGACAGACACCTTAAAGGGTGTGCAAATCATGGAGGAAGGATCGAGTAAAGCTTGATAATGGGCCTAGCGTTTGGTAGTTAAGATTTAATGTTAAAAACTCAAGGTCATGGATGATAAAAATCCAAGAGAGCAATACAGTATAGAGGGAAATGTTCTTCTGTGCACAAAACAAGAGCAAGATCTGGGTGTGATCAGATGCATTTGGCCAAATAGGTGGATAAGGCAACAAAAAAGGCCAGAAGGATGCTTGGGTGCATAGGGAGAGGAATAGCCAGTAGGAAAAAGGAGGCAATATTGCACCTGTATAAGTCTCGGTAAGACTTCATTTGGTGGACTATGTACACTTTTCAAAAGAATATAAACAAGATGGAGACAATTCAGAGAGCAGCTATTAAAATGGTCAAACTGCACACCCTGGAGGAAAGGAGGGAAAGAGGAGATATGATAGAGACATTTAAATATCTCCAGGGATAAAATGCACAGGAGGTAGGTCTCTTTCGATAGAAATAAAAATAACTCTAGAATGAGGGCTCATGGGATGAGGCGAAAGGGGGTAAAAATCAGGAGTAATCTAAGGAAATATTTCTTTAGGGAGAGGGTAGTGGATGCATGCAAGAGTCTCCCATTGGAGGTGATGGAGACGGAGACAGTGTCAGGGTTCAAGAAATCATGTGATAAACCCAGAGAATCTCTGAGGGAGAGGAGGGGGATTGTAAAGCTAAGCAGGATATGTGGATAGGCAGACAGGATGGATCATATGGTCTTTATTTGCCATTTTGTTCTCTGTTTCTCTGCCCTTCTGCCACCCCATCCTCCACTATAGTACTGGAGTTTTGAAACATATTTACTATTCACGTCCGTGTCCCAAACGCTGTCTGGATAATTTGGCATTTGCTCCTGAATGTTACAAGCTTTGGAAAACTAGAGTTGCTACTGTTCTACTTTTCAATTTCGCCCACTGTCTTTATCCAAAAAGGAGCCAAATTTTCCCATGGGGGAAAAAAAAAAAACACCTTTTAAATTCTAATGAGAAACATTTGCTTATTTACAACAACTTTCTGAATGTTTTCCAGAATTGCAGCTGTGGAAATTAAACTGCAACAAGTGCCAGAATTAATGAACACTTCCCCTGGAAAGAAGTCAAACTGGGATATAATCCCTGCTGGCATTCCACATCACAGCTATACAAACCACCTCGCCAGACATTTTTCTCTAAAGAAATCCATAGCACAATTTTACTTCTTTGTACCTTTTCTATGCCACAATAGAAGGCCCATTTTACATTTTCATGTTACATAATTTCAAATTTTCTTTCAAAAACTAGATATTTTTAGCAGACACTGCTGTTTAGAATAAAGAAGCCAAGGAAAGCCATCTTTTTTTGCTCTTTTCCCACTCTTTCACCGGAAGCACCTGCATCTGAGACAACAAAAAAGTAGCACACTGCTGCTCTGTCTTACCCTTCGTTATGTGCCACAAGTTAGCCAATTACCATAGAATATTCATGTTCTCATTCTCCGTGCTGAACAGAACCCCAGTGTTCATCAGGATATTCTGGACAGCTGCTGTCTAGAACTTGACTGACGAGGAATGGAGCACAATAGAGACTGCTTTACAAATGGTTTTTATTCACTTTGTGAAGGTAAGCATAGTAAATGACAGCAGATAAAGAGCAAAAAGGCTCATCTAGTTTGCCCAGGAGCGATTTTGTGTGCTTCTAACCAGAGTAGATAAAATTCACACTGGGATCCAACCCCCAATCCCATCATGACCCCTTTAGGACTGCAACTGCTGCTCTATGCAGGTTATCCCGTGCCTTCCAGGAAGCACAATGCAGTCCTATCACCACTGCCTTGGGCTGCAACCATCACTCCAGTGCCACAAGAAATCCTCTGTGTTTATCCCATGCTTTCTTGAAGCCAGTCACTGGTTTTGTCATCACCACCTCCTCTGCCATTCCAGGCATCTAGCACCATCTCTGTGAAAAAATACCTCCTGACACGGTTCCTGGATCCACCCCTAGTTCTACAGGTACAATTGCCATTTTTCTTCCATGACCTGAGCCTTCTTCAAGGACCTTCTCCTTTCTGAAGTCAAGACAATATGGGGAGCAGATAAAACACGAACTGAATTCTCAGCTTGAATGTTGTTGAAAACCAGCTTCTTTCATTCTAATATCAGATACATCTCTAGTTCATGAACTCAATGACAGCAATGGCCTGCTCTTTTAGAAGTAGGTGATTTCAGGAGAAGGGGGAGGAGAATTTTAAAAAGAAAAGGTCTGAGAATAAAATAACGTTTGTTACTCTCCAAGTTGTAACTATTTAAGAAAATGTCTTAGGCCAAAAATGAAATAAAACTAATACATAAGAATGAAATAAGGACAAATAAGGTCAAGAAATGTGCAACTAGTAAATTGAACATAAGTATTATCACCTTTTTATAGTCTCCCATGAATTAAGTGTCCATGAAGGTATCCAACTGACAGTACTGGACGCCAATGTCCTCCATTAATTCACAGAAATACAACACTGGCAAATTACCACAGTATCCTGCCAATATGTTTCAACTCACCTTTAAGAGTAAGAGAATAATTCATGCCTTTTTCACACAGAGCCTGAAAATAAGGATGCTAACTGATACCCAGCGTGATGGTGCATACTTGGCCATGGGAAATTGGACGAAGACCACCAAATCATTTCATAAAGCCCCACCAAAAATAAAACTTTTAAGATGGCAATTTTCAAAGCCATTTCTGTGGGTAAAATAGCAGACTTTTAGATAATTACCCACCCTTGCTGTGGGTAAAAGTACGTACATTGTTCAGTAACACATGTACTTTCACTGGCAAATTACTGAGGTGTTCATGTGGGCAGGGTTATGTTGGGAGAGGAGACAACGAGTGTAGGTTTGTATTTTCAAAGTTATGTGTTTTGCTTGCAAAAGTATCCACAGAAAAAAAATAAGGCACAAAATTATACGTTCTTCTTCCAGCTTTGCTTTACTGGTTCAAACCCTTCAGGTAAAAAGCACCTGAACAGTTTCCAACATTGAAGGCAGTTTGATTACTGCCCCCTAAATGGTAATCACTGTCAACCTCTATAAAGCTGGGCTACATTTGAACTTGAGTCTCCACATCCTTTTCTTAATCTACTGAGCTACCCAGTCCCAAATAAAGAGACTAATATTTCAGATGTGGTATGTTTGCCGGTAAAATATGTAAGTGTGGAGCTATTTCTATCATAAATATCTATGCCTATTTCAGATCAACTAAAGATATCTATCAGCCAGAATATCAATTATTACTGCGTGAAAATTATTCCTGCAACTTCTATTCAAAAATTCACAAATATCAATAAAATCAGTAAAGGATTTTCAAAGACAGAGTAAACAAGCAATAAGTATTGTCAGTTAAAAACTACAAATTAAAAATTAGCCACAGGTCATATCTTTCTAATAGATTAACATTTAATAGGTATCATAGCCTACTGAGATTCTAATGGAAAAACCAAAGGCATTTTGACTAAACATTTCAGCATTATTACACTTTCTTCATCAGGTCGGTGCAAAATAAATAAAGGATGATGTTGCCTGAATATACAAGTATGCTGTCAGTTAGCTTACAGCATCAGAGTAAGACTATGCTGCTGTGAGTGGATTCTATCTGTGCCTTTCTCCTCCACTGGTAACGCCAGATGCTGTGCTTTATGCCTTACAGCATCATTGGCCTGGAATAGTCTTCCTGAGTTGGTGCATCGTGCTCCATATCACTGGCCATGTTCAAATCCTGCTTAAAGCTCACCTCTGCTTTTAAATCCAAAACCCCCGACTCTCCCTGATCTTGATCCTCCCATGTTAAACATGTTTTACCATTACTATGTAAGTAAATACTAGAAATTATTTGTCTTTTCTGTGGGACACTAGATTGTAAGCTCCACAGAACAAGGACCATATATATTGTATGTATTTATTTATTATTCAATTTATATTCTGCCTTTCAGGCACTTCAAAGCAGATCACAAGGTGAGGCACAGGGATTTGAACTCCAGTTTCCCTGGGTTGCATCCCACTTCTCTAACCACTAGGCTTTGCATCTGTACAACACTGCTCATGTCTAGTAGTGCTATAGAAATATGTCGTAGCAGTAGTAGTACCTTGATAAGCACTCTAGGAGCGGAAGCAAAAGGCAGAGAGTCCTGTGTTGAAAATGCGGTTCATTTAGGGCAAACCTAAGGGACCTCTGGGGACAGTTTCTCCAAATGGATTTGTTTTGCACCTACCTCGACAAGAATGAAATTACCGTACATTTCCTTACTTAAACCGACATCAACTCCTTCCCCTCCATGTCTTTGACCCAATCTCTGGACATTATTCCTAATACTGCCTTCTAGGGGGCCCTATGCATTGATAAAACTTTTGTTTCATTTAGATTTTCTCCCCTTTTTCGTTTCATTAAGTTTTCTTTAATTGTCTACATTTTTGGTTTAGTGTGCACTATCTTTGATTTAGTGCGCAGTATTTTGAGATGTAATAGTGCGCTCTAACTTGAAAGACTGGGTACTAAACAAAAAATGTAAAGAACATGGAATTTCTTGAATTGTTTTCTTGTTTCAGTTTAGAAATGATATGAAACTAAACAGGCAACTCTGTTAAAAATGAAGAGTCCTTCAAGTTTTGCCCAACATTGTATCATGTTTTGTTGCCTGCTTCAGGGGCGTTAAAACATTATTGTATCACCAGTTGTGTCTGTGAATCATTGGGTTAGTAAACCAAATTCTTCCACATTATTTTAAATGCAAATATGCATAGAAATGACTTTTGAATCTCCCGTTATTTAAATTCTTGCTAGAGACGCCAAGTTTGAGAAATACATACGCGCATCAGTGTTCCAGGCAGCCTCATACTGGTAAGTTGTTTAGTGGACTGCACAGAAGCGTTATTCTTTAAATAATGGCGGAGCGTTCTCTTAATAAACCAATCCAGTGCTCACTCGTCATCCTTAAGTAGCCAGCTTGAAGTCGTCTTTATGTTGTAATCATGCAGCGAATCAGAACCCCAAGTTTGATTCTACCAAAATACACTCCACACTATTTCTCCATTGAGGCCATTTGGTGTAACTGAGCCTAATCTAAAAATCTATTCGTGTTCGACACATTAGGATCAATTCTTCATCCCCACCTCTCTAGTCCTTACATATGGGATCCAGCAGTGAAGTACTGCTCTTATTTTTACATGCATTATAAAAAACAAAAAAATAGTGTGAAGTAAATATTCATGGGAATAGACAACTGAAATGGATAGTTGATTATATCTGATTCGCTGAGGCTGAAGGTTCAAAATAAGTATATTTTACATTTGGACATGGTTGTTATGAAAGTCATTTATAAAAAAGTGGACTACTGTGTGACATGTTTATAAATAAGACACCAGTGTAATATAAATGATGATTATAAATTTGGATGGTCATGACTGGGGATTATATCATTTTCATTCAACCAAAGACTTCTTTCTATTTGGTGGCCTTCTATATCTGTCCCAAGCTTGTTCAAATTATGTTACAGTGCTGGCCTCCATCCACTACCTGGCAAAGAACCAGAGAGGACAGTTTGGCTAATTGGTCCTAGGAAAGGTCATTTCCAAAGGGATTTCTGTGAGTAAAGTAGTGCTTTGCCTGCAGAAATGGCCCTTCAGAAAATTGTGCAGCCATTAAACAAAGTTATGCACATACACACTGTATGCATGTGCTTTTACATATATAGGGGGAGTCTGGGCAGGGCTGAAATGTACATGCATGCACATAAATTGACTGGCCAAAAGTACACGCACGAAACAGCAGGTGGAGTTGTGTGCGCATGGTGTTGCCAGGATAATTTTTTAAGCAGGCTTATGCATGTACCGGTAAGTGTGCTTTGAAAATTGGTGTAAGTTATGAACATATTATGCTATATTTGTCATTATGCATGGTGTAACAAAAAACTCTGATAAGCCAACATCTACTAGGTCACTTTCCCATTGCCCCTTTCAGTCACATGGCTTGGCTTCCTCCTAGCTGCTGGAGCCAGCTTTTCTTTATGAACCAAATTAAATGAGGCTTTTAATAAGTCATTTTATTCATCTTTTGATTATATTTATTTAGGTCAGGATTATCTAACCAGATTTCTGTTGGCTCTGATCTTAATGAGAATCACTGTTTTATACTCTTGTTTTTAAAATGTTTATGAAGTGCTTGTCACGTCTAGAAAGATGTATAATTCTGAATGTTTTATTGCTAGCCGCACTGGATGACTTTTATTGGATGAAGCGGAATATGAAGTATTAAAAATAAAATATACATGGAGGGACAATTTTCATTGCCATTTAAACACACTCGTAACTGTTTTTAGAGGAGGTAGGGAAGGAAAATAATATCCATAGATTACATTTCAAGCTTTACACCCATTATTTTTCCTGATAAAAATACCCGCATAACAAGCACTTTGTACCCATGACAAGTTTCAAACTGAAAGGACGTGTGAACTTTCTCTTTAAAAATTGGTGTGAAACCTGTGGGACTTTGTCCTAGTGCAGACAATTTGAAAACTGCCCCCCTAAGAAGTTAATGTGCACGCACAGGATGGTAAACAACAGTGGATCACTTTGGCAGTGACTTTACAAGGAGCTCTTCAGATTGTGACTTACACACAAAAAGGCACAGAGATTGAGCAAGATCCTACATTGCACCAGTTATGTATTTAACTGCAAGCACAGCATGAGCCATTAAACAAAAATGGAGAAATTGCTTTAGAGATGCAGAAATGATGGCAAGAGATTGCTGTTACAATGTAAATGCAATCTGTTAGATTAAAGGATTGCCCTGGAGTACACATTTAATTTTCTTTATATGCAATAAATGTGCGTGTTATTGAAAAACAGAGAGAGAAATAGGTGGTCTTGCCTAATCAGGGAAAGCATTTTGTACTTCGGAGATTTATGTATTTGGAGGAAGGCAGTAGTTTTTCAACAACATTTTTTGCAACAGTGGCATTCAGTTATACTTGGTACTAGCAAATTCACCTCCCAGTTTTGATAATTCTGTTGTACTCACATTATCCATGGGTACCACTGTTCAGGAAATGTAAATGAAACGCACAGTTTCAAGCCGTTCCAACTTTTCCTGCTGCCATAGTCTTCTGATGGTCTCAGGCAGGGACATATCATAGCAGCAGCCCCAGATCCTGTTGCTCAGCACCATCTGATAGGAAACCCCATTCCCCTAGGTAATACTGAACGCCCATCTCCATCTGACATCTTCCAAAATGAAGCAATCTTCCTCCCCTGCACCACAAACATGGAACCCCCTCCTTGCACACCTCCAGAACAACGCCTAGCAGCATCATTCAGCAGCTGCAGTGGTGCGGGCAGGACAGCTCTCATGTCTCGCCTGTCTGTGAAGACAGGGGGCCTTCCAAACAGATGCTTCTCCGTTAAACTTGGTTCCTCAGAATCCTCACGTTTCTCCCTCTCCCAAGGTGTACCCCAAGGCTCTTCCCTTTCCTCCACACTATTTAACATATACCTCCTCCCCCTCTGTCATCACCTCACTAATCTTGGACTCAAATTCTACATCTATGCGGATGACGTCCAAATCATCATCCCCATCCATGACTCACTGCCTACCACACTAAGCTTTTGGGAGAAATGTCTTTCTTCCATCAACACATTACTCACATCCATGCAACTTGCCCTCAACTCTGCTAAAACTGAGCTACTGCTCATACATAACCACCAAACCTTTAAGCTGGCCGCACCCTCTGACCCTCTGACCATGTCTCTCCTCTCGCAACCCTCTGTACGGAATTTAGGCGTCCTAATCGATCCTCATCTGAATCTCACAAATCACATCACTTCTGTTATTAAGGGAGGTTTTTACAAGCTCATGGTCCTAAAAAAACTCAAGCCCCTTCTCCACACCCACGACCTTAAAACTGTTATCCAAGCCACACTGACATCTAAGCTAGATTACTGCAACTCCCTATATCTTGTCCTTCCTTCCTCCTCTATCAGACCTCTCCAGATACTGCAAAATGCCACAGCAAGGATCATTAGCAATACACGCAAATCTGATCATATTACCCCCATCCTTAAAAACCTTCACTGGCTTCCCATCTCCTCCTGCATCCTGTTCAAAACCCTCACCATTATTCACAAAGCTATCTACAATCACAACTCCTCTTGGCTTAATAAACCCCTCAAACCCACTCAATCCTCCCGCCCTACCAGAACAATTCATATATGCACCCTGCTTGTTCCCTCTCTCAAGAAAGCCCGCCTCTCAGCCACAAGGAAACGCGCCTTCTCAATTGCTGGCCCTACGCTCTGGAACGATCTACCACCCAACCTTCGCATGGAACCCTGTCCTTTCAAATTTAGAAAACAGTTAAAAACGTTGCTCTTTCATCAAGCCTTCCCGGATTAACATTCTTGACACCCAGACCCTCCTCATGTCCCCCCGGTAACTCTCTTAACCCCTGTATATTTTGTATAATTGCTTTCACTACCTCTGGTCCCTGGCCTCACATGTATATTTTGTATTCTTGCACCTTAACTAACCTTTTGTTAATGTTCCTCTCACCTTCTCTCCTTCCTCTCTAATTTTTGGGGTCAGTCCTTCTGACCCCCAGTTCTCAGTTCTCCACCTCCCCTCCCCCCTGTTATTTGTATTTTCTACCTTTTTGTTATTATGTAAACTGATATGATGTGTACTTTAATGTCGGTATAGAAAAACTGTTAAATAAAAATAAATAAATAAATAAATTCCAGAGGGGTGAGACGGGGATCAGGAAGGTTGGAGCTTCATACCTGAACTCACAGGGAACTCAGGAAGTGGACAGTTATCAGGGTGGTGATAGCTATTCAGAAGAAATCATGATGCTGATGGGGAGGGAACCAAATAGTGCTGATAGAGGAATCATACGGTGCTCAGGGGGTTGGGGACAGACTGCCATCAAGGGCAAAGAAGAGGAAATTCCTCATGCTAACCAGGCCTTTCACGTCAAGCCTGTTAAAATTGAGAATTTATAGAGATTACATAATGGGCACACCATATTTTTTTGGGGGTTAAAATGCACATTACTATTGTCTATGCACTTTGGAGATGACTGTTAAGTATCTACATGCTAAAACTGTTTGCAATTCCAAAATAATCCCGTTCACTAAACAAACTCAATGAATCGATCTCTCTCTCATCAACATGCTTAATTATTATAAAAAAACATTTTAGTGAAAGATGGCTATTTCATCTTTGCCCAAAGTACCAACCATGGTTGCTTGTGCCTTAATTAAAATCATCAATGTCACTATTCCACCTTAATATTTTTTTTATATTTGCATGTAAATTTTGCCTATAATGATAAATGCCTACTACAGAATCAGTATTTGCCTTAATAACCAGCTTGCTCTTCTGTATACTTATCATGCCATGTTGATATTATTACCATTAATATTACTGTCACTTATCTTTAAAAAAAAACCACAGATGAAAGTTTTTAAGATGATAATCTAAGTCCCGATGAAGCCACGTTTCAAACCGATGTCTTCCTCAGAGGTAACTCTCCACTTGAAAACAGTACTTCAGCAGCACGAGAGGGTTAACTATGAAAATCTTTATGGCAAATATTGAAATAAAGTCGACTAGTGTCTTAACTTAGCTTTCAATGTCCAGTCCGAGGTTAGCAATTGAGGAGAGAAGCAAAGGAGACAAAGACCAGGCAGACGCAGACAAGGCAGGGCTAGACGGGAAGACTGGCACGCAACAAGGCAGGAGGATTGGAACACTGCAGGACAGGAACAAGGCAGGTCCACAAAGCAACTGGTACTGCAGACAGGAGCATAGCAGGAGACCTGTTTCTGAGGTGGTATGCTGAGCTTCCTTGTATACTAGAGCAGAGATTAGATTATCAGTCAGGGCCCATAGGAAATGCTGACTGCCTGGCCTATAACAGGGCTTTAGGAAATGCAGGTAGTCTTCGCCAGGACCTAGAATGCAGCATGCTGTGGGAGGCTATGCCTGAAGTGTCTGCAGATAAGGGGCATTACACAGGCTATCTGTAATAAGAACATGCCATACTGGGTCAGACCAAGAGTCCAATAAGCCCAGCATCCTGTTTGCAACAGTGGCCAATCCAGGCCATAAGAACCCGGCAAGTACCCAAAAACTAAGTCTATTCCATGTTGCTGGTAACAGCAGTGGCTATTTTCTAAGTCAACTTAATTAATAGCAGGTAATGGACTTCTCCTCCAAGAACTTTTCCAATCCTTTTTTAAACACAGCTACACTAACTGCACTAACCACATCGTCTGGCAACAAATTCCAGAGTTTAATTGTGCACTGAGTGAAAAAGAACTTTCTCCGATTAGTTTTAAATGTGCCACATGCTAACTTCATGGAGTGCCCCCTAGTCTATTATCTGAAAGAGTAAATAACCGATTCATATCTACCTGTTCTAGACCCCTCATGATTTTAAACACCTCTATCATATCCCCCTCAGCCATCTCTTCTCCAAGCTGAAAGTCCTAACCTCTTTAGTCTTTCCTCATAGGGGAGCTGTTCCATTCCCCTTATCATTTTGGTTGACCTTCTCCATCACCAACTCTATCTTTTTTGAGATGCGGCGACCAGAACTGTACATAGTATTCAAGGTGTGGTCTCATCATGGAGCGATACAGAGGCATTATGACATTTTCCTTTTTATTCACCATTCCCTTTCTAATAATTCCCATTCTGTTTGCTTTTTTGACTGCCGTAGCACACTGAACCAACAATTTCAATGTGTTATCCACTATGACACCTAGATCTCTTTCTTGGGTGGTAGCACCTAATATGGAACCTAACATTGTGTAACTATTGCATGGGTTATTTTTCCCTATATGCATCACCTTGCGCTTATCCAGATTAAATTTCATCTAACATTTTGATGCCCAATTTTCCAGTCTCACAAGGTCTTCCTGCAATTTATCACAATCTGCTTGTGATTTAACTACTCTATATTTGGGCAAAACAATACCGCACTCTACTTCTTAATCCACATCAAGAATAATTTAAACGCACTAGTTTGCTTTGGTATATTGAGTTTACTCATGAATATCTATATTTACACAGAAAGAATAGTTAAAATAGGATAAGCATATAGTTAATATAAATGTTTTCAATTATTCCCAAATTAAGACCTTTGTGAGATCGTGAAGGACTGGAGCTGGCCTCCTCTGTCCTACAGTATTAGATGGTCAACCCAAGAGACAAGTTGGCATTTATTCTTTCCTCACATGAGCCACCACCAATCCCTTATCAGGGAGAGTCAAGAAATGGGCAACCTGCCAAGGATCTGTACTTCCCTCCTCATTTACTTAAAACAAGAACGTGTATGGCTTTTAATATAGAAAAAAAAAAACACACAACTGTAATCAAGCCTTAAATTAAGGTTTTGGGTTTTTTGGTGTCAACTCTAATTAAGCTCAGTTTTGATTATATTCCTTAATCACACTGTCACTAAAAAAAAACATCCTCAGGGAAAGCAGCAAAACTCTTTTTACAACAAAAACAAGTTTCACCATGTTTAGCATTAGACAGGGAAATGGGCAGAATTTAACTTAGCTGAAATTTTCTTTTCTGTTTGATTGCTCATCCTGGTGGAGAGCTAATTATTTAATGAACATCAGATTAGCCATTTAAATACAGAGAATGAAATAACTGAATAATTTTTCCTCTGATCTGTAATTAAGGCTGCACGTGTGTATATTTCATCTGTAATGGCAGGACTGGCAAGAGGACACTAAATTATGATCTGACATTAATAGCAGGAACATTCAAAGCTCATCTCTCATCACTGCAAAAAAAACACTTCTCTTCCCATTTTAAAAAATACTCTGATAAAAGTCTAAAAACTCAGCACAACTTGTATTGATGTACTCCATATTTATGTGAATGACAATCTGGGCTGCAGAACGCTATCATATGTAATAAAGCTAGTTCTTAGATTTTGAAAAATGAGATCCTAATTTTCAAAAGAATATAGCTCCTATTTAAATATGTGACACAAGAATGCTTGTTAAACTGATGCAACTAGACCTTAACCAAATGGATTTCCGGTTAAAATGATGGCATGGCAAACAACATCTTACTCAACTCCAACATGTGAACAGTATAAAAAGCAGGGAGCCTCTTCAGGACACAGCTCCATTGCGCTCTCCAGAAGGAAAAACGGTTATGGAAATCCAATCTTTTAAGCTTCTGTTCCATGCTGTGTAGAACGATTTTTAAAATGTGATGATCATGTACTGAAAATAATCATTACAAGGGCAATAGGAGGATTATGCCTATCATAAATGAACCGAAAGTACAAATCTTCTGTGACCTTAGAAGTGTAATATAGCGCTGTTAGAGAAGTACACAGGCAGGGTCCATTTCAAAGCCATTCCTACAGCTAAAACAGTCTTTACCAGTGGGAATGGCCTTTAACAAAAATGCCCCACCTGATATATGGGTAAACTTATGCACATCTGGCCTGCATATGCACAAGTTTACTCACAGCAAGCAGACTGTTCCCGGGAGCAGGGGTTGAACTTACGCTTTAACGTCTGCATTTTCAAACATCGGGGCGTCCTTTTTCCTGAAAAAGCCCGGCGCACATTTTAGCAGGTGTAAATGTCAGCCAGTACTTTAGAGGAGGATAATTTTCACATGGAAAATACACGTGTGCCCAAAAAAAGCACCCACAAACTGTACACCTATCCTAGACAATTTTCAAAGCGGTTGATTTAGGTGCCTAACTCCTAAGGTGGCCTATTAACTAAGCCCACAGATTTTCACACTGTCTTACCAGGAGTTATTTCCCGTGGAATTTACAAAATGACCCCTTAATAAGCAACTAAGAAAATCTCAACTGTGTTTCATTTTAGTAGTTCGAAAGGTATTTAAGAATACATGGCAAGACGTACTGGAGCAGGAGAAGCAGTTAATAAGTCATTCTAAATAAATATGTGCATCGTTATCTGCATAATCTCCCTCTACCTCATATTTTGTATACACACTGGGGTCATTTTTCAAAAAATGGTCAACGCTTCACTTAGGGGCTTAAATTTAGAACCATTTTCAGCTGAATTTAGGGATCTAAACTTTCAGTGACAGTTAACCTAAATTTAGGTGTAATATTTAGGTATCTAAATTTAGCGCTGCAACTCAATTTCCAAGATTTAGATGTTAAGGTGCTAAAAAAGTCTGCACTACCTCCTTATTCTGCCCCCACCCCCACCCCCGACCTTGTAGCTGTCCACGTTTCAGAACCTAAATTTAAGGATCTAAGTGAAAACAGGCTCTTAAATGTAAGCACTTTCCTAGACAATTTTCAAAGCGGTTGATTTAGGTGCCTAACTCCTAAGGCGGCCTATTAATAGCCCACAGATTTTCGCACTGTTTTACCAGGAGTTATTTCCCGTGGAATTTAATAAACCGCAGAACCCGAGCACCACAGTTTAGTAAATCCTGTGGTACTTTTCACATTGCCGCAGGCAGGAACTTTGCGCGTTCCCAGCTGTGGCAACTCGCGATTGCAGGACCCTTATCCTAAGGCTGCCGAGTTTTAAAGAGGCTGAAAGGCAGAGATCACAGGGTGCTGCGAAGGGAACAAGATGTGATCTCCCTCCTTGGCTCAGCTCTTAAGCTTTATCCGCCACCATCCACGCAACCTTTTTCTTTGCGACACCACCAGGAAAGTGGCTGTGGCTAACTTTTTTGACAAAGAGGCTGAGAGGCTTTCTTAAAGCCCTACTCCTCCATGTTCCTGTCCAAGAATCATTGCCTGACGCCTGTGTGAGGAGCATTAGAGCACCTGGGGTCAGATGCACCATTTTGAAAGAACAGGAGCGAGTGGGGTTCAGTCCTGCTCTAACTAGACCACCAGAGATTTTACATTAAGCACAGGAAGAGTCCAGAAGATGGAGGGTGGGTTTTCAAAAGGTGGGGGAGCTAATTTTTTGTAAAAGGGGCAGGACTTTATGGTTAACCGGTCTAATTTTGAATTTATGACCCGAATGGAAGTTTAGGGGTATGTTGAAGCAGTTGCCCATGGATTGCCAGGGATTTTTGGACAGGGGGGTGGGGGTTTTTGACACGGCCTTACAGCCCCTTTAAAATATGGCGTCCCAATAGCATCGGTACCCACTTTAGCCTGTCATTGCTCTTGGGTGAAAATTAGCCTTACCTCTGACCTTCCAGGAGTTGTAAAGCACATGAATATTTTTCGCACCCTGTGCTACTCCTTGTATACTGAGCTGCTTTGCATGTTTTTGGTATGCAAAGCAGTTCATCAGCACTTTGCGCTAGGTTTAGCAGCCATAAAGTAACATGTGGAACTTGCAAATTCTGTGTGTTATTTCCATTTTGTCTACACTAACGTTTTGTTGTTTATCATGTGAAAATGGGTTAATGCAGTTATGTAAATAGGCCCCTATGTTAAGCATCTAAACCCTTTGAAAATTCACCCCACCATGTTGGATTATTTCAAATAACCATTTGAATTATAACAGATTTCTAAAATCCAAAGAATTAGTGCAAACAAAGCAAGCTGAACCTATTTGCCAAGCATTCTTTCTCCACTCAAACACCTATTTGATTCTAGATTTGCTGTCGATGATATGCTGGAGTAATTCCTATTCTGGGATAAGATGTAAACAGCAGATCCTAAGAGAAGTCAATCCAAATTAAGTAATAATTTCAGTTGTTGTTTAGAGTTTTAAAAAATCTGATTTAATAACTTGCTGGGAAATTGGATACTTGCTATGGATTTTAAAGGAGCAGACTTTGGTAAAAATAAATAAATGTAACTATCTATGACTTTGCTGAAGTCCTGACTGTACAAGCATAAGAGTAAATTACCACTGATGATTTATCTTTGTTCTTCACACTCAGTTGTTACACAGATGAGAGAGTGTAAAATCTAGGTTGGGTAAACTGGATGAACACTGCCCTTGATGCCAATTATTGTAAAAGTATATATTCTAAGGTTTGTACTCTATTTTCTTTCTGCAGTAACAGTATTGGGGTGAGAGGAGAGGGAATGTAACCAGTAAACTTAACTTGTGCCTATGGAAAAAAAGACGTTTATGAACCAGGCACTGTATGTGACTAAAATAATACTGCAGACACATTGCCCACAGAAGAAAAAGAGGAGCATACGGACTGCCTACTGCAGTTATGGAGCACAGTGGGATGGAAAAGATGTGATAGAAACTAGGTATCACCATGTAATTAAGTATTTATGTAATACACCCACTAATGACATTAAAAAAAAAACCAAAAAAACACCAACTAAAACTTTACCAAACAGAGTAAAACAAAGAGGCAGCAGCTATAGGTGCCACATCCGTCAAGAAGAGGAGGAAGGCGAAGCAGCAAAACCCAAGCCTAAAGCCCTCTTATTCCGGAAGCACTGCATGTTGTTATGCTATGAGATCCATATTTAGCAGTGTGGAAATCTACCCAGAGTAACTTTAAGCCAGGTTAGCTGCCACTGAATATATTCACCTCAAGTTATCTAGATCATTTCTGCTCATCATCTGAGTTTATTTTGACCTAACAACTTTAGTCGGGAAGTTGTCAATATTGGCGCTTAAGCCCCACCCCCAGAATCCCCCCCACACTTCCTTTTACCCAGTGAAGGGGTTGGGGAGAGCCTTGAATATGGACCTTCAGCCCCATGCCTTCTGTTTTGTGTACTAGTAAGTCTCTAAAGTACTTTTTGAGTAATACAAATATTAAAAAGAAAAAGCGTGTTTGCTATGTAAATGCACATGGATACACAAAAACACTTTTTTTATTGAACTAAATACATGTGTGGCTAATTTCTTAAAGCTATGCCCACTTCATCAGGTCAATGCATAATGAGCGAGGCACAAAGTTGCCTGTATGACCGCTGCTTGTATATTTGAGCAATTTCCCAACATTCACAGAGAAGGCCCCTTTAAGAATCGTTCCCATCCCTGGATTTAGTGAGGACTCATGAAAGAACATTTTGAAATCCCTGCATCTTTACCATTCTCTCTTTGTACCTGCAAAGTAGGCAGGGTAAAGCATCACTCCAGCATTGAGCCCCCGCAGCGATTTCGAAAACCAGCTTGCAGATCCATGGGTGCTTAGTATCCCTGCAGGCCCCACAGGGAGGCTGGAAACTGGCCTCTGCTAATCTCCAGGAAAAACAGGAATGCAGATCACAATGCTGGGTCCCTGTCTTTAAAACTGGCCATCCCCAATTACAAAACCTCATAGCAAAAAACAAAATGCCTTTGTGAATTGTTGAATTTAATTAAGACACATTTCTTGGTCAAATCACTATAAGTACATGAATAATTAAATACTGTCCAATCAAATCACATTTATTTATAGCCTGCTTTTCCTAAAAGCTCAAAGCAGGGAACAATCGAAGAAATAAAATCATACACAAAATAGCAATAAAAATGAATAAAACAGGCACAAAAGAACAAAATAAAGAAGCAAGATAAAAGAATGACAAACATGGGTTACAAAGCAGCGGCAAAGCTAAAATTGTAAAAACAAAAAATAGCAGCAATCAGCAAATAAATCCACAGATAATAAAAGAGTAAAATTACAAAATCAATTCTTAAGAGCCTGTTCAAAAAGCCTTGGGTTGACCTCTCTGAGGAACATCAGTTGAATTACAATAAGAAAAATCAATTCTTAAAAGCCTGTTCAAAAAGCCAGGCTTTCACCTGACTACAAAACATCAGATAATTGTCACTAAAACGCAGTTCCCTCAGAAGACAATTCCAAAGGCAATGAACAGTGCTGGAAAAAGTCCTCCATCTAATCTTAGATCATCTCAACTCTGCTAAAGGAGTGGATAAAAGAGCTTTTTCCACCGAGCAGAGTGTACGGAAGGAAACATAGGGACATAGATGGTTAGACAGATAGAGGACCCAAACCTCTATCAGCCCTGAAAGTTAAGATGAGTATTTTAACTCTTTTAAAATCTGAGTGATATGATTATGATAGCAGATGCTGGTAAATAAGCGAGCAGCTGCATTCTGAACTAAGTGCATTCTTTTAACAGACATTTGCAGCAAGCCACATAAAGAATTGCACTAATTCAGGTATGACATAATAGTGAAAGGCATTTAAAAAAATAAAGACAACCGCTGTAACTGAAAAAATGTTGACTTTGAACCAGAAGAGCTCTGTGCTTCCATCGAAAATGTGGAATCAAATGCCATCTCCCTGCACTTCAGTCTTTATAGGAATTTATAGTAATTTATGGGTTACAAATCCAGGTATTTAATTCTAAAATGGGCCTTTGTAGCATTTGGTCTCAGAGCAGTATACATCTGCACATCATCAGCACAGCAATAAAAGGAAACCCCAAAATTATAAAGGAAGGCACCCAGTGGAATCTTGTAAATGTTGAAGAGCAAGAGATCAAGAAAGGCACCCTATGGAACAGAACGCCATGGGGGAGAAAATGAACCTGCATCAAACCACTGGCTGTTCTCCTTTGATGATAAGCTTGCAGTCAATCTAAAACCAAGGTTTACCAAACAATCCAACAGCATATGATCTATCGTGTTGAAAGCCACAGTTAGTAGGGTGTTCATGCTGAAACATTTTGCTTCGATTCATGTCATTTTGTTTGGAGGTGGGGTTTGTTACATTTGAAAAACAATGTCTGCTTTGTTTCGTTGTATTTTAGTGCAGCTGTCAATAGCATGCACTAAGACAAACCCACATCGCCAAAACTTTTTTTTTTTTTTTTTAAAGCTCCCCTTCGCCAGCCTTACCACCATCTCCCTTAGCCCTCTCTCCTATATCTTAACCTCATCTGTGAGTCAACAAGGGGCAGAAATAATCCTCTGTTGCTCCTTTCCCGCCAGTGCAACACTTCAGGATGGCACCGACCGATGTGAGGCCAATGCCATTTAGAAGTACAGCACCGGTGGGGTAGCAGTGACAGGGATCACTTCTACTCTCTGTTGATTCACAAATGGGGTAAGATATGGGGGAAGAGGGCTAGTGAGATGGTGGTAAGGCTAGGGGAGGGAGGCTTTTTAAAAATGTTGGTGGTGTGGGCCTCCTGTTGAGCCACAGATGGGGTAAGACACAAAGGACCCAGAACGCTGGGGAAGATGGCAGTAAGTCATCTTATTGTGGAGGCATGAATTTCAACAGCGGCAGGATGGGGGTGTGGGTAACTGTCAGCCTGCTATTTGAAAACAAAATGAAACAGGAGCATAATTTAATTTGTTCTTCTTTCATTTTCAAATGAAACAAATGAGCCAATAACATAGCACTGCCATGACCTAATTCCTGACAAAAACATCACCCAAAAGAGACACAAGGAGACCTGAAACAGAAGAAACACTAGTGACCATCTAAAAAAAATCTGAAGCTGAAGGGCTACAACGGCCATCTTCCCAAAGATGGAGATATTTGATACAGGCCAGCAGTTATGCCAAACTCTGGAAAGTAGGAAGGGCTTCTTAAAAGGCTAATCACCACATTTTTTTTTTTTTTTAAAGCAGAAGGGAAAGAGTTGTGTTCACTAACACTGTGGCTTTAAAGGAACTTAGAACACCAATGTAAATTACTTACATGAGTGAATGAATGTGTGTGCACTGTTAACAAATAGTGTTCATTTATCATGAAACATTAAAAAAAAAAAAAAAAAAAAGACACACACACACCCCCAGCCATGGTTGCTTATGCCTTAATTAAAATCATCAATGCCACTATTCCACCTTAATGGGGTTTTTTTTATATTTGCATGTAAAATCTGCCTACTACAGAATCAGTACTTGCCTTAATAACCAGCTCGCTCTTCTGTACGCTTATCATGCCATGTTGATATTATTACCATTGTTAATATTACCCCATCACTTATCTTTAAAAAACCACGGATGAAAGAGGCAGAAGCGATCCCCAATTGCTCCTGCCCTTCCAGTTCAAATTAAAAAAAAAATGGCACCAGCCTCAGGGCCAGCCAACGCCAAGCTGTTTTATGGCCAGGAAGCAATATGGTCATAAAAATTGTTTTACAGCTGAATTGATTTACGGATATAAACCAACCTGGTGCCAATTGGCCCTAATCCAGTGCATTTGTTTAACCTGAGCTGATGGGGCAGGAGTGTGGAGATTGCTGTGGAAGGGGTAAAGAGACATCAGGAGGCCATGGGGAGAAGAGACATGTTTTTGGTTTTTGTTTTAGGGGGATTATTTAATATTTATTTTGGTTCGGTCAACAAACCAAACCAAAATAAACATTAAACAAACACAGTCCCATAAAAATACTTGAAATGAAAACAAACCAAAAACGAACATTTTTTGTCTTGGCATCCCTAAAAACCACAACACATATCACTCCTACATACATAAGCTATCAACAATTTTAAAAACTGCAAAACAGAAGGAAAGTAATAATTCCCAGTGCTTCAAGGGCACAACAATGTGTGAAGAGACTCATGCAAATAAACATTTAGGACAATCCTTGAGCAAAAATGACATTACAATAAGGGAAAACAACAACCAACAAGCAGGAACAGAAGTACAGAATAGCATCAAGAAAAGACCCTGAGCAAACTAACCCTGGAAAAGCTGAAAGATCATCTTCACAAATTTCCTAAAAGTTACAGAATCTTACATTTCTCAAATGGCTTTTGGCAAAGATTTTCAAAGAACTGGGCCTCTGTATGAAAACTCCCTTTTTCATGAAGGTTAATCTATTTTGGTGAGCAAAATCATAGTTTTGTTTTCTAAAGACTTTGCCTAGAGCTTTGAAATGCTGGTTCCATTCCAGTAGGAACAACAGCCCCTGATTTACGTGGATTTCTTTCACAATGGGTGGGAGTAACAAAGCAAGTGAGACTTTCAGAAACTTCAATCACCAATATTCCCTCAGGAACAAAACAGAAATCAGAGTGAAAACGGAGGTGTCTTTATGATTTTCTTTGTATTAACAGCCAACTGAATTCTCTAAAAACATCTTTCTTGCTCGTTTTGATGCTTTAATGCACCACACTTGAGTCAGAAAGAGATTCTTTTGTTGCTGTTTTCTCTTTCTTAAGCTGCAGGCCATCAAAGGGGAATTTCTCCAGGCTTTGTTTTGGTAGGGAAGAGGGTCAGAGGCAAAGTTACATTCTCTGTTTGGGGGTCACTACAAATAAAATGAATACATTGAACTTGACAAACTTCAGGAACAGGCCAGGACCCAGTTTCCCACTATCCCTGGCTTTTTCACATCCTTCTCCTGCCTCCTTAAAGCTCAGGTACGGAGGAGGAAAGGCAAAAAAGATATTAAACAGGAACATGCAAAATGAGCAACAAATCACTAAGGTCACGTATAGAAAGGGACTGCTTCCCATATTGGCCATTGGTGGATGGGGAAACCTTCAGAAAACAGAAGATAATGAACAAGTTCCGTAAAACTAATGGTGCACCTTAAACTGGCTTGTTTTGTTTTAATTATTCTTCAGCTATGGCCAACATGACCTCTGTAGGCCGTACTCTCTCTCTTTACCCCCGCGTGCCCCCATAAAATCAGTTACAAAAAGGTAAAAGAACGGGACACATTTTTTCACACTTGTGTTTGTTTTCCTCGTTTCTCTTCAGGGCGCTCCCCGACCTTGCTGCAAGCAGACGCAACGCTAAAGCCGTGCGGTATTAAACCAAGAGAAGGTGCAAGTGGCGTCACTCGCTGGTTGGGTCAGGGTTCAGCATCATACATTTTTGCCACTGCCGATTGCCAACCGAAATGTTTCGCTCGGGGTTTATATAAGCGCAGAACATTGCGGACCCAGGTTCCTAAATGGGGGGGTTTGGGGTGGGGGAGGGGAGAAGAGCTTACAGTGCTGATTCTCATCGTCGTCTCTCACGGTAACGGCAGCAGCGTGCAAAGCCAGCCCAGCGTCATGGCTCCCCTCCCCGGCACAGCACCGAGCGCTTTTCCGGGTCAGCGGCCACGGACCGGGAGGGGTGGGGGGGGGGGCTCAGTTCGACCTTAGGTCTGCAGGGACGGCCGGGGTAGAAGGAAGCTCTCGGGGAAAGGACGGGGTGCTGGCGCCTTCTGACGCACAGGCGCTTCAAAAAAACAAAACAGTCGGGGAGCAGGAGCCTCGGTAGCGCTTAGCAACCGGCAGCCAATGAGGGGCAAGCCGCCCGAGCCGTTGCTGCCATGGCGATGCGAGCTCACCACGGCGGCGATGGCGGCGCGGGGTTTGGCCGCGCCGCGGCCGGGTCTCTTTCCGTAAGAGGCGAGGTCGCCTTCCCAAGGCAAGGGGGGGGGGGGGGGGAGGGAGCTGTTTGTGCAGGCTGAAAGCATCCTGCCGTGCTTAAGTGGCACAAAGCACACACGGTCGCACAAAAAAAAAAAAAAAAATCTCCACAGATTCGTTTGCGTTTTTTTTTTTGTTTTTGTTTTTTTAAGCGGAGGCTTGAGGTGCGCGCGGCGGGTGCCGTCCGCGCCCCGTGAGCCGGACGAAGTCCCCCTTCGGAAACTTTCCCGAAAAAACACGGCTAGGGCGCCGCCAGTGGGCGGAAAGGCTGAGCAATCACCCGCCTTCGGTGCAAGGCATTTTGCACTTCACTGCGGGCGGGCAAGGGGCGAATTGCGTCCGCCCGCCCCTTCCCTTGCAGCGCTTTGCATGGGGCCGCCAGCCACTGACGGGTGAGAATAAAGGTAACGGTGGCCCGCAGCGCTGGCCCGGGCAGAGCGCACCAGGCTCCGTCCCCAGCTCGGGCAGCCACCCGCAAGGGGGATTTTAGCGCCCTGATGAATGGATCTTTCATCCCAGTTAGCAGATGGAGGCGGGCGCCTGCCTGTGGCAGGAAACCCCCTGAAAGGCGCCGAAGCCAGGCTCGCCTGCATTTCCCGCTTCCAGCCTCGGCTCTCCTACTCCTCACCGCCGATGCTGGCGGCAGATGTGGAAGGCACGTTAGCCCTCGCCTCAGTGCAGGTTTCAATTAGCAGGACAGAGATGCTTGGATGCCCTTTATCACTACAATTAAAAAAAAAATCCCTCTTACACTACCATATGAAAACCAAAAAAAAAACAAAACAAACACACACCACATGTCCGTCTAGAAGAAAAAGTTGAGCCTCGGACTCCAGCTCCTCCATCCTGCCCTTGCAAAACTTCAGCGGCCCAGACCGCGCATTTCCTTCGGATCTTAGGCGCCCTGGCCCTGCTGCTTCCTTCCGTCATTTATTTATTTTTTTATTTTTTTTGGGAGCTCGCTTTCAGCTAAACCTCAGGCACGTTAGTACTGCAATCGCCCGCCTTATCCGTGAAACCGACGTACACAGCAGGAGAAGAGGCAAAGCTGTTATCTAAAGTCAGAGCAAGAGTTCCCCCCAAAACTGTTCGCGTGTGTGTGTGTGTGTGTGTGTGTGTGTGTGTGTGTGTGTGCCCTGCAATCGCGCCCACGGATCGAGCCGTCTGCCTCCACCTGCACCCCCCACAGCACATGCAGCACAGGAAAAGGAGCAGAAAGCAGCAGTGGGGCTGGGACGTTCAGCCGCTGCCAGTACCTGTAAGGGATCCAGTCCGAGTGGTGCTTAGAACTCATAGCTCACAGTGCCAGGGGTCTGGTCCTCATCGGCAGGAAGGCCCCGCAGCTCAAGGCAGGCAGCTGACGACCCCCATGCAAGCCTCCGCCACCTCCCCCGCAGCATCCTCCAGATCCCGGCGAGTGCCCCCGACCGCCGACCGAGCAGGGGGAGAAGAGAGAGCCGCGGGTTGGGAAGGAGGCGAGGGGAGCCGCTGGCAGGGAAGCGCCGCGCGCCGTCCTGCCTACTTACGTTGGATGTGCAGCAGGCACAGGCGGGGGGGGGGGGGGGGGAGAGGGAGGAAGGCTATATCCTCTCACAAGAAAAGAGCTGCAGCACAACACAGGCAGCCCCGGCGGCTCGGCACAGGACCAAGAGCGGCGGCGGCGGCAGGGAGAGAGCTGCACCAGCAGCACCAGTGCCAGTACAGCTCCTGCACCAGCCAGCACGAATATCAACACATCATCTGCACCGAAACTCTAGCAGACTTACATTGGTTACCCCATCGAATACAGGATAAAATACAAAGCCTTATGCACCATACACAAACTAAACTATGATAAAGAAGCAGACTGGCTAAACACAGCCTTACGTTCCACAAAGAAACCTCCGCTCAGCAAACAAAGCACTACTAACAATCCCTTCAGTAAAGTCAGCAAAATTAACCCAAGTGAGAGAAAGGGCTTTATCATTGGCTGGGCCCATACTATGGAACACGATGCCCCCCGAACTCAGATTACAGAATAATCTCAAAACTTTTAAGAAAAATCTAAAAACGTGGCTCTTTAAAAAAGCCTTCACTAAAGAGTGTGGAGGGTAGAGAATGAAAGTACAGGGTAATGCAGATGAGAATGAATTTAATCAATCCTACTTTTAAGAAGTAATATCTCAGAGAGATAGTAACTCAATAATATACCTGGACTTGACCAACATTACTCAAATAATGATTTTATTTATGAAATTGTAACCAAACTTTATTGGCACCTGTTAGAATGTACGATATCCTACATTTACTTACCTTAGTCTATGTGCCTATTTGTAAACCGTCGCGATGGTATATAACTTAGCGACGGTATAGAAAAGTTTTTAAATAAATAAATAAAACCAGCACATCATCCGCACCAGCACCGCCATATCCCCTGAACCAGCACCAGTACCAATACATCATCCGCACCAGCACCGCCATATCCCCTGAACCAGCACCAGTACATCATCCGCAGCAGCACCACCATATCCCCTGAACCAGCACCAATACCAATACATCATCCGCACCAGCACCGCCATATCCCCTGAACCAGCACCAATACATCATCCGCACCAGCACCACCATATCCCCTGAACCAGCACCAGTACCAGCACATCATCCGCACCAGCACCACCATATCCCCTGAACCAGCACCAATACATCATCCGCAGCAGCACCGCCATATCCCCTGAACCAGCACCAGCACATCATCCGTACCAGCACCGCCATATCCCCTGAACCAGCACCAATACATCATCCGCACCAGCACCGCCATATCCCCTGAACCAGCACCAATACCAATACATCATCCGCAGCAGCACCGCCATATCCCCTGAACCAGCACCAGTACCAATACATCATCCGCACCAGCACTGCCATATCCCCTGAACCAGCACCAATACCAATACATCATCCGCACCAGCACCGCCATATCCCCTGAACCAGCACCAATACATCATCTGCACCAGCACCGCCATATCCCCTGAACCAGCACCAGTACATCATCCGCAGCAGCACCGCCATATCCCCTGAACCAGCACCAGTACCAATACATCATCCGCAGCAGCACCGCCATATCCCCTGAACCAGCACCAATACCAATACATCATCCGCAGCAGCACCGCCATATCCCCTGAACCAGCACCAATACATCATCCGCAGCCAGCACCGCCATATCCCCTGAACCAGCACCAGTACCAATACATCATCCGCAGCAGCACCGCCATATCCCCTGAACCAGCACCAGTACCAATACATCATCCGCAGCAGCACCGCCATATCCCCTGAACCAGCACCAATACATCATCCGCAGCAGCACCGCCATATCCCCTGAACCAGCACCAATACATCATCCGCAGCAGCACCGCCATATCCCCTGAACCAGCACCAATACATCATCCGCAGCAGCACCGCCATATCCCCTGAACCAGCACCAATACCAATACATCATCCACACCAGCACTGCCATATCCCCTGAACCAGCACCAGTACCAATACATCATCCGCAGCAGCACCGCCATATCCCCTGAACCAGCACCAGTACCAATACATCATCCGCAGCAGCACCGCCATATCCCCTGAACCAGCACCAGCACCAATACATCATCCGCAGCAGCACCGCCATATCCCCTGAACCAGCACCAGTACCAATACATCATCCGCACCAGCACCGCCATATCCCCTGAACCAGCACCAGTACCAGCACATCATCCGCAGCAGCACCGCCATATCCCCTGAACCAGCACCAATACCAATACATCATCCGCACCAGCACCGCCATATCCCCTGAACCAGCACCAATACATCATCCGCAGCAGCACCGCCATATCCCCTGAACCAGCACCAATACATCATCCGCACCAGCACCGCCATATCCCCTGAACCAGCACCAGTACCAATACATCATCCGCACCAGCACCGCCATATCCCCTGAACCAGCACCAGTACCAATACATCATCCGCAGCAGCACCGCCATATCCCCTGAACCAGCACCAGTACCAGCACATCATCCGCACCAGCACCACCATATCCCCTGAACCAGCACCAATACCAGCACATCATCCGCACCAGCACCGCCATATCCCCTGAACCAGCACCAGTACCAATACATCATCCGCACCAGCACCGCCATATCCCCTGAACCAGCACCAATACATCATCCGCACCAGCACCGCCATATCCCCTGAACCAGCACCAATACCAATACATCATCCGCACCAGCACCGCCATATCCCCTGAACCAGCACCAATACCAGCACATCATCCGCACCAGCACCGCCATATCCCCTGAACCAGCACCAATACCAATACATCATCCGCACCAGCACCGCCATATCCCCTGAACCAGCACCAATACATCATCCGCAGCAGCACCGCCATATCCCCTGAACCAGCACCAGTACCAATACATCATCCGCACCAGCACCGCCATATCCCCTGAACCAGCACCAGTACCAATACATCATCCGCACCAGCACCGCCATATCCCCTGAACCAGCACCAGTACCAATACATCATCCGCACCAGCACCGCCATATCCCCTGAACCAGCACCAATACATCATCCGCAGCAGCACCGCCATATCCCCTGAACCAGCACCAGTACCAGCACATCATCCGCACCAGCACCGCCATATCCCCTGAACCAGCACCAGTACCAGCACATCATCCGCACCAGCACCGCCATATCCCCTGAACCAGCACCAATACCAATACATCATCCGCACCAGCACCGCCATATCCCCTGAACCAGCACCAATACCAATACATCATCCGCACCAGCACCACCATATCCCCTGAACCAGCACCAATACCAATACATCATCCGCACCAGCACCGCCATATCCCCTGAACCAGCACCAATACCAATACATCATCCGCACCAGCACCGCCATATCCCCTGAACCAGCACCAATACATCATCCGCAGCAGCACCGCCATATCCCCTGAACCAGCACCAATACCAATACATCATCCGCAGCAGCACCACCATATCCCCTGAACCAGCACCAATACCAATACATCATCCGCAGCAGCACCGCCATATCCCCTGAACCAGCACCAATACCAATACATCATCCGCACCAGCACCGCCATATCCCCTGAACCAGCACCAATACCAATACATCATCCGCACCAGCACCGCCATATCCCCTGAACCAGCACCAGTACCAATACATCATCCTGCACCAGCACCGCCATATCCCCTGAACCAGCACCAATACCAATACATCATCCGCAGCAGCACCGCCATATCCCCTGAACCAGCACCAATACCAATACATCATCCGCAGCAGCACCACCATATCCCCTGAACCAGCACCAATACCAATACATCATCCGCAGCAGCACCACCATATCCCCTGAACCAGCACCAATACCAATACATCATCCGCACCAGCACCGCCATATCCCCTGAACCAGCACCAATACCAGCACATCATCCGCACCAGCACCGCCATATCCCCTGAACCAGCACCAGCACCAATACATCATCCGCACCAGCACTGCCATATCCCCTGAACCAGCACCAATACCAATACATCATCCGCACCAGCACCGCCATATCCCCTGAACCAGCACCAGTACCAATACATCATCTGCACCAGCACCGCCATATCCCCTGAACCAGCACCAGTACCAATACATCATCTGCACCAGCACCGCCATATCCCCTGAACCAGCACCAATACCAATACATCATCTGCACCAGCACCGCCATATCCCCTGAACCAGCACCAATACCAATACATCATCCGCACCAGCACTGCCATATCCCCTGAACCAGCACCAGTACCAGCACATCATCCGCAGCAGCACCGCCATATCCCCTGAACCAGCACCAATACATCATCCGCACCAGCACCGCCATATCCCCTGAACCAGCACCAGTACCAATACATCATCCGCACCAGCACCGCCATATCCCCTGAACCAGCACCAATACCAATACATCATCTGCAGCAGCACCGCCATATCCCCTGAACCAGCACCAGCACCAATACATCATCTGCACCAGCACCGCCATATCCCCTGAACCAGCACCAATACCAATACATCATCCGCAGCAGCACCGCCATATCCCCTGAACCAGCACCAGCACCAATACATCATCCGCAACAGCACCGCCATATCCCCTGAACCAGCACCAATACCAATACATCATCCGCAGCAGCACCGCCATATCCCCTGAACCAGTACCAATACCAATACATCATCCGCAGCAGCACCGCCATATCCCCTGAACCAGCACCAATACCAATACATCATCTGCACCAGCACCACCATATCCCCTGAACCAGCACCAGCACCAACACATCATCCGCAGCAGCACCGCCATATCCCCTGAACCAGCACCAGCACCAATACATCATCTGCACCAGCACCGCCATATCCCCTGAACCAGCACCAATACATCATCCGCAGCAGCACCGCCATATCCCCTGAACCAGCACCAGTACATCATCCGCAGCAGCACCGCCATATCCCCTGAACCAGCACCAATACATCATCCGCAGCAGCACCGCCATATCCCCTGAACCAGCACCAAGTACCAATACATCATCCGCAGCAGCACCGCCATATCCCCTGAACCAGCACCAGTACCAATACATCATCCGCAGCAGCACCGCCATATCCCCTGAACCAGCACCAGTACCAATACATCATCTGCACCAGCACCGCCATATCCCCTGAACCAGCACCAATACCAATACATCATCCGCAGCAGCACCGCCATATCCCCTGAACCAGCACCAGTACCAATACATCATCCGCAGCAGCACCGCCATATCCCCTGAACCAGCACCAGCACCAATACATCATCCGCAGCAGCACCGCCATATCCCCTGAACCAGCACCAATACCAATACATCATCCGCACCAGCACCGCCATATCCCCTGAACCAGCACCAGTACCAATACATCATCCGCAGCAGCACCGCCATATCCCCTGAACCAGCACCAATACCAATACATCATCCGCACCAGCACCGCCATATCCCCTGAACCAGCACCAGTACCAATACATCATCCGCAGCCAGCACCGCCATATCCCCTGAACCAGCACCAGCTACCAATACATCATCCGCAGCAGCACCGCCATATCCCCTGAACCAGCACCAGTACCAATACATCATCCGCACCAGCACCGCCATATCCCCTGAACCAGCACCAGTACCAGCACATCATCCGCAGCAGCACCGCCATATCCCCTGAACCAGCACCAATACATCATCCGCAGCAGCACCGCCATATCCCCTGAACCAGCACCAATACATCATCCGCAGCAGCACCGCCATATCCCCTGAACCAGCACCAATACCAATACATCATCCACACCAGCACTGCCATATCCCCTGAACCAGCACCAGTACCAATACATCATCCGCAGCAGCACCGCCATATCCCCTGAACCAGCACCAGCACCAATACATCATCCGCAGCAGCACCGCCATATCCCCTGAACCAGCACCAGTACCAATACATCATCCGCAGCAGCACCGCCATATCCCCTGAACCAGCACCAATACCAATACATCATCCGCAGCAGCACCACCATATCCCCTGAACCAGCACCAGTACCAATACATCATCCGCAGCAGCACCGCCATATCCCCTGAACCAGCACCAGCACCAATACATCATCCGCAGCAGCACCGCCATATCCCCTGAACCAGCACCAGTACCAATACATCATCCGCAGCAGCACCGCCATATCCCCTGAACCAGCACCAGTACCAGCACATCATCCGCAGCAGCACCGCCATATCCCCTGAACCAGCACCAATACATCATCCGCAGCAGCACCGCCATATCCCCTGAACCAGCACCAATACATCATCCGCAGCAGCACCGCCATATCCCCTGAACCAGCACCAATACCAATACATCATCCGCACCAGCACCGCCATATCCCCTGAACCAGCACCAATACCAATACATCATCCGCAGCAGCACCGCCATATCCCCTGAACCAGCACCAATACATCATCCGCAGCAGCACCGCCATATCCCCTGAACCAGCACCAATACATCATCCGCACCAGCACCGCCATATCCCCTGAACCAGCACCAGTACCAGCACATCATCCGCACCAGCACCGCCATATCCCCTGAACCAGCACCAGTACCAATACATCATCCGCAGCAGCACCGCCATATCCCCTGAACCAGCACCAATACCAATACATCATCCGCAGCAGCACCGCCATATCCCCTGAACCAGCACCAGTACATCATCTGCACCAGCACCGCCATATCCCCTGAACCAGCACCAATACCAATACATCATCCGCACCAGCACTGCCATATCCCCTGAACCAGCACCAGTACCAGCACATCATCCGCACCAGCACCGCCATATCCCCTGAACCAGCACCAGTACCAATACATCATCCGCACCAGCACCGCCATATCCCCTGAACCAGCACCAATACCAATACATCATCTGCACCAGCACCGCCATATCCCCTGAACCAGCACCAATACATCATCCGCACCAGCACCGCCATATCCCCTGAACCAGCACCAATACCAATACATCATCCGCACCAGCACCGCCATATCCCCTGAACCAGCACCAATACCAGCACATCATCCGCACCAGCACCGCCATATCCCCTGAACCAGCACCAATACCAATACATCATCTGCAGCAGCACCGCCATATCCCCTGAACCAGCACCAATACATCATCCGCAGCAGCACCGCCATATCCCCTGAACCAGCACCAGCACCAATACATCATCCGCACCAGCACCGCCATATCCCCTGAACCAGCACCAGTACCAATACATCATCCGCACCAGCACCGCCATATCCCCTGAACCAGCACCAGTACCAATACATCATCCGCAGCAGCACCGCCATATCCCCTGAACCAGCACCAGTACCACTACATCATCCGCACCAGCACCGCCATATCCCCTGAACCAGCACCAATACCAATACATCATCCGCACCAGCACCGCCATATCCCCTGAACCAGCACCAATACCAATACATCATCCGCAGCAGCACCGCCATATCCCCTGAACCAGCACCAACACATCATCCGCACCAGCACCGCCATATCCCCTGAACCAGCACCAATACCAATACATCATCCGCACCAGCACCGCCATATCCCCTGAACCAGCACCAATACCAGCACATCATCCGCACCAGCACCGCCATATCCCCTGAACCAGCACCAGCACCAATACATCATCCGCACCAGCACCGCCATATCCCCTGAACCAGCACCAATACCAATACATCATCCGCACCAGCACCGCCATATCCCCTGAACCAGCACCAATACATCATCTGCACCAGCACCGCCATATCCCCTGAACCAGCACCAGTACCAATACATCATCTGCACCAGCACCGCCATATCCCCTGAACCAGCACCAATACCAATACATCATCTGCACCAGCACCGCCATATCCCCTGAACCAGCACCAATACCAATACATCATCTGCACCAGCACCGCCATATCCCCTGAACCAGCACCAATACCAATACATCATCCGCACCAGCACTGCCATATCCCCTGAACCAGCACCAGTACCAGCACATCATCCGCAGCAGCACCGCCATATCCCCCTGAACCAGCACCAATACATCATCCGCACCAGCACCGCCATATCCCCCTGAACCAGCACCAGTACCAATACATCATCCGCACCAGCACCGCCATATCCCCTGAACCAGCACCAATACCAATACATCATCTGCAGCAGCACCGCCATATCCCCTGAACCAGCACCAATACCAATACATCATCCGCACCAGCACCGCCATATCCCCTGAACCAGCACCAATACCAGCACATCATCCGCACCAGCACCGCCATATCCCCTGAACCAGCACCAATACCAATACATCATCCGCAGCAGCACCGCCATATCCCCTGAACCAGCACCAGTACCAGCACATCATCCGCACCAGCACCGCCATATCCCCTGAACCAGCACCAATACCAATACATCATCCGCACCAGCACCGCCATATCCCCTGAACCAGCACCAATACCAATACATCATCCGCAGCAGCACCGCCATATCCCCTGAACCAGCACCAACACATCATCCGCAGCAGCACCGCCATATCCCCTGAACCAGCACCAGTACCAATACATCATCCGCAGCAGCACCGCCATATCCCCTGAACCAGCACCAATACATCATCCGCAGCAGCACCGCCATATCCCCTGAACCAGCACCAATACATCATCCGCACCAGCACCGCCATATCCCCTGAACCAGCACCAGTACCAATACATCATCCGCAGCAGCACCGCCATATCCCTGAACCAGCACCAATACATCATCCGCAACAGCACCGCCATATCCCCTGAACCAGCACCAAGTACCAATACATCATCCGCACCAGCACCGCCATATCCCCTGAACCAGCACCAATACCAATACGCATCCGCACAGCACCGCCATATCCCCTGAACCAGCACTAATACCAATACATCATCCGCACCAGCACCAGCCATATCCCCTGAACCAGCACCAATACCAATACATCATCTGCACCAGCACCGCCATATCCCCTGAACCAGCACCAATACCAGCACATCATCCGCACCAGCACCGCCATATCCCCTGAACCAGCACCAATACATCATCCGCAACAGCACCGCCATATCCCCTGAACCAGCACCAATACCACTACATCTCCGCACCAGCACCGCCATATCCCCTTGAACCAGCACCAATACAATCATCCGCACCAGCACCGCCATATCCCCTGAACCAGCACCAATACATCATCCGCACCAGCACCGCCATATCCCCTGAACCAGCACCAGTACCAATACATCATCCGCACCAGCACCGCCATATCCCCTGAACCAGCACCAGTACCAATACATCATCCGCACCAGCACCGCCATATCCCCTGAACCAGCACCAATACCAATACATCATCCGCAGCAGCACCGCCATATCCCCTGAACCAGCACCAATACATCATCCGCACCAGCACCGCCATATCCCCTGAACCAGCACCAATACCAATACATCCTCCGCAGCAGCACCGCCATATCCCCTGAACCAGCACCAATACCAATACATCATCCGCAGCCAGCACCGCCATATCCCCCTGAACCAGCACCAGTACCAATACATCATCCGCACCAGCACCGCCATATCCCCTGAACCAGCACCAATACCAATACATCATCCGCACCAGCACCGCCATATCCCCTGAACCAGCACCAATACCAATACATCATCCGCAGCAGCACCGCCATATCCCCTGAACCAGCACCAATACCAATACATCATCCGCAGCAGCACCGCCATATCCCCTGAACCAGCACCAATACCAATACATCATCCGCACCAGCACCGCCATATCCCCTGAACCAGCACCAATACATCATCCGCACCAGCACCGCCATATCCCCTGAACCAGAACCAATACCAATACATCATCCGCACCAGCACCGCCATATCCCCTGAACCAGCACCAATACCAGCACATCATCCGCACCAGCACCGCCATATCCCCTGAACCAGCACCAATACATCATCCGCAGCAGCACCGCCATATCCCCTGAACCAGCACCAGTACCAATACATCATCCGCACCAGCACCGCCATATCCCCTGAACCAGCACCAATACCAATACATCATCCGCACCAGCACCGCCATATCCCCTGAACCAGCACCAATACATCATCCGCAGCAGCACCGCCATATCCCCTGAACCAGCACATCATGGCCAACAGCATCAGTACCAGTACATCTCCTGCACCAGTACCAATATCAACACATCCACATCAGCATCAATACCGGCACATCTACACCAGCACCAGAACATGCCCTGCATCAGCACCAATACATCATCTGCACTAGCACCAGCACATCATGGCCAACAGCACCAATACCAGTACATCCCCTGCACCAGTACCAATATCAACACATCCACATCAGCACCAATACCGGCACATCTACACCAGCACCAGTACCAGAACATCCCCTGCACCAATATCAACACATCCACATCAGCACCAATACCAGTACATTACTGGCACCAGCACCAATGCCAGTACATTATGGCCAACAGCACCAATAAAAGTACTTCATCCACACCATCACCAATACATGCCCTGCATCAGCACCAATACATCATCTGCACTAGCACCAGTATCAGCACATCCCTGCAGCAGCACAGCACATCATCAACACCAGCAACAATACCAGCACATCATACCAGACCCAGCACCAGCAGTCCCCTACATCAGCATCAATACTAACACATCATATACACTAGCACCAATATCAGTGCATCTCCTGCACTAGTGCCAGCACATCATCCGCACCAACATCAATACCAGCAGCATCTTTCAACATAGAGGTATTGAAAGATGCCTCTGTATTGAAAGATATGTTAGTAATAGAAGGAAGTGCAAAAGTGGCATTGTGAGACTCAAAGGAGAAGGGGAGGAATATGTAGAGGCTAATGAGGAAAAAGCAAAATTGCTTAACAAATATTTGTTTGGTGTTCACTGTGGAAAGGCCTGGAGTAGGACCACATAAAAACAAACAGAAATAAGACTGGAAGTGAGGTAAACAATCAATTTTCAGAACAGTGTTTTCATGAGGAGCTAACTAAACAAAGTAGATAAGGTAATGGGGCCAGATGGGATACATCTGAGAGTACTAATGGAACTGAAGGATGTCCTGGCAGCTCCGCTGGCTGACGTTTCCAATGCTTCCTTAGAATCTGGAGTAGTTCTGGAGGACTGCAAAAGGGCGGATGTGGTTCCTATTCATAAAAGTGGAAGTAAGGAGGAGGCTGGGAATTGCAGGCCAGTCTGACCAGTGTGGTGAGCAAACTAATGGAATCACTGCTAAAACAGAGGATAGTGCAATTTTTGGGATCCACTGGATTGCAAGATCTGAAGCAGCATGGTTTTATCAGAGGTAAATTTTGTCTGATCAATTTTTTTGATTGGGTGACCAGAGAGTTGGATCAAGGGAGAGCACTAGACAGTGTATTTGGATTTCAGAAAGTCCTTTGTTACGGTTCCGCACAGAAGACTTATAAATAAATTGTGTGTCCTTGGTATGGATCCTAGAGTGACTGGGTTAGAAACTGGCTGCGTGGGAGGAGACAAAGAGTAGTGGTAAATGGAGTTTTCTCTTAGGAGGGGTTGTTACTAGAGGTGTGCCTCAGGGATCAGTTCTTGTCAACATTTTTGTGAGCGACATAACAGAAGGGTTGTCGGGAAAGGTTTGTCTTTTTGCTGATAATACCAAAATCTGTAACAAAAAGGATATAAACAGGATGGAGTCAGCCCAGAGGGTGGCTACTAAAATGGTCTGTGGTCTTCGTTCTAAAGCATATGGAGATAGGCTTAAAGATCTTTAACATATATACTCTAGAGGAAAGGCGAGATGGAGAGATATGATAGAGACATTCAAATATTTCAATGGAAAGGAGGCGCTAGATCAAGGGGTAATGAGATGAGGTTGAAAGGGGGTTGATTCAGGAGTAATCTTAAGAAATATTTCTTTACAGAGAGAGTGGTAGATGCATGGAACGGCCTCCCAGTGGAGGTGTGTAAGCCTGCATGAGTCTTACTTGGAAAAGGTGGACTAAAATCCTTTTTTTTTTTATCTCTGCGTATTCAAAAGGCAGTAATTTTTTCTAACTATGGGGAAAATAAATACTGAATAGCAACCTGCCTGTTTTGTCGTGCCCTGTAATTACTGAAGCCTCATTAGCAGGAATGGCCAGGATTACCTGTAAGCAGCTGGCCAACATGCTTTGATCTAGCACAGTAATAGCTTGTATTCTTGAGGCTGGAAAGGCAAAGGAATATGCAAATGATAAGGGAACCTTTGATTGTTAATTGTATGTTTGCAAGGGTTCTGGTCCTTTTCCTAATTAATCAGTTACCTAAAGAGTGAATTGTCAAAGTCTTGTCTCTTTACAGAGCTGCATATGAGTGTCATTTTTAATATGAGAGGCTGAATGCTCAGGCTGTTCACCTGAGCAATTAAACCAGATGTATTCCTTGCAGGATCGGCTCGAGTACTTGAAATACATTTTGCCTCAGCTATGAACTGTTATGAGACACCTGCATTTATCCTAAGTATCAAACTGTTGTAGTTATTAGGGTAAAAGAGCAAACACTACATTTTCAGTCTCTAATTAACAAGATCAGGTATAATTTAAGTGAGATCTGGAAATGGAAAGAACATATGCCTTAAAATATTAAGGTGAAATTGTCTCTTCTTATACAGCAGCATCCATGTTATGATTGGTGCTGTGGTTGATCAAATGTACTACTCTCCTCCATAGCACCAACAGAAGGAAAATTGCAGATCATTAATTTGGGGCAATAATCCAATTTTTTTGTGCCACTGCAACATGGCATACTGATCCAGTGCCCCCCTCCCCAGCCCTTGTAAACTCCCAGCATGTCTGCTTTCCAAAAACCAAGTATGGATTTCTTTTGGAAATCTGTAGTTCACTAATCTTAAAGCTTTGCTCTTACTGGATCTTATAAGCATGAAATACAGCAGAACATATAACATTACAGTATAAACAGAGTAGCAACAGGTAACTTCTATATCACATTTTAACTGGAAGTAAAATGAGAGGGTAAAAAAGAAAACAATGCAAATTGACCTGATTTGCACAAGCATGTCTGCAAACAATGGATTTGCTAAGAACCAGATCCACTGGCGACTCAGAAGGACTTAAAGCATGAGGTGAAGGTACCTGCAGGCCACAACTCCCCAGAAACTAATCGAGTTGGCATTCAGGAGGTTGATGATGGCCAGTTATTGTGTACCAAGGTGGAGGAAACAAGGGGAAGATAAAGCAGGAGTGAACAACATTGCAGGTTATGGGACAGCCAGGCTAGTACCAGTAGACTGCAGCTCTGCACAGAAGCCAACTAGCAGGCCGATACAATAAAGACGCGCAGAAAACGGGCACTCAGTGTGGAGCACCTGCTTTCCTAATACGCAGCCAGCCACCTCTCCTGGGTGCATGATACAATATTTAAATGACGGATCATGCTAAAAGGAGGCATTAGGGTCAACTGCGCGCCCGTAGCGCCTCCTTAGCAGCGAGCACCCAGGAGAGGTGGCTGTCAGGGCGTTAGGAAAACGGACGCTCAATTTTACGAGTGACCATTTTCCTAAACCGTGCACAGCCATGGGTTAGGAAAATGGACACTCGTTAATTGAGCAGCCCTTTTCCGAACCTGACCGTCAGCACTTTTTTAAATTTTTTAACCTTTTTCTGTACACTTTTTTGGGCCACTCAGAAATAAATGCTTGCTCTGGGCTGGCGTTAATTTCTTAGCATACAAACATGCCAATCGTGCGCACTTTTTTTTTTTTTGTATTTGGGGCAAATAGCTAATAGACTCATCAACATGCATTTGCATGTGAGGAGCGCTATTAGTTTTGAGGGGGGGGGGGGGGTTTGGATGCGCGTTTTGGACACATTAAACCCCTTATGGTATAAGGGACTGTGGACATGCGTCCAACTGCAAGTTAAACAGTGCGCTCAGCTGAGCGTGCTTTACTGTATCGGCCATTAGGTTAATACAAGACGACTGGTGGTGACTGTGCTTGTGCTAATGATATAATTCATTTAAAAATCTAATCTTAGCTTACATTAAATAGGAGTTAGTGGTAGCCCCTCAGAAAGCAAATTCCCATTATTTACCTAAGTTGAATGCATGCTGTACACACACAAGCAGCCTAAATAAAGTCATTGACTACAAGTGACCTTTAACCATTACTTCAAGGGACAACCGGAGTCATCTACACGATACACTGTGCAAATTCTTCAGAAAGCAGCAAATTTTAGAAGCACAGCTTTAAAATATTCCTGGCTTTAAAAGCAGTAGTCTTCAAAATATGCCAGTTTCTTGGTTCAGTTTCACTCTTTTAAAATCTTATTCTAAGGCTTCTGTGCTAGATATTTATTTTATCTTGCATGCTTTTATGTATTTTGGCCTTTTATTTCAGCTGTGCATTTTCAGTTGTTTTTTAATCTTTTTCCCCGAGTTCACTCTTCAATTATTCATTCTCCATTAATGCTTAACACATATCAGTGTGCTGCTAGCTGTAGGGAATTCTGATAAGGATCTGCACCTCCACTGACTTAGATTCATAAGGGTGGGTGTGGCTAAATAGGGGAGCTTGAAAGATTTTAAACATTGTCTCCTTGGAAATGAAATCTAAACCAGAACATAAAAAAGGGAAACAATTTTGTTTTAATTGACAAGCAAATGATCTATTTCAGTCCTGGTATTGTTGCCTAAGGTCAGAGATTGGCTCTCCCCAACATTTAATGCTATTTATGGTCCTTTAATAATTCTACCTCATTTCAGTTATTAAAGCAACAATACTACAGAGCCATCCCAAAAGTTCAATGTTAAAAATGTTATCTCCTGCATATCCACTGGATACGGTTGGTATCGCAGCTCCTTAGGACAAACAGAACAGCAAGGTGCTCAAGCAGAGACTCATGCTGTTGATAGTTTATAAATAAATCTTGCTTGCAAGTTTGTGGGATGGGGAGGAAAATAAATGACTTTTTCAAAGATTGCAGCATCATAGTTGACTCAGATTTTCTGGATGGAAACCTGCATTTCTTTACCCTTGTTCCACCATATTTCCAAACAAGTGAATTTCTTCATTCCTTGCACTCTTGAAAAGTTCACAGAGCCATCTCCAGCTCCACCTCCACCTCATAGATGTTCTCCCATCCCAAAATCATTTTTTCCCCTGGTAGTCTTAATTGCCATGCTCCCTCATACTCTTATTCAAAACTTAATTCCATTCCCTACCACCCCATTTGCTACTCCCGATCTTAAAACGCGACCTTGTCAGTGCACCCTACAGCGTAACTCGCTTGCATGCCTGTGTTTCTTTCCACACACTACAGGACAGACACAGTAGACATTACCAAGCAACCTACAATTATCCTTTATTATTGGAATGAATTGGATTCGCAAAGCAATGATTATAGTACTTTAGGGAGCAGCTCCCTCGACCAAGCACAGACAAACTTTGCAAGCATTCAGGCAAATCTTAAAAGCCCTGCAAGGGCCAAAACCTGGAGATACACACATAAGTTGGCCCAGCGCGCGCCAAGAGGATTTTATAATCCGCCCATGCATGCACATATCTCCCGACGCACACACACAAGGCAAAAGTTTCTAAAAAGGGGTGGAGTGTGAGCTAGGTGGGGCACGGCTAAGAAACGGGGACACAAATACTTGTCTCCTTGTGCACGCCGGGGTCGCCTGCTGCGTAAATTTACTTCTGCTATGGATGGCATGTAATTTTTAAAACAAATAAACCATCTTGGCTAATCAGCAGGGTTTTAAGGGTCAGGCTAATGGGGGGAGGGGAGGCTATTAAATTAGAGGGGTTTGCAAGTCATATCCCTTACCTGGTAATGGCATCAGTGTGCCTCCCTTATAAAATTCCACTTACGCGGTAGAAGTGGCATTTTGTGCCCATGCACACATCCATTTCAAATTGTGTGCATGTGTACATGCATCCTGACTATTTTATAACATGCATGCATATACGTGTGCATGTTATATAATGGATGCATGTCTGGACACAAGCCGGCAAAGGCACACACGTGCACCCACATGCCAGTATTAATGTCACTGTCACTGTGCACAAACACGTATAGCTGCTGTCCAAGCTTTTCAAGAGCAGCTTCATGCAGCTGGACTGTTACCTGCTGGATATCCAGCAGGTTTTATCACTACAGTCTGCTGTGTTGTTTGTGCACCAGCACCTGCAGCTTTCCAGGCCATGACAGGGCAGAGGGGGGAGGGGGATTAATCAATTTTCAAACTGTCCACATTAGTGCAAAGTCTGCACATACTTTTTACCTGTGGTCTTTGAACCAATTTTCAAAGGGAAATTACATGAGGGTTTTCACTTGAAAAACGGCAGCAGGTATAAAGCATGCATAGTCACTTGCACCTGAACTTTGCTTTTAAAGTGGAGTTGGAGTGGATTATACATGTGGAGAGACTCATATCTGTGCAAATATTTTATTTTTTGAAATACTTGAACTACTGGAATATAATGCTAAGTTTTGACTAGCTGGAATGCAGAAGGAATTAATTTGCAGTTTTTTTCATGCAAAGTGACTGGAAAATGGCAGAACGCCTGGTGTTATGACAGAAATTATCCCTCCTGAAGGGTTTTTACAGTACCTCCCAAATTCATTTCTGATTATTTACTCCATCCTCACACCAGTTTAGCTGAGGATCAGACTTAATCCAAACGCATTTGTCATTTCACGATTTGCCTTTAAAAGCTGTTACCATAACTTCCCATAATACTGAATCTGACAACTGCTCTCCGTGGATTTTGTAGCCAGACAAAAAACCGTGCAGCTGAAGTTGCTGGCATGGAACAGTACCATGACTTTCAAATGCTCTTCATGCGCCTCCAGGGATGCAGGATTAAAGATTAGTTCAGGAGGTTTGATTACTAGGCGAAGATTTCCCAGTGGATTTTAAGTATTAAATGTCCAGAAAAATGTTCTTCCCCTACCCTCACTGTCCCAACACGTGCACACATACACACACACATTTATTGAAGATCAATTAAAAATAGCTAAATGCACACACGAAATACATGAGTATACTGCCTCTGAAGATTGAAAATACAAAAAAGAAAAAAAGGCTGAATGGATACCGAATAATGGAATTAATTTTAATAAAGATCTACATAACCGTATCCTAAGCCTACTAAAAAGCTGGAAGAAGCTTAAAGTGAAATCAATTTAAGATTTGTTAGTTGTCATTTTGTTCAATGTTATGACACCTAAGTATATCATCATGTCTGACTTTAGTTGTTTAGGGAAAAGAGAGAGTACATATAGTGAACAACTCTGTATATCTTATGTATTTACACTGGAAAATCATAGCTCAGAAATGCGTATTCTTTTTCTAACAAAGGAAAATGTGGGAAACTAGCCCTTTGCTTGACAGTGAAACAAAATGTTTCCATTCTGCCTATGACCTTATCATCAGATATACAACAAAAGCACAAATTAACTGATTTGCTTGTTTACATGTTTCCTATGACATTTCAAAGTGAAATCAGCAGGAGATTGTACTTGCACATTATTTTCCAATGAAGCACTGAGTGTCTTTGGAGAGTATGCAGTAGTATAATTTAGACTGCCTCAAATGAATACAAGTCAATGAATGTCCTTACAGCTCAGTATCTGCCTTAGGTTAAAATATATTCATGCACAAACAACGGACAGTGTTATGGCACTTTCTTCCTTCAGCACCATGGACAAGGCCCAGTCCTGTCAATAGGTGCCTATTAACCTTTGCAGAAAAATAATTGCAAAGAAAAAAAAAAAGTATTTACATTTACAAAAACCAATGTTAGGTAATTTAATTACTTTATTTAAGCTGTCAAAATTAAATTGCCATAAAAAAAACTATGAAAACAGTAAAACAGTATTGCAGAACTGATGAAGCTCAAAATTGTTTTCTATTTGCCATTTTATAAAATGTTGTCTCCATGTCTGAAAATACAGGCAAAATGAGGATTTTTGCTTTTATTAACTCCTTTATGAAACAAAGGTTTTTGGTTTCATACAGTATGTTTCCTGCAAACCCTATCCCTAACTGTTTCTGTAAGCAAAGACAATAGCAAAGTTCAGCCACCTTCAGCCTCAAAAAAGGCAGTAATGAGCACTTGATGCCGCAAAACAAGCAAAGAGAGAAAGGAAATTAAGCAAACTACAGATGAAAGGGGGTCAGTTCTGGAAGGCTGAGGGGTGAATTTTCAAAATGTTGCACATGTAAAAATTAGCATATATGCATGTAAGTAGCCCATACTCAAGCATTCAGGAGGTCGCTCCCGGACCCCCGCTGGACTTTTGGCAAGTCTTATGGGGGTCAGGAGGGTCCCCCAAGACTTGCCAAAAGCCCCTGGTGGTCCAGCAGGGGTCTGGGAGTGATCTCCTGTACTCGGGCCATCGGCTGCCAGTAATCAAAATGGTGCCGATAGCCTTTGCCCTTACTATGTCACAGGGGCTACCGGTGCCATTGGTCAGCCCCTGTCACATGGTAGGAGCACAAGTTGGTGCCGGCCATCCAGTGCTCCTACCATGTGACAGGATCCGGCCAATGGCACGGATACCCTGTCACATGGTAAGGGCAAAGGGCCATCAGCGCCATTTTGATTAGTGGCAGCCGACGGCCCGGGAGCCGGAGGACGGCCTGGAGCGGGAGATCGCTCCCGGGACCCCCACTGGACCACCAGGTACCTGTAAAAAGATTTGGGGGAGGGTGGGTCGGGAGGGTGGGGGAAGCTAAGGGGTTACTTTTAAAGGGTTGGGGTGGGTTTAGGGTTTATTTTTGTGTGCCATTTTTCCCACCCACCCCCAAAACGATAAAGGGAGCCCCCACGATCAATATCATGGGATTTTCCTATCGTTTTGGGGGAGCCCCTGATTTCTGACGATTTTGAAAATATCGACAATATTTTCAATCGTCCGAAGCCCGATTCACATCCCTAGTTGCTAATAGTGCTGTTGACTGCAAACTATCCAAATTTCCTGAATCTCAAAGTTCATCTAGAGGCATAAATTTGGGGATGTCTGGGCTGCAATTGCTAGACGTTTGACATACATTACACCCCGAGGAATCAGACTTCATATTTTTAGTTTAGTTTAAACAGTTTTTTTATTGAGCATAAATACAAAAACAGCATTAAGGCAAACAGCCAGGGGGGCCTACACACTTGCACCCCCCTGGTTAACAACACCCAACAACTTCTCACCCGCCCAACTGTTATTCCCAACTTGATTATCTTTTCGTGTCAGACTGGGAATTTTACTATTTCTGCTCATGTTCCAGTCTCAATTGTGTTAAATCTGGGGAGTGTGCAGCAGTCAGCTTTTGGGTGGTGAATGGATCCTGGCTTGCTGCATGACAAAAAAAACTTTGAAATATCTAATAGAAGAATGGGAGAGTTATCTTACATTTAATAGTCACTAGGATGTATCTCCCATTCTTCCAGGGGAGGCCGATAAAGCCATATTGCGGGATATAATAATTACATATGTTGCCAAATGGAATAAACAAAGTTGAAGAGACAGCGCCTCTCTCCAGTTTATTACCGTTGGAGAAAAAGCAGCATATTAAAGCCTATTGGGGGAGTGGAAGCAGATGTTAGATGATATACGAATTCGGCTTAATTCTTTGCTGCATCAATGTGCACTTAAATCATTGCAATGTCATAAATTTCAACTCTATAAATATGGCAACAGAGTTAATAAAATTATGGCTCACCTAATTAGAGGAGCAAATCCATAAAGGTGCTATTATAGGGATAAAGAATGAACAAGGTGGCTTTGCCACTAATACAGAAGATATCTCAAAGCTGTTGCTCAATATTATAGCTCTCTATATGCTGAGAAGGTCGTAGATCAGGATATGTCTTTTTTGGGAATTTAAATCTTCCCTTCCTTACACCCGAGCAGATTGCTGTTTTGAATAGACTTGTTAGAGAAGCTGAGATTTTTGGGGTTATTCAAACTTTGCTTATGGGAAAATTGTCTGGTTTAGATGGCTTGGGTCCAACATTTTACATAATTTTGAAATCCCAGGTCTTAACCCATTACCATAAGTTTGTTTTGTTTGTTTTTTTAACTGTATTGATTTTTTTTCAGACATTAATCAGGCATTGATCTTAATCTTGCCAAAAAAGAAAAAAACCCTAGTGAATTGTAGGGATGTGCAAGCGGAAAGTATTTGTTGGATTCGGTTTTCGTCGGGACCCAAATACATTGCATTCGGTCAATGGGGGGGAAACCTGATCCGTCCATTAGTTGAATTCGGTATTCGTTTCCCATTAAAGTTGTAAAAAGAAAAAAAAACCCACCCCAACCCTTTAAATTTAATTAACTACAACCCCCCACCCCAAGACTTGCAAAGTCCCCTGTGGTCCAGCAGGGGTCCTGGAGCGATCTCCTGCACTCGCCCCATCAGCTGCCATTATTCAAAATGGCACTGATAGCCTTTGCCCTTAATACGTCACAGGGGCTACTGGTGCCATTGGTCGGCCCCTGTCACATGGTAGGAGCAATGGATGGCCGGCGCCATCTTGTGCTCCTACCATGTGACTGGGGCTGACCAATGGCACCGGTAGCCCTTGTGACATAGTAAGGGCAAAGGCTATCAGTGCCATTTTGAATACTGGCAGCCAACAGCGCAAGTGCAGGAGATCGCTCCAGGACCCCCGTTGGACCACCAGGGACTTTTGGAAAGTCTTGGGGGGGTCAGGAGGGTGGGGATTTTAGTTAGTTTTGTTTAAATTTGCTCCTTAAGACGGGGAAAAAATCGGTAATGATAAGTTGCATTTGTGGGGGTTCGCCATGCATTTCGCGGACCCATGAATGCAACGAATAGGGACCTATATGTTGCAGAATGTGCATTCGTTCAAAACGAATGCACACCCCTAGTGAATTGAGCACTTTTTGATCTATTTCCCTTGAACCTTGACACAATTATTAGCTTCCATTTTAGTAAAGCAGTTAAATGGATTGGTCCCTTACTTGTCTCCACAGACCAAACTGGTTTTGTGAAAGGTTGATACAGGATTAATAATATTTGTAAAGTTTTAGCAGTTTTGGCTTCACTGCAGGTAGGAAAAGCTGTTATTTTGAGTTTAGATGCAGAAAAAGCATTTGACAAGGTGATTTGGCAACATATGTTTTGGCTCCTAGAATTAACGAGTACTGAAGGCAACATTGTCCAGTGGATAAAGCAACTGTACCATCTTCTGACTGCCTGTTTATTAATAAATGGATGTGTTTCCCAACTGATATAGATCTTAGAGGCAGAACTCAAGAAGGGTGTCTGCTCTCCCCTTTATTGTTCATTCTCACTTTCAAGCGACTGGCTGTCCTTTGCAGGACTCAAAATCAACTTTGATAATTCCGAAGCTATTCCTTTGTATCTGAGTCTGCTGGAGGCTTGGCAGGGAGCATTTCCTCTTAGGTGGCCCACTGAATGCTTTAAATATTTAGGCATGTGGAAAGAGAGAGAGAGAGAGAGAGTCTGGGGAGGCACACAATATTCTACTTTTTATATCAATGTAAGAGGGATCATTCTAAACTTGGGGTGAGGTTTTGGTGGTGTGCTAGGTTTTGAGGGGCAGTTTTACATGCACAGAGGTACGGAACAGCACATTACACATCAGTGAAGCTTTGATGTGATTTGGAGTGAGGAAAGATATAAAAAGATGAGATTTGTACATGTACTCTCAACCTAGCTTGATACACTCTACCTAGCTGCTATCAGGCTAGATCAAGAGTACAATGTACAAATCTCATCCTTGTGTACCATTCATCACTCCAAATCACCAATGCTAACTGTGCTGTTCGTACCTCTAGGAGTCCATATTCAACAGCATTTAGCTGGATAACCTGTGAGTTATCCAGCCAAATGCAGACTTCTGAAAATTTTCACCACTTATCTAACTAAGGAGGTCATTTTCTATAGTTTTCACATGCAATAGCTAGATTGGGGTGGAGTCAGCTCCGGGAGGGGAGGAGTTGGGGTGGACACGGCAAAGACATTGCTGTCGGCGAAAAGGTAAGGCCCCTTATCGCCGTCAGTAACGCAGCCAATAGCACCACCTTTCACTTTGGCGCTGCCGGCTTTCGCTGGCCCGCCCTCCCTGCTCCCTGGTACCGCACGATTCACTAAGGCCTGCGATTTTAGAAAATCCAGGCCTAAATTTTAGCCGGAAAACTCATTTTCTGTCTAAAATTTAGCTGGATAATGTAGGTGCATTCCAGTGCAGAGTTATGTTAAACAGATATGTTTTCTGGCTAACTCCAATAGTCAGAGTTAACTGGATAACTTATCCGGCTTAACTGTTCATACCATATAGTCCTAAAGTTAGCCAACTATCTTTAAGTTAGCTGGATATGTTTATACAGATAACTTTGTAAGCCAGCCAGTGGCTGAATACTGACCCCATGATACACAGCACGTCAGTTTTCTACAGTGCAAGATGATGGCTGACAATGTAATAAATAATAAAATACTAATTATATAATCAAATACAATACTCTGATATAGTCCATCACAGATGGAAACCCTCATTTGCAGCGTACCTACAGCAAATCCATGTGTGCATGAAGTGATTAGCAAAACACAAGCTGATTGATTGAATTTAATGTGCACTCACGAACTTTACATTTTATCTTTGCTTGTAAGGAACAGAGTTAGGCGCTAATAACCATGACAGCAGGGCTTCCTCATTTTGCTGATTGCATTAGCTATGCTAGGTCATGCCCTCCAACTCTGGATTTATCATTTGTAGAAGAAATTGAGGCAAGGCTAGCTCTAATTTCACCAAAGCCAACCCTTATGGTCCAATCTGAGCGTTAAATGAATGCTATATTAGAACACACGTAACATTCAAGATGATTGATTCTTTTCTTCTATTTCTCTGTTATTTGTATGTTCTTTGCCATTATCACAATAAAAATGATTTTGGAGGAAAAAAAAGAACATATGTAACATTCAATCTTAAAACATCAGTTTGGCGAATGGAGCATCTGCACACTAGTCTAAAACAAGTGAAGCCAATTTAAAAAAACAAAAAAGCTAAAATTTCCTGCCATAAGAGTAGGAGCCATGACTACAGACAGCTGTGGTCTTTTTTTGGCTTGTGAAATTTAATACCACCAAAAGTACTGTTACCTCACTTAAGGATAGGATCTGAAGGTTGTAATATAATATTTCTGCGATGCCGTATAAATCATGACCGGTTCTGCTTAAAATAAAAATTATAATAATTCTTACACTTGGTTGTGGTTTGGTACAGCAAAGGTTAAACCATAAATGAAGTCATTTGCAACATTTTAGCAGAATGGCAGCTTGAGGTAGGGGTTCATGAAAAAAAAATTAATGCAAAACAGTGCATTTAATCTAATCTGTTCCCCAGTGAGAAAAGGCAGAAAAGGATCCAAGGATGCACTTAGAGAAGACATTTTAGCACATTTTATTATCTTATTTTTTTGATTGCTGATCTGACCTCTTTTGAAGGTTTGTAGCTACTTGAGGCACTTGCTGCTTGGAAATATGACATTCTGGAAAGATTTTACCCATAGCTTCTTCGGATGTATTGTTTCATAAATGTGTCCTTTGATTTATACCCTTTCCTTTTTTTTTTTTTTTTTTTTTTAACCATTTCTGGACACATCATTATCTCCTACCCACTGTCTTTTCTCCTCAAGGTACATGCTTAAAACTGGCTTTTGTGTGTGTAAAAAAGTGGGCATTTGAAAACTGCTGCAATATATGCCATTGAATTGTCCGTGGGTTTTGCTAGAGTTTGAACTTAATGTGGATAAATTACTTATACAAATCGCTAACCCCTTAGGGAGGGTAATTTAATAACAGCCTGCAAAGGGCTGCCATTTGTACACACAGGACTTTAGCCCTAATTCGTAAAGCGGACTTGTGCTTGTAAGTCTTCTTCAGAAATTAGCTGGGCAATGTGTATCTTTGCGCGGCACAGGCAAGTGTAAATGTCCATGGGAACATTGATGCGCATGCTTTTGAAAAACGAATCTATGCACATAAATGATCTGCCCGCCCCTACTCTGCCCCCAGGAATCGATCTCTGCAGGACACATGAAATTCACTTCTGTGCATACTTTTGTGTGCAGCTCCTGGGGTAACTTTCCAGCAGCCTATTTACACCAGCATTACGAGTTTTACCTGTATAAATGCTTTTGAAAATTACCTCCTAAAAATACATTATCAACATCCAGCAGGCACTGAAACCAGAGTTGAAAAGTCAAGAATGCAGGTAAGTGTTCTGGGGTTCATGGCGCCATCTGGTGCCTCTATTGACTAGTGCGATGAAAACGAGATGGTCATTTGTTCCAGAACAGGTGTTACTACCTCTTTAATAGCAATCTGTGAAAATGCCTCCTATATTTGCAATAAAGTATAACGAACTCTGAAATTCACCACTGACTCAGCAGATGGCTTGCACCTTTAAAAGAGCAGAACTCTCCTATATACGGGAAAATACTACAGGCCAAAATTTATTGAGCCCTTGCCCCCAAAATACAAAAAAACGAATAACTGGCCCCGGCGAGTGCCTACCGAATGAGCTGAGAATATATGCCGAAGGCACAAACAGGTGTAATCAAGAAGGGATTAAAATAAAACCCAGAGACAGGAATGACAGAAAATAGCATTAAATCAGATTGCTTAATAATTGATTAGCAGAATGTAGCCCGGCATCTGTACTGCAGTTAAGTGGGAGGGAGGGAGGGGAAAAAAAACCAGGGTTACCATGGAGAAAGGTCATTTTAAATGACAGGACTGTAGATTGTGATTTCACACGAATGTATCCACCTGGGGACTTCTACAAATAAACTGCTAGGTTCTGACAGAAAACAGGTGAGAAAAAAAGATCCACAGGAAGACTGCCAAATAATTCATAAAGATAAAAATACAGTAAAACCGCATGGCGAATCCAAAGTTTAGATCATGCAGCCCTAAGCATCGGTAGAGGCAGTTTGCAATTCTGAGCAATAGATGAAGGCTGATCAAAATAGAAAATATATCATTAAAAAGCAATTCTCCTCACCACTACATATTTTTTCACAAGAAGCCTTTATGTCAGGCATTTCTGCATAACTATTCATTATATTTCTCTAGAAAAATTCAGTGTATACTTCTGATTATGCCAGTGTTTCATTCAAAGTGTTTGCGTCAGAAACAGAAAGAAAGAAATTGCAATTAAATTGCTGGGTTTTTTTTTTCCAAATGCCATTTGAAAAACAAAAACAAAACGCTTTCCATCCCAGAAGCCTTTGTTGCCCCTGAGGACTGCAGGAGTCTTATCCATTAGATTTGGTGCCTAGCAGGGGGCCAACTTGGTCATGGGCAGCAGTCTTTCTCCCTTTCTATACAGGATCAAGCACATTACCTCCATGAAGTGCCCAGTCTCCCTGCACAATCGCTGAAGTAGAGCAACAGTGGACCAAATTAAAAGGCACTATAATAAAGGCAACAAACCTTTATGTAAATAAGGTGAATAAAGAGGAAAAGAAAATCAATATGGTTCTCCAAAAGGTTGACTGAAAAATTAAAAGCCAAAAGATTAGCATCGAAAAAAATACAAAGGAACTCAACAAGAGGAACACAAGGAAGAATATCTGGTGAAGCTGAAAGACGAGGAAAGAAATCAGGATGACGAAAGTTTGAGTAGAAGAAAGGATCACTAAAGAGGTAAAAAGGGATGACAAGATATTTTTTTAGCTATATCAGAGAAAGAAGGAAGACTAGAGGTGGTATTGTAAGACTGAAAGGAGACAAAGGACAATGTGTAGAGAAAGATAAGGAAAAAGCAGAAATATTAAACCAATACTTCAGCTCAGTGTTCACCAAAGAAGACCATAGAAGAGGACTGTTAGTTGTAGGCAAAAGCATGGATGGGAATGAAGTAGATACCACCCTATTTATAGAAGAGAGTGGTGGGATGGAACTAGCAAAACAAAGTGGACAAGGCCATGGGGCCTGATGAGATACATCCCAGGATACTAGGGGAGCTCAGAAAGGTTCTGTTGGGTCCGTTGAAAGATTTTCGTGATAAATCCTTAGAAACGAGAGTGGTGCTTTAAGATTGGGGGATGGTGGTGGTGGTTCTGCTTCACAAATGTGGGAGCAGAGAGGAAACCGGACTCTACAGGCTGGTAAGCCTTTCCTCGGTGGAGGGAAAATTAATGGAAATGCAGTTGAAGGAAAGGATAGTGAACTATCTACAATCCAATGGGTCACAAGATCCAAGTCAACATGTTTTTTTTTACTAGAGAAAGAGCATGTCCAATAAATGTGATTGATTTCTTTGATTGGGCAACTAGATAATTCAATCAAGGAAGAGCACTCGATGTGATTTATCTGGATTTCAGCAAAATTCTCAATGCAGTCTCATACAGAAGGCTCGTGAACAAAATGAGTAGCCTAGAAATGGATCCCAAGGTAGCATAATGGATTATAAACTGGTTGACTGACAGACGACAGTAAATGGAACCTATTCTGATGCGGAGTGATAAGCAGAATGCCTCAAGGATTGGTTCTGGGGCCAGTTTTGTTCAAGAGCTTTGTGAGAGACATATCAAAAGGGTTAGAAGAAAGCTGTTATTTTCTGGGATTTATCTAGGAGAGTAGTGGGTGGATCCTTGGGCTGGTGGCAGATGACCACACCCCTGGGCGAAGATCCCGAGAGGGACCACCGGTCAGGCTCAAAGTTAGGAGACAAACACACACTAGTTCTTTTATTTAAACAGTATACTGAACCACCAGAGATGGCAGTAGTGAGCTGGTAAGCCCGGCTGGGCTGAAGTCCCTCAGATACTGGAACAGCGATCCCTGGAGGCTGAGCTGAAGAGATACTGAGATATAGTGAGTAGGCAGGGTATGCAGATGGTAACACTCACACAACGTCCCAATGAAGCCCAGGAGCTGGAAAGTATAGGCCCTCAAGGAGCGAGTACCTGGTTCCAGGGAAAGCTCAGAGAGAAAGATGGTAACTCACTGATGTAGCTGATAAAGTTGGTAGTGAAGTCTTCCAGGCAGAGGAGTATACGAAGCAAGTCTGGATCAGGGCCCTCGAGGAGTGATTACCGGTTCCAGACTGTTACCTGAAAAAACAAAGAGAGAGTGAGGCCCCCGAGGAGCGGGTACCTCTGATAAGTCCAAGGAGGCAGAGTAGCTTAGGTAGAGTAACCCCTTGCTAACCCGATGTGTTAGCAAATTCTGAGACCTTAAATATCCATCACGGGTGACGTCATCTTCGAGGGACGCCCCCGAGGTTCGCGCCAATGCCGATACTTCAATCAGGGCCGCACCGTGCGTGCGCCTCTAGGCCTCCAGGAAACATGGTGGTTACAGCATCGAGCCGGTCCGGGAACGCCCGAGGACAAGTGGCAGGAGAATGCCGCGGCAGCCAATCTTCCTGCGGACAGAGAGGGAGGCACCAGAGAGGTAAGGAGGGCGGAGAGAGGGCGTCGGGCACTGACGGACACAACAAAAGGTTTATTTTGCAGATTACACTAAGATCTGCAACAGAGTGGACATGCCTGAAGGAGTGGAGAGAATAAAAAGTAATCTAAGAAAGCTTGAGGAGTAATCAAAGGTTTGGCAGCTGGGATTCAATGCCAAAAAGGGAATAATCTTGCATTTGAGGTACAGAAATCCAAAGGAGCTATATGTCATGGGGGCGTGAGAGACTGATGTGCTCAGATAGGTAAAGAGACCTTGGGATGATAGAGTCAGAGGATCTGAAAGCAGCAAAGCAATGTGATAAAGTAGTGGCTAAGGCCAGAATAATGCTGAGCTGCATTGAAAGAGACATAACCAGCAGAAAAAAGGAGGTGATATTGCCTTTGTACAAGTCATTGGTGAGGCCTCATCGGGGGTACTATTCAGTTCTGGAGACCGTATCTCAAAAAGGATAGAGACAGGATGGAAGTGTTCCAAAGAAAGACAATCAAAATGGTGTGGGGTCTGCAACAAAAGCCTTATAAGATGAGACTGAAGGTCCTAAATATGTATATCTGGAGGAGAGAAGGGGCAGGGGGATATGATACAGACATTCACACACTTGATGGGTACTTTTCCAATGGAAGGAAAGCTGGAGAACTAGGGGTCATATTAATATAAAGCTTTAAGAGGGTAGACTCAGGAAATATTTCTTCATGGAAAGCATAGTGGAAGAATAGAATACCCTCCCAGAAGAGGTAGTTAAAACGAGAACTCAAAATATTTTAAGATAGACTTAGAGGATACCTAGTGGCTAAAGGATAGGAATGAAGAGAAGGGGTAACCTGCATGGGGCGACAGTTACTACCATAAGAAAATTCCTGGGCAGACTGGATGGACCATGAGGGTCTTTTTGTGCAGTCATTTGGTCTCCGTACGCCATGTCAAACAGAACTCCTCTCTCGTTTCACTCGCATAGGTTTCTTCAAAAGATTACTGTAAATAGGAAGCAGTTCCCTGGAATATCCTAGTTTGATGGCTTTCTAGTCATTGCAAGGCTGTGCGCCTTCTAATAACAGCTTTAGGCACTGGAAAAGTAATCTAATCAGGGATGCAGAAAGCATTTAAAGTAGCAACAAAACAGATAGTAAATGTCAGTAAACAAATAAATAGACCAGGGACAACTTCAAAGCCATTTCCTGCAGCTAAAAATGTAATAGCAATATAGAAAAATTATTTTTTTTAAATTGTAAGGTATCTTCTAATACAGATGTCTTCTTTTCTGAAGTCTAATATTAATATTGCAATTTCAGCACCAAGGATGGATGAACTATTTTAACGGCGCAGCATGTCTGCTGTCAATTTTGTAATGCTTCCTGAGTAATCTGTTCCTTAGGTTGAACTTTAACAACCCTGTCCTGTTAATTTCTTCATATTTCAGTGTGAGGTAGTAGTTGCAAGTTATGAACACTCTGGATCTAGCCATTGTCTGCCATTTTCATTGCTGACCCACAGAAATATAAAGCCAATCACTATTATAATTGCTTTTATGGTAACATATCAGCTTAAAAATAGTCGTTTATGGAAAAGAAAATCCGGACCCAAATGAAAGCAAACTCACTTTTCCTGATGTATCCTGAATAAAGCTAATTAACACCTTCTGTTCCCCCCCATCCTCTCATCCAAGCTGCCTGCTTCCCCATTATATTCAGGGAGTCAATCAACTACATTTGTGGTTTGGTTTTAGTTGGGATTCAGCTGCAACTGAAGTTGTTCCAGTTTGATCCTGGGTCAGGCTAATAAAAGAGTTCGGTAACTGGTTCTGCATACATGAACCAATTGGTTCAGATGAGAAAATGAAAATATAAGGCCCCTTATAATGATCATTTACAATGGTGGGGTACAGCATTCTAATAGCATCAGCTTTAAGTGCTCAGAAGCCATGCAGGAAACAAAAACATTTCTAAGTACTTAATAATCAATCTGAAGAAGTTGATATTCAATAGGGGTGCAAATCCATTTGAAATAAATGGGCAATCGAACCAAAGATGGCCATTCTAATTGTTTTTCCAAATTTTCAATTACATACAAGAATATAACTTAAGTAATACAGAAACAAATGTATATAGAAGAAAAAACATTACACCAATACATACAAAACATTAGTCCTCAAATCTCATAAGTGGCAAAGAAAAAATATATATATAAAGCAGGACTCAAGGAGCTGTAAAGAAAAGACTTCACATAGAAAGGGTCTGAGTGTAATAACAGCATCATAAAGATTCAACTTTTGATCAAGAAAAAAACAAAACTGTTTCAGCTGTAAAACATTGATATCTTATTCCTGCATACTTGACAATACCTTTGCATGGATATCTAAAAAGGAAAGAAGCTTCCTAAACCAACACTTCCTGACGCATGGTCAAGAATAATTTCCTCTTATTCTACCTAGATTTAGATACATCCGGGTATATCCAAATTTTATTTTCCTATCTCCAAAAAACCCAATCTGGACATCTCAGACCCTGCCAACTACAGACCAATCTCCAACCTCCCCTTCATTGCCAAAATCCTGGGAAAAAACTGTCAAACAGCTCTCTGAATATCTAGAACACCACAACGTTCTAAATCCGGCCCAACACGGTTTCAGAAAACTCCTCAGCACAGAGACACTCCTCACCACTTCATGCTCAAAGGCCTGGACAAGAACACTTCATACCTCCTGATACTCCTTGACATCTCTGCCACATTCGATACCATCAACCACAACACACTGCTAACCAGATTAAAAGAAATTGGTCTATGTGACACCATACTTAAATGGTTTGACTCATCTCTAGCAGATCCTAGTCAGTAAAAATAGAATCATCTCAGTCCAAACAGATCTCTCTACCACATGGCGTACCCCAAGGATCATCCCTCTCCTCCACCCAGTTTAACATCTACATGCTCCCTCTCTGCAACCTTCTTTCCAAAAAAGGCCTTACCTATTACTTATATGCAGATGACCTACAGATTCTGCTCCCCCTCAAAAACATTCTAAAAACCTGGGACACCCACCTGTTGGATATAACTCAACTCCTTGCTCAGCTGTCACTCTCACTCAACCACAAAAAAACTGAAATCCTACACATCACCAACAACGCCACCCGCAACCTTCAGCATCAAAGCACAACATTCCGGAACCAACTACTGACACCTTCAGCAAGAAACTCGGATTCACCCTGGATCCAGAAATCAACTTCAAAATGCACATCAACACCACCATCAAAGATGGATTCTTCAAACTCCAGACCCTCAAAAGACTCAAGCCACTCCTCTTCCCACACGACTACAGAACAGTCCTCCAGACTTTACTCTTCTCAAAGCTAGACTACTGCAACTCCCTTCTGCTTGGCCTCCCGGCTGCCACAATCAGACCACTACAGCTACTTCAAAATGCAGCAGCCAGATCCCTCACAAACAGAAAGAAGTTGGACCACATCACTATAATCCTCAAGGACCTACACTGGCTACCCATCAACTTCCGAATACAACACAAGGTCCTATCACTCATCCATAAGTCTCTCCGCAACAACAAATTAAATTTGTTAAGCACACCCCTACGATTCCACACACCGAAACGAAACCTCCGATCCTCTAACACTGGTCTTCTCCACATCCCCACACCAAAAGAAGCACATCTATCCTCAACAAGAGAACGTGCACTTGTCCATAGCCGGACCCTCACTTTGGAACAACCTTCCAGCACAACTCAGATCAGAACCCTCAACACAGATCTTTAAAAAACTCCTAAAAACTTGGCTCTTCCGCCAAGCCTTCCCCCAATGATCCTATCCCCCCCCACCACCTTTCCTTGCAGTACCACACGTCCCGTCCGACCCTTGTCACACACAGTCTCTGACTCCATGTTATCCCATGACGCATGGCAAATGCATAAATAAATAACTAAATAAATAAATGAAACCCCTTTAACATATTTTTTAACCATGAAGGTCGGTATAGAAAAAAAAAGTTAAATAAATAAATAAATAAATATTCCTCGGCACACAACCCTAGGGCATATTTACAGAGCCCTTGTATATAATCCTCGACATACTACCCTGGTGTATAACCTTTGTATATAGTCCCCTTGTTACATAACGACTGTATATTAAAACCAACACTTGAACTAACCTCCCTCTAAGTAACCAACTAAATATGGCCCTTAGTGACCTTGAGCAAGTCACTTTGCCCTCCATCACCTCAGGTACAAAACTTAGATTGTAAGCCCTCTGGGGATAGGGAAATACCCACAGTACCTGAATGTAAATCGATGTGATATCTCTGATCGAATGTCGGTATATAAAAAATAATAAATAAATAATACAATACCTGAGATTTATGAAAGAATAATTTCAACACCATATTAAGTTCTTGTTCAAAAACAAGAGAAACCAAAAGAGTACCCCCCCTTCTCAATTCCTGATACTGAGCATCCAGACTGCACATTTTCAAGAATTGGGGGGGGGGGGGGGGTTTCTCACTGTTTCCGCTAACCTTCTTCCTTTTGGCATGAAGAAAGCTTTGTGGATATCCTGGGTATTTCAGAAATTAATATTCCTCCTTTTGAACAAAGTACTTTTTAAAAGTGTCCAGGGGAGCAAAAAACAGGAATCTTTGGAAAATTAAGAAACCTTAAAATTTGAGTGCCTAGTATGTTCTCCAGTTTAGTTTTCCCGTGGACAATATTTTTATCTTGAATTAAAGACCAATTCAAATGTTAAATGCCCTGGATATCTGTGGACATAATTTCCAGTTTATCTTTCAGAGCAGTTATTTCTTCAGATTGAGATCTGCCCTTCTCAGCTACTCCTCTAACTAGGAGAACTATATCAGAGGCACAATTTGATATGGCATAGTCCACCCATAAATTAGCTAGGTTTACCTCTGGGGGCTTAATCAATGGTGGCAGTGGCTTCCTCGACAATTGGAAGTTAATCCAACTGGAGCTAAAAGAAGATGCCAACACCGGCTGATTTTCTCCCTCTCAAAGCAACTGTTGTGATGGCTCCTTCCTGCAGACTTTCCATCCAGGTCTCATTCCCCTCTGCACGAATTGTCCCAATGCCACAAGCAAAAACCCCGGGACTGTAGGCTGTATCGGAAATTGACACTCAGGAGGAGAAAGGGTCATATCACCACCCTGGGAGTCCCAATCACCTCCAGATGAGGCTCTGGGTGCATCCTTCCTCCCTGGCTCGTCAGACCCATGGCTCTCCAGCAAATCCAATGTCTGCTGACCAGGTAATTGATAGACTGATTCAGATGGGGGAACACTCTCAGTCTACCTTTCTTTTGCCCTCCAAAACAGAAAGTACAATTCTGGTTGCCGAAGCTCAAAAAAAGATATAGTTGCGATGGAGAAGGTACAGAGAAGGGCAACCAAAATGATAAAGGGGATGGAACAGCTCCCCTATGAGGAAAGGCTGATGAGGTTAGGGCTGTTCAGCTTGGAGAAGAGACGGCTGAGGGGGGATATGATAGAGGTCTTTAAGATCATGGAGAGGTCTTGAATGAGTAGATGTGATTCGGTTATTTACACTTTCGAATAATAGAAGGACTAGGGGGCATTCCATGAAGTTAACAAGTAGCACATTTAAGTCTAATCGGAGAAAATTCTTTTTCACTCAACGCACAATAAAGCTCTGGAATTTGTTGCCAGAGAATATGATTAGTGCAGTTGGTGTAGCTGGGTTCAAAAAAGGTTTGGATAAGTTCTTGGAGGAGAAGTCCATTAACGGCTATTAATCAAGTTTACTTAGGGAATAGCCACTCCTATTAATTGCATCAGTAGCATGGGATCTTCTTAGTGTTTGGGTAATTGCCAGGTTCTTGTGGCCTGGTTTGGCCTCTGTTCGAAACAGGATGCTGGGCTTGATGGACCCTTGCTCTGACCCAGCATGGCAATTTCTTATGTTCTTATGTTGCAGAGAGATGCAATACCGCCATCTTGGACTCCTCAGATGGCCATTTTCAGTTTGGTTTGTTTCCACTGAATCAAATCTCTACTGGGCTCGAAAAAATCTGAAAATGTTTGAGTTTCCCATTTTGGCAATAGTGCATGCTATTGGAAAACTGCATATACTATTTGCCAAGAAATATTTTTAAAATTCATGCACTGAACCACAATAAATACATTTTAAAAATTAAATAAGCAAGCAGCATACAAAAAAAAAAAGCAAAACAGCTGGCTCAACCTTGTCCCCTGCCACAATAGATATGGTCCATGTGCAAAAGGGGTAGGAGTGATCTCTATTTGCTCTGCCCCACTAGTTCCACTTTGAAAATGTACAAATTAACAGCATTTGTACAAGAGAGCATGGGGGAAAACAAAATACCCCAACCAGATCTCTAGCTTTTAAAGGGTCCACACCTGTAATAGGAGATTGGAAATATCAAGTAAGAACCGTGGAAGAAAGGTCGGCAGGTACATGTTCTTATATCTTATGTGCTATCTGCCCTCTATCTCTCACTCTATAACAGGGTAACATCAAGCTAGGGCGAGATAACATAGTACAAAATGTCATCTTTGTGAGACTTTCCTCACTCCAAATCTTCACCGAGGTGTACTGTGTGTTGTTCGTACTCACTCTGCATGGAAAACTGTTCCCTAAACCACCAACACCTCGCGCTATTAACTGGCCCCTTCCCAAAATTTGCAATAGTGCTATTAATGCCATGACCCTATTAGTTCTCCACACTCCCTTTTTTTGTAACCATATCCATGTAAGTGCACTATTTAATTCTATGTATTATTTATCTGCTGTATTATCTGTAGGCATATAGCAATGCCTATGTATGAGGATTATTTATTCAGTCCCCCATCTAGAAGGCCTTGGATGCATGGACTTTCCTGCTATTTCAGCTTATATAATTTGTTGTACCCTGCCTTGGGTGAATTCTTTTTTTAAAAAGGTGAGTAATAAACCATAATCAATCAAATAAATAAAATAAGGTATAGAGGAGCAGAAAGGGTGGACCAAGTATTATTCTTCTGCTGACATCTTCCACATTTCTGTATAAAATGTAGTGCCTGCTGGAGTTTTTTGTTTAAGTTGTTGTGCAGCCAAGTTAAAATTCTTATTTTAAAAGTGTTAGTATATAGCAGCTAACTGCTCCATATGGTTCTGACAACTGTGATCACAGCTTGCTGTCCCTTACCACTTACTGAATTCCTCTGGAGACAAAGGGCAAGTGTCAGGTTCAGAGCTCAGATCAGTGCCTTGGAAACTCTTAGTTCTGAGACGTCCTCAGTAAGCTATCCAGCCACCTCACCAGAGCCTTCTTCAGCTCTGCCTGTGCTGCTACTTTATTGGTTGTCCAAGAACCAATCCTGACTGGACAGACTATATTACTTCCAGTTCAACACTGGCTTCCTGCTGGTACAGTGAGGTGATCCTGTTCTAGAAGCTTTATACCTTGGTTTATTCCAGCTTGTTCCTGCCTTGAACTTTGTCCTTTTTTTCTGTTCATCTCCAGCTCTTGTCTGTTCCTGCATTTTTCCTGGTTTCTGTACCATCTCTTCAAACTTCTAAATGTGGCCAAGGCATATTTGATTATTATGACTACTCATTTTTGGAGCTACGTTTGGTCATCCTCACTTTTCTATTCCTAACCAGAACGGTGATAGACAAATGCCAAAGGCCACAGGGTTGTTCTGTCATTTTCCAGCCTTTGTGAAACTGATTTACGTCTTATTTTAGAAGGTATTATTGAGAGAGAGAGAGATTTGATGACCTTCGGAGTGAGGAAACTCACCCCAAGATGAGATTTGTGCAAGGTTCTCTCCACCTAGGTTGATGGACTCTCTACCTGGGTAGCATCAAGACAGGTGGAGAGAACCTTGCACAAATCTCATCTTGGGGTGAGTTTCCTCTCCGTAGGTCATCAAATCTTCACAAGAGACCACTGTTCTGTTCATACGTCTCACTTTGAATGTCAAAGTGGCCCCTAACCCCCTACACTAATACCTAAACCTCACCTAGAGTTACTAGGTGGGCCTCCCATACGGATACAAATACCTGTCTAGGGAGAGGACATTATGGCTTGTCTGTCTGTCTCCCCTGAATGCAGGACATACATCAGGCCTGGCACTTATCACAAAGTCTGAAAATGTTATCATAATTTGCACTAACTTAGCTCTTCACATAGGTAATTAGCACAAATTGCAATAAACTGTATATTAGCATAAAACACACCCCTTTTGCTATCGCGTGCGATACTTATCGCATTTTGATAAATCCAGGCCTAAGGCGCTGTGCGCTACATCAGCGCTTGGCATAGGTATTACCACAACGTGATAGTCTCTCTCTCTCTGCTGCTTGGTTCTTCCTTGTCTGGGCTCTCCAGGAGAAGTGTAACCTGCCACCCCCTCCCACTCCTCTCTTGCTAGCCCTGCTAGGACTGCATGCTAGCAGGAGGGACGGGATTCACCTTATTCACAACACTGCAGGGGTAAGTTCTCCACTTTACAACATTTCTAGTATCAATTTAAAAGGAGGAGCCTGAAAAGCAAATGAAACAATTAAAGAAAAGATTGAAATGCTTTTCATTTATTTATATTTACACAAAGCTGCCTGCAACCATCCACCAACTGGGATAAACTGGCCCTCTTTCCAGTCCAACCGTAGTGCTGTGCATCTTGTGCCACTTTCTCCTCTCCTCCTAAAAGGGTTACTACCATTTTGTCTGCAAAAAGCCTTCTATGAGGCTTCCGGGCATTTCCGTCTCATTCTCGCGGCCTCCTTTTATAGCCCCCACCCCTCCCCCCCAAGTCGGAACTAAAGCTCCAACAAATGCTGCTTTGTTTTATTCGTGCGTGGAGCCGCTCATGTGAAACGCAGGCAATTATTCGATTGGTTTTATTGTCATTCAAATGGAGGACGTCTCCCTGCTGGGTGCTGTGTTTAATGAAGACGGGCTGCAATCGCATTTTGAGAACACTTCCATCTCGGAGCCTTGGACCTGAGCAGGTTTTACAGCAGGGAAGTGGTTGCAGGGAAGGCTCGTTTTATTTCAGGCACGCCACCGCTTCCAGCTCTGCTCATTTTGTATTAAAATCCATGGCCGTGTAGACCTGTTCTTTTAAATTTTATAGAAAACCTTTGAGTAGTTTGAAGAAATATAAAAAAAAAAAAAAAAAAAAAAAAGTTACTCACCCTTTCCTCCTACACAGGCAGATACAGTAAAGTGGGGCCGCGGTGACCCCGCTCCTAACCCGCTTTCTACTCACTTTCCGGCCGCGTTAGCCCTTCCTGCAATACACTATCCTCTTTAACCCATCCTTACCGCCTCTTTAAATCCCTGGATAACCCCTTCCGCACGCGGCATGTATATTAAATGTAAACGATCGAATTAGCTATTCCCTCCCATACAGTAACGTGCGCCCCTACTATCACTATTTTACCCTGCCGTTTTGCCGCGCATTTAACCTGCTAACTTACCGCCTACCCTTACCCCTGCGTTAGAGGCAGGGGTAATGGTAGACGGCAAACTTTCCCCCAAAAGAAAACCTCTAAAAACCTAAAATCCCCTCCTCCCGAAGCGACTCGACATTACTTTTTGTTGTTTTCTTACTTTTTGTTGCTTTCAGCTCCTTCCCTTCTCTGCCGTCCTCCGGAGGGGCAGCCGGCGGTGAAAGCGGCTTGCAGCGTTCCCTCGCGACCATGTGCAGCGTCTTTTGGGAGGAACCGGAGTCCTAGCACCTCCAGCGCCCTGGAGGAAAAATCCTCCCCCCCCTCCTCTGAGAACCCAGCTGGGGTTGAGAGGCGCGAGTACTGAGTGAATCCCCTTCCCCAGGGCAGTGCGCCCCCGACAGGGGCTGCAAGGTTGTGAGGGAAGCGAAGCGTACTTTCATTGGCCTGAGCACCCGTCAATTTGGGCGCTCCAGCCAATGAAAGCACATAGACGGGCGTGCGTGACGCCAGGAAAAATAGTGGAAAGTGTTCTAAACATCAAAATCACAGAACATATAGAAAGACATGGTTTAATGGAACAAAGTCAGCATGGCTTTACCCAGGGCAAGTCTTGCCTCACAAATCTGCTTCACTTTTTTGAAGGAGTTAATAAACATGTGGATAAAGGTGAACCGGTAGATATAGTGTCCTTGGATTTTCAGAAGGCGTTTGACAAAGTTCCTCATGAGAGGCTTCTAGGAAAAGTAAAAAGTCATGGGATAGGTGGCGATGTCCTTTCGTGGATTGCAAACTGGCTAAAAGACAGGAAACAGAGAGTAGGATTAAATGGGCAATTTTCTCAGTGGAAGAGAGTGGACAGTGGAGTGCCTCAGGGATCTGTATTGGGCCCTTACTGTTCAATATATTTATAAATGATCTGGAAAGAAATACGACGAGTGAGATAATCAAATTTGCAGATGACACAAAATTGTTCAGAGTAGTTAAATCACAAGCAGATTGTGATAAATTGCAGGAAGACCTTGTGAGACTGGAAAATTGGGCATCCAAATGGCAGATGAAATTTAATGTGGATAAGTGCAAGGTGATGCATATAGGGAAAAATAACCCATGCTATAATTACACAATGTTGGGTTCCATATTAGGTGCTACAACCCAAGAAAGAGATCTAGGTGTCATAGTGGACAACACATTGAAATAGTCGGTGCAGTGTGCTGCAGCAGTCAAAAAAGCAAACAGAATGTTGGGAATTATTAGAAAAGGAATGATGAATAAAACGGAAAATGTCATAATGCCTCTGTATCGCTCCATGGTGAGACCGCACCTTGAATACTGTGTACAATTCTGGTCACCGCATCTCAAAAAAGATATAATTGCGATGGAGAAGGTACAGAGAAGGGCTACCAAAATGATAAAGGGAATGGAACAACTCCCCTATGAGGAAAAACTAAAGAGGTTAGGACTTTTCAGCTTGGAGAAGAGACGACTGAGGGGGGATATGATAGAGGTGTTTAAAATCATGAGAGGTCTAGAACGGGTAGATGTGAATCGGTTTTTTACTCTTTCGGATAGTAGAAAGACTAGGGGGCACTCCATGAAGTTAGCATGGGGCACATTTAAAACTAATCGGAGAAAGTTCTTTTTTACTCAACGCAAATTAAACTCTGGAATTTGTTGCCAGAGAATGTGGTTCGTGCAGTTAGTATAGCTGTGTTTAAAAAAGGATTGGATAAGTTCTTGGAGGAGAAGTCCATTACCTGCTATTAAGTTCACTTAGAGAATAGCCACTGCCATTAGCAATGGTTACATGGAATAGACTTAGTTTTTGGGTACTTGCCAGGTTCTTGTGGCCTTGGTTGGCCACTGTTGGAAACAGGATGCTGGGCTTGATGGACCCTTGGTCTGACCCAGTATGGCATTTTCTTATGTTCTTATGTGCTATTTTCACCAATATAAAGTATGCAGAATTTTCAAATTTTTTTTTTGCACAGAATTCCCCCAGGAGTACATTGTGATATTATTGCTTTGCTCTATGGCAGGTCTAACTTATCCGATTAAATTAACTGGATAAGTACGAATATCAGCATTTATCCAGCTAAGTTAACCAGATAAGTAGTGCCATCCTGATTAGCCACTGTCTGCTCACTAGATAGCCAGTTAACTACTTAGTCATGTAAGTGACTTATCTGGCTAAATGGCACCTGCTGAATCTAGCTGAATATTCAGCAGTCACCACATAAATTGCTACTTATCCGGCTAGGTAACAGAATATTGGCCTCAAACTATACATAAGACACAGCTTGATAATCAACAAATATTCTGCCAAAAAAAAAAATACAAATATATCATAAAGCTTCCTCAATCTATCAAAGAAATGTTTTTCTGTCAGAGGTACAGGTTAAACCAAAATGCTTAGACATTGTGAGCCAAAGGAATAATTACAAATTAAAAAAAAAAAAAATTCCTTTTAATATAGGTTTAACATGATTTCAGTGGTTTTTAAACATTCTGAAAAATGCATGGGTTCTGGGAGAGAGTTACACAAAATGGGGGCGGCAACACAGAAAACCCCTCTCTTGTCTCGGAAAGCCACGCCTGGTTTGGAGCTGGTACATCCAGAAGAGCTCTCTGCAAAGACCTAAGCGCTCTTGTGGGGTTGTTCATTTAGCCGGGGCAATGAGTTGGCATAAACCAACTTATGGACCAAATTGCAATTCTGAATAGAACTTAATTTATTGCAGACCTCGAAGAACAACATGACCGAACTGATTTCATGTGATGAAGAAATGTTAACTTCCAATTAATCCAACCCCCCCCCCCCCCCCCAGACTCTTTACACAGAGGAGGATTGGGAATATAACATTGTCAATGGTAATGGAGGAGGATAAGCATGCAGATGTATAACAATTAATTTCAATTTAGCAACATTAAAAGCTAGTCTGTTAAAAAAAAAAAAATCATTGCTTAATAGTGGACAGATCTCAATTAGCTTCACTGTATCGGACCAACTGGATTGAACATTGATAAAAAAAATTTTTATATCATCCATGTAGATCCTATAATCGCTCACAAAGCCCTGCCATGATCTTTGAAATGGGTTAAAGTAAATATTGAAAAGTGGAGCAGATAATGCAGAGCCTTGGGAGGCTCTGGTGGAGCGAGAGGACCATTGAGGATGTTTGCTGGCAATTCTTACCTGGCGAGTGTTCAGTAAATATGAGTGGAACCAATTCAAAAAGACAACAGAGGTACCACATTCTCTTAAATGTTATAAGACAATGTGGTTATCTAAGGCGTCAAAAGCGGACGATATATACCAACAGAAGAAGCACGAAACTCTTGCCACAGTTCAGGTCCTTTCCAAAGATATCCAGCAGTTAATAGGAATCTGTAGAACTTGGGATCATGATATAAAATTCCAGGGGGAAGACAGAGAACCAAGATCAGAAAATATTTTTTCACAGAAAGTGTGAGGGATGCCTGTAATACCCTCCCAAAAGAGGTGGTGAAGATGAAGTTGGTAATGGAATTCAAAAGGGCATGGGATAAACATTGCAGATCCCTAAAGGCTAGAGAGGGGAAATGAAGAAATAGGGTAACCTATTTAATTTTAGGGTAATATTTCTGATTGAGAGTAATCTGCACAGACTATGTATGATAGGCATGGATTAATATGCTATGGTAAAACTATGCATGGCCATCAGTGGGTTTCACTATCCTCCATTATCTGGTAGTTTAATACAGTAGTTCTTTCGGGAAGATCTCTTGTCTGAGAATTAGTTTGCTTGCAGGGGATCACATAAGAGGTGAGTGAATGGACAGTAATCAACTTGAAGCCTAATGCCTGTAACCAAACTGGATAGTATTTTGAAGAAAAAAATGTCCTCCGTAGGTATCGCAATTGAACCATGTGGCATTACAGTAATTCTCTTAACTTTGGTTTAATCAACAAATCATGAGGGGGTTTCACATAGAACGATGTCAATGGGAAACACTGTCCATGAAAACTCATTGGATAGATGGAATCATGTGTCCCTGCAATATGTATATTATAAAATATGTTTGCTCCTATCAGTGTTTTTCTAGTGACACAATGATTAATGAGGAGACTGCAGTGGGCAATGGCTTCCAGAACTGAAACTCCACAGCATATTAAATACTTCTTGAACCCCCGAGGCAGGCACAGACAGAACTGAAATGCAACTGCATCGTTCAGTAAGAACTGATCTGAGAATGCTGGAAAGCAGTGAAAACCAGCAAGAGAATACCAAATGGGCAGTCGTAATTGACGATGAAATGCAATAAGCGTAGCAGTGCCGGCTTTTTTAAACTAACATTACTCAAAAGCGGGTTTCAGTGACCACCCCTACCTCTACGCACCTGTCACAGATAGATTTTCTGGTGCAATTATTATTTGTAACGCTTGCAAGGAAGTGAACCTTTGGTGTTATGGTGCAATTGGTGCTGCCTAGCAAGCAAGCCCACTAGGCCTACATCAACAGCTGGCAGAGAAGCCCTGTGACAGGATCGGCTGGAGCTCCGCCTATATCAGCCACCTCCCCTGCAGGTTGAGACCTTGGATTCTGGAAGCCAGCAAATCTTGGGTGGGTCCCTAGTGCAATCCAGATACGAGAATCCAAGTCCAGGTGACGGTCAGGGCAGGCAGCAGACAAGGCTAGGTCGGGTACAGACAGCGATTAGCAAAGGTCAGGGTCAGAATCCAGGAAGTCAAACCAAACCAAGGGGAACAGGATGAGACAAGAAGCAAGGCAACAACTAGGCACAGATAAGGCAAGGGTACAGGGAAGAAGGGACAAGAATTCAGGCACGAGATGCAGGAAACTAGCAACATGCACTGGGACACAAGGCACTCCAGGGGACCTGCTGCCTTAAATAGAGGGAGTTCTCTGATGTCATCCAAAGGCAACCCTGGCATTTTCCTGCTGCAGCCCTTTTAGGGCTGCGGCCACCCCACACACATGGGTAAAGGGGAGATGCCCAAGTCCGCCAGCATCTGAAGAGGGTGTGCCGCTCCCAGCAGCGTCATTTGTTGGCAGCATCCTCAACATGTGAGACCCAGGCTGGTGCTGGGGTGAGAGATGGCTCGTGGGGCCTTCCCGCGAGCCACCAATACAGTATTATTTGCTAGATGAATTACATTTATATGCAAAAAAACAAGTTATAAAACCTTTTGAAAGATAAGGGGGCGATGATTTATAATGCCAAAAATGGCACAAGGAGACCAGTACAGTGCCATTTCTTCCTTCCTCCTTTATCTGATAGCTCTGTGTGAACTTGCCTTCTTGCAGACTGCACAATGCTAAATCTAGATTTTCTATAGGGGATGGTATTCTAGTAACTGAACTCACAGGAAAGTGCTGCCTGCCATATCTGGGGTCCAAAAGGATTCCCCCCCGGGCTGCAGAACTGGATATGGATTTCTATTTATACCCCACACCCTCCAAATCGTTTGGGGTGGGTTACAATCTGACATACACAGTAATAAAATCAGAGCAAGCAGTTTATAATCAAGCAAAACAAAGCGAGAAAGATACCAAGGTGACGGTGGTATCCAAAACAGCTAGCCTCACATTACAATAACAATAATGACTGAACAGAGCAGTAAAAAGAGAAAGCTAAGCTGAAATTCTTGCTTAAATAAAAAAAAAAAAAAAAAAGTTTAATGGCCACAAACATTTTTGCTTCAGTGATATTCTGAAGTGTGAAGGGTAAGGAATCCCATAAAAGTGATCCAGCACCGGAAAGGATGCTCTCATGAGCGTGCAGTGTGTTTATTTTCTCACCTTCCTCTGGGTTGCCACGTACAGACAGTTGCAAGGCAAGGCAGAGGGTTAGACTCACTGTGTCTCTGATCTTCTTTCCACCTGTCTAATCATCAAGTTATTTCCCAATTTAATATAACATGCTGACTTCATACAAATGAGCATAGTTGTGTTGACCCACACCTATTTATCATCTACCTGTCAGTTGTGACAAAGACCATAGATCTTATTGCTTTATGCAATCTGCACATGCCCTGGGGGAAAAAAAAGAAAAGCGCATACATGCACAGTAATAAGAGTGGTGATAACTGGTGTGGGGGACCGCATACTCCAGATAAGGTCTAACCTATGATTTCTACAGAGGTACTACCACTTCCTACCTACCCGTAAGACCTCTCCAAAGCAAACCATGGTCTGTGCCCCACCCCCCAGCTTAGGAACTTTGCTGTCAGGACCGAACTGGAGGGGGAAGAGGGTCATAAATGGGGAAAAGACAAATCTTGATACTTGGAAGGAAGATTCATCATAATACTGAAAGCCCTGGAAGCCCAGATATGAGCAGCAGTGAAGCTGCTTGGCTGTAAGAATAAGCCAATATATTGAAAATCTTGCTATAACAGATGAGGGCTTGTTTCAGAGAGTGACCATCAAAGTGCTTGAGGCTTTCCTGAAACCGGAGCTGCCCTAGTCAGCACTGGACTTTATAAAGCGGTCACAATTTTTTCGTCTGGACTGATACGGAAGAACAGTTAAATTTATTTCATAACTGGCTAAACATCTCTAATCTGTTTTTGAAATTTACAACGACATATCAAGAGCGGCTGCCATTTTTAGATATATTGATCAGCAAGGATCAACATGGCTTACACACTACATTATACAGAGAAATAATTTTTTTACGCTTTGACAGCCATCACTCACGTCTGTTTAAAGGTTTGCAGGTTGGTGAATTTTTCCGTATTCAGCGTTTATGTTCAGCTAAGAATGATTTTTTTGATCAAGCATCTGCTTTGAAAATGCAATTTTCAGAAAGGGGATATCCTGATCATACCATCAACCATGCATTTAAGAGAGCCACGTTTTCAACCCGGGCACAATTACTTCAATATAAAACTAAATCTGCAGAAACTAATTTGATTTGTGTCCTTCAACACACTGTCTTAACTCAAAGAATAAGAAAAGTTATCAAACAATTGGCATGTATTGAGCCCTCGAATATTCAAGGATCCCCCTATGTTCGCCTATTCCAGAGGCATCAACATCAAACAGCAAGTAGTCAGAGCAGCATTAACAGAACCACTTACCCGTGCTAACTTCGGCCAGGTCGTATGTGGGAAATGTTCTTTTTGTTCGCAAGCATACACAGGCACTCAATGGCATGATCCATGCAGAGGCTTTAAAATCACTAATAAGCATGATGCCAACTGCGAGACAGTTTATGTGGTATATGCATTGCCGTGCCCAGGCCTGAAAATCTACATGGGCCGCACTAAACGTAAAATTCGTGTCCGATTAATTGAACATAGGAGCCGCATAAACATCTTAAAGCTCCCACCGTGCAGCACTGCATTGCCAAAGGACATTTCTTTGAAGATTTCAAATGGTTGATACTCTAACATGTTCCTTTTAATCAGCGTGGAGGTGATCGATCATCCTTACTCAATTATAAAGAGAACCAGTGGATCTACCGTCTGCAAACATTAGAACCTACAGAATTAAATGATAAAGTTGAATGGTTTACATTAATCTGACTTGCAGAGTTCACGTCACTTCCGGTTGTCAATCACGCCAGGTTTGGCGGTTCTTTTCCCTTTAAGAACGGTGTTCTAACCCAGCGTTCGCTATCGGTATCATGGCACCTTAAAGCGATAGGTAGCTCACAGCACCTTCATCGTAAGTAACAGAATAGCGACAGTCTCTACCCTGACCATAGACTGTTCCACATATGAGATTCGCACTCATTGTGTTTTAGCGCTGAGCAAGTTCACTTTACAGCACTTAACACGCAGGATCTGACTGACCATGTAAGTGCCTTCCATCAATGTTTGCCTTAAAATGTTCAGTAGGGCTACTCTAACAAATGTCCATTCTTTATCGATAAATTAGACTGGGCCACACATGCGAATCTTTTCCCTATGAGTGCCAGATGATTATGAAGTCCAGTGCTGACTAGGGCAGCTCCGGTTTCAGGAAAGCCTCAAGCACTTTGATGGTCACTCTCTGAAACAAGCCCTCATCTGTTATTATAGCAAGGTTTTCAATATATTGGCTTTTGCAAAAGATTCATGCTATTGGGGTATTTTGAACTTTATGGCTGTAAGAATAAGCCTAATAGCTAATAAATAATGGCATACATCTTGAGTATTATTCTGCATCAGTTCTGCTTCCTCTGAAGTTTATGCAAACTGATTTTTCTCAATAAAATGGATTTTCGATTGTGGTTGATGGGCACTAATCATGATGTTCACTCCTAACAGTTGAAACTTGACACTAGTACTGTTATACAGAAAACTGACTGTACGTATGCATTAGATGCAGTAATATAAGCAGGCTATATGCTTTACAGATACGTAAGGTTGTCACCTGAGCCAGCTCCAATTTTGCCCCATTCCATCTATGGATTTAGTTCCTTCTCTAAGAAAGACTGGTCCACAGATGCAATGGAGAAAAACCAGAACTGGATCAGCATGTCTGGATTAACTCTACTTATGGCACGCACAAGCAAAAAAGTGATTCTTTAGTCACTGGATAAATTTACTAAACTTCTGTAGAAGAATTTCTCAGCTCTATCACTTTCCTAAGATCAGGACCTCAGCACTCTGCTTCTTATGGGCTGGGCTTCCCAACCCAAGATCATAGAATGTTAGTTGCCCATATGTTGGGGCTGGCCCGAGTTAAGTGTTACTAGCAGGAGACTTGGGTTTCATTTATTAGCTTCACTTCTGGTCAGCTGGACGTGGGGATCCTGTAGAGGTGGCACTCACATCCCAGTGGGGAAAAAGTCCCAACTACTTGCTACAGCAGTAAAAAGTAATAAAAACTTTCAAGTAGTTTAAAGCAAAAAGCCTGAGAGGGAGTCAGAAGGGTAAAATGAGGGATCAAGAAGGTCAAGGAAATAGCAGAAAAGCTAGATGAATTTTGTCTTTACATAAAAGGATTTTGGGGGTCATACAAGGGTTAAATGCAGAATTGAGTGAAATGTATTTGTTTAACAAACTTTCAATTTATATCTGATAATCCTCAAATCAGCTGATTTTCATTTTATACAGGGGGGGGGGGGAGTGCTTTTCATGTTACATACTGAAGTAACTCCATTGAGGACGTAATCTTTAAAAGGACGTCTCAGGTCACAGCTTACTCTAATCAAGATCATGGAGGGGTAGCCCTTCAGGAATGCTGAGAACAAATGGGATTCATTTGTTTTGATGTATGAATTGTTTATCTATGATGAAATTTCTATGCTGTTACGCAGTATTAAATCTGGTAATGTGGATTAATCAAGCTAATCCTATCATGTATACTCCATTCACAGATTTCTAAGTTACTGATGATGTGAATACAGTATGCAGTTTCAGCCCCTGAAGCAGGAGCCATTGAAACATAGTACAATGTCAGATGAATCTTCAAAGTGAAGTAATAACTTTCTATTATTGTGCACTTAAAACTTATTTGCAATACAAAAAAATGCCATAAAAACCAAAAAATTGACTGTCAGCATTATGGACCAATGATTATACAAGACCTGGTTAAGATGTACGGAACTTTTAAAATTTTTCCTCAACATGGGTGTTATGAAGGTCCATTTCATTACTGCACAAAATATTACAAAGAAGGAATGTTTAAAATGTGTTGCATGCTTCTACTTTGCCGGGATCATACCCACACCAGAAAAACATTTTTATGTTGATGCTGAGTGACTAGATGGAATCACTGTGAAAATGAAGTGCTTAATAATTCAAATTTATAGACTAAAGAACAAATCACCAGGACCAGATGCTATTCCCCCCCATAATTCTGAAGGAATTCAAAAATGAAACTGCAGACCTGTTGCTAGTAATTTTCAACCTATCATTTAAAAACAGAAGTGATACCAAAAGACTGGTAGAGCCAGACGGTGTCAGTCAAAATTGTCAAAGCTATTCTTTAAAACAAAAAGTTACTGACCAAATAGACATGGTTTAATGGTGGGGGAAGGAAGTCATTGATTTTGCAAAAGGATGTTTTTCTTTACCAGTTTACTAGATTTTTTTCAGGGTGTAAAACATGCAAAGGCAAGCCAGTTGACATAATGTATTTGGATTTTCAGATGGCATTTAACAAAATCCTTCATGAAACTCCTTGGGAAATTGGGAAGTCATGGGATAAGAAGCAGTGGATACAAGAAAGGAAACAGAGGACAGGGCTAAATAGTCAATTTTCCAAATGGAGAAAGGTGATCAATGGAGTGCCTCAAGGGTCTGTATTGAGACTTGTGCTATTTAGCATATTCATAAATAATCGAGAGAAACAAATGACGAGCGAGACAACCAAATTTACAACAAAATTGTTTTGAGTCATTAAAACAGCAGTGGATTCTGAAGAACTGCAAAAGCATCTTGTGAGACTAGGAAACTGGGCTTTTAAATGACAGTGCAATTTAATGTAGGGAAAAATAATCCCACTTACAGGTACCCAGGAAAGTCCTTATGAAAAATACCTTGAAGTCTTTAGCTCGGTGTGCAGCAGCCATCATAACATTAGAAATTGCCAGGCTGAGTCAGACCAAGAATCCATCAAGCCCAGTATCCTATTTCCAACAATGGCCAATCCATGCTACAAATACCTGGCAAGCACCCAAACACCAAGTAGATCCCATGCTACTGATGCCAGTAATAGCAGTGGATATTCCCTAAGGCAACTTGATTTATAGCAGTTAGACATCTCCTTCAAGAACTAACCAAAACTTTTTTTTAAACCCAGCTACACTAACTACATCCTCTGGCAACAAATTCCAGAGCTTAATTGTGGGTCAAGTGAAAAAGAATTCTGATTAGTTTGAAATGTGCTACTTGCTAACTTCATGGAGTACCTCCTAGTCCTATTATCCGAAAGAGTAAATAACTGATTCACATCTACTCGTTCAAGACCTCTCATGATCTTAAACACCTCTATCATATCCCCCCCTCAGCCATCTCTTCTCCAAGCTGAACAGCCCTAACCTCTTCAGCCTTTCCTCATAGGGGAGCTGTTCCATCCCCTTTATCATTTTGGTTGCCCTTCTCTGTACCTTCTCCATCGCAACTATATCTTTGAGATATGTGGTGACCAGAATTTTACACAGTACTCAAGGTGCGGTCTCACCATGGAGCGATACAGAGGCATTATTTCATTTTCTGTTTTAGTCAGTCACTTTTCCCTTCCTAATAATTCCTAACATTGTTTGCTTTTTTGACTGCCACAGCACACTGAGCTGATTTCAATGTATCAACTGATGCCTAGATCTTTTTCCCAGGTGGTAGCTCCTAATATGGAACCTAACATCGTGTAACTACAGCTAGGGTTATTTTTCCCTATATGCAACACCTTGCACTTGTCCACATTAAATTTCATCTGCCATTTGGATGCCCAATCTTCCAGTTTTGCAAGGTGGTCCTGCAATTTATCACAATCCACTTGTGATTTAACTCCTCTGAATAATTTCTATCTGCAAATTTGACTACCTCACTCATTGTATTCCTTTCCAGATCATTTAATATATTGAAAAGCACGGTCCAAGTTCAGATCCCTGAGGCACCACTGTTTACCTTTTTCCAATGAGAAAATGGACCATTTAAGCCTACTCTCTGTTTCCTGTCTTTTAACCAGTTTGTAATATACAAAAGGACACTGTTCCCCATCCCATGACTTTAGTTTTTAGAAGCCTATGAGGGACTTTGTAAAATATCTTCTTAAAATCCAAATACATCTACCGGTTCACCCTTATCCATATGTTTATTAACCCCTTCAAAAAAATGAAGGGGATTTGTGAGGCAAGACTTGCTTTGGGTTAATCCATGCTGACTGTGTCCCATTAAACCAGGTCTTTCTATATGTTCTGTGATTTTGATCTTTAGAATAGTTTCCACTATTTCCCCCCACCCCAACACTGAAGCCAGGCTCACCCCTGGAACCCTTTTTAAATATCGGGGTTACAATGGCCTCCCTCCAGTCTTCAGGTACAATGGATTATTTATTAACAGTCAAATAGAATGTTAGGAATTATTTGGAAAGGAAGAGAACAAAACTGAGAATATGATACTGCCTTTGCATACATCCATGGTGAGACCATACCTTGAGTTGTGTGCATTTCTGGTCACCGCATCTCAGAAAAACATGCCAGAGAAGGGTGACAAGAACGATGGGATGGAAGAGCTCCCTTATGGATTAGGACTCTTTAGCCTGGAAGAGAGACACCTGAAAGGGGATAAGATTGAAATGTATAAAATCATGAGTGGGGTGGCATGGGTAAGTAGGGTCCAGTTATTTACCCTTTCAAACACTAGGACTAGGGGGACACTCCATGAAACTAGTAACCGGCAGATTTTTTAAAAAATCAAGCTATGGAATCTGTTGCAACACACACAATGGGGTTAAACAGAGGATTGGACAAGTTCCTGATGGAAACGTCCACAGGTATTAGCCAGGTAGACTTGGAAAAGTCAGTGCTTATCCCTTGAAGTGAGATCCAAATAGTTGATGTATATTGTAATGTGACAGGTGCTGGTGACCTGGATGGGTTACTTTCAAAGACAGAATGCTAGGTTCGATGGACCTTGGTCTGACCCAGAATGCCACTTATGTTATATTTACTGTACAATGGTGACTCAGTCTGACTCAGGGTGCCCCATGCATCAGGCTGGTTCTGGAGGGCGCTACAACTTTACCCCCTTGGCCAAGGCTGTAGCTGCAGTGACTGGGCTAGAAGGGCAAAGTGCTGAATTTACGAAACACGGAAAGGCTCAGGTCAGTTGCAAATGAAAGTTCATGGCACCATTACCCCAGTAAGGGGTCAGCTTTGAATCAACTGGAAGTGCAAACTGAGTCTATTATTGAACAATGTAACCGTAAAATATTGGCATCGCTTGGATAACTTAGAAAACCATCAAACCTATTTCGTGCCTAAATGTAAACCGTTGTGATGGTGCACTACTAAACGACGGTACAGAAAAGTTTTTAAATAAATAAAGACTGGCAGACCAAAAAAAAAATAATTTAAAAATGTACCAGATGTCAAAACAGACAGGCTGAATCGGAATTCATTCATGAGAGAGAAAACAAAGTTCTGTATAGGCAGAAATAAAGCAGTTGGGCTGCAGGCTGGAACCGTGCTTACTGGGATGCTTAGGGATGGCAGCAGCTGGAGAAAAAAAACAAAAAAAAAAACTTCTGCCAGATCCATAGAAAAACCAAAAAAATAAACCTGACTTACAATAATACTTTGCTGCTTGAATGTGGAGGCAGCAGCCTGAATCAGGTCGATACAGTAACGTTGAGTTAAAGATTCCCGGTCTGTAACGTGCTGGGAGCGCACAATACAGACGAGTAAGGCCATCCAGCGATGCAGTCTCCAGTTTCACGCGTCCTTAGCGCTTCCTAAACCCTTTCCGCACCCGGCATGTAAATGAACGAAAAAGCTGTATAATGAAGGAATTAGCTATTCCCCTGCGATACTGTAACGGGCGCTGATATTATCTCCTCCCTAACCCGCTGTTCTGCCGCGGCCTTAACCTGTTAGTTTACCGCCTCCCCCTAGTAGGAGTTAGTGTAGTGTAGTGTAGGGTAAAAACATTGCTTACCCGCCCTGGTCCCGTCCGGTCTCCTGCAGCCCCGTCCGGTCCCCTCCTCCCGAAGCAAAAAAAAAACAAACGAAAAAGTAGCAAGGCTCGGGCCTGCTATGGTAAGTGTAAAAAGTGTTAAAAACAAAAAACCTGTGTGTTATATAAAAAAATAAAACAATTTTAAATACCTGTCGGAGGGCCGTGGGTCCAGGCGGCCGGTGGGCGGCGGGCAGCCATCAGCGGCATCCGGTAGTCCCTTCTCCCTTCCTCCCTCCCTCCCCTGCCTGGATGAGCACCAAAATCGCACGGGCGGGTCGGCAGCGGGGGGGGGGGGGCGGGTCGGCAGCGGGGGGGCGGCAGCAGGATCTGGGAGCGGCGGGTAGGCAGCAGCGGGGTCCGGGGGGGCAGCGGCAGCAGGATCCAGGGGCGGCAGCGAGATCCGGGGAGCGAGTAGTGGCAGCGTGTTCGATCGGGCAGGCAGGTAGGTGGCAAAATAAAGATGGCCGCCTGCACGGGAAAATCGTGCAATTGGCCGCTGAAGACGTGACGTCACGACGTTTGGCGTCACGGGGTGTGACTTCCTGGTCCTGGTCACTTCCTGGTGCCTGTCATTTCAAATGACAGGTACCAGCGCACCCAGGTTACTGTATAGGCGCTGTTACAGCACCTATACAGTAAAATGGGTTGCGCGGGCATAACCCTTCCCTAACGCTTCACAGCCGCGGCATGCATTTGCATGCGATTAGAGGAGAGTATCGGGGAGTTAGTGAAGAGAACTGTGCGTGCGGGGAGGAAGGGTGCGCCTGACACTGCCGCACTGTTTTTACCGCGGCCTTACTGTATCGAGCCGCTTCCTAAGGATCACCTAATTTTGCTATGGGTCCCTTTACAGATTACACTTACAGGGTGTGCTCAGGTGATCCTCTTACCTTTCTCCAAAAACTGGGGGGGGAACGTGCACATAAATGGTTCCAATGCTATACATTTACACATGCGATCAAATAATGTAAAAACCAAATATAATCCAACTGTCTGGGGAAAATATCCCCTAAAAACCAGAGGTTCCCAAACCTGTCCTGGAGGACCCCCCACAGCCAGTCACAGGGTTTCAGGATATCCGCAATGAACATAGCATGCGCATTTTTTCTCACGCTTATTCGTGGCGGACATCCTGGAAAGCTCACTAGCTGGGGCTCTCCAGGACAGGTTTGGGAACCTCTGCCCTAAAACAAAAGGAGTCCCTATTTTGTAAACTGCCTGCAGGAGGGCTGCCATGACAACACCTTCCAGTAGCCTGAAGGCTAGCGTAGTGGAAAGTTTGGTCCAGGGGAGGTCTATCGCACTCATCCTCATTTTTTAAATAATCTAATTTTTTAGGTGTTCATTTTTATCAATGCTAGAGGAAGTCCTATGTCTACATTTTTTTTTTTGTTGGGGGAGGGGAGCACATAATATTGAACCAGCTCTCACTGTATACTGGGTGGTGCAGAGTTTGATTTAATTTCAGCACACAAGGAAACGCTGTAGGGAATACTGCACTCTTATAACTTGAGTCATGCCACACTTTGCGAGGGTCAACCGGACATCGGCCCTCCCCACCAAGCTGTCAAATGCTGCCTATATCCAGAGATTGCCCTATACGGGCTGAAGCAATGCAAGACCTAAGACAAAATATCCATGGAAACACAGACTTGGCACAGCTTTTGTACAGCCAAGACAACAGCTGGCTTATTCCTTGGGGTGTACCAGATGCAAATCTGAAATCTGTCCCCTGGCAGCGGTGCATGCAAAGATGGATCGGCGTCTAGGTAAATATAAAAGCCAGCACAGAGCTCAGAGGTTAGAAAAACCTGATCCTCTCATGACACTGGGTAGGAGATGTGGGTGGACAGCTCCCAGAGCCAGAACAAACCCCACACCATTTTTTCAGCAGGAAGAGCACGTATTATTGGAAAAAACAACAATTCAGGTCTCAGGATTTATTAGCCATGCCTGTCAGGAAGGGAAGGGAGAAGGGAGGGATGGGGCAGAGGGTCAGAAAATAAATGCATCCATTTATGTAATTAGTTGTTTAATTAAAATGAACATCTCCAGCAAGCAACAGCTGTGCATTGAGAAAGCAACGGAAATACTGAATAATCACATCTCCTCTAACTCGCCCACAAATTCAGAATTTCATCAGGCCGAGTGCGGAGTGCCAGATTTCATCAATATAAGGGTGATAGTTTGCTGAATATTCCCAGAAATCTCTTCAGGACAACTCAACTGATAGGGTTTTGGTTTTTTTTTTTTATATATATATAGATAAATGCATTTAAAGTACCAGCCACAGTTATCACCACCAGCCTACCAAGATTGTATGGTGTTACATGTTAACGACTGTGCCGTACATAGAGCACAAATTAGGCTCTGAATGAAAGAGATGAGAGCCATTATCTGGGCTGCAGGTCAGGAAGTGTGCAGGTGCTATCCCTCATCCACAAGCATATGCATTGGATTTAAAAAAAAAAAATGCAGATCTTTCATGCAACAAATCTACAAACTCAGAGCATCCATGCATTACATGGTGCAGTATTTAAATCAGTTTATCATAAAGTCCAGTGCAAGTAGATACTGAAGTTACACAGTATGCCTATGAAAGCAGTACTGCAATATTTGTATGCGCACACAGTAGATGGCTTACATTCTTGACGGATGATTTTGTTCTTTGCTTCAAATCTTTTGGCGATCCCATGTTTAGACTCTGCCAGACTCAGCCCTTACACCGACGGCACCACCCGAATACAAATTCTCTCCTTTGCCAGAGCAATCCCATTTACAATCAGATAAAAGCAAGCAGCTTAATAAAGGAACATGTGCTTTATGGGGGGTGTGGGAGCAAATGGATGCACTTTTTTTTTTTTTTTTTACACTGCAGCCTCAACAGTATTTGAGTCTACCCGTGTCGGTGGAAATTGCAATACAACTTCACAATTAAAAAAACAAAGGCACACTTCCAGCAGGGCAAGCAGGAAGCCATTTGTTGCTCTAAATTCTCTGCAGACTTTCGTCTTCTCTTTCCTGCCTGGGAACGATACTTTCTTGCCACTGCCTGGAACCTCTGGCAAAAGTGCTTTCGACGTCGTTTGCCAGAGGTAACAGTTACATTTTGAATTACAGTTTTGAAGGAACCCAGGGATGTTTTGATTAACAGGTGATAACCAGGGAAGAATGTGGAGCAGTTTCCTTGGGTCATCTTTGTTAAGAATACGTCTCATCTGGTAGTCCTTATTATGAATAATGCCTAACTTGGGCCATTGGGGTTTTTTTTACATTAAAACACAACCTTTTTACTGCTGGAAAAAAATTACAGCCTCGCACAAAAATGTTTAGTAACTATTGGTCTTGCTATGTATTTTTTTTTTAGTATTATTACTATATCGGTTTATCTATGATCCGCCTGGAATTCAGTGTGGACTCCATTTTAAATAAATAAAAACGCATAAGAAACAGGCAAAATGTCTTGGCGCTCAGCTGTCCAGTTGCCCATGCACGACGGTAAATAGCAGGCTTGCATTGCCGGCACAAACGGTGGTCGAGGTAGGAGTGTAGCACCAAGCCAGCCCACCCCCCCCCCCGTCTCCTCTAGACGCGCACTGCAGTGCTCGCCCAAGCCCCCCCCCCCCCCCGTACCTGTCGTAACTCCATCGGCTGTAAGACCAGGTCCGGTTGGTCCCGACGCTCTCCATCCTCCAGCTCGCAGGGCACTGCTGCTGCTGGGATCGGCCACCGAGAGGGGGGGGCAAGGACACCTGCCTCTGAGCAAGCCTTTCCCAGCTTGCAAGACGCTACCGAAATTACAGGCACGGAGAGGGACGTGGTGGGGGCTCAGCGCCTAAGGGATGTACCATGTTCTTTCCAAGAGAAGGGGGGAGGGGGAGGGTCTCCCCCCATCTCCTGGCCGTGGGCACGGTAAACAGCTAAAACAAAAAAAAAAACCAAAGACAAAAAATAAAAAAAAATAAAAAAAATTCAGCCTGCAGCCAATAATGAAGCAAGACAAGGCAGAAGCTGACATCGCATCTGCAACTTCAAAGCTGCATCCTGCAGATTCCTTGAGCATGCAAGCAATTAAAAGGGGACAGGCACCTCCCGCTAAAATACGGTTTCTTTTTTTTTTTTTTTTATTATTTATTCTTGTTTCCACAGATACAGCTCCATCTTTTACATCACTCGCCTTCTGTCCAATAAGCTAATCCCTGGGTCTTTCAAACCTTATCCCTTTGGAAAGACAGTAATTAAATCCTCTGTGTTCAGACACAGTAAACTCCTCTTAAACCCTGCAAAAGGTTATCTGAACAGACACTCTCTGCACCCCACCCTTGTCAGAAGAAAAGATAGCTGGTTAAACACCCAATGTGGGCAGTGTAAAGGCTGCGTTGGCCCCCCCTCCCACCCCCGCCTCCCACTTCCAACATACGGCGCAATTGCAATGACGTCATTCGAAAAGCAGATTTTATTGGTTGGATAAAATTGGCCGCAGCCCATAAGCATTGACTAAACGGCAATTAGCAAGCATAACTATAACATCATTGTAACTATACACAACTGCATAACTGATCATAACAAATTTAGTGACTAGCGATGGCCCCCCCACGCTTCTAAAAGTTGAAGGTATGAAAATCAGCTGAGGCGGGTGCACACCCCTTGGCCGTATAAGCCGCGGAGTTGTCCTTTGACCCCTGGCCGTTGAAGCCATAGCGTCCGTCGACCCGACCGTGGAAGTCGGGAACGTTTGTTCTAATCGCCTCAGCATCTCTTGCTTCTTCCCTCTCGGCCGTTGAAGCGTCGAGGGACTGCGCCGGCTCTGCTAGGCCGCTTGCCCAGTCCGAACCACCTGTTGGACTCTCCTAAATGCCGGGGGGGGGGGGGGGGGTTTGTTGCTTGTGCCAGTCACCATGCCGCTACGCAACGCCAAGGGCTGCGACAGGGCCAGAAGATCTGGCCCTCTATACTGGTTCTATCTGTCCTAATGAGAAAAACGGGAAGGTGGGAGGGAATGAAGCAGCTCTGCACAGGACGAAAAGGAGGGGCTGCCCGTGCTGGCTCTCCCTTTTCTACTCCCTTCCCTCCGCCCCTTCCCCCCCCCCCCCCCTCTTAGCCCTGCCTACCTTGCCTTACCCGCCCCATTGTGCCCTGCTCCCTAATGGAGTCGCAGGGCTCCCAATGTGGGCAGTGTAAAGGCTGCATTGGCCCCCTCCCACCCCCGCCTCCCACTTCCAACATACGGCGCAATTGCAATGACTTCATTCGAAAAGCAGATTTTATTGGTTGGATAAAATTGGCAGCAGCCCATAAGCATTGAATAAACGGCAATTAGCAAGCATAACTATAACATCATTGTAACTATACACAACTGCATAACTGATCATAACAAATTTAGTGACTAGCGATGGCCCCCCCACGCTTCTAAAAGTTGAAGGTATGAAAATCAGCTGAGGCGGGTGCACACCCCTTGGCCGTATAAGCTGCGGAGTTATCCTTTGACCCCTGGCCGTTGAAGCCATAGCGTCCGTCGACCCGACCGTGGAAGTCGGGAACGTTTGTTCTAATCGCCTCGCCTCAGCATCTCTTGCTTCTTCCCTCTCGGCCGTTGAAGTGTCGAGGGACTGCTGTTAGGCCGCTTGCCCAGTCCAAACCGCCTGTTGGACTCTCCTAAATGAGGGGGGGGGGGGTTGTTGCTTGTGCCAGTCACCATGCCAAGGTTCCCCAGTAGCGGAACTGCTTACCGGGGACCCCCCACTCAACCGGGCTGCGGCCAACAGGTGTACAACCGCTTGAATACTACCTTGTAGGTCGGAGTTGAAAATATCCCAACCTATGTCCAATAGATGTACCCCGTCGTGCTGAAACATCCCTGGGCTTTCGTCTATCAATTCATGCGTCAAAGAAACAGTCAATGGTACTCATGAATTTAACCATCCATCTGTTGATCTTTTTCCTGGCATTTTCCACCGCTGCATGAGATCTTTCCCCCCTCCAAACTCTGCGAGGGGTGATGCTGGACCATACAATCACCGACTGCGGGAACATATTATGCAATACCAGGAGGTCTTTTTGCATTTTTTGTGTGAGGGCTACGCTCTTGGTCTGAGGCATATCATTGCCACCCAGGTGTATGACGAGGGCTGTAGGCGTAACTGGATTGCTATTGCGCAGTTCCAAAACAGTCTGTAATAGCTGGTCCCATACCATCCCTGAAATTCCTCTCCAAATCAATGGAATCTCAGTATCTCCTGAAGCGCCAGGAGATAGCTCTTACGAGTGTTCACAGACAAAGACCCCAGGATCATGTTCCAAATTTCGGGGGGCCAAGTAGCCACACCGCCTCGGGTATGGGAGTCAGGGAATAGTCTGCCATCGGCGCTAGTCTGTGGAATGTCAAGAACTGTAAGCGGGAGAGAGAGTCAGCAATGTTATTTATTCTACCTGGGACGTGGACTGCTCTACATATGATATTGAAATGCAAGCACGTGAGCACCAAATGCCGGATGAGGGCATTTGATTCAAAAGTGCGTAATGACAGTGCATTAATGACTTGCACCGCAGCCATGTTATCGGATCTGAAAATGATGTGAGATCCTACAAGGGACTCCCCCCAGATGACAAGGGCAACCACAATTGGGAATAATTCAAGGAAGGTTAGATCTTTGGTGACTTTGTGCTGGTGCCACGATTGCAGCCACTGCACGGCACACCAAGCTCCCTGGAAATAAATCCCGAAACCAACACCTCCTGCCGCATCTGTGAATAATTCTAGCTCACTGTTATGCCTTGGGGGGTCCTGCCAAAAAGCTAAGCCATTAAATTCTGTTAGAAAGGTCTCCCACACCAGCAGGTCATTCTTGATTGCCCTGGAGACCCTTATACGGTGGTGTTTTTTCCGAAGCCCCGCTGTAGCAAGTGATAATCTGCGTAAAAAGGCCCTGCCCATAGGAATTACTCTTGATGCAAAGGTAAGCAATCCGATCAATGACTGGAACTGCCTCAAGGTGGCTTTCTTGAGGCTGTGCATCTCCAAGATTGTCTCCCTGAGTTTAAAAATGTTTTCAGTAGGTAACCTAGACTGCTGGGCCTGGGCATCCAGTTCGATACAGAGGAAGGTAATTGTGGTAGCTGGACCTTCTGTTTTTTCTTGTGCTAAGGGGACGCCAAAACGCCTGGCCACCTCTTGAGCGATGGCCAGTAGGTTATGGCAGTCTGCGCTGTCCCTCCCTACCAATAGGAAATCATCAAGGTAGTGTACTATTTGCTTTCTCTCCGACTGCTGTTCGATTACCCAATGCAAGAAGGAACTAAACAATTCAAACAATGCACAGGAAATTGAACAGCCCATTGGAATGCAGCGGTCAAAATAATACTGCCCCTTGAATTGAAAACCCAGAAGGTGGAAGGAGTCTGGGTGCACCGGCAGAAGGCGGAATGCTGACTATGTCCACCTTAGCCATGTGCACGCAGGGCCCTGCATCTTTGATCAGCTGGATTGCAGAGTCGAAGGAGGAGTATGACACCACACACAAATGGGGGTCAATTTGGTCGTTAACCGAATTACCCGGCGGGAAAGACAGGTTGTGTATGAGCCGGAAATGGCCTGGCTCTTTCTTGGGTACCATTCCCAGAGGAGATATTACTAGATTTGGATAAGGGAACGGGCCCGCTATCCTACCTAGCGCCAATTCCGCTTGAACTTTATCCGCCTTCTCCTCATGCATCGCCAGTGATCGTGCATTGCTCGGGGGGCAGTCTAACGCTAAAGGGGGTAAAGATTGAATAGGGATTCTGAAGCCATACAGGAAACCAGCATAAATTTGCTCCGCTTCGGTTTGGTAGGGATAACGATCCAGCCACGGGCGCATTGCCTCAACGCGGACCGGGGTTGGGGCTCGCGAAATCAGGTGAGCATCCCACCTGCTGCTGAGGAAACTGCCTTTGATCCTTGGAGGTACGGCACTGCATGTGGAGCAAGTGTGCCTGAACTTGCAATTTTTCCATGTGCAGTGGCCAGCATTGAACTGCCTGCACGTGTCCTGCCTCCCCGAACCTTGAAAGGAAAATCTATCCCTTTGATATAGGCCCCTCTCCCTCGGATGACTGTATGATGTACCCGCTCTCTCTGCCCATGAGGACTTCTGTAGGGTCATCTCATCTAGCCAAAGGTCAATCAACCTGTGTTGCCAAGAGACGGCAGGGTTATGGGCCATGCTTTTCCTAAAACGAATGTCATAATTAAGCCAGGCCCACCCTCCCCTCCTTTGTGCTGTCAAGATGGTGTCCATGTATCTTATGAGAAAGGGGACATGTGCAGGCTCATGTTCCACAATCACGGACATAAAAATATGGAAAGCCCTGGTCCAATTTTGGATGTTCTTGGCAACCTTTGGCCTCTTATCTTTCGCCTCAGTGGATCCCCCTTTTTCGGGTTCCACTTCCATATCCGTAACAAGGAGGGAAAATATGTCAATGTACTCCCTCTTCAATATTTTGTCTTTTATTGTGTCTGGCACACTGTGAGCTAAGGACGTAACCCCACATAAAACCTCATTCCCCAACTGCTGTGTTGGAATTTGCACCGCCGAATTAGCAGTTTGCCCACTGATCACTGGCACGGTTACCGGATCAGCACCCCAGACAAGGGCAGCCGAATTGCCTTGGCTCACATTCCTCTTTCTTTTAAGAGAATGGAATAGAGAGCAAAGCCACTTGGCTAAACACTCTCTCAGTATCACTGCAATCTGATGACGATAAAGGATCGCAAAGTCTGGGGCTCACCTCGTCCCAAGTGACATGAAGTGGTCCCAGTGCTAGCAGCCATAGAAGCTGTAGCCAGTGAGCCGAGGGCAGTACCAGAACCTGATGTCGGCGTGGGCGCCCCATCGCCACCGTGGGGCCTGGCCGCAATCGTTTTCAGGCCCGCCGGGCGCTTTTTCTTTCCGACTAATGCCCCTACTTGCTGTGGGGTCTGGTGCTCCTCTTGCGAGAAGCTGCCGACGAACTCCTTGGAACAAAGGAGATCAATGTGGAATCTTGGCTGTGGCTCGTCGCTTGGTGGGCGCTCCTGAGACGGAGAGGGAAACTCTGACATGCGCTGCCCTAAGCCAATCTGTGCCATGCGCGGCAGCATGCTCCTTAACCTCCAACAGCAACAGGTCTAAGTCACTTATAGCTGTAACTGCAGGGATGGGTGTTGCTGCTGTTACATTGGGAGGAGTTGTAGCGGAGTGTGATGATGATGGATTGGAAGTATCCATTTGCTTCTGACGTTTTCCCTTCCTTACGGTCTTCCTGCTAGGCCTTGAATTTTGGGGCCGGCTTGGAACTTCAATCAGCCCCACTGCTGACCCGTCTGCCTCAAGGGGGGGCTGATGCAGCGTCGCGGACTCGGCTGCAGTCGATGACCACTGGCTCGCCGTCGCCATTCTGTACTGGTAAATACTGTATTACAAAGTCACAATTTATTGATCAGCAGACTTTAATGATTTACTTGTCTTAAGTTTTTTTTTTTTGATACACCACCAGGCTCTCAGTTGGGATTAACTCTGCACCGGCGTCAAAATATGCTCGTGGCGATCCTAAATATGGCTGCTGCCATGTGCTGACCTCCCAAAATGGCCACTGCCATGTGCTGACCTCCCAAAATGGCCACTGCCCTGAGCTGACCCCACCGCCCTGAGCTGACCCCTGCCATGTGCTACTTTAAGATGGCTGCTGGCAAGCCCTTACAATAAGAACCACAATACCATGCTAAAATGTAAGCTGACCTTTCATTAATATTTTAATTTACTTTGTATAGAGCTGCATAGCGCAGCCTAAATCATCATATCTATCAAGCTGAGGGTCCTGTACCCCTTATAATTCAGTATAAACATGCACATGGGACAGCTGTCCCTTTAAATAATAACCGAATACTAAATATCACCTTTAGGATTAATATAAAAAACATCCTGTTAACCTGGCTGAGCACTCAGATGCCGTGCCGCTGTCCCATAGACATATCATCAGAATTCCCAACTACGGGGATGCTGGCTACTTTTAATTGTCAGATTACTTAGGTATAACAAAGCACATCCACAGGTTGTTGAGGTAGCATGGCAGACATGAAGCCTGCCCACTTCCTAGCAATTTAGAGAGCGAGGGGTAAAGCAATACATAGAAAACGTCGATTTTAAAGTAAAGCAAGATCAGTGCTCTAACCACTGAGCTACCAAGCCTGCTACTGCCAGCCATGTGCTCTAACCACCTATGCATTCACCATGTGCAGACCCCTTCAATGGCGTTTCTTAAAAGGCTTCAAGTGAATGATAACCAGCCCTGCACTCGCTGCCCTTTCAATAAATACAGCAACCAGTAATGCAGAGCAAGCATTGTGCTGAAAGCCAGCCATGAGTTCTCCCTTTACTCCCGCTCTCTCCCTGATTATGATCTTTAAATTGGTCTTAAATAATAGAATAATCCTTTTATCAATTTAGTACCTGTGTTTACACTCAGCTCCGTTATTGATTTATATTTTTCTATGGGTTTTTTTTTGTTCGTAAATGATTTTATTAGTTACATCCGAAATCATTTTTGTATGTAAAACTTGTTACTAATTTATTGTTTACTGTCTGTAAAGCCTGTTATCTGTAAAGCCTGTTGCTAATTTATTGTAAACCGCGGTGATGTATCTTCTTACGTACCGCGGTACATAAAAATCTCTAAATAAATAAAATATATATATAATAACAGGTAAAGTGTGGCCATGTGCCCATGGCGTTTCACTAAATATATAATAGTTAAAATATATATAACCAGCCATGTGCTAAGGCATTTCCTTAAATAAAATAACATTCCAGGCAGAAGCAGCCATGCATTCAAAACCTTTTCATTAAATAAAGTACTGGTAATGCAGAGCCAGTTCAATGCAAAAGGGGGGAGGGGGGGTGAGCATACCTTCCCGACCTTAGCAGCACAAAATTACCATTAATATTCTCAACATTTTGCCTATAAGCCACAACATTTTTGTACTTTACCCAATGATGTAATCAAAGAAATCATTCCTGCTCCTTTAGCTGATCTGCTCCTCTTACAGCACAGCCGTGCTGGAGGCAAAGTGAAAGTAAAAGCAAGACTGTTGTAGCACAGCCTGGTACAGCACAGCCGTGCCGAGAGAGGAGCCACCCCGGCCGGGCTCGGCAGCGCTGGAGCACGAGGAACCGGGAAGCAAAACTGATACAGCAAGGAGGTAAAGTTGCGTGATCCTAGAGGTGATCTGAAGCTGATGAAGCAGCTCTGCACAGGACGAAAAGGAGGGGCTGCCCCTGCTGGCTCTCCCTTTTCTACTCTCTTCCCCCCTTCCCTCTTAGCCCTGCCTACCTTGCCTTACCCGCCCCATTGTGCCCTGCTCCCTAATGGAGTCGCAGGGCTCCTAATCCTGACATTCTGACTTACCTGCATGCAAGCTCAGACAGATGGTGCTTCGGAAGCAGCAGAACAGGGGCACAGCCAAACAGTAACACCCTGGCCCCACAGCCCGAGTCCGATGTAATAAAATGCGCTATAAAAAAAAAAAAAAGTTAACGCCTGGTGCGATATGCTAATGGTAGGATAGGAGATTGTGTGCACATTTTTGGGTTTGGCAAACATAGGCCTAGTACTCATAAAATATGATTTTATGTGCACAAAACCCAACATTACGAACTGCAAATTCAGCATGGACTAGTAGCCCCAGAGACTTTACTCCACCTCAGATTAGGAGTGGTTTCCAGCCTTAAAGAAACCCCAAGAATTCTACAGCAGGGATAGGCAACTTCGGTCCTGGTCTGGTTTTCAGGATATCCACAATCAATATGCATGAAGTATATTTGCATGCACTGCCTCTATTGTATGCAAATGTAACTCATGCATAATCATTGTGGATGTCCTGAGAACCAGACCTGTTTTGTGGCCCTCTGGGACCAGCGCTACCTACCTCTGGCCTACACGTCCCTGCATTGGGGATTAGTAGCTAATGATGCGCTGAATACAGGTTTCAAATATCAAATTTGGGGGTGCTACCTTGAATATAATTGTTTGGAGTAACCCTTTGTTTGCCAGTCCTGGAATACTGAATAGTATTGTAACATGTACTCTATTCTTGTGTATTATATCTATTCTTGTGTATAGTATTGTGTATTATATCTATTCTTGTGTATAGTATTGTGAAGGACTTCAAAGGGGCGTGGGATAAACACTGTGGATCCATAAAGTCAAGAGGCCACCAATGAAGAGTGGGTGACTCGCCAGAATGACGGCTACTGCCTGGAGACAATACCCTTATTCAATAAACATACACATGGTTACTGTGACTCCAACATCACTCTAAGCTTCAACAGCAAGAGGAAATGTGGAAAAAAGGATTTGCACTCACAAAGACGGGAGTAGCTGGCTTGTTACGGCGGTTACTACCCCAAACCAAATATCCAAATTACCACCTCCACCTTCCTCTATTCCTGATGCCTTTCAACTAGCTTGATCACTCCATTCTTATACTTCACTTTCAATGCATATCCAGCATAGTTCTCTGCTTCAACAGCAGGGGAAAAGAAAAACTGTTACTTCACACATCCAGCAGAGCTCTCTGCTTAAACGGCAGGGGAGAAGAAAAAAGGGTTCGCACTCACAAAGCGGGGAGTAGCTGGCTTGTTACGGCGGTTACTACCCCAAACCAAATGTGCCTGATACTTCACTTTCGATGCATATCCAGCATAGCTCTCTGCTTCAACGGCAGGGGAGAAGAAAAAAACTGATACCTCACGCATATCCAGCATAGCTCCCTGCTTCAATGGCAGGGGAGAAGATAAACAACCAATAAGGGCTGTATAACATAATCTGGGTAAAAACAAATAAGCATGGGTGTAGCTTGCTTATTGAGGCGGCTACTACCCCTAACTAATCAAGCTAGATATTTCACTTGGATGCAGCTCCATCACCGCTCTCTACATTAATGGTGGGGGTGGAAGGGAATTAGAACCAAGAGCTAAGAGAAACAGATAAGTATGAGAGAAGAAATGAGGGAAGCTTGCTGGGCAGACTGGATGGGCCATTTGGTCTTCTTCTGCCGTCATTTCTATGTTTCTATGTTTCTATATTGTTTATAGTTTTACTCTGATATGTATGCCTGAAAGTAGTTAAAGAGTTATTTAAAAAAAAAAAAAAAAAAAAAAAAAGCTTTGCTAGCACTAGGGCAAATATGAGCTCTTCAGTGCTGCTGGTAGTGCCCATGGCCCTCCATAGCACCCCATGCCCCCTAACCAAAGGCTGGCATGGTGAAAAACTGCTCCAATCCCAACACCATGGCTGTTTTTATATAAGTGCATAAAAATGAATAAAGCATAAAATAGGGCATTAACATTTGAAATCATTTTTCTGTTATATTCATTAGGAAGTGGGATAATTACAATGGGTCCCAAAGAGTTGATGTCATTACTTTGCAGACTTGGTGTAATTTAAGGTCTCATTTTAGTATGCAGTAAAACTGTATTTCCAAGCAAAGCATATTAAATCAATTCTAGCATACATATTGAAGCATGACACCACTAGAGAGCGCTCATTCATTATAGCAGGAACCTCCCACTGGAATAAAATGCCCTCCCATCTACGCCTGGAACCCTGCCATAAAAAATTCAAACAAAATCTTAAAACCTGGCTTTTCAAACTAGCGTACCCTGACTGACCTACTGACTCCCCTCCAAGGTAACGGTATGACCAATGGACTGACTCTCGACCAATAGATTTATTAATTGTATATATGTATATAAATCACGTTTTATCCTCTCCATCCCCTGTTAGCCTATTCTCTGTTAGAATTGATATGACTATAAAGCTTGTTGCTAAGTTATGTTACATTGTGAACCGTCTATTGTAAAGCTTGTTGCTAAGTTATGTTACTTTGTGAACCGAGGTGATGTCTGCTGACGTGCCTCGGTATATAAAAAACCCTTAAATAAATATATATCATGCTATAGCGATGGGCTTACCCCTTTAAAACTATCCATGTGTATATACAGGATCTGCACCAGTTTCGCCAACTCCTGAGAAACATTTTTACCAACCTTCTTGGGAGGAGAGAGAGAGAGTTTAATGACAACCCAACATTTTTACTGTCTGCCATTAAAAATGTCCCTTGGGTTAGCTGAGTGGGGGGACAGAAGGGGGTGTCAGCGGAGTAGGTGAGAAGGAGGGGGGCTCCCCTCAGAGGATCAGCAGAGCAGGCTGCATCTCCCCACATTTATATGGCATCAGACTATCACTGCAACCACTTTATTTTGCTAAAACGCCAAACTGTGAAAGTGATTTATTCCAGGCTGCTACCCATTCACAAGCCTAAGGACCCAGGAGAGAGATTTCTCTCAGCGCCCTCCCCCCTCAGTTTGGAATAAACCTGGAGCTGCACTGGGTTGGCATTGGATCCCAGGCTGCTCCACGGCGACTCCCTCAAAAGTCGAAGGACATGGGAAGGGGGGGGGTGCTACAATTAAAAACCATTCCTTTCCTATGAATTTCTGTCAGGCCATGCTCCAGATTTTCATAAATTGATTGTGCTGATTGACAACGTTCAAGACCCCTGCTTCAGCCTAATAGATATGTGAGCTTTCCCTGCTGGCTAGAGGGACCTTTCGTTACAGTTTTCCTGGAAACGTTACTACAACCCAAAAAAAAAAAAATCTGTGGAAACATGGCTGGCATAACAGTGGAACAGGCATTTTTCCCCACAGGTTTTTTTTTTTAATTTGTTATAACACTGGAATTCCCAAGAAATTTCAACTAAACTGAAAACAAAGGTCCCTAGGAATATACAAAACAGAGACTGCCTTCTAAAAACAGCAGAAAACAAGTATCTCTACAATACCTCCAACATACAGAATATGTAGATTCTATTTAAATGTTTGAGAAATATCCCAAATACCATGTCTGCTAAGTCTCAAAGACCCAACGATTGCCTCAGTCTATTTTTATTTTATTTTATTTTATTTATTTAACAGCTTTTAATATACCGGTGTTCGTGCAAGCACATCACGCCGGTTTACAATAAACTTGAGAAAGGAGGAAATTACAAAAAACAGGGAGTGGGGGAGTGGAGCAGGAGCGAAAAGAGGGGGGGGGAAGAGGGGGGAGAGAGGTAAAGGAGGAAAGACAGCAGCTGAGAAAGGTACAAGGAACATATCAGTATTTACAGGATAGGTTGCTTAATGAGGTTAGAACAAGGTTGATTTTTTACAGCGGTTAATGAGGAATAAATAGATTATATAATGATATATATTAAAGCTTAATTACAGCAGTTATGGTGGATTATATAGATAACTTATTAAACAATTAAACACATATATATAAAGTATTAGCTTATTTACAGCAGTTGCAGCAGGTAATAACGGAGTCTTGATTTCGACATATAGGTTGTAAGTTTTAACTGGGTTACAGTGGAGCACGGTGGGAGGGTGGCGGGGGTATAGGGAAAGGGTAAGGGTAAGCTTTTTCTAGTTAAGCATTGGATCCTATATGCTCATTTAGTCTTGAGGGGAGGGATAGTGAACAAACAAAATCTAACTGGATAAGGAGTAATATCGTGCAGATGGCCAAGCTTGTGCAGATGGCAGTGTGGAAGGTCTAATTGGGCAGACTGTACAGGCCAATTGGTCTTTTCTGCTGTATGTTGCTAAGTTCGAGCTTTTAGTGCAGAGATTTATTAACCATATTGGTCCTGGAGATAAAACGGCAATTGTTGATGCTGGTTCCAAGTCATAGATGTCTTCTCACTGGGATTTAAGGGAATGCAAAGCTGAAAGTCTTCAGCAAATAAATAGTATTTAATATTGTGTCTATTGACAATCTCTTCTAATGGCTGCATGTAGATGTTAAAAGGGAGCCACCAATAGGAACTCCTATTTCCCCAAAACTCAATCTAAGACCTCTGGGGAAAGAAAGAAAAAATCCACCCATACACTTTAAGGTGGTTCCTCTTAATCTTAAAACAGGAAGATCATATGACTTATAGCAGGGGTGGCCAACTCCGGTCCTCAAGAGGCACAAACAGGCCTGGTTTTCAGGATATCCAAAATGAATATGCATGAGAGATTTGCCTGCATATTCTTTATGGATTTCCTGAAAATGAGACCTGTTTGCCCCCCTGATCTATAGTGTCAATCACTGATACTTTATATCCAGAAGGACCAGAAGAGAAAGTGCTCCTTAAACTATGCGGATGCTCAGATAATCTGTTACATTTACCAAATCTGTCTCCATACTGCCTTTGGATGGAAACCAGACTGAAACAAAAAAAAGTCCAATTCTAAAAGAGCAGGTAGCTGAGCAGCTACAACTCGCTCAATAATTTCTCCCACAAAAGGTGAGTTTGAAATAGGTCTGCAGTTTTCTTTTTTTTTAAATTTAATATTTATTAATTTTTCAATATTCACATAAAGCAAACATTATACATTGCGTAGATTAATATTCACCAAACAATTTAGTAACAAAAACCTTTCATTACTTACTCAGTTTTAACATTCAAGTTCTCATCTACTATTCCAAGTAATAGCGGGGGAGTTTAAACATGGCGGTTTACAAGAAATCAAGCACATAGTTATACAGCCAAACATTTAGACCGTCATGTGAATGCAGCAGAAATACCTATATCATGCTACAATTACTACAGGTTCTGGGGGTTACTAGGCTCAAGAAACTTCTGCAATTGGACAGGCTCAAAGAAAATATATTTCGCATTCAGATGTTTAATAACACACTTACTGGGGTACCTCAAACTAAAACTGGAACCCTTAGCCACAACTTCGGACCTTAAAGATAGAAATTTCTTACGTCTCTCTTGGGTAACACGAGATATCTGGATAAATCCAGATTTTTTTTTCCATAATAAACTTCCTCCCTATCCCTCATAAATCTCTTTAGAATCAGATCTCTATCTGAAGAAAAAGTACATGGAAGAAACAACATCATTCTCTTCTTAACTTCTGAATCCACTGATAGTTCCAAGATCTGAGTTAAGTTCAGTAAATTCTCTTCTTCTTGTGCTGATTCTTTTGCCTTTTCTTCCTTATTCGGTAAGTAATACACTTTTGATATCACCGGAAGTCCTTCTGGGGGGGGGATCTTCAGTATCTTTATCATATAATCCTTAAACATCTCGTAAGCAGATATCTCTTTTATATAAGGAAAGTTCAAAACTCGAAGATTTAAGTATTTTATCTGGTTTTCCAAATTCTCTAGCTTCTTCACATTTGTATTTTCTACTCTCAATCTCAATTTGAGTGTTTTCCACTTTACGCAAGTGTTGTTCCATCCCCTCAAACTATTAGCGTGTTCAGCCAAGTTTTTCTCAATTTTCAAAATCTTATTGTTAGATTCCAAAGTGATATTAGTCAAGTTAATAACAGCTTTCTCCAGACCCTTCATTGCATGCCACAGGGACTCCAGTGTTATCACCTTCGGCGTCTCAATGGGTGTGTAATTTTCCAGCAGGAGTCTGAGCCGGTTCTCCCCCCCCCCCCCCTGGAATTTTCCCACTCACAACCTCCCGGATAGCTCTGTCCTCCTTGTCTTTGCTGGCTCTGGGTAAGATACTCATAATAGAATTATCGATTTCAGTACTTCCAGGTATTAAATGTAACTCCAGAGGACTTACCCCAACAAGCACAACTTCAGACGGGACCGGCGAGGGGGGGGGGGGGGGCGTAATCGGAGCGCCGGGGCTTAGTGTAACTTCCTCGGCCAGCAAAGCCAACATCCGCCCAGAGTCGGCATTTGCAGCGGCTGCTTCCACCGGCAATTTCCCTGCTGCTTCGGCGGCGAAAAAAGCCTCTATCTGCGTTTGGCCTGCCTCAGAGATCGGGGATGACGAAGCCGCTGCCTCCCTGAGCTTGGCTTTTCTTTTAGAGTGCGGCATTTTTTAGGTAAGAAATAATTTTGAAGAAAAACGGGGAGAGAGTGTTTCGCCAGCCTTTCACACAGCGGCCATCTTGAAAACTCCAGGTCTGCAGTTTTCTAATTTGTCAGTACCCAATGGAGGTAACTTTAAAAGTCGAATACTGCATTTTAATAATGTTGGGAAAGTGCCTTCTTTATGGGAGCTCAATAATCCAGTTGACCTGTGGTTTACTCTAGCCAGAAAGGGCATGGGTCAGGAGGCAGGATGTTCATCTGTTCTGCTAGGATCCTGACTGTCAGTAATTCTCAGTTTGTCCAAACTCTGTCATAACAGAGTCAGAAGTCAAGGGCTTTAATCTCACAATCTGATCACTGATATCATGGATGGATAGATGGATCTTTAATACCTTGTCAGAGGTAGCAAAAGGCAAAGACAAAAAAAAAAAAAACTATCACCCTACGACGAAAAAGAAAAAAAAATTAATTCTTTCCCTTTTCAAAGGAAAACGGGTTGAGAGAGGGGCAGACAGGGGCTGGGGCTGCAACACCGGGAAAATCTAGGAAGAAGGACAAACAAAGTAACTAACAGCAAAAACCACAAGTTATCTTCAGAACTTTCCTCCTGAGCTTCCTTACGCCAAGCCTCACCCAACACAAAAGAAGAAAAAGAAAAAAACCTCAACCTAATCCTCTTCTCCTTCACCCCCCCCCAAAAAAAAAAAAAAAAAAAAAAAAAAAAAAAAACCTCCTGCTAGGAAATCCTTCTTCCATCCAAGGAATCCACCGCTGCAGCCCAGGGGCCAGCAGCGGGCACAGAGTAGCCATAGGACCGTCCCCGGCCAGTGCCGAGTTTACGCCACTGCCTGCATGAGCTTCCAGTCTTAGGAATGCAAGAGGGAAATCGGATTTTCAGCTCCCTGCGGGCAGTGGGGTAAAAATCAGGACTAGATGGACCTGTCCTGACACTCTGGAAGCAGATGGCAATCAGAAATGTAGCGCTTTATGGCTTTGCCAGGCTTCTGTTTTAACAGCTAAGTCGCACATGCAATGTAACACCAGCTTCAGCCTCTGCCCACGACAAGCAAAGCACATGGCACACATGAATCCCCACTGTCCATTCTGCATTTCCATTTACAGCGTTTATGGGTTGCTTTAGCCAAGTTAACTGCATACTCGTCCAGAATAGTCAGCAGGCAGCTCCTTTGTGCTACTTGGGCTTCATTTCTAATATTATAAAAGCTTAAACTTTAAACGATTGATGACTTAACAAAGGAAATGAACAGCAGCTAGAAACTGCTCCATCCTTCTAGCCTGCTCATTTTTCATTGCCTACTGCAGTCCTACAGATACTACTTGATCTCCAGCTTTACCACCAGCAGGGTCCCCCTGTGCTTAGGGTGACTCTACATGCAGTTCCATGGCCCAAAGGGACAGCCCCACAGGAGTCCTGGTTTTACCCTAGTGCAGGCATGGAGCTGCTTTTCTAAGGCAAATCAGAACTATTTTGCTAGCATGTGATGGACCAAAACCAAGCCTTGCTCAGACTGTTCCTTTTATTTATTTTATTTATTTATTTAAGATTTTTATATACCGACGTTCATCAGGGATATCACATCGGTTTACAGTGTAACTGAAAATTGGCGCCTGGGAAGGCGTTTTACATCGAACAGATATAACGAAGTAACATGAAAACAAATGAGGATGCGATTTACATCAAACAGATATAACGAGTTAACATGAGAACAAAAGAGGGGGGGAAATAAGGGCGAGAGATAATCAGAAAAAACGTTATGAACAAAATTTCCAGAAATTTACAAATATATATAGACCTAGAACAGAAATTTACAAATATATATTTGACCTAGAACAGAGGTTCCCAAACCTGTCTGCACAGCACACGCATGGGGCAAGGCACAGATACGGCAACCACATTCTCCTAGGTCAGTGGTTCCCAAACGTGTCCTGGGGAACCCCCATCCAGTCATGGTAAATTGTATGTTATTTTAAATCACTTACTGATTTATTTTGGAGAATTTCCTTCCAACTGGGAGGTAATCTATATAACAAAAAAAAAAAAAAAAGTGACCATAGTGGGTGGAAATCAAACTAAAGCCTAGTTGCCCAGGAGCCAGTGCTCTCACGTTTGCAGATTAAGTAAGTGACCACTGCAAATTCACAATTCTAATACAAATACTAATCTTTACTAACTCGTAAAAATAATCCAAAGCCTATTATCCCTAAACACAAGCAATTTTACTAGCTCACACAATTAATCCAATCAATTATCCCTAAACACACACAGTTCTTAACATTTGCAAACAAATACTAACCTTAAAAATGAACACAGCCACAAGATTTAAGTATTCTTTCCCAGCAAATATAAAAAACTTACCCCCAGCAGCTGAAGGCTCTGCAGTCAACATTCCCTTTCAGATGTAGGCTGTCAATGCATCTCTAACTAGAAAACAACTTGGAAGGGAAAACATTGCACAATATATTTTTAATGTAGCAAAGCAATACCCACCTAAGCTCATTGTGGAACAGGCAGAGACATAAAAGAACATTTGCTATGGTTTTTTATTTTTTATATAGTTTTGTTTATTGTAAGCTTTTCAGGGTAATTTTTTTTTTTTACTTTTACAGCTCAGCCTCACTTTGTTTAAAGCTTCCAGGCCAATGATAATTTAATGCCTTTGTTATAAGGTTATTATCCCATGCCATACAGAGACACATTGGTTCCTTTAGCTGATAAAACATAGCAAGGAGAATCTTTTATAAAAATGCATTCTCTCCCCCTTTGGCAGACCACTACTATTAATCATTTATATAGCACTAGCCAATGTACACAGCACTGTACATACATGGAAGAGGCCAGTACCAGTTTAAGAAATGTTTGGGTTTAATGCAACACCAGATTTGGAGACCGTGTCCCCCCCCCCCCCCCTCACCTCACACACATTGTGTGGCAAATAAATGTATACTCAAACACCTGACTACAAAATATATATATATATATATATATATATATATATATATATATATAATTCATCTCTCTCATCTAGTTGCTTCAGTTTCTCTCAGCCCTCTCCACCCCCATCCCCTTTTTGTGGCAAATTAAATAAAAATGTCATCCCTCCTCTGGCTGCTTATGTCTCAATTCTCTGTCGTCCCCTCCCCATTTTTTTTTTTTTTTTGCCAAAGAGAAAAATTCCTTTCATCATGCAACGGACTTTAGCTCTTTTGCTGATGGGGTAGGGGCACTTTAATCATCCTGTTCAAATCCCACTAGGGGGCAGTATAACAAGCAAATTTTTATAGTCCCTGCAAAACAATACAGGGAGCATTGTAACTAGAGCTCACCCTCCCAGTTGGCCCCATCATGGGCCCCAGTGCAGTCAGATTGCTATAGACTTAAACCAACACTATAAGAGGCTTAGAGGAAACTTATTACAGAAGAGAAACACAGTTAATTCTATAACTTTTTTTTTTTTTTTTTTTTGCAAAAAAAGTCACCCAATTCTAAGATTTCAGTTTTACTACCCCACAACTATCTCCAAGTGTCCTTTTCAGTCACATTTATGCATCATCCTTTATCATTGTCCTGTGACAAAGGAGAGACCGAGATGACCACACTATCCCCTTTTCTCAGTAATCCATAGAAAGATAGAGTAAGCGAAAAACATTAGCATGATGATTTTTTTTTTGTTTGTTTGTTTTGCGGGATGGTAGGGAGGAAATAAAGGCATCAGAAAATCATCATGGACCAGAACCTTGTCATTTTGATTTTGAGATCTGAACCAGGTTTTTTTCCACACTTCGCTCCAGGTTTATTATCCAGGCCCTTGCCCTTCTCGAGTGACCAGTCTCTATACACTTGCCTTCTTCCACCCTGCAGGTGGATTTTAGTGATAGCAACCCTCGCAGCATCAGTTTAGGAAGGTACTCAGGAAAACCGCACAGAGTTAGCTTGTTGATGAATATTTTACAATCTGTCACACAATCAACATTTCTGAAAGCTTTCACCCCTTTTGCCCAAAGCTGCCAGGTGCCAGTCTGCTATCAGGCAGGGCTCACTCTCTGCTCCTCACAAACAGCCTGTAGGGAACCTTCCTGGGTTGTTCCACCTACCCTCTTTCTTGTTTTGAAGTTAGAATACACATAGAAAGCAGTCAATGTCTGATCCCTCAAAGATCTCTTAAATTCTTATCAAGCCAAAAATAAATTTGATTGACTTGCTGGATGATGTCCCGATAGTATAAAAGATATAATTTTTCTAAGGTCTTTGCAACTGCATACATGGCCAATCATATACCAACTGCTGGTGTCCCACAGCTGCTACATAGGGCATTAATTTCAATTCATAGAAGCAATACTACTGACAAGATTCAACTGGTTCTAATTCAACCTCTTTTTACATATTACCATGTGTCCAATATATGGTATATACCCACACATCTTTCTGGGTAAGGACCAGCATTATAATTTAGTGTATATATATTTTAACTTGATCAATATTTAAGTTTTGTAAATAGTTTGAAAAGCATTTTGTTTTTAAAATGTAAACAAAAATTTGAGTGGTTATATTATTATGCAAATTTGCCACAGACCTTTGAAAAATCTGCCACAGGACTGTTCTCAGGCCCAGAACTTCCAAGGCTCCTCGGTCAGTGCTTTCCCAACATGCGGTGGATCGTGCCGATTCTTATGCACGGAGGCACAGTTGCAGGGGAGCTAGAAAATGAAGTCCAATTAGGGAATCTCAGCCCGAATAAGAGGAGGACATGGAACAGCAGCCCAGTAATTTACAAATATTTTTCAAATGATAGCATTAAAAAGGAACATACCACAAAAATGTCTTTCTTGGCTAAATTTCTTTAGATGAAGGTTTTGCTCATATTATAACTGGAATGAACCTCATTCGAAAAGCAGGAGTACATTGGATAAGATCTCAAGGCTCTTCATACTTGCATTGAGCCAGAACTTCCTGCTTTTGCTCAGAGGGTGTAATATGTACAGGTAACATACCCAAATGTACTTGGAAATTCTATTTTACATATCCTATGTCACATCAAATCTTCCCCCCTTATTTGGCTCTGCTTTTGTCATTTCTGTAATTGCTTCGTTCCATGTCACAATAAACTCCTGGCCTGTTTTATCCCAATTCATTGTCAATGGGCTCACTGTGCTGAAGGCCCAATCCTTAAACCTGCACTATAATATTTTCCAGTACTGGGTTTATAATATGATCCTACTATACTCTTTCCCTAAAAATTAATTCAGCAGACTGCATCATCAAAAAAGTTGATCAACTATGTGACTGTCTCTGGCAGAAGAACTGGTGGCATGGCAGGCTTCTAATCTTACACCCTATTGCATTAATTTATTTATTTTTATATACCAATATTCCTAAATAATCATAGTTCACAGCAATATAAAAATTCATAAATACTAAAAATATCTTCATCACTATCACAAACAAAATAAAATACATAACAGTAAAAATGCAGAAAATAATATAAAAACATCATTTAACAAACAAGACATAAAAGGGCCTAGAAACCTATTAGGACCTTGGATGTCATATGCTCACTGAAAGCCTGCTGGAATAACCAAGTTTTTAGGTTCTTCTTAAATGTCTGAAAGTTGCTGTCAAGCCTTAAGTCAGATGGTAATGCATTTCATAATTTGGGCCCGGCTGATGACCAGGCTCTCTCCCTGACAATTTAAGTGAGACTATGGTATAGTTAAAAAAAAACAAAAAACCCTTATTACGAGAGCACAGATTTCATTGGAGTGTGAGAAAATGAAGAGCAGCACTAAACCATTTGACATGATCATTAAATAACTATTTATGAATCAGAGATAAAACCTTAAAATGGATTACATAAAAAAATGGGCAACCAATGGAGATCTTTTAAAACAGGTGTAATGTGATTGTATTTCCTGGAACCTGTTAAGTTTCTTGTGGCTGAATGCTGGAACAACTGGAGGAGTCTCATAGTAGCTAATGGAAGGCTTAACAGAAGGGTGTTACAATAGTCTTAAGGTTGAAATGATCAAAGCTTGAACTGTTCTACAATCATTGGGGTATAGGGATGGTGGGACTGGTGATGCTGCTCTATCCGTTCACAATCATGATGATGTATCAGGATCTCTTGGGCCACTTAAGCACTCAACCAGTGACACAGCCAGAGTCCAGCTCCCACACAGACTTGTACAGTCAACTTCTGGCATGATCACCGACACTCATTATGGTACCAAGACCATTTTGCATACAAGAAATTAACACTGGCACCAGCCTTGGTCCGCTAGCACAGTTTCTAAAGCATACCTTTGATAAGAGTAACTGCAGAGCACGCTGGGGCCATACGGAACAGGAAAACATTTCTGTTCTGTCCTATATTAGTATGAAACATCTTAACTGAGGACTTTCCACACCAAACATAAAAGTTGCTCCTCATCCCTACCACTTAAGAGCCAATGGCAGCAATGAAGCCTAAACTCATACAAAACCCTACGAGAGCAGTGGTCAAACCACCCTATCTTCCATTATTTGGGCTTGGTATGGCAATTTCATCCTTAAACGCGTGGCAACATTCACAGGCCTAAGAGGGAAGAGGTAATGTTGGACTTTGGCTACAGGAAGGATGTTCAATAAGAACTGCTTGCAGCACATCGATCCAGAAGAGGGATAGAGATATCAAGGAGAATGAAGCCAGGGGAGATGATGCTAAGTTTACAGCAGCTTTACAAGAGGCCAGCAGGACTCAGTACTGAAGGGTGTGCAACATTATCACCTTGTTCTCCTGAAGGACTCTCTCCCCCCTCCGTTTATGCAGGTCCCAGGCAAGCAATCAGCACGATTCCTGCAGCCAAAGTTTAACCAAACAAGTAGTTATTTGATGTGTAAAGTTCAGAAACCCTTTTTTCTGTAATAGCTTATTTATAAATTTAACACACACAAGACTAAAATTTGATCTGGAAGTGACATTGGATAACAAAGACAGAAAGAAAATACTCATCCAGAAGGAATATGATTAATATTGACAAAAAAGGGAACAATAGAGATTTGCTGAAGGCCAGCCTACAAGCAGAGGAAGATGGACCAATCCGCTTTGCGAACAGCAGAAGTCGTCCCAGGAAGAACCCCAACAGAACCCAGTTTTGAAGGCAGGGATGCCATTAATTGTGGTGGATCAAAGAAAACATACTGCGCAGCTTGATACTTGTATTATCCATGTAAAATGCATTATCAACAAAATTTACATCCAGCTGCAAGCCAACAAGTGGTGTTTAAATAAAATAAAAATTGTTCCAGCCTTCTCTGGGTACTACATGCCACTGCAGGAAGAATCCACATCTTTGATTTCAACCAGGAAACATCTATGTCAAAAATAATTATGAGGACCCAGTCTGTATTATGGTCTAAAACAAACTTTACAATAAATGTGGCAAATTCAGTTTCATTCATGCCCTCCTGCCCCAAGGCAGGAGGGCATGATGAAACCATTTTGACAAATTTATTTATATAAAACGGTATATAAATACCTCTAAATAAATAAAATAAAGATCCAGAAGATCTAAAGAAGGCTGAGGAACTACCAAAATAAAATCAGGTCTTGATTCTGAGGAAAAAGAATAGGCCTTCACTATGGGGAAGGAGGCACACATTTTCTGCAATCTTTAAAATCTCACAGTATTGTTTCAACAAGAAAACAGATGACGCCTGAGGAAAATTAAAAAAAAATATCCAATTCTTTATCATTTTCTAAACATTCCTTTTATTATGCAATAACAAATCTTTCACCAACAAATATTTGGTTTCTTGAATCTTCCCAGTCTTATTATAAGTTAGATTCTATTTCTTTTATGTTTCACAAGAATATCCTGCATTTGTTTTGACAAAGCATGAATTTGTCCTGACAAAGATTTCTCCATGTCCCAAATAGCTCGAACTAGGCCCTCAAGTTGCAGATTGGGAGTTTACCAGAACCTCTCAAGATCCTGGATTGAAACACTCCAGGGTCCTGTGTCTGTGCTTCCTCCAACCCAGATAGTCCTCCCCTAGACTCACGAGACCGCATAAATTGAACAGCCACCGCAGCTCCAAAGGCCTTCCCTGCAGAGTCTTGGCATCAGGACATCCTTGGTTGGCATCAAACTCCGGTTCCCTCCAGGGCTCTTATCCAAAGCCAGAATCGCAGGGGCAGCTGACATCTCCGGGCTCAAAGAAAAACTTCAAGGTCTGGAGGATCCACTTCAAGACTACAAAGACAGGACTCCAGAGCAAAGAAGCTATTTGAGTCTCACCCATGAGTATCTATTGGACTGAAGGATAAAATCAGCTCCCCAACAGTGCAGGGCAAGGCAAGAACACTTCACCAACGATACAATTCGTCAAAGGTCTCCATGCCGCTGCCAGCACATCCTCCCTATCCTACAAAGCCGCCAGCAACCTAGAAACCGCTTTTCTATATAGAATGAGTGGCTTCTTGGGATTCCAAGGTACAAGCAATTCTCACTCAAATTTAGGTTAAAGCCTTCAATTAAATCAGGTGCATTGGAGTAGAGTGTACCCAAGTCCACAGCATCTACCTTGACATGATAAATATTTTACAATTAGCAGAGGAATGGTCTAGAGTCTGGGAACTCATTTCATTTACAAAATATGCAGTTTTACATTTGGGCTACACAAACTCACAGAAATGGTACAGCATAGGAGGTGAAATCCTAAGCCTGAAAGGAGAGTAGGATTTGAGGCTAATAGTTTTCATTTGGTTGGGTTATTGTATTTAATAGGTTACTTGAATTGTATTAGGGATTATCTTAATGCACAACAAAATGTGTTTTTTGTTTAATATTTCACTTTGTAAATCACATTACAATTATGATAAACGGTGATGAAACAGAAGGATAAGGTAATGAGAAAAGGCAGAAAGAAAAAAAAGGAAGAGATTGCCCCTATGCAAGTCCCTCAGAAGCTCATTTGGAATAGTGTGTACAATTCTGGAGACTGCATCTTCAAACTAGATTGAGTTGGCCACTAAAATGGCCAATGGTGTTCATTTTAAAGCATTTGGGGACAGACATATATACTCTAGAGGAAAGGCAGGATGGGGAGATATGGACACATTTAAATATATCCAAGGTATTAATGCACAGGATGAAGGCCTCAGTGGAAAAGTGGCTTTGGAACAAGGATTTACAGATGAGAGGGAAAGGGGGTAGAGAGGAATAAATCAAGAAGTGTTTACAGAAAGTGTAATGGATGCATGAAACAGCTGATTTAATCTGTTAGAGTGATTACTGGTCATCTCCAATTCTAGCTCTTGGATGTTGTCTGAATTTGCAATTTTATACTACCTTAAGTAATTTATTTTGTATAAAATAAATTTATAAATTGCATACTCCAAAGATCATGGTGATTCACAAAAGCTTGAACATACATAAAAAATTGGTGTAGTATTTCATTGATGAGAAAAAATTGTAGTTATGATAAAATACTTAGGTTCTAGATTACACTATTACTTTAGGAATTGTTGGTTTATCAAAAATATGCAAGTAAAAAAGTCAAAAAATGTTGCTGTTAGAACTTGTATACTTTACTTTATCTTCTCAATTAACTCACCTTGACCCTCATGCAGAAAGCAAGGAACACATATATACAAATACATCATTTCTATTCATCATTCATTTATAAGCAGTTGATTCAAGTGCTCAAGAATCATTCATTCATTCAGCTCTTCATTTAAATCTACCCGAGCTATCTCAGTTTTTTCCACAGCCTTTTAGGATACTCTAATTTCCATGTCTTAATATCCTTTGATGGTGCCTCACTCTGAACCATAACTTCCTGAGAGACTGTTGCCTTATTAGCACCAGGAGCAGAGTTCTCCGAATTGAAATAGGCTCGCCAAACTGATTCTCAATTTTTAAATCTAAAAACTTCCTCCCTGCACCATCTCATCTAGGCATTGAAATTCTGAAGCTCAGCCTGCCTCGGAGGTCTTGCATGTGGAACTTGGAGCATTTCCGAGAATGAAACCCAGAACATCCAGGGCGACAATCTAATGAGAATCCTAAATATATGTCTTCCAGATCCTCCTTCCTGTATCATCTGTACTATGACAGCCAATTTCTCAAACATTTAAATCTTAAGATGTCATGCTGGATCTCCTACCTTTATCCCAGCCAGGCAAGTTAGTAAGCAATCCTTGTGGACATCAGCCATCTACATTCCTAATGACTGAATCAGCAATAGCAGCACTCTATCCCTATCTTCCTGGGTTCACGAGTCTGGAGATGTATCCTCTGTGCAAGTTAAATTACAGCTCGATTTTAAAAGGGCTACACGTAAACAGAGGTTATATGCACGTGGCCGGGCCTTGTGTGCACCGCACATTTTCGGAAGGGCCCAGCCACGCACATAACCCCCGTTATGCGCAGCGGTGCTGGGCTGGAGGCAGGGTGGGTCGGGACAGCAGCAGTCTATGCTGTCCCAGGGAAGTGCATGCTGGCAGCAGGCCAACACATAACTTACTTCTGCTCAGAGCAGGTAAGTTACAGAACAAAAAAAATAGGATAGGTAGGGTAGGGGTTGGGGTGGAGAGGGGAAAGGGGAAAAAAGGGAGAAAGGTTTGTTAGGGGGCTATGGAAGTTCCTTCCCAGCTACTCCTTAAATGGAGCAGTCTGGGAAGGAACTGGGGGGAAAAAAAGCCGATCATGTTGCTACACGTAATTTAACACCCCCCGCCCCCCACGCGAGTCGTGAGCTGCCCACACTGGTTATAAAATCAGCACATCCATATGCGCGCGCAGAGAACCGCACGCAGATGGACACGCGTGTGCTCCTTTTAAAAATCAACCCCTTAGGAAGCAAGTGCCAGCTGCAGGATCACTTCCTGCCAGTCTAAATTGATGCTCATTCAGGTGATCTTGAAAGTAGAGTGAAGATGGGACTGCTCTACTAGGTCATTGAAGGTCTCCTCCACCATGACCCATCTGGCAAAATGTAGGTCTCAGCTCCCATAGATCTTCCATTCTAGTCTGCAGCAACCAGATGTACCCAAATGACCTCTCTGAAAGCAGGAAGATAATTGTACACGTGGCACTCTCCTTGGAAGAGGCTCAAGAGCCTGCAGTCTTATGCTGGACTGCAATCTGCAGGGTTTTTTCCGATAATTAAAAGGGAGTGCAGAACGCTTTATAAAATTAAAAAAACCCAAAAACTTAAGGATTTACTAAAACTCATATGGCAATGAGAGAAGTGTAGGCAGGTATTTTTGGCTTCTTTCACTTAGACTGTGCTGGCACCATAGCCCAAGCATGCTTGGTACAATTGCCCCTTTTTATATATGGAATCACTAGAAATGACTTTTTTTTTTATCCAGCTTGCAATCAGGCTCATGTATAGTTAAGATAGGCTACTAATGCATTCCGTGGGTTGAACAGGATATGCCCAAAATGCCTCATTAAAAGTGCTCCTTTTTTGTCCTTCAATGCAGCCTCAGCTCCAGTTCTAAGTGGTGAATTTTTTTTTTTGTAGTCTGTCCAGATAGCCATTCACCTCAGCTTCTTCAGTAGCCACAAAAGTAAAATGATCTCCACATTTGTTTTGTTTTTTTTAATCTTAAGCCCTACCTGGTGCTTTCCTCTTTTCTAATTAAACCTAACCATATCCAGCCCCTTAACACACACACAACTGATACATGAAACATGGGACCATACTAGGCCATCTACAGGTAACAATTTGATCATCTTTAATTCTAGCACCTGAAGCTATACAAGGAAATGCTTTATGATTAAAGCTTCATGAAACTGTTAGGACACACATCCAAAAGGGGTAGTGACAATACTGCAATACACTCTGTATTTCAAATCAGGAAGTTTACTTTTGAATTGTTTAAACACATACTCTGCTGAAAACTATCCACAGCCAAATTAGTCATCAGTTAAAAGTTTCTTACAGTTTCTAATTTTCCATGTATTGGGTAAAATCAATAAGAATGGACACTAAAAGTATGCATAGTGGGACACCGTGTGGGTGTATTTGACAGGCAAGTGCCACTTTTGGGCACCACCATGACCCATCTGGCAAAATGAGACTTCCTACTGCAGTTCCGAAACAAACATGATCTTTACCAGCTAAAAGTGAACCCTGGGAATTAAATACTCATCTTTACATATACACAAGTTATGCTTTGAAAACATATCAGCTTACAAACATATAAAAATACTTGTTAACTAGTCTGATAAGAAAATAATGTATAAAAGTATATAGCAAAAAACATTTAATCATCTCTTAACAATGGAGAGAGTAATTCCACCTTTTTTTTTTTGTATATTACATGGAAAAAAAACCTACAGTTTTACTTTTCTTGTATCCCTTACCCAGAAATAGTAATATCAAAGGAAGACGAACAAAACATGGATTCCCCCCCCCCCCACCCACTAACATGAAAACTCAAAAGCCTAAATCCAGAACGACCCCCCAAGTATTTGGCCACACACACAATATCATACCTGTAGCCCTTCTGGATCTATAAAATAAATACAGTATATGTTTTTTGGCCACTGGAAAAAAAAGCTGCAGCATTAATGAGAGCTGAATCCAAATATTCTCACTGAGAGCTGAACCCGGCCTTAATCTTGTAACTAAATTAACTTGGTAGACTGCTTTATTTGATGGATAGAAATGTCAATCCCAAGACTGGATTAAAGAGCTGTGCTGCACCTTCCTTTATACAGGTAGCTGACGTAACATCAGAAGTGGGGAAAAAACATTTGTTTCACAGACGACACCTTAAACTCAATTTGACCACCTTGGGTCCCAAGTTTGTTATTCTTTTAATCTTCATTTCAGGTTCTGAATGGCACAAACCACATGATCGTTAAAATAATAATGGCATTCTGTGGCATCAGAGCAGCCTTAGTGTTGGCAATCTGTATTTATTTGCCCGGAGATGACCAAAGCCCTCTCAAATACTGTACTTAAGCCAGTTTGAAGGATTAAGGCTTCCACGGTGACCCCCCCTTCCTAGGGCATGAACACAACAAGGCTACACAGAAATCAAATGCAATGGGATGAAGGGGAGTGAGCTGGCAGTTGACAGCTGGCTCAGTTGGGGGACAGTCAGAAGATGACACAGTGACAGCCTCTCTTGTCTTTTTCTTTCCGTGTTGGCTCTGGTGAAGGAGGGCATTCTTGCTCTTGAAATTTCCTGCAGGTGTTAAAAAAAAAAAAAAAAAAAAAGTCAAAAGAAAATTGAACAGCAATGCAATTTCACAAAAACGAAGTTGCACATAAGCAGAGCTAAAATTGTTCAGCAGTCCACAACTGTACTCTATACAGACACAGAGCATGTGCCATATACACCAAGAGAGGCACAGCCATCTCAAAATAAACCCTCACTTGTAATTATTTCATTGGACAACACACTAAATCAGGGTGCACACTTCACTGTCTTGCTTTGTATTATCTGAACTCTTCAGTCTTGATAAGCTGCGATGTGTTTTGGTACCAAAAAACACGATAGTGCTAGTACATGAGTTTGAGACCATACAGATCCCCTTCTGATAGATGTGGTCTTGAAAGATCACGATATTATGTTTTTTGCTTTGGTTTTTTTTTTATTGCTTCAACAAGGAGGTACTACAGCCTACAAAAGATTCCAGTTTAAGTGATGTCATTTATGTTGTAAGCTTGACAAAAAACAGAGATTAACATCTTCCATTCAGCCCCAGCAGCAGACACACCCAGATCAACACCAGGCAAGCAACTCCCCTACAATATCAAGTCAATTCATCACAACGATTTTTCATAGAGTCAACCAACAGCCATGACAGATTAAGAATGGAGAATGAGCCAATCTGTCCTTGGACTTTGTGGAGATTGATTTTTGTATCAATACGTACCCAATTATACTTTGATATGGACACGTCTACTGTGAACTGCCATCTCATTCCACAGTACTAGAAATTTGAAATAAACTATATTCTCAAATAGATTCTAACAAAGAGAAGGAATATCTTATTAGTATACGGCACTTTTCCACTCACCTAATAACTCTGACAAGTTCATGAAAAGCTTGGTCTACATTCATTCTAATTTTTGCTGATGCTTCCATATAGGTTACTTTAAGTTGTCTTGCTAGTTGCTGTCCTTCCTCCTGTGTTACCTGAAATCCAAATGACATTTAACAAGTGAGCTTCATATCAAATTCTAGAGAGACGTCAACACATTTTGTTTCAATCTGGGAATCAATGATCTATCTCAGGGTCATCTAACTCCAGTCTGAGAGCTGCAAACTGTATGCAACTCTCATGCATATTCATAAGGTTTATCCTGAAAAACCAGAGAAGTTTGCAGCCCACAAAGACTGGAGTTGAACCCCCCTGGTCTACATGATCAATTACTCAAGGAGAGACACAGTCCCAATAAGACAATATTAAATACGAACTTGTCTGTTCAATCCTGTGTTTTCCCATAAGTATGATTTGGGTAAAGGTGGTTCTGTGGTATTTGACTGCACAAATTCTTGGATGAAATCAGTCACTGGTGCTTACATTACTCTACATAGTTTGCACTCTTTGGCAAGATAAAGAAATGGTTAAAAAAGAAACCAATGTCGGGGCGTTCTAATGCCGCGTTTCAAGATGGATGCTTAATCTGTGAGCTCCCTATCACCACCCTTATAACCTGCCACTTTGCTAAGTTTTCTACCTGTTTTTTGCATGTTTCTTAGTGTCACTACTTGCATACTGAGCTATACCTCCTGCGACTACAGCTATAAGGAAAAAACAGACTTGAAACAATTTTCCTTTAGCAAACATGCTTTGGAATTGCACGGTGATGGCACCGAACAGGCCGTGATACCTGAGGAAGAACCCGGAGGCTTCCCCTGTCACCATTCAGCATGGTATGGACCCAGCTGATTTCCCATCACGGTTGGAACTGCATGAGTGGTTCCTTGAACTTCAGGCTGATATGCGACAGCACAAGTCAGACTTACTGGCTTTTATTACGGAAGTTGAGGATGATCTAGAGTCGATGGGACACAGTTGATGAGCTGGATTCCTGGGTTGAACAACATGGCGTGGCGCTCAACAACTTGACTACCTAATACAAGTCTGTCCTTCTTGAATGCTCTCTCAACAGATAAAGTGGAAGATCTAGAAAACCGCTCGAGGCACTCTAATAAAAATTCAGGGGATTCCGGAAACAGAGGCGTTTAATGACTATAAAATAGCGGCAGCGATCTGCATCTCTATACTTACTGGTTGAGAAGGCACTCCAGAAGAGGCTTCTGGCACCGACCCAGCTGTTAAAATAGAGCAGGCACACAGGGCTTTAGGGCCCAAGCACGACAACCAGCCAAGAGACATTGTTATTTTATTTATTTAGGTTTTTTATATACCGGCATTCATGAACAAGTCACATCATGCTGGTTAACATAGAAACAAGGGGTGCATAGAACAGTAGAACTAAACTTGTGCAAGGGGAAGCAGTTACAAAAAACAGGGGTAAGATAACTGGGAGAGAGAAAAAATAAGGAACAGTGGGGCGTAAAGATTTGTAAAGGGATAATTACTTAATAACAATAACTTAATGAATATTTGTAGTAACATTGTTGCAGTAGCAGGTGATGGTTATGAGTTGTCCGGGAAGGCTTGTTTTTTTTTGCCTGCACAGCTTTGTTCAGACATCCAGCATTGTGGACACAGCCCGGTAAAGAACAGATTGGAGCTGGGAGAGGCATAAATTTGCTATATACAATGACTTGGCTTTGGTCACTCTTCGTCATTGCTACGAACTGTGGGAGGTTACTGGCTTACTTCACAAGGCAGGCATACAATACAGATAGGTTTTCCCATTTGTTCTGTTTATGCATAAGGGGACTTCCAACCGGATTAGATCTCTGACTGAAGTGGAGACCATCTTCAAACAGGCTGGCCTGCCTATCACCTTCTCTGCCTCGTCTACTGGATCAGTTGAGACAACCAACTCCGTTCCAAGATGGCGCCAAGTGGGGTAAGGACAAAGACAGTAATGCCATTCGGAGGACTCACATTCTGTGATCTCCGATCAAGGATGAGGACACTTCTAATTTAGTTTAAGCATTTATTCTATCTGAATGGAAGATATTTAATAAATTGCCTTCTGTTCTAAATTTCTGTGAGTGAGTAGCAGCATGTTTATATCATTGTGGCAACACACTTTACTGTGGGGTGGTGGTCAGTTTTAGTTCATTTTTATTGCATTAGTAACTGGAGGGATTGGGATGGGCGTTTACCTTGATATGCAAACTAGCCCCTTTAGATGGGAGGATTCGCCATGTGGGAAGGGCGGATCAGTGGTTTGTAAGCAGGGTCTTCGGAATTTAGAGTATTGCATGTGCTTGTCTTACTTTTTTTATTCTCTGGGAAGCATCCCAGCATTTTTTCTCTCTTATGCAAGAATGCTGGATTTATGCTCCTTAAGATCCTGTGGTCCTATTATTAATCATGGCTGTTAGGCTTATATCGCTTAATGTTAAAAGGACTTAACTACCACAAGAAATGTCATCAGCTTTTATCAGGAATTGGCCTCCCATAAAGCGGCTATTGCTTTTTTGCAGGAGACACACTTAAGGATATGCTATGAGCGTTTGCTAATGATTAAGGAATACACAAATTCTTGGTTGCAGGTACCCATGGAGCAAAATATACATGAGTGAGCATTCTAATTTCTTCTCATTTGGTTCATGTTTTATTTCAACTTCTAGACCGTCATGGTAGTTGTGTCTTGTTGAAAATTTTTTTTGGGTTCAGATGTCTTCACCCTGGTGTCTATCTACACACCTAACCAGAATCAGGAATCTTTTTTTTTTCAATCTATAAGCCATTTATTGGATTCATACAGGGAAGGCTTCATTATACTGGCAGGGGATTTTAATTTTACATTATGGCCCTCTTTGGATACCTCTCAGTCTCATTGGAATAGCCCACCTGGTACAAGGAAACTGCTATCTATTATGTCAGATTGAAACCTTGACTTATGGAGGCAAAGATTTCCGCATTCCCGTGCTTATACATTTTACTCATCCCCACATTCCACCTATTTCCGAATTATTTCCAGTTAGACAAAACCCTACAATCCCGGGTGACCGCTGTGGCTATCGGCAGCATTACATGGTCCAACCGGTGTAGCTGGATCTACTTTGTGATTTAGATCAGGGGTTACGTTATTGGTGTCTAAATGAAACCTTACTCAATGATGATACTTTATTAATAGTCCTAGGAGATCAATTATGAAGAGTCTTCAGTTGAATAAACACTCAACTTCCAAAAGGAGTAATTTGGAAATATTCCAAAGCAGTAGCGAGAGGAGTCCTCATAAGGCTGTTGCTTGTAGAAGGGCAAAGGAGCAGAAACATTTATCCTTACTGGCCAAAATAGATAATCTTTCCCGTCAACATGTGCATAATCAGTCCCCTTTAGTATATCGCAAGTTACTGTGGACTAAATCTGAACTTCAAAGGTTAGATGAAAATACGCTAGTGTTCCAATCGGAGCTGGCCACCTTTTAGCACAACAGCTTAATGCCAAGGTTGAGCAAAGCTCTACCAGTAAGGTTAAAGATTTGAATGGGAATATCAGTAAACCATCCCCCGATCTCAGTTGGGAGTGTTACAGAGTTTTATGCCTCTCTTTATAGCACAAATGCCTCTATAAATGACATGCACGTTGACCAATATTCTCCAGGAAACAACTTTGCCCTCACTAACACTGGAACAGCAGCAATATTTAGATGGCCCTCTCTCTAAGCCGGAGGTTCTTGAGGTTATTAAATTGCTCAAGTCCAGCAAATCGCCAGGGTTAGATGGGTTTTCTAGTGGCTACTACCGTCACCTCTCACATGTATTAGTTGCCCCTTGACGGAAATGTTTAATATTTTAAGGGATGGGGGGGATCCTTCGCAGAGCATTCTAATGTAGCAGGAATTTCAGTTATAGCAAAGCCGGGGAGGGACCCTTCTCTTTGTGGGTCATACCGACCCATTTCATTAATAAATTTGGACTTTAAGATATTAGCCAGTGTTTTATCTTTGCGTTTAAATCATTTTGCCTTCATAATAAAGTATTTTAAGGACTTTTGGATCTATCTTTTTTCGTTACCCAATCTGTCCTGGTATTACACTGCCTCTCAGCTTAGAGGCTTAATTGATTTCTACAAAAGTCAGTCAGTGAAACAATGGACAGTTATTGAGCAAGCCTTGATTGGTGGAATGCTACTGGGCGGCTTGCTGTGGCAGCCTCTATCTTCCTGGCTCCCTCTGCAGTGTCTACCCTTTTCGTTTGTTACAACTTTGCGGGATTGGGCACAGTGGAAGTCCAAGTTAGTGGGCTCCAGGGCCTATTTCCATCACGCCTTCCTCTTCCATAAAAAGCATGTTCCAGCTGGTCTCCTGTCTAATTCATTTCTGCCATGGAAGACAGCAGTGGGGGATAAGTACTGTGGGGCATTTACTAGGGCATAATGGTTTTCTTTCTAAAAAGGCCATCACATAGATCTATCACTTAGATTCAGTGAATGTTTTGGCTTATACTCAAGTTATAGAGATGACCACATAACTTACGGGACGGCAAATGTAAACTTGAGAATTTTTGCGATCAAGCGGACACTCAAGGGCATCGCGTCTAAATTGTATATGCTTAAGAACATAAAAACATGCCATACTGGGTCAGACCAAGGGTCCATCAAGCCCAGCATCCTGTTTCCAACAGTGGCCAATCCAGGCCATAAGAACCTGGCAGGTACCCAAAAACTAAGTCTATCCCATGTTACTGTTGCTAATAATAGCGGTGGTTATTATATAAGTCAACTTAATTAATAGCTTCTCAATGGGCCAGTAGCGGTCCTTTTCCTTATACACGGAATTGGGATTTGGATCTGGGAGGCCCTCTTAGCCAAGCAGACTGGGAACTTATTCATGTGGGGGGCTCAAAACTGTTCTATTTTGGCCCAACTGCAAGAGAATAGTTATAAGATGGTATACCGTTGGTATTTTACACCTGTTAAGCTAAACCAGTTCTATCCCCTTCTTTCGGATGTTTGCTGGAAGAAGTGTGGGTCTGTGGGCAATTTCTACCATATTTGGTGGCAGTGTGATAAAACTGTGCCCTTCTGGCAGGTTTCAGACTAAATAACTGAGCTGCTTGGGGGTGGACATCACTCCGGATGCCCGCTGTGTCGTATTAATTTTACCAGTTCCTAACCTAAGAAGTCTTTTGTATTCGGGTCTATATAGCAACACGGTGTGTGGTGGATATGGGTTGGAAACAAGCTATAGTACCTCCTCTTCAACAGGTCAGAGAGAGACTGATAGTTCGCCACCAACTGGCTTAACTGCAGTTTGCCAGAGCTGGTTGGCATCTTTTAGGGCAGTGTGGGGTCCTTTTACAGAATTTTGGGCCAAGGAGGGCCGATAATGTAGTCATATATATGGGGGGGGGGGGGGGGGGGTATTTTTTCATTGAACCTATGTTTTCGGGAGAATTCTCTCTCTGTGGTCAGAGATATTACTTCATCTCTATTGCTTTATTTATGTAATTTGTATTTCATATCCAGTATTTTGGCTTATTGGCATGTATTGCTGTTAAGTTTTAGTTTTTGATATCTTGACATGTCTTTCACTAATTCGCTTAACCAAGATATTACACTTGCACAGTTTTGCTATCTTTTTGCAAACTCTGTGAGAGCGCGGAGTGGGGGAATTGGGCTTTTGCCCTTGATTTTTACAATGCGGATTTTGCATCCTCTGAAACACAATAAAATTTCCAAATACAAAAACAAACCAAAACATTTAAATCTCCAAAGCATTCACATCCAATTTAATATTTTTCCCCCAATATCACCTTCATTTCACTTGAATGTTAAAGCCAAGCCAGAAAATTGTCAATCTACAAGACTGCTTCATAACACCCATGTACCCTATTGAAATTCCAATCGCTTTAAGATACTGTGGGTCACACAATCCCCAGTCTTGTTGAGGCTGAATCAAGCAAACCATTAAGGGTCATCAAGCTCAAAGGATACTTCCCTCTCTGTCTGCGGCACGGAAAGAGTGCAGACAGAGAGAAGCAACCCCTTCATTGTGAAGTTGATGAACTTTAATGTTTTACTTGCAACAAAAGCCTTAAAAAAATAAATTGGACAAGGCAGTCTCAGCAAGACTCATTAAAGGTGACCCACAGTATCTTAAAGCGAATGGAATTTCAAAGGCTACATAATGAGCAGTCTTGCTGTATTTTACAGTTTTCTGGCTTGGCTTTAACATTCGAGGGAAATTAGGACGATACTGAACAATTTTTTTAAAAATATGCATGAATGCTTTAGAGATTTAACATTGTGCATTTCACAAATTTCTGACTCAGTGTCCTGGGTAATTTTCAAAAAGAAATCCTTCATCACTTATATGCTGAAATACCCCATGGTACTTTATTAATGTGTTTTTAATGCTACATAACCTTATAGGAAAAAAACACCTCACTCCAATATACACACATTACTGCAACATTTCAAAATTAAGTCCTAAGAAGTTTTGAGATATATTCAAACTTGCCCTCCCATGAGTTTCTATACTCAAAATATTCGACAAACCAGACACTTGGATTTTTATCAACATGTCACATGGCCTTTGACTGTGTTTTAACGCAGTCGAGATGTTCAGTGAAATCCATTACTACCCTGTTTAGAGCTTACTTGTTGCATCCCGACTGGGATAACATTCAGCCAGGACATGGCGAGTCTTCGCAACGAGATACACCAAGTTTCACCCATGGTCATCAACGGAAGCCCACTTAAGTGCCATCTGCGACCTTGGCAGGGAGGGGAAAGGAGTCTCAGTCCCTGTGTGTAATGGCAAAAATCTAGTGCTCAGATTTAGGATCCATGATTGCTGGGTTCCACAAGGACCCCCTGGGTCATGGCCCCCACTCAATGACCAGGGCTGCGATGACTGGACTATGTTGAAAAGGAATATAAAAGAAGGGAAAAATCCTTGTGTTAGTTATGGCTGAAGGTCAACGGTGCTGGAAGCCCAAAAGCTGCCACACCCCTAACAATGTTCCCATAAAGTGTCCCATCGTGTTTCACAAATTATTCTTTTTTGAAGTTGTTTCCCCTCGTTTGAGGGTGCAGTGAGATTCTTAACCCACTTTTTACAGGACAGTATGTCCAGGCAACTGCAGGAAATCTCACCAGCCTGAGGGCTACTCTCCTACAAGGCATAGTGTTTGTTGGTTGGCCAGGGCCACCACTATAATAGCAATCTCCCCCCCCCCCCCCCCCCCCCCCCCCCCCCCCCCCCCCCCCCCCCCAAGCTAGCCTAAATCTGACCAAACCTCACTCCTATGCTCCTTATATGCTGTACGCCTAAGCCTCAGGAGCAGCCCTAGGTTTACATTTTATTTTAATTGTTTTAAAAACAATTTGTCTATTTCAAAATATGGATGCATATTGTGTGTTAAAAGTAGTTTATTATTTTAGTTTGTTTACATGACATAATGAGGAAGCTAAGTTCTATCCAAACCTGGACTGGCTGCACAATTAGAATTTTCCACAATGTCTGCTGACAGAGAACATCCTGTGTGATAGCTTAAATTGATTCAGGAGCTATCCTGGGCAAATCATTTTACTCTCGTTGCCTCAGGTACAAACTCAGATTGTGCACCCTCTGGGGACAGGGAAATAATCATAGTAGCTGAATGTAATCCGCTTTGAAGAGTCGACAAGCAGAATTTAAAAAAAAAAAAATTTTTAGAAAAAAAAAAGCGTACACCCCCCTTGAACATGGTTCACACTTTGCTATGTGAGTACAGACTTGCATACACAATTCACTCCCCCCACCCCAATACTCCACACCAGTGTCAAAATATGCATATCCAAAAAAATAAAACTGAAGTTACAATTGGATAAGTCTCCACTGCCCTGAAGCAATACTTGGTAGAAGCACCTTCACTAGTCCTTCTGTATGTGCATTCACTGGTCGAATCATCTCATTCGTATTGCTATATACTTATCTCTCACGAATGTAGAGTAGGCGTGCAAAACTGTTGATATGCGTGTATGTGGATGGCCTACTCTATTTGTGAGAAACGAGCATACTGCCGAAACGAACCAACCAACGAATGCACATCCACTTACAGCTGTATTGGGATAGGTCTTCATCAGCTTTACATACCTAGATTTGTCTATATTAGACCTTTTTTCTTTTCAAAATGGTCCTTAGGGAGCAATCTAAATCATGCCACAGATTTTTGATTGGATTGATGTTGGGGCTCTGTTTGGACCTTTATGCTTCTTAGTCAAGCCAGTGTAGTTTTGGCTGTGCGCTTCGAGTAGTCATGCTGAAACTGGTAGTTTTAGCTTTCTTGCAGAGGGCAGCAGATTTTCTTTAATGCCTTTTTTTTTTACCTTTCCTCCATTTATTCTCTTCTATCTTGACAACTGCCCCAATCCCTACCGATGAGAAACATCCAATAACATGCTGCTGCCACCACGCTTCACAATAGAGATGTCTGAGTGATGTGCTGTGTTTTGTAATTTTGCCATAAGGCAAAAGTATGCCTTGAGTGTTCCTTTGCATATTTCAAATGGGATTCAAGATGGGCTCTCAATAGCTCGCTTCTTGCCTCCATACTACACAGGCCAGATCTGTGGAGTGCTTGAGATTGTCACACGCACCCTTTGACTAGTCTTGGCCAACGGAAGCCTGCAGCTCTTTCAATATTACCATTAGATTCTTGGATGTTTCCCTGATCAGCCTCCTTGCTCAGTCACCCACTTTTGAGGGATGGCCTGATCTAAGCAGGGTCTAAGTGTCCCACCCTTTCCACCACTTAATCAACTAACATGCCCTGAGGGACAATCAAGGACCTTATAGTTCTTCTATGCCCATCCCAAATCTTGCCTTCCCACAACTTCGTCCCAGAGTTCTTTTGACAACTCTTTGGTGCTCATGGTTGGACTCTTGCTTTAAAATGCACTACCCCAGCAGGGGGAACCAACAGGAACTACTTCATTTATCCTATATTCATGTGAATCAGTACAATTTAACACAGGTGGGTGCCACTTCACTTGGCATGTGCTTTTTAATGTTTTAATTATTTAGAATTGCTAAATATGTACAAGGGGGGTGGATATTTATCCAACCAAGCTATTCCATATTTTGATTTCTACTTCATTTTCTAAGAAATTCTGAAATATATTTTTCCTTTAGCAATTATGGGGTTGGATGTATTGATACTGTACATGAAACAAAACACTGGTTTAATGCATATTACTTCCAGGCCATAAGGCAACAAAAGATCATTTTGAAAGAGCTTTAGTAAACAAGTATAATTCTCCTAATATTAATGTCACTGACCAACTAGAAATTAGCTTGTGCTTCTAGTATTTATATTTCTGCAAGCCAGAAAAAAAAAGCAAATAAAAAAAAAAAAAAAAAAGAAACCACACACACTGCCCTCTAATATCTAGGATATTCTGGCAGAGTTTAGCTGAATACCAAAGATGCTCAGTGTTACAGGATGAAATAACTCCTCTACTGTTAATAAGCAGTCAAAGTCCAGGTAGTGATAACTTAAAGATGCAGAATTCACATAATGGCTGAAGATTTGTTTCCAGAGATCCAGCAAGATATAAGATTGCTGGATCTCCGTTTCTTTAAAGATAATACTAACCAGATTTGCACACATTACACTTACTGCACGTCTCTACAAGTGTTAAGACCTCCCTTTATTGTCCTTCCTTACCTGCCTCTGATGATCGAGATCAGCTTTGTTGCCCACTAAAATCATAGGAAACTCATCACGGTCTTTCACCCTCAGGATCTGTCTTTGAAACTTGTAGATTTCTTCAAAACTGAAACACAATAAAATGGAAGACCATCTTCAAAACCAGTCGAGTTCACACTGCCTCGCAGCTTCACCCTCCCCCTTTCCAATGGAGTACAACACCATCAAGGTACAAACATTGCTCTGTTTGGACAGGGTTCAGAGACCATGGAATCCGTTCGTTTTTACACTGGTCGCACGACAACATGATCATGTCACACTTCTCATTACAGTCTTTTCAACTTCTGCATGCAAACCATGGAAAACCATTCAGGCAGCTGCTACTTCATCGGTAGACATCCTTCACTTGCATCTCACATGGTTCCAGGTTCTCAGCTGCTGCACTGACTTCCTCTCCAAGTCTATCTCCAGTGATGAAAATGAAATTGCCACAATTGATCTTATTTGCTCACCCATATTTTGTGTGCGAGTAGTTTCCTAAAGCTTCTTCTTGGGTTACAGAAGTTCAAAGGTTTGCATAGATCGCTGGTTGTTCAGAGTTAAGAATTTTCCTGAGCTTTCCATCACTACTGCAAACTCTGCTGTATCCCAGCATGCACGGTTTACGGTAGCGATCCTACCCTGGCCTCTAGGGTCTCAACGTCTTCCTTGTCTATTTGGGGCGTCTTGCGTATTCCACACTATTTTATACAGCGAACTAGACCCTTTAAGTCTCTTCTGGGATTCTGGTCTCCTCCATACACTGCCTGTTGCAGTTTTTTTCCATTGGGTTATTTATTTTTTATATTACGCTTTGCTGTTCTGCTTTGCACGAAGGAAAAGCTTTAAATAAAAGACATTTAATACTTCACTTCCATAAATATGAAGTTTCATTTTGGTTTTTAAAGAACAAAGCAAAAGTGGAATTTTTAAAAATCTGACCATTTCTTTTCAAATTAAGACCGAAATCCTACAGAATATAGTGTTAGGCAAATTAGAGAGCAATTTTGTAAAAACCCATATAATGTCAGCGAATATATACATAAGTTACACCAATTTCCACAACATACTAATGTGCATAGGTTTGCTATGAAAATGATCCACATACACTTACACCTGATATGTAGGCAGAAAATTCAGGAAAAACACTTTTGTATTTTTGAAAATCCAAAGTTACGCGCTCAAACCTAACTACTCTAGTTCCTCCCCCATGAATGCCTCTACTTGGTCCTGGTGAATATATGCAGGTCAAAGGGGCACAAAAGTTTACCTGCATGTCGGGCAGACGAGTTTTAGAGCATTCTTTTCTGTGCGGTTTCAAAAACCAGCTCTCTGCTGTGACACAGAATACGCTACACACGCACAGACACGCGCAACATTGGGAAACCTTACAGTAACAATCAGGGAGGCTGTACCTTCCTCTGTCGGTGACAGAGAAGACTAAGAGGAAGCCTTCTCCCGTCCTCATATACTGTTCTCGCATGGCTCCAAATTCTTCTTGACCGGCTGTGTCCAAAACTATGAGAAAAGAAAAAAAAAAGAGGTCTGAAATTTGAGAAGCATAATAATTAGAAGTATTAATAATAAAAAAATAAAATTGAAGCAAATCCATTTAAAAAAAATGGAGTATTATATGCACAATATTTTAAAGTATCCCCCACCCAAAATATGGAAAATATCTTCCAAATATCAGATAGAAGTCAAAAACAAGCTCACTTTTCTTTACAGTTTGGGGGTCTCATTTACTTCTAAAAAGCATGACAACACTTTCACATGTGGATGCGATGAATTTGACTGCTAAATCTTAAACTATAGTTGAAACCCCCCATTGGAGTGATACGGTCTCCTGAGCAATCAGCTGATGATTTCTAGTGAAGTATTTTGGTAAGGCCCGACTTCTGAAGACACAGAGTCATGTTTTGCGGAGATTTCCAACGCATTCGTCAGCCGCAAGGTTTTTGTTTCTCCTTCCCCTCGCACCAAGAAACGAAAGAGGCTTTTTGGGTTCCCTCATTTCAAGCGGCTATGCTGGAATTCCTCATTCGAAATACTTCAAATTACTTTGTACGTAGACAGTGCCTTCCATCCAAGGGGGGGAGATCCCAAAACATTTCACAATCCTCAATCGGGGTGAAAATATTCTAGGCATCTGCCTAAACCTCTGCATCTGGTGCCTGACACCGGCCCAGGGCAGAGACACTATACAGAAGAGCAGAGGCAGGAAAAAAGAGATGGGAAGAAAGCAGGGAAGATAAAGAGCACAAATTTAAAAAAAAAAAAAAAAAAAAATTCAAAAAATATATAGCCAGGAAAAATTTTCTTGCTATAACACCTACATTTTCTACATATTTTTCACTTCCCCTGCCATTGCACAGCTTTACAAACAAGCATTTTACGAAAAGGATGATGAGGCTACTAGAATTGGCGCCATGTCTATGAGTGAAAAGAAACCAATGGAAGGTAAACCACCAACCTCCTCTGGACAGGCCATGGACTTCATATTCTTACCATGTTCAGAGGGAGCGGAAGGTTCAGGGAGAAGATGGCAGATCACTGGACAGAGGGGAATGTTGCTATTATAAGTCAACATTTACTTTTGGATTGCTTATTTAGCACTGAGCCAAAAAAAAAATGCCTAAGAGGCAAAGATAACAGGATATTCACCAATAACTGGGTAAAGCCAAGGCAGGAGGACTTGGAGGTGCCAGATGTACTAAAGCAGAGCTTCCCACAGCCCCCCGCCCCCCCAGTGATTCTCCATGGTATGCAAACTTATCCAATGCATATTCATTGTGCATATCCGGAAAATCCAAGTGACTGGGGTTCCCCAGGACAGGTTTGGGAAGCCCCACCTTAAAGGGTGCTCATGAGGAAAGTCACTTCATAAGCACATCTGGCACAGAGTGACTGGCACTGAGAGAGAGCCCGATCTGAACTGCTCTGCTCCACGAATACATCCACTCAGCCGAGCCAGGACTTCCCCATCGCAAACATCCACCCTCCCACAACTCCCAGAGAGAAGGATCTGCTGCTTGGACACCCAAAATCCGGTTTTCATGTTTCTTACCATTTCGGTATAAGTCAGCAGTGAGCTGACTCAGAGCAAGGTACTAATTTAGCACCCATCTGCTCAGCTCTCCTACAGAAAGCCTCATCTGTTGATTGCATGTATTGTGTGTGTAGCGTTTAAGCATTTTAATGCTCAGAGCTGCCATTTACGCTTTAGAGAAAGCCATTCCTTCCAGAGAAGTTCAAGGCTTATATAACCTTTGTTACTCTACCCTCAAGCCTATACGGAAACAGGCTGCTCTTGCTACTAGTATATCCAATTACTAAAATGTTTTAATAACGGTCAGGCAAGCCATTCTTAGAAAGTAACATTCAGCAATTAGAGAAGCTGTAGTGCACAGTGACAAATGGCAGATGGCATTAGGGTTGACTTTGTGTATCCCTCTTAACATATGGTGCTAATTACTCACCCTGCATGCAAGAATAGTTTTAAACCTGGTCCATAAATTACTATATCAAACATGGCAGGGGCAGTGAAACGGTAAGAAATCCATGGCCGAACCCTCTTGGAATTGGAGTCTGGTCTTCCCAAATATGAGACCATCAGAGACGCAGTACTACCGCACAGCCTAAAGTAAAGCAGGGTTGCTTACCTGTAACAGGTGTTCTCTTAGGACAGGAGGATGTTAGTCCTCGCATATGGGGGTGACATCAGATGGAGCCCGGCATGTGCCCCATATGCGAGGACTACAGTCCTGCTTGTCCTAGGAGAAATAATACGTCCTACTCTACCCAGGAGCAAGTTTCACCAACCCTTAAGTAATTTGATCAAACCCGATCATTTGTTTACTGTAATCTTCAAAAGAAGCAGGAGTCCAAGCTAACTGAACACTGAATGTCTACTATGGGGGGTTTTTTTGCACAAGACTGAAACATGCCAAAACCCAGGACAACGATGCACCATTTGAGATTCCAGCAGAGAAGCGAGGTGGCCCTTCCAAATAGCAGAGAGGTGTGTGCAGGCTTCGGTGGCAACGTTTCCTGTCCACAGATGCCACGTACTCTTGCCGCTGCAAGCCAGGAAGCAGCTTGTTGCCTGATGGAACCAGCGGGCCATATTTTGCCCACCGATGTTGTACACGCTCAGTTTGTCCCCCTTGTCCTATGGGCACCCCGGCCAGGGAACTCCCCAGTAGACAATACTGAACGCAGCACACATTAGGTATAGGAGTGTTATGCTCAGACACTGTATGTACTACAGCATCCTCACCTGAACACCAAATATAGACTTCACTGTATAATCTGACTATTCTGCATCCCTCTGAGAAAGCACTTGGGCGGGAAAAGCATCAGCAAACAGACCTGTGACTGCTCGTGCAAAGTGACGATTAATGTAAAGAGATAGCTTTAACATATCGTACGAAATGACATTTGTTCTTAAGGGCAGGGCTCCTTGCACTTTTTGTTTTTGTTAGCCGACCACTGGCTTCTGCATCTTTGGGTTTCCAATTCAGTCAGAACCAGGACTGGAATCTTGGCCCATGAGCCTTCACTCACACTTAGCTGGGGGTTTCTTCATATATAACCTTCCTGACTTTTTAGTCCAGCCATTGCAATGAAAGTCCTTGGCTGCAGGATAGGTGGCTCCTTCTGCAAGGCTGCAATCCTGCCTTCTAAAACCCAGTCACTTGGTGTCTCCTTTGCACAAAGACTCCCTCCTCACCAGCTAGTCCTTTTTGCTTTTTCTCAAGAGTTACTGCCTCCAAGAAATCCCTTCTTTGGCTGGATCTGCTAAAACCCTTTCTACAAATCTGTGGAGCCACCAACTAGCTACATGAATGAATGTATTTCCATTATATTCCCTTGCCATAAAAGCATTTCGTCCCATGATCGGAAACAGAGGAAGCCCTCACAGCCCTACAATGGCCAAAGGCTAGAACGGAAGCCTCAGACAGTGAATCCCTTCCTACTTCTGATATGACAGAAGACACCGCAATCATCCTGTCTTCTCTTCCCATCACTTCAGTGAAGTACCTACAACTCACAAGTGTTAGACCTTCCCACCACCCACATATGCCTCAGTGGTACAAGTTTGATGTAATTAAAATGCTACATCATTTAAATCTAACCAGGAGACCTTTAACAATTTATTCATGGTGAAATTTGTAAAAAAATTATATTTCACACACTATTACATTATGAAATGTGACTGAAGACATTGTCTCAAAAAAAAGTGTGTGTTCTTGCTTCAACTGTGGCAGACAATCTTTTAAAAAACTCAACTTTACAGTGAAATTTTATTCATTTTTAATTTAGTACCATATATGAATGAAGGCCCCCCTGCCCTAATGTAGTAAGCTGCACACATATTTCTACCAAGTATGTACATGAAAGAACTAAAATTGCTTATATAGACCCAAAAAAAAAGGCAAGAACCAATGGATTGTCGAGGACATGCCGCCTGGTAATTCTGTTCAAGCCAGAAACGTTTCCCAGCTCAGCAAGGCTTGCATACTTACTGTCCAGCCTCGCCGCTCGGTCATCTATCACACACTGCTTGGTGTAGGAGTCTTCGATTGTTGGGTCATAATCCGTAACAAAGTAGGACTGCAAGAACAAGAATTAGAAACAGTGGCATAAGACTCCAGGAGCAAATGCACCTTCAGATCTCAATTAAACAAGCTAAGTAGCCATGGATACCCAGTACTCAGACTATATTATGGCTCGTTCTGCAGTTTCATAATAGGAAGAGTCATTTCCTGTGACCCATATAGGAGTGAAGTCCATGGGCACTTTATCCACAGTCTTTAGCCCGGATTTTAAAAGCAAAAAAAACTTCCACGCATAAATCCGCTGGGAAAAGGCGCAGGCGTACACAGAACCTGTCTCATCATACATGCACACAATGACACCTGCTTGAGAACATGCATGGGGATTTACACACACACCAAACTGATTTTCTAATGGGGACCAAAGAATTTCTGCACATTTATCTGTTTGATTACCACCCCATAAGGAGAAATGCCAAACTGCAGCTTGTCGGCTAAATCCTATCAGCCTCTAGACTTGTCACTGCAAGCCTTTTCAGCACAGGCACGAAACCTCAGAAGCCCTGCGAGATCAAAAGGGCCCAAGAGAAGATTTAACACATTCTAAACCTGAAGACAGCAACCTAGAACGCGCCAGGAGTCCCGAGTTGTGACTGGCCGATGCCCAACCTTCTGTGCATGTCGCTGAAAGTTATTTTAATTCAAAAGTATTAACATCTAAAGTGTACGGTTTAGAGTGATCATCTCCAGAGTCAAGGATGTCCTAGCAGATTAAGGGCCCTCAGTTTTTCCTATAGGTGCTGAATTCCTCCCACCTAGAGATTAAATGGCTACAAATGCGTTTCACTGTGGGGCATTACTTCTTAAGTAGACATGGCTCAAAAATAAATCTTCAACCCCTTTCAACCAGTGTGATTTATAGTGAACAGTTTCATGTACCTGACCAGAAGACATCAAATACGACCTTATTCCATCCACACAGGAGCACGTGCCAGCTCCAGAGAACCCCAAGTGAATGCAAAACCTGCTGTGGCTCGGGCCCCTGATAGAAGGGCTGGCCAGAAGGAAGAGCAATGAACAGCTACCACACGAAAAAGTAATTAAAAAGACAAATGCAGGGGGCGGGAAGGAGAGGAAGATAAAGAGAATGTGTATTCCTGGCACCTGCATTTTCTAAAACGTTTCAGCCATTTATGACTTCTAATTGCTCTATCCAGCCACCAGATGTCAGCATTACTGCTCTCACCGATACCGAATGGACCATAACAGTAAATCCAGTCAACACTCAGTGCCATCAGCAACTCTGGTGTTTTAACAATATAAAGTAACAAAACATTCAACTGGCTTTACGTTTTAGGTCTTAATCATTTGTGCAGTTATAGCAAGTCGACAAAAAAAAAACCACCCAAATTTAAAGAACATTACATGAACAACATCAATAAGGAAAGCTTTGAAACTGGCAGGCCCTTCGCATGTTTCGTGTTCTAATGATTTAGATGCATTTTTTCACATCACTGCCCATCCAATTTCACACTGCATACGTAAACCACGCAAGCAAGTGTTTACTCTGGGAAAACTAGGATTGAAAATCCAACTAAGCAAATGTAGCAATTCCAGAGATCAGGGAGAGACCAGATTGGAATTCATGAACGTAGAAAAAGATAGGCTTCTATTTATTCTAATTTAAGTTACCAACTGCACGTAAAGACATGGTTATAAACACCACCGCCCCCATACGCACACAGCGGTGGCCCTTTGGGGTGACAAGTGCTAGCCCCCTCTCCCTTTGCCACCCCAATTAAATTTACCCCCCTCCAGGTGGGAAGACAAGAGCAGGGCCAGCCCCAGCTGCCAAATCTTCAGGTCGCGACTGCAGCAGAAATAGCAAACAGAGTGGGAGAACCATTTTGTGGAGTCTTCTAGAGCCCCGGCACACTTACAGACACCCCCCCCCCCCCCCCCCATGCACAGACCTCCCATTAACAGGAAAACCAACGTGAGAGTTGGGACCATTGTGAGCCACTTGATGTCTAGAAGAGGAGACTTAGGGGCCGGAAGTCAACAGAACCCATTCTGCCGGGCACAGGACACCAAAGCAGGCAGTCCAGCTACCGCAGGCAGAAACGTTGAGAGGGGCCATGGAGGATGGGGAGTCAGGAAGAGGTCACAGGGAATGGTGGGGAGAGGAGGGAGAGAGTTAGGAAGTGCCTAGCCCGAGGATGCTGCAACCCTAGCCCCGCCAGGTTATTTAGAGATGCCTTTGACTGCTGTGATTTTTCATCTGTTTTAAATAATTTTTATTCTGAATGTATGTAATATCTATTTTTCATTGAGATGTTTTTGTGTGTGCACATCTGTAATCCTCACTGAAGAGAAATCACTTTTTGAAAAGTCAGAAAATTGTGAAATACATAAAATAAGAGTGTTTGTTCCCTAGAACAGCAAGCTGACACCTAGTCTGTTAAAAGCAATGCTGGGTCAGAGCAAGGTCCATTGAGCCCAGTACTCCGTCTCCAACAGTCTCCAGTCCAGGCCGCAAGGACCCAGCAGATGCCCTGTGGTTGATCTTGTCTCTCACTCCCAGGGATAAGCGCTGGCCTTCCCAAGGCTACCCGGCTAATAACTGCTTATGGACTTTTCCTTCAGGAACTTGTCCAGTCTTTTTTTTTTTTTTTAATCTTTATCGTTTGAATCTTAAAGATCATTTACAATGAAATATTACAGCATTAAACAAAGGCAAAATTAAGCAAACAATTAAAACATTACATTCTCTAGTCCACATTACAAAACAAAGAAATGCACGGACTTGAGGAAAAGATAAGGGAAAAAAAAAAATTAGAGATCCAACCCTTTTTTGAACTCCTCTCTGGTTAGTTGCCGTGACCACATCCTCCAGAAGCAGATTCCATAGCTTGATTGTGCGCAGAGTGAGAAAAAAAAAAAAAAAAAAAAAGCTTCCTATGATTTGTTTTAAATCTGCCAGTTGCTAGATTCATTGTGTCCCCTATTCCTAGTGATGTTTGAAGGATAAATAACAGTTCCCCCACACTCAATTTTTGAAATTTCAATGACCCCAGTACTCTCTTTTCCGAGCTAAAGAGCGTTAATCTGTTTCGCTCCTCTCCATCCCTTTATAATTTTTTCGCCCTTCTCTGTGCCGTTTCTATGTTCACTGTGTCTTTTTTGAGAGGGGGGGGGGGGGGTAACCAGAACTGCACACAGAGTCTTCGAGGTGCGGTCACACCATAGATCTATACAAAGGTATTATGATATTCTCCATTCCTTCCCAAATAATTTCTAACATCCTATTTGACTGCTGCTGCAACTGAGCTGAAGATTTCAAGGTACTGTCCCACAAGGACTCCAAGATCCTTTTCCTGGGTGGTGACTCCTAACATGAAGCCCAGCATCGGATTATTTTAAGATGCATGCATTATTTTCTACTTGTCCACATTAAGTTGCATTTGCCATTTAGAAGCCCAGTCTGCTGGTCTCAAGGTCCTTCTGCAGTTCTTCACAATCTGCTGCTGTTTTAATGGCTCGAAATAATTTTGTATCTGAAAGTTTGGTCACCTCACTTGATGCTCCTTTCTCCAGATCATTTATGAATATGCTAAATGGCATGTCCCAATAGAGACCCCCCTGGGGCACTCCACTAATGACCTTTCTCCATTTGGAAACCTGACCGTTTAGTCCGACTGTTTTGTTTCTTGTCTTTTATCCAATTACCAATTCACAATAGGACACTGCCTCCAATCCCATGACCTCCCGATTTCCTGAGGAGTCTCGTGAGGGATTTTGCCAAATGCCTTCTCTAAACCTAAATACACTATAATCAACTCGCTTAACCTTTGTCCACATTTTATTTACACACACAAAAAAAAAATGTAGTAAACTAGTAAGGCAAGACCCCTTTGTAAAATCCATGTTGACTCTCCCCCATTAAATCCTATTTATATGGCCAGAAATTGTTTAAGAATAACTGGGACCACTTTGACTGGTTTACAGTTTCCCCCGATGACCCCTGGAGCCATTAAAAAAAAAAAAAAAAAGCATCAAACTGGTCATCCTCCAGTCTTTTGGTACCAGGGCTGTTACATGTCACCAGAAAACAGGCCTGCCATTTTGTTTTATTTCCTTTAGAACTCTGGCGTGAATACTATCCGGTCTCAATGATGTTATTCTTTACTCTGTCAGCCTGAGTTATGCCCTCAGGTTCACAGTGATTCTGATCATTCAGAGTCATTACATCAAGAAAAAAATAGTTTCTGGTGGGGATATGACCCTGATATCTTCAGTAAAGACAGGTAAAGAATTAATTTAGTTTTTCTAATTCCTTGTCCTTCCTGACCACCCCTTTTACCCCCCTCTCAACCCACCTAACGGCCCAACTGACTCACAGGCAAAAAAGTTTATGGTTTTTACCTCTATGGCAAGCTTCTTTTCCCAATTCTCTTGAGCCTGCTTAATTACTTTTGAGTATCTAACTTGCCAGTGCTTATATAGTCTTCTATTTTCCTCATTTGGGCCTGCTTTCCATTTTTTGAATGATGCCCTTTTGGCTTTAACTGCCTTCTTTCAATATTTTAGAATGCACGGAATACATTTTGTCTGGGCCTCAGGGATGGTAATTTTAAACCATGTCCATGCCTCCTGCAAGTTTTTAACCTTGTATTGCATCTTTTAGTTTTTCCCAATCAAATTACCTCACTTTTCCCTTAGTATTTGCTCTCTAATCATGTCAAATTTTATTACATTATAACCCTCAATTGCCAAGCAGATTGGAGAAGATACATACCTGATCATTTTGTTTTCCTTAGTGTAGACTGATTCAGCATCCTGCCCAAGAACGGCGCCGAGGGTTCACCCATGGAGTCCATATCAATTCCAAGAGATTACAGGTGAGCCGTGATCCTTATCCTAGCTCAGGGCATCTATAATCTTAATGGGGTTCAGTGTTCCTGTTGTTGAGTACAGTTACGGTTATCCGTTTTTAATCAAGCTTGACAGTATGTCCACAGTGGTTTTTGAAGAGAAAACTGAAAGGCTGAGGTCATTGCAGGGGTGTATCTGTCTCCATCTGCTGGCAGGGGAGCATAAATCCATTGGTCCTGAGTCCATCTGTCTACACGCTAGGAAATCAGCACCTCTCTCTTGCACCAAGTCGTGCGTTCCACTGAGAACTAACCCTAATACAGTTCTCTCATCCATTCCATGACCGACTCTTGCTTGAAGCAATCATTGATGGCATCTATGAACTTTACCTCCCTTGCAAGTCCTGATGAGACATTTACCCAATCATTACTCAGGTAACTGGCCTCACCCATTAATTATTCCATTGCTCATTTTACTAGCCAGTCTAAACTCTTAGCATTTAGAAGTCTGTTTCCTCATCCAGGCCAGGCAGGCAGTAATCTACCCCTACTACTATACTCTTCCCTTTTATCCTTGTAACTTCATGCCATAAGGATTCCAGAGTGCCAAATGTTTCCAGCTAAAACTTTTTATTCTGCTTGACTCTATGCCACCCTTAACATACAGTGCTACTCCCTACCAGTCTTATGTCTATATAATTTGTATCCTTGAATCCCAGTGTCCCATTGGTTATCCTCCTCCTACCTGATCTCCAAGATGCCTATTTTGTCTTTATCTTCCTTTAGTGCTATACATTCTAGCTCTCCAGTCTAATTTTTCAGACTTCTGTCATTCACAGACAGAGACATTTTAGAATAGTTTTATTTCTATTTGTATATGTACCCACAATCTGATCATCAGAAGATACATACAGTTTGGCATCTTTGTGTGCGCTCTGCATTTAAATACATCCTGGGGAGGGTGGGTTAGCTTTTACAACCACCTCTCTCTATCAGGACATTCTAACTTACTTTGTTTACCCTTATCCTTTGAAGATATCTGCTCCAAACCATGCACTGCTGAGCAACTGTCTGCTTCCCCCCACATTTTAGTTTAAAAGCTGCTCTTCCGGGTTGTTTGGTTTGTTTGTTTTTTTGTTTAAGTTAGCGATAACAGCTTGGTTCTACTTTGCTTGAGTTGGAGCCCATCTTGTCAGAATAGGCTTCCCCCTCCCTAAAATGTTCCCCATAAACCTAAAACCCTCTTCCCTGCACCACTGTCCCATCCATGCATTGAGATTCTGAAGCTCAGCCTGCCTCTGGGATCCTGTACATGGGAGGGGGAAGCACTTCTGAGAATACAGCCCTGGACATCAAGGATTTCAATTTCTTACCCTGCACCTTCCTATCTCTCTGGTACCCACATTTACCACAGACTGTTCCTCCCCAGCACTCTCTAAAACCTTATCTAGGTGGCACGAGAGGTCTGCTACCTTCACACCAGGCAGGCAACCAAGCAATCCTTACATCTACCTGGCACCCAGCTATCTTTCTTAATCAAATCATCTACTACAATGGCAGTACATTTTTCCACTAAAGAATTTTTTTAATGTATTAATAATAATATCATACATAATAGTTATGTATGATATTGTTATGTATGATATTATGTTCTAGCAACTATGCATACAAACAAGCGCTAAACCATGTATATAAATTAAGAAAACGTTTACAAATTATCATGAGGACTGCTCCTTGCCTCCCTCGCATTCTCCAATGTATATTATAATCTTTCGTCCCCCTTCTTATTTCCTACTCCAAGTTTACACATCCTTGTTATAATGTAACTTTATACTCCTTCAAATCGTCTGTTTGGTTGGTTATAGTTTCTACTTGTTCGATGTAAACCGAGCTGATTTGATTTGTATCAAGAAATTCGGTATATAAAAGCCTTTAATAAATAAATAAATTATGTATGATAACTATTATGTATGATATGTAATTTGTCTACATGAATATCGGTATATAAAAAAGTGTTAAATAAATATTATATTTACTTCATATTCTATACCACTTAGTCATACCCAAAGCAGAACTAGTTGATATATTTTCCTCGTTAGGCTTGGAGAAACTGCCTCTAATGTATGCTTACAGAGAGTTTGGGACAGAGACTTCAAAAATTGTAAAAGCTTAAAAAACACAAAAAAAAACTTACAGGTTTTATAAAATTTCCAGTCTTCTCTTTTTTAGAAAGCTAAAAAAAAAAAAACCCAACAAAAAACAAAGTGAGGCCTCCGACTGAAACCACGGGCAATCAAGATAATAACTGCCCACTAATGATCAGGTTTATAAATGATTACACATAATTTAACTTGAGTCAGAATTCCAAGAAAACTGCTGCACACTGCCTTATGAAAGTTAGGCAACCCCCTTTGGCTAGAGCTTTCGACAGCAAAGAGAAGCAGAAAGCATTTCTCTTGGCAAGTTCCCTTCTAGTGCAGCGGAGCTCATCACTTCCTGAAAGAACACATCAATAAGCATTAAGCCAGGGGGGCGGGTTCTGCGCCTGTGATCGTGGGTAGAGAAGGTAGACTCACAACAGCCTGGCTTTATGGACTGAACTCTGTCAATGAGTAACTTCCACTGCTGATCATGAGGATCAACAATCCAAGCCAGTAGTGGGACCAGGATTAAACGCTTACACATGTGCAAAGCATGGGTCCCAGCTGCGTTTCATTGAGTGTTCACAGCAGCCTGGGCACTTGAGAATTTATACGTAGTAGTACTATGACTAATCTGTGTCAGAGAGCCATGCTTGCACATGTTAACACTGCAGTATATATGGGTTGGTTTTTGTTTTTTGGGGTTTTTTTTGTGATCCGTTGAAGTTCTGCAGAACCACAGACCCATGGATGGTGTAGCACAGCCGAGAAGTGTGTGCAAAAAGGTTCTCATATATGTAGAAAGTGTGCAGTGTCAGTATGAGTGTCTGACACAGCAAGTGTGAGAAAGGGTGTAAACACTGTGACAGACACAGTAACATGAGATGATGGCAAACCAGAACTAAAATCAGATCACCCAGTCTACCAGACTAAGCTCAAGCAATGATCTATGCCAGCTGCCAGGGATAGAAACCTGGATATCCTACAAGTGGTCGAATCAGATTGTCTCATCTTCTCTCCACACTCCTCTCCCATTCTGGGTAGAGGAACATACAAGCTCCCAATCTTCAACCAACATCCTTCTCCCCCACCTCCTACCAGATCTCATCTCCTCAACCTTGTTCTCACCCACTGCTCTCCAGCAGTCAAATGTTTGAATTCTAAAAAGGAAAAAAAAAAAAAAAAAAGACAAAATAAGATAAACCTAGTGTAGGCATTCAGGTAGGCCAAGGTGGTTTCCAAAAAGGCTAGTGTCACAATCACATCACTGGTCCTTTCAAAATTAAAAAATGAAAACATTAAGATTTTGTGATGTTGACTTATTTTTAAACTGTTCTTACATTACTCTCCCCCCTCAAGCATATATAAAAAAAAATTAAGAAGTTTCCAAATTGCTCCCACAGAAGCCATGGGAGCTGTGTGGCTGTAGCAGCATTCATGCCTGGACCTCCAGCGGCCTGGAATGGAAGTATTAGGGCTACTGGAGACAAATAAAAAGGCATGTATATACCTGGGTGATTAAGACACTGTAAGCAGATCTACGTAAGCTACGGTATGCTCCAAATATCTTTGAGGGTCATGCAATTTTGAAGTTGATATTCAGATGGTATGCTGGCTAAGTTCAAAATAGCGATTTTAAATGCCAATCTGAACACCAGATAAGCTGGAGGCATTCCAAGGCACAGTTAATGTTAGCTGGATAACCGAATCCCTTATCCTGCTCATGCAGGTGGAACAGTCCTCAAGTTAGACAGATGGGTTTATCCAGCTATACTCAGTGGCTCATCTAATCAACAGCCTTCGAGTATCAACTCGTCATGCTATGCTAGTAAAAAAGCTTTTTTTGGAAAATGCTGTAAATGAAATCCATATTCCACCAACGTTGAGAATTGGAAACCCTACGAAGACGGCAAGGCCTGACCTTGAAGATACCATTCCAAACTTATCATGCAAGTACTCTGGACCATCACTCCACAACAGCAAAAAAATAGTTCGTATTTTAACTTTATTCTCTCCAAAACCAGTAACCAACGGAGGTAAACTAACAATGGAGCAGCATTCTCAGTTTACCTTGCTGCACTATTTTGAATACGTTGGATATTTTTGATCACAGCAATTGGCATCCCTAACAATAACACATTACACATTTCGATAATCTAATGCCCCAAGAATTAAAGGTGAAGCCACTGTCCGGAAAGTGAAATCATCCAAATAGGGCTTCAGTTGTCTAACCATTCATAATTGCATGTAGGCACGCTGAGCCATCTGAGAAAAGTACAGAAGAAGAGAAAACCTGGAGTCTAATGTGACCCCCAAGCTTTTAACACTATCCAAAATCTCTAACACAGCCATCCAAATACAGGCCGAACCAACTGGCTCTCCAAACCAACAACCAACCGCCCTATTCCAAGAATTTCGGATTTGGCTTTTACTATTATAGTCAGATAGTAGCTATGCTTGAATTGAGTGTCATCCGCATAAATATATACAGTGATATCCAGCTCCTGAAAAAGATCAGCTACAGGATGTATAAAAATTTTAAACAAGGGGATCCTGCAGGTACCTGTGACCTGGCTTGGGCACTATTGGAAACAGGATATTGGGTTCAATGGACTAAGACTTGCTATACTCAGTCAGACCAAAAGGGTGAAAGACTGGAGCCCTGAGGAACCCCTTCCATCTGCACCACCTGTGTCTTCCTTCCAAAAAGGCTAACACCTCCTCACATCTCTCCAAGAGTAATGTGATCTACCAGATCAAGTGCACAGGAAAGATCTAACAGGACCAAAAATACTGACCGACCAGCATCAAGGTAGCAAAAGACATTACCAATTCTGTACCATGTGCAGGTGTAAAGCCTGACAAACCAGCAGAACCTTCCAAAAATTCTGATAATTGACCAAGGACTACTTTTTCCACAATCTTTCCTAAAAATGGCAAATTAGAACTTGGCCTATAGCTTTCACATTTTGTTGGATCCAAAAGATTTCTTCACCAAAGACCCTTTCCAATTCTCTGGAAGACAACTGTCCCTCAATGACACCACTAGTCAACCTTTCTAATCCTCTTCCTAACTATTATTAAATATGGACTACCTGCAGTCTTCATTTCCAGCAGAATCTTCTGCACCCCATAGCATTAATTCGATTCATCAGAACTCCTACAACTTTTCAGCTACAGATATTACAAATATCCCCCCCCCCCTTCTGCTCCAGCTGTAACTGTTAGAGCAAAACCTTCATCTTGTTACTAAAACACAATTTGGCATTCCCATCAAAACATTTTTAGACAAAAAAAAAAAGTCTACACTACCCCTAAAGATCTCCCCTACCTGCTTCTTCCCTTTCTTATTGTGGATTGGGCTTCTGATTTGGATATATAGTTTTGTTATATTGGATTGGATGAATCTGTTTAACCTTGTTGTAATTTTCGTTCTCTCTCTATAAGCAGCTCTCTTGATTTGCATATTATGTGAATCTGATTGGGACAATAATTACAAATAAAAAAGATCAAAGCGAATTTGACTGCAAAGGGCATGTTCCATTAAAAATTAGTTTATGAAGTAAATTATCCACAGAAAGAAACAGACAAAATTATGAATTTTGCACTCACATCACTGAAATAACCTAAAAGAAATCACCCTGAAGCACTAGATAAAAAGTTACAGGTTACAGTCCCTTTACAGTAATGCATTTTTCTCAGAACAAATTACAATCTGAACAAACAAGGTTGCATGCTTCAAAACAGCCAGCGAGAGAAATGGGCAAGATCCCCTCTAAGGCTGGGCATACCACACAAGACCTGGACCCACCAGTAAGATCTGTTCCACTCTCCCTTTTGTGTCTGTCCTGCAAGCAGGTTCGAAATTTGCAAGGTGGGCACTTCCTGTACGCCAACCTTGCCGTACGCAAGCGCCAAGTCCTGAGAGTTTTAAAAACACTGGCAGGGCTCGCACAGTATGGGAGGAGCGGCAGAACGGGCCCCCACAGTTGAAAGTTTGTTTGTGTTTTGCTGCTATCTGCCCTGATCCTCAACTAGTTCTTCTGCTAATGAACACGAACTCCAGAAACTGGCCCAAACGTCTATTTCAATCCAGCTATGCACTACTGCCCTTGACGATGTCCAACAGTAACTGCCACAGATTCAAATTAAGAAGGGTGTGGGATTTTTTTGGTCAGTGCACAATCACATGCATTTTAAATTTACCACCAGTTTCATGGCACGTCCCCTAGTCCTAGTACTCTTTGCGAGGTTAGATGACCATTCCCTTTTAACTTGTTCCACACCGCTCATGGGGTTTTATAAACTACAGTACCTGTACTTTAACCTCTTGCTTCGGAAAAGTTGAGCAACTGAATCTAAAATCCAAGTCAGATCCCCCCTCCCCCCTCGGTCATGTCTTATCCAAGCTGAAGAGCCCTGTCCTGTTTAACCATTCTTTGTAAGGGAGACGTTCTACCCCCTTTATCATTTTTAACCCTCCTAACTTTTCTAGTTCACTGTAGGTAGGGCAACCAGAACTGCACCCAATACTGAAGATACTGTCGCAGCAAAGGTCTCTAGAGGCAGGATGAGGCCCTAAGTTTTGCTCTCTAATCCTTTTCAGATCATTGCAGGCATTCTATTTGCATTTTTTACCTCTGCTATGCACCGAGCTTTAGGATTTCAAATGTGCTGCCCACAGTGACTTCAAGACCCTTCACTGAGTCATAGCTCCTAAAGTGGAAGCCAGCATCGCTGCCATATAGAGGATAGCTTTCCAGAGAACTCCGCATGGCCCCATGGAAATAACCGGTGTGAACCTGGTACGCGCAGATTATAACACATTATGTCTAGCCACCCAACACATGCGCATCTATGGTTATGTGCGAATACCTGCAAATGCACTAAAAGCATGTGCTTTTCCTACCGATTTTATAAAACAAACATGGACTTGCTCACATAAAACTGATTTATATGCAGAAAGTAGGCATATTTTTAAAATGCACATATACTTGAAATCACCATATTGCCGATACCCCTATCAGTTCGCCCAGTCCGTTCCCAGTTCATCAAGACTCTCCTAGTTCTTCACCCTAAACGCCCCCAGTTCACCCAGACCTGCCACCCAACCGACAATGGACAAGTCTGATATGAATTGCATTAGCTAATTGGGTGTCAGCTTGTGCAAATAGACTGCCGAATGTATTCATGTAAATTTCTCAGAAATTAGCAACTTACACACGTTCCTCTTGACCCCTTAGACCATCCCTTTATCGTGCAAGTAAATGTTTGTGCAAAACCAAAAACACAGCCGTACTTTTGAGGTTCCTAAAATAGCATGTGCACGAATACAAGCTGTGTACGTGTATATGCTAATTTTACGCACACAACTCCTTCAAAAAGTCACCTCTATTCTTAGGATTATTTTTCTCCATGTGGATTGCACGCGTCCACTTTAAATTTCATCTGCCATTTAGGATTTCCTCTTCCCCAAGGCTCTGCTGCAATTCTTCAGTTTTCACTGTTTTTGATTAAGCGTGTACCACCCGCAAATTTGATCCCCTTGCTTTCTGCTCTTTGTTAAGCACTGGTCCCAGTACAGATCCCTGGAGCACTTTTTCTACCCGTCTCCTTTGGGAGACCTTATTCTATGTCCTATCCTTCAACTAGTGACCAGGCCACAATAGGATGTTACCTCCTTTCTTATTAACCATTTAACTTGAGGACTCTGAGGAACTTTAAATGCCTGCTGAAAAATCCAGATAAGCACATGGCTAACGGGGGAGCCATGTTTATTTTATGCCTTCAAAGAACTCTAAATTCATCCTGGCTCTCATTAAACCAGGCTTGTTAAGGATGCACGCGTTTGAAACAAAATCTATTTTATTTCACTTTGAAAACAAAGTTTTCAATACAAAAGCACTCCCCACCACCAATCCCCTCTGCCCCCGTCACTCCTGCCCTAGCAAGTCTCCCTCTCAAAATGGCACCGACTGGTCTAGAGGCTGGCACCATTCTGTTGTACAGAGACAGCATGGGCGGACTGCATACATTTTTCTTTTTGGATTTATTGGAAGGGGCGGATGGTACGTTGGAGAAATAGCAAAGGAGAGGGAAGAAGAGGCAAAAGGAATGGAAGGCTAGGGCAGAGGAAAATGGACGGGCGAGGTAGCCGATAGCCAAAAGATACGAGAGAAGAGGTGCTAACAAAGAGAACAAAATGAGTTAGCAAAAATAATAGAGAAAGGCAACTCTGGTCCCTGCAGGTGAGGCAGCAGCGAACGGCGCCAATATGGTGGGAACAGCCTCTGGCCCCCCACCCTGGATAAATCTGAAGAGATTCTGTTCACACAGACTACGCAAGCAAGCTTCACACACTAGGCAAGGCAGCTCCTCAACTAAGCCAAGAAGTTCATGGACTGGAAGTCTGATTCCTGCTTAGAACCCACTATCATTTTCACTGCAGTCCAATCCTCATCCTACAGGCAAACACATCCTTGGGGAAAAATGATTTTCCTTTCACGGTAAGAACAGCAGGACCATGGCTTTCAATTCCTCTGAATACCAACTAATTGGAGATTTCCATTGTTGCTTAGCAATAAGCAAGGCCCCCTCCATTTACAGTACTTCCTCCTCTTCTGATGGAAAAGCAATGTTATTACAATCCCTCTAGACCAGGGGGAGGCATATTCGTTTTCCAGATATCTTTATAACTGGCTGCAGAAATGAGTGTATAGCAAGAGGAAGGAAAAAAAACCCCCAGAAGGGTGGGATACAGAGGGGAGAAAGCGCAGATGGTTTTCAATAGCCAATAATTTTACACACTCAGCAGAATGTGTTCCCCATGGGTGGATTCCGCTTGTCGAGAGGATCTTTTTACGACAGTGCTTGGATTAGAGGGATTCATGGCCAAAGAGAGCCTGCTGGCTCAGGCTTGTGCAATGGGGGAAACCTGGGTTCCAATCCCGGGTCAGATTTTTTTGTTCTCTGGGCCGGTTGAGGATACCGCACACACCACCTTCAAAATCTAGGGGTGTGGGGGTGAAGAGAGACCTCGCTACATATTAAGTTTTTGGGATATGCTCCTGCCAGAAAAGCAGAAACTTTCTCCAGTTTGGTCTCTGTCCGTCTTAGCTCTCGACTGCTGGAATTTCTCCCTCGGATCTGTTTCATAGCCCACCCATGCAAACTTAAGCAAACTTAACATTTGCTGCCTTTGCCTTCTGATTTTAGCTGTTTATTTCTTTACACACATTGCCTGGATTTTGATTTCAGTTTTATTTTATGTCTTGGGCCTGGTTTTGAATCTGTAGTTTGAGTTTTTTTGGATATTTATTGAATGTTTAGATTTTGGCACTGGCTGTGTTTTGAACATGATTTTCGTTTTATTTATATACAATTTGTTTTACTACTCAAACCCTGTATCTAATTTGTAATGTTTGCAAGACGGAATATAAACATTTAGAAAGTGTGATTTGCTATTCTGTATAATATATTATATTTGATTATTGCTGTACTCCGCTCAGAACTTATACTGAAACGAGGGAATCTAAATTCAATTATAAAGAAAAAAGTAAACACTGCTCAATGGTGACATCCAGAAGGGCCTGACTACTCTTCAGGGAGGTGAAGAGGGGGGGGGACGGATGAGAATACCGAACAGCACAATACACAGAACTCAGCCCGGGAACCCAACTGGAAGAGAAGGAACCGGAGCATTGGCCCACAAGGGTGGGAGGAGGAAGAGGAACGGGAAGTATCGGCCACATGAACGAGAAGAGAGGGCATGGGGAGCCGCACAGGCAGCAAGTGCCAATGCACTCACCCGCGCGGGCAAAGGTGGAGAAAAGCGAGGGAGGGGGGGAGAACTGGGGCAGCAGAGGGGGGGTTTGACCCCCGAGAAGGGGAAGGAAGAAAGGTTGCTGGGGAGTCAGAGTATGAGGGTGAGTGGAAGGAGGGATGGAGTCAAGCCTGGGAATAGATGAGGGGGAGGTGCCTGGCCTTGGGTGGGGAAGTCTGCACCCGAGTAATATCTTAAAATGCAGTAAGGAAATATTTTTAAAAAGATTTAAAAAGGTAATGATTGTATTGTGCTATTTTTGACAAAGTCTGAAGGATTTCCAGAATTAAGATTTTCCTACAGATTTCCCCCAGGAGTAAGACTTGGTCTACATTTACTGAGCTCTGAGGAAGCTGCAGTTTTTGCCCCCCCAGCAGAGGACGATTGTTGGGTTGAGTTGGAAAAGCAATATAAAACGGGGGGGGATTTGTAGAAATGGGAAGTGGTTCTCCATCGATATTAAACATTTTGTAGCTGGAGTTTCATCCCGATTTGATTATAAATCGGTGGAAAAAGCTGTAATACCTCAGGAGATACGTCAGATTGCCCCCTTGGATATGACTTGAGCCTGTTTGATCTAGCGGGGGCTTCCTTGATTCCAACGGTCCTCAATCAATAGTGAGCCAGAGTCATCTGCCTATGACCTTTGAGTGTTCAACGCAGTCCTGTTTTCTCCTATGTTTTGTTTTTTTTCTGCCAAGCAGCCGGTGGTTCAGCAACACATTCGATGGTCTTTTACTTACTTTTCCTTTTTCTTGGTGGACTATTTCAGTGGTTTGATGGTGGACTTCCCTATTGGTAACGAGGGGGGGGGGGGGGAGGGGGAGTTATATACCTAAAAACAAATGGGGGCACTCACTAGCCGAACTGTATCATGGACTTTTGGTATGTTGTTCTTTCTGGTTGTATTTTTTCTATTTGACTGTTCCCAATAAAAGATAATTGGAAAAAAAAAAAAAAAAAAAAAAGCTGTAATAAATGTCTTGAGCTGCATTTATTCACAGAGAAACTGAAACCTCCCTCCCCCACCTTTAAAAATGGATATTTAGAGCAATCCCAATTCTGCATCACACAATACCAGCTTCATTACAAAAACACACAGCCCTCGTTGGTCCTTTTCCACAATGCACGGCGGCAACAGCATCTGGAATTCAGCAAATGAAGATCTTCCGTGCGATGACAGCTTGAACTGAGGGCAACGACTTTTACACAATAGGAGCCATCTCCAAGAGCTCCTATTATGAGCGCCATCCCGTGCAGATGTTACAGCACAGAAACCATGGCAGATAACACAGGCATTGCTCTCAGTAACACAGTTATTGGATATCTTCCGCTTGGAAAAATAAAATTCAAATAATTGTTAGAGAATTAGTAAGGCCACTCCTGGAGCAGGCCAGCATGTGGTGTGCAGAGGGTTATAAGTTAGCATTCATTTTACACTTCCGGTCAGTGATTTTATTATTTCGAGGAAAAGGTGGTGCGAGAGTTCTGCTGCAAGATGGTCCCAGGGGAAGGGAGAAATCAGGGCAACCACACAAAGATCCCCCACCCCTCATGGTGCCCCCCCCTGCAATTAGCTACAGATTGCATTCACATTATGAACCTCCCTCCCGCCAGCAGGAGCCATAAGAGCAGTGCGAGATGCATCACTATTTGCTCTCTCTTCTCCCTCCCCCGAGGCGTTTCTCAGATTTAGATTCAGGAAGCTTGGTCATAAAATGTGTATGTGTTGTCAAAGTAATATATAAAGTGGTTAAAAAGTGTAAAAAAAAAAAAAAAAGTGATACAAGACAGTAACATTAATAACAGTAATTAAAAAGTTACACCTTACAGAATACTAGAATGCAGCTCTGTACTGTCCCTGCTCCCTACTCTGCCCAGCCCCTCCCAGTCAACAGCCTACAGAGATCAGGAGAGGAGGGGCTGAAGCTGTAGTAGATAGAAAGCAGAGTAGCTCTTCTCTGCTCTATTCCATCCCCTCATCTTCTCAGGGGCAGATGAAGGGGGAAGGAGGGGTCAGTACAGATCAAGGATTGGCAGAAAAAAAAAAACCTGCTTTCACTGCTAAAATGTAAGCTTTTTTTTTCTCTTTTGCCCTCCATTCTCATGCCATTGTTTCTTCATACACCTGTGCCAATCAGCTGGCTGTGACCAACAGGGGCTACTCATCTAACTGCTGCTTTGTTCATAAATCGCTACTACTCAGGAGCGGCGAAATTTAACGTCCATATGTGGCATAAAATAGCCAAAAAAAAACAACCTACGGTGTCTTCAGAGTTTCTTTGATTAGGCACAACAGAAGACAGCAACTAGCTGGAAACAGACGGCAAAACTGGCTTACAGGAGGAAAACCAAGCAGTGCAAAAATAAATAAATAAAAAGCCCAGTCATTTAAAGATGAGTAAGATCTCTTGTTTGTAAATCAAATTAGTGTAATGTTCTTCAGCCATAAATGTGCTATTATAAAAGTATCTCTCTTTGCAAGCCTGATGGCCTAATTTAATAACCAATTTCCATTCAAACCATAAGCCAGGGCAGGAGGGAAAACATTTTTATGTCTTAATCAGATTGTGTGTGTGTGTATGCTAGCTTAATGGATCGAGAGAAACGACGTGTATCCTGAAGCAAGCCTTTCCGCCACCAGGAGCCGTTTAAGAGTCGCCATACTCTTGTCCTTGCTAGTTTGGGCATGCAGGGGGTACAGAGCCACAAGCTGGCTCAGCACATCAATGCCAACCTTCTCAGGTAGCCATCACTTTCCTCTTAGGAGCCCTTCAGTTGCTCCATCATTCTGTGCGTTGATCTGCTGAGGCGAAGGAGCCATTTCCTCAGGCTATAAGGCCCCAACCTTTGCAGGTCAACGGCTCCCCCAGTGCAGTTGGGGCGTGCCACACAGCTAGGCCTCAGCCATAGCTACCCAAACACCAACATGATATGGTGCCTATGGCAGAGATACCAAGGGGCACCAGCACTCCCTGCCAATGTTGCTGCTGCTGCTAAAAGAGGTGCTACTCGCCTCTTTTTACTCTTGGTGTGCTAAGGAAAAGGGGTTGTTCCTGCACCCTCTCCTGAGACAACCTGCAGAGCCAGAGTCCTACCACTGTTAACTCCTGGCCCCATGCAGCCAAAAGCCAGCAGCTTCGCACACCCCACTTCTCCAGCAGCCAAGCAGACCCAGAAGCCATTTTTAGCTTCTCCCTCTCCTGCTGTCGGCTCTTCTCCCCTCCCGTACAGTTCAAAAGCTGAATCCAGGCAGGCAGGGAGTCAAAATACAGGGTGAAAGCATGGAGCTCCAGCTTCTGTCTATCCACCATGGGGGGGTGTTGAAAGGTGAAAGACAGAAGGATGAAAAGCAAGAGAGGAGGACAGGGCTGAGGATGACCAGGAATGGAGGCAGCTATTGAGGAAAAGGACCAGAAAGGCAGGAGACGGAGGGCTGAGAAGGGGGTAATGGGAGGGAGTTGGGGAACACAGAGCTAGAGGGGGGAGATGAAACCCAGCTAGTTTATAGCGGGGGGGGGGGGGGGGGGGGGGGGAGACACACGATTCTGGGACTTGCGGACCCATTCAGGTTTTCAGGACATCCCTAATGAATATGCATGACAGATATTTGCATACAACTGAGGCAGCGTACATACAAGCCTACCTAATGCATATTCCTTAGGGATACCCTGAAAACCTGACTGGTTGGTAACCCACCAGTGGTTATAGTGAGGCAGTGAAGAAAGAAAAAAAAAGAGACAGGGAGTTTAGATAAAGGGAAAGATGAACGTCCGGTATAGGGGAAAGACTGAACATTGTCCATTTTCTATTACTATTGTTTCACCAGAGACCCTGGAAAAGGAGTTTAGGAGACCAGAAGAGGTCTAAAGCGATTAGAACAGTGTCCACACAACAGGGAGAAGAAAGCATTTGATTTTTAGCTTAGTGAAGGGAATGTATCAGTTTTAGTAATCTGCATCTTGAGATATAGATAGATATATCTTTGTATTTTGTACAAATATTAACTTTTTTTCCTTTGGCATTACACTGCATGCAAAGCCTTGCTTCTTGTGCTTTCTAGTACCGTTTGTCTGCATGTTTTTCTAATTTGTAGTCACTTATTTTGTATTTGATGAAAGTCTATATGTGAATGACATCATGGCTTAAAAAGGCACACCCCTCCTTTTTAACTCCTACTGTTTAATCAAGAGGTTCAGAATCCCATCCTTACAGACCTAAGGGACCAAGTTCATACCTGTGTCTACTTATATAGTCTTACATTTTCAACAATGCTCATGGTGGTGTGCGATGTATAACGGATGAGGGCGCACTTTCACTGGGCTCTCGTTGCAGTAATCACGCAGCAAGCTTGCGAGGAGGCTACAGGTCTGAGGTCCCAGGTCCAAAGTGACTACTGCTGTTTTTCCTCATGGGACCAAGCATAAATACCAAAGGGATAGGGGGCAGAGGCTCCAGGCCTGAAGGAATAGGCAATAGCCAGTAAGGTTGCCCCCATGTCTGTCTCCTGAAGGAAGGGACTACATAGGAGCACACATACAGTTTCAAGCATCTTGTACCAGGAGCCAGAGCAACAGCCAACATTTCATCTCAAATGCTTTTTGTTATTCTCTCAAAGAAGAAAGGGGGTCATCTGTACCCAGATTGAAAGGAATAGGTGTATCCCTCTAGTCCTGGATCAATAGGCTTGGTCTGTGAAGAGTCAGATCGAGTGAGCAAGAAGTCACACCTGGATGCCAGAGGGCAGGGAGCAAAAGCCACCAGAGACTCACAGGAGCTGAAGTAAATATCAACAGAGACCTTAAACCACATTGTAGGCTGACTCAGTAACCGTTTCAAGACAAATCCTGATCTTCTCAAAAGAGCTCCAGCTCAGACACCTTCCCCTACCAAAGAAAAAAACAACCCAGGAGGGGGTGCTAGGCCTCAGTCTCTCACAACCTCAAACTCCATCCAGAGAAGGGTATCCAGCATATTTCATGAAGCTACCCTCCAAATCAGATAAAGCCAGAAGGCCTTTGTTATTTACATAACCGATGAGAAGGTCGTTAACCAAATGAATCAATCCTGGCACTGGAGACCAAAAGGAGCCCAGGGTGGCACTAGCAAGGCAGATACCATTCTCAGCTGGTGTGTCGCCACACTTCTTGGTCCCCTGCCCCAGCAAAACAGGAACTTAGCTCTCCTGCCGCATTCCGCCCGGGCGGAAGATGAGTCGGCAGCACCAGCAGGGTCTCTACTTCCTGTCGTCCCCCCCTCCTCCTCGCAGCACGGAAGAGGAAGTTGCGTGCAGCAGGCTGCACGCGCGAAGAGACCACACTAGTGCGGGTAGTATCAGCCCGAAGGGGAGAGGCACGGCCTGTAGAGCAAGCAGCGCGGTGCAGAGCAACGTCAGCCCCCGCAGCTGATGGGGCTCCTTTCTCAAGGCCGCAAGGGTCGGAAGTGGAGGAAGCTGCTGCCACTAACTCAGTGGGGGGGAGGGGGGGAAGAGTGTGAGGGAGCAAGCACGCATGTGTGAGATCCTGTGTATGTGAGACAGCATGTAAGTAAATGAGGGACTGAAAACCTGTGTGTGAAAGTGTGTGTGTGATTGAGAGCCTGTGTTGGAGAAATAGCATGAATGTATGCTTGAGAGAACCTGTAAGTGTAAGAGAAAGATCATGTGTATTTATGATTAACAGCCTGTGTGTATAAGTAAGAGCATGAGTTTGTGATTGAGAGCATGTGTGTAAGTGTGTGATTGAAAGGCTATATAAGAGAGAGAGCATGTGTATGTGTGTGATTGAGAGGAGAAAGTTGCAAATAACCATCCTTCCTCCTGTGAATTCAAAACAATCTCAGGGCACCAGGATATCAAACATTCCCAGGTATGCAGAGCAAAGCTTTTTTATCCTTATTTTTCATTATTGGTATATGTATCTGCTATTTTGAAATATTTTATTGGTATCTAGAAATTCTTTGTATGAGTTTAATTGGATATTCCATTCATCAGCTGTTTTAAAATAATCTGTTTTGTTAGTATGGTTTTACTGCTATTGATTTTATATTTCTTGATTTGTTTTATAAGAACTGGTGATTCTTTCCTTTGTTGCACTTCATACAGTCTCTGGCTTGTTGCTGTTTCCAGTTCAGTTTTTGTCTGCATTTTCTGGTTATGCTTTATGTCTCTTTATTCAGTGTCAGGTGAGGGTCAGCACATGTGACTAAGGTGAGGTTTTCTGCTGGCGTGTAGTTTCTGTGTAGGGCTCTATAGTAGCCTGGTCCGTTTTCCTCATAGGCGATGTATTGGTGTCTTAAGGCCTGGTGTAATATTTTCAGTGTTGCCTTTTCTTAGGTAAGGTGATTACAGTTTGAGTGCTGGAAATTGGTGTTTTGTATGGGATATTTACTATTTATGCAACTTCTGTTCAGAATACTTATCTCTCATGTCATTCTCAAGTAACACTGGACCTTTATTTTATTTCCGCAGTGTCACATGAGCGTGGTCTGTCAGATGTGTCACGATGGGAAAAAGGTTGAGAATCACCGCCCTAGAGACCCTTCAAAGGTTCTAAATGCATCTTCTATTCACCCAACAGAAAAGATTATAAGAGAAGTTATACAGTCCCAGTCTACCAGAAAGCTATTCCAAAGCGGAAGGGGTGGAGGAATGGACCAATTCTGGATCAGCATGCACAGCCTTTTTAGAAGGAGCAGTATCCCTGGAGGATAGGATGGTTTGCTGCATGGAAAGCTACTGGAGCAGACTCAAAATGGGACCCAAGCCCTTAACTCTATGACTTTCCATACAAATGCTACTTGAGGTGCGAATTAAGAAAAACTCCAGCATCTCGTCCATCGGAGTGCTACAGGCAACGAAAGCGCAAACCAAAAATGAAACTTATTAAAATTCACATTACAGAGCTGTACTGCAGGACAAGCATTCAGTGTCATTATGGTACTAGAAACAGCAGTACTGACCCACAGACATAAAGTTATCTACATGCAGTAACACTTGTGAACTGTATTCTCCAATCGGCAAGCCCCAGATACAAAAGGAAGCTTTTAAATTGATGCACCTTTTCTATCGTTATGGGAGATCAATTACTAGCAGCAGCAAACATTTCAAGCTTTAGACCCATGCATCAACAGTATATATCACATAAAAATAAAAATAAAAAGGTAGCTCATGTGCCACTGTACAGCTGAACACTGGACATACGTTTAAGGCAGAATATATTAAAAATGCTTTAACATAAGAACATAAGACTTGCCACTCTGGGTCAGATTTAAGGGTCCATCAAGCCCAGTATCCTGTTTCCAACAGTAGCCAAGCCAGGTCACAAGTACCTGGCAGGATCCCAAGGGGTAGACAGATTCCATGCTGCTTAACTTATCCCAGAGATAAAAAGTGGATTTCTGCAACTCCAGCTTGGTTTATGGACTTTTCCTCCAGGAACTTGTCCAAACCTTTTATTTTTAGATAAAGCTACACTAATAGCTTTCACCACATCCTCTGGCAATTCCAGAGCTTAATTATTCATTGAGTAAAAAAAAATCCTCAGTTTTAAATGTACAACTTAGTAACTTAATTGCGTCCCCTAGTCTATGTACTTTTTGAAAGAGTAAACATTCATGTTTACTCATTCTATGCCAATCATTTTATAGATCTTTATCATATACCCTGCCATTTCTCCTCTAATCTCTTTAGCCTTTCTTCATAGGGGAATTATTCTATCCCCTTTATTATTTTGGTCACCCTTCTCTGTACTTTTCCTAATTCTGCTACATCTTTTCTTGAGATGTGGTGACCAGAACTGCACTTAATACTCAAGATGAGGTCGTACCATGGAGTGATACAGAGGCATTAGGATATTCTCTGTTTCATTCTCCATTCCTTTCCTAATAATCCCTAGCATTCTGTTTGCTTTCTTGGCTGTTGCTGCACACTGAGCAGAAGATTTCAATTTACTTTTACAATGACGCTTAGATCCTTTTCCTGCACAGTGACTCCTAATGTGAAACCTTCCTTGTGCAGTTATAATTTGGGTTAGTTACTCTTACCTAAGTGCATCACTTTGCACCTGTCCACATTACATTTCATTTGTCATTTGCATGCCCAGTCTTCCCAGCACATTTATGAAATTATAGAAAAAAAAAACCAACTCAGAAATACTAAAAGTTAACCAAAAGCACATCTAATTAGCCTTTAATTCAATTAAGTGCAAAGTTAAAGGACAGTATCTCTAATTCCAGGCCACTGCCAACAGACAGCCTGTCCGTTACAATCTCACTGCCTCTCAAGTGAATGTGGCTGCAGACGAGCACTTGGCCAGCCTCCATGGAATCTGCCTAGCTTCCAACAGTTCAAGAAGTGGCAGATCCAAGTCAGAGCATAGACTTATCAGCGATGTGTTAACCCTCGACCACAACAATCTACATAAACTATTGTGACACCAAAGGGAAAAGAACAACACAGATTGAAACCTTGCAGAAGGACTAAAATGTGTGACATTTTATTCAGTTTTTCAGGCTGGAATACCAACCTTGCGCTCTAGGTATTCCTGCTTGGACACTATTGGTAAGTGGACGTCCCATTATCTTGAGGGAACTGCTGTGGAGCTTTGCTATATTCAGCACTCTTTTACATCCTACCTAGAAATGCCTAAATTTTGTATTTTGATATTCTAAAATGTTCCCTTTCAAATTTTTGTTGCATTTGCTTGTTAGTTTCTATCAAGAGAATATCAGGTTTTACCAATGACGGCCACAGACACTGGCCTTTATCCAACCTGCCTGCTTCTTGGTAATCGGATTTTATCACTGCACTTGCTGTGGCTCGAGCCCGTTGCTGCATGTCTGTGTACTAGAGGTGTCCCATCACAGACCGAGGAGCAACAAAAACCTCTAGTTTTTGGCAGGTTTGTAACTGTGCGAGCATCAGAGGGCTAGGCTGACATCAAAAGGAACCACTGACCATCTCACAACAATGTCCCTAGCCAAGTCTGGGAATAAGATTGATGGATGCACAGCATGCCCACACATATCTAAACTGCAAACTCTGACATTAACTCTCGCTACACAAAGGGGGCAGTAGAAACATTTTAAAGAAAAACAGGTATTAGGTAAAGTAACTGGACAATATAAAAAAACAAACATCAAGAGAAAACTTAATATGCTCATACAACAAGCCATTAACAGAAGAAAATCAATTGCAGCCAACATGTATATCAGCGTATTCAATTATGGAGTAAGCCCACGTTTTGAAAATTTAGGAACAAAAGCACCCATGAGAAGTCTTCCTAACCACCATTAGGCAAAAAAAAGCTGTGGTGATAAAGTAAACAGTTCCTGTAATTCAGATATAGGGTATGTGAACCCCCTTTCCAAAACACAAATATACTTCATGCCTTCCCAGCAGGGCTGGAAAAATCCCAAGAGCCAGGTCACTTGGGCACTTACGTTTGGCATCTGGTGCCTACAATTCAAAAACCAAAAGAAAAAAAAAAAGTAGCAGCAAAAAAGCTCACGTTTCCCCCCAAACACTACCTTTAAACATAACTCTGAAACAGAGACTAAGCCATACTATTCAGTCTAGCATTTCACCTTACAGATATTTATAAGTGCTTCTGTTGTGCATATTCATCGGCTTCAGCTCAGAGAGAAACCATAAAACAAGCTCCTGCTTTCCCCACAAAGTGGTACATTATCCAATAAAGGAGGATAACTGATTCCATTTACGGGCCTGTGTCACACACACACACCATTTCACCCCTAACTGACCCGGGCTACTTCTGCTGTCCAAGCTGCACCATCACTGCCAGCACAACAAGTGAACAAAATTTAAAAAGACAACACATCATCCCCGCTCACGTCCTGAAAACGCATCCAAAATGTCTCAGAGAAACCGGGGCGCACATGCTGGATTCTCTCTACTCCTCTGAAGGCATGCTCCCAAACTAGATATTTAAAACGCCGTGCTGTCAAAAATGGCTTATAAATTAGAAAAAGAAATAATCAACCCTTGAACGAGGTGGGTTAGTAGCACTACATACGCCCAGGAGAAGAAGCTCGAGCTGGAACACACCATGCCCTGAAAAGACCTGCGTGCAAATCCAACAGCGAGGAACATCCAAAGAGGACGCCACCCAGCTCCCTTGTAGCTTTGACCCATTCCTCTGCTCACTGTGTGGTCACCCTGAGCTCACCGACAATCCATAAGCATTCGCCAACGCCACCATGTATTCCAAGGGTTCAAATCGCAATACTTCCAAGCAGTTCTAGCTTAAGCACACCGTTTCTGTAGGACAATGAATTGTGTTTGATTTTAATGTGATCTACAGTATGGCTTCTCAAAACGTTAATTGAATTACTAAGATATTGGTGAGCATTGCCCATGATTACTTATGCTTCCCCCCCCCCTCCCCAAAATTGCAACAGTATATTGCAATTCAATGTTGGACTTTTACTACAAAAGATTTAGTCTTCCTGTCAGCTAATGGGAAACCTGATTAAATATATTTAGAGACCACTGTGCAGAATGTCTATTTTAAGCAGACTACAGTCTCTATGGGGGGTTTCCAGCCAGGTGCTTTCCCCCCTTGTTCATTTCCAGATCTAATTCACTCAAGTTATGAGCCTAATTTACATACCAAACAGTCTCTTGAAATTAGAAAACCATTTATTTTAGGTACAAATAGAAAATGATCTACATATTTGCTAATCACCGATTCCAGTACATGAATACACCATTCCTGAATGTCTGTTTTTAAAAGACATGTCCACGAGAGCTTGCAAAGTTAGTGCATTTTAATTAACCCTATACAGAGTAATTCTCTGAATCATTAAAAAAAAAAAAAAAAGTGTGGACACCAGCTATTGGCTAAGAAAATTTGACAACTACCATCTTAACGCTGATATTTAATTTAAGGGAAGAGGATCAGTGGAAATCTCCACATTAAAAGAGGAAAAGCTGGTTAAGACATTGGCCAAAGTACTGTATATGAAAATCAAAGGAATAGAGAAGAAAATTGGATGGATCATTTCACTTTTACCATCAACACTGGAAAACCGTCAAGGGAGGAATGGGCATTGTAAATATTGCAGGTGCCTTAAAATAGTCATTAATTCTTACATAAGACTGTCTGCAGAAGCCACAAGATTCAGCTGAAGAACAGCCGAGATAATAGCTCGTGTGTGTCAGAATCACTGGAAATTCCAGTCGTAATAAAGACTGAACAGTAAGCACACGTGATGAAGGGATTTAAGTAAGTATCTAGAGGGTATGATGCCCGATACTGAATTTAAGCCAATGCTGATCATAAAAAAGCAACGGTGAAAATGTTTCGTTACCAGAGCGGGGAGAAGTAATTCATGCATACGCCCCAAGTCTAGTTTTGGGGACATGTCACAATTAAGATATCTTTATGGCTATATCGGTATTGGAGGTCGGTAATCTGGGGACACAATGGTCTGCATACTGTTTGGACTGATTTAGGACTCTGTACATAACTGGTGTTCAATGTATCATTGCACGTCCTCAATAAATATTTCAGAGTACAAGAAAGGGAGAAGGAGGTGAATCCATCTGGTACAGTGTGGTGCCGACAGCATAGCAAGGAGCATGGCACGAGCCCAACGGGACGCCCCCATCTCTGAACGACGACATGTAAGGGAAATAGAAAAAAAACGTGATTGCTCTTGTAGACACAGCCCTCAGAACCTGGAAAGTACATACGTCTTGCCTATGCCTCTCTGCAAAAAGGCCGGGCTAGATGGGAGAGGAGAGCAGGAACGAAGAAAGTGGGTCAAAAACCACCAGCAGTCCTGAAGGAAGCCCCCCCAGCCTCTCAGGAGGACAGGTTCCCATTGGGCTAGAAATCACAGGAGCAGGGGGGGGGGGGGAAAGGAAAATCCCTCCCCCCCCCTCAACTTGAATAACTCCCCGGCTGGAAAAGCATGTCAAATGAAGATACATTGAAAAAAAGCCAATCCTGAATCACAAATCCAGAAATTTTATAAGAAAATATTTTGAATTCTATCTAAAACGGTTAAAAATCATAAAATATGCTTGAGAAATGTTATTTGGAAGCATCTGTTTAACATCTTACACCCATCCAAACATGATCAGCATTAAAGTTATAGCACAAATGCAACCTCGACCCAACACTGACGCTGGAGTTTATGCATCGTCTTACAACGGGTTTTTATCAGGAGTGATCCTTTCACACTGTAGCACTGGAGGAAAAGCAAAAAAGGAAGCAAGCAAAATAAAAAAAAACTAAAATAAAAAAGCCCAGCCCACTTGAACTTCTCAGTTTGTTTACTTTCTGCTAAGGCATCCGTTTCACAGCGCATCAGAGGTGAACTTAACTACTGCCATCTCCTGAGTAGGTCTGCGAGGAAAAAACCCGCAACGGAGGAGAAAACAACCGACTGCAGAAGTTGTTGGCAGCCAGGCTCATGTGCACACACCGAAACCACACCAAAGAGCAGACTAGGTCTTAAGAGAAAAACAGGTTGTTTTCTTGAATTGCAGCACGTCCCCCACAACATGGGCTTGGGGAAGAGCCGGCGAGCATCCACACGCACCTCAAGCAAGCAAGCATAGGAACGGGCATGCTAAAGCTGATTTTACAGCAACGGCTTCTCCAAACATGGCACCCACTTTTGCCAAGTTTGATTTCTACCGCTAAGCTATCCGCCGCGGCCCCAGATAATTAGGCAGTCTAAACAAAGCAAGCTGGGCTAAAAGCACTTTAGATTAATAGCTAGCACTATTATGTAGTGCTGCGTGCCAGCGGCAAGTCATTTGAGAACGCGACCTTTCCTCCGCAGTTCGCCTCTTCGTGGGGGGGGATTTCTCTGGCTGCCCTGCTCACACACCAAGGGTGCCAAGGAGAGTGGCCAGAGTGGCTGGGCAAGAAGCTGCATCATTCCAGCTTTACACTGGGCAAGAAATTACAGAGGCAGAAAATAAAAAAGTCATCTGAGGCTGCACGCTTTCCTTATTATAAACATTCTTTAACTCAAATTAAGAACATAAGAAAATGCCATACTGGGTCAGACCAAGGGTCCATCAAGCCCAGCAACCTGTTTCCAACAGTGGCCAATCCAGGCCATAAGAACCTGGCAAGTACCCAAAAACTAAGTCTATTCCATGTAACCATTGCTAATGGCAGTGGCTATTCTCTAAGTGAACTCAATAGCAGGTAATGGACTTCTCCTCCAAGAACTTATCCAATCCTTTTTTAAACACAGCTATACTAACTGCACTAACCACATCCTCTGGCAACAAATTCCAGAGTTTAATTGTGCGTTGAGTAAAAAAGAACTTTCTCCGATTAGTTTTAAATGTGCCCCATGCTAACTTCATGGAGTGCTCCCTAGTCTATTATCCGAAAGAGTAAATAACCGATTCACATCTACCCGTTCTAGACCTCTCATGATTTTAAACACCTCTATCATATCCCCCCTCAGCCGTCTCTTCTCCAAGCTGAAAAGTCCTAACCTCTTTACTCTTTCCTCATAGGGAAGCTGTTCCATTCCCCTTATCATTTTGGTAGCCCTTCTCTGTACCTTTCTCCATCGCAATTATATCTTTTTTTGAGATGCGGCGACCAGAATTGTACACAATATTCAAGGTGCGGTCTCACCATGGAGCGATACAGAGGCATTATGACATTTTCTGTTTTATTCACCATTCCCTTTCTAGCACAAAAATACCCCCCCCCCCCCAAATCGTAAAATGCTCACACTTTTGAAATAAATTACAGAGATTTAAAACTCTTTAAAAAAAAAGTTTAAAAACATGGCTTTTCAAAAAAGCATTTTACAGTGAGAATGGAGAATATGAAGTCTAAATGAACAAGCAAAAGAACATCTACACACAGCAAAAGTCACCTAGTAGCGTACTTGTATATTTTATTATTTTTACTCAGACTAATTTAAGAGATCTGCAGTATAAAGTACAATTCTTGTATGGTTTTTCCTATCATATAAAGGACAAGATCCAGTTCATGCATCATATACCTTATATTATGAAAACGTTACCGATAAATGTTTTTGCACTTGGTTAGTAAGATTTTAACCAAATATAAATTTACGTGCCTCTCTGTAAAGAGTCGTGATGGTGCATTACTAAACAACGGTATAGAAAAGATTTTAAATAAATCAAACTGGTGCAGCTTGGGGGGGGGCTCTGTGCCAGCTAACATTAGGATAGGTCTACTGGGTGACCAGAGTCAGTGCCCTCCCCTCACCATGCCCCCAGATAAAAACCTTAGGTGGCAGCCGCTGACTGCAAGTGAACATTTAAAAATTCCTACTTTCCGGTCCATGCGCCTGTTCGACTGAATGCAGTTAAGTCTAAGGACAGATTTAGTAGAGTGGTGGCTTTGCTTGCCTGTCCTCCTGTCCTAGCAGTTTGGGCGGACCCCGCACAAGGTGCCCTCGGCCAGAGCGTGGTTCCAGAGGCTGGCGTCGGTTCTACGCATGGAACGTCTGGAGAGCGCAAACCGGACAAGGGGGTACGGCGCTTGCTGGGCTACACGTGTTCAACTGTTGCCTGCGGGATAGCGGATACACTGAGGGGTGAACGTGGGACGGGGGGGCTGAGGATGTATGCGAGGGATAGGGGAGTGAATGTGTACGCATGGCTGCAGGATGAAGATGGGAAAGGGATGCAGGGAAGGGGGGATACAAAATTGTTGAAATGATGGGTAAGAAATGTCCCTGCTGTTGATGTGTTATTTTCCTGTGTAACATGTTCTGCACTTTGCAATGTTCGTGCTGTGGTTTCAAGCAGCATGGTGGTATTTCTTACCAATAAAAAAGTATTTTGATAAAAAAAATGCTAAACTTAGTCTAAGTTGGAACTTAAGTGGCGCTGAATACCAGCCTCAAGGTTTTTAAACCCTCATGTGTTCTCATTTGTTTCATTTGGTTTGGAAAGGCAGTTGGTATCCTGGGAGCCAACGCATGCCAACAAGCTCGCTTTCAAGCAAAGTGGCTGCCCACCTGGCCTGTGATTTCTTTAAGAGGTGTAATGTTCATTTTACGCAGCTTCAACAAAAACAAAGATCCACCTTTAAAAAAAAAAAAAAAACCAAACAAACCGCACACACCAGTTCCAAGACGTTTCATGCATTTCTCCCTTCCAAATTGGTTTGCATTTTAATTATGTGGGTGGGGGTGTTCAGTTTTGTCAGGCCCTACCATAGATCAACTAATAGGTCCAGCCGTCTGTGGCTTCATGCTCCACCATGCAGGAGGAAGGGCGAAGCAACAAGCCTGAGAGAGATGTGCTGGGGCCATGTTTATTACAGCAAATTCTTCCTGATTAATTTTTGAAAAGGTTGAGTATCGAAGCTTCGAGACTCATTACTAAGGCCCAGACCATCTCTTCATTCAGATTTGAAAAGCGTCTCACAGCTCCAAGTAAACTGCTCAAAAACGGAACATAAAGAACACGCTTCCATGCGTGTTTCAACTATTTCTTTAAAAAGTACATACATGCACACATCTGAACTACAACTAGGACCTCTCATAAAGACGCTTGGCACCTCCCCTAAATACCAACAAAGAAGAATTGCCAAATCACTAAATATTTAATCCCCTGCAGGTGGAAAAACAAGTTAAAGTTGAACAGAAACTGCGCCACCATCCAGCCCAGAACAACATGATCGCGGTGAATGGGGTAAAGCAGAAAACTATGCAGCTCATTCTGAAGGCAGCCGCAATGCCAAATGCTTTCGGAGCAGCACCTATTTGTCTGGTTTGGCCCTTGATCTTTGAAAGAAGATATAAGGGGAGCTGACCCGGTTCTGGGTTTACTCCCTTTGCCTCTATGGACCAACACTTATGCTCTTCTTGGAATAAGTCTTCAGAGCCTGTGGCACGAACCCAGGACTGGCTCCTTCCGACAAGGACCTTAACCTACAAGGGTCCAAGGAACGCTCTTGCCCAGTTGCCCAATCTTTTTAAGATGGTTTATTTTTTGAGTCTGCAAGTCAAGCTATTCATGTTAAGCCTGGCAAATCGTTTTCCCTTCTCCTACCTTATCAGTCTTGTTCTCGCTGCAAATTCCATCTTTACAATGAGGGGGAAAAAAAAAAAAAACAAACATGGCCTTAAAACAAATGCCATGTTGACCAGAAAAGGCAAAAGGCTCTGCAGATAAGAGCAAGGGCTTAAATGCGCCCTAACGCCAAAGAGATGACGTCCAAATGCTTAAGAAGAGAAGAGCATCTGTGTGCCATTAAAGCTTCCATCTTTTCCTACAGAATTCAACGGCATATTTGTATTTTGTATTTGCGTAGGGAGCGCAGGTCGGTATTTACATCTTCCGCTTGAAAGAAATTCAAACAAGTAGTCGAGAAACGAAAGGCGTTATTTACAACATGAAGGGTAGAAATCTAAAAGCAAGCTAAGCAACCTAAGAGGGTGGACCACCAAGAGCGTGCCATCAAATATCCTAATACCCTACGATTCCATCCAAAAGCAGCAGTGAAGGTTCTACGGTGACCACAACGCCCACCATGCTACTGCCAACAGTAAGTCACACCGTACTTACCCAGGGCCTTAAAAGTTTAAATAACTTAACACTGAAATTAAGTTACCAAAGGAACTAAGGGTCATAGCATAGTATGCTGCTGTTAAACTAGACAGCGGTGATCGTGTTAAGTCAGCACAGGAAGCCATTACGGTGCACTTGTGTTGTACTCCTACAGGAGACAGCACAGAAAAAAAAAAAGGACATGAAAGATTAAACATCAGGACAGCTACTACACTTAAGAGCACTCATGCAAAAAGATTCTCTTACATCCCTACAAAGCTGTTCATTGTCCTCCTAGCCAGCAGCACTATTACTGCATGTACTACCGACCAGCCCGTAAGCCCTTGGGAGATTTTGAAGATGTTAATAAAAACCAAGATCAGGTGGCTACATCAACTAATGGAAAACTTCCGAAGTAACCTGAAATCCCAAACTGTGAGAACAAAATCAACTGATGGAAACCTGCCTATGTACAAGTCAAAAGTCAGGTCTGCAAGAGATTTGCAACTAACTTTGCTCTCCAGTCTCTTATCTAATTTCAACATAAGCTTGGCTGGAGTGGAATTTTCCTAATTATTGTTAATGCATTTGAGTAGATACTGTATCTGTGACCATAGGTGCCAATTTATCAAAATGATCAGAGGCACAAGGTAACGTTACCCTGCCCCACGAAAAAAAACACACATAAGGATGGTGGTCATTGGCACAATTGGCCAGCCCATATTTAAGTCATATAGAATGCAGTCCAGGACTTGTGACCAAAAGAAGAGCTAGCGAACCATGTAGAGTCCTAACAGTATCTTCTCTCCTCACCCCACCCACACTCTCCATCTCTCTTCACTTTCTCCTAAGCTCTTATCCTATTTTCGCCTCCCTCCTCTCAGCATAAGCCTAGTTTTACTCTTATTTGGGAGGGGGAAGGAGAGTAATACCCATCCCTGCCTGCCCCATTCCCCTATCCTAACTTGCTCCGCTCCCCTGCCTGGCTACTCTCCCCACTTGCCTCTCAATGTACGATTCCCCCTCCTCCATAGGCTTGGATCACTTCCTGCTCCACCTTCCCAGAGCCCCTGGTTCTGGGGCCACGCTTGTCTCCCCATCCCCTGCAGCACTTCTGAGCCTGTCCAGCTGGATAAGTAGCTTTGCCTCCCTAGTGAGTCCTAGTTCTACCTCTGGCCTATTAACTTATTTTGTATTTTATTGATATCTTACTATGCTGCATTTGTTCTATTTATCTTGTAAGCCACTTTGGGTTGAAGTGCATTCAAGGAAGGTGGTCTATACATGTAATGTAACATACAGTAGCAAGAAAAGAAAAAGTTAGGAGGCTGCGGTATTTCAAACAACCTCAAGAGCAAAGGCAAGGGCCAGATAAAGGATGGTCAAGGTAGCAACACTGCAACCAGGTGTGAACCAATACCCTACAACTCCCTAGAAACCAATGGGGTCATGCAGACAGATCAGGGGTGGTCAGGTTTTGGGGGGCCCGTTTAGATTACACAGCTTGATGGTACAGTCTGGCGTGTGGGAGGGTCTGGCTGCAGAAGTAAAAGGAACTCGTGTGCCCATCAACCCAGGAAGGTGAAGAACAGAGAAAGATAATGGAAACTGACTTTGATAAGGAGCGACATCACCAGAAAGCTGGACGGGTCAGTTAGTCATGCTCCTTTATTACACATGACAAGCCCTGAAGACCACCAGAGATAGGATCTTAGCAATCAAAGCAGTTTAAGACTGCTTGTTATCAGCAACAATGAAATTGGGTGGTTTTGTTAAGATGGCATTTTGCATTAAGAGAACAAAAGGAGAAGAGGAAAACAGCCCGCTGATCTCCATAAAATAGACAAAGTACTACCATAATTTATTGAACTGATAATCTCATCCAGGTTTCAGTTCAAGAGAATGATGATTCTGTTGAATTAATCTGTCAGAGTGTCATGACATTTAACAGATCACTAAATGGTAGACAAAGGGAGTAACTACAACATACTAGCATTATTTTCAATACTTGCCTTCACTCCTAAAATACTAGTCAGTCCCACTGACCTTTACTGAATGCAGAAGGAAAGAAAATGCAACGAACAAGGGCCTGGTTTACTAAAAGTTTTCTCCCATTCTGTATCTATTGGCAAAGACAGATTAATCAGGCCCAAAGAAGACCCCCATTAAAGAAGCTTGTGAATGCCATCCTGGGCTTCTAGTAACATTTTACACTGGCCGATTTTTGTTCGCCTGAATTAGAATGGGTTATGCTGCTGTGAGAAAGTCTGTACTTCCATGCCAACCCAGAGAGTCAGCCAACTATCTACCGGTATTATTAGTTGTGTTTTACTATAAGAGGCTCCTATATAGCCTGGACATATAAAGAGATTGGATGCTTGCCAGCAGTCAGAACAGAATGGCTACCTTCTGTCACCTACTAAAAACAGTAATATGATTTTTGCTGTTATGTTTCGCATAGCAATAAAATAATTTAAAAACAAAAAGGAATCATACGGCTCTGTTTATAATATTTATCAAGAACACAGTATATTATGCATAGAGTACATCACGGAGGGCATGCTCCAGTTTGACAATAAATATGAACACTTTAATAGGTGGTCTGACTGGTCATGTTAGGACAGGCACTGACCAAAGCAATTATTTCTAGTGCCAGTCAAAGGGGGTGCCAAGAACAGACCGTGGCAGCTTCCACTCCAAGATGCCAGTTTAGGCAACCTCAAATAAGATCCATCTATAAATAGCATGGTAAAAATATTGAACTATGAGCAGCATGAGATAACCGGACTTTTTCTATAAAGGAATAGTTTTAAAAAGAGAATGATATATATATATTTTTTTTTTAATTGCTTTGGTGCAGACTGATGGTTTGGCGCGTTTAACTTTGAAATCAACCACACATTCTAAACCACTGTATGGCCTGCGAAATGTGCTGGTCAGGCGAGTCCACTGGCCGTGCGTGCCAAAATACCTGAAGGCCCATATTCAAAAGCATGAATATTTAGGAACATATCCGGCTAAATTCTAGCCAGCTAATAAGTTCAGAGCTGACTTCGCTGGCTAAGTCTGATTGGGCCAAATAGCTGCCCTAAATTTAACCGGATAAGTTTTAAGATGGCCAGCTGCACTACCGAATATACCTCCAATGTTAGCTGGGTAAGTGGGATCCGGCTAACTCTGCTATCCAAACTGTGCCCTGGGTTCCTGTAATAAGCTGAGCGCGCTGCAGAGATGGCACCCGCCAGTTCCAACTGATAAAAGCACTCTTAGCCGTAACTCTCCTGCTACCATTTATGCTGGCTCAAGGGCACGCACTTTCCAGGCTCTGAAACGCGATGCAACCCGAGTACCATCACGTGATGCCGACATACAAGCAGGGGGCTGCCACCTTGCATGCCATGAGCTGAGTGCAACGGATCATCATTTGCAACCCCCTTTCAGATATTGGGCACAGACACCCACATCCTCATTTTTTTTTTTAAACTTATAGCACAGGTGGGAGTTATCAGAAGATAAGTGTTTTAAAATGTTATTGGAAATGAGCAGAGTACAATTCTGAAGCAAAAAAAAAAAAGTGACTTCAAAAGAACGGATTTTCAGAAATGGAAAAATTTAAATTAGAAAGAGAACATAAAAAGTAAACTGGCGATTTGATAGAGCCACCTAAAAACGTGTGGGCAGGAGCCAGAGGATCAAAGAAATATGAAAGTTATCACACGTTAGAAAGTGCTGTGGGAACTCTATTGTGTCGTTTGACTTCTTAGAACAGGGGTGGCCACATCCAGTCCTGAAGAGACCACAGAGCAGCCTGGTTTTCAGGGTATCCTGAACGAACACGCACGAGATAAGCTTCTATATTTATTTTATTTATGGACATTTTGATAAGCATTATTTTACAGGTTTGGCCTTGAAGCGGATTACAGAATGGAGGCAGTGCACGCAGATCTCGCGTATAATGATGGCGAATCCCGAAAAATCAGATCCATTTGTGGCTCTTGAGGACTGGAGTTGGCCCACCCCTGACTTAGAAAAAAAACAGCTCAGGAGTATTTTACAGTTACATAGATCTGAAAACTAGAACTCCGATCTTAGTTAGAAATCGCGTTTGTTAAAGGCTTACAGTGTCCTGCACAAGGTTCCTAGTTCAATCAGGCAATGACCACAAGCCCCCTTGCCCCAGCCTACCCTAGGGTCTTCTGCTCCCCGAGTAGCTGGGGGAGGGGAGCATGGTCATTGCCTAATGGAGGGATTCAGGACCCGGGGCCTAATGGAGGGATTCAGGACCCGGGGCCAATCACTGCACCCTGGGTGGCTGCCAATGGAGTATATGAGCAAGAGAAAACATCTAAGGACAAAAGACTGACTTTTTGTGTGTTAATAATCAAGAAGTAACTCAGGATAAGAAGGAAAACAATTTAATATTAACAGGATGGAAACACTGCAAAGTGAAATATCAAAAAAAGGGCATACATAATATATTAAAAGGTTAGGTCATGTGCAGCGGGCTCTGAACAGATCTTTGTCACTTCTGAAAAAAGTTTGAAAACTATTTAGGAAGACACAAGGTAATATCCAGTTTAGAAAGATAAAGTGCTCGATAAGATGGTGTTTACAATCCCAGTAACGTCAAAGCAGCATTGCTAAAGCCTCAAAGTCTTTGCTGATGAACGTCTAGGAAGGAGAGGAAGATTCTTCCTATAACCTGTGGTCACCCAACAGGACAGGGTGGGCTAGGGTGATTTACTGTCTTGCTCCAGCCTCTCCTCCTGCTGACCCCCCCAGGCACAGGCCTCGTGTGCGCCTGTTGACAAACGCAGGCCGGAGGATGGTGGTCCCTGTTTAATGAGCTCAGTTTCTGAAAGAATACAAAATTCACTCCGCCACAGTTAAAATATAGTTAATACCGGTAGAAGACGCGACGTTCCAGTTTGCCTCAGTTCAATCCCCCCCCCCCCCCCCCCCCCCGCATGGGTTTCATACGGGAAAACTGTCAATTTTGTCTCCCCCCCCCCCGTCGCCAAGTCTGAACACAAGAGAAATCCAATGCCCTACCAGGACACCAAGTCCAGCTATTCAGAAAGTGAAGGGAGGCATGGGGGAGACTGAGACACTATGTTCTGTTCCTTAAAAACAGAAAGGTAAAAAAGTTTAAGCACTAAAAACGTGCGCAGCCAGGACCTGCAAGCAATAGCCTAACCACCATCTGGAGTGCAGAAGACGTGGTCTTGCAAAACATCACCACCACAGGGCCTCTTCTCTCCGCTCACTCAGGAGGAGAACGCTTCCTATATTTAACCTGCCAGTTACGTCAAAAAAAAAAATCCTTCCTACACATTCTCTCTCACAAAAGAATTCAGTACAAAGACAAGGATATGGGTCATCAGGAAACAAAAGACGTTCTCAACACAATGTTTATTTTCTGCTATTCCTACTTCTTTCAGCGCTTCAAAAGGAGATTACATTCAGGTACTGTAGGCATTTCCCTATCCCCCAGAGGGCTTACACTCTCAGGTAAGCAACAATTCTTGTTTGAATTTGCTGAAGAAAAACGTCAATATCCCTTGGAAACGAGCCTTCGATCCCAAGAAAAAAAACAACATACTTTCAACTTATGCTCATAGAACACACCCCCCTGCCTTATAAATTGACATTTTCAAAACCATTGTAAAGATGTCAAGGTGCAGGGGATTCTTCCATTACCCCAGCGCAATGGCAGAGCACGACGGCAGACCAGCCGCAGGCTGGGCGCCATCAACCCAAGGGGCCTGGCTGGTCCCCGTGCAGCCACAGGTCGTCCTCCTCCCCCGAGATCAGCCAGGGCCACAGCACCCAGAGTCCTGCTCGCCTCCCTGGGGCTTCGCCAGGCCCTGCCACAGTATCCAGTTCTCCTCTCCAGCATGTTGCTCGCCTTCCCCATGACTGAAGTCTGCTCTCCTCATCTCCTGACTACACACACACACACTTGCAAAAGTATTCAACCCCCTAGAAGTCAGACGTGTGGGATTAGAAATGACACTTACACAGATTGTTCCAGACACTATGCTTATTGCAAACCAGTATGTCCTCAAAGTAAGTTTTCTAAGTCACAATTCATTATTTTTCTCTGCATTTTCTGTAAAATAAAAGTTAGAAATGGAAAAATGTTGCTTGCAAAAGTATTCAACCCCCTGTTCTGTAGAAGCTCCAAGTTTACGCAGATGAAAGATATTGCCCAACCTGGCCTCTACCTATGAATTATTAAAACAGGCCAGCTTCTCTGAATAAAAGACCCCCTAATTCTAGTACCACTGGTTATACTGTGACTGAAGGAAAGCTGTGAAAATAAAGACCAAAGAGCCTTCTAAGGAACTTAAAGATACAGTTATAGTCATAACTGTCAACCAACCTCAAACCCTCTCTCACTAATTCCTGCTGAATATTTATCATACTATTACCATTCACAACTGTGTCATATTTATTCATTTGATTACCTATGTACCGTTTCATAGTCTTATTTTTTTCACTTGCTATTCTAATGTATCAATAGGCTGAAATGTAAATATTGTGCTGTTCAATTTCTCCCCTTCCATCCCAAGTTTATTTTCCTTGTTTTTTGTAACTTTCCCTCTCCCTTTTTCTGATTCACTGTATTTAAAGTTCAAGGTTCTTATTGAAAATATTGTTTTTTACGTTACGTTATGCTTTACACTCCTTGTTATTTGTAAACCGGGTTGATGTGATGCCTATCATGAAACTCGGTATAACAAAAACAATAAATAAATAATAAATAAATAACTAAGATAGGAAAAGGCTACAGAATAATATCCAAGTGCTTGGATATCCCAGTGAGCACTGACTGTGAAGAAATAGAAGCTGCATCACTCCACCCAGACCCTGCCTGGACAAAATCGTCCCTCCAAACTCTGTCAGAGCAAGGAGGAGACTTGTGAGAGAAGCCACAGAGGCCAACAATCACTTGAAGGAGCTACAGGAGTTCAGTGGCCGAGAGTGAGGAGACCGAAATGGAGCTTTTCGGTCAAAATTCAAAAACGCTATGTGCGGCGCAAACCTATCACTGTCTGCAACAACCTGTGTAAGTGTCACTTGTAACCACACAAACCTGCTGATGTTTTATGGGGTCAAATACTTTTGCAAGCCACGGTCTATGTATATAGAATAGATTTCTACATATACACACACTGAAGGTTTAAGGAAATCTACAATTTACTTGTATAATCCTTAGCTCTTCCTACACTGTCCCGATGATGGGAATACAACTCAAAGTATAAATGTATTCCAACAAGCACTTCCCTACAAACTTGTTAATCTACTTGGATACATAGAAAGGTCATCCACCACCACACAGCTTTATTCTAATTTAAAGGAAATACCATATACTTATAGTATTTGGTTTAGATTCCACTTTTCAGGCACCTCAAAGCTGATTGCAATCAGATACTATGGAAGCCTTTCTCTGCCCCAGAGGGCTTGTCTAGAAATGGTCAGAGATGAAGGGAACCTCGAACAGATGTCTACATACACTTGCACTGTACTATAACATGTCAGGTACAAAAGGGGCAACCAGCACGGGCAGCATTTCAGAAGCTGCGGGCTGAGTGTTAAATCACAAGCTCATGGTCTCATCAGCCTGCAGTTCCTTGAAACCTTGCTAATGAAAACGTGTGAAAAGAACGCAACCATCAAAGCATCCTGTAAATAACACTCCACTCCACCTACCAAAGAAAAAACATTTTCAGTTTCCAAATTACATTACACTTTATAGTCTTGAGTTCCCAGCTCTGCATAACCTTGTTTTGGTTTTTTTTCCCAAACGTCCCGTTACAATACAGAGGAATCCAAACGTAGAGCCACGCCATCCACACGTTCTTGCACAAAGCGGGTGATCCTTTACCGTACAGAAGCGCGCTGGCAAACGCGTGCCGAGGTTGCACCCATTTAGAAAGCGGACTTGCACACCTTTGAAAACAATCCCAGCAAAACCACGGGCACACAGTTACACCTGCTGCTTGGCATGTGTGGCTTTGCTGACCAAATTTGCACTCACACTGATTTGAAAGAACATGTCCGTGCAGACCCTGCCCAGACCTCACCCACTGAAACGCACAGTGCCCAAGAGCCCAAATCTTACACCGTGCTATTTGCTAAAGGGTCATTTCTGGACAGGTCCTTTTGGAAGTTACCCTCAAAAACGCAGAACGCAATATATTTCTACACCTTCACTTTGAGCTCTAGCAGGTTCAATCATTTACGATGGGGTCGTAAGTTTTGCCAGAGCTACTATTTTTGCTTGTTTAAAGAAAAATATTAAAATAAACCTTTAAATTAATTTTACACTTAGAGCATTTGATTTATATTTAAACAAAAGAAAAAAAATACACCTTAAGCAGATTCTATATTGTCATTTTGGACAGTAGTCTGAAATGAGAAAGAGCTGCAGTTCTATTTTAAATTTGTTTCAATAATCTTGCCTATAGCTCTTCTGACACATGGCAAGATCCAGTGGGAAAGAGGCTCCACCCACCCGCTTCTCAGTACAGTTTCCCCATTGGCTCACATTGCAGACAACTGATAAGTGAAATTGAGTAGCAACTTCTTTATAGGTCTAAAACATGGACATCTCCCAGATGGGAGGAGAGCCTGTTACCACACGGGAAAGCAACAGTAGTAGCAGCAGCATGCGACAGACCAAGACTACCACCACCCCCCCCCCCCCCCCCCTAGGGTCACACAGCCTGCTCAAAAATGCATAACCAATTTGCAACAGAGCTGGTCATTCCAAGGCAATCATGGACGTCAATCATCCCCGATTGCAAAGGGATTGCCCATCACAATAGGTCTGACCAATACGTGGTTTGAAGCTCAGTGACCTGGTCATTTAAAAAGCATTCCTTGAAACAGGTTCCACAGTACCAGTACAATCACCACGATGCTCCATTAGGAGTCTGAAACTCACTCTTCATGGGGAAGTCACCACCCTCTCGTGCAAGGCCACTCACAAAAGCTCTGCTCTCCCATCCGCCCACACATTAGAAACCTTACCAGCATAACAGAATACTCCTTCGTCTCACATCTAAGAAGCAACTGATCTACTCATCTCATCATAGCATTCTTTTTATTCTGTAAGGCACAAGCATCTTATGCACTAACACAGCCACTCAATTGGCTAAACATTCAATATATGAAGTTTGATACATTTTAAAATGTTGTCTATTTGCTCAAGAGTACAGTAAACTTAAAACCACAAAAGTTCTAACTTCCAAAGCAACGTAATACATTGAACAGTTACACTAAGTCACCTTCTAGAGAAGGTTTGACTTTGTTGAACGTAACTCACCTTGAGCTAACTAATAAAATCAGATGCTTCATCTAATCCAACAGTTCTAACGTTACCATTGCTCCAAGTAAAACATTTATTGCACCAACCATTGGCTAAGTAGCAAAAGGATCCAAGTTAGCACAGGTCTAACTCCTGTGAGCAATAGGACCACAACCCTGCAGATGTTCTTTGGCTAAGTTGCTGGTTACACACAAGTCACCCAGAGGCACACGTTGCTTTCAGGTTCTTTAAAGAACATTCTCTTAAAAAAAAAAACCCCCACACACACCAACTTCTCTGCCAAATACACTTTTACTACTATTCAGGCTGAAGTGTCCTGCACATGATAAAGCCATGAAATGGCAACGGTGCCATGTAAAGCCTCAGAAGTCCCTGGCACTACAACCAAAAGTGGGAAAACTGTCTGTTGCCTCTTTCACAGAGCCTGACTAGTCCGCGGGAATTCTGCGCTACCGCACCGTACAGACTTTTCCCCACAGATTTCCCCCTTGGTGCAGATGTTCATATTTACCTCAAACGCAGGCTGCATCGCGGCAACGGCGGCTCCGCCAGCCTGTTGGGAGAGGAAAGGGGGCTTTATCTGCAGTCCTCCCCAAATCCCGGAAGCACGGGCCAGGACTGCAGGAGAGGCAGCACAGCACCCGATTATTGCTCAGCAACGCGAGCCTGCCTGAAGAGTTGGGTCGGGGCCTGCAGGAACACGGCACAGCCAGGCAGCTTGAAGATCACACTCCAGTGTTTCCCCAACCAGGTACATATTATTCCTGCCCTGTCAGGAAGTAAATAAAACTCCTGTGTGTGTGTGTGGGGTGGGGGGGGGGGGGGGGGAAAAGAGAGAGAAAGCTGGCAACAGGAATAGCCTTCAACCGAACGTTACCTCCTGCTGCTGCTGCGGGGTCAGTCTCACAGCTCTCATCGCAAGACCTGCCCCGCGGCAGTAGGAGATGACGTTTGGTTAAACGTGGCCGCTGCAGCACACGCCACAATCTGGCAGGCCACAAAGAAAGGTTAAGCATCGGTCAAAAAGTAGGCCCCATTAAAAAATCCAAAACTAGATTAAGACTAGAGGGCACCAGTAACAGTAAGGAGGACAAAGATGCTTCACTCCTTTCAAGAAACAGGCCACATCCAGATGAGCTGATGAGAGCTGCCACCAGTACCTTTAAGGAATTAAGGGCCAACCCTTTACTCAATCCATCCTGCAAAAAAAAAAAAAATTCCAAAATGAACTGGACCTTAACCGAACAAGGAAGAACCCTCGATCACACCAAATCTCAAAACACGTGCCAAACCGGCACATAGGCTAAGGAAGTGGAAAACTCTCTCACTCACAGCAAGGTGGCAATAACCGCAGTTGAATATTCATACTTTAGCAACCGAGCCTTCTCAAGGGCCATACATAAGACAAAATAGATTCAGATCTTCGTAAAGAACAGGACCCTGCCGTGAAGGAGAGAGAGAGAGGACCTGGGGGCTGCCAACGGACCTCGTCCCGCTGGCAGCTGATGAGGCGGCCCAGGCTCTGGGAGAGAGGAGCGTACTGTCTGCCAAAAGGAAAATCACCAAGTACCTGATTCACTAAAGGTTTTTCCCCATAGACACAAAGATGGAAGAAAAGCGTCAATGAATCTGGCCTCAAGTGACAAATGTGAAGTACTATTTAAATGAAAATACTGGCTTGCACTGACATGTAGGATGTTTTGCAATACTGTGGGTTTTTTTTTGGGGGGGGGGGGGGGTGACAAATCTGCAGAATTTTGCAAAGTTTACAGAATGTGCGTGCAGAATTTTCAATTTTTTGGTGCAGAATCCCCCCAGGAGTAACAGTAGTAAAGTGCACGGGAGATGGATGAAAAAAAGTTAATGTGAATCATGGACAGCTGGAGAAAGACCGTTTGTTAGCTTAACAGCTGTGTGTGAAATACAGATCTAACCACAAAATAAGTCTCCCATGGACAAATACCTTCGTGCTTAAAGCATTATTCCTTTCCACGCGAACTGGGGGCTGCCTGGTCGATCCAAATACATCCGGCGAGGACTTTGTCTAAACCACGATATGAAGTGTTTAACATACCATTGTACCTTTAATGGCCGCAAGCAGGAATTTAAAATTTCACTTAATCTTTTAACAAGCGTTAGTAATGCTGCACTTTTTTTTTTCACACTTGACTCATTTCTATGCCACGTTACACTTTTAGTACTGTTTCTTAGACCTTTAAGAGACATTACAGATCCATTTTCACTGGCTTAAAAAAAAAAAAGTTCAGTGTGGGATGTTCCCAATTTGTCATTTAATTTGTTCTTAATAAAAGCCATCAGGTTAAAAAAAAATCCTACACAATTACTGTAATTAAAAAAAACCTCCTGTAACCAGTAAGAAAAACCACCATCTGTAATTGCAAGATTTGAGCATTATCTTTGCATGCTCTGTATTAGTCAGTACAGCCAGGGTATGAGAGTGCTGGCTGAAGAGAAGTAACACGCCGCGCCTGTTCACAGGAGACAAATCAAACATTTGAATTCTGTGCTGGTAAGAGCCAGTGCATCCTCTGGTCCTCTTTACTGCAGGAATACTAAGTGGCATGACAAGGAGAAAAGGGCACTGAAAAGAGATAACAGCAGAGAGACCAACTGGCCCCCCTCTGATCTGCCCAGTTACTCCTGACCATAGGATCTTGACTGTTCCTTATCCAGATCCAATTGGTCCTCTGTCATCCTATTCCGAAGCTAACACCCAGCCTTCCCCAGAGCCTACCACCAAAGCTAGGGAGGCTGTCACCCAAACATTCATCCTCCTAGGTCAATGTGGCATTGGATAGTTACCAGCCACCACTAACCTGCTGGCGAGCGAGCTGGTTGGTTTTAAAATGTATGCTGTTGAGGTATTTTAACATCTATCATTACTCCCTTGTCTCTCCTCTAGGGCATACATATTAAGGCCCTTAAATCTCATAGGCCTTTTGGTGTACAACTTGCACAATTTTGGTAGCCCTCTTCAGGACGACTGCCAGCCCTTTGGTGGTACAGCCTCCAGAACTGGCTACGATATTGTAGGTGAGATCTCACCAAATGCCCTATACAGAGCCATTTTCGTAATAGAAATATTTCCCTATGCATCCCTCTACCACCCATCAGCTTATCACACTGCTTCACTATCTCGAGATTTCTCACAAACCAGCAGAGTTCTGGGGGTGAGAAGAGATTTCTGTCCTTCAAATCACAGAGTAGCTCTGAGCAACTGAAGCAGAGCAATCCACGAGAATCTGCTGAAGGCCTGAAGCAAGATCAGCAATCCCACCCCTTGAGGAAGCAGATCGGTCCTCAGCGCTTCTAACGTGGTGCAGGGATGCCAGGAAGGCATGCTCAGCAATCAGATGGTCAGAAGGGCCATGCAGAGAGATCACGGAAAAGAGCCACGAGCTCTGGTATCTATTTTTAAATAGATGAAGTGCTGATTTACTCTGTGACCAGCCCCTGGGCTAGATAACTGTTTTGTGACATTATGGATCTAAGAAAGTGCCTGTTTGAGTTAGTTGCCTGCAGAGTGTAAGTCAAGTCTTGTTTATGTTATTGTAGATACTTGTTAAAAACTATTACACACATACACGTCTGGAACTCTGAAACAGGGAGTATGGACGACACTCCCCCACCACCACATCAGCATCTCACCCTCCAGCCTGTACTGCTACCTCAGCTTTCAGCACCCCAAATGCACAATTTTACATTAAATATTGACTGCCAAGCACTTAAGCATGCCTCAGACTTTTAGATCATTTCTTACTGTACACACCAGTGGAAGTAGACATCATTGCAGATCTTAGTGTCACCTGCAAAAAAAAAAAAGCTAACTTTTCCTTCTAATCCCTACACAATAATCACTTACAAATATACTGAAAAGGACCAGCCCTAGGAGAGCGGAGGCATTCCATTAACCATCCTTCTTTCTTCTTCTTGCACTCTATGTGCCATGACCTTCTGTTGCCCTGCACCCAACCCAGTCTACCATGCTGTGGTCCACCCTAAGACTGTTCAGTTTATTTATGACAGCACCAAAAGCTTTGCTAAAATCCAAGAATACCAAATCCAGTACATAACTGATCTCATTCATTCATTTATTCTCATTTGATAATTTGCTATTCGTATTTAAACATTATAGCGGAGCAATAAATATGGAGAAATTATTACTTACCTGATAATTTCCTTTTCCTTAGTACACACAGGTGAATCCAAGACCAGTGGGTTGTGCACCTCTACCAGCAGATGGAGTCGGAGCAAAGTTGACACCACAGTATATATATGACCCTGCAGTGACATCAGCCTGACAGTATTCTCTGCAAAAGCCAACTGTGGACAAACTAACAAAAAACTTGATTAACAGATAACCATCCAGCACTCAGCCAACAGGAAAACACCAAGCTCAGAGAGTATAACACCACTAATCTATGGAGTAGATTGATACTTATCAGTACTCCCTGGAACACACAGCCATGCAGGAGGACCATAGCACCACCATTTGGTAGCCAAGGGTGGCAAGTTGGTTTTATCTGTACTAAGGAAAAGGAAATCAGATAAGTAGTAATTTCTCATCTTAATGTACAGACAAAAACCAATGGGATGCATCAAAGATACTCCTGAACAGGGAAGGAAGCTGCCTTAGGTCCAGTCAAAACCGCACGTGTGAAGGCTGCATCTTCCTGGGCCTGCACATCCAGGTGATAATGCCTGGAAAAGATGTCTAAGGAGGACCATGTCGCAGCTCAGCAAATCGACGGGAGACAATCTAACCTCCGCCCATGACACTGCTTGAGCTCTAGTGGAATGAGCCCTAACATGACTAGACAGCAGCTACTCAGAATCCACATACACCGCCATGACTACCTCCATAATCCAGCGGGCTACTGTAGCCCGTGTTGCCAGTTCACCCTGCTTACTCCCACCATGGAGTATAAACAGCCGGTCCGTCTTCCTGAGAGAGTCAGAAACTTCTAAATACCTCAAGATATGCCTCTTTGACACCCAAGACCCGTAACAGGTGCTATTCTTCAACATCTCTTTCCCTGTCCAGAGATGGCAGGAAAATAAATTGATTCAAGTGAAAACCCAAAACCACTTTTGGCAAAAAAGGAACAGCATAGCTATATTGCTCCTGGAGTCATGCGTAGAAATGGCTCCAAGCAAGACTGAGCTTATAGTTCAGATACTCAACGAGCAGGACAAATTGCCACAATAAACAGTTTTTAAGGTCAGTGTCCTCAAAGAAAGGTTACGCATCCGTCAAAAAGTAGGCCCCATTAAAAAATCCAAAACTAGATTAAGACTTGAGGGCACCAGTAACAGCAAGGACAAAGATGCTTCACTCCTTTCAAGAAACAGGCCACATCCAGATGAGCTGATGAGAGCTGCCACCAGTACCTTTAAGGAATTAAGGGCCAACCCTTTACTCAATCCATCCTGCAAAAAAAAAAAATTCCAAAATGAACAGGACCTTAACCGAAACAAGGAAGAACCCTCGATCACACCAAATCTCAAAACACGTGCCAAACCGGCATATAGGCCAAGGAAGTGGAAAACTCTCTCACTCACAGCACGGTGGCAATAACCGCAGTTGAATATTCATACTTTAGCAACCGAGCCTTCTCAAGGGCCATACATAAGACAAAATAGATTCAGATCTTCGTAAAGAACAGGACCCTGCCATAGCAAATCCCTGTGTGCCAAAAACAGGAAGGGAGATTCCACAAGGAGCCTTCGTAGATCTGCATACCAGTTCCCTGATTCAGTCTGATGCCACCAGAAATACCATCCCTCTGTGACTCAATCCTCCAAACCATTCTGCCCAACATGGGCCACAGGAGAAAGGCATTCAGCAGCTTGCCCTCCGGCCACTCTTGAAAAAGGCCATTGATGCCCAAGGACTTTGGATCTCCTCTGCGACTGAAGAATAGATCAACCTTTGCACTGTGAAAAGTTGCAAGCACAAAAACAGAAGGCTCTAGTGATCCATTATTAGCTGAAACTCCTTGTTTGACAATTCCCATGCTCTTGGATCCAGACTGACTGCTGAGTTAAGTCTGCTCTCACATTATCTTTTCCAGCAATATGCGAGGCAGAGATCTCCTGAAAACACACTTCCACCCATTCCATAAGTTGGACAATTTCCTGCAGCACTTACTCTTGGTTTCTCCAAGCAAATTGATGTACGTCACTGTTGCATTGTCTGACATTATTCGGACCACCTGACCCTGCAATCTGTTGCCGAACCACAAGCATGGCAACCAGACTGCATGGGCTTCCAGCCGATTGATGTTCCAGAGAGACACTTCTGCACTCCAGCGCTCTTGCACTGTCACTTCCTGATAGTGAGCATGCATCTGGCGAGAGTACTTGCCAGTCCGGTGATGTTAGGGCAACCCCTTCTCAGATGACCCGCTTTTAGCCACCACTGTAGTTGAGAGCAGACCTCCATGGACAGGTGAAGCCAAATTGAATAGTCTTGAGACTGTGGGCTCCAATGACAGAACAGTGCAAGCTAAAGAGGACACATAGGCACCCTCCCCCACAGCACCACCTTCAAAGTCGTCACCATCAATTCGAATACCTGAAGATAGGACCACACTGTCAGGCAAATTGTGTTAGTCAATAGCTGCACCCGCGCCATCAGCTTCTGAATACAGCTTTCCGGCAGGAAAGTCGCTAGAGTTACTCTAGCGACTGTGCTGGCTGAAGATTGCTCTTGGCCAGTTTCACAACCCAACCTAGCTCCTACAACAAGGAGATCTTGTGCGAGACCTGGAGGCTCTCTTCCAGACTCTTAGCCCAAATCAGCCAGTCGTCTAAGTATGGGTGTACCAGGATCCCATCTTTTCTCAACTCCACCACCTTGGAAAAAGTTATGGAGACTGTGGCCAAACCAAAAGGTAGCACTCAAAACTGATGATGTCCCAAAACCGCGAAACACAGAAATAGTTGATGCTCTAGTCAGATAGGAATATATGCAGGTATGCCTTGGACATATCCAGAGACAACAGGGACTCCAGACTATACTGCCATTATCACCAAGCACAAAGTTTACATTTGAAAATAAATCTTTGAGATGCAGAAATGGAAGAAAAGATCCCGCCCCTTCTTGGGCACAACGAAATAAATGGAATAGCGGCATGTATTTTCTTCAGATGTGAGCACAGGAACCACAGGCTGAGGAGTCTTGATCATGTACACTCCCCTGCCCGTCTCTTCTGTGGAGAGTTGCAGGGAGACACCATGAACAAGTCCCAAGCAACACTGCAAAACTCCAGCACAAAGCCATTCCTTATCACCTCCAGAACCCACTCGTCTGTCGTGATCTCAACCCACCTCCAATTAAAAAAAAATAAAAAACCAAGAGGAAACCTCTCTCCTGATCCCGGAGGAGGGTCGGCACACCTTCACTGGGAGGCTCAGAGTGCTCTATTACCTGAGCCCGCGCATCACCTGGGCTGCCTAGGACGAAAGGACTGGGATCTACCCAAAGGTAGAGTCTTCTGAAGAGCTGCTTCTCTGTAGGGTGAAAAACATCTGAACCTCTTAGTACAACCTCTTGTGCTGAAGGGCTGCAGCATCTGTTTCTTATCCTATAGCAATCAAGGAACTGAGGACTCATCCAATTTATTGGCCATTTTCTCCAACTTACTCCCAAATAAGGCAACTTCGTAAGGTTAGACTTCAGTTGTATCGGCAGACTAGTTTCTCAGCCATAGCCAACACCGAGCTGCTATTACTGAAGCCACTCTGCTGGCTGACGTGCGGACCAAATCACAGCCTGAATCTACCAGAAAGGCAACTGCTGGTTCTATCACTGCCATGGAATTTACACCAAATTCAACCACCTCCTGAGAAAGCAGTAAACAAGAGTGAGCCACCAGGGAACAGGCCTTTGAAGCATTGCCATTGCTTCAAAGGCCTGCTTAAGAATAGCCTCAATTCTGCTATCCTGTGCATCTTTTAGGGCCACTCCCCCCTTCTACAGGAATAGCTGTCCGCTTGGTGACAGCGCACTGGAATTGTACAAGGCCTGGTTATTTGTTTTAAGTCTTGATTGGTTGAGATTTGATGGCATTTTCTGTGTATTTTAGCTGGGGGTCTAATGAGTTGTATGGTAGGGTGGTATGTGAGTTTTATCAGGGATGTTTTCCAAGCAGTTGCATGTGTAAATGTAACATACCATCTTAGCAAATTTCAAAAGCCCATTTATGTTCAGAAAGTGCATTTACATGGGTAAAACCTATGGATAATTCAATGGCATATATTGTAGCAATTTTCAAGAGCCCCATTACACAGGTAAAGCGCATTTACACACACACACACAACCCAGTTTTAAGCATAGAAATGCTTTTGAAAATCCGGCCTTTACAGACTGGTGAATCCAAAACCAGTGGGTTATGCACCTCTACCAGCAGATGGAGAGCGCGCAAAGCTGACATCACAGTATGTATACATACTGTGATGTATGTATACTGTATACATACTGTATGTATACTGTATACATACTGTGATGTCAGCTTTGCGCGCTCTCCATCTGCTGGTAGAGGTGCATAACCCACTGGTTTTGGATTCACCAGTCTGTAAAGGCCGGATTTTCAAAAGCATTTCTATGCTTAAAACTGGGTTGTGTGTGTGTGTGTAAATGCGCTTTACCTGTGTAATGGGGCTCTTGAAAATTGCTACAATATATGCCATTGAATTATCCATAGGTTTTACCCATGTAAATGCACTTTCTGAACATAAATGGGCTTTTGAAATTTGCTAAGATGGTATGTTACATTTACACATGCAACTGCTTGGAAAACATCCCTGATAAAACTCACATACCACCCTACCATACAACTCATTAGACCCCCAGCTAAAATACACAGAAAATGCCATCAAATCTCAACCAATCAAGACTTAAAACAAATAACCAGGCCTTGTACAATTCCAGTGGAAGACCAGACCACAGTGATAGTCTGCTTTGTTACACTGGTCATCTGGTACCCTCTAAAACATACTTTCCCCCAAAACCTGCAATGCCAACCACCCCTGGTACGAGGACCTTGGACTCCTTCCTGGTACATAGTTAAAGTATCAGACAAATACCTTGTACTCCCATATATAACCAATAAAGCAAGGAAATGATTTTTAAAAATCATACGCACATATCAACTGGCAACAAATGCAGGCTATGCAGGACTGATGCCTGCTTTTATCTCATGGTCAATAAGCTTGCTGTAGTGTTTTGCACCAACTGAAGTCACTTGGTATTACCTAGAGATAAACCCTAATAGAGTGAATCACAGCAGTGTAACCTAGGTAGTACTAACACATGCACTAAGGTCAATAGATCCTTATGATCTAAAGTGGACTGGCCTCCCCTAATCATTTGCAAGTGATTTTACTACAGCCAACAGCTACAGCTATTTGGTATTGCTACACCTCCTTTCCAATTTTAACATTTTGTACAGATACGATAGAGAAGGTACAGAGAAGGGCAACCAAAATGATAAAGGGGATGGAACAGCTCCCCTATGAGGAAAGGCTAAAGAGGTTAGGGCTGTTCAGCTTGGAGAAGAGATGGCTGAGGGGGGATATGATAGAGGTCTTTAAGATCATGAGAGGTCTTGAACAAGTAGATGTGACTTATTTACACTTTCCAATAGAAGAACTAGGGGGCATTCCATGAAGTTAGCAAGTAGCACATTTAAGACTAATTGGAGAATATTCTTTTTCACTCAACGCACAATAAAGCTCTGGAATTTGCCACCAGAGGATGTGGTTAGTGCAGTTAGTGTAGCTGGGTTCAAAAAAGGTTTGGATAAGTTCTTGGAGGAGAAGTCCATTAACTGCTATTAAGTTGACTTAGAAAATAGCCACTGCTATTGCTAGCATCAGTAACATGGGATAGACATTGTTTTGGGGTACTTGCCAGGTATTTGTGACCTGGACTGGCTGCTGATGGAAGCAGGATGCTGGGCTTGATGGACCCTTGGTCTGACCCAGCATGGCAATTTCTTATGTTCTTAAAGAGCCTACGATCTAACAGGCCAATGCAACATAGTGCACCCAGCCTATGTAAAGAAACATCGTAAACCGGTGTGAAGGTTCACACCAACATCGGTCTAGGAAAAACCAGGAAATAAATAAACAACACACAAATTACGGGTCCAAACCAGTGCGCAGCTAATAGCGGTCATCACATGTAAATGCCATCTCGATGAGGCTATTAGCTAGCACCCAGATGCAAAAAATAAAAGTCACCATGCACCAGACATGCATGTTTTAACCCACAAAAAATTAAATGCCAGCCGAGCTGGCGTTAAGTCTTGATGAGCCTCAAGCCATCAACAAAAAACGCAAAAGATACTGTTTTTTCTATGGTTCCTCCAACTTAATATTGTCACAATATTAAGTAGGAGGAACCACAGAAAGCAGCAACATGAAAAAAAGAAAAAAAAAAAGTCTTGACAGCGCTCAGGTTAGGAAAATGGATGCTCAATTTACCAGCAACCATTTTCCTAACCCATGCACAGCCACGTCTCCTGGCCGCCCAATGTTTAAGAACGCGCTAGGGACCCACAATTGATCTCTAGTGCATTTTTTTGGCATGGCACCTCATTACCATACTGCGTCATGTGACCAGGAGAGATGGATGGGCTCGTGTTAGGAAAACACGCGCTCAATACGAGCGCCCGTATTCTACATGCTTTTATTGAATTGGCCCGTAAATGGGTAACTGAGACAATGAGAGAGAAAGCAGACATCAGTGGGAGGAAGATTTTGAATCCTGGTTTGCTTCCTCAGTCACCCAAAGAAATTGACCAGATTTGCTCCCTCAGGTAAAAACCATGCTGCTTTGAGTGCTTCAACTCGCTGGAGTCCAAATACTTTGCCACCTCCACAGATAGTCCCAGCACAAAATGTTTAGACAGACCAGCCTGTAATCTCCACCATCTGCCCTTCCCCAGTACCAAAGAACCACTCCCATCTCCAAAGACCTTCAGTGGCCAATGACCTGGATTGGCCACTGTTGGAAACAGGATGCTGGGCTTGATGAACCCTTGGTCTGACCCAGTATGGCATTTTCTTATCTTAAAAGCGTTCCCTTTTCAGTTCTGCTAGCCCTCTCATCTGTACATGGTGTGGCATTCGCCGTACTTCCATACTGACCTTCTCTAATCCCCTTCTTCGGTGAATACCGAACAGAAGTATTTTTCGCTCCTCACCCTCCAGCATCCTTTCTTCCTCTTAACCCTACAATCCCCACCTCTGGCCCTCGTACCTTCACTGACACCTGAAGAGAGTCGCCCCCTTGCTTTTCTGCCGTAACTAGCTTTTCTTTGCTGTCCTACCATTCCTGCTTCTTTCAGCATTACCCGGCATTTGTCCCTGTGCTCTTTATTCTGAGATTCCTTCCACTTCTTCAAGGCTCTTCCTTTTGGCCTTTTTTTCAGCCACTTCTTTGACCAGTTGATAGAATGTACCTTCATTTTCAGAAAGCATTAGATAGGAGTCCCTCATGAGAGATTCCTCAAGAAATTGCCTCCTATCCCATGACTTTTCAATGTCCTATTGTGGATTGGTAACCAATTAAAAAAAAATAAATAAAAATCAGCTTTCCCAATGGAGAAAGGTAAATAGTGGAACGCCTCACGCCTGTACTTACTAGTACCGTTTAATATATTCATAAGTGATCTGGCAAAGGGAGCAATGAGTGAGGAGATTACATTTTGTGCTACATGCAAATCTGGAGTTGATTAAACAAGCAGACTACAGAAGACCTTTGGGGGACTGGGCCCTCAGACAGCAGATTAAAGATAACATCCGTAGGGAAAATTATAGCTACGCACTGCTGGCTCCCACATTAGCAGTCCCCACGCAAGAAAAGGATCTTAGAGCCCGTGGACAATGCACTGAAGTCCTCAGCTGTGCGTGTGTGCAAGCAGTCAAAAAGCAAACAGAACGACAGGAATTTGTAAAGAAAAGGAGACAAACCGATATATCCATGGATCCATAAAGTGACCACACCTTGAGTACTCTGATTGCCCTACCTCAAAAGGATAAAAGTGGAATTAGAAAAGGCACACAACAGGACAATGAAAGTGATAGACCGGTTGGAGCAGCTCCCTTATGAAGGAAGGCCACATGGGTTAGAGAAGACATGACAGCTGATATCAGAGGTTTCTAAAACCCTGAATGGGATGAATCAAGTAAATAGAGAAGGGTTAATTACCTGTTCAGATACTTCCATGGAATATCTCCTCATTTTAGTTCTAACAGGTAACAGACAGACAAAGCAGATGCGGAGAAAATTGTTTTGCACTCAATCATAATCATGCTGTTGCCAGAGAATTGTCGTCAAGGCATCTAGCATAGCTAAGGAACTCGTCCAAACCCCTTTTAAATCCAGAGGAAACGTACATAAACTATTATCAGCCAGGGAGACTCAGAAAAAGTCATCGCTTATCCCTAGGGGTGGATCTACTTTTTGGGATCTGCCACCACATGAGGCAGAATGCTGAGCTCTACTCTACAGCTGTTTGCCAATGATCAATACTTTCAAATTAATTGGTTCTGAAAACACAATTCCTTTGAAACACTATACTAGTGTGGAAGCACAAAGGGAACCTTAAAAGTTAAGTTCACGACCTCTTATAAACTTTTTATTTGCAACCAAAAACAAAAAAGGAGGATGGATATATTGACTGACCTAGGATTACAATCATGGAAGCACACAAGGTAAGTCACACACAGTTTATGTGCAATCACTGCATTATATGATGGTCAACCTTTCACACACATTTTTTGAGATATATCATACTAGCTTTGTTTGAGGGGGATCTTTATTATGAAAACCAAACCATTTTTTTTAAAGCCTATTAAAGCCATTTCAGGAAACTCAAGAATCATGTGCCAGTCCCTGCTTAGGAGCAGGGGAGAAGCCCCTTACTCTACAGAAATAAGCAGTGTTGAAGCAGTAACCTAAGTGAGCTCCATTTATTTCAGGAATCCAGAACTGCTTCTTTACCAGCGTGCTCATTCTAAACTTACTTTAGGAGGCAAAATACATAACATTTCACACAAACAGAACAGTCTCTCTATTGCAAAGGATTTAAGAATGACAGAAGCTTGCAAGTTAAAAAAAAAAAAAACCACGACACTACAAAAATGTGTTAACACAGCATTTAAGCACCGCTGTAAGCTACACTGAAATGCTCCCGAGCGTATGATAAATTACTTACGTACACATTCCTTGGATGTAAACGCATTGCCCTGTAGGATGTTTGGGATGAGGAATTACCTCATGCTAAGAACTATTTGGTTTCTCCCCACTATGTTGCCCTAGCATGTGAGTCGCAGCTTAAAAATATCCTCCTATAAAATTCAGTGTGAAGCCAGGGGCACAGGATCCAGTCCATGCTCAAACCCCCAAGAAAGGAACACCCGTTAAAATCCTAAATTCTCTCTCTGAAGGATGCGTAGAACTAAATATACATGGTCACACACACACACACACCCATTAGATAAACCTTTCCCCTTCGGCCATCATAAGCAATGGGCGGAGAGGAGTAAATTCACAAGCAGTGAAGTCCCACAGCAGATCTGGAAATCCCTCCAGCGAGCCATAAATAAAAACACAGGAATGAAATCCAATGGGCAAACAAACATCCTTTTGCTTAAAAAATGCGTTAATAGCTCAAGTTGTCATTGCCGGCCGCTTTAAGTTTGCCTAGGAGTTGCCTTTGTGATGTCATCACGCCCCAACAAAAGGAAACGTCAGCGGCATCCGCCAGCAACAGCCCAACACGCATCAGCGCATGAAGGTTTTACATCGCATGCAGATGTTTACATAAAAGTACTCCAGGAAATGTAAGAGCCGCTCAAAGCTTTTAATGGGAGGAGTATGGGGGGTCTGGTATTCCCCCCAAATACTGTGGTCACCTGGAGTATAGCACGTCCCACCTGCGGATCTTAAGAATAGTTTCAAGGGAATTTTACTGCTAGAGAAAGGAAGCTGCTCGGCTTTCCGATACACCCCAAGCCCGGGAGTGCTTTGACAAGCGAGGTGGCAGCTCCTCTATTCAAGACACTTTGAGTCTCATCTTCCCTGATAGTGAGAAGGGGTTTTTTTTTTTATTTTTTAATAAAGGCAATCACAGCACTAAATTGAGAAATGGCCTGGAACTATCGAGTCCTCTGATAAAGGCCAATGATTACCAGACATCTGCTGTACCAGCTTCTATACCCCCCTCGCCTGGACCAGATACAATCAAAAAAAAACCTTCAGATGCCTTCTATAGCATTTGCAGGTTTATTTATTTACTTATTTGTTGGTTTTTTTATATCCCGTTGTTTGGAGCAAGCCTTCACAACGGTTTACAGGAACAACAACTGTTTACATTAAAACAGAAAAACTGTTTACATTGTAACTGATTACATTATAACAATAAAACTTGGGAAGGATATAATTTGAAGAACATTATAGGTAGGCCAAAGAAATACAGTTATCCATAGAAATACTGAACTATAAGTAGATTAAATTAACAGAAAAATATGTATTATAGGAGCATATGAGGAGATTCAATAAAAATTTGGATACATAGTTGATTGTTATTAGAATCTCTATAAGTTGAAAAAGTGTATTAATTCTTATTTGTCATTGCTGTGGATAGGCGAATCACGTGTTATGTGAAGGGAGAGTTTGGGAGCTTGTGGATCCGTACTGGTGGAAATGTATCTTATCCTATGCCTTCTCCATACGTTGGCTCGAAAAGCCAAGTTTTTAGGAGTTTTCTAAATAGTTTTAAGTTGCTCTGTTTCCTTAAGTTTTCTGGTAGAGTATTCCATAGGCTTGGTCCCGCTAGGGCGCTCTTTCCCATACTGAGGTGAGTCTGGATAGTAATGCTTTATTTGTTGTTCTTGGGTTGCGTGGTGGGGTGTGTATATGTGGATTACAGCATTTAGCCAGTTAACTGTCTTGTGTAATATGGAGAGTGTACTTTGAACTCAATCCTTTTGTCAATGGGTAACACAGCTAAGCACAGAAATGAAGTTTTATTTTTAGTATAAATTACTATCTAATAAGACTGCAATATCTTCTCAAGGGCTGACGCCATCAATTGGTGACATCGGCATCTGAAAGAATCACCCATTTCTGTATTCCTTACTTCACCAGTGGGCAACCGTTACATCAGTTACTTCAAAGTCAAAAGCTTTAAATGAATATTCAGATCTGTGCAGACATTACCTAAAAATGACTTAAAATCATCCATAAGTGATTCCAAATACAAAAATAAACTCAGATTTTGAGTATTGTAAATAGCAACCTTTTATATACTTATGCATTGTAAAGTGCTCCACATCCTCTCCTGACTGCCAAATCAAGCCTCCTGTCTTAATCTCACCTTTGTCAGGGAACTTGTGTCAATAAAACTGACAGTCAGGGCCATTTAGGTGCCAGAAAACAACTTCCACACAGCTAGTTGCAACCATAGCAAAAGCATCAGCTGATGAACAGTACAACACTGGCACATACACACACAAAAAAAAATATGGGTCTCCTTACAAACATTGGTCTGTGTCCATGTAAAGTAAAAAAAAAAAACGCATCACGAGGGCTCAGTCCAGAGGGTTTGAAAATCTGATGTATGCTCTGTTCTCATGACAGATTCCCTTTGGCCTCCCCATTCACCGCCTCCAAAGCTGCAGAGTTAACAAGGGGAGCACTTCCTCTCTTTCTGTCACGTGCCGAGCGTGAGCTCTCAGCTCTGAGTGGTGGGGACCGGGGACCGAGCCGATCCCACGGGTTTACCCGGCGAGGGACGCTGCTCCGAGTCCTCCCCTGCCCGTACTCCTCATCTCGTCTGCTACAAGGCACACCCTGCTCACATTTGCATGTATAACAGTATTTATTCTTTGCACACCAAAGTCACTCAGCTCCAGCCTGCTTTATGTCACACACAATCCCATCCCCCCCCCCCCGGCTCTGTGATCTAAGCGCCATGGGGCACGGCCAAAGTCAACACAAACTATTTAAACACAATGGGTGCACACAAAAAGGTCGTCCGTGCCGTGCCCATTCCCTCCCCCCCACCCGCGACTGCTTTTGGCTCACTCCTAACAAAACTACGAGGGTGCCCTGCACCCAGTGACGATCCCTACCCCCCGGATGAGAAGGGCATCGCAATGGATTCACTTTTTACTGAACCCGGGCAGCCAGACAACATGAAACCGCACATTAACTTGTAGTAAACAATGGCAAGGACTCGCTCTGCGTTCGCGCTGGAGAAATCAGGAACTGCTAAGCAGGGGAAAAGTCAATGCAACAGCAACTGGAGTTAGACAGGGCCCCTCGCAGCAATGAGGCGGCGACCTTTAACTTACTGCTGGGGTCAGCTGCTTAGTGGCGTGGATGGTCAGCCCCATTTTGCACTTTCCAGCCCCCGTTCAATCTTTTTTTATTATTTTACTGTACACTGATGCAGTTTAACAGATTTACGTTTCCCCTAAGGAGAGATCACAGGGCTCACCAGTCCCCCCCGAAGTCTGATCAGCCCAGACCTCGCCCAATTCAACAAACTTAAGCTCGCACGTTTACGGGGGGAAAAAAAAAAAGTGTTGCAAGCAGCAAAACAGAGAAGGTAAAAAAAAAAAAAAGACAAAACCCGCACACAACTGTTCCCGCAGGTCAACAGCGCACGCAGAAAGGGAGCCGGGCAAGAACCGGGCTAATGGCAGCGGGCAGCTCCGCCAGGCACGGGGCTCGCCTCCGAACCGGACCGAGTCCGCAGTCTGGGGCAGGCAGGGCCGGTTTCGCTTCCCTGCCGCGGGAAGGAGTTTTAACTTCGGCTGGAGGAGGGAGGGAGGAAAGAGGGAGAGAGGGGATGGTCTGGGATTTCTCAAAAAGCCACAAGGCAAGCGCAGCAGCACCGCCAACCTGGAAAACGGAGAGGGGGAGGGGAGAAAACTTCGGCTCGGCGCTGGGGGAAGGGGGGGGGGGAGCCCGCCTGCCCGCCTCCTCCCCGATCGCCTCGGCCAGCCACGACGGGAAGGGGGGTGGACGAGGACGGGACGCCGAAGCCCCTCTAGGCCGGGAGCGCTGAAGTCCCCCCGTCTCTGCCAGGCTCCGGGTGAGGAGAAGGACGGCGATCGGGGGGGGGGGGGAGGGAGAGGGAGAGGGGAGCACCCACCTGGATGAACTGGATGGTGAGAGCGGATTTGCCCACGCCGCCGCCTCCCACCACCACCAGCCGGTACTTCTCCTGTACCGCGCCGTCCTTCCAGCCTGCCATGGGCGGGGGGGGGGGAGGAAGGGGGCACCCAACTCCCGGCTCCGGGGCGCTCTCCGACCGCGGGCGGCGGGAACGGTACCAGGGCGGAGCGGCGCCTTCCGCGGCGAGCCCGTGCTCCTGGCTCTTGCTGCTGCTGCTGCTGCTGTCGTCGCCTACCGCCGCCACAAATGGCCGTCTACGGGCAGGGGCGCCGAGGCGCCGGGCGAAGCGGGCGCTGGATATTCATGAGGGGGGCGGGGCGGAAGCGCCATTTCTGGCGCATGAGCGGCGGGAGCTTGGGCGCGCGCGCGCCTGGTGAGCGCGCGCCTGGTGAGCACGCGCTGCTGGCCCTGGAGCACAAACAGTACGGACGGGAGCTTCAAACGCTCCGTCCGTGTCTGCGAAAATCTGTTCTGCAAGCTCTATACTCAGTGGGGTATGGGTCCAAATTAATAAGCGCCCCACTTCCAGCGCCAGCACGGGAAGCTGTTCCGTCAGTTTCAACCGATTGTTTTTACTGAAACAAAAACCCTGCGTGTTTTCCAAAAAAAATAATGGGGGCTGGTTACCAGGTTCCACTGACATTTGTATCTCTCAACAAGCAGATTTTACTTTTCGTTCTACGGAATTGGTGATGCTGAGAGTGATAGACCTGGGGTCATTCCTCATCCCACTCACTAAAGGCTGCATATTTCCCTCACACAAATATCTCCTCTGTTCTCCCAGTTTTCTCACTCTTTCTCCCTTCTAGGTTTCTCCTTCCCTCCATTTCTGCTCCCTCATAGCTTCCCTCCTCCCCCTATCTTATTCCCCTTTCCCTCCCTTAGTCTTTGCCTAATTTTTCTCATTCCTCCCTCTCACCTCCTTCTGCCATCCCTCCCAGCCTCCTCCTCATTGCTATAGTGCTGCTGGACACAGGCAGTGCTTGCCCCTCCCACCTTCGCTATTCCTCAGGAGTTCTGCTAGTGCAGGGAAAGAGACCACAGGTAGAAGGGACATTGACTGGAAAGAGAGAGGAAGCAGTAACAGGCGTTCGCTGGAAGGAGACGGTGTGAGGGAGGCTGTGCTCTGCAACAGGACATTTCCAAGGGGTGAGGGCAAGAGACACCCCCCCCCCCCCCCCCCCCGAAGCAGGGAACTCGCTTTGCTAGAACCCCAAGCTTTGATGCAGGGAGAGCCACATGTACCCTAGCATTCCAGTAGTGATGGAAATTGAAGGGCTCCAAGAGCAAATGGAAAATGCAGTAGTCAAAGGACTGCCTTGCTCAGTGTGACTGGGCCGTGAATGGGTGAGGTTTGAGGTACTGTTGTGAGGAAAATGAAATTGCATCCTGACAAGGGCTAAGGCCAGAGAAGTAAGGGAGCCCAGGCATCCCCTCCCTTGCAGAGATATTCTGCTTTACACAGCGCAAGTTGTATTTGGTGCCGAGGTGGCTGTCCAAAACTGGTCGGGAGTACTGAGTGGAGAAAATAAAGTGTGGGGAAGAGGGAGACATGAGGGGGCTACCATGACCAGGGGTTCAGGATATCACCTAACCCAGAGGTAGAGTCCAGGGGTTTAGGATCAGACCTGCTACAGCGATTCCTATCCATCCACAGGAGCAGAGGGCTGACCCCATGTTATGTTGCTTGTTTGAGAAGTTGTAGATCCAAGAAGAGGTGCTGATTAATAAAGAGCAACCGCTGAGTTACCTGTATTTTGAACCTCAGGATGGCCTCTTATACCAACAGAATAAAAGACAAGTAATGGGAAGGGGGAGAAGGCACATGCTGGGCTCCTGGGTATTCTAAGTGGGGCACAGGGAATTTACACGCACTAGGAGCAGTTTGTACACTCACACACATGTTGCTACAATTCTTTTGGTCCAGTATATACCAGGGGGTGCACATCTTGCCCAGAATGCCAATGCAAGAAGGGGCATGCTTCACTCAGCCTGGATCCCAGTTCCCTTTCAGTAGAATCAGGATGGATTTTAGAGGCCCGCTAGAAAAGCGGCAGGGTATTTCAATGGTTGAGGGGATCTCCCAAAGTCCACTAAAGACTGAGGTCTACCAGATAAGCTATACCAGACGACCAAGGCACAAGGGAGCTATTTTAGATCTCATACTTCGTGGAACACAGGATTTGGTGAGAGAGGTAACGGCGATGGGGCCACTTGGCAATAGTGATCATAACATGATCAAATTTGAACTAATAACTGGAAGGGGGACAATATGTAAATCTACAGCTCTAACACTAAATTTTCAAAAGGGACTCTGATAAAATGAGGAAAATAGAAAAAACTGAAAGGTGCAGCTGCAAAGGTTAAAAGTGTACAACAGGCGTGGACATTGTTTAAAATACCATCTTAGAAGCACAGTCCAGATGTATTCCACGCATTAAGAAAGGTGGAAGGAAGGCAAAATGATTACCGGAATGGTTAAAAGGTGAAGTGAAAGAGGCTGTTTTAGCCAAAAAAAAACTTCAAAAATTGGAAGAAGGATCCATCTGAAGAAAATAGGAAAAAGCATAAGCATTGTCAAGTTAAGTGTAACACATTGATAAGACAAGGTAAAAGAATTTGAAATGAAGTTAGCCATAGAGGCAAAAACTCATAATAATAACTTTTTAAAATATATCCAAAGCAGGAAACCTGCAAGGGAGTCGGTTGGACCGTTAGATGACCGAGGGGTTAAAGAAGCTCTTAGGGAAGATAAGGTCATTGCAGAAAGACTAAATTAATTCTTTGCTTCTGTGTTTACTAATAAGGATGTTGGGGAGATCTCAGTTCCGGAGATGGTTTTCAAGGGTGATGAGTCAGATGAACTGAACCAAATCACTGTGAACCTGGAAGATGTAGTAGGCCAGATTGACAAACTAATCACCTGGACCGGATGGCATGCACCCCAGGGTTCTGAAGGAACTCAAAAATGAAATTTCAGATCTATTAGTTAAAATTTGTAACTTATCATTAAAATCCAATGTACCTGAAGACTGGCTCCAGGGGTGATCCAGGAAACTATAGACTGGTGATCCTGACTTCAGTGCCAGAAAAAATAGTGGAAACTATCCTAAAGATCAAAATCACAGAGCTTATAGAAAGACATGGTTTAATGAAATACAGTCAGCATGGATTTACCCAAGGGAAGTCTTGCCTCACAAGTCTGCTTCATTTTTTTTGTAGAGGTTAACTGTTAACCCTCAGTGTGTGGACTCTTGGTCTGACTTATGATAGATAAGTCAGAAGATGGATTGAAAACAACAGTCTTTGAAACTGACCTTAGAGATGATATGATTTGACCACGTAGTTAAACCTCAAAAAGGTATTTATTCAAATAACATAGTTCAGGAACAAAGCACTAGACTTTCAAACAAGTGAATACATGGAAGAAACAGGTAATATTCAAACAAGGCTAAATAAAGGCAGAGCTCTAGCTGCAGTGAGGCATTCACGGTTGAAGACAGTTGCCAAGACAACCAAACGCTTCCCTGCAGAGCATATAAGGAACAAACATAAGATGAGAATTCTAAGAACACAAGCCTCTTGAGAATTCTAACAGTACATAACAGCAACATACCAGCAATCAGAACAGACAGACAGCGACAAGTGTCCCTGAGATGATATGCACGCACACATACCCCGCATGCGTTCGCATGTGCGTGCACACCTCCCGACGTCAAGGACGTCAAAAGCCACGGGTCATCATAACACGTAGCGCCGGTAAACTTCCCGGACGCTGCGATGATGAGCCAAACAATTACCACCCACCCGGTTCAGCGGTAAAGTCACAACAGTACCCCCCTTCTTACGTCCTCTCCCAGAAGGTCTGGGTTTATTTGGATTGTCCAGATGATACTGACATAACAAAGATTTGTCCAGTATATTGGAAGCTGGTTCCCACGTGTTCTCTTCGGGTCCAAAACCTTCCCATGAAATCAGATATTCCCAGCGTCGTTGATGAAAACGTACATCAAGAATTTCATGCACTTGGTAAATAATATCCGCATCTGCAGCAGTACTAATAGTTTTCAATGTATTACTATGGAACTTAGAATAAATAAATGGCTTTAGTAGCGAAACATGGAAAACATTATGTATTCGAAGGTTAGATGGAAGTTTCAGCCGATAAGAAACCATTCCAATGCGTTCCACAATTACAAATGGACCAATAAATCTCGGAGCTAAACGCATTGATGGAAGTTTAAGGCGTATATTTCGAGTACTTAGCCATACCTTTTCTCCCGGTTGAAAAATAGGTGCTACTCTACGATGTTTATCTGTAGTTTTCTTAGCTGTAGAAGTTGCCCGAATTAAATTATCTCGTGTAGCATCCCAGAGTGATTTTAGTTGTAATGCAGTAGATTGAGCTGCAGGTGAATTAACCATTAATGAGAGAGGTAATGGGGGTTTCAATTGTTTTCCATAAACAATCTGAAAAGGTGAAAACCCTGAAGCTGAATGAACGTGATGATTGTAAGAAAATTCCGCCCAATGCAACAAGGACACCCAATTATCCTGTCTTTCACTTATAAATGATCGTAAATACGTCTTTAACGATCTGTTAACTCTTTCTGCTTGACCATTACCTTGAGGATGATACGCTGTAGTAAAATCCAATTGAATATTGAATTTTTTGCATAAAGCCCTCCAAAATCTTGCCGTAAACTGTGTTCCTCGGTCTGAATTTATATGTTGTGGTAAACCGTGTAATCGAAAGATGTGTTTAGTGAAAAGTTGTGCTAGTTCTGGTGCAGAAGGAAGCTTTTTGAGTGCTACAAAATGGGCCATCTTAGAAAACCTGTCTACAGTGACCCATATAACTTGTTTTCCCTCAGATAAAGGTAAATCCACAATAAAATCAGTGGAAAGGTGAGTCCATGGCTCCACTGGAATGGGTAAAGGCTGTAATAATCCCCATGGTCGTCCTGGCAATGGTTTTTGTTTTGCACACGTAGGACAAGATTCCACATACCTTCTTACATCCAATTTAACATTTGGCCACCAATAATATCGGGAAATTAATTCTAATGTTCGAAGCCTCCCAGGATGCCCGGCAGTTAAGGACTCATGGCCCCATGAAAGAACTTGTTTCCGCAGTCGTGAAGGTACTACCATTTTACCATCACAAGAAAGATTATTACTTGCAATTAAGATTTTAGCAGGGTCAATAATAAATTGTGGCATATTGTCTGAATCTTCCACTTCACAGCTACGTGAAAGAGCATCAGCTCTGATATTTTTTGTAGCAGGACGATACTTTAATAAAAAATTAAAGCGACTAAAAAATAGAGACCATCGTGCCTGTCTTGGATTCAAACGTTGTGCTTGACACAAATATTCCAAATTCTTATGATCCGTATACACTATCACTTGATGTAAAGCTCCCTCTAACCATTGCCTCCATTCTTCGAAAGCCATTTTAATAGTCAATAGTTCTTTATCTCCAATACTGTAATTCTTTTCAGAAGAAGAAAATTTTTTGGAAAAATATGAACATGGTAACGATGCTCCGTTGCTAGATATTTGACTGAGTACCGCTCCCACAGCCACATCAGAAGCATCCACCTCCACTACAAAAGGCCTAGTGGGATCCGGATGATGTAAACAACTACCATCCAAAAATGCTAGTTTTAAGTCTTGGAATGCTTTGATAGTCTCTGCTGACCAATCCTTAACATTGGCTCCCTTCTTTGTTAATGCTGTTAAAGGTGCCACACGTGAGGAATAATGAGGGATAAAATTACGATAAAAATTGGCAAATCCCAAAAATCGTTGAAGTGCTCTCAGACCCACAGGTTGAGGCCAATCACGAATAGCAGAAACCTTTTCTGGATCCATGTGAATACCAGTAGTGGAAACTATATATCCCAAAAAAGGCAAAGATTCCTTTTCAAAAAGACATTTTTCTAATTTAGCATACAGATGATGTTCACGAAGTCTTTGTAAAACTTGACGTACATGGAAACGATGTTTAGTAATATCCTTAGAATAGATAAGAACATCATCTAAGTAGACGATCACTGAAGAATAAAGTAAATCTCTTAGAATTTCGTTCATAAGATTTTGAAATACTGCGGGAGCATTACATAATCCGAATGGCATTACTAGATATTCATAATGTCCATCCCGAGTATTAAAAGCTGTTTTCCATTCATCACCAGGCTTAATTCTAACCAAATTGTATGCTCCTCTTAAATCAAGCTTAGTGAAAATTTTAGCTCCCTGTAAACGATCCAAGAGTTCAGTAATTAAAGGTAAAGGATATCTATCCTTACGAGTAATTGAATTAAGTCCACGATAGTCAATGCAAGGTCGAAGAGATCCATCTTTTTTCGCCACAAAGAAAAAACCAGCTCCTGCTGGAGAGGTAGATGGACGAATAAACCCCTTGTCAAGATTTTCTTGTATATATTTAGACATTGCTTGTGTCTCAGGTAATGATAATGGATATACTCTTCCACGAGGAGGAATAGCACCAGGAATTAAATCTATAGCGCAATCAAAAGTCCTATGTTCTGGAAGAATATCTGCTTTTTCCTTTGAAAATACATCAGCAAAGTTCATATATTGTGAAGGTAAAGTCCATGAGACATTACATAACTGAACCTTTACTTGAGGTCTATCAAGCAAACAAGTTTTAAAACATCTTTTACTCCAAGCAGTTATTTGTAAAGTATCCCATGAAATGGATGGTGAATGTTTTTGTAGCCAAGGCATTCCTAAAACTAATGGATGAATGGATTTTTCTAACACATAAAAAGAAATCTTTTCTTTATGCAGTATTCCAGTTCGTAAATTCACTGAGACAGTTTTATGTGTAATAATACCAGGTAATGGAGTTCCATGAATGGAGGATATTCGAATAGGTGGAATTTGAAGTATCAATGGAATCTGTAATTTTCTAACCACATCCATTAAAATAAAATTTCCTCCAGATCCAGAATCTATAAATGCCTGAATTGAAAAAGACTCTTCATTTCTTTCAACTCCTTCCAAAGTTACTGGAAGTAAAAGTAGAGGAGCAGACGTAGTGCAGCCTAGGAACAGCTCCCCTGAAATTCCTAGACTTGAGTGTTTCCCGGCTTTACTTTACATTGTGCTAACATATGATCTTTACTCCCACAATAAAAGCAAAGACCCAAAGAACGACGTCTTCTTCTTTCTTCAGGAGTGAGAGAGCTTCTTCCTAATTGCATTGGTTCCTCAGCACGAGTGGTAGAATTTTCAGTTGATGGAAGCAATGGACGAGAAAAGGACGGAACCAAAGAAACTTGCTTCCTAAAAGGTTTTATTTCACGAAGTCTTTGTTGAATGCGTCGATCAATTCGTCCCGAGAGATCAATCAGTTCCTCCAAATTATCAGGAAGATCCCTAGCTGCCAATTCATCCTTTACACGAGAAGATAATCCTTCCAAGAAAATGCTGCGTAAACTGTCCTCTCGCCATCCCAATTCAGTGGCTAAAGTTCTAAATTCAACTACATAATCCACTAAAGGACGAGAACCTTGTTTAAATTTAAAATTTCAGTTGCAGCTGTAGATTGACGTGCAGGTTCGTCAAAAATCTGTCTAAAAGTCCGAACAAATAATTGCAAATCTCCCAGTAATGGATCTCCTCTCTCCCACAAAGGAGATGCCCAAGCCAAAGCTCTGCCATCCAACAAGGACATAATATATGTAGTCTTGATTTGATCCGATGAAAATTGATTAGGTTGTAAGGCAAACCTCATAAAACATAAATTCAAAAATCCTCGACACTGTTTTACATCACCAGCATATCTGGGCGGAGGAGGCATAGAAATGGGAGTTAGAGAATTTGAAGCAGTATTCACAGTAAGTGAAGAACTAGTTGAAGCAGCAGAAGAATCCTGACGATTTGCTAAACGTTCTACTGTTGCTGCTAAAATATCTAATCCCTGTTGTTGCTGTTGAATCCGCTGAGCTAATCCTGGAATGGCCTGAAGTCCAGATAAATCCATCGAGTCCATGGTCTTGGCAATCTGTTAACCCTCAGTGTGTGGACTCTTGGTCTGACTTATGATAGATAAGTCAGAAGATGGATTGAAAACAACAGTCTTTGAAACTGACCTTAGAGATGATATGATTTGACCACGTAGTTAAACCTCAAAAAGGTATTTATTCAAATAACATAGTTCAGGAACAAAGCACTAGACTTTCAAACAAGTGAATACATGGAAGAAACAGGTAATATTCAAACAAGGCTAAATAAAGGCAGAGCTCTAGCTGCAGTGAGGCATTCACGGTTGAAGACAGTTGCCAAGACAACCAAACGCTTCCCTGCAGAGCATATAAGGAACAAACATAAGATGAGAATTCTAAGAACACAAGCCTCTTGAGAATTCTAACAGTACATAACAGCAACATACCAGCAATCAGAACAGACAGACAGCGACAAGTGTCCCTGAGATGATATGCACGCACACATACCCCGCATGCGTTCGCATGTGCGTGCACACCTCCCGACGTCAAGGACGTCAAAAGCCACGGGTCATCATAACACGTAGCGCCGGTAAACTTCCCGGACGCTGCGATGATGAGCCAAACAATTACCACCCACCCGGTTCAGCGGTAAAGTCACAACATTAACAAACATGTACATAAAGATGAACCGGTAGATGTAATGTATTTGTATTTTCAGAAGGTGTTTGACAAAGTCCCTCATGAGAGGCTTCCAAGAAAACTAAAAAGTCATGGGATAGGAGGCAATGTCCTTTCGTGGATTACAAAAGGCAGGAAACAGAATGCAGGATAAAATAGTTAATTTTCACAGTGGAAAAATGTAAACAGTGGTGTGCCTCAGATCTGTACTTGGACCGGTGCTTTTCAATATATTTATAAATGATCTGGAAAGGAATATGATGAGTGAGATAAAATTTGCTGATGGTACAAAATTATTCAGAGTAGTTAAATCACAAGCAGATTGTGATACATTACAGAAGGACCTTGTGAGACTGGAAGATTGGGCATCCAAATGGCAGATGAAATTTAATGTGGACAAGTGCAAGGTGATGCATATAGGGAAAAATAACCCATGCCATAGTTACACAATGTTAGGTTCCATATTAGGAGCTATCAGGGAAGATACATTTCAGATAACTGTTTCTGGTTTTATTTAGTAGTTGTTTCATATTAATCTAATAAACACCATATTTTTTTTGCATTATATCTCAAAAAAAGGCAAACTGACAACAATATAACATGACAACAGAGGACATATGATTATATATTTATTGGATGCAACAACACCACGTAACTAAATTTGTTACAATAAGACTTTTTTACGAAGTTAACCATTATTAGTGAAATATAAAAGTTTGCAGTCCTGTATGTATGAGGTCCTTTGCACTTTGTCAGTTTAAGTTTTCCGTATGTATGGTTGTTCTAATCACTTGGTAATATAAACCATACAGTAGTCAGTTTTTGTGATTCATTGAAATGCATTCACAGCACCAGGCACTTTGGCTGGTTAGACAGTGAGGGGGTGGAATTTGAAACACGACATGGGTGGCACTGGGGGGGTGAGAACTTTCACTGGTGGAGGGTGGGAGTTGAAACCCAGCATGCGCTTTGGCCCAGCAGTGGCTGGAGGCCTTGAAACGATGCGTCTGCAGCTCTGGAGCAGCTTTTTAAATCAGCCCAAAATTAGAATGAATATCTGTTTAAACTAATTGTCAGCTTTGGAAAAATCCGGGAATTTATAGGTAAAAATCAGTTTAAACTGAAAACGAAGGACCCTAAACATAACATAACATCATATCAAAACTTTGTGGCAGGAAGGGGTGACAGACATCCCTGTTCTAGTTTTGGTAGATATCACTTTTGGCAGGATGACCCACTACTCAAATATTGTTTTAGAGAAATGAGAGGTAGGGGTCCCAATCAGCCAATATTGAGTGGCAGATGTTTTAGACTAAATCTAAGCCCCCCACGTCTGCTTTTATCTATGGAAAGAGTATCGGAATAATAAATATTCTTGTCATCTGTAGCATCTTCTAAAACTGGGAGAAATCCCGGATGCAGGAACTTTGTGATAACTTTTCTTTCCTGTAATCCCATTTGCACTAGAGAATTGTCAAGCAAATGAACTAAACCAGCACATTTCTCCAGTGAAAGGAGGCTGCGTGTATGAGAAGCTGTTGTCAGTCATTCATAAAACAATCGCTTTATCTGCTTTCAGGAAATAACGCATGAAAGGGTGTCATATTGTTCAGCTACTGTTGGGGGGGGGGGGGGGGGGGGAGAATTTGGCAGCCATCATGCAGCTGGAAACCTGCTCCTTCCCACGGCAAGGTGCATCCGTGGCAGCCAGCTAGACAAATTGAGGATTTTGCTAATGGATGAAAAGCTTGCCCCTTCAGAAATATTTTACCTATAGTCCCTTATGAACTGATGCATGAAGCAGCATTACTGAAAGACAGCAACTTCAACCAATGGCTCCCATTCCACAAGACGTTACAGACAAGGAAATATGCGAGAGGGAAAGATAATTCACCTATTCCTGAAGTAACTGTTTTAAATATATATTTTTTAAAATAAAAGTCATGTAAGGGAGGCCTTTGGGTGAATATAGGGTTGTTGTTGAGGGGTTTGTTTTTTAATTGTTATTATGTTACGTTTCTGATATGTGTATGTGAAATTGTAAGCCGCCCACAACAGATGTCTGGCAACTGGGCGGGTAAGAAATGGCTGTAAATAAATAAACAAATAAATAACTTTGCGGTCCTGACATCACCAGCATCTGGAATTGGGTGGAGAAAGTGCTCTGAGCATGCTTTGACCATAGTGTCACCTCAAACGAGCTCAAGAAGCTCATAGCACTTTCCCACCCATCGGACAACCATGGTGACTCATTTAAATATGTTTAAAAAAAATGTATGTGGGCCTACACCTCATGAATCAGCAGGGAAACAAGGATAAAGAACAGAAAAATAGAAATATTTCATTTTATGGTGCAGAAGACACCTTTATGGGGGCAATTTTCAAATTGTCTGCATTGGGTAAAGGCCATAGGTGCTTGTGACCCATGGATTTTGCACCATATTTCAAAGGGACAGTACGCACATATTTTGCTTGGAAACTTGCCATACAAGCATTAAGTAGCACATTTAAAACTGATCGGAGAAACTTCTTTTTCATTCAAAGCACAATTAAGCTCTGGAATTCATTGCTGGAGAATGTGGTGAAAGCTGTTGTCGTAGCTAGATTTAGAAAAGGTTTGGACATGTTCCTGGAGGAAAAGTTCATAAACTGTTATTAACCAGGTAGACTTGGGGAAAGTCACTGTTTATCCCTGTATGTAATCAGCAAGGAATCTAATGATAGTTTGGGATCCTGCCACGCACTTGTCTCCTGGATTGCACTATTGGAAGCAAGATACTGGGCTTGATGGACCTGCTGACTGACCCAATATGGAAATTCTTATGATACTCGCATTTCTTTTTGGGCAGATACTTTTTTCATGGAGAATAAGGTGTAGAATTGAAAATGCAATCTGCACGCATTCTTTTCCTCCCCTCCACCTCCTGACCTAATGCCCTCAGGAGCACCTCCTCTAAATGCAGTGGAACAACTTACAAAAACTTTTGGCCATCAGAAAGAAGGGCAATTTTCAATCAGTTTATATGCACAGAAATGGTTTTGAAAATTGCCCTCAGACCAAATAAGTAAATAATGAATAATATTATGCAGCTATTGAGCAAGTTTCATACATGTGGAAGTCAAAATAAAATTAATTTGCTGATTTTAAATGCCACATTAAGGCACAGAGTCGTAAGGAGAAGAAAATAACTTGGCCAAGGTCACATTGCAGTGCTCAGTCTTGAATGAATCTGCCAGGTATTCATCTGAAGCATGAGCTATATTTACCCACTCGACCATGCCTTCTTCTAAAAAAAAGGCATGTCACATTAGCAGGATTCAGCAGTAGAAAATTCTGCATTGTGATTCACATAGCAAAAGTGGGTTTTCAGGAGGCTATACATACACTCTAACATCTCCAGTGGACTGATAGACACAGTTATAATGCTGTTGTACGCCAGAAGATGGATATAGGAATGGATTAGAGAAAGAGAAGATACCCTTCTCAGTGGAAAAGGGTAAACAGTGGAGTGCCTCAGGGACCAGTGCTTTTCAATATATATATAAATGATCTGGAAAGGAATACGATGAGTGAAGTTATCAAATTTGCGGATGATACAAAATTATTTAGAGTAGTTAAATCACAAGCGGATTGTGATACATTACAGGAAGACCTTGCAAGACTGGAAGATTGAGCATCCAAATGGCAGATGAAATTTAATGTGGACAAGTGCAAGGTGTTGCATATAGGGAAAAATAACCCTTGCTGTAGTTACACGATGTTAGGTTCCATATTAGGAGCTACCACCCAGGAAAACGATCTAGGCATCATAATGGATAATACTTTAAAATCATCAGCTCAGTGTGCTGCAGCAGTCAAAAAAGCAAACAGAATGTTAGGAATTATTAGGAAGGGAATGGTTAATAAAATGGAAAATGTCATAATGCCTCTATATCGCTCCATGGTGAGACCACATCTGGAATACTGTGTACAATTCTGGTCACCGCATCTCAAAAAAGATATAGTTGCGATGGAGAAGGGCGACCAAAATGATAAAGGGGATGGAACAGCTCCCCTATGAGGAAAGGCTGGAGAGGTTAGGGCTGTTCAGCTTGGAGAAGAGACGGCTGAGGGGGGATATGATAGAGGTCTTTAAGATCATGAGAGGTCTTGAACGAGTAGATGTGAATCAGTTATTTACACTTTCAAATAATAGAAGGACTAGGGGGCATTCCATGAAGTTAGCAAGTAGCACATTTAAGACTAACTGGAGAAAATTCTTTTTCACTCAACGCACAATAAAGCTCTGGAATTTGTTGCCAGAGGATGTGGTTAGTGCAGTTAGCGTAGCTGGGTTCAAAAAAGGTTTGGATAAGTTCTTGGAGGAGAAGTCCATTAACGGCTATTAATCAAATTTACTTAGGGAATAGCCACTGCTACTAATTGCATCAGTGGCATGGGATCTTCTTAGTATTTGGGTAATTTCCAGGTTCTTGTGGCCTGGTTTGGCCTCCGTTGGAAACAGGATGCTGGACTTAATGGACCCTTGGTCTGACCCAGCATGGCAATTTCTTATGTTCCCATAATCTACAAACTCACAAGAAGAAAGACATAACTTCACTTACAATGTTCATTTCATACTTCCATCACAACACTAAATACAGGAGATATTCTCTTCATCTACCCAGTGGAATGGCATTTTGAGGACTCGGACCACATATGTACTCATACAGCTAACTCTTGTGCACTCATACAGGCTGCTCTGTATTGATAGATGAGCATCAAGCATACCCAGGATAGGTCTCACTTGGCACTGTGTGTGTGATATAAAGAAGAGGTATGAGTACATATATGTACATTAGCTTGTGTGATTGAGAAATAACTGTATACAGTAGTGCTAAATAGTGCTATAAGTAGTCAGTGTGAATGAGCCCTGCTTGTCAGAGTGGTAGTTCAGTATGCTATTATTATATGTGTCTTAATATCCCAAAATTCTACACATCCATTGTCACATGTCTAGAGCCTTTCATTTTCAGTTTTCATTTTATTTTGCCTGGGAATTTCAACGTGATAAAAATCAGTGGAAAAAATGACTTTGTTATAACATACACGAGAAAAATTAGTGGAAAAGTAATTTTTCCACTGATTTTTGTTATCACATTGAAATTCCCAAGGAAAAATAAAATACAAACTGAAAACAAAGGTCCCTACATGTGTAAGTACATGAAAGCTGTATATATGTAAAGGATTTGCGTGCATACAGAAAGCCTATGAAGTGCAAGTGTGAGGTGCGACTGAATAAATATAAGAGAACAATATGGAGTAAAATTGTGACTGCGAGTGAAACTAGGATCAGAATAGGATAAGAGACATAGCATGTTATATAGACTAATGATGGCATAAGATTAGGAAAACTAATTTTTAAAAGGCAAACAGTCTGATTCCTAGTCAGGAAATGTATACCTGGCCCTTTAAAAGCAGCTTTTGCATAGGGAACTTTAGCCAGTGTTTAAAAATAAAGCAAGATTGTTACAATTTTTTTGGTGGGGGAGAGGGGGTGGATGAGAGGGTATCATCTAATAGAGTAAAACAGGAAGGATTATTTAAACCAGCTTTCCTATTTATGCACAACCACAATCAAATTTTACATATTAAAAGAGCTAGGAAGTAATGGAAGCTTCATTGTTGCAACATTATTCCAATCCTGATTTACAGCAGCCTTGAACAGGATTAAATATATTTTGGTTCAAACCAACATATTTGGGCTGCCAGTGATACATAAAAAGTGCACACATATTTGGATGAATGGGTCTTTGTGGATAAGTTTCAGAGTGGAGTGGAGTGGAGAATAGCAATGGAGCATGTATGCCAGAATACCTTTTCATAGACCATGACTATTTTTTTGCCCGATATTATGTGAACTTCTTTTACAATAGTTACTATTCAGAAAACCCTGAATGTTTCTTATTTTCATTCCATAAGCCAAAATAAAATTTGGGGTGAATTGAGTCCAAATGTGTACATGTAACTTAGAGATATGTCCCATCAGCTAAAGTTTAACAAGGATCAAGAAACAAAGCAAGTTGCTGTTGTTGTCGTCAGCTGTCTCAGGAAGTGAAAAATAACCAATTCATTGGCTTTTGTCTTTGATTCTGTGTGTTTATTTTATTACAAGTTAGGTACAAATGTACCGTATGTGTTTCTGCATGGATTTAAAGATTCAGATATCCTACATTTTGTGTAGCTCCCAAATATATTGCAAACTAATCGGGTCAACCTTGAGTTTATGAAAGTTGATCCTCACGCCCTATAATTTTCCTGGAGTACAAGAAAATGCTGAAAGACTAAAGAAAATGACATCTCTTTTCCTTGGAGAAATGTGTATTGAAATAGGACATAAAGTGAAGATGCGATCCTTTGTTTTGATCGAAAGACACCATTGGTCAGTGTAATTTGCTAAGCTCCACGAAATTGAGGGCTCACACCTCTAATTTCAAGAGTCCTATTTGAATGGAATCTTCCAAAATGAAGCTTAGAATGAATATCACAGAATCCATCAGGATTCTTCTGCTGGAAAGAACATAGAGAGGACACTAATTACTGGATATACAATCTAAACTGTACAACCAAATTTACTTTCATGGTTTTGCATCAATAACCAATGCCAACTTGCGTTCTCAGGATACCATATAATTTACATACCAAACACGGTTTAAGTGCAGTGTCCCCAAGAGAACACAGCTTGAAAATAATTCTTTTTTTTTTTTTACTTTTTAAATTTACGCTTACAAATTTACTAACATGCCATTTTTCTAAATGCCTTTCTTTCTCCAGTGGTTGATTGCTAATACATTCATTCAGGAACAAATATACAGTTGTAACTTAGGGATCTAAACAATCGAAAAAAAAGTAGTACTTTGCATAATTATATGTTATGGTTTTAGCTTTGCCCAGTTTCACAGTCATAGACATTATCTTGTACAACAGCCTGGAAGGGCATAAAGAGATGGTTGTGTACTGACCCCGAAACTACATGATGATAGTAGACCTTGGGAACTTAGGCATTAAAGGATGATGGTCCAAGCATCTGAAAAGATTTAAAAGCTGCATGAAGGTGTAATATCTTTTTCTCATTTTTACAGTATTTACTTAAGAAAGCTCCAAAATGTTCTTGCCTTTCATAACTATTCAAAATTGAATACACTGATTTTATTTTCCTTTTTTCCCTTTTATTGTTCTCTATGTTTGATCCCTCTCCCTCTTCATATCCCAGATAGCAAGAACTCTCGCAAGCCAAAGAGTTGGAAGGTCACTTTCTCTGAGGTGAACCCTCAACATTGTCTACTGGTTTATAGAGCTATCTTTCCTCTCTTCCCATACGTGAGGATCCATCTCCATTGCATGCTTTGATCCAACTTGCCCTGATGGATTAGAATCCAAACCCTTATCTATTGTACCAGTGGGGCTTGAACGATGGATATTCTGCCTTCGCTATGTGTGTCTTATGCACAGCTTAAACTGCTTATCTCAGTCCTTACTCACAAAAAGAGGAGGCTGCTTCTTCAACTCCAAACTTTATTAACAAGCAAAACAAAAAATACTGTGCATAAACTGAAAATAATAGGGATCAGTGTAGCCTGGGCCTAGGAAATAAGGACAGGTAAAATGAGAATAATTCTGCAGGGTTGGCCAGGTTAGTTGCTGATGCCACATAGATTGACCAGAGATGACGTGAAGAAAATCTCCCAGTTATCCCTGCCCTATAGAGCCAGCTGTGCTGAATATAAGAAAAGCTGTAAACATACAAGTTGACAACCAGTGGACAGTATAACAGTAAACACAAACTGTGCAGAGTAAAGCATGAACAGCATAATCAACAGACACAAAGGCTGCTGTAGAAGCAAGACACTGAACAAAGAGAAACTCCTGTGGTGACAAGACCATGGGGACTAGCCCGGGGTGGGGTTTAAAAAAATTGTAACTATAAACGGCATAATCATTATTTCAGAAAATTAAAATATGCTGAAAATCAAATATCTTTGAAGCAAACAGAAAAGAGGCCCATAAATAAGTTCAACAACAAGAAAAATAGTGCCAAGAAATAACCAAGTTGATATTTTGAGGGTTATAGTGTTGCTTCTCTAAAAGTCTGCCTATTGGTGAGAGGTTATATGTGTGCACCTGATGCAAAGAGTTCTTAGCTCTTAGAGAATGAGTCTAATCTATGGATGCCAGAGTGGCAGACCTGGAGGAGCTGAGGCAGACAGAAAGGTATATAGTGGAGACCTTCAGTGTCATAGTAGCATGGTCCCATTTCCAGGATGGCAACTCCTGTGCTTCCTTGGAGGAGCAAGGTTACCCGACAGGAAAGCATCACCCTAATGTGGCAAGAAATGATCCTGTCACTAGGACCTGCCCTCTCACACCACGAATGCGTCTCCAGGAGTCTGTATCCATATACGCGAACGTGGGCCTCATGCAAGCAGCGCAAATTTTAAAGAAGCTACGAAGTACATACTCGTGTCATGTGTCCAGAACAAGGAGGTGGAAAAGGGGTGGAGCCAAGAGTTACACACAACTCCATATTTTAGAAAAGCTGACCATGGCACATGTCATGCGCGTAACTTTACTGATAGTCCTGATGAGGAGCAAGGGTGGTTTACAGGATGAAAAACCAGAGGGGTCTTCAAGACTGCTGAACTTCGTGAGAGAAACAATATGACACAATGTAAGAGAAGCACTTTCAACTCAGGGTGGGTTTGAATTATAAGAACCTTAACCAAACCTTTTTTTTTAACCCAATTACACTAACTGCCATAACCACATCCTCTGGCAATGAATTCCAGAGCTTAATTATTCATTGAGTGAAAAATAATTTTCTCAGATTTGTTTTAAATGAGCTACTTGCTAACTTCATGAGTGCCCCTAGTCCTTCTACTGTGTGAGAGAAGAAATAATCGTGAGCAATGCTTTTAAAATTTATCTGATAGGATTTAAGTGGACATGCTACCAAATCGAGAAAAATCTGCATGTCCACTGTGTGCATGTTTTCCTTAACAATCCACAGGATCTTTGCTTCGGCAGCATTAAATGCAAATTTATTATGATCCACTGACATCACCATGTGCAACCTCAATTCTGTCCTCACTGTCGCATACGTGTGACATCCATTCTATCTTTACTATATCCCTCTGACATAGCCACATGTGGCATCCATTCTACCCTCACTATAACCTACTGATACAGCCCTTTGTGACATCCAATCTTCATTGCTTTTGGGGGGGGGGGGGGGTTTAGTTTTGAAAAAGGGATATTTTGCATTGTTTTTGGTTTACCCAGCCAACTTTAGGACTACTCTACAGTACAACCAGAGTTAGCCAGATGGGTTATACCTTGACAAGACGATTGAAGTTTGGATGTTAGGTCTCTCCTGACGCAGTTTCTATGAAACACGGTACATATCGGGGGATCGTTGACATATATTAAAGAATCTGGCTGCTCTGTTGACACATTATAAGAACTGCTTAATAAAAGATGAATAATGTTTTAAAACTCTGGTAGACATTCAAAACTGTTTAACCCTTCCTTTATTCTTGGCTGGTGCAAGGGTATTAGGCGACCTAGGTGAATCTTCTGCCTTGTGCTCCCCAAGTCCAGGCCCCAGCCCTGACCTCCCCAGTCCAAACACACAAGCAAAAATTATACAACAATAAAATGAAGAAATATAAAACATCAATAATAGTAAAATCATACTAGTAAAAGGAATATTTCAAAATAGCAGACAATTAGATGATATCCAAAAACAAAAAAAAATAGAAACACAGAAACATATAGAAACATAGAAATGATGGCAGAAGAAGACCAAACGGCCCATCTAGTCTGCCCAGCAAGCTTTCACACTTATTTTTTTCTCATACTTATCTGTTACTCTTGGCCCTTATTGGTAACATTTTGGTTCTAGTTACCTTCCACCTCTGCCATTGATGTAGAGAGCTGTGCTGGAGCTGCAAAGTGAAGTATCAAGCTTAATTGGTTAGGGGTGATAACCACCGCAATAAGCAAGCTACTCCCTCGCTTGTTTACCCAGCCTGTGCAATTCAGTCCTTGTTGGTTGTTGTCTGAATATAAATCATCTTTTCTTCATTCCCCCTGCCATTGAAGCAGTGAGCTGCACTGGATATGCACTGAAAGTGAAGTATTAGGCTTAATTGGTTAGGGGTAGTAACCGCCGCAATAAGCAAGCTACTCCCACGCTTATTTGTTTACCCAGCCTGTACAATTCAGTCCTTGTTGGTTGTTGTCTGAATAGAAATCCTCTTTTCTTCATTCCCATGTTCCAGCCCCAAAACAAAAATTGAAAAACAGTGTACACATCAAATATTAACACCCAATGATTAAAACTAATAAAACTACCTGGGAACTTTTGATTTCCAGATGCCCTGAGATTGTCGTGGATTAGCTGATGGGTTGTTCTGCACAAACTTTCTCCGTTCTCTCATATACACACTCATAATTATACATGTTTGTTCTGTCTCACACACAGGCTCTCCCACACATGCACACTCTACTAGACACACACACGCACACACGCGCTCTCTCACTCTTACACTCTTGTGCACAAAAATGGCTATTTGTACACATAAGTGGCCCAAGCAGGATTTATGTGAATTTTAAATAACTGGGAAGGGTGCATGTACATCAATGTATGTGTGCCCAGCAGAAGTGGGCAGGGCATGGGTGTTCTGGAGGCAGAACCATCACTGATACACATAACCTCTAATTTTCCTCAGCCAGTGCACGTAACATATGTGTGCCATTTTGCTACTGGTTAGGTGCAGGAGTCCATGGGGGAGGGGGGAGAGAGAGCAAGAGAGAGAGACTCTTTATAAAGGCTCAGTCAGATACTCTGTATATGGACCGTTGTAAGTGAGCATTTTGATTCGGGGTGAGTTTTCGAGTGGTGGGTTGGGGTTAGGGGCATGTTGTTACAGACACATTCAGAGGTATCCATTGTAAAACTGACCTCATTAAAATGTTTTTGACCTTATAATTGATGAAAAGGAGTTGATTTGTACACTGCAGGTTATAAAATAGTGCTGATTTTTGTGCTCGGCGAGATACGCGCGTTTATGTGTGCACATGCGGCCCTTTTAATATCTACCTTTTAGGTTCCTTGTCTTATTCGCACACGTACCCTTACATAGACTTCCTCCTTCTCACTAACACCAATGCTCGCTTGTACACACACAATCCCTCTCACTCACACACACACCCACCCACCCTCATACAAGCTCCCTCTCTCTCACATTCACATTCCCTCAAAGGCTCCCTCTCTCTCACACGCACATACACACCTTCCCTCTGTCTCTCTCTTTTTCACTCCTTCATGCAGACACTCTCTGTCTCTTGCATATACACAAAATTCCCTTTAGACAGGTTCTATTTTTCTCTGGCACATACACCCTTACACAGGTTCCCTTTCTCTCACACACACACACACACACACACACACACACTCGCATGCCCTCTTACTTCCTCACACAGGCTCCCTCTCTCTCTCTCATACACACACACACACACACACACAAACAGAGGCGCTGCTCCTGGCCTGCTGAGTCTGCTTCTCTCAGCCGCGAGCAGTATAGGCGCTGTGATCAGGATGGATGTCACTCGTGGTTCCTGAGTCTTCCCTCGGCCGCGACTGGGATGGGCTCCGCTCGCGGCCCGCCGAGTCACTTCCCTTGGCCACAAGCAGGATGGGCGCTACTCACAGCCCCACACGGCTGCCCTTCGCCACCCCCTACTGGTTGGTGCCCTAGTTTGCCTAGTGGACACACCGGTCCTGCCTCTATTGAATGACGATTGTGCTAGAAACCTACCCATCTCCAGCTTGTTTTTCTTGTAGCTCTTAAGTTTAGAGAACTGCCTGTTTTCTGAGTAGAGAGACCTCATTTCCTGGCTCACATTTGAGATATAAAATCTCTATCCCCATAGGTTTATTTGAAATTATCAAATGCTTTCACTGAGTGTAATGATTTTGATGCACTATTAATAGAAATTTCACTAAATGCTAGAAACTATTTTTTCTTTTAATTTTAATGCTGGCTGCAGGTTAGCCGTATCATTTTTTCAGTGTTAGGTGGAATAACTTATTTCAGGTCATACCAACACTCACAGTGCACACAACACTAGTATATATCTCTGCAGCTGCACACCCTGCCATGGATTATCTTCTGTATATTATTGTAAATATTTAAGCCTACCTGAACCTGTAAAGCTACCTCCCACTATTTTTATTTATTTATTTTTTTGCAGTATATCCAAATTGGTTCCTCGTTATTTTGCACAGAAGGAAGAGAAGAGCAGAAAACATTGTTTGATGTATGAAATGTTTTCCTACCCACTTGAATCATGAATTGTAGTCACAGTGGCCAATTATCATGCCCCCTCCTGGCTCACTTTCCACCCCTGCTGCAAGACTATGTGTCTTCCTTGTTGTTACTAATTGTTTATGATTATTTAATGTTAATGTCTTCTTTTGGAGTTTCCACTCCTCTATATCTCACCAGGAATCAATAATCTCTCTTTAATTATCATCAGCAATAGTTTGCAATCAATCATTTCTCTGACACTAGATGGTTTGGGCTGCTTTTTTAATCCGTTAACTCATCCCATGAGTCAGAATCCATATAAATGACAAGGCTGTAGCTAATGCTCTTAAGCCTGGAATTGAAAACCTTATCTCATAAACTAAACTACATTTGCAGTTTGATTTCTGAGTAGTGGTAGATCTCAGAGTTCTCATAAAATCAGGAAAAAAAAATGCCCTACGTGTTCTAATGTTCTTCAGTTGTTAGGATGAACAACATATCCACCGAAAGGACAAATGCATTATTATCAGTGCTGTTGTGCTCATCCCAAACCTGGGAAGTTCAATTTCAGTAGGGACTGGGAGTATGTTGAGTCATTATTTTAGGAAAAAATTGCAAAATTTATAAACCTTGGACAAGATAAAGTGAAACAATATGTTCTACTGAATATTTCTTCTGTGTTAGAGACAGATGAGAGCTTTAAGTCCATCATGGTTTCATTTATTAATAACAATAATAATTAATAATAATAAATGGGGATGAAATGGTAAGGCTGTGGTTCTAGATTGTATATCAGTACTGTGCATGCTGAGGCATGAAAACTCTTATAGAAGAGAGAGAAAACATAAAACAACAATGTCTTGAACCGTCTGACTTCTGAAAAGTGACCCTGGCTCCTGGATCCCCTATGTCCCTATCCTTCACTGATCCTCCAAATGGAATGAGGGGAGATGGGATATGAAGGGCCAGATTTAGGAATAGGCAACACAGACAATTGCCTTGTGCAGCAAATTCTGAAGGGGCCCATAAACTGGGATTCCCTCTGCTGCTCTTTGATTTCTGGGGGCAAACTAAGCTCAGGGTGGGTTTGGGGAAGTGGAGCAAAGTGCCCCTCTTACAGTGGTAGATATATATATACATACACACACATACAGTGTGCTGTCCTCTCTCTCTCTCTTGGTATTTTAAATATGTCTTAACATGCAATAAAATTGCAGCGTGCTGATAGGCACATGCTTAAAATTAGCCGGCTAGTCAGGAGTCTAGACGTGAGCAGGGGGTAAGAGCAGAAAGTCAGTGACTGGAAACCTGGGGACTCGGGAGGGCAGGGGATCTGAGATAGTGTGTGGGGGAGGGGGATGGCAGAACAGGGACTTGGAGATGCCGAGAACAGGGACACTGACTGAGCAGTCATTTGGGGCAGACAGTAGGAACCTGGCAGTTGGGTAAGTGAGGGGGGGGGGTTAGGTGAGATGGAGAGAGTATGAGTGAGGGTGTGAGCAATGATCTGCAGTACTGGAGAGAGTATGGGAGGCAGTGGGAAAGGAGATGGGTGTTGGGAAGGTGAGAGAGAGAGTGGGAAAGGGGCTCAGAGGGCAGTGAAACAGGAGCAATAGAAGGCTCGGTAGGAGGCAAGGGACAAAACAAAGGGGCCAAGGAGGAAATGAGCTGAGGGAGGCAGAGGAAGGTAGGTAAGGTTGGGTTGAGTATGAGTACAGAAGGTGAAAATGGGGAACTAAGGGATGGGTGAAAAACAGAAAAGGAATAAGAGTTTGGGGACTCATGAAAGATGGAGGGAATGAGAAGGGGTGGGAGAGAGAAAGCTGGTAGGTAGGTGACAGGTAAAAAGAGGGAGACTGAGGACTGGAGGATCAGAGGGGGAAGAGGAGAGCTGGAAGTTATGTCTGAGATTAGAGGGCAGAGAAGAGAAATCAAGAATAGTGTCAGAGACAGATGTAGGAAAGGAAAGGGAGAAGACAGGAGAATAAATGGAAAATGGGAAGGAGATCCTGGAAAAGAACTTAAGATCAAAAAGAGAAGAAGGCCAAATTAACTGCCCACACAAAAGGTAGAAAATATAACATTTTTTTTTCAGTTTAACAAGAAAGGATGTGTCAAGCTTGGGGAAAGCGCATTTCTTATGTCTTTATATGTTGCATTTCTCTCTCTCACATTTTGCACTGTGGTTTCCATTTTGGTTTTTGTCTGCATGTTTCTGAATCTAATTTGTGGCCCCTTATTTTGTATTAGGTAAGGGTCAGCCTGTGCTGCGCTTGTATGTCTGCACTGAGGGATTCTGTTAGCATGCACTGTCTGAGTAGGGATCTATAGCTTGGTCTGTTTTTCCAGCAGGAGGTATATTGGTGTTCTAGGGCCTGTAGTAGTAATTGTAGTGCTTCTCTCTCATAAGTAAAGTTGTTGCTGTTATGGTATTGCAGTTTGCTACAAAAGTTTTGAGTATGCTTTTAGCAGGGTTTTGTAGTGCGTCACAATGCCCCAGGTAGTGGAGAGAGTGTTTTGTTGTCACTGAAATCTAGACCCTAATTAGTTTAATATAATAAAAAAAATACCATAATTCAATAGAAGAGAAAAAGGCATGATATTTTGGGTTAAGACACATACACTTTTTCTATCCCTATTTGCTTATACAAAAAAAGAGATTATTTTTGTTTTAGAATATGTTGGGATGGATTGTGGATGTAATAATTGCTGTGTACAGGTTAGAGATTTTTTTTTTTTTTATAACAAGTGGTATATTAAAATGAAAGAATAAATGAATGAATAAATAAATAATCAGTTGGATAAAGGTTACGGGTCACATCTATACAGACCTATGGGTCACAGTTTTGGGATCAGGGTCACACTTATATCTACTTTTAGATTATAAATACTAATGTTAAATTTTAAGTTAACATATCACAAAAAAGGGAAAACAGTGATATGAGTTACTCGAAGGTGTTGCACACCCATAAGCTTATAAACTACTGGATACATTTTTCTATACAAATTACTTTATTTTTTCTTTCTTTCTTTTTCTTATTTTGTATGTATTAGACTTATTTTTCTTATATAAATTTTTTATATGTGTTTTCCCTTTTTTTGTGATATCTAATTTGGGGGGGGGGGGATTTCTTTGCTCTTTTTTTCGTTCTGTTAAATTTTAAGTTAAAACATTTAAGAGAGCCTTCGAGCTCACATTGTGTATTGAGTGAGGGTGAACTTTTTGTTCTTGGCCATAGGCGCCAAATTGCCCGGCAACGGCTCTGGCTGCTGCAACAAGGCCGGTAGGATGGAGAGCTGGGAAATAACGGCGGGGGTGAGAGGGGGAGCCTGCCGGAGCTGGCACAGACCCCCCTGAGCTGCTGCCCGGGGTTTGGAGGGGGGGATGGGAAGTCCCTCTCCTGATTGGATGAAGGATGGTGGCGATCGCGGTATTCATTAATGCCACGGACGACCCACGGAAAAAGCTGGAAGCAAAGTGGCTTGGTGTGCAGCGTTGCTGCCGCGTGAAATAAAGTTTTGAGGTGTGTGTGTGTGTGGAAAAGGGAGAAAGGGGGCAGTAGGGGGCGCAAGGGGCACCTTCTCATCCCTCACCTCAGGCAGCAGATTGCCTTGAGCTGCCCCTGGGGCAAACCCCATCCCCAGGCTTCTGCCTGTAGGTACTATAACCTGAAATCCGGCCCTGGGGAGATGGTGGCCTTTACTGAAGTAGACATAGTCGCCTGATCTTTGCAGTCTGAAGCGAGAAATTCGGAGCCTTTTGACAGCCACCATGGTATTGACTTGTGCTCCCACACTTGTACATACCATACAGCAGAGTTAAAATGCTCTTCCGGATAGCTGAGATTTAGTCCCCAACGTGACTTAAGGTTGGAGAGTAATACGTTAAATTGGAGCAGATGAGCCATTTGCACTTCTTTTGCTAATAGCTCTCTTTCTGAAGGGTAGGTTCCTGAGCTCCTGGAGCTTCAGTTCGGCTGTGCTGAAAAAACATCTTGCCTAGACCCTGTAAACCCAGCCAACCATTGTCCCATTTCAAAGATCCCATGTACTATCCAGCTTCTAGAAAAAAAAAATGTGTATCGACTCAGCTTTCTGATTTTTTAACTGAGCATAACACCCAGGACAGCTTCAGGAGAGGCTTTCAATCTTACGACAGCACCTGGTTACATCTGCCTTCAATGCTCTTTCGCATTAGATTCTGTTAAAAAGGCTACAGCATGGGGGTTTCCTAGGTTTACCTCATTCCTTAATTACAGACCAGTAGGTCAAAATAGGTCATCGTTCTTCTTGGAAATCAGTTTGTCCAGGTGTCCCTCAGGGCTCTGCCCTTTCTGCTATGCTTTATAGGGGTCAAAGAGTTTAGACTCCTAACGTTTGGAATTAGGCTCCTTTTTTGAAAATATTCTTGGGCTACGTGCCTCTGGTTAGACTCCTAGTTTCACTAGGCACCTAAGTTTAGGATCGTAAAAAGTAGGTGGCTACAGGGGCAGAGTTGGAGTTAGGGCAGGGAAACAAAGTTCAGAGCTTAGCACTGATTTTCAGAACTAGGTACCTAACCTAGAAGCCTAAATCTAGGCAAATGAATAACAGGTCTAAATTTAGGATTCTAACTTTTAGGTCCTAAATTTATGTACATTTTCAACTGAAAACTTAGGCATCTACATTTGGCTGAAAATATGTGCCTAACTTAGTTAACTAACTTAGCAGCCTAAATTTAGGAGCCCCCTTTTTTTTTTTTTACTATTGGCCTTTTAATGTCTATCTTCAACCACTGGGATAGCTGATAACCTCTTTCCATGTCAATTACATGACTGACACTGATGATATATCCAACTGTCTATGTCTGTTGGATCCGGTCTGTTTAAAACTATGGCCCGTATTCAAGTGTGTGGCCTAGCCATTAAAGACTGGCTCCTATGCAATAAACTTATTTTAAATTCCAACAAAACCAAAGTCTGTTGGGTGAGTCGAGTGACCCCAGTACCAGAATGTCATCTATTACAAATTGATGATGTAGTCTTTCCATTGAAGTGCATGATTTGAGTATCTGGTGGGACACTATACTATCACTGAAAGGTCAGATAAGTAAGCTATTAAAGTCAGCTTTTTTTAAGGCTTAGATTGTTGCATCATCTAAAGTATATCCTAGATCAGAAAGATTTTCATATGGGTTCTGAGTACTGTAATGCCTTGAACGTTGAATTCCCCAAGTCAACACTGCAAGTACTGCAGCTGTTGCCGAATGCAGTGGCATGCTGTATCATGGGTTGTGCTTTTTGTGACCATGTTTCTTCATTTCTCAGCACACTTTATTGGCTTCTCATGAAATAGAGAATAAATGTTAAGGTCAGACTGTTGGTTTTTAAAGTTTTAAATGGTGAGACCCTGAGTTATCTGATTGACCTTGTACACAAATATGTACCATCATGTCCACTACGTTCTCCTCCAAGTCCCTATTGGTTATACCCTCTTTCAAACTGGTTTGGCTTCAGGAGACCAGTAGGTGAATATTTCCATCACTGGCCCTACTTTATGGAATAACCTCCCTCAACTGATTAGAGAAATTTCTGATATTAAAGATATATGTAAACAAGTCAAAGCATTTTATTTTGTTGAAACCTTTAAGTAAGAGTTTCATTTTTCTTCTTTTTTACCTGTTATCGACATATTATAGTTTAGAATGAATTTTATGTTTCATATTGACTAATCTGTAATATTACCGTTATATGTTTATTGGCTTGTAACATGCCTATAATGATTGTATTGATTATAGTGGCATATATAAAAAATTAACATAACTAAATAAATAATAAATAAAAAGGTAAAGCCAGAGATTATGAGGTCTCTAGTATTGCAGGAAGAATGAAATTAGGAAAACGATGTGGCATTTATGGTCCTTATTTGTCTTCATACTCTGTGTTTCTATGAGTTGCAAACATACAAGACTACTATAAGTTAACATTCCATGCCAAGTACTTCAACATTGGATAGTCAGAGCTGGACTTCCCATTAAACATAGAAGATACATGTTTGAGAATATTATTGATGTACCCGCCTGGGAGTGCTGCTGTGCTCAAGGACTTCCTGGGTATTTCGGTTGGACGGAGCACCCTCTGATCATTGTTGAGAGAGGGCCAAGAGAGCCTGCCACTTCACTCCCCCCCCCCCCCTTCCCCTCTCCTCCACCTCCCACCCCACATCTTCTGCTCTTCACAAGAGGATACCTTACCTAAGGAGATGGAGGGTTTAAGTGATATGAATTCTGGTCCCAGGAAGGGTATTACCACATGAATGCTGGGAAAGGTGCCTGAAAGATAAGTAAATCAACCCAGTTCTAGAACGATATCGCAGCTGTTTCACTGTGTGGGTCAAGGGTACCAGAGGAAAATAAGTGGGGAGAGGGTACCACGCAACTGAACAATTTGGTTGGATGAATTCCCTTGGTGCTTTATAATAGCTAATGATGATTAATGTCTTTATCTGTTCACATGTTCAAGTTCCAATCAGATCATAGAAAGGAACATTTTTGTCTTCTGTTAAAAATTGCATAGATGTACAAGATAGGTCTAACACCAATGATTTTTTTGCCATGTCAAACACAAAGGTGAAACTTCAGGCTCCCCGGGAGGATTATTTAGGTTTGAAGAGTTGAGCAGTTTGCTGGTGATGTCACAGCCACAGGCCAATGCTAGGGTTCCAGAACAGAATTGTTTGCTTTTGAAGAGATTGACTCAGATGTGAAATCAGAGGTTTGTAAGTCAGACACTTAGGTACTGCAGGAGACGAATGTCTTCTTTACTAAAATCCCAGTGAAAGACCCAGCTATTGTTGGCATGGAAGGGAGTGATGATGTGGGAAAGAGAGAAAAAAGTTTAGCTTTGAAAAAAAGGCAGGTAAGTGAAAAAATGTAAATATGGTTACTTGCAATTAAGGAAAAGCCATGAGATTTGGAGCCGTTCAAGAATGTTGTCTCCCGTCCATTATCACCAACATGACATGCAGAAGAAAAAATACTGGCGCAGTACTCTTATAACGAAAAGGAGCCTCATGCAGAAACTTTTATATATGTGTGTGTGGGCCACTACTTGTCATTTGGGCCGAATCATATTTGATCTTGTTCAAGTATTACACTTTCCTTATGGGCCCAATGAGGTAGAAAAAAAAGCAAGTTCTCCACCAACTGTTTTTCATAAGCACATAAAATAAGCTTTTTTCCCCTCATTGTTGTTGGTGCTATGGCCTGTCATGAATAGATAGATGCATTTATACCATTTTTCCTGCATCTAGTAGTAAATAGGTTGATGGAGATGTTAAGAGAACATCTTCATTTACTTCAAAACAGATCTCAAGGACTGCTACAAATAATATTAACAGCCAACTAACGCTTCTGAAGCAAGAAGATATTTGACAATTGAAATAAAACTCTATTTAGTTCTCATCCACCCTTCTTATTTTGAGCACCTACTGAGAGGTGACAGACTTAGCATGGTCTCATACCAAGGAAAGAAGTGACCACCATGCATTTCATTGCGTGCGTGTTCTAGCGCTCTTTGACATTTCCCTGTTGAAAATGACAAGAACTCTGCCAGGTTCTGGTCATTTTCAGTGGCTGTGTTTGTAGGACCATGGTGGACCTTGGCCAAGTTTGAACCCAATCAAGTAAAGTTATTGTCCCTCCGGACTGCCAAATTGAAGTGCTTTTTTCATCTGTTGAAAAAGTACTAAAAATGTAACTAGTTATAGCTACTTGCTACAACAACAGCAAGCAAAAGAGTTACAATTGTTTTTTTTGGGGGTTTTTTTTGTTTTTTTTACTTTTGACCTACTTAAAATCAAGTTTTATCTAATTACCTCTGAGAAGTCTTATCCTAGTTAAATACGCAGGCCCCTATTAACTAAGCTGCATTAATGCATAAACACAAGCTAAATATCCAATTCAGCACATAACACTTGTTTAAACAGCATTAACGACCGCTTAAGCATTACCAATAATTTCCAGAAATTTGGAGTTCAGTGTGTGGCAAACATTAATGAGCTGTGTTGCATGCAAGCTCATTAATATTAAAATGGATTAATACTGATTGTGATAAAGCTTGTCATCCATGTTAAGTCTCATAAAGTTAACAATGCCTCACCAGATGCAGTTAGATTTTACTGAGAGCATGGGCAGGCTAACGAACCAGCTTATGCTCTTTGGCCACCCTTCCCACCCCCCGCCAACTCCCCAGCAGATCCTCTCCAGTAGGCAACCCGGCCCCACCTATGAAAGAGAACGTAACAACGCACTTACTTTTGAATTTGCAGCACTAGGCACCTTGTTTTTGAAGGGAAAACTATTCTCAGAAAAAGCAGGTGCAAACTGTGAGTGTTTTTGCCCTTGGGCAGTTCTGAAAGGGAAAGAACATGCATCTTTTGCCTTTGAAAACTGGAGCAAAATCCAGATCTTGCACCTACCCGCACAGTTTTGAAAATTGCACCCCTTAGGGTCTAGCAATTCTAATTCTAAATTAATAAAGCTAAGTTATTTACAGATAGGGGATTTAGTTATAGCCCACATGAAGTCGAATGCCACCTTTTAAAAAAATCTATACTTCTCTTTCAATGTCACCTTTTTGTAAACAAAGTTTTGAGTTTTTTTGTGACAATCTCTACTCCAAGGTAGTTATATTTCCATGAATTCGGGATAGTGACATCTTCACATTGGACAGTGTTTGCCATGCTAAGTACTTTGCACTTTTTGGGCCATTCAAGATTGTTTGCATATAAGAAAACTCAAAAACTAAAACAAAAAACATAACACAGATACTATTGTTTTCCTCACTGATGAATGTTTAGAAACTATGCCCAAGTTAAGATGTGTTTAAAGTGGCTTGAGCTATCCATTTTATGATACCAATCAGTCTGTGACATATGTATTGACCAGTGCCTTTTTTGTGTGAGGTTTGCATTATACAAGCTTAGGGGGTTATTTTCCAAGCTGCATTACAGGCTTTTCGCATGCAAAAAGCACCATAACACATGGTGCAATGCTAATTCAGGGTTTCTGGGCAAGTGGGCTGGCTTTGCAAGTTGCAAAGCCATATCACACAGTTTTAACGCAGCTAATAACTACACCTTTTTGATTTGCGTTAAGCTGTGTGATATGGCTTTATCACACTTTGCGATGTTTTCAGACATAGCATTGTAAGTCTTTTAAACTACCAACCACCACGGGGGGGGGGGGGGGGGGAAGGAGGAGGAGAGAGGGAGAGTGACTAGATATAAGGCTCTTCTAGTAGTTAAGTATTTATACCTCTATATGAGGCCCAGCTAGTTACTTGAGGTGAGGATTAGGTACTAGTGTAGGGTTAGGGGCCACTTTGACATTCAGAGTGAGACATACGAACAGAACAGTGCTCTCTGGTGAAGATTTGATGACCTTTGGAGTAAAAGCACTCACCCAAAGCTGAGATTTGTGCAATGTTCTCTCAACCTAGCTTGATGTTATCAGGTAGAGAGTCCATCAAGCTAGGCTGAGAGAACATTGCACAAATCTCAGCTTTGGGTGAGTTTCCTCACTCTGAAGGACATCAAATCTTCACAAGAGTGCACTGTTCTTCACAAGAGACTGTTCATACGTCTCACTCTGAATGTCAAAGTGGCCCCTAACCCCTACACTAATACCTAAACCTCACCTCAAGTAACTAGGCGGACCTCATATAGAGGTATAAATACCTAACTACTAGAAGGGCCTTACACCTAGGTGCTCGCTCTCTTCCCCCCCCCCCAAGTGGTTGTTGGTAAGAATTGTGCCACTTACCAAAACTAAGATAGTGCACTTTGTGATAAATAAGCTGCTACCATAAAACATGCCCCTCTAACTATAGTTGATGAATTTAGCCGTTGGTTGGTTTTGGACTACTTTGCTTTGATTTATATAATAAATGTTGCATTTTATTGTTCTGTGTTATGTTTTTGATCCTATAATCTGCTGAGAGAACAATGCTCATTAAGATCGTTGGAATATAAATAGTTCAATAGTGTTGTCATCTTGACCATCTGAAGATATGAAAACCAATAAGAAAAACAAGCCCCGGTACCATTTTGTTAGTTAAATCTCATCTCTCTCACTATCAAGCTGTACATCTTTTGATTGGGAGAGAGGATATCCACACCTTCTAATTTGTTGATTTTCAAAGGTTAAATTGTTTTTAATTATTAATTTTGCTGGGCATTCCTGTATGGTAGATGGGTTCCAGGTGAGGAAATTCTGGAGGATTCTCAATAGTACAAATTGCATGGGATAAAATTATGATGATTGGAAGATATGGTCCACATGTTTATTCTGAGAAAGCAGAAGTGCCACATGGCAGTGTAAAATTTGTGGACCCTTGTTGCTGTGGTGAGGTTGGCTCAACCTACAGGGAAGGCCTTGTAGGTTCTCACCAACAGTTAGTGGGACTAGGCTAGTTGGAGACTGGTTGTTATGGTTATGAGGTGTTAGAGTGGATTCTTTGGTACTGCGGTGATGGCCACTTCCACGGGGAGGAGCCCCATGAGGAACCGCAGTACTAAGCTCAACTCTATAACCACAGACACAGAGAAGTAGTATTTATTGTACAGCTTAATGGTACTGCCCGGGGCGGGCAGCAGTGAAGGTAGTCCAGTGAAGTAGTCCAGGGGACCTCCGCCGAGGAGACCAGTCTCACACTCGAGTAGGTGATAGGCAGCACGGCATAGCAGGGACAGGTCCTGGATGTAAACCCTGAGCGCTGAAGCTGAGACTGACTGAAAGGTTAGTACTCACTGAAGCAGAAAGCTGTATTGTAGAAGGTCCTGGCAGGCAGAAGTTGTTCAGTGGCAGGCACTAGATTAGGGAAAGCAGGCCCTCGAGGAACAAGTACCCAGTATCCCAAGATAGGTACCTGAAATAGAGCAAAAGGGCCCCTGAGGAGCGGGTACCCAGATTAGTGAAGAATTACCCCGAAGGGCGGAGAGAGCTTCCTGCGGCTGCTGGGTAGCGGCAGAGCAGCATAGACCGGAGCTGTTCCAATCCTTGCTAACTCAGTTTGTTAGTAAACGAAGGGCAGGCTAAATACCAGGATGTGATGACGTCACTCAGAGGGGACGCCCCCGAGGTTCCCGCCCTGACGTGGATATAGACGTCGGTGGCATACACGCACACACCCTAGGAGGCCGTCAGGAAAATCATGGCGAACACCGTCGCCAATCCGGGGACGCCGGAGAGAGCAGCATGAAAGAAGGAAGAAAGGTGAGGCACAGAGGTCGAAGCCATCTGAGACCGACAGATGCAACACTGGTCACAAGTTTCACCTATACCAACCTCTTTCTCCTTGGGTTGGGCCCTCGGGTTCCTGGGCCAGCAGATCTTAGGAGAGTCTCATAGGAGTTGCTAGGAGCATAGGTCCCAGGTGAAGCTAGGGTTGGAGGCAGACGGCAGTCAAAAGTGGTCAAGGTCCAGGCTAAAGTCAGTGGCATGTGGCAAGTAAGAATAGTCAGAGTTTAGGCTAGGGTCAAATCCAGTAATCAGCCCAAAGGCAGGCATAGGAGACATGAGATGGACTAAGAGAGCAGGGAAGACTGGGAGAGAGTGGCTGGAGAAGACAGGGTTGGAAGGACGAGGCAGGTTTGCAGGTTCAGAAACAGGAACTGGATGGCAGGACGAGCAGCAACTCACACTGCACAGGATGCAGGTGACCCATTGCTGAGGCAGAGAATGAAAGTCCTGGGAAGCCCTTTATAGGGCTGGATGGATGATGTCATCAGTGGGTGCCATGGGCATTTTCCCACTGTGAGCCCTTTAAGAGTGGCTAGATCTGGCCTGTTCATGCCTCCAAAGGAAGCAGGGATGGTGGCATCCTGTTGTGGAGTGTGCAGTTGGCGGCATCCCACCACATGGGAGAGGGACCGGCGGGTCAACGGCATTGGGCGAGTGCTGCGGCTCGTGGGTAAGTCCCACAAGCCACAACACATAACAGGCAGAAACCGCACCTTTTAAGAAAATGTTTAAAAAAAACCAAAAACAGCTGTTTGGGAGTGGAAGGGGAAAAGGGGTTAAAAGGTAAACAAAATGATATGTGTTTATTGTCAAAAAAGTAGATTTAAAAATGACACAAACTGTTGGATAGCTATTTGGGACTGTAGGTCCACAACATTGAGGTAGTTTGTCATCGTTTCATTGCTTTCTTTTGCGTTTATATTTCTAATGGTCCTTCTTGTGAACCAGTGCTTGAAGTTGTGGATTTTTATATGCCTGTTAAACATTAAATACAAAAAATACAAATAAAAGATACCAACTCCATACTCTGTGTAACAGAGCAGTGAGAGTGCAAGCCTACTGTTCAGCAGCAGACATTAGGTGCATTCATAAACAATTCTAAATAAAAGTATCGCCTATGTAATTTTTTGTTTTATCTTTTTTGTATTATGTGTGTGTGTGTGTGGTTGTTTTTGTTTTGAAGGCAAACCAAGATAAAACTCCCCAAAGAGAACCCACAGAAGAAGAGGAATCGCTAGTTCATCAAGCACTGAGCCCAAGCTGCAAAGATATTTTTTTGAAAGTAAGTAATTCAGTTATTGGTGATGCTCTTTGTCTTGCTTAGGCATGTTGGAGGGTATTACTTATACAGCAAATAGATGTAAGGAAGGACACAGCATCTCTTATACCAGGTAAATTCAGAGACAAAGTGCAAACAAGACACATTAAGGAAAGTAGAAAAGTGACTGCAAAAGAAGAAGAGAGGTAACCTGCATGTCCTCAGCGAGCTGCCCGTTAGGTACAGGTAACCCCCAGAAAGGTTGAGGAAAACCTGGCCACAGCTCCAGCTCAGGATTCTGCCACAGAGGACGGCAATGCTATAAAGCCCGAGGGGATCACACGCACAGTCTTGCAATAAACAAGTCGGCCAAATCAAGTGCGTTCCAAAACAATGTAAGACATTAATAAAAAGCAAGTAAAGCAGTACAAAAGTAATAAAGCAGCTCGCATTCGAAGGGTAGGCAGAAGAGAAAGCAATCAAATCACAAAAAGTCAATTTCTCAGTGCAGGAACTAAGACTTCCTCTCTGTTTCCTATGGGCTTTCTCTCCCTTAGGACATCATAAGGAATTAGAGATCCTCTTCTCTTGCTTGGAAAAGAAGCACTAAATAGTGGGTGAACACTGCAGCACGGACAAGCTTATATCCCTGAGACATGGGAAGATCCACCAGGACCATTCTTGAGGGGGGGGGAGGGAAAAGGGGCAACCACCCTGTGCCTTGCACTTTAGAGGGTTAGGGATGGGGGCTACCATGACAGTGTGGATCCCTCCAATTTCCTGTCAGCTTGGAAGTGAGCCCGTGCTCATTAGCGTTCCAGGGCCCCCACTGTGGCTGATTTGCCCTGCACCCTCCTGGGCGCTGCTCTCAGAGTCCCTCCTGCAAAGGAAAGGCAAATCACCCGTCCCCTTCCAGGAGCCCTGGAGAGCCACAGCCACCTGCTGTCTTCTCCCTTACTTCTCTGGTTGGCGACACCCCCTAATGACTCCTGGAGACGTCTACGCGTTTTAGGCGGAGACCTACTCTGTTTCACATGGATTAGGAAAAATCAAAGAAACACTCTACACCCCTGCAACCTCTGCTGGAATTTTCCCCACTTTAAGGATAAAACAGCCTTACATATATGAAAGAAATCTCTTGCTCCATACGGCCTCCATACCAAGGCCTTGAGTGGGGAAGGATCCATACGATCATTGGACAGATCCCCCAACTTCACATTTATGTCATCCAACTGGTGGGCTGCACTGTCGGCCTCCAAGCCTCATATAACTTTAATAAATAATGGCACCAGTCAATATACCATGTGCATTAAGGCTTAATGAATGTATATTTGCCAGAAAACCACAGAAGGCCAATGTCTAGTATTAAATCCAACAGCTGTCTCAGAGGGCATGGCCCAGGACCGCATCATGCCTGGTAAGTGGTGCATGTACCTGCGACAGCAAAGCCGCTATTCGTACTGGGGTCCGTTTTCAAAATGGCCTGCGCTGGTGCAAAGCCCAGGGGTATTTTTACTCCCAGGCCAGGCGCCAGTTTTCAAAGGGAAAACATAAGCACACTTTCCCTTTGAAAATCTGCGTGGGGAAAAAAAAAAAAAAAGCACCCACGGAGAGTTGCACCACCTTCTTCTGTTGGCGCGTTTGCCAACAGAAGCAACGCACACAGTTTTGAAAATGCAAAACTATGGGCATGGTTGCCTCCCCCACTCCTGGGAACGCCGCCGCACAATGACGGGCACTGAGGGCGGGTGATTTTTTTTTTTTTTCCTGGACTCAGGATGCTGCAGAATCAGCACTCACAACCCCTAGGGCGGGAAAGGGAGGTATTAGGGACAGACATAGGGCCCATGATGGCAGGGTTCCAGAAGGAGGTCCAAATAAATTGGGAGGGGGTATAAAATAGAGGAGGAATCATCGAGTAGTTGCCCAGTCCCAGCCTTGGTTCCGACTGAACTGGAAGCTGCGGGGTAAAAAAAAGACGTTGTCTTATTCCTGCCGAGTATTCTTACACATTTCCTCTAAGTAAGCAGAGCACAAGGACGTAACACCCTGCTACGACAGAAAGCTTGAATTGGCTCCCAGCTGTTTACCGAAATCATTGATTCCTCTCTTTCCCAGTGTAAGGAGTACCTGGCATCTGTGAAGGATGAACTGGCACAGATGAAGCTGCCGGGCACGCCGCAGGAACTATACAAGCAGAGCTTGGTCAGCATTGGAGACCACATTGCTTCTGTCGTGAAGGCATTCAGCAACAAAGAAGAGATGCAAACCTGGAAAAAGTAAGAGAACTCCCTTCCCGTGCGGCACGGGCCGTATTACCCGAGCCATTCCCCGCCTCCCGAGTCGCTGCTCTATCACGGGGCTCTCAGCAGCGGTCACTGCCTAAAGCATAAAAAGGTATGGAGCCCGGGGGTCCGGCGGCAGGCCTTCACCTTCCACTTTTTCCACCCCCAACGGGGAAATGGAAGAAAGTTGGAAAATATTTCTGGGTTCGTGGCCTGGCATGACCTGATAAAAAAAATCACTAACACCACTGGCCCCAAGGTACTCCCTACTCTGCCCTAAAAGCAACTTCGTGGCTGCAACAGTCGATCCAGAATGTCCCGTTTCGGCACCGTCCGCAGGGAGTGCCTGCTTGTTCTGATTGCTCTTTTTTTTTTTCCCCTTGCTCGGGTCCCTCCGCGCTCCCCAAGCCAGCCAGGGCCGGGGATGCCACAGGAGGCAGCACGTGCCAGCCCCCGTGGAAGGGGCGGGGGGGGGAGGAAGAGGAAGCCACAGTCGTGCAGCGGTGATACCCATGACTGCAGGGTTTTCAGAAGGAGCCCTGGGGGCATGGCCACCAGCCGAGGACTTGTCGCTGTGATGACAGAACTAAAGCAATCGGGGAGGAGATGCAAATCCCCAGGTAGTTCTGAATGAAATCTCACCGTGCCAGATCCCGGTCCCGCCTCCGCACGAACCGAAAGCCCAGAGTAACAGGAGGAAAACTGCCAGATCAAAAGCATTTCCATTCCCCACTCCCCTTTCCCCTCCTTAGAAAAAGCCTGACCGTTGCAGTTCTAGATCATGAACTGTTCCTCCCCTGCACCATCCTCCTCCTCCTCCTGCCCTCAGCTCTTTGCAATGCAAGACTTGTAGGATCCAGATGCTGACCTTGTTGTGTCTTGGGACTGGGGGTGCTCTGACCTTGCAGGAACCTGTGGAAATATTCTTCTTGCTTCACAAACCTAGACGACCGGAAACTCCACAAACTGTACAAGTATGCGGTGAAAAATGAAGACGAAAGATTCCAGGTGAAAAGAAGAAAAGTTTGAGTAGCAAAAACAAGACTGCTTGCCGTATGACCAGCCCGGGTATTGTTGATAATGGGATCCGTCGCTCTCTATTTAGGACTTGGTTAGAGCTTTGCTGCCAGCAGATGGGTCCAGAGTCTCTGCCCTTAGGCCGGAAGCAGGAGCCTCTCTTGTCTGCAAGTTCTTGGCTGTGGGGTCTGGAGTGGGAGAACTGTAAGAGGTCTCGGTGAACAGGAGCTTGGGAAGTTACCGGGCCTGCTGCCTCCTCGCATAAACTGAGAGTTGCTGTGCGCACGTAAAATATGCACCTAATTCTAATTGTACAAAATAGGTGCACAAACGATGCGAATCCCTGCATTAAAAAAACAACGTGCGTGCACTGAAGCCCGGGCAGTGAAACCCGGTATTTTATAAACTGCTTGGTTCCCACTGAACAGCTTATAAGATACCGGCATGATCTTAAGCCCCCTCCGTATGCGTGCAGCTATTGGAAATGGTACTTTATCACTCTCTTCCCTCTAGCCTTCTCTTCCATCCTGGTGTCTCTGCCTCTCGCCACACCCTCAACCGTTCATTTAGAAAACTGAGCCCTAGTCCTTGGCTGCCAGATTTCTGGTCTCTTTCCCCCTTCTGATTTTTCTCTCTCTGTCCCTTTTCTCCCACATTTTACCCTCTTGCTCTCTTTCACTCATTCTTTCCCTCACTCCATGCTGTCTTCTGCTGTCCTTCTCTCTTCCCCCCGTCCTCTCCTTTCCGCTCCACGCAGCGCCATGGTCCAAACCAGTCTGCAAAATTCTGACTGCTGCCCCAGGCCAAGCCCAGCTTCCGGGTCCTGTGGTGCCAACCTCAGCAATTTTGTGTACCGGGGGGGGGGGGGGGGGGGGGTTCACTTGTTGGTTGATAGATCTTGTGCCAAACGCCTCTGACCATGTGAATCTGCAAGACAATCGGAAGCCGAGCAGTCCTGTGTCCCATGAAAGCAGATGAAACAGTCTTGCAAAGCAAGAGGTGTTATAAAGCACCAGCCAGTTCACTCCCACCACTGTTTTCCCACAGGGAAATGTTCCCGCCAGCTCCCTGCTTTCTTATTGCATGCAGCAGCACTGGGCTGAATATTTATAGAAGGAAGTATGGCAGTCAGTCCAGCTATTTGATTGACTGAATGTCCCCTGCTGTTTTATCATAGACGTGTGGCTTTTGGAAACGCTGTAATCGGAAGAAGGATAGAAGCAGTCATTGTTTAGATGATGTATTCCAAAATGGCCCATAGAATAGCGTGTTACAGATCATGAAGAGGGCAGTAGCCAATCCAGTGCTCTTATTGCCTTACACAACAGCAATAAACCATACTATACTCCACGAACACAAACAAGTACAAATATTTGTGTTGAAACAATCACTACATTAGTGTGGTTTCAAGCAATAAGTATACTTCTCATACTTAGTTTCAATGTATGAAAAGATCCAACATTCAATACCTTGTAATTTTCAAAAATAGTGTGCTCATGGAAGAGTCAACAGATGTGGCTGATAAGCCCCTGAGGCAGCTCCTAGAAGAGCGAAACTCGGCCAGAGTCGGGCAAGATTCAATAAAAGTCTTTTTTTTTTTTTTTTTTTTTAACAGATCCTTCTCTTCGTGTTTATCGCTGCTAGCCATCTTGGATTGGCTTCTGCTTTGCTTTTTGGGACCATCCCTCTTACACAACAGCATCCATCACAATTTTCCTTAGAAATTCCAGATGTATTATAAATCAGCTTTAAAGATCGACCATAAGTATTTTCCCTGGTTTTTGTCAACTAAAGAAACACTCTAATTCATTTCAGTATATTCTATCCCCAACCTCTCATTCTTACTCATGACATCTGCATGGAACAAAAGATAATGGCTTGGAATGGTACCTACGGATGTGTCCTTACGGGTGAATTTTAAAAGCCCTACGCGTGCCACAGCTGTGTATTGGTCCAGTGCGTGCTGCATGGACTTTAAGAGGCGCCCGGGTACGCGCCCATCTCCCGGGACACAAGTACACATTTTTTTTTTCATAAAAGGGGCGAGGCGTGGGCATGGTCGTTCCAGGAGAGATGAACGAAACAGCGCATGAGTATTTACGCATGCCGGCGTGGGCCGGGGTCCCTATTCGTGTAACTTTACTTCTGCAATGGACAGCGTGTAAGACATGAAACAAAAAAAATAAAAAAAACCAGGCTAGTCAGTGGGGTTTTAAGGTTCGGGGTTAGTAGGGTAAAAGGGAGGCAAGTTAGCTAGGGGGTTTAGGAAGTCCTCTCCTATACTGGGGCGAACTGGGAACAAACTGGGGAAATGGGTAATTGCATCAGCGCGCGTATCTATTAACCCCCCCTCCACACTTATGCGATCAGGCGGCATTTGCCCACACAAGCGCACGTCAATGTAAAATTATGCGCACACGTCTGATCGACTAGCCGATTTTATAACAGGCGTGCACATACGCACACGTGTTACAAAAATCGCTGTTCCATGTGCGTGACCCAGCAAACCTGCGCTCCCACGCGCAGCTCTTAAAATTCACCTTTTGCATTTTTAGGATGCATACGAGGAATGGACTCCCCAGGCCCCTGGTGACCCTGACGTTTCTGGAGGCAACTACAACATGGATCAGCTGTATAAGGTCTGGGGTCTGCAGCGAAACTGTAAGGATGCAAGATCACAAGGGGAAGAAAGTTACGAGATACCACATTCCCCCGCCAGATCGCAGGCTGAAAAGCAGGAAATGAGAAGGTACTGTTCTGTTTAACAAAAGAAACGAGGAGTCAGGCTCCTCTTCTATGAACGGGAGGCATTGGTTACACATAGGAATCCTAACTCAAGCAAAACGCAGAGTTTAGAAGGAGCTGTACAGGGCATTAGGATATACACCTCATCTTTAGATGTACGTGCACAGCACTTCACCGCAAAAAAGAGTCATACCCAATATAATTCAAGAGGAGAGAGACAACTGAGTCCTCTTGGTCAAATAAAACTCTGAAAAATAAGCTGCAAGGTGCTAAAGCCTTTGAGGTGTATGAGATGACTACTGCCCAATTGAATTTTCAGCAGACGTGTAAGTGTGACAGAGTATCTGTGTGAAGCCTTCTTAGGTGGATAAGAGTGCTTTCATGCTTCTTCTTTAAGCATCAGAACCAAAAAGAAAATCTGAGCCATTCATTCCATGTTGATCCATGGTACCTAAACTGAGAGGGGTAGGAGGGAACCACTGGGGCTCCTTTTCTCCTTCTGAACCGGAACGTACCCCCCCCAAAACATTTTCGCAACACCCCAGACCCTTCAACAACCGCTACCATTATTCACAAGTAGCATCAAGTATCAAACACAGTAAACCTGGGGAACCTTGCACTCTGTCACATGAAGCTAACTCCCCTCCGGGAGAAGTGCCTGAAGCTTCTCCTTGCAGTAAGCCCTTCTGAATCCTGGCCCCTGGTCCTAGCTTTCCCTTTCACTACTAACGAGACGGACGACAGAACGAGCTTTGGCTGTCTCAACTGGATACAACCTACTGTACCACTGGTAATCAGTTGCTCCCCCTCTATTATACTGAGAAATCAAGCAATTTGTGTAATGCAGAGAAGGGTATTAGCATTATCACCCGCGCAATGGCAATGCAAGGTCGAGGCCAGAGAGCCTCGTGCCATACGAGATGGGCCTTATGTGTTTACAGCCGTGGCAATGTTTGCTTCCTCCACAGCTTTGGCAAAGGGTTCACACTGTAACACTTCTCCCTTTTTCTTTTTTTGCAGTGTCGATACTCCAGAGTTTAAGAAAAAGAAAACAGAAGGTCAAGAGGCTGCAACGAACAGAGACTATAAGAGACCCACCCTTCCCAGCAAAGCCCTCTCCTATGGAAGTTTCTACTTCCCGTATAACGATCCCAGCCTTCCCCATTACATGCGGAGCCCTTTGTTCCGCTCGGACTTCAACAATGATAAAATATGCTTGAAGGATTATATGTACGCGAAGGCCGGGCAGTTTACACCGAACCGGGATGTGTACAAGAGTCAGAGCGGCAGAGGTCCAGGCAGCTACCAGAACCATCCCTCGGCCATAGATAAAATTATGGGCAAGCGAGACTTGTGGGAAGGAATGTCATAGCAAGTGCCGTCATTTTCCAAACACGTTTGTCTTTGCAGCATATACTCTATCTCATCAAACCTATACATGCAAGACTATATTTACCAGCACTCTTATTTGCTCTCAGTCGATGAGTTTAATAAATATGAATCCATTTTTTATAATTCTTATTTTATACAAGTTACTGCCCAAGGGGACAGGGAAAAAGAGTATTTGCTTTGAGGATGTTGTGAATCCTGACATTCATCGTTTAAGGAGTAGTGTCCATGGCAGCAGACATTACCAAGCTATATTAGCCCCATGTAGATAGATGTCCAAAGCCAATGCGAGGGGCATCTATTGATAAGGCAAGAACAATTAAAAAGATAATGTCTTCTCCTTGAAAAGTATGCAAACAGAGAAAAAAAAAAAAAAAAAGATGTAATTAGGTTTCATGTTGGTAAATTTATTTTAAGCCACAACAGTCGTGGCTAAATTCAGTGGGGTCTGCCGGTCAGTTAATACATGACAAACCTATCTAGTCACTGGTAGGCTGGTGCTAATGTTCCTAGTTCTCTAATCCCTGCTGGGGGCGAGTGGGTAAAAAAAAGTAGCCAAACAGCAATGAAACAGATCTTTGCAATCTGATGAGGCAGGTTCTCTTTCCAGGATTAAACACAGGGCACGGCCCTGCTAATCGGAAAAGGGACTGTTTGCGCTCCTACCAACCGCGTGCTGGTGATAACTGCGCGTGGACGGCTTTGATGCAAGGGGACAGCGGACTTTGTCCAATCTTTTTTTTTTTTTTTTTTTTTACAATCCACGAATTGAAAAGCCACAAGAACCCAGAGCATATTATAACGAGGACTCATAATGCATCTCTTTCCAGATTTTTATAACTGTAATTTTATCTGTGGCTGCTGATCCCAATGGAGTTATTATTTGATTGTCACAAGGCTGCTTTGAGATCAAGTGTCCATTTTAAGGTCAGGCAGTAATTAAATCTTTTGAGTTAGCCAACTTCTCTGACACTACTTTTATTTATTTTGCTGTGGTTAGTATAATTTAGACCAGTTAATTTAAGTATATTATCTTATAGCTGCCCTTTTTCACACCATCTTTTTATCCAATAAACATGATGTATTACTACAGTGGTTATGTTTTTGCCAATTGAACACTGAAACACATCTGGCCTCAGTTCTGGAGAAAAACACAGCATCAATATCCACGTAGGTGTTTTAATATGATTCTATATATAGGGGTTTTTTTTTCAATTTTTATTATTATGGATCCAATTAGGAATATTGTCAAAAAACTGTTCATTCAAAACACCTCGTCTAAATGGCTGCATTGATTGGAAATTGTGTAAGGGAATACGTTGGAAGCATTTGTACTGCCCCCTGTAATATGTAACCCAGCCAGGTGTTTTCTCTAGGGCCGGCATGGCAGCTCATTATTTTAGGTTTTGTTTGTGTGCAGCACACCCCATGGCTTTTACTCAGGTCAGAGGCAAACCAGCAGGCCGACCTGCACCTGGCTCACCAATAACGGGCGCACGGTGCCATTCCCCGTCCTCTCTCCAGCCCCCTCGGGCCCATTTTTAACAGCTTCGCCCCACCGTGCACAGAAATGAAAGATACAATTTTGAAATCGGGGCCTTTTGTGTGTAGAATAATAAAGAGGGGAGGGGGGCAGCCTGACAGTGCATACAAGTTTAAGAGGATTTATGTTGTGAGTAGACTGTTATCTGTGAATCCTTAATCAGAAATGCCCATTACAGATGTCTGGAGAAGGCACTGCAAAATTATTCTGGTGCAAAGAGGCTTGATATATGTTTGCAAGAGTTTCCTCAAACACCATCCTGAACCTAACTTTCTGCGAAAACTACATGAACAATATTCAGAAGGTTCAAATGTCAACTTGCTGTGTAGTATATACTGTAATTTTATAAAATATAGTCTTTATCCATTAATAACAGTCACTGGGTTGTTTTATAATCCATTCACTATTGCCTTTTCTTCAATAAATTTAATTTTTTTAAATAAAATTACATCCAGTGCTCAAGTTGTAAAGAGTTAATAAGGGGAAATATAGAAATCTGCTTGCAGATACTGTAGATGTTCTCACAATCGGCTATTTGACTGTCACAGTTTTTGTTCAACTACATGTTATTATACAGTCTACAAAACGTGTTTCCTTGGATTCAAAATGTAAGTAAACAGAAATATTTGTGCTTTTCACTAAAAGACACTCTTCCATCCTTTCTCCCCACCCAGGGATGGCCATGAGTTTCCCTAGCTCTCTACCTTTCCTATACTACATTGGTCAGTATTGGGCTTTGTAGAGCTATCAGAGCATGCTACCCTAGTATAGGTGTGGTGGAAAATGAAGTTTCATAGCTGTGAAATGCTGACATGTTATTAATGAAAGGAATGGGCCTCCTTGATATAGTATTGTTCATACAGTAATGAGGATAGACAAATTATGCAATATTTATTTTTACCATAGTGTATGAGCCTTCTGTACAGCAGTCTGTGCAATTGTTCCCTACCTATGACCGTGTTCTTTTCTACCAAGAATGAAAAATGTGTTTTCCCTTTCCCCTGTTGATTCCTTTGGAGTTGAGCTGTGTAAGTGGTTTTAAGCACCTTGAATAAGAAAATGTGATTGAAGTATGCCTAATTTCAGATGTTGGTAACATCCAAAGAGCAACTCTGCATATCTAAACAGGAATGACGTTCATGCCTATTATAGTAACACTGAAAATGCGAGGTCTGCCCGAAAACCCAAATATTAGGAGTTAACACACTTCTCCTAAGTCATATTTTTTTAAACAGAGAATACAATTGTTATACATCAAGCCTACCAAATCATGAATTAGAGTGAAACAAATCCACAGTTCATATAGAAAGCTCAAAGGTCATCTTAGTGTAGGTTACCTTTCCATAGTGCTAGTGAAAGTTTAACAGCCTGCAGCTATCGATACCATTGTCATTTTTATAAAAGGGAACAGCCAGTTATTGCATGGACATGAAGACTTAGTAAAGAAGCATATACCTTATGTTATGCTGAATATTACGGCACAAAATGTATTCAAGGAGGCATGCCGTTGCATTCATTTTTCATCACAACCTTTTAAAAAATGCACAGCTAGTGTGAGCCCATAGTATCATGCTGTTTTTAAGACCTTTCTCATGAAAAGGCATTTCAAGGCTTTCTAAAGACACATACATAAAAGGTTATGTATGATCTTCAAAAAAGAAAAAAAAAAAAAACAACTATTGACAGGCACTGGTTCCACCCTAGGAATCAGGGGGCCTTATAACGTGAATAGCTATGGATCAAACACACCCGCTAGCCCAGGCACAGCAAGGGTGAAAATACTTACAACCCAACCACTTACAAAAGTGATCATTCATGTTGACCAACATCAGACATATTATTTGTCTTGTTGCTGTCATGAAGAGCAGATTATCTGGCACCAGGCTGAATTGCTACTGATGTATAATTCAATTGAAGGAGCATAAATGCAACACATAATATGCTGCTGTAGGCTTGAAGACGCTACGGTACTTCATCCTGCTTAAACACACAGAAGACTGAAAGTTCATGATCCTTTAAGCATCAAACATGCTTCTTTTTTCCTTGGCTGTTCAGATATGAGAGGTAGAAAAGGAGACTAGAGAAAAAAAAAACAAAAGAACGTCGGAAGATGACTAGAGTTTGCATAAATGCAGTTGAAAAAAAAGTGAGAAAAGAAGGTTATTCTTAAAATCTCATCGTAGTGCCTAGTAGGTGATAAAATGTAAGATTGATACTGACACAAAGGAATACATATGGCTCACCAAGCAAGTTTTAGTCACTGCTTGTGGCAGGGATGGAATAAAAGAGGCCTAAGTGAGTCATCCACAAGGAAAGAGAATGACTAAGGGTTACAATATTCTGTCCCGTGAAATCACTGCCTGCTTAGGTTTACAGAGCAAAAAGGAAAGACTGGTGGGGGAAGAGGACTGAAAAATCCACCTACAATAGTTTTCAGTTTATGAAAATCTAACAGTGGCTATAGCATAGCATCAGGTCCTTGAGATGTTGGCCTCAGAACAAGGGTTCTCAGCCTCGCCCTCACAATCCACTTAGCCAGTCTGGTTTTCGGAATATCCACCATGAATATGCATGAGATATATTTGCATACAAAAGAGGCCATGCTTATCTCATGCATATTCATGGTAGATACCCTGAAAACCAAATTGGCCAGAGAAGGTCCTGAAGGAACTATTGCTCCAGAGCAAACTGTAACCTAACCCCAACAAGAGACACAATATTTGAGATGCAAATAAGGAGGCTAGAAATGCTTTATAAAGAAGGAGAAAAAGCACAAATGAAGCCTGATTACTGCGTAATATCCATCCAAATCACCTGAAACAAGAATACACTTTTATTACCCATCAAAGTTCTTGCGGTAACCAGCTGGATTATTCTGTCAATATCAAAAAATTTTTGAAACAAAACAGTTGAACATATTACGAAAACTATTCCATCAACTTACATGATGCAGTCACAATCACTTGTTTTTTTGGTTTTGCTGGTGCACTCTTCATTTGCTATGCTTGAGCTGGGTTAAAATGACCTTTTCCTTTCAACTGTTAAGTTTTGGAGAATTGTGATCATTCCAGTCCTGGAAGCGATCTTTAAGAATGTTTTGGCAATCTGCAAATATTTCCTTGCCAAGTCATTCAAGTTGCTCATTTGCAGGTTGGTGAGTATATTACTATTTACATTTATCTGAGAATATGGCAAACTTGGGTTAGAATTAGAGTGGTTGGACTGGCTGAAAATTCCCCATAGGTTCTTTGTTTTGCTAAGATGAGGCTGGTACCGACAATCATGCAATTAGTTTTACCATCTTGAAATTCAACCATTGAAAGAACCATGACACTAATGTCTTATCAAGGGAATCTCCCCTCTATCAATTTCTTTTTTTTTTTTTTTTTTTTTAATTTTTATTTATGCAGTTTAAAAAGATTTTGACAGCAAATAAACATGTCAATTACAAGGCAATTTATGTATATAATTGATCAAATTGATCAGTACGCAAAACAAACAATTTAAAGGGAAATTCTTTATACATTGCCAGTTATAAGGAAAAGGAAGGCCCCAATTCAATTAATCTGGAGCATAAGTAAGCAAAATTACTTAAGGAATAGGTGCGTTTAAATGCAATTACAAATATATAAACCAATGACCAACCTGGTGAAAGTTCATTTTTTAACTCTTGAGTCTATAAATTTGAGTTCCAATGGTTCTAAAAATACATATCGCTCATTTAGATGTTTAACGATGCATTTACAGGGGAAATAAACTGTCATCTGGGCTCCCAGTTGCTTAACATCTGGACCCATCTGAAGAAAGTTTTTCCTCCTTATCTGTGTATTTTTTGTAATGTCTGGGTACATCCAAATTTTCCCATTAAGATATAGCTTTTCCCGGTTTCTTAGGAATAATTTTAACACATTATCCCTATCTTCTATCTTTTGAAACTTCACACAAGGTACCTCTTGACTCAATTTGATTTTCCATTGATTCTTCAATAAAGTCTGTAAGATTTACTAAAGGATGGGTCTGATTTAACACATCACAGTTTTCTTGTTTTTTTGAAACAATATAAAAGATTTTTTCTAAAGAGGGCATATTCTCAGAGGTAATTAATAAATTTTCAATCAAAAATCTCTTAAATTGTTCCAAAGGAGATATTAGTTTAACTGAGAGGAAATTCAATATTCTCAGATTTTTATAACGAGAATTATTTTCAAGTACCTCTAACCTTCTAGAGTTAGAGGTTTCTCCTTTTATCAGCCCTAGTTGTACTTCCTGAATCTGAACTAATTGTTTCTCTAATCAATTTCTTATTAAAGGGAGTTTGCCAGCTCTGCTGCACTCAGAGAATCTTTGTTTTCATAAAATAATTGAATGAGAGGCACCTTGAGCCCCGGGTGTGCACATTACAGCACTGGCATCATGGCTACTGCGTATTAGGAGTAACCATTACAGTGCTTTCAGTGGTTCTGTGCGATTCCCACTGCCTTCCTAGAACATCTTTGGATATTGTTAGCTCTTTTTTACTTATCTTCTGACTTCCCAAGTAACTCTCATGTTTGGATACTTGGAGGTCCATATTCAAAGGGGCTTGCCAGGAAGATTTTTCAGTTACCTGGACAAAAACTTTCAGTGGAACATTTTTCCCTTTTCACTGGTTAAATTGTATCAGGATAACTTCTTACCCAGGAAGAATTTAACCAGGTAACAAAAGGAAGGGGCATTGGATGTGCCATGGCAGGGCTTCAGTTTAGCTGGGTAGCACAGATATTGAGCATTGGGTGAGTCTGGTCCTAAGTGTACCTGGCTATAGTCAGTGGCAGACGCAACCAGATAAATCCTGCTGAATTTTAACCCAGACCAATTGTAAATTTTTTGATGTCTCTCAACATTTTGAATTTCCTTTTTTTTTTTTGGCCTGGCAGTTTCCTCCTACTCCTTTGGGCTTCTGCCTCAATTGGAACCAGAACCACAGTCTGGCACCAGGGATTTACTTTCCCTATTTTATATCCTCTCCAAACTTATTTTAATCTAATCGTTGCAGTCATGGTCCTCGGGCAGAAACCATGCACCGGTGATCCTACAGAAACCCTACAACCTGGCCACTAGGGGTTACCATTGTCCGATGACAGACTCCCCCCCCCCCCCCCCCCCATGATCTATGATTGTCAAGCTGGGGAATGGGAGCTGAGCTGAGGAGTGAACCCTGGTCCTCCCTACTCAGTGCAGTCCACAGCACTGCCATGGAACCACTGGGCTGCACCCAATCTTCCGTTCCTTAGAAAACATAATCCTGTGCCACGAGCACTGTGGACTCAATCTGCAAATCACACAAAGGGATATTGGAGTGGTCTGCCATTCCCAAAATATGCATTCTAAGTTTTAAAGTAGGGCTAGAAGGGTGCTGTGTTTTCAAACCTTTTCTTGCAAGTAGTTTGTGAGGTTTGTGAACTCAGCCTTTGGAATACATCTTCTGCCTCATATCATCATCATCCTCAATTTATCTATCTTCTAACTTACCCCTAACCAGAGCCCAAAGCGGATTAGAACAGTAAAAAATAGTCAAATACAAGCTAAAATTACAATAAATACATTCAAACAATTATTCATTTCCTCTTCCATTGATTATCCTTTTGGGGATACATAGCCCTTGATAATGTTGAGCACATTTGAAAGAGAGAAGAAGGGATGCAAATGCTGATGTCACCAATCACCATAGAGTGGCAGCAGTAAGGGTGGTTAATGAAGGCTTGCAAGTGTGACCTGAGCACATTACAGAGCTCTCTGGTAAAAGGCCTGGTCTGGTGGAACCTAGCAAGGCTGTCTTCGCTATGAGCTTTTCCACATTCAGTCTGGGTCTCTATATACATATATAGATCTATATATCCTGCTGTGTGCTCCTCAATGTTGTCTTAATCTTGTTTCCAATATGAAAGGCAGTGTCATATCAATGGAGCAACACATCCACGAAGGGTCCATCATGACAATGGGACGCAACACTGGAGCACGGGCCTTTTATAGACCAGGCTTATTAGAACTCTTAGCTCAATAAACAGAGTGAAATAGGTTGAGTTGGATCAATAGGACAAGGGTCATTTATTTATTTATTTAGCAGTTTTCTATACCGACCTTCATAGTAGATAACCATATCGGATCGGTTTACATTTTAACAAAGGGTAAAACTTAGGTAACAATTCTGGTAAATAATAGATAACAAAGGAAAAAGGAATAAGTCAAAGTTACAATCAACAAGGTATGGAAAACTTGGAGGCTTAAAGACAAGCTGGAAGGAAGATAGAGGCAGGTAGAATAAATATAACATGATACGAATAATTTAACGGGTTAGAGCATATGCTTTAACCAGGAAATGCCAGTGTCCATTGTTCAGGAGGAAGTGTGTCAAGGTCCTTGTAAGAAGTGAGGCTCAAACTAGTGATTATCCGGTGGATCTGGGAAGGCTTGGTGAAATCATATTCCCTCTTTTATAATTTGGGCACACGTAGACTAACAGTCAAAGCTCACATGCATGTAACTCTTCATTGCTTGAATGGCCATGTTTGTGGCAGAAATGCAGCTTATCTTAGAAAGCATCCACAAAAGATCCCCAGACTCCTACTGTTCTTGCTATAGGATTAATATTGCAACACCCATGACGACCCATGGAGGATACCAATTCCAACACGTGTAAGCATTATTAGTTTGTTTTGCATAGGTCCAGCTTCAAGTGTAGTGTATAAAGGTGGGGATTATTGCAAGTTGTGTAGCAGGGGTAAAGAAGGGGAATAGGAATGGAAAGGTAGTGTGCAATATATAACACCCTTTCCTTTCTTTTTTTTTTGCATCTGTAGGGGTGACTTCAAATGAAAGGAACAGGAGTGCAAATTCCTTAATACATGAGGATGAGATTTAAAAACTAAAATCTTCCCCAAGAAACAGTCACTTGGCTCTGAGCAACAGCCCAGATTATTCCAGGTTACAGTTGTTTTTTTTCTATAGAAGCATACAGAATACAGTATCTTGAACACATTCTACCCACTGCAATCTCAATAGCACACACAGGTACAGTAAAGGCAGATGTCAAGGGTCTCTCTTAAAATTACTATTTTTTTTTTCTGTCTTAGTTCAAATCCCAGTGACTTATTAGGCTAGATAAACGGGTTTTCCATTTTCATACAAGACAGTGATTGCAGTGGTCTGTATAATCCAAGATGCTAATAATGCTGATTGGAATACCTCCAGCTCACATGAGAGAAGAAGCTTGCCCATGAAAATCTATAGTCTGGTCCCGTAAGATCCCTATTCAATAAAAAATGTGAAAGCCTGTAGAATTCTCCATGCAACAGATAAGATGAGCTGCAGATAAAGAAGAGCTAAGTGCAGAGGATTATTGCACACCATTTCTTCCTTTCTTGTTTATCCAAGCATATATCAGGCTGCCTTAAAAAAATATAAAAGAAAGGGGATCCATTTCCACTAATAAATTTAGGTATTTTCTTGTCTTGCTCAAACTCGTAGTTAAGATGATTATGATTTAAAAATTTTGCAATATACAGATTTATAAAAAGAAAGAGTGGATCAGTTAAATCCCTTGGAAAAGATCATCTGTCAAGAATGTTAAGGTGGAGAAAGTTAGAAAATGAGACTAAAAATCTGTGATCCACCATAGAAGCAATTTCCATTAGGCTGGGTCGTTTGAGATGGAACCTGCAGCAAGCTAATATTACAAAGGAACCACACACACAGAGCTTCCTTTGAGAGCCTCACCAGCAAGGTCAGAGGGAACGAAGGTACGTCCTGGGTATTGCACCTCTTGTTGGTGTAGGGTAGGTCTATAGGAAAAAAGTATCTATGGGAGGTCTGCAAATCAGATTTCCCATGCACACTAAGCCTGGTTCTGGAAAAGCACCATTTCCCCCGTGGCTGAAAAGCGAGCACGCTGTGAAATCACAAGTACAGTGTTAGCTGCAGAGAGAAGCTCACTTTTCACCTGTGGGGATTTACTCAGGTAACTCCTTTGAAAGTTGTATCTCCCGTGTGATTGGTACAAAAGCAGATCGCATGCCTGTAGGCAGTGGTGACTGCATTATAGTAATTTTAAAATACACATTGGAGGTAGCTATTCAAACAGGATCTGGCTAGCTAAGTTTGCCAGGTAAACCTATGCGGCTAACTTAGCTGGAATATACCCGGATAGGTTTAGAGTTTGAACATCGCTGTTTATCCAGTGTTGCATACCGCAGTCCGCAGGGCAGGCACACAAACCGCCGCTCTTACCTCCGATGTCGCCAGATGCGAACCCCCAAAGAGAGAGACGTGGCCGATCGCTGCACTGCCCCTGCTTCGGCCGTTCTGCTGGGCGGCAATGCTGCCTCCTCCTTACCCAAGGCTAGCCGCCGCACTTATGAACATACGAACATGCCATACTGGGTCAGACCAAGGATCCATCAAGCCCAGCATCCTGTTTCCAACAGTGGCCAATCCAGGCCATAAGAACTTGGCAAGTACCCAAAAACTAAGTCTATTCCATGTTACCGTTGCCAGTAATAGCAGTGGCTATTGTCTAAGTCAACTTAATTAATAGCAGGTAATGGACTTCTCCTCCAAGAACTTATCCAATCCTTTTTTAAACCCAGCTACACTAACTGCACTAACCACATCCTCTGGCAACAAATTCCAGAGTTTAATTGTGCATTGAACGAAAAAGAACTCTCTCCAATTAGTTTTAAATGTGCCCCATGCTAACTTCATGGAGTGTCCCTAGTCTATTATCCGAAAGAGTAAATAACCGATTCACATTAACCAGTTCTAGACCTCTCATGATTTTAAACATCTCTATCATATCCCCCCTCAGCCGTCTCTTCTCCAACAGCTGGCCTCCAACAGCGAGGTTGGCCCAGGCCCTCCCTAGGCGCATGCACACCTGACTTTGCCCTTATTAAAGGGCCAATGGCAGGAACAGGCAAGTGGCATGCATTGATGACATCACCCACTGGGGGATTACTTAAAAGGCCTGTGCTGCACTTGCTCCTTGCCTCAGCAATAGGTTGACTCCATTGGAGTAGTGCTGTGCCTCTGCATTCCTGATTCCTGACTCCTGCTATGTGTTCCTGAGTTCCTGTTCCAGGTTCCATTGGCAGTCTGGTTTGTGTTGAGTTCCTGTCTAGTCTTCAGCGTTCCAGCCTCCTCTAGTGGACCCTTGCTCTTTTTGTCCTCCTCTTCATTCCTTGACCTCTCGGATTGTACTCCTGGCTTTGACTTTGGATTGGACTTCTGGCTTGACCCTGGTTTGGACCTTGATGCTGCTTGACCTCTGCCTGCCACTGACTGCTGCCTTAACTACGACTGAGTGAACTCTACCTGACTTTGACCATAGCCTGTACTGGACCCTGTCTGCCCGCTGCCTGCCCTGATAGACTCTGCCTCTTCTCGTGCTGGCCTGCAACATCTCCCATGTAACGGATTTTCACCTCCATGGAGGCCCAAACCTAAGTCCAGCCAGCCCCAGCACCCATGGTTTCAACCTAAGGGGAATGAGGGCAGATATTGTTGAAGCTCCAGTTGGGCCTCTGCTTCGGCCAGCTCCACCTGCCGATGGCGAGGACCTGCAGGGCTCCTCCCTGCAGGTTGCGCCAGCTCCATTTCGGTCTAAGGGTCCACGCCCACAATATCCAGCTAAGTTAGCCAGATAAGTAGCTCCTCTCATTTAGGCCCCCGTACCTTCCATCACTTAGACAACTAGCTACTTATTCAGATAAGTAGTTATCCAGCTACATGGTAGCCACTAAACACAGGCAGATATTCAAATGTTGTTATTTAGCTGGATAAGTCGGAATTTAGCCGGCTAAGTGGTGCTGAATATCTACCTCATAATTTAACCTAGGAAGGAGATAGTTATTCAGTATGTTAATTATTTTCAAAATTAAGGTACCATCTACTGCTAGAAAAGAAGATTTAATTTCATTAATTACATTTCTTGCTCACCTTATAAACTAGTGCTCAAGGTGAATAACAATACTATAATAAATACAATAATTAAAGCAATAAATATAAATTTAATCTCATAATAAAATTAACTGTTCATCAATTAATTTGCATCATTGAAAGTATACTATACAAACTTTGCCACATTTCTCCGATAGCTGCAAAGATTTAATCAAAGACTAATTTAAATTAAAATTCCTTCCCCTGCATCCTTAAAATTCAACTTCTTGAACACAGCTAAAATGTAAACCGATGTGATATTCTATATTGAACACCAGTATATAAAAACCAATAAATAAATAAATAAAATAATTAGCCTCTGCGCATAAAGACATAGGAAGTTTATTCCACTGGATTGGTGCTACGTATCGAAAAGCCCTCCTAATTCTCACCCAGTGTCCTTCTTTTAAAGTCCGTTCATTCAAAAACGCTCCTTGTAATGATCCTAGCTGCTGTTTAGGGCAGTATCATCAGGGCCAGCAAAAGCACGAGCCGAACTAAGCCTGAGCCTAGGATGCTGAACATTAGGGGGCACGAGCCATGTGGGGCCGTGAGCAGTGGCAGCAAAGAGGAGTGGAGATCAGGCCGCGTGCTGCTAGAGGCCCAGAAACCGAAAGGTAGAGCCATAACCAGGTGGGTGGGCACAAGGCAGAAGGTGCCTGGGGTGCCTAATCCCCTTGCATCAGCCCTGAGTACCATGATATCCCATCTGTAAGGTAGGCTGCCTTCAGTAGAAGTTTAGTAATTCAGCAGAGCAGGTTGAGTCAATAGATCAATGTGTGCCTTGAAGTCGGAGGGAGGTATCTTCAAAAGGATACTAATGAAGCATTAGGGCATCCCAGAGAGGTTCCAATAATAAGAAAAGTGGTCCAAGGGCCTATAATTAAAAACTCACCTGAGCTAAAAGATTCCAATTTATCCCTGTCAACTGAAAAGCAGAATGTAAATACAAACAAAAAATACACTTTGAAATGTTTGTATGCTAATGCCAGAAGTCTGAGATGTAAGATGGGAGAATTAGCGTGTATAGCAGTGAATGGTGACAGACTTAATTGGCATCTCAGAGACATGGTGGAAAGAGGATAACCAATGGGTTAGTACTATACCGAGGTAGAAATTATATCACAATGACTGAGAGGAGCATCTTGGTGGTGTGTGGTGCTTTATGTTAGGGATGGCATAGAGTCCGACAGGATAAAGATCTTGCAAGAGACTAAATGTACAATCAAATCTTTATGGGTAGAAATCACTTGTGTGTTGGGGAAGAGTATAGTGATAGGAGTATACCACTGTCCACCTGGCCAAAATGGTGAGACAGACAGTGAAATGCTAAGAGAAATTAGGAAAGCTAACCAAACTGGTAGTGCAGTATTAATGGCAGAGTACAATTACCCCAATATTGACTGGGTAAGTGAAACATCAGGGCATGCTAGAGAGAAAGTTCCTGGATGGAATAAATGACAGTTTTATGGAACAATTGGTTCAGGAACCAACAAGAGACAGAGCAATTTTAGATCTATTTCTCAGTGGCATGCAGAATTTGGGAGAGAGGTAACTGTGGTGGGGCCACTTGGCCATAGTGATCATAATATGATCAAATTTGAATTAATGACTGGAAGGGGGACAGTAAGTAAATTCACGGCTCTAGCCCTAAACTGTCAAAAAGGAAACTTTGATAAAATGAGGAAAATAGTTAGAAAAAAACCCTGAAAGTTCAGTTACAAAGGTAAAATATGTGCAACAGGCGTGGACATTGTAAAAAAAATACCATTCTAGAAACATAGTCCACATGTATTCCATGCATTAAGAAAGGTGGAAGGAAGGCAAACCGATTACTGGCATGGTTAAAAGGTGAAGTGAAAGAGGCTATTTTAGCCAAAAGATCTTCATTTGAAAATTGGAAGAAGGATCCAACAGAAGAAAATAGGATAAAGCATAAGCATTGGCAAGTTAAATGTAAGACAATGATAAGACAGGCTAAGAGAGAATTTGGAAAGAAGTTGGCCATAGAGGTAAACACTCACAATAAAAACTTTTTAAAATATATCCGAAGCAGAAAGCCTGTGAGGAAGTCAGTTGGACTATTGGATGATCAAGAGGTTAAAGGGGCATTTAGAGAAGATAAGGCCATCGTGGAAAGATTAAAAGATTTATTTGCTTTGGTGCTCACTGAAGAAGATGTTTTGGAGATTCCCGTTCTGGAGAAGGTTTTCATGGGTGATGATTCAGATCAACTGAACCAAATCACGGTGAACCTGGAAGATGTTGTAGGCCTGATTGACAAACTAAAGAGTAGTAAATTACCTGGACCGGATGGTATACCCCCCAGGGTTCTGAAAGAACTAAAAAATGAAATTTCAGACCTATTTCAATTAATTTTAACCTATCATTAAAATCATCTGATGTACCTGAAGATTGCCTATGCAGCCCCTATATTTAAAAAGTGATCCTGGAAACTATAGACCGGTGAACCTGACCAGTGCCAGGAAAAATCGTGGAAACTGTTATAAAGAATAAAATCACAAAACATTTAGATAGACATGGTTTGATGGGACACAGCCAACATGGATTAACCCAAGGGAAGTCTTACCTCACAAATCTCCTCCATTTTTTTGAAGGGGTGAATAAACATGTGGACAAAGGTGAATTGGTAGATGTGATGTATTTGGATTTTCAGAAGGCGTTCAACAATGTCCCTCCCACATGAGAGGCTTCTAAGAAAACGAAAAAGTCATGAGATAGGAGGTGATTTCCTTTTGTGGATTGCAAGGTGGTTAAAAGTCAGGAAACAGAGAGTAGGATTAAATGGTCAGTTTTCACAGTGGAACAAGGTAAACAATAGAGTGCCTCAGGGATCTGTACTTGGATCAATGTTTTATGATATATTTAAACTATCTGGAAGGGGGTATGATGAGTGCGGTTATCAGATTTGCGGATGACACAAAATTATGTAGACTAGTTAAATCTTAAGTGGATTGTAATGAATTGCAGAAGGACCTTGCGAGACTGGAAGATTGGGCTTCCAAATAGCAGATGAAATTTAATGTGGACAAGTGCAAAGGGAAGCATACAGGGAAAAATAACCCTTTGTCGTAATTACACAATGTTAGGTTCTGTCTTAGGAGTTACCACCCCAGGAAAGAGATCTAGGCGTCATATTGGATAATACATTGAAATTGTCTACTCATTGTATGCAAATCTATCTCAAACATATTCATTGTGAATATCCTGAAAATCTGGCCTGTTTGTGGCTCTCAAGGACTGAAGTTGGCCACCCCTGCACTGGGCTATTCCTCTGTTCCAGGCCAGTTCAGTGCTTCTAATTGAGCTAATCAGGCATGGCTTGCCTCTTCTTCTTTGCCATTCTGTGTTCATTAGGAAACCACCATGCAGTCTTCTTCAGCTTCTCAGGTTTTCTTCCAATATGCCTCTATAGATAGATCTAGAACTGGTCTGACCTTCTGCCGTCTTGAAAACCCAATGCAGCCTTCCCTTAGAACCTCTACACTGCTGTTTGGGCAACCTGTAGGTGGTGCTCCCAATGAAAGATTTGCCAGTTGGCACCAAATTTACAGGAAATGTAGATCCACCCTGGTTTTACCCCATTACATGTAGGGACTTGCTTTTCACAAGGAATGCACAAGTAAAACAGAACTGCAAGATTACAAGGTTGCTGTCCTGAAAACCTGGAGCCAGTTGGCAACCCTGTCTCAGTGTAAAACCTGACTCTTCCTTCCTCATCCTGAAGGCTGTACATGGCACCTCCGAAGCTCTCGGGCTCAAAAGTCCCAAAGAACATATGCTTGATGCAGATATCAAAGTCATCTGTATTAAGGATGGACTGAAATTGTTTGAGAGTTCAGCATCCGCATCTTTTCAGTACTCTCCAGGCACAGTATCCTCTTTTAATGCTCTGCTCTGTGAAATGCTGATGCAATGCTATTATACTGCTCTTTCAGTGTTAGTGCAATGTAATTTTAGTGTATTTTAAATATGTAAACTAAGCGTGAATTCATACAGTGTTTGTTTCTTTATTAAAATGTTCTAGGGAACTTAGTACTTGTGAAAGCTTCTGGATTGACAGCACTGGAGAGTGAATTCTCTGCTTCATCTACAGAAAAGGAACAGCACAAATATTGACAGTGCAAACTTCCCTACACTACCATGTTCATTTGCCTGTTCCATCTGCGGTCTCTCTGCTCACCCTGCCAACAAGGGTGTTGAGCACTGACAAATTCTGCTGGGAGGAACTGGACTGAGATCACCATTTCATATAGCCTGCCAAGTAGCGTTTATATGGTAATGACTTCCAGTCACTGCTGACACTTAATTCATTCCAAATAAGTGCCACTTTGTGTACAATTACAGAAATGCATGTGCATACCTGGGAACATTTGAGTTGTGGTCACCCTGAGATTGCTGTTGATTAGACGGGGGAAGGGCAGAATGAATAATGCATATCATTTTTCTCGGTTCCACTCTCCCCCCCCCCTGCTAATCTACACTCTCTTTCTCTGCCTCCACCACCACCACCATCTTTCTCTCTCTAGGAAAGACTCCAGAATTCTTCCTCTTCTTCTTTTTTCCCCAGACTTAGGCACCCTCTTTTCTCCCACTCCCTGAAAGTCACAGCTCCCTAACTTGTGCACCCTCACTCTACCCTCAGAAGTTCTGGAATCACAGCTCCAGAGCGAGCCGTGCGTGTTGCAGCCCCTCTCCAGTCCCCGTCCCCCCCAAGCCTCCTGCTGTGTGTGCTCCAGGCTCACCCTCTTCTCCTGCTCCCTTCAGGCTTACTGACGAGCAGTAGCTGGAGCAATAAACATAGAGGCCCCAGCTTTGCTGAAAATTCCCTGAGACTCCAGGTGAAATCTGAAGAGTTCCCAGCTATGAGCATGCATGTCCTGTGCCAGCTTAGGCTGGGCAGCCCTGGAAGAGATGTGCAGATGTTTCAAAAACAGGTATAAGGAGAATTTGTGGATTTTCCTATATAATCTGCAAACTCCAGCTCAGCAATTCTGTATGGAAGACCTAGGCTCAATTCCTGGCCCCAGCTTCTGCTCACCAGATCAGCTGGGGATGGGGATGCTGCAGTCATTGCTCAACGGTGACACCTGTTGGCAGGATTCAAGGTGCACGCATACGGGGTTCTTGGCCAAGGACTGTTACTGCAATGGCTGAGCTAGGTGTATGGTTAAATCATTTGGGGAATAAACGTCTGGGTAGCAGTGATGGTGCCTGCCTAGTCCAGTACAAGCCTGCTCCGACTGACCCGAAAGCCCAAAGGGGAGGAAACCACTAGGCGATAAAACTGAAGAGAGGAATAGGAGAAATTCCCAAAGTGTCACACTTTCAAATTACTGTAGCTCTCTGAATTAGAACACAGACTTCAAACTTGCTAACACATTTGGGCGGCTTGTATGGATTCTGCACGTTCCAATCTTCAGGAAATCTGAAGTGGACGTCACCAGAATTTGTTTGGATCTGCTTCAGAATTTTCCAAATCCATTGGGAGGATGGGGGTGGGAGAAATATCGCATGAATGTTTCCTTCTGATAAAAGGAAAAGTCTGATTTTCTTCAGAAACTCAAAGCAGGCTGAAAGCCTCCTGTGTTTGAGTTCCACATCCCTAGCCACCGGGCTATCAACCTGGCCTGACCGATTCATTTCAATGCTCTCTCCTGCCAGCCAGGATGAAACGAGTGCGCTGGCAACCATTTGCATAATGGCAGTGACTCACAGAAATACTCATTGGCATGTTAATTAATGAGCCTACAAAAAAAAAAGAGCAGAGGAGTGAATGTAAATGTGTATTCACAGTTTCTCCGGCGTTTAGGTGAACATTGCATCTGAATTATACGAGGTTTACCTTTGAAAATTATCTGTCAAGTTAAGTCTATTTAAGAACTCTCTCAGCAAGGTAATTTGGAACGCAGCTATAACCAGTTGATGGAGTTTCAGGAAGAAGCTCTGTTTTTTGACTGCTGAGCTTCCACATAGGATAATCAGCTCCAGGTTAAGTTTGTATATCCAAAACAACGTAAGCACAATGGAGTGCCAGCCTCAAATCAATCCTCTTCTGGCATTCGTCTGCTATTAAGGGGAGCCATTCTGAACAGCCCGCGTAGCTGGCAGTGCGCGTGGACATTTCTAGGCCTCGTACGTCGCAGCCAGTTTGTAAAGAGGAGTCATCTGATCTGGATAAGGAGTGGGATCTTATCAGCTGTCAAGCTTCTCTGGCTGGCAGCTGGGAGATATCCTGAGCAGAATAACCGGGCCACTTCATCTGTACCTGCCTTTATTTACTAAGCTGTTTCCATTTTCAACCGTGTGCACGTAAATTTACCCAGAAAAGGCACCCACACATAGCGGGTGCAAATTTTTTTGCTCATACTTTTCCTTAGGAGGTTTGCAAAGGGAAGTTTTTCCCTTTGAAATAAGGTGTAAAGTCTGCAGGCAAGCAGTATTCACTGCATTTGTACGCGTGAAGGTCTTTTTAAAATTTCCCGATAAGTGGGTATTCTCTCTCTAGCAACAAAATTTCATTTCATGGATTTTAATTTGCTACACTGGGAGGCACTATTGTTTCCTCAGGACTTTTTTTTCTTGAGGCCTGGAGTCATGAACTGGTATATGACGTCCTGCTTCGGCGAGGTGAAGGGTCACAGTTGTACACACAACCAGCCTGCTGCCCTCGGATGGGATTAGCTGCTCTGGTCCAGCTTACATACCAGTTGCCATCCAAATCCAAGTTTTCAGAGATAAGTTTTCAGATGGGTTTGGATTTTTTTTTTTTTTTTTTTTTTTTTTATTGCAAGCAGCTCGGCAGGCAGGAAAGTTTTCATTATCTCAACCTTTTGCTGCCTTCCCTATATTGTTCTGTAGCAGTCTTACAGTGTTAAGCAAGCCTCCAGTTTGTGATTCATACTTCAAGAACCGTGAGCTACATAAAAAATGCTGATCAAGAGCTGAGTCTTGTTTGACTCAGATTTTGGCACACATTAATCCCTTGGGTCGCATATGGCTCAAATGAAATATAAATTGTCTCTCCCATTCCTACAAGGGCCACAAGCTACTACGAATATATTCAAAATGTAAATGCTTGGAAAAATAACATGCAAGTAATAATGTAGTTGTGACAGTGGATTACACTGATTTGTGTGAATGGCCAGCATGAGCAACCAGGCAACATAGGGCAGCACAATCAAAGGAGCAATAAAGGTTAGCCTCGTCCTGCCAGTCCTGTGCTGTAGCAAACTACATAGGGCTGAGGTAGAGGACATGCACCGGGGTCTTTGCACCCGTGTTCCACTCTTTTGTGCCTTCTCATGGTAGCACAGTAAATGATAACTGAAAAAAAAAAAGACCAAATTGGCCTATCCAGTTGTGCTCAGAAGAGATCCTTCCATTTTGGGTAAATGAGCACATGTTCCCATACTCCACTACCACCCCCCCCCCCCCCCCCCACCAATGTCTTTTACCTGAACTTTCAACCCTTTTCCTACCATTGCCCTCCCTCTCACTCCCAAGCATGCTCAGAATCTGAGAACATACTGCCCTCCACCAGTAGGCCCATTCAGGTCTTGTCATCTTCTCTATGATTCTTAAGAGACCAACACTAAATCAACACCCAGGTCCCCTTCCAGGTCTTCTTTTTATTTGTTTGACCTGGTGGTTTCCTTCTGTTCTTTTGTACTTCCACCCTCACTCAGAACCAGGGCTGGGATTTTACCTTCATTCGCAATGACCCAGGGATTTTTGGTTTTCTCCTATTTTATATCCCCTTCCAACTTAAGTTTAGTCTGGTCTTTGCAGTGACACAGTCCTGAGCTGGGACCAAGCACGAGCGATTCTTCCACAATCTGGCCCACTAGATGTCAACCTTAGGAAATGGCCATAACTCCCTGCTCCAGCCTCCCCAGGGCAGTGAACATTGCCTCCACAACATCCTCAGCCCCAGCTGACCTGGGAAGTAAAGGACTCAACCCAGGGATCACGCCTGGGACCTTCCACCCTTCTGCATGACCGTGTGCGGCCCTGAGCCCCTAAGCCACTGGATAGGCCCACTCCCAAGTTTTCTAATAATCCACACAGCTACCAAAACTAGCAAAGTCATTTTCCAAAGATCCGACCTCCCAGTCTTTATTGAAGTTTAGGCTTTAATTATGGTCACTCCTGATAGGTAAAGACAATGCAGCTATACCTCTGCTGTTAGCAATATAATTGCCATTCCATGCAGGTCCTCCAATGCCTTCTTGGAAAACCCTATGCAGTCTTACGTCTGCTGTTTGGGTCATATCTGCCACTCTGGGCAGTTTACCCCTGGCTACCCCCATGTCCTATGCTGCTACTGGGTCATGCTTCTGTGATCCTTCTCCCTCCTCCCTGCCAAATTCCAGCCCTCTGTTCCTTCTTCCCCTGTCACTACTTCTCCATTCCTACCACTCCTTTATTTTTTTCACCACCCTCTTACTTAGCACACTGAAGGGAAGCTAGAAGTCTTGCACCAGTCCTACTTGTATGTAGTATCTGTGGAAGATGAGAACTTCCCAAAGTCTTAATTCATTATTAATAAAGTGGCCTCGACCTTCTTTTGAATTCCAATTCAGTTCTCTTTTTTTGAAGCATGTTGATTTTGTCAATAACATAAAGGTCCCTCATCCCAGGTGCTATTTTTATATATGGCTACAAAGGGCATTTCTAAAGGCAGATATTTTGTACATAACATGACTGTGATGAATTCTCTCATTGTTTTAGAATGATCTTTTCTTATACTGCAATTAATAAAGCTATGATATATACAAGTAGGGGTCTGCATGTAAAATATATTTGTTTCAGAATTTTGGTATGGTTTCCTGTTTCATTAGGTTCATTCGATTCAAATTAATTCATTTCCATTAAAGCCAATGGGGGCAGCAATGCATCCTGTTTTAGGGCCTTTCCATCCAAGTTTTATGAAACTTGCTAGCAGCCATCGGCAGCAGAGGCAATAGCACTCCCAAGACACCAAGAGTGGCATGAACACCCCAAGTCACCAAAAGAGGAGAAAAGGGCACCAAAAGTGCATCAACCAAGGAGTGCAGTAAGGGTCATGGCAGCAAGCACAGAGGCATGAAGACCCCAAGGCATAGATGAGGGTAAGGGAATTAGAAAGGGAATGGTGAATAAAACGGAAAATGTCATAATGCCTCTGTATCGCTCCATGGTGAGACCGCACCTTGAATACTGTGTACAATTCTGGTCGCTGCATCTCAAAAAAGATATAATTGCAATGGACAAGGTACAGAGAAGGCCTACCAAAATGATAAGAGGAATGGAACAGCTCCCCTATGAGGAAAGACTAAAGAGGTTAGGAATTTTCAGCTTGGAGAAGAGACGGCTGAGGGGGGATATGATAGAGGTGTTTAAAATCATGAGAGGTCTGGAAAGGTAAATGTGAATCTGTTATTTACTCTTTCAGATAATAGAAAGAATAGGGGGCCCTCCATGAAGTTAGCATGGGGCACATTTAACACTAATCGGAGAAAGTTCTTCTTCACTCAACGCACAATTAAACTCTGGAATTTGTTGCCAGAGGATGTGGTTAGTACAGCTGTGTTTAAAAAAGGATTGGATAAGTTCTTGGAGAAGAAGTCCATTACCTGCTATTAATTAAGTTGACTTAGAAAATAGCCACTGCTATTACTAGCAACGGTAACATGGAATAGACTTAGTTTTTGGGTACTTGCCAGGTTCTTATGGCCTGGATTGGCCTCTGTTGGAAACAGGATGCTGGGTTTGATGAACCCTTGGTCTGACCCAGTATGGCATGTTCTTATGTAGTGTTGCTTCAGTGTACACCCTAGTGTGGCCAGAGCACAGGGAACTGCTAATGCTTGTTTACTATGTATACTAAAAACTTAGTACATGCGTCAGGCACACACAGGGGAATTAGTATAGTGTCACTGACGCCTTTACACAGAGAAAGCAAGTTGTGCTGTTATAGTCAGTCATTGGCCACTCTGATCAAAGGGCCAGATTTAAAATGTTCCCCTCCCCCCAGAAATTATTGGGGGGGGGACGGACCTAGTTTACAAACTAATAGAAAAAGGGGGGAAGAACAAAATATCATTGTGCAGGTTAGCTAGCCTATAATATGAAGGTGTCAGCAAGCCTGTTGTATCTGCTAATTCAGATGCAGATCACCCGGACTTTTCAATCAATCATTCACCTTATATAACAAATGTTTTAGAAAAAATGTTTAAAGATGCAACAAAAAATGTATAGTATCGGACAGCAGTCACATGAATTGTCCTAAAGGAAACCCAACATGGCCGATGTTTTGCAATAATGCTTCATCAGGAGCAAAATAGCAATATCAGGAACCAATAAAGACTGTTGCCTAAAATTATAAACAGCACATTAAATCATATTTAGAAAACATTTAAAAACAAAGTTCTTATACTTATCTTGAAATATGGCTACCATTCAGTGGGTGACTAAGTGTCTCAAAGTCTCTCAAAACTGGAGGAACTGAAGAGAACGCAGACGTCTTTTTAAATGTCAGGTAACGTCAATATTAATGATGTCATCGGGGATGCCGCATTCAAATAGTCTGATTGGATAATTCAGAAATCCAATTTTCTTAGTAAAGATGTCAAAAAAAAAAAAAAGATGTCAACTTACATCAACGTATGTGACATTATCACAGATACCACCAAAAATTAAAAGAAAACATGAAAAATTAAAATATAAATAAATCATCCTAGAAAAATACTCAAATCTAGTTAAGTCCATTCAGGATCACAGTCTGCAATTTATAAATCCACCACTGTTCAAGACGTAACAATTTTAAATCAGGGTTGCCACTACGCCAATTCACATGAATTTGATCTATCGCACAAAAACGAAGATCTTCAAGAAAAAATGGTTAAACTCGATACAATGAGTAACCAGAGGCTCATTGTGATGGCTCTGCTGAACATTAGAATGATGTTCAATCATTTGTGTTTTTAACATCCGCGTAGTCTTTCCGATATAAAGCAGATGGCAAGGGCACTCGATGAGGTAAACAACCATCTTGGATAGGCACGTCGTGGTGTGTTTAATTGGAATTTTGTATCCAGAAGACACTGTAAAAGATGAAAATACAGTCATGGACACTGCACAAACTGAATATGTACCACAAGGGCAATGTGAACCTGAAACACTAGCACTAAAACCAGAATCAGCAAAGCCCGAATATACCAAAAAGGTCCCGTAAATTAGTAGCACGATTGAAAGTAATGCACGGAAGTTCTTTAAAAACTTCATGCATTTGCACGATTCGCCAATTTTTTTTTTTTTAGAAGAGATGCCTGAATCAATCGTGCTTCCGGAGGAAAAGGCAAAATGCAAGTACACCGAGATCTATCATCTTCATGGGCCGATACAGTAAGGTGCGGTAGAAAGGGGTGAGTTAGTGCCAGGCGCACCCGCGTTTGCCGCACGCACAGTTTGAAACACATACCACTCGATACTGTATTTAAATGGCATGCAAATGCAAGCCGTGTCCAACGCGCGTCCAGGAAGCGCAATCCATTTTACTGTATAGGCGCTATATAGCGCCTATACAGTATCCTGGGTGCGCTGGTACCTGTCATTTCAAATGACATTTGAAATGACAGGTACCAGGAAGTGGATACAGGAGAAGGGCTGACAGACCCCCTAACTGACCCCCTAACCCCCCAAAACTTTCCGCCAGCCCCCGCTCACCTGCCCTGGCCGTGTCCATCTCCCGCACTGACAGCTCCAGAGCAGCCCCAGCCAGCCCCGCTTCACTGCCTGACCCCCTCACTCCCCCGGGACACAGACCGAAGTGAAATCGGGATAACTTTCCGCCAGCCCCCGCTCACCTGCCCTGGCCAAGTCCATCTCTCGCACTGACAGCTCCAGAGCAGCCCCAGTCCTCTCTCCCCTCCTCCCGGGGACAGCCGGCGGCGACAGCGGGGCGCTCCCCATGGTCCCTATTCTCTAAAAGGTAATGTTGCACGCGTGACCTCTGACGTCCAGCCGGTGCTCAGGTCACGGCGTGCGACGTCCGAGGTCCACAGTGTTGGAACATTTTGGTATAGAGAGGTGGTAAATACTGCCCAATCTTCTGTATCATACTGCACTTTATGAGTGGTTATCTGTAGTCTTTAGAAACTTCTGTGACTCAGGCCTGCAGGGGCTGAGGATGGGGGGATGCTGTGAAGACACTGGGAGGGAGAGAGTTCCAGTCGTCGATAATGATGATATCTACTGGCTGACCAAAGAGTCGTGTGCGCCATGTTCCAGAGGACTGTCACTACGATTGGAGGGGAAGGGGTTAAAACTGAAGGGGCAAACCCCCAAACTGCTGTTTAAGGGAGGCTCACGGCACCTTTCTCAGGAAACCACCACAAAACAGTATTTTTACAAGAACTTCCCTTTAAATCACTTCCTTTGGCTAAAATAATCACTTAACAGGTCTTTTTGTATTTCACAGAGCTTGTAAATAAAGAACATTAACTTGTATGCAGAGTCTATAATTGCCAACATTCAACTCGACTGTTAATGCTTGAGATGGGGCATTCTAGTAGAACTGCTGACGCAAGGTGAAATGTGGAGTTATTAAAACGATGAATGGGAGTCCCTTGTAGCGCAGGCCTTTGCAAAGCTGTGCATGCCTGGAAGGACCGACTGTGGTTATTAGTGAAATAACGCGAGCCGCCAATTCCCAAGGGATGGTATTACACGTTGGTCTCCCCCAAAACAAGCTCTGTGCATTTTGGCTTAGGTTAACATGTGCTCGGAGTGAAGAATTTATGCAAAAAAAAAAGAGAAAGAACAAAAAAAAAACGTACATATATATATATATATACACACACACACACACACACACACACACCACAAGCTGCCAACACCTTCCCTCCCCCCCCACACTCACCTTTTATGATTGGATCACACCCATCCTAAATGCAGTCGGCATTTAATCTCATCTGGTTGATCACCCTTGGGCCAGCTTCAATAGCTATTTAAATATTGTGCACGACACATACAACATGCCCAATGTGTAGGTGCCAGCACAATAAGAACTGCGTTTCATTAGGAGCCTATTAACGGCTCATATAATATTAATGCAATCTAATCAGAAACCTAATGTTGGCGATAATGAGAAAACTTTACTTTGATTACCATTTGTTTTATCCTTTAAAAAACTTGAAATGTATTGTTTGCTTTCTACATCCCTCCCATGGAAACCTGTTGGTGAAATCTGTAGAGCTATCACCAGTGCATTCGGGCATGTTTTAAGAAATTGTGATATTTTAATGCAGCTCCATCTGTCAAACATTTCCCCTTCCCATCACTGCTGACTGTTAGAGCAGCGGGAGGAGGGGAAATTCACCGACTGTGCATAACACCATAGGCACTGCAATGAGGAGACTGTGGCCTCATCCCGATTTTAACCCTCCTGCTTGTCCCCAAAGGGGGGGGGAAACATTGCAGAGAAGCCACCTTAAGAGAAATGTAAGTCCCCCACGAGGCGACCTAGGCCAGGGGTTCTCAACCCAGCCCCTCGCGCACACCTAGCCAGCCGGGATTTCAGGATATCCACAGTGAATGCGAAAGACAGATTTGCATGCAGTGGAGGCAGTGCATGCAAATCTACCTCATGCATATTCATTGTGGATATCCTGAAAACCTGACTAGGTGGAGGTGGGGGTAACTGTTTTTATATCTTTGATTTGATTCATATGCTGCCTTTCAGCCACTTTAAGGGGATTAACATTCGGGTCCTGTAGGTATCATTGCCCTGTTCCTCACTTTTCACACGCAAGTTCACTACGCACTATGCGTTATAAAAGCAATGACTTAAAGGAATAATGGGTGCGGATGTGGGTACTCTATAAGACAACTCCCATCCACTCAGTCTATGGCACCACATGGCAATCAAATTGCCATTCTTTGTCATTGCCAGGATATTCCGTAACTCTGCAGTGAAAAATCCGGCTGACGTGCTTCCTGGTGATGTCAGCGCTGACATACCTTAGGCCAGGGGTCACCAACCACCGGTCCGCGGACCGGGACCGGGCCGCGGAGTTTTTTCCCGGTCCGCGGCGCCGAGGCCCCCGCTGCTCTTCCTTCCCTGCTGGCCGTTGCCGCTGGGTTATCAGCACGTTCAAGCCCAGCGGGAACGGCCAGCGGTGCAAAAAAAAAAAAAAAAATGCTGTGGCAATCCGCGCTGGGCCTTTTCTTCTTCCCGCGCCTGCATCCCCCCCCCCCCCGTGACCCGGAACAGGAAGTGATACACAGTGCGCGGGAAGAAGAAAGGCCGTACCGCGTGATAAACTAAAAGCGGCCGCTGCAGCATCGGCCCCCAAGCTATTGCAGCAGACGGTAATCGGGAAAGGGGAGAGCAGCAGGAGCCTCCCGCGATCGATGGAATTCTTCCTTCTTGGCCTGCGGGGGCTGGAGGAGGAGGTGGTGCAGCTACAGTTTGTGCTCGGGGGGGGGGGGGGGGAGAGAGGAAGTGAGTGAGAGAAAGAGAGAGAAGCAGGCAGCCAGCCTGTGTGTAAGTGAGAGAATGTGTGTGATTGACTGGGCAGAGAGCTGATGTGTGTATGTGAGAGACAATGAAAGTGATTGCTCAGGGAGGTGACTGATGTGTGTGTGTGAGAGAGAAAAAGCATGGAAGTGAGACGTCTGGGTATGTGGGAAAGCATGGGCGTAAGAAGCCTGGTGTTGTGGGGGTGAAAGAAAGCATGGGAGTGAGAAACCTGGGTGAGTGTGCATGCATGAGAGAGAGAGAGACTGCTTGGTAAGGTGATGGTGTGTGTGAATGTGAGAGAATGTGATTCAGGGAATGAGAAGCCTGTGCACGTGGAGAGTGAGCATGGAAATGAGAGAGACTGGTGTGTGTGTAACAGAGAGAAAGTGATTATGGGAATGAGAAGCCTGTGCATGTGAAGAGAAGTGAGCATGGGCGTGAGAAACCTGGGTGTGTGTGAGACACAGCATAGGAGGGAGAAGCCTGTATATCTGAAAGAGAACATGGGAGTGGGAAGCCTGTGTGTGTGTGTGTGTATGCATGAGCGAGATCAGGTGACTGGTGTATGTGTGAGAGAGAGAGACAGAGAAATAAAGTGATTATGGGAATGAGAAGCCTGTGCATGTGAAGAGTGAGCATGGGAGTGAGAAACCTGGGTGTGTGTGAGACACATCATGGGAGGGAGAAGCCTGTATATCTGAAAGAGAACATGGGAGTGAGAGACTGGTGAGTGTGTGTGTGTGAGAGAGAGAGACAGAGAAAGTGATTATGAGAGTGAGAAGCCCATATATGTAAGTAGAACACGGGAGTGGGAAGCCTCTGTGTGTGTATGGCATGAGAGAAACTGTTCAGGAAGGTGACTGGTGTGTGTGTGTGTGCCAAAGACTGTTTGGGAGATGATTGGTGTGTGAGAGACAGAAACTGGTCATGGGGGCATGACTTGTATGGTGTGTGTGTGAGTCATGGGCACTAAGGAAGAGGACCATAAGTACAGAGCTTAGCTTCTACTGCTGCTTCTGGTGAGTGCCACGGCCTGCAGGGAAGGGGAGTGGGAGAGCTGCTGGAGGGGGTAAGTAAAAGTGGCTTTTTAAGTTTATTTTTCTTGACTGCCATTTTAATTGTGTGATGTCTGCTTTTTTAAAATATTTTATTGGTGTTTGGAGAATGTTTAATAGTTTTTATGAGTTTTTAATTGTTGGATGTTATTCTGTTCATAGCTGTTTTGAAACATTTATTCTGCTTATTAGTATAGTTTTACAATTATTTCTGTGTGGGGATCTATAGCTGCTTGCTAGTTCTGTTTTCCTAATAAGAGGTGTATTGGTTTTTAGGGCCTGATTTAATATTTGTAGTGTTGCCTTTTCATAGATAGGGTTGCTCCTGTTTGAGTGTATTCCATAATACAGGTGTAACTGTGTGCAGATTAGTTTATGTGCATTACTACAGATCCTGGGAGTATGTTAGGTCGGTTCTGTGTCTGTTACCGAGATGAGATATTTTGCTAGCATGTAAGCGTTTGTATCGGTCTTATTTGTTGTGTTTTCTCAGAGGACATGCATTGGTGGTAAACTGCTGTCTTTTCATAAGTAGGGCTATTGAGCCTGGAAGTAGAAGGAGTTTGAGTTACTGTTACTGAGATGTCACCAGAATATCTTTTTTGTAGGGTGAGTTGTATGGGGAATGTCATAATTCTGCTTTACATCCATTATTGTGGGTCAGGGGGGTTCCCGTGGCTACAAACTGTACTTTTACATCTAGCCCTGTGACGATCATGGGTCAGTGTGTCATGCATGTGAGAACCTATGGTGAGTTGAGTCACATTCACATTATAAATGTCATAATTAAATGATAAGTGTGCACTAAAATCTAACCCCCTCCATAACCCCGCCCTCATATGACCAAAGCCCCGCCCCTGCCCCACTCTGCCGGGCCATGGAAAAATGGTCTTGCTTGAAGCCGGTCCCTGGTGCAAAAAAGGTTGGGGACCACTGCCTTAGGCCTCAGGAGGACCCACCGAAATGAGATGGGTTTGCTGTTCATTCTGCCTGCTGGAAACGGCAAATAAGTCACAGGGAATGACAAAAGGCAACAGGGCAGCCCTGAGACATCCACAGCACTTAGCAATCGTTTTGGATGGATCAGAAATGTATGTGTGTGTGTGTATTTCTGTTTCATGGCTGGCTGTTGCGTATCCTGTAGTGATCAGCAATGCAGAGCTCTGAAAATGCCGCAAGGGCCTGTAGCTTCTGAAATACTAAAACGGGGCTTGTTTTAGGAGATTCTGAAATATGGAACCAATGACCAGATCTGTAGCCCGATGTAATAAGGTGTGCACAGTTGTGCGATGCATCAAGGAATTTTGTGCATAAAAAATGGGTGTGTAAAAGTGTAAGCACTGCTTTTGCAAATGAAGGCTTTAGCTATTATCCTTCAAGGCAGAGAGGTGCGCTGGCTTAACTCATTATCTTAGCGCTGGAAACCTTACTGCTAGTTTGAGGTGGCGTTAAGTTTCCAGCACTAGTGTTAGTCTATGGGCAGAAGCAAAAGCTCCAGTGTTGGGACCGGAAAGGAGTATTTTATATGCAGAAAACAGGCTCTCTCTGCACATGCATCTCGCTTTTCAGTGCACACACTTTCGGGTTTGTGAGTACACTTTCACTCATAAGAACATGCCATACTGGCTCAGACCGAGGGTCCATCAAGCCCAGTATCCTGTTTCCAACAGTGGCCAATCCAGGTCACAAGCACCTGGCAGGATCCCAATGGGGTAGACGGCATTAGCATACCATTCGCTTGTGCATTAGGAAACTCTGCTCTCAGTTTCAGCACACGGTTTTAACGCTCAGTTAATTACATCGAACCCCCCAGCGGCCTTGCAGAAGCTGCCAAAGATTCCAGAAGGAGGAACGTGATGGGGGATTTTTTTTTTTTTTTTTTTTTTTTACAGCGAGGCCTCGCTCCAGGCCTGAGTCTACCCCAATGGCATGTTAAAAATGCAGCCTCGAGGCCTTTCTCCAGCAGCTCAGCCTTCATGGCTTCAGAAATAGGGCAGCGGGATTCCAAAGGCTCTGACTCCACCAGCGACGCCTCCTGATTTCCTTCCTTCAGTAAGGAGTAGAAATTGTCCCTGTTAGAGTATTCACAGGATCCCTTCACCGATTTATGAAATTAACTCTCTGCGTGCGTTTCACGGAGGCAAACTTTCAAACCTGTCCTACAAAATGGATGTGCTAACTTCTCTGGGAAAAAGGAGTGGGCAGCTTTTTACTAATCCCCGGGGCGGGGGAGGGGGCATGATTCTCCTGGGAGATGTTGAAATGGACCCTGGATGGCAGGGAGCACGGAGCTGCTATGTACAAAGGTAACGCCACCCACCAGGCTGGTGCGCTCAGCGGTTGCCATTTATTTGCTGGGGTAGAACAGTTGCAGATACGACAGAGAGAGGAAACACCGACAGAAGACAATGTGTGATGGTAAATGGAACCTTCTCTGAAGAGAGAGCGGTTTTAAGTGGTGTACCGCAAGGATCGGTGTTGGGACCGGTCCTGTTCAATATCTTTGTGAGCGACATTGCGGACGGGATAGAAGGTAAGGTTTGTCTTTTTGCGGATGACACTAAGATCTGCAACAGAGTGGACACGCCGGAAGGAGTGGAGAGAATGAGACGGGATCTAAGGAAACTGGAAGAGTGGTCGAAGATATGGCAGCTGAGATTCAATGCCAAGAAGTGCAAAGTCATGCATATGGGGAGTGGAAATCCAAATGAACTGTATTTAATGGGGGGGGAAAGGCTGATGTGCACGGAGCAGGAGAGGGACCTTGGGGTGATGGTGTCTAATGATCTGAAGTCGGCGAAACAATGCGACAAGGCGATAGCTAAAGCCAGAAGAATGCTGGGCTGCATAGAGAGAGGAATATCGAGTAAGAAAAGGGAAGTGATTATTCCCTTGTACAGGTCCTTGGTGAGGCCTCACCTGGAGTACTGTGTTCAGTTCTGGAGACCGTACCTTCAAAAAGACAAAGACAAGATGGAGGCGGTACAGAGAAGGGCGACCAGGAAGGTGGAGGACCTTCATCGGATGACGTACGAGGAGAGATTGAAGAATCTAAATATGTACACCCTGGAGGAAAGGAGGAGCAGAGGTGATATGATACAGACTTTCAGATACTTGAAAGGTGTTAATGATCAAAAGACAACGACAAACCTTTTCCTAAGGAAAAAAATCAGCAGAACCAGGGGTCACGATTTGAAGCTCCAGGGAGGAAGATTCAGAACCAATGTCAGGAAGTATTTCTTCACGGAGAGGGTGGTGGATGCCTGGAATGCCCTTCCGGAGGATGTGGTGAAGACCAGAACTGTGAAGGACTTCAAAGGGGCGTGGGATAAACACTGTGGATCCATAAAGTCAAGAGGCTGCCAATGAAGAGTGGGTGACTCGCCAGAATGATGGCTACTGCCTGGAGTCAATACCCTTATTAAATAAACATACACAGGCTTGACTCCAACATCGCTCTAAGCTTCAACAGCAAGAGGAAATGTGGAAAAAAGGATTCACACTCACAAAGAGGGGAGTAGCTGGCTTGTTACGGCGGTTACTACCCCAAATCAAATAAGCCTGATACTTCACTTTCAATGCATATACAGCATAGTTCTCCGATTCAACGGCAGGGGAGAAGAAAAGAGGGTTCGCACTCACAAAGCGGGGAGTAGCTGGCTTGTTACGGCGGTTACTACCCCAAACCAAATGGGCCTGATACTTCACTTTCGATGCACATCCAGCATGGCTCTCTGCTTCAACGGCATGGGAGAAGACTTATACGTCACGCATATCCAGCATAGCTCCCTGCTTCAACGGCAGGGGAGAAGAAAAACAACCAATAAGGGCTAATAACATAGTCTGGGTAAAACAAATAAGCATGGGTGCAGCTTGCTTATTGCGGCGGCTACTACCCCAAACTAATCAAGCTAGATATTTCACTTGGATGCAGCTCCATCACTGCTCTCTACATTAAAGGTGGGGATGGAAGGGAAATAGAACCAAGAGCTAAGAGAAACAGATAAGTATGAGAGAAAATATGTGTGAAGCTTGCTGGGCAGACTAGATGGGCCATTTGGTCTTCTTCTGCCGTCATTTCTATGTTTCTATGTTTCTATGATGTACAGTTGCTGTTTATTCAGCAAGAAAAAAAAAACCAAAACATCTCCATCTCTTTAGAGTTAAAGTGCTGGCCACTTAACCAAGAGAGAAAATCCCTTTTTTTTTTTTATATAAAGAGCAGAAGTTGCCATCAGCCCACAGGAACAAATCCAGAAGCGTGCTACTGTCTGGCCTGCAAAACCCTGGGGCTGCTTCCTTGTGCCATAAAAGCAGGTACGCTGGCACCTCAGGTACGCTAGTGTTCAGGTGCCCCCTGTTTACAGTTTGAGGGTCTTGCTGGTGATGGTTTCAGGCTCTCCAAACACCCTTAATCCTGGGGGATCTTTCCGCCCTCCAGGAGAAGTCGTCTTTGGAAACTAGGGATGTTCTGTCATCTTAAAGTGACATATGAAAGCATCAGCAATATTAGTTATATTGTTTTGTGCCATTTCCCATCTGAAATAACACAAAATGAATGAGGTTGTGTGTCATTCTGCCCTTTTTACTACATGCATTGCAAATTATAGCTTGAGCTAAAATGAAATAGTCACAGGAAAATGAAGCGTTAGAAACAGAAGCCCGAGAGATGAAAGAACACGCAGCAAAGTTATTTTACTAGAAAACACTGGGGTCCTCGGTCACTGCCCAGTGAGCTGAAACACTCCGCGCCCACAGGGCTGGACAGGATCGTGCCAGCTCCCTGGGCTAGGGTAACAGTCAGATTTAATTAAATTAAAGGCAAAGAGCCCTTACACTAGAATTCCAGCACTGCCCCAGAAATCTCCCTCAAAGGAAGAGTTTTATCCTTTCTACCTTCTCCGTCTCTAACAGTGAGTCCCAAAGTCAGCCCTGATGGAAGACCACGGTGCCAATGGTAGCGCATCACATTCAGACAGGACAGCTGGGTTTCCTGGGCGGAAAGGCGGGCAGGGGAGAAGCTGTGCCTTACATGTGAGGAACAGAAAGCAGGGACTTGCTCGCCTTTTGGTTAAACGCAACGATACTCTGGTTTGGTTTATACAGAACTGACTACGTTTCATAGGTTCCTCACAGCACTGTTCCAGTGCTGACACAACATGCAATTTTTTGTTTTTAATAGCAGAAATGTCTGTGTGCTGCGGCTTCTTACAGGGACTTCGCCTTTCATGGCTGCTGCTTTATCTTCCCCGCCACTGGCAAGGATCTCTCTGCATTCATTGTCTCCTCCATGAAAACACTTAAAGGGGGTTTGAGGAACTGAGATCTCAAGAAACAAGATTTCCTACAGAGAGGGAACTGAAATTGGCAGCCGCAGATATGCTCCATTTATGCATCAGTGGTCCAGGGAAAATGAAGTGATCAGTAGCATAATTACTTAATCTATTTACTATACACTCAGATTACAATGTGTGCCATTACTTGTGCTTAGATATATACATAGGGCCAAATGGAAATGCCGAACATGTAACATGCTGTCAGAAGAAAATGTTGCATGCTTCTATGTCAAGTTAATAAATATAAGCCAAAAATTAAGAAAGGCCCACAGTTTCATGTTTCTGCCTAATGAATATTGCCTAATAGCCTAGGTTTTGTGAGGTAACAAAATACTTAGCATTGCATATCTAAACAAGGAAGTGCAGATGTGTGTAACTACAATTAAAAAATGCATGGTATAAACACAGAGGATCCTCTCTTGGCAAAGAGATGAAGGGAAAGCTGCAGACAATTAAGGTCTATGGCATTGCATCAGGGTGATACCAGAGGTCTAGAAAGGCCTCAATAGTCCATAACTGCCGTCCAGTTCTATGGTATTGGTAGGAGCAAGGTTGGGTAGTAAAGTACTGAAAACAAACCATGCTACTTTCCCTCAAGCGTAAGGCAAGAGGAGAGGTGATAAGGTCAACCTAGGCCTGCAGGTCATGGGGTAGCCAGGTTGGAACCAGCAGGCTACAACACCCCAGAAACCATTGTGTTTAGTACCAGTAGGTTGTAGTAGCTGGCTACCATCCAGGAAGCCTTAACGTACACATGAGGTCAGATGATTTGAGTAATCCTTGCTAGTTGTCTGGATTATTACACAGCTTGGTTATAAGGACATGGGGGAGAGGGGAATGAATGTCTGGATTAATTATGGGATATTTATTTATTTATTTAACATTTTTCTATACCGGGATTCATGTAAAATGTTACATATCGTCTCGGTTTACATTGTAACTGAAAAACTGGCATGAGAAATGCAATTACAGAGAACAGGGCATAAAACTTGGATCAGGTTACATGGGTAGAAAACTTGGCACATAATTAAAAGTGGGGAGAACAAATGCCTATTGTATGCTCATCTACCCAGGATGGTGGAGAAACATTGGGATGACCTACACTGAGCAGCAGTTACAACCCCAAATCAGGCACCCTACTTGTACCCTCCCTGAAAACAGCCCACCTCTCCTCTACACGTGACCATGCCCTTTCGATTGCAGGACCAACGCATTGGAACACACTGCCGCCTGACCTACGCCTCAAACCATGCATGAACAACTTCAAAAAGAAATTGAAAACATGGTTGTTCAAACAAGCATACCCAGAATAAAAGGCTTCCTCATGGTCTCAATTAGTAGACCACATTGTGTCTACTCTTTTTCCTCACATTGAGGAACTATAACTATATTTTGTTTTACTCCCTATCCTCATCTTGAGAAACCTCATTTTTGTTATCCTGTCTTTTCTTAGCTATATCTTGTTACCCTTCTCCCAGTTCGTTTTCCCTGTTAAAATGTAATTTCCAAGCTTAATCCGTTCATTGTAAACCGGTATGATGGCCACAACTAATGCCGGTATATAAAAATGTTTAAATAAATAAATATAATTGGCTTCCAAGAAGGTATGGGGGTACATTGCCCAGAACAGTGGTTACAAACCTAATGGTGGTAGTATGACTGGATTGGGGTAACCTGCATTTTCAATGAGACCAGATGTTTATGGACAACATCCTCACTAGGATGGTGGCTGTGGGGACTATTACAAACTTGGTAATAACACATAGAAGGGGGCCTGGGTGTTTGTTATAAGATAGATAAAGTAGCAATCTAATTTGATGATAGCAAGATCTGAAATGGCCCACCAGCAGAGATGGCGCAGGTCAGTACTTTTCACAGATTTTGGACCTGCTTGGGATGGAAGTAGAGAGCGTTAGTAGAAAGGGGGCTGGGTGTTCAGGTGGAAGACCTGGTTGGGGGATTGAAGGTGGTGTTAAGAGGTAAATTCCTACATGTGATTTATCTACTCAAAATGGAAGCATAATCCACTGGGCAGACTGGATGGACCAAATTTGTTTTTGTTTTGACTTTTTCTGTCTGCATTTATTATAAGGTTGATATTCAACCTCAGGCAGTCCAGCTAAGTTATCTAAATAAATGTATCCAGATAATTTAGACATGATGATCGGCGGCACCACTGCACTGCTGACTATAAGCAGATACATCAAAGCTATCCAGACAAGTCTGGCTATGCCACAGGGCATGTGGATAATTTAGCAGGATAACGCTGAATATTGGCGTTATCCAGACAAGCCAGTACTGCCCCAGAACGCCCACGCTGTATCTGGCTAAGTAATACCTGGATAAAAACAAACACAGCAGGAATTTCAAATCAACAGTTTGTCCGGCTAAGTCCGAACTGGGGGCACATTCAGCGGCTGCTACTTAGGTGCATAAGTCCTGCTTATGCAGCTAAATAGCGCTGAACCTGCTTTGATTATCGGGCCCAGTGTGTGCAATGCCCCGGCATGGAGGATTGTCTGGCGTGTTGAGGAGAGAGCTGTGACAGTTTGTGAAGGGGAGAATAGAAGAAAGTTATTCTATTCCCCCTGTTTACAGTGGGCTAACCCGAAACCCAAAGAGCAAAACTGCCTAAGGTCTCCGAGTGCATCACCGAATTTCCCTGGACTATTGTAGTAGTGCTGTGCTTTAACTACTGAGCAATACCTTCTCCCTCTCCGAAGACAGAGTCCAAAATTCAGTAAGCCAGCGAGTGGACACGTTATCTGACTAAAGTTAGCTGGAAAATTTGTCCCAGATATTCAGCAGGCTAAACATCCATAGCAACACTGGAAGCACCTGGAGTAGATAAGAGATTACTGCTCCCAGAGTTTCACAGATCGGGGGGGGGGGGGGGGGGGGGGGGGGGGGGGGGGGGGGGTGGGGGTGGGGGGGGATTATAAAATCATGAGAGTGGTGTGGAATAGGTAAACAGGGAACGGTTCTTTATCCTTTCAAATACTAGGGGACACTTCATGAAACGAGCCAGGGAGCAGCTGTAAAACAAAATCAGAGAAAGCACTTTTCCCTTCAAGCCACAATCAAGCTGTGGAATCCGTTGCCGGAATATGTGGTTGAGGCATCAAGCACAGCGGGGTTTAAAAAGGGGTATGGACAGGTTCCTGGAGGAAAAGTCCATAAATTATTATTAGCCAGAGGGACTTGGGAAAGCCAGCGACAGGAAATGATTCTACTGTTAAGAGTGCCTTTGTGACCCGAATTGGCCCCTATCAGAGACAGGATGGCCATAGGATCCGACTCAGCCTGGCACATCTTATGTTCTTAAGACCCTGGCCTTTGGGGAGGAAAAAAGTCCCCCTCCCCCCACACAGCACTTTAACCGATATATTCTACTGCAAATAGATCAGCTATGCATTTTTTTTTCAGTATCTCTTTCCCCAATGTCACTAACAGCAAAACGTCTTTAAGAAACTAGAAATGATTTCAGCGCATGCACATTTTTTAAAATTAGTTTTAGGAACAGTAGGATCTGTAACCAGTAAAGCTTTGGTTCTCGTTCTATATGTACGAGATAAGCCTGCCTTAATCCACTTGACATTTCATGGAAGACATGAAAAGCGACTATTTATACTTGTAAGTCGGTGCAGTGTGTAATAAGCGGCCCCTATTGTATTCCAGCCGAAGTCTAATATAAACCTGGCCTGACCCCCATCCTCTTTCCCTTGCCTTATGTGGCCTAGCAGTCTTTTTTTTTTTTTGTTTGACTAAATTCCTATATTCGCTTTCCGCCTCTGCAACCTCTTTCCTGACGGCATATTTTATAATTCATATTTCTAAAGAGAAGCACTATTTTTTTTTCAGCGGCAGTTTTAAAGCACCTGCTTGATGGCAGATGAGCCGCCAGTTCCTGGACTGGTTTCCACAGGTCAGGCTAAAAGCATCATTCATTAAGCTCAACATTCACAAATTAATTTAAGCAGACGTCATTCAGTGAGGGGCACTATATCGGCTTCTCCAGTTTGATTGAAAACCAAAAGAACGTGGTAAATAAATGATTCATCATGCTGCATTAGTATTTTTTCTCATTAATGGAGAACAAAGAGTGAAAAATGTATACAGATGGGGCATATTTCATTCAATTTGAGGTCTGAAACAAGACCGTGACAAACAGCCATGTTTGCAAGGATGGTAAATAAAAAAAACAAAAAAAAAAAAATTGCTGCATTCAAAATGAGCAGAAGCTGTGCAGGAAGCCAAACAGTGGCGAACTGGGCGCTGATGCTTCGAGTGGCAGGTTAACCTCTGTGCTCAGGGTAAGTAGCCCAGGAGAAAGAATGCGCATGCCACTTATTAAGTTCCAAAAAATAGTTTTGCATAGTTTTGCTTCTCAAATAATTACTAAACAAGAAGGCCTACTCTCATTAGTAGCTGCAGCACAGCTGTAGGGCACATTAGAAGTGAAACCTGGAAGCAGCAGACAAGGAGAAAGAGAGATAAAAGGAGGAGTGTCCTATATCATCAGCTCAGCCCCCCAGGGTCCGATCTCAAGCAGGAAGTTTGAAAAAAACAAAGGAGGGAAACATTTTAACATGATCTTATTTCACGGCACACAACCATACATAAGAACCTTCCCTCCCTTTTACACATTTAGGGGTTGAGATTCCCAACACTAATGAGGCCTGCCCTACTTCTAGCCAGGAAAGGCTTCATTTTCCTATGCATAAAGCGTTTTTTTTCAGACACATAGGTGACTTCAGTTCTCTTTCGAAAAAAGGCGGGGGGGGGGGGGGGACAACTGTACTGAGCATGCTCAGGTGCTGATGTCAGCACAAACTGAGGCAAGAGGTCTGCCCAAACTTCATGTGCATGGCTCTGTGAAACACTTATTGTCAATGGGTGAAACCCCAGCACTCCAGAGGGGTGTGGTGTGCAGACATTGTCTTGGTTTTGATTTGGTTCTTTTGTTTCTTTAAAACAAAAAAATCCACAAACAAACTTTAAACAAAAAAAAAACCAAGAGGTAAAAAGTTGGGTCTGCAGCCATAAAACCCAAAAAACCCTCTTCTGTTGAAAGCTTGTTCAGAGTGCAGGAGCGATCCCCCCCCAGTCACTCCTGCACGACAACAGCTGCTATTATAGATGGTGACAACAAACCAAGGCCATTGCTTTTTGTAACTTTTTACCATAGAAAATGGCAGCGGCCCGGGTCATGGCCTGGTTGGCCCTATTTTGTATGACAAAAATTTACAATGGCACTGGCCTCACTCTGCCAGAATTATTTCCAATCGCAGCAACTCTGGGGCAGGAGTGACCAGGGATCGCTCCATGAAGTTTTCAACGAAAGGGTAAGAGGATCTTGGGGGAAGGGGGCTGGTGAGTATCATGCAAAGACTTGGGAGTTTGAGGAGATGGTGGGGCACTGGTGACAGACTAATTAAAAACAAATGAATGCAATTTTTCATCTCTCTCTTTAAAAAATTAAATGAAACAAAATGGGAACTTTAATTATAATTTCCGGTTTCATTTCCAATTAATGCACGTCCCTAAGTGCACGCACACAAATGTGAAACAAGAATTGCTTATTTCTGGGCAAACAGTACCATGGATGGCTCTGAAAGGTCCCAAACTTCACCTTTACCATGAAGAGCTGACCTGGTCAACAAGGGTTTAGTACGCCTTCTTTCCCCTACATAAACCCTATAGCAAGATGAATTGTCTCGCTAGTTGAGACACTTGTTGGCGCCAACAAATCCAGGGTCCTGCAAGTTGTGAACCGCAGCCGACCTTCAAAACCCATGCCCCCCCCAAGTGAGTGGCTCGGCCCTGGGCATGGTTAATAAGGGCAGCCCGGGAAACGAGAGGGCGGCCAGGCACCCCACTGCTATGAAGGAAGCCTGAGTGCTTCTGTTATGAAACGTAACTCTGCACTCCTGTTCTCTGTCCTTCCTGTCTCTTCTGCCCATTGGCTCCTATGGACTGTAGTCTGCCATATGCTAGTTTGTCTATTTTGAGACTTTCTTTGTTGTCCTGAATAAATTTGGCTTGCTAGGAGCAGAAGTAACACTATTAAGAGTTTGAGGCTTTGGGGAGGTGGATAAACACCACCTCTCTTAGGTGGAGGTGGAGCCAGAAGCAGAGCGGAGCCCGTTAAATGGAGAGGTTAAGTCTGACTCCACCTCCTGAGCATGCCAAATAATTTTTATTTGGGCACTTGTGAATACATTTTTGAGAAGTTTCCAATGTTAGTCAAACATGCCCGTTTTAGAAGAGGAGATATTCATGTGGTTGCTCATCTGCCCACTGGAAGCCCAGACCTTCAGCAAGTCCATGCTTTATTTCTGCCCTTATCAAATAAAGTGTCTCATTCTATCATTGAAATCCATATTCTGCACGAATAAGAAGGCGGCCGGTCTGGAATCAAGCAGGATAGATTCTTGTTTCCCGAGACATGCCAATGAGCCTGTGTGCATGACTCAGAAGCAACATCATCCAGCCAAAGCGTTGCTCTGACACATCATATGCTCAGGTGTATCTAAAGACATTATTCGCCCCCAGATGATATTGTAGGTGATGTACTTGTGACTGGAAACAGAATTTCCAGTACTCTGTATAACATCTAATTTTTTTCAGTGTGATATTTTCTCTTTGTGTCTTGGATCCTGCTCCTTGAAAAAAAAAAATTCCAAGCGCTACCCAAGGCAAGCCTTTTGCTGCAGTAACTCTGACTCACGAGTGAGGAACAGACAATGCATGGATCACCCAGGCACCGGAGGCATGCTAATGAGCAGTTCGGGGCCTACAAGCACAAATAAAAGGAACACTGCCAGGACTGGGAAAATAGGACTGGGTGACAGAGCTTGTATCCGAGAGCCTCAGAACACCTTAAGGACCGGTTCCAGGTATCCGGTCCAGCCCACCTTAAGGCATAATACCGTAAGGAATTATGGTCCCAGGGAGGATCCCATACTGGGGATTAAGAGTGCAGGCCCGGGAGGAGGAAGATAGGCCCCGGGATTCCAGCAGAAGGCATCCTGACCATCCTTAGAATAGCTGGCCTATAAATTGTGTGTAGCATAAGGGAAGGCAGCCTTTTGAAATAAAGCTGACCTAATTCTGTGTTGGAATAAGGGAAAGGCAGCCCTTCAGCATAGCTGGCCTATTTTGAGTTTGCATTACCGAGCTGGGATTACTGAATGTGAAAGCTGATGTTTTTGCACTGTATCTAAAAGCCTTGATAGCTAGACTATGTCAAAGAAATGAGCAAACTCTGGAAAGGTGGAATAGCAAAACACTTATCACTGCACGATAGCAGCATGGAATCTAGCGACCTTTTGGGATCTTGCCAGGTACTTGTGACCTGGATAGCCCACTGTTAGAAACTGAATACTGGGCTTGATGGACCTTTGGTCTGACCCAGTGTGGCAAGTTCTCCTTATTATAAACAAGAAGCAACCAAGCCTCAGATGCAGTTCAACAGGTGCCGTCTCAGCAGGATTTGCTAATCCTTTTCCTTCAGTCTGCAGATGTTTTGCCAGTGCACCCCAGACAAAAATGAAATTGAAATGGGAGATTCTAACAAAAGTCTAAAACAGTAATTGTCCTTTTTCAGCTCAGAACATGTTTAGAAGAGTCATAAATTTTAATTTTCTAGTTCAAAGATTTTATGGTGGCGGGATCATGTGTTCAAGGTTTGATTTTTACTCATCTTCCTCAAGGATGCAACAGCAAATATTTGCAAACTGTAGCAAAAGGATCAGGCAGATCCTGGCTGAGTGCTGCTATCACTTCACAACTGGGAACAAATATTGGATTTCGGAATTGTAGCTGTAACTCCCATTGCCTGTATTTACACAGTGGGTTTTCTCTTTAAGAAGCATTGACGAGAGAAGAGCATAGAGCATGCTTAGTTGGGTGCTGTTGCTTTACTGCAGCCAGGCTTATGCATCTGCTCGGTCATTTGGAGAAACTGCACCTGGAATAAACCGTTATGATGGCTCTACCGAAATACGGTATATAAAACTCAAATAAATTAATAAATGCATCTAGCCGGCAGGAGGGTGGGGTTTTCTCAATCCAAGACAGACTCACCCCCAAGGAGGCAGCAAACCTGTGCTAGCACTAGGATAGCTGTAGGTCAGAGGTCAGTGGAAATCTGAGTGGGTTGCAGGACTCAAGCTGGGGAAGCTTTCCTTTCAGATGGAGTAATGGATTCCTAAAAGCTAAAGAAGAAGATTACTTCAAGAAGTGGACCCCTATCAAGGAAGAAAGTCACAAATCACAAAAAATCTGAACACTAAGGAAAGGGAATGGGCAATTAGGAAATTCTGTTTTTCCTGATACAAAAAAAAAAAAAATCAGAAAGAATTGTAGAAAAATTATTATTTGTATACTTTTAAATTAATACTTGATTTCATATTTTCATGGTTGATGAAGAAAACTCTCTTTTCCTGAGAAGCTGGTAAGGGAAAATTAAATCAATTCAAACCCTGAATTGAACTCAAGAGTCCCTGTTACACAGCCCATCAGGGATTCTCCCCCACCCATAAAAAACAAAACAAACCAGAAAAAAATGCAACTTTCTAAAATGCAATAAATCAAGCCTATATGGAATGATACAGGAGAATTAGAGATTCCCTTGCAAGCCCGGATTTACGCATAAGCAGCCACCTAATACGCCAAATTTTGAAAGCACCAAATATCCAGCCCAGAGAGGAGTCGCTGCCTCTTGCTTCAGGGTCATGTGCCGGTTCAACTTCAAAGTGGGCGCTGCTATGAACAAACTCTACCCATGAGCGCCAAAATCTTAAATCTGATCCCGCTCCCTTAGTAATCATACAGATATGTTTACTTTCTATTTTAAATTTTTCATCAAGTATAAAAATAGCAAAGTAATGCACTAATAAGAATATAGTTGTAGATTTATTATACAAAAGATTTGTAGAAAACAAAGCAAGCACATAAAATTATTAAAGCAATTTTTTTCAAGAAGCAATATTAAGAGAATAATATTAATTGTACGGCACGCATGTTTATCACAAAAAATTAAAGAACCAGCAACTTACAAAACTGAGGTAAAGAGACCTTCTTATATCATTGATACAGTATCCCCTCCCAATCATGGCACAGATGTTGTATCCATTTTAAATTTATAAAGAGCAACGCTGGATTTTTCAATTAACTACTGTATCACCCTGAGGCATGAATGAAGAGACAGAATGGCATAATTTGATTTAATTTTGACTTACTCTATTTTTATCTAATTTTTTTGATTCATTTTTCAAGTCAGCATGTATGTGTGTGAAAAACAAGTTCATTACTTTTTTCAAATGTTGATCAAATCAACAATAAATGACATAGTAGGGTCACACGATCTCAGCCATACAATTTTAAAATGTCATATAGGAGCAGTGCAAGCCAAAGCAATAGAGAATTGACTAAGATGGCAGCCATAGCAGTAACAGGTACATCACTCACCAGGTTATGAGTTACTCTTTGGTCAGGACACACATGGGATTTATCATTTTAATTTTGTAGAACCACAAGCACTTAATATATGGTTTTGGGAATTATGTTTGCTGTATTATTGCAAAACCGCAAGCAGCTAACTTATGGACATAGCCCCTGCTGAAGAAATCCGAAATGCGAATCACATCAGGCTGTTTTTTAAAAAGAAGAAAAAAATGAACGCTGGGGATATCTTTGCAAGATAAGTTCCCCCAATTTGTATGCCATCCTGTAGTAAGCTATTCAAGCTTATTTTACTTGCGATTCTAAATTTATTTTAAAAAAATCATTCCAATGATTATAACGTAGGAATGAGTTTCATAAGTGGCAAGCGTGAAGGTCAAGCAAAGTCACGAGACTCTCAGTTCCGCGCTGCTCTTTTATGTGACGGTCTCTTTAACCTCACTTTTGTAAGTTGGTGGTTCTCTCATTTTTTTGTTGACTATTGAGACACCACTTTTAGGTTCTCTTAATACATGTTTATCAAACATGATTCACTTTTTTCCTTAACTATCTTCAGGCTTAATGACTCACTGATTAAAGTCTGCATCTTCCAGTGGTTGACTGCTCCAGGAACAAACATCCTGGGCAAACCAATATGCCATTATACCAGAGACCTCCCAGTAACATTGTTCCTATGACAACAGGCAACACTGTGTCCAGCCCTAACGAGTACCAGTCAAATATTCGGAGGAAACCTGGCTCTTCTCATTGAAAGCGGAAGAATGAAAGCACCATATTTATCTGTTTGCATACTAGCATGGTTTTTAAAATAAGGTTAATAGCCTGACCTATGCTAATGAAAGCCAAGACATGGAGAGGAGCATTGGTTTTCTTGAGCTCGCCGAGGCTTGGTATTAGAGGGCACAGAATGTACATGAGTGCTCAGTGTCCTGAGAATACCCTGAGATTCTCATATGTAGTGGGATCAATGACCAAGCCATATGATGCTCCATGCCCATGGCTAGCGAAAACCATGCCACTTGGTGAGCCCAAGTCAGTGAGCACAATGGAAACCCAGTAGTGAGAAGGTACCAGCATCTTTTCTAGTTCTCTCTCTCTCCAGCCCATGCGGCTGTTCTACTCAGAGATGTGGAGGGGAAAGATTTCTGAAGCACTTCAGGCCGGTGCTTCTGGAATAGCACCTGAAGCATCCGAGCAAAACCACAAGAACAGGTATCAGGAACAGCCACTGTTTGGCTCTGCACCAGGCTTCTGACTAAATCACAGTCGAAAACAGGATCTTAGTATTTGGTGTTGCAGAAGGGTCAGGTCATTTGTAGGTGTAAACCAGGACATGAGATCATCCCTACCAATTCCATATCCCTTGCCAAAGGAGTAATTTAAACAAAGGGTGCTTTACAACAAATAGCAGTCAGGTACAATGAGTGCCTGGCCCAGACGGCTACCAGAGGCAATGGGAAATAAAAGGACCAGTTTATGTTTAGGAGAAATACATTTAGTACTTCTGGCCCAAAGTGACTTAGCCAAGGTCACAAGTGGCAGAAACAGGATTTGAACCTAGCTCTGTTTCCCCGTCCATTATTCTAATCACACAGACCACCTGCTTCCCCTTTTCAGTCTTCAAATGACATTTTTATCCAATGTTTGGGGTTTTTTTTTTTTTTATAAACAAATCTCTGTATGCCTTCTCCAGTCTTAATCATTACTATTTCAAATGATCCCACATGCTACTATGTTCAATCTTCCTTATACTGTTCAGTGGAAAGCCAGTCAGCAAGATCTGAATGAACTCCATTTTAAGAAAAGGAGCAACTTCTAAGTGCTCTGAACTTTTTTCAAATTTATATTTATAAATTAAAACCCAGCAGAAACTGAGTATTCCTGTTCACCATCACAGCACACAGAGATTCAGCTTGCTAAGATTTTTTTAGTTTCAGCCACACCCAACACAATAGGCCTAATAACCTACATAATCTAAATAATCAAATGCATAAAAAAAACCCCAGCATACAATATACTTCACTATATAAAACCCCATCACAATCTGACCCTCACCCCACTCACTAGGAAGCTGGAACAGACTTGAACATCATAATTATTTAACTTTTTTGAATTCAGTGGAATAGAAGAATCTGGAACTAAACAAATAATATTAGAATTAGACTTCCCAACCCACACAATAATAACAAACACGATACAATACAGTATAATACAGAAATCAATATATTACACATAATCATAAGAAAAACTAAACACTACTATACAATATATTTCCTGCCTTCCCAAGTAATATCATCTCTGTTGCGATTCCGCTCATGGGAGGGCCCTGCGAGCAGCCTCACTCACCTTCTGACTTCACCAATGCCGGCCTCCGCCGGTTCTGTTATCTGTGCACCCTTGCCTCCATGAGCCGTGCGGCTGGAGAGACGTTGCTTGTCTGCCTTGTGGCTGTGAGCCGCCACTACTTCCATCTTCTTCATGTTCTGTGCACCACCAATTCTGCTGGGCTGCCTTGCTTCTGCGCAGCCTGGAAACGAACCTCTGCTTAAGATTTAAAGGGACCGCGGTAGGAAAAGCCTTGCAGCCCCTCCTGATGACGTCCTTCCTGCAGTCCTGTAAAAGGGCTCTTCAGTCAGTTCTTCATTGCCTTTGCAAAGGTCTGCTAGTGCTTTCAAGGTCCTCCATGTTTCCTGTTTCTGGACTCCTGGTTCCTGTGGTCCCTTCATCTCATTCCTGAATCCAAGTCTTCATCCTATCTAGAATCTTCAGAGTCTTCATTGCTGGTTCAAGTCTTTGGAAGTCCTTCCAAGTTCCTGAGCCCTGTCCCTTGTCGTTGGAGTTTTTGTTCCAACTTTTCCATGCTGGTCTCCGGGGTAGCCCTCCAGCCACTCAAAACCCTTTAGGACTGTTGCATGAGGATAGATGAAGGCTGAGGATTGAGAAGATGACTCTGGAGACGTGGAAAAGATGCTGAAGACTTGGAACGACAAAGACTCAGAACTTGGACACATGATTAAGGCTCTGAGAGGGTCCAGCCCTGCTGCGTGCCCTAGTGCCTGCGCAGCTATTGGAGTGGTCTGCTGCCAGTCCTGGGGTTGTGTAGGGCATGTAGCAGCACCGGACCCTCTCAGAGCCTGTGTCATGTTTCCAAGTCATGAGTCTGTCATTTCCAAGTCTTCAGCATCTTTTCCACGTCTCCAGAGTCATCTTCTGAGTCCTCAGCCTTCATCTATCCTCATGCACAAATCGCTTCGCAGCAGCAGTCCCAAAGGGTTTATGAGAGGCCAGAGGGCTACCCCAGAGACCAGCATGGATTGCTGGTTCTCAGTTCCTGGAGCATGTTGGACGTCCAAGTCAAGAGTGTTCCTGTTCCAGCCAGCCCATGCCCGGATGTTTTCGCCCGCCAGCAGCATGGACCACAGCCAATCTCAGGGTTGTGCAGATTGCGTTGCAGCACAGGGGCTCATGCCCTCGAGCGTCCTTCCATGCTCACAACAATTACTCTGCAAATAAGAGCCAGAGACTATCCCTTTTCTCCTCTGTCGCAAAGGGAAGCCTCTAAACCACTTCTCGCTAAACCAAAGACACCATGCATCACTCCAAAGCTACACAATCTAACAACCCCTTCCCCAACCCTAAGAAAGGTATTATCTCCCTTTCGCTTCTCCTTGGTTGCATGCCATAAAGTGCTTTGCAGTTGTTCATGTGACTGCATCATCAGGAGGCTGATGTACTATCAAGTGTGCCAAGTTTCACCAAGTCCGTTTCCAGTGTAAAAACGGCCAGTTGTGTGTTCAAGGTGCACTATTTTCCCTTTTTACGCGTGAAGCGAACTTTGTGTAATCTTTTGGCTTTGCAGGTAGTAAACTTGTGCAATTTAAGTTTTTTATGCTTGCAAAATGTTATGAAAAATCAAAGTGAATGAACTGCAGTGATGCAAATTCATGCAAGGTAGCTCATTTACTCGGTACGCAGAGCTAAAATATGCACAGAGGGGTCTTTCACAGGGTGTTTTTTCACCAAAAGCACAGCTAAGTTTTCTAAAGGGCTTATTTGCATTCAGTTGGGACCTTACTTGGACGAATCCTGGTGCAAAAAAAAAGTCGGAACGTCTGCATGAAATGCGGACTCTTTAGTACAGCGGCCTCTAAGTTTGCAAGGAAACACTGTAGATCAGTGGTATTCACCTCCAGTCCTCCAACGGCCACAAACCGATTACATTTTCAGGATATCCATAACCAATATGCATAAGGGAGATCTGCATACAATTCAGGCTTCGTGCATGCAAATCTCTCTTATGCATATTCATTAGGGATATCCTGAAAACCTGGTCCATTTTGCAGCACTGAAGGGCTGGAGGTGAACACCCCTGCCTTAAGCTATCCATTGAGGAAATATTGACTGACAAGATGTGATTTGACATGATCCTGTGGCTATAGTGAGATTGCTTTAAAGCAGCAATCAATTTTACACCAATGAGCTGAGCAAAAATTAGATTCATGATCATAAAAAAACAAGTATAAAAGCTTGAATAATTAGTGTGACTGACTGACATACTTCAAAGCAATGAACCTGGCATTTAAAATACAAGAGCATTTTTTTTTTTAATAAGGCTACTTAATTGAAAGAGCAGATTACTTTCCCCAAGAGACCATGCATACATTCTGCCTTGAATTTATATTGCAAATATTATGGTATGCAGAATGTTAATACTTCCCTTTTAAGTGAAAAAAAGTATCATGAAAGCATTTTCACTGATCTAGGTACCTGGTTGGATTACCTTGAGTTTGCTTTCTTATTATTTTTATAAAATTTCCTATTCCTTAATGGACTCCTTTGGAAGTCATGCCTTCTCTTCTTTGTGCACCATTTACTTTTGCTTTTTTTTGTGCCTCCTGTTGCAAGCATTTTTGGGTGAAAGTGACCTCTCAGTTCTGTGCTCAGGGTGCTGGTATCAACCGACACTTCAAAGACATACTGTCAGAATATTAAAAGACTACTCAGTGTCCCTATAATATAATAATCATTAACTATCAAGCTCACTGACAAATGTTATGATTAGAAAGAGATATCCTCTAACCCCTGCTGGTTATATATTGCACCCCTTGTCAGGGAACCTTTGCTTAAGCTTTGGTTTATTGCACCGATAGTAATCCAGGGTTCCTGGGCCTTTCTATGTTTAAGTTAAATGCATATATATAATATTGTTAAAAGATAGAAGACTTTATACATTGTACTGATTCATTGAGAAACTGAATTTTGTAATTTATGGCTTAACCTTGTCCAATAGATGTGGCATGTTAATCATGCAATAGGCCCATGGGGGAAAGCCTAGTGAAGTAGAATTCCTTTGTTATGCGTGAGTCACTGTTATACCTAAAACTTTAACTTAAAAAAGATTTTTAAAAAATGAAGGAAGAAAGAAAGAAACAAGTGCTAGAGTCAGCCTTGGTTTCTGGTGAACGGCAGCACAGAAACAGAGACAGCACTCAGACATCCTTGAGAGAGATACTTTTTGTCACTAGCAGAAAGAACAAGACAAGATGGCAGCATGCATGCTAGCTGGAGGCTTAGAAACCAAGTGACTTTTTAAAGAAAATCATCCTGCAGGGGAAACAAATAAATAAAGGTCTGCTGTTTTCAATGTCTACTAAAGCAAGGAGCAAACCATGTAAAAACTGTGCAGACAAGATATAATGCCACTTACTGCTGAGCACCTCCAGTATAGAACTCTCTGCACCATGCTGCATCCAAACATTCTGGCTAGAACTTCCTGCATCTTGGGCCCTTATAAGTCCTGCAGCCGGGACTTCCTGGGGCACCGGCTGCTGACATCACATCCTGTCTAGTATATAAGGAAGCTCTGAGAACCGGCCTGTGCTAGTTCTCAGGGCTATGTTGTTTTGGTTCCTACCTCGACTAGTGTAATCTTGCTGTGCTCTTGCTCTGTCCAGCCTTGGCTCTGCCTTGCTTCCCAATTAGCCTTCCTTGGACTGATATTTTATTGCTGATCCGGACTGAAGTCTGCCCTTTCGTGTGCCGTATTTCTGCTTGGACACCAACCTTGCTAGTTCTATGCCTGCCCTTTGCCTGGACTCTCCACCTATCTTGGCACTGCTAAGCAGGACTCCTGGCTAGTATCACTCTCTCTCTTTGCCTTGTGGCGTATCAGCTGCCACCTGCTGCTAAGACCTGGTCCATGCTCGCACACGCCAGGCTGTGTCATCCTAGCAGCAGCCAAAGGGCCCACCACCTCCAGAGTGTGACATGGGGCTTTCACTTTACGATGAACACATTATCTAGCTGTATGCTCCAAACAAGAAAAGTGAAAACAAGTTTGACAGCATCAGTAAGCACATGTATTTTCTGGTATGTGAGGAGGAGGAGGGGGACAGTGGTCACAGACTATGGGGGGGGAGGGAGGGAGTCCCAATCATTGTGCAATGATGACATCTAGTGGCCGGATTTAGGTCCTCCATGATTGCAGTGCCAGAAGGAGCCTTGGTGCATGGCCTCCGCCTGGGGACTGTCACTACAATGACTGGATCACAGCAAGTTGGGAGGGGATACAAAAATAGGTGAAAACAGCCCTGAGATAGTTATGAATAAAGGTTCCTGGTGCCAGATCCCATCCCTGGTTCCAAGTGAGCTGGAAACCCAAAAAAAGCAGGAGGAAACTGACAGGTCAAACCCCCCCCACTCCCTCCAAACAAAACCAAAGTACATACCTTGAAATGTTTTTAGAACCAGGCTCTTTCAGCTTCTTCCTTATTTAAGTGAAAGTTAAATAAACTATGAACATATTTATGCATTGATTTATATGCTTTCATTTCATATTACCTGGATGCTTAAGATGATTTTGCTCACTGCCTTGTTCCCACATTGTCACATGCTTTTCCTGAAATCCAAGCTATTCCAATTAATCCTGACCCTCCAAACCTACTAAAATATCCACCTGTCCTGGTGGGTGCTTCAGAACTAATGATCAACCACAGTCACCCCTGGATGGTAAATATCTGGAGGCTCTTGAACTAACCAATCCCTTTCCAATCTACAACTCTCTTTCCCTGAGAGGTAACAGAACATTCATAAAATAACACATTCAAACAGATCATCCTAAGATTTGTCTGCTGCCTTTTCAAAGCTGGTGGAAATGGAAGAAGGCTTTAGGTATTCTAATGTTACTTTTTAATATCGATTTAATGAAGTCTTCAATTTATTTAAATTTTTTAAAATAAATTATTTGGATACAATTTGCAACCAAATACATCTTGCATGTCTTTAGACAGTCAGACCTAAACTCAGTGTGTTCTGTTTATGCTTTGATAAGAAACTCCAAAAATGTTAACAATTTAAAAAAATATATATATGATTTCTGATTTTCCAAATATATTTCAAGAAAAAAAAAGAACACTTGAATTTGTAATTAAAGAGACATAAGAAAATATAAAGAAAATAAAATAAAATCTCTCTCTCCTAATCTAAGTCCTCTAAAGAAGGATCCTGTTTCTCTACCACAGGAATATAACTACCATTCTTAAACAGAAAAAAGGATCTAGCAAATACAGAGAGCTAACATCCATATTTAAACAGACCAAATTGCCATGATCTTTCACTCAATCGGGAACAATAGGAGAGGAACGTAATACAGTTGGCATTTTATCGCTCAGGTAAGAAGAGAGTTGAGAAGGTGAGAAAAAAATATATGAAACGTTCTGGTATTTAATAATACATTTGCAGGGAAACAAGCAAGATAAAGCACCCAGTCCTAATATTCTGGGCCTTAACAATAGAAACTGCCTCCTTCTTCTTTGAGTCGATCTGGCCAGATCTGGATAAGCACAAACTTTAAGATCTATGAAGGTTTCTGCATGGCCATGAAAAAACATCCTTACTATCCATTCCCTATCAGATTCCACGAGAAAAGATACGAGTGTAGCGGGGGTAATTAAATCCTTCTCAGTAGTTTCCCAATAAATTTGTGAGACCCAATGGAGGTGATATAACAGGAGTTAGAACTTGAATCTCATTTTGAGCAGGAGAGCCCTTTTTAAAGGGTGGAATATAATACACTCTTGACGTAAGAGGCAATGCCTGCTCTTGAATTTTAAGCATCTCCGTCAAATTTCTCCTCCACATATCTTTAGATGTAGTTAAAGGATCTCTTGGGAATTTTATAAAACAAAGATTCCTCCCCCTTACTTGGTTTTCCAGTTGTTCCAATCTGTTGGAAATAAACTGATTTTCCTTAATCGTAGATGTTTGCATTTCTGAAATATTAACAATGTCCTTATTTTTTTTTTTTTTTTTCAAAAAGACTCAATAGGATTTCTTATTCACATCAACACCATTTTCAACAGATTTCAAGCGGTTGTCTAAACTGCCAACTACTGGGGCCATTTGGTTGAAAATATTATTGTTTAAAGTTTGAATTGCTGATAGAGATTGGATTTTGAGATCATATTTTCGACATAGGACTGAGACCTTTCTTGGTTTGAATGTTGGCATATTTCCCGATCTGGTGAGAAGTACTCAGCTCCGAAGAAAATTATTTTTGAGATTGAGACCTCAAGTACACAAAATGGGAGCTATGTATATTCTTAAATACCCGTGTAAATGTTGTGTAAAATATAAAAATGTTTTGTATATATTTTTTCAACCAGAGCAGCTGGAGAATTTCCTAAAAAAGTATTCGTTAGAGATAACAACTTCCTCTCCTGTAATGGAAGGCTAAGTACTATTATCCCTCAGTTGGATCCGTAATAAGGAATTCTCCTGTATAGGATCTCAGCAATTTCTGTATTGTATCATGTTTATTCCTGAGGTTGAGTAAAGGATTTCTCCCTGATATGAGGACTTTAAAGCAGAATGTTTAGGGAAAAGAGGATATTGTGTTTAGTTGTAATAATGTTTATTGTTTAAAACTGCTAGCTACACAAGAATGTTTTTCTTGATGTATTTTTGGATAACTGCAAAAATAAAAAAAAAAAAGTTTGAATTGCCACCCAAATGGTATTGCAAAGCAATTACAGCAGGTCTCGGCAGATCTGACTTCAAAGTAGCTGCTAAATCAAAAATGTTCTCCTTCTGTTCACTGAAAAGCAGTGTTTCTGGCAGAGTCTCCGACTTCGGCTGGAGTTACAGGGGACTCAAAAGTTTACTCCTGTTAAACTCCCAGCCTCCAACCACAGGCCTGCAGCTTCTCCTTCTTCAGGCAGCGCAGTTTCACCAAATATAGAATAAAGAGATCATAAAGTATAAATAGAAACATGCAGACAAAAACTGAACTGGAAACTGCAACAAGCCAGACTGTGTACAGTGTAGCAATGGAAAAACAGAAACATCACTATTCCTCATAAATCTGCAAACAATACAATCAAGAACTATAAAACATCTATCATAATAGTAAGACCATATTAAGAAAAATAATATTTCAAAACAGCTAATAAATAGGGGCCTTTCAGTTTTTATTTTATTTTTCCTAAGGAATGTCAATGTTATAACAAAAAAATAATGAAAAAAATATGACCCTTATAACATACTGGAGAGAGATCAGTGGGAAAGTAATTTTTCCACTGATTCTTTTGTTTTTATAACATTGCAATTGTCAGAAAAAAAAATGAAAGCACACACACACCCCTCTCGCTTTTTCCCAATCTGGAAGGACAAAGAACAACAGCATCCTCCTCTTTCAGCCGGTGCAGGCAGCGCTTCCTCTCCTGCTCCCCGGGTGCTGCCACCGCTCCTGACAGTCACCTAGGCCGCAGTGACTACTCCTGAGGGCAGCTTGCTTCCTTCAGCCTCGCCAGCTGATATTACCGCAGCCTGCTCCCGAGGGCGGCAGAGATGTCATCTTCCCCTTCCTGCCCGTGCAGCCCCACACTACAGCGTTTTCTCTTCTGGCCCATGTGGAAGGAGATGACGTTGCTGCCGCCCCCAGAATGGTGGTGCTCTAGGCAGAGGCGCAGTTTGCCTAGTGCTTCCACTGGCCCTGCATATTGGATCTGTGGATAAATCTGGGTAATGTAGTGGATTTTAAAACTCTCAAATGCTTTCAACTCCTGAGGTTAGTGAGATCATTGACATTTAACATTGGCAAGTTAAATGTAAGACATTGATAAGACAGGCTAAGAGAGAATTTGAAAAGAAGTTGGCTGTAGAGGCAAAAACTCACAGTAAAAACTTTTTTAAATATATCCGAAGCAGAAAGCCTGTGAGGGAGTCAGTTGGACCGGTAGATGATCGAGGGGTTAAAGGGGCACTTAGAGAAGATAAGGCCATCGCGGAAAGATTAAATGATTTCTTTGCTTTGGTGTTTACTGAAGAGGATGTTGGGGAGGTACCCGTAATGGAGAAGGTTTTCATGGGTAATGATTCAGATGGACTGAATCAAATCACGGTGAACCTAGAAGATGTGGTAGGCCTGATTGACAAACTGAAGAGTAGTAAATCACCTGGACCGGATGGTATACACCCCAGAGTTCTGAAGGAACTAAAAAATGAAATTTCAGACCTATTAGTAAAAATTTGTAACTTATCATTAAAATCATTCATTGTACCTGAAGACAGGAGGATAGCAAATGTAACCCCAATATTTAAAAAGGGCTCCAGGGGCGATCCGGGAAACTACAGACCGGTTAGCCTGACTTCAGTGCCAGGAAAAATAGTGGAAAGTGTTCTAAGCATCAAAATCACAGAACATATAGAAAGACATGGTTTAATGGAACAAAGTCAGCATGGCTTTACCCAGGGCAAGTCTTGCCTCACAAATCTGCTTCACTTTTTTGAAGGAGTTAATAAACATGTGGATAAAGGTGAACCGGTAGATATAGTATACTTGGATTTTCAGAAGGCGTTTGACAAAGTTCCTCATGAGAGGCTTCTAGGAAAAGTAAAAAGTCATGGGATAGGTGGCGATGTCCTTTCGTGGATTGCAAACTGGCTAAAAGACAGGAAACAGAGTAGGATTAAATGGGCAATTTTCTCAGTGGAAGGGAGTGGACAGTGGAGTACCTCAGGGATCTGTATTGGGACCCTTACTGTTCAATATATTTATAAATGATCTGGAAAGAAATACGACAAGTGAGATAATCAAATTTGCAGATGACACAAAATTGTTCAGAGTAGTTAAATCACAAGCAGATTGTGATAAATTGCAGGAAGACCTTGTGAGACTGGAAAATTGGGCATTCAAATGGCAGATGAAATTTAATGTGGATAAGTGCAAGGTGACAGTGACGACAAGGAGAATCGGATGATAGCAAGCCCTTTATTAAAATGCCCGACTCTGGCCGAGTTTCGCTCCCTTGCACAGAGCTGCCTCAGGGGCAACTAAAAATGGACATACAAATAATTAAACACATACATATAAAAACATATTACATGTATAAAAAACTGACAATAATCATACATCCACTTAAAATATGTCTTATAAAATAATTCTGTTTAAAAGACATAAAAACAAAATAAATACATATATATGTGTATAAGAATATGTATATACTTATGGATACAATAAATTAAATGACACCATAAATGTATGTCTGATGGTTTAATCGTAGGATTATTGAACACAAGAGCGCGATTAATAGATTAAAAGAAGGTAAACCAATGGTAGCACACTGCAGCGACACAGGTCACAAGTTCACCGATTTCAAGTTCTGTGTGATACAAAAAATCAGTGTCAATTGGAGAGGTGGTGATTTGAATAGTGCACTCCTTAAAAATGAACAGAAATTCATTTATGAATTTAATACAATTACACCTTTTGGTCTTAATAGTGAATTAGATTTGGGAGTGTATCTGTAATAACTTTGTGTCATCACTTTTTAATCTTTTAATTAGGAGTCAATATGGTTATTATTTATTATTTATTTTTTATCCCTTCATTGTTCAATGTTTTTTATTTTTATTTTTATTTATTTTTTTACAGTTTTGTATTTTCTTTTTTTTTTTTCCATCATATACTATTGACCAGCTTATATTTATATTTATATTCTTATATAATTATCCATTTTTACAATCATTTTTGACAGTTCTATTTTTAGTGGTGACACCATTTAGTGTTGACCAGTTCATATTAATTTATGCATTTTTTAATACACTTATTTTTATGTACACATTTTTAAGTCAGACATTCTGTGATCATGTCATAAAACACACCGGGATCAAATAGTACTTTTGAAAGGTTCCTATCTTCCTTCAACTTCTTGCAGTTTTCTTCAGAAGTTTGTAGTGATCAGTTTTGATTCTGTATGTTTTGATTTCATTTGTATCTCAAAAACTATACGCATCATGTTATTCACAATCATTAGCTGATTTGTAGATTTAAGGCTTACAATCAAATAGATGGGAGTGGCTTGATTGTTACGATTTTGGCGCGAAAAATCGCTTGAACAACGCGAGATTCTGTATAAATACCACCATTTACGGCGTCCGTTCTTTTTGACAGGCTGAGAGACGGCTCGTTTGTTTGCATGTAAGTACCGCTCCTGCATATCACAATCGGTTAGTTTTTCAATGCATTTTTACAGCCCTTACAGAGTTATTTTGCAGTCACCCGCCCTTTTCTTTGTTCACAGCAAGCATTTTCAAGTAGGTTACGCAGGTTTGCAAACATTGTTTTAATAGCGAGTCAGGAATTTCAAAATTAGCGGTTTTTTGGATAGCAAGAATTTTTTTAGTCGTCTATATAGCTCTATAAATTCTGAGTTCATAGCGAGTCAGTAATTTTGAATTGATAGTGACCTGCCACCATAGTCATTAATTAAAACATATAAATAAATTGTTTACTGTGATCATTCATATTTTTGTTAGTCGTTGTCTTTAAGTTATCTATATAACTCTGCAAATATTGAGTCGATAGTAGGTTATGCAGGTTTGCAAACATTGTTTAATAGTGAGTCAGGTATTTCAAAATTAGCGGTTTTTTTGATAGTAAGAATTTTTTAGTCGTCTATACAGCTCTATAAATTCTGAGTTCATAGTGAGTCAGTAATTTTGAATTGAGAGTTACCTGCCACCAAAGTCATCAATTAAAACATAGAAATAAATTGTTTATTGTGATCATTCATATTTTTGTTAGTCATAGTCTTTAAGTTATCTATATAACTCTGCAAATATTGAGTCGATAGCAATTCAGCAATTTTATATTGAGAGTCACTTGCAACCACAGTCATTAGCTAAAAATAGAAATAAGCCGTTCATTGTGTTCATTCACAGATGCTAACCAATTATGAGTGATATCTCATACATTGACGTATGCAATAGCAGGACATTATTTTAAACAGTTTAAGAGCACCTAATCTTGATTATTAACACCATTACATTTCTTGTTCAACATAGTTGCTATTTATGAAACATTTTTTCACTCCAACGTCGGTATCACGCAACAACGTTGTGTTGATAAGAGAAAGCCTATTAGTCTGAAAAAGAATTCATCTGCAACCAAGGTATACCTCATTAAGGTTTTTATATACTATCTTCACACACATACCATTTTTTAGTCATCCCCTAAATATTTTTTCATTTTCTAATTTTTATGTCTATTTCACCTTTTGATTTCTTGTTTATTTTTCACTTATGGTTGATTTTTTCATTTATTTTTTCATTTCTTAATTTTATTATTTTTTCTTATATCTTTATCCCCCTAAGATGTATCATTTTTCTCATTTTTATTTTTCATTTTTTGTTTGAATACCCCTTTTTTTTCACTTGATTGTTTTTCAATTAGGTATAATCAATCTGATATCCTTCACATTGATCAAACCAAGTCCTGGATAAATGAAGTAAGCACCACTTATGATTCTACTCATAACCAATATTGACTCCACTGTTTATATTTTCATATATATATATGACACAAAGTCACCACCTTCATTTTCCGAGTATCACTTAATTCATCAGTTTTGTAGTAAATTCATCTTTGTCATACATTTATGGTGTCATTTAATTTATTGTATCCATAAGTATATACATATTCTTATACACATATATATGTATTTATTTTGTTTTTATGTCTTTTAAACAGAATTATTTTATGAGACATATTTTAAGTGGATGTATGATTATTGTCAGTTTTTTATACATGTAATATGTTTTTATATGTATGTGTTTAATTATTTGTATGTCCATTTTTAGTTGCCCCTGAGGCAGCTCTGTGCAAGGGAGCGAAACTCGGCCAGAGTCGGGCATTTTAATAAAGGGCTTGCTATCATCCGATTCTCCTTGTCGTCACTGTTACACAGTTCACTGGATCGGCTACCGCTTTGCTTTTTAAGTGCAAGGTGATGCATATAGGGAAAAATAACCCATGCTATAATTACATGATGTTGGGTTCCATATTAGGTGCTACAACCCAAGAAAGAGATCTAGGTGTCATAGTGGATAACACATTGAAATCGTCGGTTCAGTGTGCTGCGGCAGTCAAAAAAGCAAACAGAATGTTGGGAATTATTAGAAAAGGAATGATGAATAAAACGGAAAATGTCATAATGCCTCTGTATCGCTCCATGGTGAGACCGCACCTTGAATACTGTGTACAATTCTGGTCGCCGCATCTCAAAAAAGATATAATTGCGATGGAGAAGGTACAGAGAAGGGCTACCAAAATGATAAGGGGAATGGAACAACTCCCCTATGAGGAAAGACTAAAGAGGTTAGGACTTTTCAGCTTGGAGAAGAGACGACTGAGGGGGGATATGATAGAGGTGTTTAAAATCATGAGAGGGCTAGAACGGGTAGATGTGAATCAGTTATTTACTCTTTCGGATAGTAGAAAGACTAGGGGACACTCCATGAAGTTAGCATGGGGCACATTTAAAACTAATCGGAGAAAGTTCTTTTTACTCAACGCACAATTAAACTCTGGAATTTGTTGCCAGAGAATGTGGTTCGTGCAGTTAGTATAGCTGTGTTTAAAAAAGGATTGGATAGGTTCTTGGAGGAGAGGTCCATTACCTGCTATTAGGTTCACTTAGAGAATAGCCACTGCCATTAGCAATGGTTACATGGAATGGACTTAGTTTTTGGGTGCTTGCCAGGTTCTTATGGCCTGGATTGGCCACTGTTGGAAACAGGATGCTGGGCTTGATGGACCCTTGGTCTGACCCAGTATGGCATTTTCTTATGTTCTTATGCCTACAAAAGGTCAAATACAATTCTCGTTTGCTATTCAAAATCTGTCCTTAATGGGCTTGGTTCATTGTTTTTTTATTTTGGTTTTTTTTGACCCAATGGATTCCTCCTTCTTTTTTGGCCTCCAACTCAGTCAGAGCCAGGGCTGGCATCTGGCGCCAGGAGCCTTCATTCACAACTACCCAGGGATTTTATATTACACCACTCCCCCGATGTACCTAGTCTGGACATTGACGTGGCAATCTTGGGCTGGGGGGGGGCCAGGCACCAGGGCTCCTTCCAGAACCCTGCGATCCCAGGCCCTGTATCCAGCCCCTAGGTGTCACCATTCAACAATGACCACAACTCTCTCTCCCTCCACAGGACTATCAACATTGCCTCTGTAGCGTCCTCAGTCAACCCGGGGTACTGAAGACCTATGGGTTTACTTCAGAAGACCAACAGCAGTGGACAGTTTCAAACCTTTTCTAGCAGAACACATCTCAACAATTTACTGGGGCATACGCTGCCAATGTTTGCAGTGGAATTAGTCTTGAAAATGTCAATGCTTAGGTCAAAACTAGATTGAGAAAGCTGGGCAAAAGTGGTGGTGTTGTTGCTGTTGGTACAAACAGCAGTGCTGTGAGACCAGATCTCTTTCAACAATGGTGACATTTCAGTTCTAGGACAGCATTTTTTTTTGGGAGAATTTAGTTAATAGAACGAATAAGTTCCAAACCTTTAACCAAAGCCTGGGCCAGGTTATTAGAATGTCAAGATTTTTATTTATTTATTTATTTAAAAAATTTTATATACCGTTTTATAAAAGAGATTTTGTCAAAACGGTTTACATAATGAAAATAAAATTAATCAAAAAAAGTCAAATTAAAAATAAGTTAAAATATACAAAAATTAGTCAATAGCTAAGAAATTAGCTTAAAAAATAAATCAAATTAATTACTTAAAAACAAAGTAATAAAAATATGTTGCCATGGATTTCATGTCAGGGGAAGGAAGGAAGGGAGGGGGGGAGGGGGGGCTATGAAAAAATGGAATGTAGCTAGTAGGAGGAGAGTATGGGAATGGTCTTATTCCTTTGCGTCTTTTTTTTTTTTTTTTTTTTTTTTCGAACAGGTACCAAAATCCATTTAACCTGTTCTTTTCCATCCTGGCCCCTTTTTTCCTACCTGTGGAAGATTTCTTAACAGGGTGGGATTACCCATTGCGTAAATAATTGGAAGAGGGGGAGGATTGAGAGGACCCTCCCCATCAATTTATGTATCAAGGAGACGACTTGGAACCTCTAGGCCCAACTGAACCTTTGGCACTGTGAAGCAGGGGTCTCCGCTGGCCCTGGGGTGTTACATAAGCATATGCGCTCACCGACAAATAGCTGTCATCATCTGTGGATCTGTGATACTGTCATCATTAGTGAGGTTTCTAATAACCCCATCTGTAAGCTCCAATGGGATGTACTGGACCACACTGGCCAAGGCACTGGATGGGGCTGTGAGTCCATCTGTTGATGAAATAATAACAAAAAGTTCCTTTAAAGAAGGGAGAACTGATGGGGTGTGAAGTTTCCATATTTTCTGCAGCAGGCCACTGACTCTGTCCACGTGCTTCAGAAATTCCACGATGTCATCTTCTGCAGTCGACAGGCACTGGAACTGGCCCATGCATCTGATAAGCTGTTGGCAAAACAAGACCATGTGCTTTCCCGTAGGAATGCATGGAGGATACTGGATTAACAGCTTGCTGATCCTCGCGCAGTGCTTGGGCCCAGGTCTCTCACAGACGATCCGAAGAAGTTCAATCTGGAGCAAGCTGTAAATGTCTCCGACTGAAGGACTCTCCAGAACAAACTGAAGCCCCAGGTGTATATAATCTAAAATGTAAGGGTTCCTTTTCCCCAGTGGGCCATAACCTTCTTGAAGAAGACTTAGGATAAATCTGGCATTGAAAAACTCTTCAAACTCCTCCAGATGGTAATGGCCATGCACCTCTAAAATTTCTCTGGCTACCTCTCGCTTGAATTTAGAGTCATCCAGAAGGTAAATATTAGTGGAGACATCAAGCATGGACCAGCACTGGTCACTGTCCATGGGCTGCTTTGCCGCCTCGATGATGCGTCGCACCAGACGGTACTTCGTAGCATCGGGATATGAGGACGTTATCACTGCTTCCAGAATTTTATCCATAGTTGTCTGTCAGTGCTTTCATAAAGCATGACGCCTACTCCAGCACAAAGAGCGGAGTCCTGCTGCACGGAAAAATAACGGGATACTTTTGCTGCACTTCTGCATCAGGAGGCACCCCTCAGTGGTTTCCATAAATGAGAACTGTGCCGTATTGCCTTTCATGCAGAGAGCCGGCTTACTATACCCTTACGCAAGGCTTAGCTTCACAGACAAAAAGGTCTCCTCCTAGTAGAGCATCTTAAATTTCGAGGAATGCTTTCTGTCAGCTTTTACTGATTAGTCACTCTTAAGGCTCACCTTTCGGATCCCGGGGGTGATGGTAAAGTGCGAGGAGTGTCCTTGAGGATGAACGAATGGGGCAAGAGATTGCAACTGTATGATCTTCTGGAATCAGTGGTGGGATCTGTTGGTGTGCTTTAATATATTGCATTATATTTCTTTGCGATCATATCTTTCTTTACACCTCATATATGTTTGTAATGTGCTCAGTTTTCAAATAACACTTTAGCACTTCATTTCGATTCCTGATGATCAGGTATCTAGATGTTCACAGATTTTGAGTTGAATTGAGGGACTTAAGTTTACACTAGCAAGTTAGTGAAATTTCATAAATAAGCCTTTGAGTTGCCTAACGCCTTTGAAAACTGACCCCACAGTACACTGGTGTATTTTTCTTACTCTTCCTAAGTGTACACAGTAATTTGTAAGCATCTGTGTGTAATCAATTCCCAATGTAAACTTCCGAGATAAACCCCCCCTTCCCCCAGACTGAGCATCCGAAAGCCTAGCTGCTGTGTTACTATGGTACACCAGCACCAGAACAACGTAGCAGCAGTTCTGATTAACGTTGGCTTCTTTACCGCAGTGTGCGACTTCATAAACGTCCTTGGCACGAGGATAGTTTATACCGGAATTACAAGTTTAAAAGGGCCACTGAGCTCATTAGTGAAATCAGCATGCAGGAAACATAGATGGCAGAAAAAAAGACCGTGCGGCCCATCTAGTCTGCCCATCCAGCCAATTAACTTAACCCTTAAATGTAAGAGGTTACCAGGCAGTCACTAGCTAGGAGTAAATTAATTCAGTCCTGTCTCGTCTAACTGCACACTGAAACCGATGAGCATGTTTTTGTTAGGGAAACCAGAGCAATGACGGCCTACAGGAAGTCATAATGGAATCTGGCTGAACTAGTCCTTGAGGGTCTGTAGCTAGCTGGTTAACCTTGCTTGAGCTGATGTTGATTTCCTGAAGTAATTCAGGTTTAAAAAGTCTTCAATGAGGAACAGGGCTGCTGGTTTTTGATTTTTTTTCTTTCAGACAGCACGGTTAGAGACCCAGCTTCCTGTCCCTATTACTTCATCATGGCTAGGTTTCAAACCCTCCCTCTAGCTCCCTCTACTGTCCGTAAGGGATTGTGCAATCCCAAATTAGCATTTTAGAAAGACATTTCTTCCTCTTCAGTGGTTCACTAAGGCACTTACAGCAAAGTACAGGCACTTAATGTCAATATAAAAGTGGAAGCTGATGTCCTAATCAGCAAACCCATTATTCACATAACATTATAAATGCAGATGTGATTATATGACATGTATCTTTCTCCATTTAAAAGTAATCTTTAATTATATGAGCTCTCTTAAGCACTGATGTCAGCTGTGATTTTCCCCATTTTTTTTTTTTGTAGCCAGTTTGAAATTGCTTTCTAGTTACACATTCGAAACAGGAAACAGTTCAGGGTTGCTGCATGTTTGCAGAAAAGCAGTATTCCATATAAAAATGATGGTTTCTGTGTTTGTGCATTAACAAACTGATTTTTAAGCTAGTATATGGCAAAAAAACAAACAAACCACAAACCTCAGAGAATTATATCTGCACAGCCTTTCTAATGCAAAAAAAAAAACCAAAACTCACCACAACAAACTGAAAAGTGTTGAATCTGGGTCCAGCCCACTTAGTGCTTCTAAATTCCCTGCCCCTCTCCTCTCCTTACCCCATAGCCACAGGTTCCAAATGGGGCAGTCACTCTCGCCCCGTTAGTGCCCTTTTGAAGAATAGCACCAGTGGGGCCATAGTTACTGGGATCACCTCTGCTCCAGTTGGAACCCGCAGCTCTGGGAAAAGCTGGCAGGGTAAGGGTGCTGGAGGATTGCTGGCAAGCCTGAGGGGTGCCTATTAGCACAAGTTAGCCCAGACCTGAGCAGCAGGGGTCGTCAGACAACTTCAGAGTTGTTCATTCATGCTACGCACGTACAAAATAGTGGTTTTGAGTAACCATCGCAGAAAAAAAATGCTGCTGCTTTTAAAAAGACGACGCCTTTATTTTTGGGAGAGCATAGAAGTCGCTCATTAGGAGAAGGCATATTTAGCTGCATTGACGCAGGTGCCGATAAGGTGCTAAAAATGACCCTGAACCTTTAGTGCCCAGCTAGGCACATGCTTTGAAGCAATGGAAGTGACATTCAGCCCCCTCGCTCAGGACTAAAAGTCTTGCGCTGCAATGGAAGGATACATACAGCAAGATTATGCAATGGAAGGATACATACAGCAAGATTATGCAATTTAGAAAAAAAAAAAAAAAAAAAGAGTTGCTGGTATAAGGTCTGCCAGTTGTTCCAGCCAGCCCAGTCAAAACATGACCTGTACATAATACAATAAGACTTCTTTCTCTCTCTATCCATCCTAATTATTTCCTCCTGCTTTATTCTTCCAGCTCTGTTGCAACCAGGCCTGACAATTGGTGCCATAAGCCTTCCTTGGCAACTCTGTCCCTGATTTACATCCTACTGCCTCTCTTGGACTTCATCCATTGCAGCAATAGTATTCACCCAGGGATGAAGCCACCCGGCGCCCTGCGGAGCTCTGCAATCATGGTGGCAAGCTGGCTGTTAGGGATCACTGTTGAGTAATGATGGAGACTTCCCCCTCCCCAGCTGCTGTGGGCACTGTCGGTGTAACATCCTGATCTGGGAATGAACCTCAGGCCCCATTGCATGGCCCCATGTAGTACGCCTGTTGCGTCACTTGACCAGCTACTTGCAACAGATTCTTGACTAGCAAAATTATAGGAAGTGCTTTAACAGGCTCAGTGTTTTGGGGGCAATTACATCACTTGTTAACCTTTCCCTATTAGAGCGCATAGTGCTTAAGCAGCTGAAGAAAGTGCCACTTCGTCCAGTGCTTAAATTAATGGAAAGGGGGGCATATATTGTCTGTTACTATATGTTCAAACAGGGATTAAATTAGTGCGGTTTTGTATTCACAACAGTGTGAAAATATATGTGCATGGATTTTACTATGTAATTACATGGATTTTGCATATATATATATACACACACACACACACACACATACATAAAGGTACTTTATAGATCCACCGCAATAGATAACTTGTGTGCCTCTGAGCACGGCAGGAGATTTTCAATAAAATTAGACAGTCTAAAAGCCTAAAAAGAATTGAACAAGCTTTGACATTTAATCTTTTGGCGTTGAGAAGCTGCCGGCCACGACTGAGGGCGACCAAGGTTCAAATCCCACTGCCACTCCTTTTGACCTTGAACAAGTCACTTTATCCTCCTATGCCTCATTTACTAAACCATTTTCCCCCATTCACACAGAACGGGAGAAGAGCCTTAATAAATCAGGCCCTTAGATTGTACATCCTCCGGCGATTCGGAAATACCTACAGAACCCGAATTTAATCTAACGTGCCAAAAAGTAAAATATAAATACAGGATGAGGATTTTGACAATTGATATTTCAATTTCGCAAGGAAACTCCTTAAGAATTGGCAGCCTGAATGCTCAGTCATTTCTGCTGCAAGCGCAAGGTGAATAAATGTGAGATACCCACTCCAGTTTAGATTTTTATAAAGATGATTGAATTACGAATGCATTTGAAAAAGGCACAAATGGGACAGTAGCCAGGGCTGAAGCCTTGACAATTGGCACTACTGCTCACACCTTTCAAACTTGTGCTCATTCAACCCTTTTTGCCTGTTACCATAAATGGAGATTCTTTTTCGCTTTAAGGATAGACCGTGCATTAGCTTTCTTCATTCTGTATAATATGCAGAAGCTCCTTTTCTAGTATAGAAGTTATGATTCAGACTAGCAATAACACTGGAAAAAAAATGCAGATGAGCCAGTTCAAAAGAGCTAGCGATACTGCCCCCTGTACAATTGTCCCGCTGACACTGTTCCACAGGTTTCAACTAGGAACAAAAATAACTTCAACAAACTACAACCCCCAAAGATCCCTACTAGGCATGGCACCAAAAAAAAAAGAGCACTGCAATATCTGTTCTCGTTTTAAATATTGCCAGGATGCCTCCTCATACCTATCCAGTCAAACTATGTAGGAGTTAATGCACAGGATGAGCTTCCTAGTCATGATCAACTCTGCAGGAACCACAACCTAATTACAAAGCTTAAAGTCAAATGGTCAGAGCGGGCCTTTATTGATTTGCTCCTCACACATAAACCAAACTATCTGTGCCTTTTAAGGGAATATCATTGGTAGCAACTCAAAATATTCTGCAAGTTCTCCTCTCCTCTCCCCCCCCCCCCCCCCAACAAATGCTGCCTGCAAACAGCTTTTCCGTGCAAGCCTCTCCTTGTTGTTTTTGTAACAGCCTCAGTCCAGTGGGCAGAGTATTTGCTTCCGGTAGCACTAGGATGGCCAAACCCAGTCAAGAGCCTCAAACAAGCCAGGTTTTCAGGAGATCCATAATGAATATGTATGAGAGAGATTTGCATACAGAGACTCCATTGTATGCAAAATGCATATTCAGAAATCCAGGCCTGTTTTGGCCCTTGAAGACTGGCATTAGCCACCCCTATAGCCTTACAATGTACAAGCAATTGCAGAGGCTTTTGTTTCCCATCCTTGCTAAAGCAGTTCAGCATTCAGACTCCAGCTTTCACTCAGAAATCATTCCCCAATTTGTATTCAGCCACCTCCTCCTCCTACCAGCATTCTTTCTCCTAAGTCCCTCACTTCCTGTGGTTTGGAATTTCCATTCATTCAGCCTTCCTGGGATCTCTGGGGAAAGTAGTCCTTCCCCTCTTTTAATCTTTGCTCTATCCTATTCATCTCCCGCACTGGGTCTCAACAGAACCCCTGATCCATCACAATATAAGACCAGATTTAAGAATCAGGAAAAAGTAGGGACAAAAAACCCCCAAAAAACAAACACATGCAAAAAGCCTCTCAGGATCCTTATACAAATTTTGAAAGCGTGCATCTTTTGATAACATTTTAAATTCCTATAGCTGTATGAAAGGAAAACATGTGCGACATTAAATGACTACTTTCCCAACTTTACAGAACTTATGACGGTAGAGATCTTTGACCATCATAATAGGCATCATTGTATAATGCTTCTTTGCAATTTTTTCACTCTGTCTTATTTATAATCATAGGTCAGTATTGTCACCTCAAATTTTTTTGAATATTTTTATATACTTCATCACCCGTGCTATTAAAATATATATATATATATATATATATATATATATATATTAGACCGACTATTTCCTTAAAAAAAAAAGGGGGCCATGTAGCATCAAGAGTTATAGATTTCGCTATGAAAGGAAAACATTTCATTTTTTTTAATAAATTTTCTCTTTATTGAATTTTCAAAATGATTACAAAACATTTTATATCTTTGCACAGAAATATATCAGAAAACAACAAATATAAGCGATCAACAGATCGATTCACATATTAAAAGAAAAAGAAATATCCTTTTTTATATAGTTCACTAATCTATTGAGAAGGGGGCGGATGTAACAAAGGGAAGCAAAATTACATAAGAAAGGTATCTAAAGAAATTGCCAATAGCTTGCTCTATTCAATCCCTTTTTTAATCAGCTAAGATATTGGACTATTGGTGATGATGCTCTAATCAACCGATTCTGGGAGTTAAGCCACGTCTTGAGGTGTTCAGGGGTTAAGAAAATGTAGGTATTGTTGTTAAATTTTACCACACATCTGCATGGATATCTAAGCTGATAATTTGCACCCAGCAGCCTTGTCTCCTGCCCGAGTGCTAAAAACCTCCTCCTCTCCTGCGAGGCTTTCGCCAGATCTGGAAAGATCTGCTCGAACTGGCCCATAAATTGGGTACCCATGTTTGGAAATAATTCCTCATAATTAGACCCATATCATTTTCATATATGAAAGAAATTAACAAGATGGCTCGCTCCACAATTCCCATTCCCGATGATTCTATAAGATCGGGAATATCTTCTGATGAAATATGAAGAATTTCAGTCAGATATTTACGCAAGGTAACCCTTGGTAACACTCATTACCTTGGGGAAGTTCAACAATCTTAAATTTAGTCGCCTGAGACAATTTTCCAGGAGCTCAGGTTTTTTTTTATTTAAAGTACAATCTTGAATCGTTGTCACTTGTACTTTCTGAATATCCTTTATTTGCGATTCTATCTGGTGTATTTTATCCCCTTGTTCAGACAATTTTAAATTGTGGTCTTCTGTCACCATCTCTAAATGTGTGGTGATTTGAGTAACTTGAGCCATAGCTCCATGGATAACCAAATTTTGCTGGGCCAAAAGCTCCCGGAGCGAGTCCAAAGTGACCACAGCTGGTTTAGCCGGGACTGCGAACTCTTGTTGGTTTCCTTGTAACATTCTCACAGAGACTGGCCCAACATCGTTTGAGGAAACAGAATATTTTTTACACCATTATAAGAAGTAAGTTCCATATCCCGGACCAACCTTGCAGTTGCAGTTTCTCCATGCTCTAGTGTTTCTCCTCCCGACGCTTCACCCGCCGCTGCTCCCTCCAAGGATCCCAATGAGCACTGTAGCCTTGCGGGATTCAACGCAATTTCTCGTGGGAGTGTTGAGGATATTGCCAGAGGTAACCTTAGCGTCGAAGGGCTCAGTGATAACTCCCCAGGCGATATGGCGGCTTCCTTGCTGTTTTTGCCAGCGGGGACTGGCTTCTCCTGAATCTGAGAGAATTGAGCGCACTCGATGATAGTTTTTTGTCCCGCAGGGAGAGAGGGTGTTGAGGGAAAACCCCTCATTCTCCCTTTTCTTTTTGGAGGCATAACTCTCTAAGAAATAGCTTGAAAAATAGCAATAGAAGTGGGAGCTCCGAGATGCGCTACTAGCAAGCAGCCATCTTAACTCTGCCCCCCTGGAAAAAAATTCTAAAGAAAAAGGGCCAGATTTTCGTATCTACGCCCGATTTTATAACATGTGCGCACAGCCGTGCACATGTTATAAAATCTGCGGTCAGCGCACGCAAGGGGGTGCAGACTTGTGCACCTTGCACATGCTGAGCCCTAGGGGACCCCGATGGCTTTCCTTGTTCCCCCCCCCCCCCACCTTCCCCTAACCCGCCCCCCAGCCCTACCTAAATCCCCCCTACCTTTATATATTTTTTTTTTTTATTTACACCTGCCTCTGGGCAGGCGTAGGTTGCGCACGCCGGCTGAGTGCCAGCGCGCGATCCCCCAGCATGGCTACTGTGCCGGAGGCCTCGGATCCGCCCCCGCCCCACCCCCAAACCGCACTGCCCCTTTTTTTCAAACCCCAGGACATGCGCGCTTCGCCAGGCCTATGCAAAATAGGCTCGGCACACGCAGGAGGAGTTTAAAAGGGTTATGTGCATACATTACGCGCGTAACCCTTTTAAAATCCGCCCCAAAATGTGCAAGTAAAAGCACTATCATGCTACTTTGCCTAGAACCCAGGGCTAAATTTAAGAATTATGAAAAGTCCGAAGGTGCTTTTTGCACAAGATTTGGCTTCCAAAAATGTGGTACATCTGCTTCTGCCATCCCACAAACAAGAGCAGGATCAGAGCTTGGCAGCCCCTGTGGTTGAGGCAATAGTGCTGCAGCAGCAGCTGACAGATTCAAGTCTGCAGTCACGCAAGGCTGAAGCATGCGGCAGAGGCCGTGCTCGAGCCTGGGCACAGAGGAAAGCGGGCTAGTGCTATGGAGCCGACTCCTGACAGCCACAGTGCAGCGCCGAGGGAGGGGCCTGGAGCAGACGTCCCTCCAGTCCACTAGGTCAGTGTGGCTACCTGAGCCACCTGGGCATGTCTTCTAGTAGAGAGGGAAGGGGCAGTGTCCAAAAAGGAAGCCCAGCTTCTTGAGATGACTTCTAAAATGCTACTGGACATATGCAGCGCTGTAGAGATACGCATGAGACAGTCCCTCTTCCATGGAGCTTACAATCTAGTCAAGACAAAGGACTATGGGAAGTGTATTTATGGCAGCAAAGTGGTTAGGATTGTACATTTTTACAAGACTACAGCTGCCAATTTAGATTACTGAATATAACAGAAATGACTGTTTTCATTGCTAGATTATTTAAATATATTTTCCTTTGAAGAACTGCCATACTGGGTCACATCAAAAGGTCCATTTAGCACAATGTCCTTGTCGCTGAGTCACAGTAGCGAGCAGTGGTGCACGAACTAGTCTTCAGGGAAACCCTCCCAGTCAGTCAGCTACTCAGGGTGTCCCTAATGATCAGGGATCTATCCAAATGCATAGGAAGTGGTGCCTGCCACTGACTGGAAAGGGGAGGGGGGAAACTCCTTTTCTCCCTGAAGACTTAATTTGATCTCCAGTGGCTTAGAGAAAAGGTATAAGACACAGTGTAGGTGTAGAATTGTCCACGCATTTGCCCATCCTGTCAGTTTATAGCCATCATGGTTTAGGGATAGACTGAAGCCAGGGTGACGTCTCCGATCAGGGAACATACCCTGTCATTGGTCTTCCATAAGGCACAGACCCTGTCGTCTGCCCCTTGAAGTATTAAATGAAACACTGCTGAAAAAATAATAGCAACCAAATGATGCTGTCTTTATTATAAACTATGACAAAAGAGCCGAACAGCAGCATACGTTTCTTTATTGTACTGGGAAAGTCTCAGTGTATCAGAATATACATTACTAGTGAGATTAGGGAGGAAACTGTAGCTTTAAAAGTCTTCCTGAATTTTGGTCTTGAAGGGGCTATAAGTTATTTGCTGGGCTGCACTGCGCACAAGAGGTCAACATCTACTATTACACGAAGCAAGGAAGGAAACAGCATGTTCAGAATCCAATGAGCCAGGTTATCTAAACATTCATCCTTATAAAAAAAAAAATCCAAAAAGGCTTTCTGTGTTTTATACACACGATTTCTTCTGAGACAGGTTTATCTTATCGCCAAGACTAAGAGCCATTCCCTGAAAGAAAAAACAAAACAAAACAAAACCCACTGAATATGCTTCATGCCTGGTGTAGCCTGTTCTGATAACACAGTGCAATTTACTGGTTAGCAGTTCAACACAGAAAACTAGCAAGACCCACAGATACAGTGCAGACCTAGGCGGTTGAAATACTTTCACTGTTAAATGCGTACCTGCTGGTGGTTGAATCACAAGGCTTCCTGATGCAGGGATACTGATCTGGTGCTGGCTTTCCTGAAGCCTTGTTTTTTACCTGTTGAGCTGATTTTAACTGAAATAAGCAGGACTATAGGTACCACAATGGCACTGTGGATGCAAATTCTAAAGTCTTTCTGCAGAAACTCTAGATTATGAAAAATACAGAACTGGTTCTATTGTACAGCTCTGATAATAAGACCTGCCTTCTCTAGCTTTTACAGTTCTAAATTTTACTTGCAGGAAAAGTAAAGAGCTGAGCATGACAGTGACTACAGATGACATTGTTATTGATGACTGCAGCCCTTACTGTGCTAAGGTTTCCCTGCTCTTAATGGGAAAAATGTGGTTATACCTGAGAATTTCATTTCCTCAAGTCTAACCAGACCAGTCCAGACACTTGGGTTATACTCCCCAGCCAGCAGATGGAGGCAGAGAACTAAAGGCTCGCTAACGTCACCCATTATAAAGTCCCGTGCTGCACTCAGCCTGCCAGTATTCTATATAAAAGCTAATCAAGAAATAAACAACATTCCCCAGTGCCTTCCAGGAAACAAAAAAATGAAAGAACATTCACAACAGAACTTGAGTAGACCTGTAAAATATTCACCTCTATGGATGCAGATTGTGTCTCCAGAAAGAAACCCTTGCAGATCACCTTGCAGTATCCCCTTGAAAGAACACACTCAGAAATCTCAGAGAAACAAGGAGATTAGTAGTTTGGGAGAACTCTGGACTGGTATGGCTGGATTCAAGGAAGGGAAATTATGAGGCAAGACCAAATTTCTCCTTCCTCATAATCCAGCCAGACCAGTCCAGAGGCATGGGATGTCCCAAGCTACTACTCAGTCAGGTGGGAAACTGCTAAACCTGCTTGTAAGATAGCTGAACCAAATAAAGCATCTTCTTCAGAAATGATAATGCTTCGCAAAAGAATGCAGAGAAGACCATGCTGCTGTTCTGCAAATCTTAGATGGAAACGCTAAACAAAGCTCCACCCACGACATCGCCTGTGCTCTGGTTGAATGTGCTTTCACGCTTCGAGGTAGGAAAGATAACTAGCTACATAAACAGCCCCAATAATCTCCTTAATTCAATGGGCTAGGATTCCCTAGATGCTGCCTCTCCATTCCTAGGACCACTAAACAAAACTAAGAGATGATTCGACTTTCTGAACTTATTTGTCACCTTCAAATAACATAGCAAAATCCTTTGGCTATCCAGAAGATGCAACTACTAAAACATTTCCTTATACACCTCCTTCTGAAAGTATTGAAAAAACAGACCACTTGACTGAGGTGAAACACTAACTACCTTTGGGAGAAAAGAAGCCACCATACAGATAGAAACTGCCCCCTTTTGAAAAGGTCAAGAAAGGTTCTCTGCATGACGACACTTGAATTTCGGAAATACTTCTTGCCAAACAAATTGTAACTATAAACACAGCCTTTAGATTGATAAGTTTGAAAGAAGCCTCCTTCAAAGGCTCAAATTTATCACTATTAAGGAATCTGAGTATGAAGTTTGGATACCAGGCTGGAACGATTGCCCAGAATGTGTTTAAATGCTTTAAGGAAACAAGAAACGTTCGAATGAGCTGCCAACAATGTACCTTGGAAAACGTTCATAAAAACAAGCAATTGCTATCCATACCTTCAAAGAATTGAGAGCCCTTATTCAAACCAGTCTGCAGGAATTCCAAAATAGAAGGGATCGAGGCCCTCCTAGGCAAAAAAAATCTTTAAACAGCAATCCTCAAATATCCCCGATATTCATGTACACCAAGGAAGAAGAGTTTTTCTAGTTCTCAGAAGCACTTTCACCACTGCCTGGGAATATCCCTTAAGTAAACATGCCCTCTAAGGGCCATGTCTTAAGACAAAATCAAGATGGATCTTCATGAACTAATGGACCCTTCACCAACAGCCCCTTGGATTGTGGAAACTGCAATGGGCTCCCCTCCAACATGCACATTAGCTCCATATATCAGGGACATCTGGGCCAATCTGGAGCTATCAGGATAACCAGACCCCTGTGACCTGAAATCCTCTGCAATGTCCTGCCTATTAATGGCCAAGAAGAAAATAAAGGAGCCCTCCCCCAGCCATTGCTTAATCTGGGCATCCACTCCCAGGACCCAAACTCCATACTTTGGCTGAAGGCAGAAACGTGAGCATTTTTTGTGGGAAGCTATCATATATATCACTGGCTCTTCCATTTATTCACTATCAATGAAAATGCTTCCTTTGTGAGGAACCATTCCCCCATGTCTAAGACATTTGACTGAGAAATTCTGCCTGCACATTTTCCACTCTCGCTATGTAAGAGGCTGAGAGCCCACTGCATCAAGAGAAACCACCTGAGCAATCTGCCAGCTCTTGGTTCTGCCTTGACGATTCACACAGGACAGCACTGTCGAATTATCGGGTAAGATCCATACGGCCTGACCTTCCAGAAGCAAGGCAAAATGCAAGAGTGCCAACCTGATTGCTCTCATCTCCAAATAAATGAGTGATTGACCACCTGGCCTCTTGTACTGACCAGGTTTCCCTGCGCTATTGGATCCTGACAATTAGGCTCCCCAACCAAGAAGACTGCATCAGTGGTTAGCACTACCCACATTGATTCCAAATCCACACCGATTTCCAAACACTAGCCTCCAAGCTCAACCATGTCTGGCCTCTTCCTGTAATACCAACCTGTTGGTAAAGTTGAGACTGAAAGAACACCTGGACAGCAAAATCCTCTGCCAGGGTCTCATGTGAGCCTTTAATCAATGTACCAGCTTCAATGTCGTCACCATTGACCTGAGAACCTAGAAATACCTCCAGATCATTAGAAACTGTGAACTCAAGAGTCTCACCTGCTCCTGCAACTTTCAAATCCTTTCCTTCATTAGATGACCCCAACTTGTCTTCATGTCAAACAATGCTCCCAGATGTTCCAGAGTCTGGGATGGAGCTAACCTACTTTATTCATTACCCATTCCAGCTCCTGAAGTCAATGAATCACTTATTTATTTTATTTAAAATATTTATATTCCACCTATAATGGCATATGCTAAGTGGACTGCAAGAGCATAAAGACATTCTACAATAAAAACCATAAAAAAAATTTGATTTTAACAAAAAACTGCTTACAAATCAGAGGTTCATATTCAAATTACACTAAACAGTTAAACAATAAAAATATTAAACTATCATTCCACTGTAACAGAAAGGCTTCTTGAAAAAGGATAGCTTTGAATTTTTTTCAAAAAGCCTTTAAACTCTGTTATGGATTTAATTTCATCTGTGAGAGAATTCCATAATTTAGGGTCAATTATAGAAATGGCATGACTGCAAACTTCCTCTAGATTGACTTCACAGCATTTTTTAACATTACCTAGTATAAAGGCGGTCTAACGTACACACCAGGCCGGAATATATTCTTTTAAACTTGCCTTCATGTTCTAATTTTGCTTGTATCAACCAATCATTCAGATATGGGTAAACAAGAATATCTTCCTGACGAAGGGCTGCTGCCCACCATCACCATCACCTTGCTAAAAGGTCCCTGGAGGTGTGGTTAGACCAAAGGGAAGGGCTCAAAACGGAAAGTGCTGACCTAGCGCTGCAAAATGCATACACTTCTGATGCTCCTCCCTTAGCTTTACTGAACTATCACAGACTTCAGTTTCCATTTTGAAACGAGTGATCTTCTGAGTTCTGTTCACTTGCTTGCGATACAGAATGGGACAAAAAGTACCTTCCTTCTTTGGAACCACAAAATAAATGGCGTTTATTCTGAGACCTTTCTGCAATGCTGGAACAGGGACTAAGCCGATCTAGTTTACGTCCTACCACTTCCCTCTTTTGAGCAGATAAACAAGAGGAAATCATAAACATATTGATACAGGATGGAAAAATTCCAGAAATCATTGATCCAATGTAATTTGTACCCATCTCCAGTGGAAGGCAGACAAGCGCCTATTTCCTGTGTTGTAGCTTGGGTCCTCACACCTTCAATGAAGAACCTAAGCAGTAATTGCTACATCAGCACTAGAGTCCTTGGAATCTCTTTTATTAGCACAAAAGGGCTGAAACCTACTTGGACATTGGCTATCTTGAAGATTTTCCCTCACTTCTGTTCCTGGTATCCCAATAGCAGCTTCTAGAAGACATGAAGTGTGAAGTCCCTTTGGTATATCCTCCAGAAACCTGAGAACCTATGACTGTCCTAAAGCCTTTATAAACTTCTCCAAATTGCCCTCAAAGATACAAACTCCTTTAAAAGGGAACTTCACTAACTGAGTTTCGGAAATAGCATCTGCCGAACAGTTGCGCAGCCACAAACACCTGGCTGCCACCCCGGAAGCCATTTTCCTGGCAAACAGTACTGTAAGATGCATCCACTAGAAATGCTGCTCCAGGCTCCATTCAGGTCACTTCCTCTAGAACAGCAACGGCTCTTTCCAAGGAACTCTCTTGGATATGCTGCACCAAGCGAAGCCTGGCCCCAGCTACTATCGTCTATCCCGAGAATCTTTAAGAGAAGCACCACCACCTTCTACAGGGATCATAGCTCTCCAGTCACCATGCATCCACTCTGAGAATCTTTAGCTTTTCTTTTTCTCTTTCACTTAGAGGACAAAGCCTCCCCTAAAGATAGCTCCCAGGGAATCACACACTGCTGAAATCAGCTCAAGAATCAATTTCGGCAAGGGAAAAGCCTTAGGAGATTTACACAGCCCCACCATGACTGGATCCCTCTGGGGACTCCACTTCCTCCTCTCTTTCTTCAGCAATATTCAAAATCCTTAAGGATTGAGAAATTAGTGACGAAAGCTCCTCATTATAAAACAGACATACCACAGGGCTGTCGACCTCCTCCGTGGAGGCATACTCCCCCTCTTCCAGCTCACTCTTGCTCCCACTAAGTTTAGACTTCCCTAAATCTCCCATAGAAGCCTCATAAGCAGAATACAAGACATCATCCAAATTCCTAGACCTCTTCTTTCCAGATCCCTAAGGGAAGGAACCTGCAAGGAGGAAGAGGCAACAGTGGCTCCCAGAGCTGCAGACTGTCCAAGGCAAAAAGCTGGTTAAGACATTCTAACAACCTCTCTGATAATAAGGATCAGGCTGATGCAGACAACTGTTCCTGCAAATTAGAAGCAGAGTCTAATGCACTGCAGAAGCCAGACCCTGCCCCCCCCAGGCTACTGAAATTAGCTCCAATGCCACAAGAGCAAGGGAAACAGTGCCCCTGTCCAAGCCATGGTAGCAATTGCATCAGCAGGAACTGGTTGGCCCAACAAATCTACAGAAGTGGTTCCCCCAAAACACCAGCTCCAGGTGCCCATCTCTCTCTCTCCTCCTTGCAGGGATTACACAGTTCTCCCACCCCCAACAAGGCCAGATGCGTAGCACAGAGCAGAGACTTTTTCATGCCCTTGCGCTGCCATTTCCACTCAATCTGGACCTCAGGAAAAAAACAAAAGCACCAGTAAGAACCTGTTCTTGAAGAAACCAGCTCCTAAAAAAAAAAAAAAAAAAAAGCGAAGCTACCATTGAAGAAAGATTTAGCTCAGTCTCGTTGCCTCCTTTTATTTTTTTGTCATTAGTTTGTTTTTTTTTAAGCTTACCCAGTACAAACAAGAGAAGAGGGGCAACAGAGACAAACACACACACCTCGGAGGAGAGACTATGGAAAAAGAGAGAAACCAAGCCCCCCTTTTCCCACACCACCCAAGAGAGAGAAGAGGGGAGGGGGAGAGAGGGAAAGGGTACTCATCGCACACCTGCACAGACCCGGTTCCCCAAGGAAGTCCCCTGACCGTAAGGCTAGGTTCCACTAGGGGAGGGAGTCAAACTTTCAGCCAGGAGTAGCTCAACCGGGGAAGGAAGTCTATAACTTATGACCACAGTAACTAGCCAAAACCACACTTATCAGATCTCACAGTACAGGATGTGTTTGCCCAATATCTGCTGGAGACAGAGAATACTGGCAGGCTGAATGTAGCACAGGACCCTATAACGAATGATGTCAGTGAGACTAATTCTTTGTCTCCATCTGCTGGCTGGATGGTGAGGAAACATTTCTTTCTAGAACCAAATTCAAAATGTAAATGGGTTATGAAAACCTGCACTAAGCAAAGCTAATGAACCAAATTAATCTCAGTGCTAACGGCATAGTATTTTCTGTATTGCTTCATACAATAAACAAATGACAAGGTCATCCATATGAGTCCATCTGCTCTTTTTCCAAGAAAACAGTAGAGGTTTGTCATTACTTTGAAAAATTCCAGTTTGATTTTACACAAATAATAAGCAGACAAAATAGAGGGAAAAGCATGAGTGCTCTCCTGCAAGGTCCCAGTTATAAGTAGTATTAAACAACCCTACTTATCAATGTCAGGGGTTAACAGTTTGGCCTGAGGCGAAGGCAGAGGCTATGAAGATCCCACCCTCTGGAAATCTGTCACTTCTAGCCAGAAGTAAAGTGCTCTTGATGCCTCAGGCCAAGCCTTGATTCACCACAAGAAGCTGGATTTAAAGCTCCTGCAGATCATACTTTACCTACTTCTGGTCTATGTCTACCAGGCTCAACTGAGCAACAGGTTCAGGGATACGATTACAGGGAACAACAGACTTTCCAGCTTATTTTAGGCAGATTTTCTTTCCTTGAACTTAAAAAAAGTGACTTTCCAAAGCATATTCAATGTATTGATGACAATGAACAGCAAGGCGGTGGAGGGAGTAATTACCTGACTCTTTGCACGGATTCGTATATGGCCAGTAACAGGAGCATCTGGTCCAAGGTGAATTGGCTTCTCAATGCTGACATTTGCAAGTGCATCCTCTCCAAATATGGAACGTGCATACAGATTGGCAGCCATAAAACCACAGTAACCAGAAAGCGCCTAAAAAGAGAACACATTTAACAAAGGAAAATCGTTCTTGAATAGACATCGTTTGATGAAGTATTCAATGGAGCAGCTTCAAATTATCCAAAACATCCACCTATAAAACACAATTTAGCTCCTGGAGCTCTTATTAAAATGGTACAGATTCTCAGAAATCATCTGTCTAAGAGACCTTCATACACGGAAGCCATTGCTTGCTTCCCTCCTATTACTACAGGTCCCCATTATAATGGCTGATCTCACAACAGGTTGGTTTTTTTTGTTAGTTTGTTACAATTAAAAGTGTTTATATGTTATCTGATTTGTAAAGTACTTATCCAAAATGAATGTCTTTCTTATTTTTTGTATTTATTTATTTAGAGCTTTTTTATACCAACATTCATGATACCAATCATATATCGGTTTACAAGGAACAATGGTGCAATAACTAACATCAACATGAACATTAGGCAAAACGTGAAAAAAGTTACAATAAAACAGGGGCACTCGAACTGGGAGGAGGAAGAGCCAGAGGCATGGGTAACTCAGAAATAAATAATATCTGGTCATAACATGTACGCAGGACTGAATACTATCAAATATATAAATAATATCTTCTTGCCCATAACCTGACAGTTCTGTGTTTCAATAACATCTGCCTCAGGGGTGCCAGTGATATTCAGGTCTAAACCAGGTCTTGCACTGATTTTGGATATTTACTTTCGCAATCAGGTGTCATATAAACTCTTAATTACAACAAAACAACATAAAACGACAAGACTATTGTGAGACCAATCATTATTAATGGGGAACCATTGTAATAGTAAGAAATCAAACAATGGCTCTCATAAATCTAAGCTTTCTTAGATGGATGATTTATGAGTATCATACCATTTATAGGAGCTAAATTGTGTTATATAGGTGGAGCCTGTTTTGGATAATGGAGAAATTACTTATCTGATAATTTCCTTTTCCTACTATAGATAGATGCTCCCCTGCCAGCAGAAGGAGACTGAGTCAGGTTTCAATGCTGATATCACCCTAGATCACGTGCGGACAGTTCCGGTCCTCGAGGGCCACAAACCAGTCTGGTTTTCAGGATATCCCTAATGAATATGCATGAGACGCGGGAAGACGAAAAGGCCAGCCACGGGTGCAACAGCTTCTTTTAGCACTGCTACCGTTCCCACTGGGCTTGAACCTGCTGATAGCCCGGCGGCAACGGCAGCAGGGAAGAAAGAGCAGCGGGAGAGACCGGGAGCACGCGACACACCAGCCGGTGCTTGACGACACACTGGTTGAGAAGCGCTGCACTACAGCATGCACAAAGGCGCCCCCAAGATGGCATTGCCACAACCTACCCATGCAGTGTGCCAAGCCTAAAGCAGGCCCTAGCCCACCGGGGGGGGGAGGGGGGGCCGCACAACCCGTTCGGAAGCCCCCTTAACCCAACAGGATCAGGAACAACGATGGTTCGGTGCGCCGAGTGAGAAGTCTTACCGAAACCCCTCCAAATGTCTGAATCAGGAGGTAATCCTCTTCTGTCTCTTTTTTTTGTTAAACTTACCTGGGCTTAGCACTTACTGGCAGAGCACAGAGACTGTTTCCGGCTGTGGGGGAAGAGGACTTTGGCCATCACCACCGCACCCAGCTTCCTGCACCCGCTGCCTTTCAGCTGCTTCAGCAAAGGCCACGCGGGAACCGGCAACCGGACCAAGGCACAGCTCTGAGGGATCTCGGAAATCACCTGAGGAATTCTCAACTGGGGGAGGGACCTTTAGGTATCACCGCAGGAGAGCGGGGCTCAATTTCTTCTTCCAAAGAATACAGCGATCCCCATAGGGAGAAGTATGTCCGCCATCTGCTAGAGACTGAGAGATACTGAAGGGCTGAGGTCACTGTAGGGGTGTATGAGGGAGACATCAGCTTTGAAACCTGACTCAGTCTCCTGGCCGGGGAGCATAACCCATTGGTCCTGAGTCCATCTGGCTACACACTAGAAGCATTGATTTTGTCCCACAGCTTCACATTTGATGGATTTAGCCTTGTATTATGTAAGCACAAGAAGCTGCATTCTCAGGGCGCAAAGGATTGCTTTAGTACCACAGTTAATCAAATGTTTAGTCTCCCCACAGCCACTGGAAGATGTAGTCAGCCTCTTCTTGCACTATGACAAAAGGCTTTTACGTGAAAATGGATTTGCTCAACAGGAAAGGAGAACTGGAACTTGACTTATGAAAGAAACCATGCTGACCAACCCCTCTGTGTGATTTTTTTTTATAAAGACAGATTGGTCAGATTTGCACTGGGTGTCAACCATTATGCAGCTAGTGCAAGCTGTACATAGAAAGCCCGCTGTAAGAGAGGTGAACTCTTACTCAACTTCTGATGGGACAGAAGCACAGAGTCCCATTTCTCGAAGCAGAACGTTTCTACGCTTTCATTGAGCTTGATGACCTACAGCTAGGTATGGCAGCCTGGGCTCAAAGCAGTGACGATGCACAGATCCAGCGCCATCTCTTGCAGTGCAAGCCACTACAGAGAACAGATTTTCTCAACATGCTGAGCTGCTGCGTACGATGGCAAAATACATTCTTACTTGAATTTCTGCTAAATAAAAGAACAAGGACAGAATGAATGAATAATTAAAAAAAAAAAAAATCCTCACCTTCTCTGGAGTGAGGCACTTCATGTTGGTCGACTTTAGAATGTGCTGCAGGTATTCATTCAGGTCTGTGATATTTGTGTTGACGGTCACCTTCCAATTAACAAAGATAAAAGCAACAACACAGCAAGTTATACCAAAACCTTGCTGTCTTTTGTGTGAACATCGTGCTCAACAGGTACTGAACATGCAGTGTACACACCTGAGGAGCAGCACTGGAAATGGCTCACTTGTACCTACGTAGCTACCCAACAAAGCAATTGTAATGCAAGATAGGGCTGTGCATGGAATATGTTCTCTCTTCAGGTGGGGCTTTTCTTTGTGTTTTGATTCATTCCATGTTTCATTTACTCAGCCAAAATAAATGAACATTAAATTAAATTAAAAAAAAAAAAAATGCTGCCCCCCCCCATAGCGCCTCTCTTCCCAGCACCAAAACAGCAAACTGAACGCCTCCCTCATCCCTGCAGGGACCTTTTCCCCTCCCCCCCTGGCCCCACCCTTTTCAGAGGTCCCTTAATCCATTTCCTGGGGCCTGTAAAGTGTTTAATAAACAGTAAAAAAAAAAAAAAAAAAAGAGGAACGATCTCAGTAGCTTCTGCCCCGTTGGGTCCCATTTCAAAAATGGCAGCTGTCGGCTGGGAGGCCAGCAACGTTTTGTTGAGCTGCGGATCCTGTAACACTTCATAATCAGGAAGATTATTTTCTTATAAAAGACAACTCAACACTATAATAGTGCAGCGAGCACGGACACACTCATTATGAACAGGATGCGACTTGGGATCGCCTCAGATGTAGGATGCCACACAGGAAAAGGCGCCGAGTGCTCCACAAAGTACATACTTTGTTTTCCCATTCGAATTCAGCCCACATTTGGCGGAACTCTGTGTCCGTGCAAGAAGCAGGCTGGATGTAGTCCATGATGTCAATGTGAATGTCGCTCAGAACCACACAGTTTCTATCACTTGCTGCTCCCGACACGTCGTACACTGAAGAGAGAACGTAGGAATAAGCCACATCTAGAATTCAAAACTGCCTTTTTTTTTATCATAAAATGTCACACCTGAAATATTTAAGCGATAATTCGGATGCACAGGTCATTTAAATGCAGTGAGCACCACGTGCACAAGTTACTGAGCTCCCTCCCAAAGAAGACATAGTACGTGCTCTGTGCAGCATGCTTGTATTTTTTTGTTTTATGTTGCCCATGCATGCAATCTGCTCCTCTCTTCCCTCTCCCTATCAAGTTTTCCTGCCATTTAGATCTTTGTAGCAATGGCTACAGGAAGAAAGTGGCAGGGGGCTGCTCAGCAAATTTTCATCCAAGGGTGGCCCATCTGGCCCTCTCAATGATTTGAAATGTCCAATGTGGTCCTTCTCGTGACTTGTTTGGGGACCCCTGATACAGAGCTAGAATTATAAAATGATACTACTAAATTGCCAATCCCTTGCTTTGTACTCCCTTTCCCCAGAAGACACATCTGACAATGCACAGGGATCCTCAGCTGGCCAAGCTCTGGAGGGAAGTACCTCTCACTTGTTCTTTTGTCAGCAGGGGCTGTTGCAATTGCCTTCACTTCCTCCCTCAGCTCGAGCGAGTCAGGTCTGCACTGTACCTAAGCCCTGTCTTAAACAGGAGTCTCTGTACCATGGACTTGGTTTTCTAAGAACAGGAGCAAGTTTCCCAATGATTAGCATATAAGAATATAAGAACATGCCATACTGGATCAGACCAAGGGTCCATCAAGCCCAGCATCCTGTTTCCAACAGAGGCCAATCCAGGCCATAAGAACATGGCAAGTACCCAAAAAAACTAAGTCCATTCCATGTTATCGTTGTCAGTAATAGCAGTGGCTATTTTCTAAGTCAACTTAATTAATAGCAGGTAATGGACTTCTCCTCCAAGAACTTATCCAATCCTTTTTTAAACCCAGCTACACTATCTGCACTAACCACATCCTCTGGCAACAAATTCCAGAGTTTAATTGTGCGTTGGAACACTGGAAACTTATGCCTGGTATTCCAACCACCAGATTGCTCACAAACTGTGGAGTAGCAGCTGAGAAATGGGGAAGACAGGCTTCTGCCACTGACACTCCTCGTGACCTTAGAAAGTCATTTTTCACCCCCCACTGCCCCAGATACAAACTTATGAATACATTTTCCAAGGAGTTACGCACGCAAGTAGCTTATATTCGCATACAGGCTATTTTATAAACATCAAAAGTATGTGTGTATTTATCTGTGCAATTAAAAAAAAAAAAAAAAAAAAAAAAGGAGTAATCTAGGACCAAGAAGTGCACATTTAAGTTGTTATTTTAAGAGATTTACGCAAATACATTAGGCAACTTATTTGAGCAATTTTACATCTGCTAATAGCACAACTGATACCAATTTTTGGTTGAGAGGTCTGGATGACCTGGAAGGAGTTCAGAATGAAATAATAGAAGGGTCTCTGTGAACTGGAGATGGACCGGATGAACTGGTAGTGGTATTAGCAAATTTCAAGTATGCGTGCATATTTTAAAATATACCTACTTCCGTGTATAATTCAGGGTTTTAGGTGTGCAAGTTATATTTCTTTCATACGTACAATACACACCCATATGTTTATAAATTAGGTAGAGAGAGTAAGCACTTTCAATGCATTGCAAATATTTGTTAGGGGGAGGAAGATATAGGCATACTTTAGAATCTGCTGCAAACTGGATATGCACAGATTATACAACACTATAGCAGACCTCCACGCTCTCATACACGCATGTATATGGGGCCCTGCGGAGACCTTTGAAAGTTATCCTTTTAGAGGGCAGGTCCCCTCTGGGGCAGGGAGAAAACCTACTGTACTTGAATAAAACCCAACCTGAGTGACCAACGAAAAGGCAAGAACTAAAATCGAAATAAATCCAACTAACCATTCCACGCAGCTTTGAATTGTTGCTGCTATTCAATCGAGTGCAGCAGTGTGACAGTTTTAGTCAAGCTGCTATCCTGCAAAATCTCCAAACACGTACACAATAAACAAGGTACAACAGGGCAAGCCAGTTGGCTTCGTCCTAGTGCACTCGCTTCTTGCCATGGCAACTCCCTCAACTGGCATTAGTCCACGCACACGCTGCTCCTACAGTGTAAACCAGACAGCCCACATACGTCCTGCCAACTGTCTGAAGTGCTCTGTTTTGCCATTAGCATTGCCCCATAGGGCTGCTTTATAATAGTGGTAATTCTTACCAGTATCATAATGGTCTGGATTTCACCTTGAGAACATTTCTAACCCTCCAGCGTTCGCAGCCAATAAACTATCACCTGCCCTCTGACTCCTGAGGGAGGCGAAGAGATGGGGATATTTCCCTCTCTAGCACAGGAAGAGAGAACTCTCCATCTCGCTCTCTCACTACCTACCAGGGCAGGTTATTCATTCATGCCAAATTTAAACTGCCGCTTGTAAACTGGCTTTGCATTCACAAACTCAAAAAGAAAAAAAAACAAAAAAAAACAAACGTTAATTTAGCAAGTTGACTTGTCCAGTTTACAGTTTCTTTCAATCTGCTCTGGCCCACTGAAAAATCAGTTACTTACCGATATTACCAAAAATGATGCCATTTTCTGTGGAAGCCACCTTAACGTTGGCCTTAATGTTAGCAAAGTCGTGTGGCGCAAGAGTCAAAGGAGATGGTTTCTCCACAAGTTTCAAATCACCTGTTAACATAAAAAAAACAAACCTCTTAGAGCAAAATGGATGCCTCTCCGAAGATAGATAACCCTGCAATATACAGCATCTGTTCTGAGAGCGTTACTTTTAACCTGTCATGTACCTTTTTAAGCTTTCATATAGATGAGCCCTACAACAATACGAAAAACCATTTTTAAAGGTATTGGCTAACAAAAATAAAATGGATGACCATCTTTAACCTCTTGGGAGTACTATAATGATATTGGGAGGGCTTACCTGTGATGGCTACAATCAGACTTCAGGATAATCTCTTCCCGACAGAGTTTTAAAAATACAAGAATAGCCTTAAATTTCTATACAAAAGGAAAAAGCATGGAAAAAGGTAATGATACCCTTTGGTATGAGTGATGTAAGAAATCCTATTGAAAAACAATATATATAGCAGGTAATTGTGTTCAGTGCTCCAGATCTTTTCCCTCCAACACCTTGCCTGTAATTTTAGGATGCGGCAGGGCTCTATTAGCTTGTCTCAAGCAGTAGCTTGCTCCATGCTCATCCTGTGCAACAGATCGCTTCTCACCTAGGGTGGCCAGCTCTAGTGTGCAGTTCTGCAACGTGTCGCTTGTCTGGTTTACCACAAGGACATCCAAGACAATATCATACTGGTTGACATGAACGTAGGCTTCGGCATAGACTGGGTCCGAGAAACCTGTCAACTGGGTAACCTGACAGAAAACACACACAAGCCCGATAAAATAACAGTTGGACAATTCTGAACACAATGGGAGAAAGATTCAGACATGTAATACAACAAAATGAAATTTTTTTTTTTTTTTTTAAATGGAAATCGCCTCAACCCCAGGAACAGGGCAAGACTGCAGGGTTTGCACCACCTCCATCTGCTAGAGACAGAGAAATACTGAGGGGATGCAGGTGGCACACCAGATTAAGAGAGGGTGCCCTTCAAGTTTTTCTCTGTCTCCATCTGCTGGAAGGGAGGCATAACCCACGGTCTGGACTGATCCGGGTACGTACAGGGAAAAGTAAAATACTGATCTCAGTATAATCACACATTTAGATTTTATTTTCTTTTTTAAGTGTCCGACCCTTTTCTTTCTCAGAACAAATCACCCAGTGCTGGTAGTCCCCTTACCAGCTGACAGCTAGGAGAGTAGACTCATCTAGCTACTCCTGAACCAGCGGGGCACTCTGTCACGGCCATCGCCCTCCCTATCCTGCCTCAAATGCAGCACATTTCTGGAGAAGTGACTCAGACACAAGCTAAAGCAGAGGACTGGCCGGTTTTGCTGCATAGGGCATCACACAGCCATCTACTCAAATCAGAGACAATCTGCTGTGCTGTGGCAGAGACCAGCACTAGTAAACGGGAGGCAAAGTGAGCATGCTTCAAATATCACTATTTTGTTCTGTTACTTCCCCCAAACAATTGTCATTTACAGTATCTATTCCAGTTTCACTGCACACTGATATTTAACAGTTTTGTAGCTTTGGCATTTTTCACCTGCATTCCTAACCAATATAGCGTGTCCCAGTTTTACTGCAACCAAGAAAGGTAACCATTTCCACAGTACTGTCGCAAATAGTGAACTGCCCTTCCAGACTTAGCTGCTTCAAGCTGATGGATCCTGAGCTCCCCCATCTTTAGCATTAATGAAAAATCTTCCAGTACAGCACATCAACATAATTAGTTGACTTGCACGCACTGCTCATAAAAACAAGAAGTAAAACCCCATGGCTAATGCTCAGCTCTCATTAAGGTTCATAGTTCATTGCCTTGTATCATGCGCAACAGAATGATTTACAGAAACACATCTTCGCAGTAAAACTGCTGTGCATTTCCCCTCTACCTTGTTCAGTTTAGATGCAAGGGGATCAGCTGCCTCCTTCCTCTGTGTCGTACCCATCGCTGCAAGCAGGCTCAGCTGAAACTGGTCTTCCTTGGACGTCATTTCATTTTTAGCAGTCAGCTGCATGAAGGAGATGGGATCGTCCGGCTGCACCGTCACGTTCCTTTTCTCAGACTCTTTCTGCTTGACATAAAGAGGAAAGTCTAGCTTTAACAAATGGATACTGTGCTTTCATTTAATTTATGCATTTGTGTTTAATTTAAAATTTTATATTCCTCTTTGCCAATCTGCTCAGTGTGAATTACATCAAAATCTAAAATGAGTCCATCCTAGCTTATACATAAAACACATAACTCCTTATAAGCAAAGTATCCCCTCCTCCGATTTCACCTAAGCAATAACATTTTTTTCTCAAATCCATATGTACCTAATCAGTTTTGAAGTGCCAAAAAGCAGCATTTAAATCAAATAAAAAATAGATCTTATTGGTTAATATTCCACGTTTTCAGGTACTTCAAAGTGGATTACATTCAGGTACTGTAGGTATTTTATCACCCAGCTGTAAGCAGGAAAAGACCTCCGAGTTGAGCCTACCTAAACCACCATAGCTTGAATAGAACTCAATAATTCAGTCACAGGTCTAAAACAAGTTCCTATTCAATTTTATTTAGGTTCAACTCAGAGGTCTTTCCCGCCTTACAGCTCTTTGATTACATAATTGTAAACACACTGGGCTCCAATAGATTTTGCTGTGTGTGGTAATTCATATATTTGGGGTCCTTATGCCTTGGTTTTTTTTGGTAGAACCTAAGAGATTCCATGCTGAGTCAGACTAAAGGTCCATTGTGCCCCCCCGCATCCTGTTTGGGTCTCAGGTACCCTACAGAACCCAAAGACCAGATCAGGTCCTTGTTGCTGACTCCCAGAGATAACAGATGGCTTTCCCAAATCTCCCCGTCTAAACTCAGCCATATTAGATGCCGTGACCACATCCTCCAGCAACAAATTCCACAGCCTGCGTGAGAAAAATATTTTCTCCGATTTGTTTTACATCTGCTAGCTTCATGGAGTGTCCCCTAGTCCTAGTACTATCTAAAATAGAGGATAACTGTTCCACCCCACTCATGATTTTATACATCTGTTATATCCCTTCTCAGTTACCTCTTTGCCCTGTTTAGCTTCTCTTCATAAGGGAGCCGTTCCATTCCCTTTATCATTTTTGGTGCCTCTCTCTGTACCTTTTGTAGTTCTGCTTTATCTTTTCAGAGGTGGAGGGGTGACCAGAACTACACCCAGTACTTAAACTGCAACACATCTTGTTTATGAATAAATAATTTCTTTCCTAAACTAGAGTACACTTAAAAAGGAGCCATTGGCACAATGGTGCAGATTGAAGAAATGTTTCAGGAGGTGCACTGCAGATCCTGCTTCACAAGCCAGGACAGGTGCTAGCGAGGTGATGACTGGGACAGTTTTACCGGCAGTTTCTCACAGCGAGGTCCCGTTTTCGTTGCATTAGCCATTACTGCCTGCCTAATAACCCTGGTTGCATCCTATGGGGGTAATTCTGTAAGCAGCCCACAGAAGAAAGTCAGAAAGTACATGAATAACATTTTTCAAGCTGAATTTCTGTATGCATGTTTGCTTTGAAAATCTGTACACAATTACAACCTGAGAACATTTAAGCGCATACTTTTGCTAGTCCAAACCCCCAGGAACGCCTGTACTCAGTCCGGGTAAAGTTACGCTCATACAGAACCTACATGGGAAAAGTTTACCCTCATATTCAATGAGCAATTTTACAAGCAGCCGTTTCTATGGGTAAAGTGCTGTTTTACCCATGGAAATGCCTTTGAAAGTTACCCTCTATTCAGAATATCTACCCTACCATTTAAACTTTAATTATTGCGGGTAGAATGGATTATCCTTCCAGGCACTGAAGAGCAAGCTGAACTAAGAATTTAGATTTTGTGTGCTGACGTAATAAGATATGAAAGAGCTATTGTGGCAGCAGATCTGAGGACCTCCGATAGCCTCCAATATTTATTTTAGCATGTTCCATTTAGAAATGTTCCTTATTTGTCCATGGGTTATACACTGTGCTGTTGTACTAAGTTATATGCTGATGGCTGATCTGGGAATGTGCAGGGAAAGGCTGGATACAGGTTTTCTTTTTTCGCTTCATTTGACCTTTTCTCTACAAATGGCCATGCACTTAATTGCTGTGAGTTTTTCTTGCTAAACAAACATGTGATTTAAGAAAACAGCTTGTTTCTCATGTCGTCAACAGGAACTGTCGTCATCACAGGATGGACACGTCAGTGTTTGCTACCTCTCACCTTCTGAGAAAGCTTCTCCTCCTCCAATTTAGCAGACAGCATCTGGGAGAGGGACTGCCGGCATTCCTTGTTGAAAATGTCACTCATCAGAGGAGAGCACTCAGACAAAACCTTGAGACACAGCGAGATACGGTCTACGTCGTCGTCCGTAATTGGCTTCTTGGGAAGAGAAGACTTGCCCAGATGAAGAATGGTAGCCATGAGTAGCATAGCCTCAGCAACAAAGGACTACAAAGGAGAAACAGATAAAAAGGCACGCTCTTTATTTTAACATTTGCAGTTTCAAAGAATCTGAAAATATAACTCTTGTAAAACAAAAGGGCTGTTTTGGGTGCCATTAAACAATGAGAACTGAAAGCTTATAGCCATTAAGTGTTTGGGGACTCTGGATTTTGTGTGCATGCTTATTTGAAATTAAAAGCACAAAAAAAAATAAAAATAAATAAATTAGGGTCTTATAATTGCTGTTAAATCCATGTGGACTGGAATCCTCTCATCTGATCCATAACAACTGGAACCTGCTCACGTTACCATCTGTATCAATAATCTACTTGCCAGTACTTACAGAAATACACATCTAGACTCTAAAATCAGCAGAGAAGGCACTCTCTTTGGCACCGCTAGCACTAGTGTGAATGTGAGAGGACAAGATTGTATCCAACATAACCGGAGGCTGGAACACAAACCCATCTGGAGATACCAATGCCAGAAAGATCTCTCTCTCTCTGTCTACAATAAACAGGCCAGAGCCAAAACAGGTCCAATTTATTCTCAATCAAGACACAGCAGCATTCAAACTACTAAGTACATTTCAGATTTCTTACGTTTTGCTTCTTCTTATCCTGAATAAGGGCCACATAGCGTAAAGCAATCTTTGTCAAAGTTGTAGAGAGGGCGGCAGCAACGAAAAAGTCCCCTTCCAGCAGAAATCCGCGCAGTGGAGGTCTAAAGCAACGAAAAAAAACAAAAGACCTTGTGGTAATGCAATGCAGCTTCAGTTTCTGGACGGTACCGAAGAGGTGACTGCCCGGGGCTGAACAGACATGTCCGTTTGTTGGGACATTCAGAAACGCCAGTACTGTGCCAGAGAGGCTGATTCATGCCCCTAAACAACTTAGCACTTTGATAGCTTTCATCATATTTCAGACGTGAAAAGAGAGAGAGGAATACAGGAGCAAGAAGCCAAGGGAAGGACTACAGGCTTCAAGTGGAAACAAAAAAGTCAGCAAAACAGGAAGCAGGAATGGAAAGCAAAATGTACAACAGAGGGGTTTTGAAAAAGAAAAAAAAAAGGAGAAAGTAGTAGAGAACATAAAACTTTTCAGAGGACACAAAAGGTTGTCAATTAAGAGAGAATGTTCTTCAAATCAATGTCAATTTTCCTGCAAATTTTAGCCCTAGCATGGGCAGCGTTTTTAAAGAGGGGGCTAGCAACATTTATGGCCAAATAACAGACCTTCTCCAAGAAAGCTTTACAGGGGAAAGGCTCTTTTGGAATAAGGACTAATATACGGCCTGAGCAGTGTTTCGAAAACCCACTTCCCTACTGATCCGATGAGACAGCCCCAGGGATCAGGAAGTGTCATTTTCTTCAGCCCCAGTTGGGACCTGAGAGGCATTGGTGGAGACTATTTTGCCCCAGTCAAGGTCTGCAGCAGGGTGAGAGATGAGGCAGGGGGACAAGAGTGGAGAGGATCACACTTTCGTTTAAAAAAAAAAAAAAAAAAGTGCTGCATATGTCCAGGCAGACAAAGACCAAATGGTTCTTCTCTCTGCGTTTGCAGTAGAGAGGAGCAGCAGCTGCCTAATGGTTAGAGCAGCGGGCTTGGAACCAGGGTTCAAATCCCACTTTATCTTCCACTGCCTCAGGTACAAAATTAGATTGTGAGCCCTTGGGGATGGGGAAATACCTACAGTACCTGAATGTAATCCACTCTGAAGTGCCAGAAAGCAGAATATAGATAAATCAATGTTACAATTTGTAAACCCATTCAGCATCTTTCTCCCCAACACCATCACTCAATACCTGTCTTCCTCCTTTTTGGCAGGCCTGGAACTGCTGAGTGCGCTCTGAGTAGCATAAGTGCCCATCTCGGTCACTAGTTTCTGAGCTGGACCCACAGTTACCTCCTCTTCAGTTTTCAACTCACCAGATTCTCTCTTTATTTCAGTCTCCACTATTGGAATCTGAGGGAAAAAAAGGCCAAAGGGTATCAAAAACGTTTCTCGCTCTTTCAATTTTAATTCGGTCAGATCCGGCTGAACCAGATGTGTTGGGGAATTCAATTGTTATTAAGCCAAATATTCAGAAGGAAAAAAAAAAGATAATGCTATAAACATTAAAAAGCAGATCATCAACTGGGTGTCACCCACTCAGATGCTCCGAGTAAAAAGCCTTTGCAGGGTAATCGGATTTGACCGTAAATAACTCGTATGTAAAGGCTGTGACCATAGTTACATTTCATCATCTCAAAAGAAAGAGGACCACTATCTCTCAAAGCCTCCCCCATCACTTAATTAAAAAAAACCAATTTAAAAACTTAATTTACAACATCTACGCAATACATAAGTCTATTCTGAACTGCACTGCATCTTCAAACAGTCTGGTCTGTGTTAGAAATTGCAAAAGGGGGGGGGGGGAGAAAGAAGAAAAGTCTGTCTTTTTGCAATTGATCCCAAAATTTGCAACAGAGTAGACACCCTGGAAGGCACGGAAAATATGTAAAGCTCAAGGAATGGTTTAGGATTAAATATTAGCTGACGAACTCTTAAAAAAAAAAAAAAAAAAGTAAAATGCAAGGTCATGCATCTGGGTTGCAAAAACCCAAGGGAGCGATATAGTACAGGGGGTGAAGTCCTTGAGCACAAAACAAGAGTGAGATCTAATAATGATCATATTCGATGATCCTAAGGTGGCCAAACAAGCTAGACTGGAAACTTGGGCATCCAAATGGCAGATGAAATTTAATGTGGATAAGTGCAAGGTGATGCATATAGGGAAAAATAACCCATGCTATAATTACACAATGTTGGGTTCCATATTAGGTGCTACAACCCAAGAAAGAGATCTAGGCGTCATAGTGGATAACACATTGAAATCGTCGGTTCAGTGTGCTGCGGCAGTCAAAAAAGCAAACAATGTTGGGAATTATTAGAAAGGGAATGGTGAATAAAACGGAAAATGTCATAAAGCCTCTGTATCGCTCCATGGTGAGACCGCACCTTGAATACTGTGTACAATTCTGGTCGCTGCATCTCAAAAAAGATATAATTGCGATGGAGAAGGTCCAGAGAAGGGCTACCAAAATGATAAGGGGAATGGAACAACTCCCCTATGAGGAAAGACTAAAGAGGTTAGGGCTTTTCAGCTTGGAGAAGAGACGACTGAGGGGGGATATGATAGAGGTGTTTAAAATCATGAGAGGTCTAGAACGGGTAGATGTGAATCGGTTATTTACTCTTTCGGATAGTAGAAAGACTAGGGGGCACTCCATGAAGTTAGCATGGGGCACATTTAAAACTAATCGGAGAAAGTTCTTTTTTACTCAACGCACAATTAAACTCTGGAATTTGTTGCCAGAGAATGTGGTTCGTGCAGTTAGTATAGCTGTGTTTAAAAAAGGATTGGATAAGTTCTTGGGGGAGAAGTCCATTACCTGCTGTTAAGTTCACTTAGAGAATAGCCACTGCCATTGGCAATGGTTGCATGGAATGGACTTAGTTTTTGGGTACTTGCCAGGTTCTTGTGGCCTGGATTGGCCACTGTTGGAAACAGGATGCTGGGCTTGATGGACCCTTGGTCTGACCCAGTATGGCATTTTCTTATGTTCTTAAGGCCGCTTGGGTACATAGCTCTCCAACAAGGGGTCATGGGATTGAGGGTACAAGGAGTAAAATCAGGTACAATATAAAGAGAAAAAAAGTTTCTTTATGGAGAGGGTGGTGGAAGCATAGAACAGCCTCCCTGCGGAGGTGGTGGAGATGGAGACCGTGTCAGAGTTCAAGAAAGGAAGCTGGGCTTGATGGACCCAGCATGGCATTTCTTACGGGACAAGCACAGAGGGTCTCCGAGGGAGAGAAAGGGACCATAGAAGTTAAGTGGGAGGTTATGATGGGCAAAATGGACTGGCCGCATGACCTATATCCGCTGCCATGTTTTAGGTTTCTAAACCTTAATAGTGTACGCAAGTCTGTGAAACACACGGTCTAAATAAGGTGCACCCAAGCAGGGACTTTCTGAAGTAAGAGGAGACACTGTGAAGTGTAATTGTGAAGCTAAACTCCACCAAAGATTGGGCAGCACTTGCTGGGTCAGTGCATCCCCTTCCCTATGGAACTGAGCCGCCTGCCTAATGGAGGAAGAGTCAACATCCAGAGCTGGGGCGGCCAAAGGAACAGAGCTGGATCCATCAGCCAGTTTGCGTTCGCTTGCTTAAAATTTCAATTTACAATTTCCTTTCTAATGTTTACACAATTGTAAGAAATGTGCCAAACACTCCAAGGGACAAGGCACAACAAAACAAAACATGAGGCGAGAAACACAAAAGGCCTCTTATGCTTCCGCCAGGCCCCGCTGAGCTGCAGTAACTAACGTGATTTCAGGATTATTAGTCTTTCACAGGACATAATGCCCTGGTTTCGGACCTGATAACCAGAATATCGGAAGACAAGAATTGCAAGAAGAAGGTCCCACTATTTTGTGTTTCTCCTTCTACTAGCTACAAAGTTTTTGCATCCAATTCTTAAAAAAGCAACATGAACACTACAAATCAACTAAACTGTTTTTAGAGACCATTTAAAGAACTAAATATTCATAGCAAATGAAACAAAAAAAAAAAAAAGCACCATCATTTAGGTGTGAGAACAAGCAAGAAAACCCACAGAGAGGCTCCAGGAGCGAGTTTTCCCCTTTCCCTACCTCTATCTCATCTCCTGCCAGTCAAGGATGGCTTCTTTCATCACCTTCCTCACCATGCTGTAAGACGCCTATGTTCACAGCTTCCACTAATCCCAGGAGGTTTTCCTGGATTTACAGATCAGGCATCGTCATTCATTGACCTCATTCTCTTACAGAGCAAGGAGCACACTCATGGAAAGAGCAGCAAACTGAACAGAATCTGATCAGCGCCTACCTCTCCCAGGGATCTGCGAATCTCAGTCATCACACTCTGGATGTCGCTCTTTGTGCTGCAATATTCTCCAAGGATCCACAAAGCGCCACGAAAAATCCTAAGAAAAGGAGGAAAAAAAAAGTCAGAAGTGGTTTTGCGGGGTACAACCCTGATGCCGAATGTGTCTCAGATGCGGAAACCCATGATTTCTAACTTCAGCCATTCTGATCCAACATGCATTCATGCGACTGGCACGGCTTCTTGCTTCACCAGGGTCACTGGAAGTTACAACGCGCACACATTTCCTTTCGTTTTTGGCACTGTCATTTTAACACTGGGTGCTGACGATTGTGGCATTTATGGGTTACAAGGGAGAGTTCCGCTCTCTAAGACAGTAGTAAAATTAATGCACCAGCTCTGTGCTGGGGAACAAGTTTTCCTTTAAATACTTTCCTGTCAAACACATGGCTCAAAGCCAAACATGGAATACCTTAAAGCACTTAGCTACTATCCTAAAACTCCGAAAGTAGTGTATTTTGAAAAATACTATCTACATCAAATTGCTTGTCCAAGATTATATATTTTCATTAATTCTAGCTACATTTCATTTAAAGAATTTCATTATTCAGTATGAAAACTGGCCAGTGAATAAGATGATGTGGTTTTGGGGAGAAAACAAAAAAAAAAAAAAGGTTTTGTTTGCATGTGAAACACACAACTTCCTTTACCTGCCAGTCTCACACAATCTCCAAACAAAGAAAGCAGGTAAGCATTTAGCTAAACGTAAAACAATGTCAAACGTGGAATATCCCGATTTCCTCACGGAGACAATTCTAGTGTTAAAGATCTGCAGCTTGTTTACTACTGACCATCCCCTGCTGACCTTAGTAACTATGATGGAAACATATCATTTAGCAGCTCATTAAAAGGCTTTCCAGAAAGCTCAACTATATCTTATATACAACTAATATCTTTTAACCCTACTTGACAGATTTGATGGATTGAAAGACTTCAAGCATCTTCTCAACAATAAGCGGTCGGAGGCCGTCGAATCGCTGAATGGCTTCCCGCACAAATTCCAAGACATCGGCAGCTGCAGCCTCATTATTATCACTAAGGAACTCCATCAACTGTAATGAAAAACAAAAATCATGAAAGGCAGCATGGAACAAGAGCAGAGGATCTTTAATTAGGAAGAGTGAAGGGAAAGATAGAGAGAGTGGAACGTAAGGCAATGCAAAATGGAGACTGGGCCGACCAGAGTGGCTTCACAGCCCTTCTCCTGAACATAAGAAGAGCTACACATGTTTAAAAGGTCCCAAGCTCTGCATGAAATGCAGTTTCTAAACATCACACAAAAAGGTAGGTCATGACTGACTGAAGAGACCAGAAAGTCATGTAAACAAACTAATGCTCCCTCTATCAGAGATTTATTTACTCAGCTCAGGTGACTGCAGAAAGCTAGGCTCTGCTGCCAATAATGCAGGAACAGCACACAGCCAACTTCACAAGTAAGGTAAAGCATTACACGGCCTGAACTCCCTGAATATCTGCTGTGGTAAATTACAGATTCAAAAGTAAGGTCTGCTAGCTAGATTAGATTATTTGATACGCTCTTTAAAAGATTGCATACCACTGGAATAACATTTGCAGCCATATCTGGAAACCGAACACTGCAAGAATGTAGCGTTCGAACAAGCAGTTGTCTGTATTTGTCTGTATCTTCATGCTCCGTAACATTATTTGTCTTAATCACTTCTTTCTTCAAAACAATGACCAGCTAGATCACAAAAAAAAAAAAAAAAAAAAAGTAAAATACATCAGTTTCACCCAATCTTTTGTATAAAGAAAAAAAAATATGAGGCCTACTTTAAGGATGCTTTGAGGGGATTCTCTTTGAAGACAGACCAAGGAATGTTAAAATATGCCAAGGTTTAGCCAGAATGCTCAAATGGGTCAAAGGACAGCATTAAGTTTCACTTTTGCCTTCCGGGCTTAACTTACAAGAAATCATATAGCTTACAAAAATGCAGTATTAGCAGCACATAAGAGATAAGATAAGAGTATTAACCAGTTAGAAAAATGCTATGCTTACAAAGAAACTAACCCACTGGTGTGCAGGTTTGAGGGAGGGAGGTGGCACATATAACCTCTTGTAGCCGAGCTTTTGCATGTGTCTTATACTCTTTCGGCAAATCTGTATTACTCCTAAGCTAACTTTCTAATCAAGCGTTTCCTCTCTGCTGGCTGATGGTACTCAGTGTTTACTGTTCTGCACAATAAATATTACCTCTTCAACATTTCGGGACGACACAAGATCTAGAGCCAACTGAAGAGTTTTTTTCCTAACTTCTAGATCTGGGGTTGTCAATACACGTAATATGTCCATCACCAAATCCTGCAAGAGAAACAAATAACGAGTCCATGGAAGTTTTAACACAACACTTCCAAAATTAGGCAGCGATGGTTAGTAAACAGGTAAATAGCTATTTTCAATTACATAATTGTTGCAACAACTTAAAGTATGTCCTTGATGAATGTTTCAATGTGGGGCAAAAGTAGGCACCTGAACATTTGAGAGGTTTAACATAGAATTTCCTGGCAAAAACAGGCAGTAAAAATCAACTGCAACTTCCGTGCGTAACAGTTTTCAAAAAAGTACATTTTTTTATCCCAGCAGCAGCAGTTTCTTCCTGCTGTTGACTTCCCCGTTAAGTCATGTCAATCTAAGTGATCAGTAATTGGTTTTTAAACTTATCTTCTACCATTTCAACTGGTAGCGTGTCAGGTTCACCATGCTATAGTTTCCAAGCTCACCTCTGGATCCCTTTATAAAAACTGGTGTCACATTAGTTGAAGACTGTAAGGTGGTCAATGTGGCCATTTTAAATTATAGATCATGGATTACTGCTAACAGTTTTGCAATGTCATGATTGAGTTCTTTCAGAATACTATCCAGTCCTGGTGATTTGTTACTTTTTAGTTTGTCGATTTGATCTACTATATCTTTCCGTTTCACAATGGTTTGCTTTATTTGCTCAGAATCACCACCATCAAATAATGTTTCTGGTGTGGGATACATACACAACATCCTTCTCAGTAAAGACCAAGGCAAACTATTTACATTTTTGTGCTGAACCAGGAGGTCCAACTGATTTCCTCAAAGGCTTTTTGCTTCAAATATATTTACAAAAGGGTTTTATTAGTTTTTACCTCAATGACAAACTTCTTCTCAAATTCTTTCTTGACCTGCCTTTTTACTGTTTAACACTTAATTTGCTAAGGCTCTTCCCCATTTTCTTCATTTGTGTTTATTTTCCTGCTTTTTGACAGATTCCCATTTGACTTTGCCTCTTTCACCTCACCATCAAGCCGTGCTAGCAGTCAGTCTAACTTTCATCTTTTTTAATGCATGAAAAATGTTTTATCTTGGCTTCCTAGATTGTTTAAAATATTATGTCCAAGCTTCATGCAAATGTGTAACCTTGGCACCTACTCTAGTTTTTTTCTTATTAATTTCCTTATTTTATCACTAGGACTACGCTCGCCAGTGCGAGTGCTACAGGGGTGGGGGATGTGTATGAGTAGGTGAACGGCAGCACCATTTCCCCCTTGCACTCTCCATTTTGTCCTTCTTCCCCTCCTCATTTGTGTGGGAGTGGTGGTGGTGAAGGCGAGGTGTATGAGGGGGTTAGTAGTGGTGTAAGGGGCTGCTAGGAGAGGATGGGAGTGGTGTAGGAGGGGTGCGTGTGTGTGCAGTGAGTGGGTGGGTGCTGCAGGTGGGAGGAAGTGTTGTGAACATAGGGGTGGTGTAGAGTTTTCGTGGGATGGTGGTGCAGGTGTAGGGGTTGTGTGTATAGGTGGTGGTAGGTATGCTGGGGGGCACGGTGTATGTGAGTAATTCCCCCGTCATATTCTCCACTTGGCCCCCTCCATGTTCCCTTCTTCCCCACCCTATATTCCTCCCCTCCCCCTCTAGTGACTCCTCTAACTCATGTCCGCCCTCCTCCTTCCCTCCCCTCTGTCCACCTCCAGCCTAGTCTTCCTGCCACTGGTGAGGCCTGGGAATAGTCTGTCGTTCCTCTTTTCTCTCTCATTCTGTTACTGCCCACTCCCACCCTGCCACTGCTACAGAGCTAACTGCGCCGGTCCAGACTCTGCATTGCCCATTGTCTCCTGCATCGACCTCAGAAGGTGTTGGCCTGTCCTTCTGCTCCTGATAAGCATTGATATGCATGCTCACGCACACATGCGCTGCTCACCTTGGTTTCAGAGTGGAGTATGCAGGCACTGAGGATTTGTGGATGGGGTTTGTGTGGGGGTGTATGCATGTTCTGGGTGAGTTATGTGGGGTCTTTGATGTGTATGTGTGGGTGGTCATTGGTGGTGGTGATGGTTTTGGTGCATAGGTGTGCACGTGTGCAGGGGAGCAGTGTTTTTTCTCCACATGGTTGAAGGTGGAGGGGGTGTGTGTGGCTGGTATGTGGTATTGCTGGGAGAGGATACACTACAACAGCTGGCTCCTCCTCAAAAAGGATTGGATAGTTCCCATTGCATTGCTGGACACCTCTGTCTACATCCTAATGGTGAGTTGAAATTATTTAAAGCTGTTAAGGAGTGGGTATACTTAATCAGACTTAGGTGCATTTTATGTTAGCTTCTCAGTGACCTATGACAAGACCAAAATTAATTGATTACTAAAATAATAGTCAATTTCACACTGATGTAAAACCCTAACTTATACTAATTGTGAAAAAATATGCCATCTTTAAAGGGTTAACAGTCTATATATCAAAAAGTGCGACTGGGGTGGACAGGAATCAAACTGCTATCACAACACACAAAACTCATGCATGTTTTCACCCCTATCATAAAAAGGTGTTCCAGAGCTTCTGTTCAGAAATCTCCAGGGACAAAGGGAGTAGAGCTGCTTACCTGCAGGACACGCTCATGGGTAGGGTGGTCCTTCAGTTCAACCAAGCGATCCAGCACAATAAGTTTCACATTGTTATCACTCTCCTTAATAATTAGATCAATATAACACTGAGCTGCAGCCTAAATTTAAAGAGAGAAAGAATGTAAATAAGGTTGCCAAGACAAACTGATATTAATGCAAGTAAAAGTGGAAGTTAATTACACCTAGGGAAGTTTAATCAAAACAGTCAAGAAATATCAAAGAGAGTCTATGATAATTTGAGGTTAATCCTGCTGATGCTAGTTAGCATATTTATTAAACCAATATTATGTATACTAAACTGTATGAACAAAGTGTTTGAAAGTGGGAGGTGGGGTTTCATACTTAGCCAACAATCTGTTCCATCCATGTAACCTGTGGCATTCAAACATAAAACACCCAACCACCCACCCATCAGTTCAAACTGTCAATATTTTATTTGAATCAAAACAATTTTTTTAAAATTATGTTTATAAATCTATAACACACCATCGAATAAAAAAAACCAGATTACAGGCAATCAAAAAATCTTTTTTGAAGAAAAGTTTAGAAATACTAGCTAATGCTGCACAAGTATAGGCTCTGAAGCCTCTACACCTGGTTTGTGGGGGAGAAAAAAAAAAAAAAAAAGAATCCTATGCAACAAGAATGGGACCCCCTCATTCTTCTTGAGGTATAAGCAATATGGAAACCTTTACTCTAACTCCTACTAGAACAGCAGACTAAGGAATTCTAGGGCAGTACAATACCTTGATAGCTGTTGGTGCACTAGAGAGGGTAACCAAGGTCCCTGCAGCTTCATACTTCACAGCAGGGCTTGAAGACTGCAGCAAGTTGTAGATGCAACGAATAAAGCGAGCTCTTTCAGATGGATTCGCGTGGCAGACCTACATGGGGAATCAAATCGAGCAGGCTGAAGAGAGGATGAAAAGCACAAGTGTTCCACAGGTGCAAGGCACAACTGACCAAAAGGATACTTGGGGAAAAAAACAAAACACAGACCACCTCTGACCTATGCAGTAAAGGCAACATCTTTATGCCCAGCCCAATGATCTTATTTAGGACCAATTTTCAAACCTGGGCAGGGAGGTGCAAATTCCATGTGTACTTTTTACCAGATGATTTTACACCCATGTGCAAACTTTCACTTTTAAAACTGTCCAAGGAAAAAAGTGCCTGCTTTTTATGTAAATACTTTCTCTGACCAAAACTAAGCAAACTGTTGCATCCCCTTTTGGAAAAGAAGCTGCAGGAAATAACAGCAAAAAAAAAAAAAAAAAAAAAATGTGCACAAAACAAAAAGCATCAATGTTGAAAAGTGCAAAGAAGTCAGATGCACTATTTTAACCATACCACAAATCTGCAAGTAATTCTATAAGAAATCTGGCAGCTCCAACTGCATCCTCCTCTGAATATCACAGATCCACTTCTAAAAATGCAATCACCAAATGCAATCTTTTGCTCAGTAGTCTTGAATATTCTGCCTTTTTTCCAAATGTTTTGTTTTGTCCTTAATGCTACATTTGTAGAACAAATGCTGCTGAAATATAAACAAAGATTTTTTTTACATCAGACACTGATCTAAGCACAAACACCTACCTTGTAAATTAGCTCAACGATAACCAACTGAAGGATGTCTCCAAATGTTTGCACTTGGTCAATGCATGTGCTCAGGTAGTCCAATGCACGGTCCTAAGGGAACAAACAAGAAACACATTGGTGCAAGAAAAAAAAATCAATTTTAATCGCCAAATATACCGTATTATTCACAGCAGTTTATTTATTTATTATTTATTTGTTCATTTTTATATACCGACCTTCCTCAGGAGATATCAAGTCAGTTAACAGAATGACAAATTCATCTCAGTACAGTACAATTACATCTCAGTAAGATCACAATAAAATAAACCTACCATATACAAACATTCAATAATAAAACATAAAATTAAGTTGCTAGAATTGATTCCTAACACATTACTACGCATTTGTGTACAATATTTTGTCAACTAATTCTAACATTAATCTCTCAGAATTTAGCAGAGTTAATTAACTCTGGGGATTCTACCCTCACCTTCCTAAACCAATAAAAGGGAATTTATCCTCTTACTAATAAGGCTATAAACTAAAACTTGCTAAAAGTTCATATCTTAAAAGCTATATAAGCTGTATAAGTTGTCAACTATTGACTCCATTTGCTTCGTTAAACGCCTGCTCAAATAGCCAGGTCTTTATTAATTTTTTAAACTTCTGAATACTTGGTTCTACTCTAATGTCCAGTGGTAATGTATTCCAAATTTTTGGGCCAGCCAGGGAGAGGGTCCTCTCTCTGACTGAACTCAGATGTGCTATTTTTGGCGACGGAATCGTGAGTAGTGCTTTCCCCGAGGATCTTAAATTACGGGCTGGGATATGAATACGGAGAGATGGGTTTAACCATTCGGTATTACTGCCATATACTGTTTTATGTATTAGTATCAGACATTTGTAATGAATTCTTGACTGGATCGGCAGCCAATGCAATTCTCTCAAAACAGGTGAGATGTGGTCATATTTCCTTTTATTAGTTAGTAAACGGGCTGCCGCATTTAGAAATAGTTGCAGAGGGCGTAAAGATGAACTTAGAACACCCAACAAAAGGGCATTGCAATAGTCAACTTAAGTGAAATAAGTGCCTGAAGCACTGTACGGAAGTCCCCTATATGTAAAAGAGGTCTCCATTTTTTTAGAATTTGCAGTCTGTAGAAGCCATCTTTATTTATGGCTTTTATTGAGGCTTTCATATTTAGTTCGGCATCCAAGATAGGGCCTAAGTCTCTTGCTTCATACTTGATCTTATAGTATGGTAGAAGAGATTTAATTTCTGAATCTATCTTGTCCGATACTTTATTGCTCATGTTTAGTGACAAAGACATACGAGATAAAAGTTGTTTTATGGATGTGAAGTATACTTCCCATAGTTTCAAAGTAGATTGAAGTGAATCATTTATGGGTAGTAAAATTTGAACGTCATCTGCAAATAGGTAATGGACCAATCCTAATCCTGCTAAAAGCCTGCATAGCGGGGCCATATAAAAATTAAAAAGAGTGGGGGGGGACAGCGAGGAGCCCTGCGGGACTCCAGTTAAACTTATTTAATAAGTACATCCCTATTTACATAAAAAACGATGTATCAGGGGAAGAGGAAGCTAATTGAAGACCTGCAGGTGAACGAGCATAAGCAAGGTATCTGCAGCCAAGCCGACTCCTAGCCTCGTCTTCACATGAAAGTGGAGCTAGACGAGTTCCAGCTATTAGAAGCAGAGCTACTGAAGGCCCAGAGCGTAAATTCATTTCAAACAAGTGGGACCACAAGGCGGCCTACACTCCTATAGACAGCTTCTAGTGACAAAAGACTCTGGAAGGTCTATTAAGCAAGGCAATGCCACGACGAATGAACACATTGTATACAAGAAGAGAACGTCTGTATATCAGGCAAGAGTTCATAAAGCTGTCTTATGCAATTTTTTTCAAAAAGTTCTGGGTGTATCAAAATTTGAACAGTCAACAAATAAATATTTCACATACAAGACTGCCATGATACTACTTCCTAGGCAAACAAAAATCAGAGAATTCTCTAATGTGATGTGTTTACTTCTGAACTTGGCAGGCTAACCAAAACACAAATCCATAAGATGTATTCTAAAATCAAAAGTGGGTTTTTTTTATTTTGTTTGTTTTTTTTACCTGGTCAGCATGAATGAGCATCATAAATGCATTTCTTTTGCAGCTTGCATCTTTTTCGTTCACAAGAAAATCATGAATTAGTTCAGGGGCATCAGGAATCAAATGTTCAAAATTTCTAAAAAGAACAGAGTGAGTTTTCCTTGAGCAAACAATTCAGTGACTTAAGATAGCAGAAAAAAAAAATGAGCCTCTTTCAAGTCTTTACCATAGTAAAATAAGCATTTCAACCTGGCAGATCAGACTGAAAGCTAGAAATGCAGCACGCAAAATACATTGAGCCCAATATTCGGCTGAATATCCGGCTATGTTCAGCAGTCAGCATTTAGCTAGATACGTAGATAGCTAGATACCAAGAGGGTGGATCAGGGCAGCGTTACCTATCCAGTTAATTTAGTTGGATAAATAGTGATATTCGTATTTATCTGTTTAAGTTAACTGCAGTTCTAACTTAGTTGGATATGGCTTATCTGGCTAAGTAGCAATTTTGACAGGGGCCATGCTGCTGAAGATCCCATGTAAGTTAATTGGATAAATCTTATCCGGCTAACTTACACTAATGTTTTCTTTTGAATATGCAGCTCATTGTAGAAATTATACAAACATGTACTTTGGATTGAAAAAGTTATTTTAGTTCATGCAAAAAAGGAAAAGAATGACTTGAGTTAAACGTTAAGGACTCTCGCACATTTATTTTTAAAGATTTCTGTAATTGAATACTAATTACTATTTGAGGCTGATTTTGGTCATAACATCCATATTAAAATAACACAGTCCTAGTTTTTACAACTATTTATTTAAGGCTTTTCTTTACCGACATTCGTCAGGGACATCATGCCGGTTTACATCGAAACAAGGGAGAACAACAGAGAAATCAGTTACAAAAAACAGGGAGCAGCAGCAAACTGGGAGATGCGAACGTAATATGCATAAAAGAAAGGAATAGAGGCATAAGTAAGATATCATAAAACTAATACAGAGGCATACAACGGAAGAATATAACAGTAGAAAACTATATACAAATCATGTATCAATATCTTAAGTAGCGTAAAGCAGAGGCATGTTTTAATAAAGTAAATATTACAGGCATGAAATTCCTGCAGTGACATGAAAAGCCCAGTTCCCATTATTGTACTACAAATGCAATCAACTCCAAGACGCATTTAAAAATAGTTTTAAAAAGGGGAGGACGGACATAAAATGTTTTCAAAACTCACAGCCTGATATGGTGATAAGGTTCAGCTGCAGTGGCTCTCTTAGCAACAACATTTCCTTCAGCCTAAACACAGTACTCCCTTGTAACTGTGCCATTCACTGCTCACAAATCAGCTATGTATAAGAAGTTCTCCTGAGGCAGGGGTGACTGGTAACCTACTGCTGAGAGTTACAGTGCCCCTTGTAAAAAGGCCAGATATCACAGATTTCCATTCCAAACCTTAGAACAATTTTTTTTTTTTTTATAAAGACTACTGGACTGATCCAGTGGCCATTTCACGCTCTTTAGGTCAATCAGGACTGGGGATGCTATAGAGGCAATTTCATGGCTTCTGAGGGAAAGGGGAGAGGAGTTATATTCCGCACAGAATGGTACACCAAGCAGCCAGATTTACGGGCACCATGACGTTGTCTAGACAAGCAAAGCTGTATAAAAGTAGTAAGACCATTAGCCAAAGAGAATAATTTTTTTTTTTTTTTTTTTAAACGTCAGACACAGATGAGGAACATGTTTTCAATGAGCCTTCTTAATGAAAATTTAAATTCAGTGAACCTTATTAAAAGAAATCTGAAAAACAATGTGTGAGTATTGCTCCGAAATCTACAAGATCCCACGCACATATGAATCTTGAGCAAAAATTTCTGGACAATTCTTTGATCCAATCCAACAAATTTGGCCAGAACGGCAAAGCTACACAGATTGCAAAAAAGGACCTTTTAAGATGACTTTCTGCTTCTGTTCAAGAAGGCTTCTATGCTGCAAAGTTTCTGCAAAGCAGGGTAAACAGATGAATATCTGGAGATATTCAGCCACGGTATTTTCATTCACACTGCAAAACAAATATTCAGGCCAGCCTAAGGGACATTGGCTTTGTCCCTGAAAACTTACTCCTGATAATATCATCTTTGCAAATTCTGCAAGAGAGAACTCAAAGTGAACTGCTTGCTATTAAAACAATCTAGGGCTCCTATTTCCACTTAGCAGATGACTATCTCCTGATAAGATTCTATAAATGGGAACAAGCTCCAAACTAAACTACTGTGAATGGGCAGGCAAGAGCGCTTCAATTTACCTGTAAATTGTGTAGATTGCCAGGACAGCGTTCCTGCGCACGTAACTGTGGCGATGTTCTAGGCAGGCCCGGATAGCTGGCATGAGAGGTTCCAAAAGCTCGGCTTCTTTTAGTTTACACAGAAAACGAAGGGTGGAGCCACGGATAAATTCATTTGGGTGTTGAAGATCCTAAAGCAAATTCCAATATAAATGTGAAATCTGGCTTACAAACTGAACCTCCATAATACAATTTCATGCTTCTCTCTGCATTAGGACATTAAATAAACAAAAACAAAATTACATGCTCTTAGCTGAATTTAGAGAAAACAAGGAAAACGAACACCAGCATCACATTCAAATACCAGTTACACTTAGTGGTTAAATACTGAAAGAAATGCAGATACATGCATTAATTGATATTAATGTATGGTGCTTGACTGTGCAGGCACATATTTACCGTAAGCATTCACATACACAAATACTAGCTTCTAACCTAAGCAAAATCCTTCACAAATGCAAATGCTATGCTAGAAGGATACAGTATTTGTGAGATATAAAAATGGATTTGTTTTGAAAGTGTTAAACATGTTGATAGGGTGAGCTTGTCAATACAGTATCAAATGCACCCACCTGACCGCCCCAGGCACCTTGGCCCATAGACATCCCCCTTTCGGCCTTGACCCGCCCAGCTGGACACGTCATCAGCGGCGCCAAAGGAACTTTTAAAAATCGGCGCGGGACGCAGCCTCTCCCTCTCTCCTGCCCTGACGCCGGCACCGAAAGCTCCGCGCGATTGGCGCTGACCTGCTGAGGTCAAGGAACCTCACGCGGCCTTCGCACCCACCCAACCGCCCCAGGTACCTCGGCCCATAGACGTCCCCCTCTTGGCCCCAACCCGCCCAGCCGGACACATCAGAGGCGCCGAAGGAACTTTTAAAAATCAGCGCTGGATGCGGGCATCATGCACCGAAGGAGCCCGCCCCTTAGTGCACTCCGACTACCCAAGACAAAATCCATCAGGCAAACACCAACTTCCCCCCCCCCCCCCCCCCCATCACCCACCCCCAAGAACTTCTAGCAACCCCAGTCACTCCGCAAACATCCACCCCCCCCCCCCCCCCCCACCAACAACCCTCCACTCAGACACCCACCATGGAACTACACAAGAAAACACCCACTCTGCACCGCAACAGATATAAGAAAAAAGAAGCAACGTCAAACCCGGACAGACCTCAAAGACTCCTCACAATACCTATTGTTCCCAACACTGGCATGACAGCCCTCACAGTCTTTATTTTATTTATGTATTTATTTATTTGGTGCTTTTATATACCGGCATTCATGACAGTGTCATATGTCGGTTTACAGGAAACTGGGGTACAATAACCTTAAAAACATTAACTTAGTAGAGAAGTAAGAAAGTTACAATAAAACAGGGATGAAAAAACTGGGGGAAGAAGACAGAGCATAGGTAACTTAAATACAGTGCCAGTTATTTGAAGTGTGCAGAGAGTTCTAAAAAAAAAATCAGTAAATTTATGTAAAGGCTTGTTTAAATAACCAAGTCTTAAGCCTTTTTCTAAAAGTTAATAGGCAGGGTTCTACTAACTTTCCCCCTCCAGACAATCAAGTGATCACATGCAACAAATTTGTCTCAACACTAATCCTACTCAATGCTCAATCAAGAGCAAAGAAATTAACAATCCTTCACGACATTCTAATCGACAACCGCCCAGAAATCTGCCGCATAACCGAATCCTGGCTGAAAGAATCAGACATAGCCCTAATAAACCAACTACCCAAAGCACTATACAACATCTACTCACTGCCCAGACCAAAAAAGAAAGGAGACGGTCTCCTATTTATGGCCCTAAAAAAAAAATACAAATTCAGATTCCACAATATTAACCTACCCCCCCCCTCTCGAAATTGCTCTCTACAAATCAAAGCACCTACAAATCATATTACTCTATGCTCCAACAGGACTCCTAGAAAACAACCTGCACCCCTGATCGAACCTATAACAAACTACATCAACATGGACACCCCCGCCATAATTCTAGGAGACTTCAACCTACACGTTATTAAAACTAGGAGACTTCAACCTACACGTTATTAAAACTCCCCTCTCTAATGCCTGCCGACTTTTACTAGACACCATGACAGCATCAGCTTCAAGCAAATAGTGAAAACCTCCATCCAAAGATCAGGCCACACTCTAGACCTCATATTCATTAACAACAAAGTTTAACACAAGGAACCACCCTCAACCACGGCTCTCCCATAGTCAGACCACAAACTCACAGAAACCAAACTACAGCTGAATTCCATTCACCACGGATGACACAATCAAAACTAACTCATCACTGGAGCAGGGTTTGTTGAATTCGATGAGTTTATCGAAATTCTACCGGACACCTTAAAAACTTTAAACAAAACAGACACCAACTCCGCCGTCAACTCCTGGCTCACCATCACCTCAGAAATAGAGGAAAAGAAATGCCCAATCATCCGGAAAGTAAATAAACCAGCCACCAAATCCAAAGCTCCATGGTATACCCAAGGACTCCAAAATATGAAAAACATCCTAACATCAGCAGAAAAAAAAAAATGGAGAAAAAACCCAAGCGATCATCTAAAAGATAAATACAAAACCATCCTCTACATATACAAAACGGATATAGATAAAGCCAGAAGAGACTTCTACGCAAAAAAGATACACATCTACCAATTTAACCCCAGAGCACTATTCACTTACATCAAAGACCTCACACAACCCAGCAAAACCTTCCCCCCTCCAGACAATCAAGTGATCACATGCAACAAATTTGCCAACTTCTTCAGAGACAAAATCCTCAACCTAACCACAAAAAACCCAACCACGAACGAACAGACAGTAATCCTTCCAAGTAAACCAGATGACAGATGGTCACATTTCGAGAACATAGCCTCCACCAAGATTGAAACCACCAGAAAAATGAACCCTGCATCACACCCCATCGATGCCCTCCCAATAAAAACACTAAAACAAGTCTCCAATCTCATTGCCAGGCCCATCGCTGACAATCAATCTCTCACTAGAAGAGGGCATCTTCCCAGACAAACTTAAATGCGCTGTTATTAAACCAATACTCAAAAACCCCAACTCGAGGACTCCAATCTCGCCAACTACAGACCTATATCCAACCTCCCCTTCCTAGCCAAAAACACTAGAAAAAGTTGTTAATCAGCAACTCACTGACCATCTAGAAAACCACAAGATACTTTTCCCAGCACAACACGGATTCAGGAGCACCCTCAGCACAGAAACCCTACTATTATCTCTCTCAGACACAATCCTCAAAGGCCTAGATAACGGCCAAAAATACATGCTCATACTACTCAATATATCCACAGCCTTTGATACCATCAACCATAACATCCTCCTGAACAGACTAAGAGAAATTAGATTATGTGACACCACAATCAGCTGGTTCACATCATACAAGGTAAAAACCAAAAACACAGAATCTAAACAAATACCCCTCCCACATGGCGTCCCTCAAGGATCCTCATTATCAGCCACACTCTTCAACATCTATTTCCTACCTCTATGCAAACTCCTAACCAAATTTAGGCTATCATACTACATATACGCCGATGTCCAAATTCTCCTCCCCATAAGAGACAACATTGCAAACACCCTAAAACTCTGGGGCACCCACCTCAAAGCAATTCAACAACTACTAACACAATTAGCTCTCACCCTCAACAAGACCGAAATACTCTACATATGCAACAAAACCTCAACTGTACCTGATCCCCAACTCAATACATGCAAAACAAACAAAGAAGTTGTTCTCACCGCAAAAGATCTAGGAATCACACTAGACAGCGAACTAAACCTCAAAAAACAAACACCATAATAAAAGAAGGATTCTACAAACTCTAAGTCCTAAAAAACATCAAACCTCTCCTACACCCCCAAGACTACAGAACGGCATTATAAGCTCTCCTGTTCTCCAAGCTAGACTATTGCAACACACTCCTTATAGGACTTCCAGCTTCCACCCTAAGACCACTTCAACTCCTACAAAATGCAGCAGCAAGATCACTCACCAGCAGCAAAAGATCTGATCATATCACCCCAACTCTCAAAGAGCTACCCTGGCTGCCAATCCCTTATGGAATACAATTTAAAACCTTTTCCCTCATCCACAAAGCATTATACAATAACAAAACAGAATGGATGAACATAAGAACATGCCATACTGGGTCAGACCAAGGGTCCATCAAGCCCAGCATCCTGTTTCCAACAGTGGCCAATCCAGGCCATAAGAACCTGGCAAGTACCCAAAAACTAAGTCTATTCCATGTTATGAATATCGCACTACACTTCCAAACCCCACAAAGGAACCTACGTTCCACAAACACCGGTCTTCTCTCAATCCCCTCTCTAAAACTAGCTCACCTCAACACAACCAGAGAACATGCATTCTCCATTCCCTATGGAACAGCCTCCCTATAGAGCTAAAACTCGAACCAACATCACAAACTTTCAAAAAGAAACTAAAAACATGGCTCTTCCAAAAGCCTTTACTATATCTTGAGGAAAACCAGAATCCAACTCCCTCCTACTCACACCTCCCTGTACCCCACAGCAGATGGTCCATCTACCCTTACACATAACCACTAAGCCACCAATGTACATACCAAACAACCCACCCCCCTTGAAATGTTCAACATCCCAAAACCTCTTTTATCCATTTCACGCCTTGTTCTGCTGAAACAGCCTTTAACCCAAAATATCAAACTTTTATTCACAGAAATATCCTACTGAAGCAAGCCATGTTCTACTGAAACCGCATCTAACCCAGAAATCAAGTTTTTATGTACATAAATGCTCATAAGAGAAAACCTCTCAAAGCTAATCATTGTTTGTTAAATTATCCCCTTATGTTCTCCCAGTTAACTCACCCTGTTACAATGTAAGCAACATAACACGTTCCATGTAAACCGATGTGATAACATATGTTGAATGTCAGTATATAAAAATAAATAAATACTCTCAAAATCCACATACAAGGTCCCTCATAAAAAAACTCCTCAGCAAATTAAAAAGTAATGAGATAGTAGGCAATATCTCCCCTTCAACGGCAGTGGGGAAAGAAGAAAAGTGGATTTATATTCAGATAAGTAACTCTGTTATTTGAACTTCGGTATAAAAAAAAGTTATAAATAAATAACAACCAACAAGGACTGAATTGCACAGGCTGGGTAAACAAATAAGCGTGGAAGTAGCTTGCTTATTGCAGCGGTTACTACCCCTAACCAATTAAGCTAGATACTTCACTTAGAAGCAGTTCCAACAATGCTCTCTACATTAATGGTGGGGGTGGAAGGGAAATAGAACCAAAAGCTTACTAAAGGCCAAGAGTAACAGATAAGTATGAGAGAGAAAAAAAAACAAGTGTGAAAGCTTGTTGGGCAGACTGGATGGGCCATTTGGTCGTCTTCTGCTGTCATTTCTGTTTCTATGTCCTACTGTGGACTGGTAACTGATAAAAAGTCAGGAAATAAAAAATAGGACTAAATGGTCAGTTTTCCTAATTATGAAAGGTAAATAGTTGAAAGCCCAGGGATCTGTACTGGGCAAAGTGCTAACGTTAACAAATAATCTGGAAAAAGGAACAAGTGAGGTGATCAAATCTGTAGATACAAAATTATTTAGCTGTTAAAACAGCGGATTACAATAGCCCTTTCACTATTTGTAAACAAAGAAAATAAAACTCTAGAACCAAAATAAATGACAAGAATAGAGAAAAATTCTTGTTTATAGTATTTCGGGTTCTGAATGTAGAACTTCTACTCAAAATGTCAAAATGTCTTCACAAGATTTTTTACTCAATCTCTTTGTCTAACAAGTTTACCTTTCTGTAGGCATCGCACACCAGTATCATTTCCTGTAACAGTTTGCCATCTGGAGTTGTTTTGGGAACTATCTCCCAGAAGACCAGCAGCAGTTTTTTGATGGTATGGTCTTGTAAAGGCAGAACAAAGCGAATGATGGTCATCAAAAGTGCAGGCAGTTTTTCACCATTCAAGATCATGGTAATGACCTTCTTCAAGGCCTCTGTCTTTGATTTCACATCTCCCTTTTCTGGTATGAGCAAATGTGAGACTGAGTCAGGAATAAGCAACACAACTGGAACAAGCCAACAAAATCTATATCTAACACGACCAGAAGAGCCATTTCATTTACTGCAATCTATTGAGGGTTTTTTAATCCTGATATGCATGGCCATACATACATCCTTTCAAAGCTATTTGGTCTTTAATTTTTTTGCTCTTCTCACCTTTCCAAACACCCTTCACTTTCTCCGTCCTCTGATTTCAGATACTCTCTTCCCAACCCCATCTTCCTAACAGCTTCATTCCCTCCCTCCAAGCACTCTCCCACCTCTCTCTTCCAACTTTTTCCCTCTAGCCCAGCGATACGGCTTCGCCTCCAGCAGCCAGTGTGACTCTCCCCAGCCTGGGTACCGGGCCTGTCATTTCAGGTGTCAGGGTGACCTGGCACCTAGGATTTTTACAACCGTGAAAATTGGGATCAAAATACTATTTAAAGTATAAATTGGCATACTGACTTACAGAAACACTTAAATATGAATTTTAAAAGCCCAGTGCGCGCCAAAACCAGGAGTAATGCAAATATGTCAGTTTTAAAGGCGCCCGCGTATCTCCTGCTACGTGCACAACTGAAAAGTTCAGGAAAAGGGGCGAGGTGTGGACATGCCCACATTTCAACTTCAATTTTGTACCTAAATGCTTATGTGCATGCCAGGGTTCCCTGCCGCGTAACCTTACTTCTGCTATGGAGGACGGGTAAGTAATAAAATAATGCAAATTAGATAGATTAGCGGTGTTTTAAAGGTAGGGGATAACAGGGTAGAAGGGAGGCTATTAAATTAAGGGGGTCTGGAAGTCCTGTCCTTTACCTGAGGGAACTGCAAATGAAAAGGGGAAACTGGCAAATGCGTCTATTAGACACGTCTATTAAAATCCCCCAACTTACACGGTAGAAACAGCATTTATAAATGTCCTCTTAAAATTGTGCACACGTGCGAGCAGTCTATTTTATAACAACATGTGCATATATTATAAAACGGCCGTGTCCCTTGGTGCAGGCCAACAAACACGCACATATATTCACTGTGCACCTGTTTAAAAAAATTACCATCCCATTGTTCGTTTTTAAAAAATTTTTAGTATCTGTTAACACTGCCTTTGCATTAAAATAGCTGAATTCATCAAGTTGCAAACAGAAAAATAAAAACAGTAAGTTCAGATAACACTGCTTTCAAAATAACATTTTCTAAAATATCAGTTATGGTAAAACAATTTTAGATCTCAGCACTTCAACATGAATTCCGCTTACCTAGGTCAGTCTTTAAACTAATTTCAGATGGTGGTTCCGAATCCATTGGAACATTAATCAAAGTGTAACAAACATTTTCTGCTGCCGTCATGGTTCTTTATTAAAAATGCCTTCCACTGTAAAGCTTTGGATTGTGATAGGGTAGTCTGGAATAGAAAACACTGTTATACTTTCTTTTAATGGCATGTTCTCATTTTTCTACTACTGCTTCTCGTTTTTTTAGCACGACTAGACATATGCAGCACAGCAACTGCTCTGTGGAGCTAAAAATCTAGGCAAGAATCAGACAAGAAAAAAAAGACATCAGGAAATGTATTGATTAGAAAAAACATGTTTAAAATCAACAAGGCAATAGCAAGTTCTGCAAGTTGTTTGTTATTACAATAGCAAAAGATGAATGAGATCTCTTATAATCATTGTTAAAATTTAGAGTAAATTTGTAAAGATGAATTTAAAAGCAATTGCAGCATGGTTATTTTTGTTATAATCCGTTTTACTGTTGTCACCAATAACCCCTTCATCCATAGCAACACTGGCCTGGAAGAAACTGAACTCATCTGATTCCAGAAGCTAAGCAGGGTCAAAAAGACTACCAGGGAAGCCTAGGTGCTGTAAGCTGCAGAAGTCAATGGCAACTCTCTGCACTTTTCTGTCAAGGAAAGATTACAGGCACCTAACCCTCAACACCCAGAAATTGGTAACATAATAAAGGTCGGTAGGAAAAGGTCATCCAGTCATCTCATCTAAATAACCACCAGTATTAGTAAATCTATGTCCGCTGCACAGACAGCCACACTCAGCTACATGCGCACCTGCGTTTTCACTATGACTTCTAGTTGAGAACATACAGCCTGCTAGAGAGACCCAGCTGCTAGTCAATTCTACTATCACAGCCTGTCAGACAGACCTAGCCACATGGATGTCTCTATAACCACTAGGACCTCTAACCACCTTGCATAGGTTCCAGCAGCTCCAACACTGTTTAATTCTGCTATTATTTCACTATGAATGTTTAAATAAGTGCTGCTAAATAAGCTTTCTACTCTCTCCACTTAAAGATCCTCAGTGCTTATTCCATGCCCTCTTAAACTCCATTACTGTTTTAGCCACCTTCCACCTCTAGAGTTTGTTCCATGCTTCCACCACCCCATCAAAAAATATTTCCTGATGTTTCTCCTTTACCTCCTTGATACTCATATCATCATCATCCTTTGCTCTCCTCCAGAACTTCCTTTTCCATGAAACAAGCTTAACTTGCTTTTTGTTCATTAATAATTTTCAGATATTTGAATGCCTCTATCATATCTTCCCTGTCTCACCTCTTTTCTAAGGTATAAGTGCTTAGATTTCTAAGTTTCATTGCATGAGTCTTTTAAGAAAAGTAGAAAGATTAGAGAAAAAACAAAGAAAATAATCCATTTTTCCATGAAAATGGGTTTATGGCAAATCATCAGTTTTATTTAACTAACAAGAAGTGACATCAGAAAACTAATTTACTGAGTGTGCCTGAATCTCCAAACTATCTGTTAACAACCCTATTTAGAGCAATAGTGCATGTCCATATTTGAACAGCATCGGCTGGTCACACCAGAAAAGACCCACCAGGCAGTGTCCTGGTCCCTCTTGATTTAATACTGCACATAAATAACACTTTTCTTTGGAGAGTAAGCAGGCCTGATACAGGTCTGTACAGAAAAAGCAAGACATCTCTGCCTCCCATGTTGTGGGGGTGTAGGGGAAGCTTTCTCACACCTTGGATAAGTGGCACCACCTCTAAACCTTCTTTCAGGCCGATACAGTAAAAGTAGCGGGAGAGTGGGCGAGCGCCCACTCTCCTGTGCATGCGATTTAATATTCAAATGAGGGCCCGCAGTAAAAAGAGGCGCTACGGACACTATCACGTCCTTAGCACCTCTTTTTTGACAGGAGCGGCGGCTGCCAGCAAGTTTGATAGCCGACGCTCAATTTTGCCAGCGTCGGTTCTCAAACCCGCTGACAGCCACGGGTTTAGAAACCAGACGCCGGCAAAATTGAGTGTCCAGTTTTAAACCCACAAGCCCTGGGCTGATTTAAAAAAAAAAATTTTTAACTTTTTAATTTATTTTTTTTTACTTTGGGACCTCTGACTTAATATCGCCATGATATTAAGTTGGAGGGTGTACAGAAAAGCAGTTTTTACTGCTTTTCTGTACACTTTCCCAGTGCCGTCAGAAATTAGCGCCTACCTTTGGGTAGGCGCTAATTTCTGAAAGTGAAATGTGCAGCTTAGCTGCACGTTTTACTTACTGAATTGTGCAGGAATAACTAATAGGGCCATCAACATGCATTTGCATATTGCAGGTGCTATTAGTTTTGGGGGGGGGGGGGGGGGGGTTGGCCACGTGTTTTTGACGCACTATTACCCCTTACTAAATAAGGGGTAAAGCTAGCGCGTTGAAAACACACGTCCAAACACGGGTTAACCGTGCGGCTCCGCCGGAGCGCATTATACTGTATCGGCCTATTTGTTAGGGCTACTATCGTTCTCTTCCTTTGTTTTCATTTGGTTTGGGGGTATTGCTTCCTTTTTCCCACTTTTTCTATGTCATTACCAAGATATCAAATATCCATTAGTTTCCTTACAAAGCCCTCTTTCCTCCTGGGAAGTAGGACCATAGCTGTTTTCCTGTACAATACCAGCTTTAAATAGAGCAGAAAAAGTTTTAGCCACGGACCCACTGAAATGGAACCTAACTCTTAAAATCTAGTTACAAATACAAATCCAGTATACACATATATTTGTTCACCTTTATTTACATGTAGCTAAGCGGATTAACAAAATCATACTACTTTATTTCAATTAAGGATAGACATGAAAGCGATTTATACTTATAAATTGCACATAAACCTGAGAACAGTGTACCAATGTATTTTACATTCAGTCGGAAAGAGCTTTGTATTTATGGAGTCCCCCAAATAACCCGGATCTGCCTTCACATTTATTCCAAAATAGCATGAAACCCTCAAGCAATAAGTGCGACTTGGGTTCTGCAGACTTCGGCCCCTTGCCTCCGGTACTACAGCGAGGAGATCCCAAGCCACCACATAGAGAGGGTACCGGAGGCCCCAGCCCAGCGCTCTTTACCTCTCCTGTTCCGCCGCTGAGTTTCGGATGGCCGGGGGGATTGCACCGGACGTGCTGGGTGGGGAACGGCCGCACCTTTCCTTTTCCCGAATTTTTAGTCGCCGGGCCGCGTCCGTAGCAGCTTCCTGCGGCCGCCGCTCGCTCTCCGTGTGACGTGGAAGCACCGCAGGTCTACAGCCACATCAGTCGTACGGAAGCCGAGCAGGCGCACAGCACAGCGCGCACAAACAGGAAGTACGCCCTCTATGACGTCAGAGCGTGGAGAGGACAAAGGGCAAGAGGCAGGCGCCGTAGAGTTTAACCCCGCTTCGGCAGGGTCAGGAAGCTTCTTAGGGAGAAGAGTCTGTGTGCACTAATAAGTCAAACGTGTGCCTTTTTTCCCCCCGATATTGCGGTTAGGAGCTTGCAATTAGTTTAAACTTCTACATGATTAGAAAAATGAGTGAAAAGGGTCAGTCTCAATATATAAAGAGGTTTGTTTTCTTTTTGGAGGGGGTGTGTCTGTCTGTAAAAATGTTCAAATAAATAAATAATCCAGGGAGGCCAATGTGATTTTAATATTTATGTATGTTATTCCTAACTAGTATAAGCCAGGGGCATAACGAACTGATTTTTTGTTGGGGGGGGGGGGGGGGGGGGGGCTGTTTGTCAGTCCAGCTCCCATCCCTTACCCCATTCTATATGGGGCTTTGCAGCACTGGCTACAAAATCCTTGTCTCTTCTGGCTTGCCTCTGCAATTTCTCATTCTCCCTCTATAATTAAGGCAGCTACTTTAGACAAATGTTAACTTCTCTGGCTGCTGAAGTGCAATGAAGTAAATAGACTTGCACCCAGCCCAGGCATTCCTGCCTTTGAAGGTGCTTAGAGGAGGGATAAATAACCTGCCAAAAGTAAATAAAGACTTTTGTAGGTCCTTACTAAGTTCTATTCTTTTCAGTGTAGCAGTTAGAGCAGCATAGCACCTATTTTTCAGCTCCTCCATGTGGTCTGCGATAGTGGCTACGGCCTGAACTTTATAAATGACAGAGTGCCCCGCCCCCGTGAAAATGTAGATTCTTAGCCTGATTTTGGCAGAAACAAGTTTGTTTTATTTCCTGGGTGTTTTTTTTTCCAGTTGTATTTTGAGGAAAGAATGTCTAGACCCTACACACCGGAACTTATTTTCCATTTTTTGATTCAGTGAAGAAAGTTTTATCCACCCTTCCTTTTCTTTTGGATTTGATTGACCTATCTGATATTGTTCTATCCGAGCCTCTCCACCTGAGAGAGTCAGTTCAATCACCCAACTTTGGAAAGAGGACTGGACATCTTTTCAATGTTCAGGAGGCAAAAAGGAATGAGGAGTAAAGAAGAGTGGCACCCCACCAGTGTAGTAGATCCACTACATATCTAATGGATATTCAGGCAGTATATTATGGAAGGTACAACAAGGAATTGGTAGAGTGTGAGTCTTTAATACCATGGCAAATGAACAAAGGTATTCTAAACTTGGAGTTGAATTTAATTTATCATCTTATCAGTGTAAAGCATTATTTAGGAGGAAGCTTTAAAACTATCCTCTAAGCAGGAGGCAATCTGGTTGGAAAGTACATTAAGAACCTGCAGAGTCATAAATTTGCAAATAATGAGTTTGTGTAATGGACTGTATTGAGAAAGGACTTATGAACAGCTGTACATTCTGCACCTTTAAAGGGCTGACTCAGATGGGACATGACCCTACTACTAGGGGTGGGGGCTTGAGCCAAACGTGAGAGGGCCCAGGCCCGGGCCCCCATGGCTATATCTCTTGAATAAGGGCACAACAAAAAAAGTGATGGGAAAAAAATTACATGAATGCACATACATTCAGTCCCCTGACCTCTGCCTTTCCTTGAGAACACTACTTTCCTTAGCAGCTGAAAGTACCTGCACTGCAGATAAACAGATGAATGTGTGCCAGCCCTGGGCTGGTGTAAAATTTTCTATGTTGCAATGGATTTTGAATTGCGGGAATTAGCTAATAGCCTATTCTACATGGAATTTACATGTGATGAGTGCTATTAGCTGCACGCGTTTTGGACATGCTAATCCCCATATGGGGGGGGGGGGTGTTATGGATATGCATCCAATCACATGTTAAGCCATGCACTGGCAGCAGCACAGGGTATTGCATCAGCCTGATAATGAATAAACTTGGTAACCAAAATGAATAAAAAAAATGGCAACCAAATCAAAATGCCACACCCCTATATTTTTTGTTTGTAGAATACTATAGGCCCAATTTTTTTTTTTTTTTTAAAGAGTTTTCACTTGTAGAATAGGTCCTTTTTTTAAATAGGATTTTTTCATTTTCTACATATACTAGAAAAATATCCCATCATTATGCCTAAGGACATTTTTTCTCTATTCTATGTTTGTCATATAATTGTCTTTGTGATGATAAATAGTGAAGCACTCCATCAGTATCTATTGACATCAAGTCAGAAATAGCAACCGCTGATCAAACGAGGACAAGAGAAAGTCTGTCAGCTGACAGGCTTACTTCACATGGATCTCCACCTCCCTGTTTGACAGATCCTGGAACTTTATAATAATTACAGTAGTTAAATCATTTAAAATTCTCTATGGCCACCATGGCTTTGAAGGAATATGCAGCTTCTCATTTTAATTATCACAGTCCACCTTTTGTGACTGGTCAGCCACTTTGTCACAAGAGCTGAATGTGAATCCAATGACTTTACAGCAGAGAGCCTCCAGGATGGCCTTGAATTGTCACCTAGGCTGGGTGTGAATGACTGTAAGGGCTGAGATGCAGGAGAAGCAAAATTATTCCAAAATGTTAAATCACGAGTGTGAGAAATTGCAGGAGGAGACTGAGCATTCAAATGGCAGGTGAAATTTAATGTGGGCAACTGCAAAGTGATGCACATAGGGAAAAGTAACCCACACTGTAGTTACATTACAGTGTTAACTTCCATACTGGGAGTTACCACTCAAGAAAGGGATCTGGCCCTGATCGTGGACAATACTTTGAAATCCATGGCTCAGGGTGTGGCGGTGGCCAACAAGCAAACAGTCGGGCCAATACAGTAAAAAACGCAGGAGAGCGGGTGAGTGCCCGCGCTCCTGTGCGCGTGATACAGTAAGTTAATTTATTTAAATTAGGCCCGGCAGTAAAAAGAGGCGCTAGGGACACTAGTGCGGCCCTAGTGCCTCTTTTTGGACAGGAGCAGCGGCTGTCAGTGGGTTTGACAGCCGACGCTCAATTTTGCCGGCATCGGTTCTCGAGCCCGCTGACAGCCATGGGCTCGGAAACCGGACGCCGGCAAAATTGAGCGTCCGGTTTTCGGCCTGACAGCCATGGGCCGAATTCAAATTTTTATTTATTTTTTTTTTTACTCTTCGGGACCTCCGACTTAATATCGCTATGATATTAAGTCGGAGGGTGCACAGAAAAGCAGTTTTTACTGTTTTTCTGTGCACTTTCCCGGTGCCGGAAGAAATTAGCGCCGACCCCATTTTTCTTTCTGAATCACGCGCACATTTGCATGTTGAGGGCACTATTAGGTGCCGCGGGTTGGACGTGCGTTTTCTTCCCCTTACTGAATAAGGGGTAAGGGAAGACGCACGTCCAATTGCAGGCTAACAGTGCACTCTGTTGGAGTGCACTGTACTGTATCGGCCTGTTAGTTAGGAATTATTAGGAAAGGAATGGAGCATGTCATAACGCCTCTGTATCGCTCAGTGAGACTGCACCTAGAGTACCATGTGCTATTCTGGTCACCACATCTCAAAAAAAGATACATTGTAGTTGAACCAGAAAAGGGTAGAGGACAACCACAGTGATAAAGGGGATGGAACAGCTCCCCTATGAGGAAAGGCTAAAGAAGTTAGGATTGTTCAGCTGGGAGGAGAGATGGCAGAAAGGGCAGGATATGATAAAAGGTCTATATCATCATGATTGGAATAGACTATGTAAATGTGAATCTGTTATTTACTCTTTCAAAAGACACGAAGACTAGGGGCATACTCCAAATTAAGCTCTAGAATTCATCGCTGGAAGATGTAAAAGCAGTTAGCACAGATGGATTTAAAAATAGTTTGGACAAATTTCTGGAGAAGTCCATAAACTGCTGTTAACCAGGTCGATTGGAGGAAAGTCACTGCTTAGCCCTGGGCATTAGCAGCATAGAATCTACCCCTTGGGATCCTGCCAGGTACTTTTGGGCTGGATTGGTCACTGCTGGAAACAGGATACTGGGCTTGATTGACCTTCAATCTGACCCAGTATGGCAAGTCTTATGGGTCCCAGAGCAGCCAAATGTACTAAAAGGTTTCCCCATCTATGTACAGTCTGTATGGAAAAAATGATTAGTACATCAGGCCCCAAACTAAAGAGATGAATTCAGCAGCAGTTTTCTACCAGGGAATCAACCTGGCACTTTTTGAACTTGCTTCGTTTTCCTCATTACTGCTGGAGTGAAAAGTGACCCCCAACCTAGTACCTTTTAAAAAAAAAAAAAAAAAAAAAAAAAAAAAAAAGAGCATAACCACTAGATGGATTATTGGCCTTAAGTCACACAGTGAGTTGACAGCAAAAGGGAATCTAGAGCTCATGTCTCAGAAAATCTCATTACAGAGCAAAGCTTTCCCTGCTATACCACTCCTTTCCAAGTTTAATATTAGTAGATGAATCAACCAGAAAACAAGTTATGTCTTTACATTTATTTTACAATGCCTTGATGGGCTGTGGGCCTAGTTTTATATGGCATCTGCATTCCCTCCCAGTCTGACACTGTCAGTATGGTTTGTTTTAACCGGCTAGTCTCTAGTTTTGTAATTATTTCCTGATTTGGTTGATTTTAATAATATATATATATATTTTTTAATAACCCGCTCCAAACTTTGGAGGGTGCGGGCTAGAAATATTTTTAAATAAAATGTACATGAATGCAGATTTTATAAGAAAAAAGCTAAGCATAAGGGAAAGCTCCCTCTTCTACCAAACCAGGATGGTCACATGTGAGCAGCTGGTTATTAAGCAGGATCTCAAACAAATGACTGCTACTTAAACTGTTATTGTTTCCTCCCAGGCTAGCAATAAAACACAGACATAGTAGACAAGAGCTGGATAATAAACACTCCTCAACTTCCTTCCATCTTACCTACCTCACCCCTCAATATCCTGTCGGGAAAACAATCTAAAATTAGACTTTAGTAAGGGCCATAGTTTCACATACACACTTGTCCTCTATTTCTTTTTTGACTTGGCAGGTTCCTTCTGTTTGTTTGGAAATGGCCTTTTTTTTTGGGTCACGGCCTTGTGAACCAGATAAAGCAATCTGTTCCTGAAAGCATCAGTGTGCTTGTCCCACATTCCGATATTCAAGGTTTTCGGTCCTGTGCTATGCGGATGATGGTTAAAGCAGAACTGGGGAAATTGCTAGACTGCAGTAAATTGAAAGTGGCGGTGTTAAGACCATGTAGGAGACAGAAGATGATGGGGGCAAGGTGGCAGCAGCAGACGCAGCAGCAGCAGCACCACCACTGGGACAACACAGGTAAAAAGAGAATAGAAGATGTGCACTGCATAATGACAGATGCAGACTGGGAAGGGTAGAGAGAGCTGGATATGTGACAGGAGTCAATGTGTCGACACGAGCAGAAAATACCGCGACTGCTTGAGCTTCACTCTTTGCCTAAGAACACTTCTTCTACTTGTCGATCTGAATCCTTACTTAATTTCAGATGGATGCCGACCCTCTAGAATTAAAAAGCTAAAAAGTTGTACCAATTTCAGAAACAACTTTTGTACATCAGTTCAGAAATCACAGGGGTTTTAACGGTTATCTGCTAATGCAAAATGGTCTGGATTCTCACACGGTTATTTCCCTTTTCTTCCAAAGTTGGGTGGTTTTTATTAGTGGGCTGGCATATGACCTAATTTGAAAAGGTCTAGTGTAGCTATCTTTTAGTTTAGAAACCCCAAACCAAGCTAATATTTGTATCCTTGGTTAATTTCAATCAAAAACTAGCATACGGGGCAGTCAAAGTACTTCTTTTCTATGCTCAACAGATGGGATTCTTCTGTATTTAGTGGCAGGCGTAGGGTAATCACCTGGTTCTAGGTTATAGAACAGACGAGTCAGTCCATTCCACCACCCCAACTCCTTTTTCTCAGTACTCCAGAGAGTTTTATTAGTAAAGCACTAATAAATCAGGCCAAGGGGATTGAAGAGACCTGCCAAAGAGGCAAAAACATAATAATTAAAAACCTTTTCAAATCCATTAGAACTAAAAATATGCAAGGGAATCCGTTGGACTATTAGATGAGGCGGGAGGGGAGGTAAAGGAGCTCAGAGAAGATAAGGTCCAAAGCAGAAAAATTAAATGAATCCTTCACTTCAGTCTTGCCAGAGGATGATGGGGAGTAGCTGCTGAAATTCTGCAGCGTCGGGCGCAATGAACCTGAACTTGACCGTTGCCGCACTTACCCTCACCGGGCAGCGTGAAAGTGTGCTGCTTCCCCGCTTAGTTGGGGGGGGGGGGGGGGCGATGGTTTTTAGCCTGAGCGTCCTCGTGAACGTGTTGCATGTGACTTCCCCCTCTGGGTCGGATTGTGCGGCGATAAATTTCACTCTTCGGTGGAGGCTGGGACAAGGAAGGCCTCCACTGGATTGTAAGATTGTTTACTGCTTTGCCTTAATAATATTCTATTCCAGCCGCAAAGGGCAGCAAATAACTGGGACCATTACCCAAGATAGTGTTTGGTGGTGAACCAGTGTTTTTCTTTGAAAGGATTATAAATAATTAAAAGACTTGAGCCACATGGAGCTTTATTTAAACATGGTTCTTTGATTTTTGTCTTGCTATTTTTGCTTGTTTTCTCTTCTTCCACTCCCCCCCTTTTTTGTCTGGGGATACAGTCAATGTTTTATGCTTGTTCGTGGTGTCCTGTGTATTTGTAAAGGGGGAGATAAGTGATTGGTTTGATGGTTGGCGTGCTCTATTTCTTGCTTATTTAAACAAAACTGAAAATTGTGTTGGAGATTTTTGGGCTCAGTTCTGCTGGGGATGTGTGATCCAGGCGTACACGATTGACAGAAAATGAAAGTCTTTTTATTCTGTAGATGAAGCATTTCTGTATCCACAGAATATGTATTTCTAAATTTCTAAAGCCAGCAGTGGAGTGGTAAGTGCGGAAATAGGAAGAGTGCTGAAGTCAAGAGGAAATATCAAATGTGCCCACCCCTGCTAATCCATATCAATCTGAGAAGGGGGGGGGAGGGGTCAATTACCCTTCTCCTTCATCTTCCCAGGCTTGACGTCCTTACTCTTTTGCCTCCAATCGGCAAAGATCAGCTGGGGGGGGGGGGGGGGGGGGGGAAGCACCATCAACGTTTTTTTTTTTTGCACAGGGCACCACAGTCCAAAGAGAGAGGGTAATGTAGCCAAAAATGTTTATCACAGCAATGCAATCCTTAGAGGGAACATTGGTTCAACACATAGTGAAGCCTTTCCAATGCACAGTTCTTTGCTGTATTCTGAGCTCTGGCTTGCATAAATTGCTTAGTAAAATAAAATGATTCCAAAACAAAAGTAACTTGCACATACATGATTTAGAAATTTTTGCGATCCATCATATTGATTAGCTTTGTTGTGCACTGAGAGATGAACCAAAAGATTTAGGTTACTGCAGAAAGTGTCATTAATATAAAATGATTAGCATATTGAATTAGTTCTCTTATGTTCAATAGGACTGCTCTTTGTACTAATATAAAAGTGATGAAAAATTCAAAATGTTTCAAGAAAAACAAAAAAGTTTATTCCACAGTCGTCTTTAGACAATATGATCTTCATACAAAAACAGTAAGCAATATTCTACAGTTTTCATAAAATGAACATTTGAATTTCTGGGGAAGAAAATGTGCCTAATTACAACTGAGAAAAATTTGGGGATGCTCTTCTTTCAGGAATGAACTCCCTAAAAAGTATGATTACATTCTGTATCGTATTCAAAGTACAGATCAAATGCAGTTGGATGAATGTTCCAGTAAGGCTGAATGTTGCTAGTAGAATAGTTCCCGACAGTTAGTGCTCCATTGGTTCATCAGCCTTCTCTACAGGTTCATCAGCAGGTGGAGCAACCTTGTAGGTAGGAAATAATGTAACAGAATTTTATTATTAAAATATTAATGTATCTATGCCCAAAAAACAGAGAGGAATTGGCATGTCCCATGTAAGGTTTCATTTAACTTAACAGATTGTGTTTGATGTTCACATCCATTTTCCTAAAGTGCCACTTGTGTGTTGCTGAAAATCTGCCACAGGATGCCTATTCAGCTCACAAAGACATACTAGACAAAAGCTTGACCCACATTTTCTGTCTAGTTTTCTTGTCAGATCAGATATGGAGAAGGGGACAAACTTGTGAACTGGCATGAGTGTTCCTGAATGCTAGTATCTTAAGCTAGAAAGTGTTAAAATACCAAAATCCTGAGCAGCATGCGCTGCAACTGCTTATCAAACTTCAGTTAAATTAGTTCCTAATTTAGTCTTAAACAATACGTTTGGGTTCCAAAAAACATAAGTAAAATTTTCATATATCAAATATGGTAGCACTGGCCTAACTGTAGTAAATATTAGGAGAGATGCTTCACAAGATTCCCCAGGTTCAATCTGTTTGCAGCATCTTCTCCATATCCAGTGTCCAATAGCAACAAATGTGAATGAACTGCAGAAATTCAAGAAGTCCTCCAGGATTTACTCACCAGGGATAAAAACAAACACAGTCATCACATATTCTTGTCCCCCAATAATTGATTTTGGTGGTGGACACAGAGTGCATTTCATCCTCGGCAAACGTACACTGCTCATCCCAGCTCAGTGCAGCCCTTTCACTCTTCCTCCTCCAACCTTACCACAGTACAGTCCTTAGTCCTATTTCCTCTCGCTTTCAAACCCCCTCTCCCTCCAGCCAAGTGCAGTCCTCTTTCCTGTCTCCCTTTTACCCTCAATCTCCATCACTCCCCACCCAACCTTGGTGCAGTCTTCTCTCGCCTCAGTCCATGCACTTTCTTCCTCTCTCCTCTCCCCCTGGCCCTACTGCTGCCCCTCAGGCCTGTGTGGGGGGGGGATCAGAGACTCTCTCCTCCTCCTGATCCCACCTCCCTGATCGGCTTGAAGACACCTCTAGCTCCTGCTTCATGGATTCTCTCCCCAACTGCAAAAATCCACTCATCTGATTTCTGAAACCTTAGCCAAATGGATTTCTATTTTAAGTATATCCTTAATATAGATAAGTGTTCTTCTAACATAAAATACTTCCGTAGGAAGGAATTATTTGAAATTCTAAACAGTACTTTGTATATGTAGAATCCACTGTAAACCTTTCACCATTTTCTTCACTGAAAAACTGTAAATCATTTCTCTGAAAATGTTATGTTACTAATACCGGTATTTCTGAGTTGTAACTTTTTGCACACCACCTTGAATCTCTGACTAGGCAGAATAAAAATTTTAAATACGTAAAACATTTTATTTTCTTTTTCAGCAGCAAGCACTGCATCAATACTGATACAAAAACATGAATGTGTAACCTACAATCGTTTTGCAGCAGCAGTGTCTTCACTAGATTATGGTCAGATCTCAAAGCACCCCATTCAAATGCTGTATGTAACCTACATCCAAGTATGTTATCTGTTACCTTTCTCTGCGGTCTCTCTTCCAGACCTTCCAGGAACGGGGCCACATCATCGTCATCATATATAGTGAACTCCATGTCTTTACCAACAATCCCAATAGAAACATTCTGGAGAAAATAGTTTTAAAGAGTAAGAAAAGGACATGCTTCATATTACTCTTAATTTCTAGGAAATATTGGAATCAACTGCTACTTCCTGAGTAGGGAGGGAAATGAACTAACTTCGTCAAAGCTGAATCTCATTTAGGAAATCATTTCTTGTGCTTATTTACGTTATTGTGTCTTAATACACTGGATCATAGCTATAGCACTCAAATTCATTTTAATGACCCAATGAATTAATAAAATGATTTCGTACTACCGTACACACAAGTTTATTTCTTGATATATTTCATACCAAATAAAGGCATTAGTACATACGTAAAGACTAAGATTTGCCATATTGGGACAGACCAGAGATCCATCAAGCCCTCCCCTTAGAGATTAGGGCTGAGGGAGACTTTACCCACTTCAGAAAGTCCCTAAAACACACCTCTTTCAGTACACCTTTGCTGACAATTTCATTACGGATGTTATACTATTATTATACTGTTTTGTGTTGGTTGTATTGTCATGTTTTATCGTATTTCACTATGTATACATCAATAAAACTTCTTTAACTATGTATGTGAAGCTGTAATCCGCCAAGATTTCTAGATGGATGGAATAGAAATTGGTTAAATAAAAATGTTTGCTGTTTAGTCTTCATTTTCCTCTCAGCAGTGGACTTGAATCTTCCCCAGTATTGTGATCTGGTTTGCACTGATGTAGTTTATGGTGAAAAGACTTATCGAATAATTTCCTTTCCTCTGCACTCAGGCAGGCCACTTGACACCAGTGGGTTATGCATTCCTACCAGCAGATGGAGAAAACCGAATCGCTGACATATAGCCCTGCCCCGACATCAGCCTGCCAGTATCTCTAGAAAAGCCAAACTCTGGAGAAACTGATTATACTTGGAATATGACTTAACAGACGACTCATTACTCCCAGCCAACTGGAAAGCACTCAGCTCAATAGAAATGTATCAACTGATCTTAGGGGTTAGTTATTTCACTTACCAGACCTTCAAATGACTCACAACAAAGAATACTTTGCACCGTCCCCAAACAAAGGACAAACTAAAACCAAGTAGGCAGCCCAGGGTGGGTTGTGGATTGGCCTGCCTTCCTTAGAGGCAAGGAAATTATCAGGTAAAAAGCAATTTCACCTTCCTCTGCACTCAGGCAGGCCAAGTCACAGGGGTGGGATGTACCAAAGCTACTCCTGAAATGGGTGGGAGGCTACCTGTCCTCCCGTCAACACCGCACGTGCAAAAGCTGAGTCCTCTTGAGCCTCAACATCCAAGCAGTAATGCTTAGAGAAAGTATATAAAGGAGGACCGTGTTGCTGCCTGGCAAATTTCAACAGAAGACAACAACTGACTCTCCGTTCACGAGGCCACCTGAGCTCTAGTGGAATGTGCCCTGCCTAAGCAATGGGACATCTGCATCCACATAGGCAGCCCTTGATCACTTTTTTTTTTTTTTTTTTTTTTAAACAAGGGCAAACCCCACTGCACGTCCACCATCTGCTGGAGACGGAGAATACTGGCAGGTTGATGTTGGAGCAGGGATAATATGTCAGTGACGTCAGCGAATCAGTTTTTTCTGTCTTCATCTGCTTGCGGTAGTGCTTTTCCCACCGGTGCGGATTGGCCTGCCTGAGTGCAGAGGAATTCTTTTGAGTTTTCCTCTATGTAAATTAATGCTGATTTCCTAACGAAGCATTTATTGGGTTGTTATGCAAATATCTTATAAAGTTAAAAAAAAAAAAAAGAAAAAACCCATTTTCTTTAAAATATATCTGCTACTGCTAGTTTTTCTAACAAGAACACAATAAATGTTTATCAGAGCAGTTCACCACAGCACTTTCAGACAGCAGCATCTATTGAGTTCAGAGCTGAATGCTAGTCTCTCCTAAATATGGATGACCAACTCATTTATCCACGCAATTCCCTGGCACATGTGCAGTACATATGCTGAATGAATTACAATACAGCTCTGAAGTTGTTCTATTAGAGATATACATTTACCTTTATGGTCAGGTCTTGTTCAGCAGGAAGCGTCTCCCTTAAAGCACGTAGGCCATGTTTAACCAATTCATTCAGACCGCCTACAAATGAATAGGAAACCAAAGACCAATTACTCTTAAAATTATTTCAAAAACCATCCTTTCTGCACTAACAGCTAGAAGAAGAATTTTCCATGCAGCATGCTAGCCTCTATGGTCCTGACTCATTATAGCCTTTCTTCTATTCTTTATCTATAGGGAAAAACTTAAAATCAGGTCCTATGTTAGCTAAGTCCTGGTCTTTCCTAAATAAACTGCAGAGTAACCGCATCTATAATAGCACACTAACTCAAAACACATTAGAACTGAAATTACACTTGGTTCAATAATATTTTGGCTCAGTAATTAGCTCCGGTCAATGGTGACAAAGTAAAAGCTGATCACACACTGGATGAAAAACAAAAGTGGTACCAACTCATCACCAGGTCAAAGGGCTATGCGTTTTGGTTTTACTCCCTGGAAAAAGTCAAATTAATCAGTCTGGCCAAGTCGACTTTGTCAGTGAATAAAGCCCAGATGTGTGGCTAAATATCAGTTGTACAAATTATGTGAATAAAGGGAGGACACATTCACATTAACTATGAAAAATTCAGGGAGAGGTACCCTAGAAGAATACCATTACAAGCAGTACAGAAATGCTTAAATTACTTTAGACAATATTCCTAAACTAACTCATTTGTGCTCAGGATACCCTACTGTCTAGTTCAGAGATGACCAACTCTGGTCCTCGAGTGCCAAAAACAGGCCAGATTTTCAGGAAATCCTCAATGAATATGCATGAGCTAGATCTGAATGCACTGCCTCCCTTGGATGCAAATCTACCTCATGCATATCCTAAAACCCTGGCCTGTTTATGGCTCTCGAAGACCAGAGTTGGCCACCCCCTGGGCTAGACTGCCCATTTTACGATTAAAACACTCCCAGCCACAACTGGCCCTATCTGACCTGGCTGAACTTCTTCACCACAGAGTCAAAACTGGCTCTCTTTTTAAACCAGAACATGAAACATTCTTTCACCAGAACCATAGATAATTTATTTAAAATGACTGTTAAATGAGGAGATTCAAGAATCTGAGAAACAAATGGAGAGATGAAAGCCACTAACAGTCAGAGAACTCCGTCATGTGTCTCTCCAAGTACGTGCGAGCAGACTGTGAACGGGCTCCAATTGACATAGCTCTACAGTCAAAATAGTTTGCAGATGGACAGGTCTGGAAGATGTGAGGACCCATGTCCTACATGAACAAAATACACAAAATGACAACAGGTAAGTTTTCTTGTTTGTTTTGGGTTTACTGGACAACATAGATTACATTAAACTTGATATTTTCACTAACTTTTCTTACATAATTACTTCAAACCACTAAGGTTTTTCTCCCATTCTACATCTACAGAAAAATTGCTTAGTAATAAATCAGAACTAAAGTTTGTTATATTTCAAAACAGATTAAAATATGCTACATAAATGCATTCAAGTTAACTTCAATAGCTCCAGTCACAGAAGTACTGCCAGGAAGACCTTTGTCCAAGGAAAGCGGTACATCAAAAGGTAACAACATAGTATGTAATGCACTTTGCTATATCTATACATTAAGATGTAGTTCATGTACAGTTTTATTCAGCTCATTTTAAGCTTCACAGCTGGTCTCAATGTTCCTTACATTTTTTGCACAGAACCACCCTTCAATGCTCACCGCTAGCTTCCCGTGAAGTCCCATGTTGAACACAAGTTCCACAGCCACCAGCATGTCCCCCACTCCACCTTCAATCCCTGAGCTGCTTCTCACATTTCCTTCAAATGCTCTGGCACGATCCCTCTCTCTCACTGTGCCTAATCTTATTTCCATCCTTTCCTTCATCTCAATCACCTTTTTTTCTTTAGGTTTTACAGACTGGTATCTATATCCCACCACATTTTTTTTTTGCATCTGACTGTAGACCTCCCATGGACTATGCATGACATTTTATCCCTTTGTTAAATTATGTTATAGATTACGCATTTAACATTTGTGTGCCAAAGCACTTCACATAGTTTAGTTTACAGTGAGGGTGGCAGGAATGCGAGAGGAGAAAAATGTTCTCATTTAGTTGTTTTAAGCAGAGACCATGGAGGGTAGCATATAGTATGACTGAAAAATGCACCACTATAAGCAGAACTTACAGGCTGATCGTTAAGAGACAGGATTGCCAGTTCACCTCACATCAATGGAACAGACTTATCTAATCCTGGTTTTGACTTACTGCATGCACGGATTAGAAGTTCTGATTTTCCCCCACTGATTTCCCTAAGAAAAACCAGGAATACAGATCCATGCATGTAATGGGGCAAAAACCCAGAACTGGATCAGTCTGTCCCACTGACCTGGGATGAGGTGGCCATCCGATAGGGAAGCAGTCTGTATCCTCCCTAGAGGTAAACAAAAGGATTAAGAAAACTAAATGGTAGCTGATGTGGATAGGTAGAGCAAGGGGTGCAAAAGAAAGTTTATCTTTAAAACAATTCCATTATTATTAGACATCATAAAATGACTAATTTTACTAAAGCTTTGATATTCCACCTTTTCCCCAAAAGGCAGGCCCAAGACAGATTACATACATCATAACCTGCAATAAGTAGTCCCACACCGTAAGGTCTTCTGCCATAACGTTGTGTTGGTATTTGGGTTTCTTGAAAAATTATAAATTAAGGAATTTATATGCCAGCATATGGAAAAAAAAATGTTATTTTACCTTATTTTCAAGAACTTTTAATCCTATGCACAAACAGCATTTTCTGTTCCAAAACCAAACCAGAGAGAAGAGCACGAGCTTAACCAGAACTCGTACCTGCCTAAATTTCTGTCATCCACTATCTTAAGCAAGGGTAATCTTGTGCCAATTACTACTATTTAACATGGAGATGCAGTATCCAAGATCTCACTTACTAAGCCACTCACGTCTCCCTAAACTTTGAGAGTCCAATATTCAAAGCTACTTAAGCTGGATAGAGAAAAATTGGTTCTTACCTGCTAATTTTCATTCCTGAAATACCACAGATCAGTCCAGACAAGTGGGTTTTGCATCCCTACCAGCAGAAAGAGGCAGAGAAAATAACTGAGACACTGTTACAAGACCAAGAGTGCCACCTGCAGTCCTCAGTATTGAAACTGTACCCAAGTCAAGATGGATAAGTTGGCAACACTTGAACTCCCCCTGCCAAGGTAAGCAGGAACCATCCAACCATCCATCTGGAGCCGTTACATCCAAACAAGGAACTGAAAAGCTTCAGCCAAACCAAGGTGCAACATATCTATACTGTTTACAATCAGATACCTCCCAGTCTCTCTCAACTATGGGGACGGGCTTCTGGACTGATCAGGAATGAAAATTAGCAGGTAAGAACTAATTTTCCTTTCCTGTTCATATCCCAGATCAGTTCAGACAAGTGGGGTGTACCCAAGCCCCCTCTACACTGAATGCGAGAACCACTGCGACATTTAAGCAACTGTTACACAGCCCATACTTGGGATATATAGTAAAAATGGAGCAGACAAGGAGCCACCGGCTGAGGGTCGAATCAGCCAGAAAGGGGGGAAGCGGAGGGCTGCGCCTGAAGAAAGGCTCGTGAGCCCTGAAAAAAACATTCCACCCCAAGCAAAAGCAGCCGGGTCCAGACCAAGCCCAGAAGGAACTGGAGCTGGTCCCACAGAACTGCCCTCGCCAGAGGAGGAGGAGCCAGTCGAGGAAGAACCAAGATCTGGCGTCGCGTCCCCCCCAGTCAAGGCCGTGGGAAGAGCAAATTCCGAGGAAGACAACTCTCCCTGCGCGTCTGAGCAGCGCCGACACAGGTTAGAAGCCAGGACAGGCTGAGAAGCCCTAATATGACAGGCAACACAAACAGGACGACGCTTAGGCTTCTTGCTTACTGGCACCAATCGCTGCAGTAAACGTGCGTCGGAAAGGCTCGCGTTCAGAAATGAAATGTGCCCAAAAAAAATAAGCGCCTAGAAGAAAGTGCGACAAGGCGCACGCACCACCTGTGCGCCAAGTTAAGCGTGTAAAAAAAAAAATAAAAAAAATCTGTGCATGTAAACAACGCACCCAAAAACCAAGCACACACCGAAGGGCCTATAGAGGGCAGCAGAACACGCACAAAAGCACGCAAAAACTGCTGCTATGGCCTATCACGTGGCGTGCAAGAAAAAACAAAACAAAACACCTAAAGTGCAGGGCCTAGCCCACCGGGGGCTGTTCAATCTGCCAGGCTGCCCAGTTCCCCAACCACAACGGGAACGAACGTCAGTACAGCGCGCCGGGCATGGAGACCAGAGGAAGTCCTGAAACCCCTCTGACTGATTCAAGGTAAAACTTCCTTTTTTTATACCTTACCTGAACTCAGCACTTACCGGCCGAGTACAGAGATGGTCTCCAGCTGCGGGGGAGAGGGCATCTGCCGTCACCACCACGCTCTGCCTCCTGCACCTGCTACCTTTCAGCTGAATTAGCAGGTAAGTCCATGCCAGGAATCCCAGCAACCACACCTAGGCACACCTCTCTGAGGGACCATGGAAATCACCTCAGGAATTCTCAACTGGGGGAGGGACCTTTAGGTTTCACCGCAGCAGAATGAGGATTTCTTTTCCTGAATTTAGAATTTCTCCTTCCAAAAAGCTCAAAAGCAATCCCCATAGGGTGATACACGTCTACCATCTGCTGGAGACTGAGAATACTGGCAGGCTGGGGTCACTGCAGGGTTATATATACTGTGACGTCAGCTTGTTCCGTCTCCATCTGCTAGCAGGGGAGCATAAACCCACTGGTCCTGAGTCTGTCTGTCTACATGCTAGGAAATACTTTTTTTTTTTTTTTTTTTTTTTTTTTAAAGCTATAGCTTCCCCCAGAACCAAGCAAAAGTGAACTTTCCTGTGTCCGACAGACAGACATCGGTGAGGGGACCACAGAATTGCTGAGAGAACCAGAACCCTTGGCTTTCAGCCTTCTGGATGTTTTGGGTTGAAACCAACTCCCCGCTCCCCCAGCTCTACCCGAGGGATGACCAACGAAGGCACCTAACTCCTCTGAAAGCTAATTCTCCTCCTCTCTCTTTTTTTTTTTTTTTTTAAATTCCAGACTGCAGGTTTTGCACATCTACCATCTGCTGGAGACAGAGAAATATTGAGGACTGCAGGTGGCACTCTTGGTATGTAGCACTGTCTCAATTTTTTTTTTCTCTGCCTCCATCTGCTGGTAGGGATTCAAAACCCACTGGTCCGGACTGATCTGGGGTATGAACAGGAAGACTTATCCGCTAAGTGGTGGCTTCTTAATATCCGGCTATGTTCAGCAGCTACTTATTCAGCTAAATAGTGGCTGCTGAATGTAGCCAGATATTCACCGGCCACCACAGATAGCTGGTAATCTAATAGGCGGGCAGTGGGCGGATTGGGATGGCGCTACTTGTTCGGTTAAACTTACCCAACTAAGTAGCGATACTCGTATTTATCCAGGTTAACGGGATAAGTTAGACCTGCAGCAGTGCCAGCCATGAGAGGAGGTACCGTGGAGAGTGTGCTACAGCAGCGCCAGCTATTAGAGGGTGCTCTGAGCCACCCAACTCCGGAGACCACAGCACCAGAAGGCGGCAGAGGAAGGGGAGGCCAGAGTATGAGAGGTATGAAGGGGAAACGGGGCAAGAGTCTCTGGTTGGACCCAGGGCAGGTTTGAGCACAGGGCCCAAGAGCCTCTGATGAATCTTCACCAGGTAACAACTAGTCGAAAAGTAACACATAACCTCAGGATTACTTTTGCAAAAGAAAATCCCCCACTTAATTTACTAATAGTTGCTTGTCTGTGCCCTTTTCAGCATTTTCTCCTCAGGATGGTAATGTACACGATACCGATGACTCTTCAAGCATCAGCGAGAGAAGCTGCCAAGCAAGCACCTTCTTCCCTGGGGGGATACCAGCACTCACATGTGCACCACTTCAAGACTCCACCAGCCTGAACTGTAGGCTCCCAAACCGGATCTCCTGCCTGGCATGAGCACCTCTGTATGCTGCCAGAAGTCACCAGGTCAAGAAGGATTATGTGTTCGGAACACAAACAAACATTGTTTCTCATCTTTCAATGCTTAAATAGCTGCAGCCGATGCTTGTGAAATCAAGAAAAAGCAGCAGCTGGATTTGGGAACTCGCCAATAACTTCAAGACTAAATCCTGCAAACATCAGCCCCTCCACAGCATGGGCAAGAACAGAAAAAGGGCAGTCACATGGCGTGTTCTACTCCTAACATTGAAGGATACTGCTCCCAATAAGGGACACCAGACGAGACACAGGAAGAGGTCTGTCAAACACAAATCGAGAATCCAGACACTCCTGACGCATGAAATGACTGTCAAAAAAAAAAGAGAGAAAGAAAATCAAGTTTGACAAAAAAAATAAAATAAGATAAGCTTTTTTGTTTTATCCAGCACTTTCCTCCTGCTCGATTCCAACTCAAAAGAACCAAGGCTGGGATTTAACACCACAAGAACTTCATTTACAATTAGCTGGGGGATCTTCCCCCTACTTTATATACCCTCCTAACTCACTTATCAGAGTCACTACAGTGAAAAATGCATCAGGGCTCCGGGACCATCATGAGCCCAAAATCTGACCCCTAGGTATGACGACGACTGCCCCCCCTCCTTTCCCCAAGATGATTCTTGGGCTGGGGATAAGGGCATGAGTGGATCAGAGGGGCTGTGGAAATATCAACCCTCCCTCTCTCTTGATCTAAGATCCTCTCTTTCTCCTGCTTAATTCCTGGATCCCCCCCCCTCCCTTCATTCCCTTGCTCTCCCCCATCCTCCTCTCCCCCCTCTTTATCCTTCCATCTTCTAGCCCTCTGCCAGTCCTACTTGAGTTCCTCCCTCGAGATCTCGTCACCCTAAAAAGGACCAAACGATTGAACTGGACACACAAGAAATGTCAGAAATTGATTTTTATAAAGTAAAAAAAAAAATACATTTACATAACTTTAATATGCAAATATATTTACATTTATGCTAATGCAGCCATTGCCGCAGAATTTCAGGAACTTTGCTGCAGAATTTACCCTTGAGCTGCCACAGAAAACTAGGGACTCTGGTTAGAGGAAGGTGGGGCTCCTCTAGAAATTAACAGTTGTAATGCTGGAGAAGCACATATTATCCTGTTGGGATCATTTTAGACAGATGGTGGCTTACGTATTAGCTTTCTGGACCCATTTTTATATAATTTACCCTTCTTGAAGTGGGTCCTGTGGCAACTGATTAGAAATTATTTGTAAGAGTCATATTTCTTTTTGTGGGATCATAATTTCTGAATATATTTGGAAGAACATAACTATGGGCTTAAATACTGCAGTGCAGGCCCATCAGTCGATTTTAAGACATATGTATGGACCTGGATTATGATTACACTGGTCTTAATGGGAATGGGTGGGATTCCAGTACTGTTTACATGGATTTATATTGAATTTTTGTAACTGTGTTTGCCATATTGGGAGCATTATATGTTATGATCTGCCCCGATTGTGTTCCCAAGCTGGAAAAGTGGAATACAAGTGTTTAAATTAAATTTAAATTGTATAAGCCTCTAGGAAGCATTTTAAGATGAACTATTCTTGGTCACTTGCGCTGGAATGTTGTTTTAAGATGCCCTCAGCTGTACAGTAATCTTCTTGTAATGCTAATGTAAACCAGTTTGGTATTTTTTCCAATAGAACACTTACAAATGTATCATTCTAACCACATGAAATTACAAAATCAGGGTTCTGACAGAGGGAAATGGAAAAGTGGCATAGGATATCAGATCTTAAAGTGAAGGCAACATTAGAAGGCATTTACCACTAGATCTGTGGCATGAATTAAAAGCAATATGCCTCCTGAATACTGCAGCTAGTATATTATTTTCCATATCTATCAATCTCTAGTATATAGAATCCTAACCAAAATCATAAAAAGCTTTACTCAGTAAAGAAGCTAGCCAAGGATATAGAGGCAGCAAACTCACTCCTTGGGTTATTTCTTAGGTGTTAACAAGTTCCTTACCACAACAGCCTTGCATCAGCAGTCAATCCAGCAATTGAGATGCCAATGTGGCTGTCCACAAACAGAATTTTTTTCTGGTGGGCTGCCAGTTCGGACTGTGCTCTCTGAACACAATGGGGAAAACATACAAAATGTTATGCAGGCTTTAAACAAACTGTGCTCATCAACAGAAGCCTACGTAAAACATTTCAAACCATCTAATAAGGAATACAGCCTGCTCTACAACTCAAGCAAGCGCAAGAGAAGACAGGGACACAGGAAAGACTGCTTCTAAAATAAAAAATAAATATATATACACACACTGAAGGACTTTGCAGTGCTGTAAGCAACAATCTCTCACCCTCAAAATGTTTGCTTTTCTAAACGCCGCTTAGCACCAAGGTTAGAACTGGATTTCACAGGATTCATTTAGTTAAATTACATTCTTTACAATTGTTAAGGGATTCTGCTTTTTCTGCTTCAGCTCCCTGCACGTCTTCACATCAGTCAGACCTCTGAAAAGGGAGCGTGTGCCAAGATCTGAAGCTGCCAAGTAATTAAAAATAAGAGCCCACACTAATGTAAACACTGCTGCTATTATTGTGCGCACACAAAGCTAAGACGGGAAAGACTTTTTTTATTCTTTTTTTCCTCAACTGAAAACTAAGAACTTTAGAGTCCATCTCAAAATGTGATTATTTCCACGGAGTAGTAAAACAATGCCCAAAAGAGTTGAGCCTTTTAACAGAGGGAATAAAGCAATACAGCATTTAGTTAAAAAGGGCCTTTTTTTTTTTAAGGAGAATTTTCATTATTGGAACAAAAACAGGAAAAAATCTGTCTCTTTGTGCCCAAAATGCAAATTAGCCCCCAATGTTCCGAAACTTATCCACCATATAAAATGTTTAAAACAGGCACTGTTACCCATTCTAATTAGGATACTGATCACTTGGCAGTTTCAGAGAATATCCTTCACACAAAAAGCTTAAGTTTCAAGAGCCTTATCTACACAAAAATATTTGGATACATGGAGCACTACAAAACACAAACTAAGTACATTACATATCCCAAAACTTCTGTTTTGACACGTTAAAAAACACCGTTTCCAGTTCACCTTTAGAGCTACTACGCAAGCATGGGTTTTAGATTTAAGGCCAACAGTAGCAGAGCCTTGCTTCACAGCTTCCATAGCATATTCTATTTGATGAATTCGTCCCTGTTAAAGAAAAGAGGCGTAACAAAGTGAGCATGTGTTTGTTAACGGCCACCGAAGTAAGTTCTCAAAGACAACCTAACTCTCAAACCAGTATCTGTGTACAAAAAGGAAGACACAGGCACTGCCATGCAGAGGAACAGGGTCCGATTCCCAGGCCAGGTCTTTCACTCCCCGGGATGCTAGAGGCAGCGTTCACAGTCCCTAAAGGACATGAATGCTTAAAGGAGCCAAACGTTAGGAAAAATGCATCATTTGTTTTCTTTACAAAGCACATATTACCTTCTAACAGCCTTGGAGGTACTATTTTATCTTGACTTCCAAAGCAATTAGGCGAAATGTACTAAACGCCTTGGTTTTTTTTTGAGCGCCTGCAATACTCAGCTATGTGTTAAACAGTTAAAAAAAAAATGGTTTAAATCTAAACAGTACAACTTTATACCCAGTCAGAAATAAGTTACAGATCTACCTACTATGTCCCGGCTACAGGGGGGGAGGGAGAGGGCTAAAACCTTCACCGCCGAGCCTCTCTTGGCCTGCAACCGCTATTGAATTTTTCTTGTTAGGTCCATGCCAGTCAAGGCTACTGGACTGAGGAAGGGACCACGGTGGTAACACCTCATGAAGCAAGCAGTGCTATATAGACATCTCTTCTGTCCATTTTCTCCTTTCAATTCCTTCTTTTTACACACAGGCAATCCCCTGAAGAGAAATGCATGTCCACCATCTGCTGGAGACGGAGAATACTGACGGGCTGATGTCAAGATGGGACTATATGGCCGTGACTTCAGCTTTTGCTCCATCTGCTGGCAGAGGTGCATAACCCACTCGTTGGTATTGACCTACCCAAACGCTAAGAAAAAATATACTCAAAACATCTTTTTACATTTTGTTTTAAATTACTTTAATTTGAAAAACTAAAGATCAGAAAAGTAATGAAAATGCCTCATGTCTTTTGACCACAGCGTACTCCTACCATACTTGGCTTATTGTCTGGAAGGCAAATACAAACAGAAATAACTAATGCAGGCCATACACATTTACCTCATAGTCTCACTCCCCTGCTCTTATGCCACCTGCTTCCCACCTCATGCAAACTGAGAAAAATACAGTTGTGTTCATAAATTTACATACCTCTGGCACAATTTGTAAGATGTGTAGCATTTTAAGAAAATATGAGTAGTCAGACAAAACGTGTGTCTGTTATTTTTAATGTGTTTCAAATTAAACTATCATTAAACAAACCATAGCAATAAGGGAAATAATAAAATGGTCCTGTTCAAAAGCCTGCATTACCCTTGAATGTTTGGGCTGATAATATACACTCAAGTTGACACACACATGTTGAGATGACAATGAAGAGTAGGTATCCACACCTGTGCCTTGTCTTATTGCAATTAGTGTCTGTGTATAAACAGTCAATGAGGTTCTTAGCTCTTGAGAAACCCTTGTGCATTTCAGTCTGGGCTGCATTGACTCTGGTGATTACTGAAGCATGGGGAAAGCAAAAGAACTGTCAAAGGATCTGCGAGCAAAAGTAGCTCAACTTTATAAAATCAGGAAATGGATATAAAATGATATCCAAAGATTTGAAAATGGCAATCAATACTCTGATCAAGAAGTGGAAAATTATGGTTTCTGTTAATACTAAACCCCGGATAGGTAATCCAAGAAAAAAAACTGCCAGGAAAATTTGTTGGGATGCAAAGAAAAACCCAGAAGCAACTTCTACTAAAATAAAGTGAGGTGGGTGTTTCAGCATGCACAACAAGGAGATACTTGAACAAAAATGGGCTGCATGGTAGAGTTGCCAGAAAAAAAGCCAATGCCACAAAACAGCATCAGGAGAAGCCTCAAAACGCCTGGAACAAAAGAAATGGAGTGATGAAACCAAAATTGAACTTTATGGTCAGAAATATACACACTATGAAGAGATGCACACTATCGTGAAGCTTGGAGGTGGATCTCTGCTGTTTTGAGGGGGGGGGGGGGGTGAGCTACAGCAGCACAGGGAATTTAGTCAAAAGTGATGGCAGGATGAATGCAGCATCTTATCAGAAAACATTGGAAGAGAAATTTCATTCATCTGCCAGGAAACTGCACATGGGGCACACTTGGACTTTCCAACATGACAATGACCTGAAACATAATAAGACCGTCGACCCTTTGGTGGCTGCAGCAGAAGAAAGTGAAGGTTCTGGAGTGGCCACCAGAGTCTCCTGACCTCAACATCAGTGAGCTACTTTGGGGAGAACTCAAACATGCAGTGCATGCTAAGCCACCAAAGAATGTACAGGATCTGGAGGCTTTTAGCCAAGAGGAATGGGCAGCTTTACCACGTGAGAAAATAAAGGGCCTCATTCTCAACTATCACAAAAGACTGCAAGCTGTCACCGATGCAAAAAGGGGGCAATACATGATACTAAGAACTAAAGGGTTTGCAAACATTTGAACAGGACCATTTTATTATTTCCTTTATTGCTATGGTTTAATTGTGCTATTCTGTGATGCATAAAATAGTTTAGTCTGAAGCACATTAAAAATTAACATGCTTTGTCTGATCACCATGTTTTCTTAAAATGCTATACATCTTACAAATTCTGCCAGGGGTAAAGTTACGAGCACAGCTGTATACCATAGAATCTACCACCATCCAACATAATCAGAAAACTGGTATGTGCAAAAACAGAAGTCCATGCTTACGGCACACACAAGTTTTGATCATTTTTCCAGAGGTTCTGCTTTTGATAGTTCAAAGTTTATTTTTAGGTTATGTAATAAGACCGATGAAACAGCTGTGAAGCAACAAACTTTATGCATTTCTCACTATAAAAAATTGTGTTAAACTTAATCTTCATCATAACAACATGCAGCACTAACCAAATCGTAAACCTTACTGCGGCAATAAAAATAACTTTATGATCACCAAGACCATCCTCATTCACATCATGAAGCATTACATGGATGTTCAGAATTTTGTATTATAGCTGTCTCACCTCCTGGAGCACCTTCATAGCAACTGCCTGTTAGAAGACTATTTCATAATTACAAAACAAAGTGTGCATTTGAGGCTTTTAGGTTTCTGAAATGAATTGCAGTTTGCATATTCATATCCAGAGTAGAAAGTCTTGCTTTTCCTTCACTGCCTTATTTCACTAGGCATGAATGCCTGGCATGATTCCCTATAACTCTTCTTAGGAGGAGATTTATAAACATAAACCTCCGCAATATATGTTGATTGATACTGTCAGTTGAATAGGGCAGCAATAACTCTTGTCTAAAGGAGAAAGCTGCTCCCCAGTCAACAGACCCAATGCCCTGGAGGCAATTTTAGGCTTTGGAGCAGAGAAATAAAAACAAAACAAAACTAGCAGCTTTATGCCAAAGAAAGCAAAATTGTACCTGGGGACTCCAAACAGTCACATCATTGTCATACTGATTGCGAAACTACAAAACAAAAAAAAAAGCAAAACCAATCTGTAAATATAAAAAACAGCATGTGCAACTTGTAAGATTTTTATTTTTAAATCCTCTCTCAGCTCCTTTCCAATAAATCCTGTTACAATGTCAGATTTGCACAAAGGAAAAGAGAACTTCTACTATTTTAGACCCCTTCTGCATGCTTTTTATCTTTGCTTTGTTTCTCTTCCGGAACTTTCAGGTTACTTTACTGTTTAATAGTACTTACAGCACTTAGTAATACTTCCATTTGGTACAAAGTAGTTAAATATAAAAGGAACACCTGAAAGCCAAACTTGATGTTTTTGCAAAAATGCTAGCATGGCATTTGAATTTACGCTGTACAGCTATGTCTAAGCACCAACTGATTTCAAATAATGAACAGGTTACAAGGTTTCAAATAAGTGTTTATTGCTTTAACAGCATCGTATCTGCTACGAAAAGGATGATACTGTTTATTTGTATTTCATAGATCTGCAAAACAGACTACCAGTTTTCAGCTGCAATTTAAAAACAATAAACAGGAACATATTAAACATTTCTAATATAGAGAGAAATCTTTTTTTCCATGGTTATTTATATTGTCAAATGTCTGATAAAGGATTTTAACACATCTTGGCCATTAAAACTGCTAAACAGCATAACACTTAGCTAAAGTTTGTTCCTTGTTATTTCTCTTTACAGTGTTCAAGCTTGATGCTGACCAGATGTCTGTGCATGTTCAGAGATAATTTCATATTGTACCAGCAAATGTCCAATGTGCAACAACATACTAGGAAAAGTATACTGGGCTATTTGTAACTTTGGAGTCATTAATATAGAAGTTTATGATTGATTCTGTTTGTGAATGACCTGCCAAGATGACTCTTGGGAAGTTCGTGATTAATCTCCATTTTTATTAGAAAAATGTAATCAATGGCTGGAAAACCTCCAAGTGCAGAGAGTGGAAGGACCACTGTTTTGGCCAGGACAAGAGCAGAAATAACCCATTTCAAACTCAGTCTGAGGGGAATCATATTGCTGAAGCTACAGAATCTGAAGGGAGAAACAAATGGAAAACTAGAGTAACTGGAAAGCTAAGAGTCAAAAATAAAACATAAAAAGCAAAACAAAAAAGTGGAACAAAAAAATTGAATAGAAGAATAAAAAAATATATATTTCTCTGGTTCTTAAAAAATTCATGATTGGCTCAAGTTTTCTAAAGATTTTCTTCACCCATGTCAATTAAATTGTCTTTCATTAATAGTATTTATGACAGATCTTTATAAAGAAAACAACTTGGAGGAGAACTATTTTCAGTAATATTAAAGTCCATCTATCACAAGCAGGAAAAGGTGGTGGATGTAAGGAATGACCTTCCAGTGGAGATGGGGCAGACAAAAAACAGTAAATTCAAGAAAGAATGAGATAAGCAGAGGCTCCTTACTGGAGAAGAAGTGAGGGCAAAGTCAGACATTAACTGAGATCTCTACAGCAGGATTGAAATTAGGCCTTATGGTATTTATTAATCATCATATTCTATATTTCAATGAGGGGCAAGGTACTAGACCAGGGAACAATTTTACCTGCCTGATTTGTACTGCAAGAATAGAAATCATTAGACGTGTATTGGCAAGTAATACCAAACACTGGAAGGTGAGATAATTTTGATATTTTATAACTAATTTGTATGTGTGATTTAAGACAGAAAAAAATCAGCATTGTCATGCTTCAAGAAATGTCTCATTCAGAAAACATGTGTATGTGTTGAAATGGGGTGGTTAACAGTAAATGACAGCAGAAAAAGTCCAAATTGGCAAATTCAATTTGCCCAGTTGAGATTCCTCCACTTGGAAGCTATGAGCATATAAATTCCCAACTCCTCCCTCTCCACCCTACCCCCACCAAAAAAATCTTGTCTTTTTACCTTACCTTTCAACGGGGCAACTAAGCACTAGTTACAATCATAGGAATGCTAGGGAGATTTGTAATCAGTAGAAAAAAAAAAAAAAAAGCAGCTATGTACAAATCTTTGGGAGGCCTCATCTAAAGTATTATGCCCAATTCTAGATACAGCATTTCTAAAGTCATATAAACCAAACAGAAAATAGTCCGGAAGGCAGCTAACAAAATACAGAAGAGTCTGCATGATAAGCTGCATGAGATCCAAGGATCTAAAAATTAACATACTAAAGGAGAGGAGGAAGATATATGTATTGAAATACTTTAGAGATAAAATTAATGTTCAAGAGGTAAGCATTTTTACAAAAGAAAGGAAGTTCTAGAACAAGGGGGTCATGGTATGAGGCTGAAGGGGGGGGGGGGGGGGAAGGACTCAGGAGCAACTTAACAAAAATACTTCTTTACAGAAAAGGTTGTGGAGGTATGGAATAGCCTTTCAATGGACATTCAATAGGCAATACAGTATTGAAGTCAAGCATGGGATATGAACAGAGATTTTAATTGTAGAGAAGCATGGGTTAAGTTCAAGAATAAGAAAATCTATGCCTTTCTTGAACCAAGAAGAAAACGTGTAGTTGAGGTGGGCCCTACAATCCTATTTTGTTTCTTTTGATTTTTCTAATTAGAAATGTGGAAAAAAAACGGTTAAAAGTTGGAAATAAATGAAGCTATAAAACTTAAGCAATAATTTATCATAATGCACATGTATAGTAATGATATAAAAAAATTAAACTCACAGAATAAACCTACCATAAAGCAGAAGTTTAAGTCAGCTGTAACATTTTTATGGCTAGTAATTTTTTCTGTTATGTGTCTATTATCTACCATACAGCCAATACAAAGGAAAAAAAAAAAAGGACAGGATTTAGCCAAGTCATTGCTCAGAGTAGCAGACATCACTCAATAGCAGCTTCTACTGGCTGGTGGAAGGCCACGCGTTCCTCGTGCAGGAGTGAATGAGGAAATGATGAGCAGAGAGTATCATAAGCACATACAAAGTGAAAGCAAACAGGGTCTGCCTCTTGGAAAGCAGGCCACACGCTTACAATTCGCATTCCCAGAGGGGACGTAGCTTAAACCCCGGCGCCGTCCTTCCAGGTAGCAGCAACGCGGAGCTCTGCAAGTAATTCCCCTCGGGGCGAGAGCCCGACATCGTTCGGCAGCACAGGCCCAATTCGGTGGGGGACCGACCCCCGGCAACCTACTGCTACATTCCCCGGGAAGGGGAAAGGGAGTTTTTCAGGCCGCGCGGGCGATAGCTTAAGAATGCTTACTCACTGCCCAATCCCACCACCCGGCTCTAAACCTTAACCGACAGGAGGAGGGGGGGGGGGTCTCCCAGCGCGAAGAAAATCAGCCAGGGACCGGGGCTGCAACGGCCCGGCCTCTCCCTTACCATGGTGCTCTGCCGCCGGCAACGCCACTCCGAAGGAAGCGAGAAGAGACGATGCGCTCGGGCGTCCACGCGCGGCGCCTGTAAGCTAAGCAGGCAGAGGTAGCCGATGCCGGAGTGATCGCTCCGCCCCCCCCGCCGCGGTGGGCGGAGCCGCTTCTTTCACTTTCTGTGATGTAGGCCGGAGGCTCTCTGCTGGGAACGCAATCACGGCCGAACTGTGCACGCCCGATAAGGGCTGTCAGCGGCCTGCAGGAGAATGTGCGCGTGCTTTTGAACGCTGGCAGCCTGCTGCTGATTTATTTTTGTTGGAGACTCAGCTAGATGGCTTCTCAAATGTTGGAGGCTGCATCGGGATCCGGGCAGGCGTTTGCTGGAAGCTGTATGTGCGAAGTTTTTGCTTTCCTGAAATATGTACAAAAAAAAAGGTCTCTCAAAAATGTAATTGGTTAAAAGAATTTTTGAACATATAATATTTTAGAACTATTTAAGTATTTTTGCTTCCAAAAAATTTCCACCAGCGTTGATTTGTACATATTTACCCCCCTAACGTACAATTTAACTGAAGACTCGGAGCCGACAGAGCGCTACATTTGTATATTGTCTGTCAGTAATGTTCCAAAAACTAAATTTACTCAGAGGTATACTGACTTTTCTGTAGAGTTTACTGTTGGTATCTCACCAAAATTGGTGTTTTAACCACTTTAATTGAACATGAAATACAATGGAAATGATTTTCTCATTGAACACATAAAGATGACAATTTGTATATGTTTCATGGGAAAAATGCTTTTTTCCCCATCATTTTTAACTGGTCCATATGCAAGTATTAACTATGATGACTATGAGCTAGATAGCCCTAGTTTTCCAACCACACAGACAAGTATGTGTTCTCCACAGGTTTCTATGACCCTGGGCCTTATTCAATAAACAATTTTTTTCATAGGCACAGAATTGGAAATCATTGTTTATGAATAAGGAGCTCTGCTGCTGATTTTGCCAGAGACTTAGATTGTTAGCTTCGTGGACCCTTGGGCCGATCGGAACCGAAGGATGGAACGCTGTGAGAGGTCACAGCGGTAGTCCCGACTGGGAGGCGGCAAGGACAGACTCGTGGATGGCCGGAGGAGGAACCACGGAAGCCCTATGCGACCAAGGGCTTTGGCGAGGTGGGAGGAGATGGTGAGGCTGGCACGGTGGTGAGAGGGTCTTCGCCCTGGAAGCCGGTCCTCCCCCGAGAGGAGCTCGTAGGAGTCCGGCCGCTGGGACTTAGGTGATTCACCCTGGAAGCCGGAGTCCCCCCAGGAGGAGCCCGTAGGAACCCGGCTGCTGGGACTTAGGAGGGCCCGCGGGGGCCGAGTCTCAAAGGGATCCTAGGTCGAGTGCCAGAGGGTCGTTGCTCACCAGTCCAGGGCCGTGCGCAGAGAATCGCCGCTTGCCAATCCAGAGTCAGGAACCAGAGAATCGTCACTTGCCAAACCAGAGTCAGAAACCAGAGAATCGTCGCTTGCCAATCCGGAGACAGGAACCGATGGGACACCAAGACGTAACAGGAACACAGCAACTGGGAACAGGAAAACCTGGGAACCTCGTTGCAAGGCCAGGAACGTTGTGACTGCAGGGCTTAAATAGCCCTGCAGCGTCTGACGTCACCAGCTGGCTCCCTGCATTTCCCGCGCTGGCCCCTTTAAGAACAGGGGCCTGCCGCGCTCGCGCGGCTAGGGGGCAGGGCCAGCCGCGGGAGGACGCTGGCAGCTAGCTCGGCGAGGGAGCGCCGAGCCTGGGGCCTGCACGGCCTGAACGCGGCTCGGGGAAGCCCGGAACCGGGTCGGGGCAGGCGGTGGACCTCGTCTGGGTAAGTGGCGGTCCCGGGGACGGCCCGGGATCGCAACAGTGATGAATTTCCACATAACTGCCAACTTGAAAATGCCATTATAAATAGTATAAAAGTTAGTTATTTAAAAGGCATGTATTACCGGTCCTTCCTACATTCAGAACGGGGTACAATATGAACATACATAAATCAAACGGATCTGGTCAGAGCGTGGTATAATAAGGACATATATAAATCAAGTGGATAGGGTATACATTTTTAGCTAACAAAACAGCTTTTCCTTTGTTAGTTTCTACTGTGTGTTCCGTCCTCCACTCGTAAAAAGTTCCCTTCCCACCTGCAAGGCCTTAATTCACTGTTGCTCTCTCCATCCTCTCCAAGGTCTTGATCCACCACTTCACACTCCCCTCCAAACCCCAACTGGGCCCCTATTTCTGCTGGTGGATCCTGGCCACCTCCTCTTCCAAGCCTTGATGCTCAACTTTCAGCTACTGCTTGCTTCAGTTCTCTCTTTGCCAGCTCTTACATGGGCTGTCCCATCCAATGATGACGCCCTCCCCTGCCTATTCTCTTCTTTATATGGAATGAGGACAAGGACCCAGTTTTATTGTATTTCTATTTTTATCAATTTTTTAAAGCAAAAGGGCATTTTTTCATTTTAATTTTTGTGGCCTTTTCCCCTGCCTCTGCTATTCTTTATCCTGGTTCCATGCATATTTTCCCCTGTGTGTCCCTGCCCCTCTATTTGTGCTCTATTGGCTCAGAGTCTTGTACGTTAGGAGGATAAATATATTCAAATCAACTCTGGTGGAAATTTTTTGAAAGCAAAAATACATACACAGAGATGGAGCACAAACAGAGGGGCAGGGACACACAGGGGAAAATATGCATGAAAGCAGGAAAAATAATATATGTATGTCTCTTTAATTTCCCCTTTCCCTACTTCTGATGTTCTCCTTCTTTGCTGTCTTTCCCTGCTCATCTATTTCCCTCACTACCTCTCTGCTCTTCTCTCCCCATGTCTCTGCTTTTTTTCTGTCCCCCTATCTTCTGTTCCTGCATTTTTCTCTCCTCTCCCTCTCTATCTCTTCCCTGTGTTTGCTCTTTTCTGTTCCCTCTTTTTTGGCTCCACCTTGATCCTGCCTACAGAACTGGGAAAATCAGCTTGAGGCCAGTTTTTTAATAGACACCAAGACAAGCTGCTGTCTGAGTCTGGAAATGTAGGGATCAAAGTGGAGGTGGGGGGGCTAAGCAGGCAGATTGTGGGTACTCTGTTATGTTTCTGTATGAGTGTGAATCCCTGGGCTGAGGTTAGCAATGTTTCCGCCCACAGGGAGGAGCCCTGTGAGCCTCACCTTCAGTAGCCGTGGTCTCAGTGGTCTTGGACACAGCTGGATATTAGAGTCTTTATTATATAGGAAGGAAAAGCAAGCCCGTGGAGCGGGAGATAAATAAAATACAGTTCTGGACTGAGAGATGAACCCCCAATGTGTAGATACAGTAGTGGCCTGCAGAGCGGGGTATGCCAGATAGTCACCTCCGACGTGTAGTAAATACCTCAGACGTGCAGATCCGGTAGTGGCCCACAGAGCGGGGTACGCCGAAGATGTCGGTGCTGTGGAGATGATAAGAAGATAGTTTGAGGTGCAGGAACTTGGAGGAAGGTCCAGTGGATGGTGCGTTCATAACCTGCAGCGCAGATTATATCAGAGCGACTCCTAGTGGGGAAGATACGGTAGTGGCCCAAGGCACAGGGTACACCGCAGAGAATCCCACAATAGTATCGTTGAAGTCGTGTACTCACAAAAGACAGTTCCAGCAGAGTGTCCAGAGAAGCGGGACAGGCAATAGTCCAAGGCAGGAAGGCCCTCCAAGGAGCGGATAGCTAGGAACGCGGAAGGGCCCCCGAGGAGCGGGTACCCAGAGCGTCTCGCCAAGGAAGAAGACTGGAACCGGAAGTCCAAGGATGGAGCAGATTCAGCAACGAGGGAACTTCTTGCTAACTCATCGTAGCATAGGGCCAGACAGCTTAAATACAACAAGGCGGTTACGTCATGCGGAGGGGACGCCCCCGAGGTTCCTGCCATGACTTGTACAAAAGGTGGCCCGTGCGCGCGCTCGCACGCTTAGGTAGTTCCTGGATCAAGATGGTGGCCAGCAGCGCCCTCACCGTCCCGGGGACGCCAGGGAGGTCGGCGGTCGTTGATGGAGGCCACCATTCTTCCAAGGATTGACGATGCAGCAAGAAAAGAGGTGAGAATGAGAGGTCGCAGCCATCTGCGACCGACGGGCGTAACATGCTCCCCTCCAATTCTGAGGCATCTTAATAATGATTGCTGGAGCAGAGGATGTGTCCTCACCCTCCTTAACAAGGGCAACAATATTTTTTTTTCTTTCTCTTAACAAGGGGAACTGTGTTGCCTCTGGCTCCCCTTCGATTCCAGCCCAGAGTGTGCTGCCCCAAAAATGAGGAAAATAGCGTGTTTTTTTTTAACATTTCTCCCTACATGCATAGACAAATACTGAAATGAATGCTGCTTACATATAATTACAGTCCCTGCAAAATGCAATGCTTTATATATTAAATTAATCTGTGCTTGCCGGCTCCTAGTCTGCAACCATAGCACCGATTTTTCACAAGTGAGGCCCATAGATCAATGGGTCATGAAATTTAACCTTGATCCTAAAATGATGACTTTTCATAAATTAGATATCCGTTAATAGCTAATGACATCTATATTCCTATCCATAAGTCAGAAAATCATGCAATTTGACTTTTGATCTCAAGTTTAGAAAAAAGAATTGAACAGTTGTCACATCTCACTAAGCTAAGGAGCTTTTTACTGGCCGGCTCCCAATGCACTGTGCGAATGCTGAAAAATTGTACTTTTATGAACCGAGCTCTCTGAAGTGCATTCAAATAGAAAACTCATTACTTTGTACAAAGATCTTAGTGCATTTTCATTTCCCTGTCAAAATTCAGGGCTCCATAAGCTATTGTTCTCAGGCCTGGATTTAGGGATGTATTTTTATTTATATATTTAAAAACTTCTAGACTGCTTTTAGCAAGCGAAGTGGTTCACAATATAACATTCATAATGGTAGGCATAGGCAATTGCTTAGGGTGCCAAATTTTGAAGGCACCAAATACCCAGGCCAAAGAGGAGTGTAGATACCAAGTAGGAGCCTGCTTCAGCAGGCCGCTGTGGTACTCAGACACTGGGGGGGGGGGGGGGGGTAGTGAGGGAAGGGATGTCCACAACTTTCCGATGTACAGGGGCTCCCACATTCCACTCTCCAACCCTGTCTTTGGGTGCCGAACTCTTAAATCCGGCCCTGGCTGTCTGTGTAAATGGCATTGAAATGCTATCATGGCCCAAGAGCTGTGTACATGACTAGTTACACACAAATAACATCTAAAGCTCAGTGGCTTTCTGGAGTCTTGACTTTTATAAGCTCCTTTTTTCTTTGTCTGCTTTTAAGCCTAGTTTCCAAATGGAAAAAGGCTTCTGAGATCATCAGAACATTTTTGTTTAGTGCCCTATCCATACCAGATGTTAGGGGGTTTCAAGGAGATCCTGACAGGGATATCTTTTTTTTTTTTTTTTTTGGCTCTCCCTATATATTCAGATGTGCACATGTGTGCGTATCCTGGAAAGTTGGCTCCATTTCTTCTGCATGGAACTTCTCATCTTCTTGTTTTGTTTAAGCCATGACAACCCTAACAAGAGTGCTGACACTAAAAGACATCAGACCTGATTAGTCAAAAGCTTTTTATTCCATTTTAAATCCATGGGAAATACCTTTGATAAATCTGGCTAACTAGATTATCTATTATCGTGTCTTTGATGTACATGTTCAAAAAAGCCTTCTCAAGTAATTGTAGCAGATGCCAAATCTGTACAACTGTATTCCAGATAGGTTACGTATATAAAGAAATGTCATTTTTTTTTTACATTTTCGCTGTTACAGTGAATTTAGTTAGTAATATATTGTATATTGCCTATTGCCATATTTTATTCTTTATGCGACAACTGTTCTCTTGGTAGAGGGACATATGAAGATAAATGAGGGGGGATTCTATATTTTTATATCATGCTCTGAAGTCAGCAAAGATAAGTGACTTGAAAGGTAGATGCTAAGCTCTCAGTTCTTAGTTGTTTTATCAGCGTGTAGGGTGACCAGCCATTGCAAAACTTGCCAAGGCCGAAACAGTTCTAGTTCTGCCTCCATTGCATCTATGACCAGGTTCTTTACAAGACCGGATTCAAGATTTTGAATGAGAGAGCAGGCAGGTAGGAAGCTCAGAATGCCACAATAATGCCTCTTTGAAGTTGCACAGACACAGAGCAGGCTCCTGTTTGTCCTGGGTATTTGGTGCCCTAGGCAGGGGCCTTTGTCATCCATGCCTAAATCTGGGCCCGTTTCTTTAGAAGCCAACACACCACAAGTTCTGTTATAGTAAAATCAGGAATGGGTCAGCCTTTCCCTATTGAAATAGGGCTATACAGTCATCCTGTCAGAGTGCTAAAAATTAGATGAAATATATTTGTACATACAGATGATGACAGTGCTGAATTTTCTGGACTTTCAAGGCATCCTATTTTAACAATTGCATAGGCTTACAAAAGGCTTTCTGAACTGAAAGAAAAACACAAGGCCGAGGCTAAACCCCAGAGGAAGCAGCACATGATGAAATTATTCTATTGAATATGCAATAGAAATACTTTAATAAAAGCTTTTGGTGTCCAGTGTATTTTTTCTATTTGGGTTGATCTGGATCAAGAATGATCAATTTAAGACATTGTGTCGCTCCAGATTAAATTCAGTTTTAAAATTGTTTATCTCGTATATATTGGACGAAAGAGTTAGTGGGAGCAAACCTAACTGCTCTTCGTTTTTTTTTTTCCAACAGTTATTTGACATTTATAGTAATAACCCTTTGTGAACAGCGACGTTGATAACAAACAATCTGTGGCTTTGAGTTAGGTAAATGCTATTAAAGAATCTGTCAGCCATGTCAACGCTTGCCACAACAGATCATGGAATATGTTTGGCAAGCAACAATGCTATGACTATACTTGAAATTTATGCTTCTACCATTTTTGTTCAAGAGGTCTTCACAATTGAAAAATGATGTGATAATGTTAGTTGCACATGAACTGGCAGCCTTGTTTGCACTCTTAATCAAAGCCAAAGATTAATATTCTTGGAAATTAAACAAATCCTCTGTATACATTCACTTGGGAAGAATGGATAGAAATACAGCCTGCTATATATAAAATGATAAAACAGATTTAAAGTTTTTATGTATTTTAATAAGGACACAAGTGCTCGACTGCCCCATACTCTTATGCCAACCTGTAATACCACCAGAAAACAGCTAAAATATTAGAGCTTTATTCATAAAGGACTTTTTGTGCCTTGCATAGGGTCTTGTGGGGGAGGGGATTCTTTTACTGGTGTTCATTACGTCTTCTGTAGAGAAGTAGAGGACTCAGTGGACACTTTTACAGACTTTGATCTCACTTTAAAAGGTTGATAAAATTCAGGGTAAGAAATAGCTACTAATGATGAGATTGCATTTAGTACAATAGCAATTTTCTATATACAAATGAAATCAGTCCATCCTGAAGAGGTAGGTTTGGGGAGGGTGGAATGTCACTTGGTCTTTGAAATAATTTAGCAGCAGTTATTAATTAATGCTGTAAGAAACAAACTTCACCTGCCTTTTATCCAGCCAAAATTAGAAAATGAGTATTATAAGACCATTTTAAGTCCTTTTGGGAACTGGAATTGATAATAGTAGTCAAGCAATTCTGATATGTTAATGGGTGTATAGCAGTAAAAACTTGCAAAAACTGCAACATTTCAAGCAATGATCTTCTAATTTTACCTTTGTCTTCCTTGAAGAGAAACTGGAAAGGTAATCCCACTGTCATTTTTTATTGTGGTCTGTGTCAGTGTTTCCCAACTCTCTGCTGGAGGCACATCTAGCCAGCCAGGTTTTCAACATTGCCACAATGAATATTCATGAGATATATTATGCAAATCTCTCTCAGGCATATTCATTATAGATATCCTGAAAACCAGACTGGTTAGGTGTGCCTCCGGGAGAGGGCTGGGAAACACTGGTCTATAGTACATGCATGTGTAAATACAGACTATAGCATCACCATGAAAGGCAACATGAATCTTTACAAATATTCACCCCAAAATGCTAAGACATTGGTTTAGGAAATACAGCATTGTGGGGAAACATTCTCTGGCAAACATCCCAATGTGAAGCAAAATGTGGCTTGTCACTGTTCATGTTCAATGTATACTCAGATATTCTTGATGTACTGTTTGTGCCTTTAACAAGAATATATAATGCTCAGTGTCTTTTTGATAGAAATATATAATTTAAAACAGAAAGATGACATACAATACCAGTAGAAAGTGTGACATTCTAGAAAGCCTCAGTTTAACACCCCTCCCCTATGCATTCTTATGAGAATATTATCATCTTTTCCCCTTCTCCAAATCACTCACCAACTATGAAAAGTAAAAAAGTCTAATATGAGCCCCCAAGACGTACCTCCACAAAAAGTGTGAGTCAGCTAGGTCTAGCCCAGGGGTGGTTCAAAATTGTAAGTGATGACAGAAGACAACAGTACTTTATAATATGCATTATGTTGTTATCCTTTGTTAGATCCCCATGCACGGTGCTATAACTGCTGCTATAGAGCCAGTTAAAATGTACCTGCTGATTAAGTACACTGAAGAGCCAAAGCACAATCTATGGGTAACCGAATATTCATCCCAGAAAACACAGTCAGCAGCTGCAGCCTTGGAAGCTCTCACTGTCTCTAAAGTTATTTTGCATCGATTTTTGACAGATTTGCCTTCATGTCACCCATTCTATGTTTTTCAAATGACGTGTTTTGGATACGTTTGCCAGCTTCTTTAGGAAAAGGGCCTGGAGAAATGTGGACTTGTCTTGACAACAGTTAGTGAGCTCCTGGCAATGTAACATTTTTTTTTTGTCTTCATTTGTTTTGACAGATCGCTGAGCTCAGACAGCGCATCATATGTGATGCCTATAACAAACAAATTTCACTAATGTAAGGATATTTCTAAGTCTAATGTACTTGGCACAGTCTGGTATCGCTAAGTCATGGCTATGAAAATACCATCAAAATGTCTGTTCACGGCTGTAAATTAATAGCATAATACAGCAATTCATTTCAGGCTTTCCAGAAAATATCCTTGTCTAATAGGAATAGGCTCATTGGTTAAGGTGGTCTAGCAGAAGTCCAAGGAAAAGTCTGAAAAAAAAAAAATGTCAAGCAAGCTGGAGTTAATATCTAAGAAACAGTCAAGTGGGTCTGGACAAAGCAAAAATGGAGTAGGAGCTGGAGCCGAAGCCAGAACCAGGTCAAAATCAACTGGGATTCCTGAAGGGTCAAGAATGAAGGTGAAGGCTATAAGATAAGGCAGAAGAACAGACAAGTACAAGCATTGTAGGGACAGAGCAGGAACAAGCAGGCAGAAAGTTATTCCATATGAGCAGAACTCTTGTACCAGCAAGAAACTACTACTGAACCAGCATTCATATAGTTTGATCAATCAGGGCGGTTTCATGGACAGCCAAGATAGCAGCAAAGGCAGATTGAAGGCTGGTTCAGGATGTTTTGTTTGCTTTGCTGGAAAACTTCCAGGAGACTCTTGATGGCTAACTCTGAAGGCTTCAGGCTGAGGCTTCCTTATCCAGTCAATTATAGAAACATGATGGTAGAAAAAGACTATACAGCCCATCTACACCAACCGCTCAGCTTTACAATCCCTACTCTTCCCTCAGAGATCATCTGTGCTTGTCCCATGCTTCCTTTAATCCACATACTGTCCTTATCTCTACCAACTCCACTGGAAGCTGTTCCATCCATCCACTACCCTTTTTGTAAAGACATATTTCCTTACATCACTTCTGAATCTACCCCCTTTCACCCTCATCCCATGATCCCCTTGTTCCAGAGCTTCCTTTTCACTGAACGAGACCTGCCTCCTGTGCATCGATACTTTGGAGGTAGTTACATGTATCTATCTTATCTCCCCTAATCCAGCTTTCCTCTAGGGTATACATGTTTAGATCTTTAAGTCTATCCTCGTATGCTTTGTAAGGAAAATGACCAGTTTAGTAGCCACCCTCTGGAACAAATCCATCCAGTTTAGATCCTTTTGAAAGTGCAGTCTCCAGAATGGTAAATAGTATTCCAAATGAGGTCTCATCAAGGACTTATTCAGGGGCAATATCACTTCCTTTTTAATGATGACCATTCTTCTTCCTATACACCCAAGCATTTTTCCGGCTTTTGCTGTTGCCTTATCCAGCTGTTTATCCATCTTGAGATCACCAGATATGATCATCCTTACATCCTGCTCTTGTTGATTACAAAAAAACCCCCACACCCTCTTGTAACTTTATCAAAACGGACAAAATGGTTATATTACCAGTTCAAAAAATCTAATCTCTGTCTCAGAAAATTTAAGGTTTCATATTCGGCTGCCACTGTTACCACCCAGCAATTAGGCAATTGTATATAATCATCAACGCCCAACCTCCTTCCAAAAATATAATATTTTTTAGAAAAATTGTTTTTAGCAATTTAAAAACAGTAAATTCCATGTGTATAATGTCCTTAAGTGCCCAAACTTTAAAGTGGTACAATCAAACAATTATATTTTTAAACAGTTATATATAAGTTTAAAGTTTGGGCACGAAGAGATGACACAAGACCTCCAGGAGCAAGGCAACTCCACTCCTTGCGAAGGCAAAGCTGGACTGACAGGGAAGCCCTTTTATAGGGCTGCAGGAGTGATGAGGCGAAGATGTCATCAAGAAGGGCCGCGGGACTTTTCCTGTTGTGGGCCATTTAAACAGAAAGCAGAGGCGCACGCTGGAGCCTATGGAGAATGGTGGGAGAAGCAGCCACTAAGCATGGGAGCAGCATGTCAGCGGCGTTTCCAGCCGCACCGGATGGCAAGGTGGGGTGGACCACAAAGATCAGGAGAGAGCGGCGGTGGCTCGAACCGCGAAGAGCAGGATTGCATCGGTGGCCCACCTGACGCAAGGCAACACATAGAGGCTCTTTGGGCCCTGCCGGCAGCCAGCAGTGTCAGAAAGCGCTCCATGCCGTGAGGAGCGAACAGAGCCGGCATCCGGCTGGCAGGGAAGGTGAGAGGCTGCTCGCAGGCTTGTCCCGTGGCGGTATCGCAACACAGATGTAAAGGTTTGATTATAAAACGGAGGAATGAGAGCTTGGTTCTAGGTGTCCATGCTGCCTGATGACAACAATTCCTCCTCTAATTTTATTTTAACTAGCTACTCGTGAACATAGACTTCTGAAAATTGAGGTTTATCTCACTTCCAATCCTGTTTGTGTCCATTTTTTTATGTTCCTGCTCCTGCCCCTTCCTCAGTGAACACCAAACAAATATAATTGTTAAGCAATTCTGCTTTTTCCAGGTCAGTCTCTATATATTCCTCCCTTTCACCTCTGAGTCTTGCAATGCACTTCCTCCTATCATTAACATATTTAAAAGAAAAGTCTCATCCTCCTGTTTTACTGTATTTGCTATTTTTAATTCCATTTGCATCTTTGCTCTCCTGATTTTTTTCCCAGTGTCTCTTTACTTTTCCAGATATTGTTGATTGTCTTCCTTTTTTTCCTTACCTTTTCAGCTACTTCATTAGAAAACCATAAGAGCCTCTATTTTTCTCTTACCTTTATTTACTTTTCCTATACTTTATCAACAGCAGTAATTTCTAGTCTGTGATAGCAACAACGTCGGGCATAGCAGCCGCTAGGTGCATCCGAAGATATACCACAATGACAACAATTTTCCAAACCTAATAAAGGAGTCATGTGAAAGTATGTGGTTCAGATGCTGTCAGACAGCTACAGCAAGCTCATTGTTGGAAAGTCATTACAGCAAGCTGCAACAGGCTGCTCGGCAGGGCCATCTTTAAGTGCAACGAGTTCCAGAAAAGGACTCTCCCATGACAGCCATAATGATATAAAAGCAGGATCACAAGGCATATTATAGACAGAATACCTCAGAACATATAGGCAGCTACTTCCTGCTTGCATGGTGGTACCAGCAAAGGAGGAATAGGATTACCTACGGCCCCGCTTTGGCAGAAGAATCTGGATAGCAAGTCGCGTTTCTTGCAGCCCTCTTTTAACTGTTGGTCTATGTTTTGGGGGCTTTTCTTTGCAGTCTCTCAAGTTAAATTGTACGCTGTATGCCCCTATTTAAGACACTTATTAGGCCCTCTAAACCAGGGCTCCCCAAGCCTGTCCTGGGGACCCCCCAGCCAGTCGGGTTTTCAGGATATCCACAATGAATATGCACGAGATACATTTACACTCAGGGTTAGGGTAGACTGTATAAAATTATTACCAGATGGTATACAATTATAGCTACTAAAGTGACTGCTTAAAAGGTTGAACCTTGAAGTACAGTAATTTATTCATTAAAGGGTCAGTACAGTACACATGAAATGGCTAATCTTAGCAATAAAGATATTTATTTTTTTTAATTCACAGACATTATGGAGATACATTTTTTAAATTCATTTTTTATTATATAATTTTGCTTTTGTCATTCTTCATTTAAAATGCTTGAAGTGTCCATGTGAGAAAAATGAATTCATAAATCACTACAAAGTCTACTTCATATGCAGAAACAGATTCCATATGATTTCAGCCTTAAAGAAAGTGAACATGCCAAATATGCAGACATTTTTTATGAATAGACCCAATTGTTTACAACTGTAGGAAACTCTGCAGTAGATACACTATGCCAAAATATAAAAATGTGAAGCCTAAGTGAAGTTCAGCTTTTCAAGAATTAGCTGATATGTGAAGAGCTGCAGAATATATGGCAGTGAGCTGAATCCTCTAAGAAACCCTCAGACAAAATGTCACTTAATTCTTTGGCATTTGGCAAACATCCTAGAAACATGGCTGCTTTGACAGTTTATATATGCCATATAATGAGCACCGTGTGTGAGTTTTTTAATATAAGATATACAGAGTCTATCAATTGGGCATTTTGGAAACATTTAGATTTTTGCTATGACTAATCCTGAAGACAAAAGGTATGGAGTGTTCTGCCTCATTTGCCCTAGCCTTATCCTCAGGGCTGGTTCTTCCATTAGGCGAGATAGGTGGTGGCCTAGGATGTCAACATTTGCGGAGGGAGGGGGGCATCGCAAAAACTCTGGGAACCTCTAGGTGCTACCTACCCATTTTTAAGGCATAGACCCACAAAGGAGAAGGAAATGGGTGCTGGGTGGGTGGGAGAGTTGTGGAGAGAGGGTGCTAAGTGGGTGGAGAGAGATAAGGTACTGGTTAACGGGCCGATACAGTAAAGTCCGCGGGAGAGCGGACGAACGCCCGCTATCCCGGCGCGCGCACCGGCCCCTTGCCGGTGCGCGTGATGCTGTATGCAAATTAGGTGGCGCGGTAGAAACGGGAAAAGGAGGCGCTAGGGACACTAGCGTGTCCCTAGCGCCTCCTTTTTGACAGGAGCGGTGGCTGTCAGCGGGTTTGACAGCCGACGTTCAATTTTGCCGGTGTCGGTTCTCGAGCCCGCTGACAGCTACGGGCTCGGAAACCGGACGCCGGCAAAATTGAGCGTCCGGTTTTCGGCCTGAAAGCCGCGGGCCGAATTCAAATTTTTATTTTTTTTTTTTTACTTTTTTTTACTCTTTGGGACCTCCGACTTAATATCGCCATGATATTAAGTCGGAGGGTGCACAGAAAAGCAGTTTTTACTGCTTTTCTGTGCACTTTCCCGGTGCCGGAAGAAATTAGCGCCGACCTTTGGGTCGGCGCTAATTTCTGAAACTAAAATGTGCGGCTTGGCTACACATTTTACTTTCTGTATCGCAGGGAATACCTAATAGGGCCATCAACACGCATTTGCATGCTGAGGGCGCTATTAGGTGCCGCGGGTTGGATGCGCGTTTTCCTCCCCTTACTGAATAAGGGGTAAGGGAAAACGCGCGTCCAAGACTAGGCTAACAGTGCGCTCTTTTGGAGCGCACTGTACTGTATCGGCCTGTAAGTGAGGATGGGGTAGAGAGAGAGAGATTAGATTCTGGGCAGGTAGGAGGTGGAGAGAGGATGCTGGGCACTGTAAACAGAAGACAAAAGGGATTGAGGTGATGCTGGCATGCTGAGCAAGGAGTGAAGAGAAAGAGGAAGATGCTGGGGGTAGAAGAAGAGAGGAAGGAGAGAGGGGATTCTAAACACTGTAGATAGGGGGCAAAGGGAGAGAGAAAAAGGACTTGATGGAGGATGAGAAGTGTATGCTGAGCAGGATGAGAGTTAGTTAATTAGAGAGAGGGGCATTCTGTGTCAGAGCTGCTGCCAATAGGCAGTTGTGTACGGAGAGGTTGCAATATTGAAGGTTCGCTTACGGCACCTAAACCCTGGATCCAGTCCTGCTTATCCTGTATTTTGGTTTTGTGGTTATGTAGATCCATAGGTTCTGAGTTGCAGCTTGCCTCATGAATCATTCACATTTACTGACCGGGGTTGGAAAAATTAACTTTTCTATATTAGACCTGAATGAGAGTTGAGAAATCTTATAATTTAATTAAAGTAAAGCTTCAGAGATCCATAGAGGACAATTTTCAAAGCCATTTATCCAGATAATCCACATACATCAGCATTTGTAATCCTCCAAAAGCGTATATTTTGTATTCCCTAATACTTTAGATTATGCATCAAAAAAACACATTGACTTGAAGAAATATTATCAATCATTTAGTGGTTCAGAATGGGTAACTGTAAATCAGTTATTTACTCTTTCAAAAAAATAAAAAGAATAGGGGGCACTCCATGAAATTAGTAAGTAGCACATTCAAAACAAATCGGAGACAATTCTTTTTCACATACGCCCGATTTAAAAAAATGTGCATGCGTAAATTTCAGGGGTTACGCGCCCAAGTGCCGGGCCTACTGAAAGGGGCAGCCTGGGGGGGTGGGGGCGTGCCAGGACAGCGCCATTAGCCACTGAACCAGGGAAGCGCACACTGACAGTCGGCTGGTGCACAGAGCTTACTGCTGCTCCAAAGGAGAAGCAAGGTAAAAAACAAAAAATGTATTATAGCTAAGAAAGGGTTAGGGGTCATGGAAGAGAAGAGAGGAGAAAAGGTAGGAAGGTTAGTTAGGGGTATAGGGAAGTTCCCTCCCAGTCCACTCCTTAATTATTTATTATTTCCTTAATTGAAGCGGACTGGGAGGGAACTGGGGAAGGCCTACTTGCGTCGCCACGTGTATTTTTCTAAAATCCTCCCCCTGCATGTGGAGCAGGCCACCCGCCCGCACTTGCTCGCCTGGACATGAAAATCCAGCAGGCATGTGAGCGTGGGACCCGTATCTTATAAAATGCGCGTGCCAACGTGTGCATGTTAGAAAATAGCCATGACCATGTGCACGTGCTGGGAACCACGCGCATGCGCTCCTTTGAAAATCTACCTTTTAACGCATAATTACCGGAATTCCTTACCAGATGATGTGCTTAAGGAAGTTAGCATAGTTGCGTTTAAAAAAGGTATGGACAAATTTTTGGAGAAGTCAATAAACTATTAACTAAGTAGACTTAAGAAATAGGCACTACTTATCACTGCGTGATAGCAGAATGGGATCTATTTACTGTTTAGGATCTTACTAGGTACTTGTGACTGGATTGGCCACTGTTGGAAACAGGATACTGGACTTGATGGACCCTCAATCCGACCCAGTATGGCATATTCTTATGTTCTTGCAGAGGTTTCCACAGTTTAGTGCATTAGCATTCTAGAATGAAAGAAAATCAAAATGAGGTTGAGGAAAGGTGATGCCAGTGTGTGGGAGAAACGGAAGACTGGTGATGTCAGTGGGGGAGAGGAGTGGAGAGAGAGGAAAGGTGATGCCAGTGTGTGGGAGAAACGGAAGACTGGTGATGTCAGTGGGGGAGAGGAGTGGAGAGAGAGGAAAGGGATGCCAGTGTGTGGGAGAAACGGAAGACTGGTGATGTCAGTGGGGGAGAGGAGTGGAGAGAGAGGAAAGGTGATGATTTCAGGGGGGGGGGTGAGGGAGAGGGAACATGACGATGCCAAGAACTGAGGGAGAGGGCAAGTGATGCCATGGTTGAAAGGAAAGGGAACAAAAGGTGATTGGCATGGGGAGTGGAGGGAAAGAGATGATGCCAGGTGATGGAAACTGACGATGCCAGGGGGTTGAAGGAGAGGGGTGGAGGCAAAGGGAAGGTGATGAAGATGCCAGGGGGTGGGGGAGAGGGGTAGAAGGAAAGGGAAGGTAGTGATGATGATAATGTCAGGGGTGAGGAGGTAGAGAGAGAAGGTGATGATGCCAGGGGGTGCAGGAGAGTGGTGGAAGGAGATGGAAGGTGATGATGATGCAAGGGTGGAGGAAGAGGTGGTAGGAGAGGGAAAGTGATGATAATAGTGGTAGGAGAGGGGAGGTGCTGATGCCAGGGAGTGGGGGAGAGGGGTAGAAGGGAAGGTGGAGATAATAATGCCAGGAGTGAGGAGGCGGAGAGAGAAGGTGATGTTGTTGCCAGGGAGTGAGGGAGATGGAAGGTGATGATAATACAAGGGAGGGGGAAGAGATAGAGGATGGTGATGATGATGATGATGCCAGGAGTTGGGAGACAGGGGACAGGCATGATTATAATGCTGGGGAAAGAGGGAAGGTGATGATGCTAAGACGTAGGGGGAGAGGGAAGATAAAAGATGATGGGGAAGTGGCCTGCCCCCCTCCCCCCACTTTCCATTAAAGGCCATCATTGACCTGAAGTAAACCCCTCCCCCCAGTCAGCCTAAAGGGCCACTGTGGCATGCCATAACTTGACCCCCTCTCCCAGCAAGACTGCAGCCCCTCTCTCCCCTGAGCCCCAGTGACCCTCTCTTTCCCTCTCTGAGACCTCTGAGTGAGACCTCAGATTCCCTTCAACTTCCAGATCCTTCCATACCCCTTTTGAAGTAGTTCAAGGGTTTTAGGTAGAAGCTAATCCTACTCCCTCTGAAGTATCAATATTGCCAGTAGGCCTGGTGCTTTTCTTTGCCCCATATGTGCATAGACTACTTTGGATGGAGTAGGCAGGAGTAGATGCAATCTAGAGGATGAGAGTCCTGGGGGCTCAGAGCTCCGCTTGACGTTCTCAAGGTGGGGAAGGAAGAGGGAAATTGGGATTCAGAGCTCCTTGTCACTTGAGGTGCCATGACATTAGGCCACGAATGGCCTGTTAAGGGGAAGGGGAAGGTGTGGTAACCTGATGCTCTCATAAAAAGTATCTACATCTTTAGAGATAGGTCAGGCTTTTTAATATTAATGAGCTTAACATCTTTTGAGGTAAAGGTTTTTGTGTGCATTACCTCAACATAGGCAGCATAGCCTAGTGGTAGAGCTGTTTGTGGTGATGGTGAGAGGTGCTAATTCAATCGGCCCGCATAGGAGGCTCATGAGTAAAATGAGCTTGGAAGTGGGTGCCAAGCTGGTGAAGTGGATTACAAACTGGTTAATTGACAGAAGACAGTGTGTAATGGTACTTGGAACCTACTCTAAAGAGAGAAAAGTGTTTATTTATTTTCACAACTTATAACTCACACTATCCATAGTTCTAGGCTGGTAACAAAAGTACATGCACAATTAATATAAAAAACATTCAAGACATGTACAAAAATATAAAAAAAACCCCCAGAAAACACATTGACCACAGATAAAAATTAAAACAAATCAAGTTTGTACTAAAAAGAAGAAAAAATAAACTAGAAACTTACCATGAATCTGAGATACTTCCGGTGCCTTGAGAAAATTTAGATATGGGTGTATATGTCTTTTTTGTAAAAAAAGAGATCAAGTGCCCAGAAAAAACATCTTGAACTTTTCCTTTTTGATGAATTTGTTCAAGTCCCTTAGGTCTAAACTGGGACAGAGTCCCCTGCTTTCTTTGGTATCAGGAAGTACCGGCAGTAAAATTCCTGCTGTCTTTTCCCTGGTGGAACTGGTTTGACTGTTCTGGCCATTAAGAGGAAGGAGAGTTCCACTACTAGTACCTCTTGATGCGCTACCAGGCCCCAGAACAAGCTCGGGGTAATCTAGCGGGGCATCCAATAAATTCAATCGTACCCTTGTCAGATGGATTAAACCACTAGTCTGAGGTTACACTGGCCACCAGTTCACAAAGAACCATAACCTTTCCCTGACCGGCAGATCCACCACCCTGGGTTCGGGCGACTAGGCCATACTCCTTATGATCAGTCAAAAGCCTGTCCCTGAAGTTGACTGAGGCGCCGACTGGGGCTTCAGGGATCTTTGTTGCTTGGAACAGCCACAGGAGCCCTGTTGAGACTGACGAGAATGAGATGGTGGCGAATAGTACTTCCTCAGGTGGAAGAAGGACTTCCTTGGGTGGAAGAAGGACTTCCTCAGCCCAGACCTCGATAACCTCCTGGATGAGAAGGACAGGTCTGGAATGCTGGCAGAGAGCTGTGAAGGGCCTCATGGTGGTCCCAGATTTGGGCCACCATGTCCTTGACCTTATCTTATTTGTTTTTTTGATCATACGCTAATACAGAATCATGTATATAGTTAATAATTCAATCCCTCTCTAATGGCCCTGTTTAAGTCCACTGGACCCTTTTCTTTCCTCTACTCCTTCCAACTTGTTTCCTCATCTCCCTGTTACATGTAACTTTAATTTTTTCTCTTTCTAAAGCATGTTTTTATTATCCTCATTAATTGTAAACCGATGTGATATGCAAATGAATGTTGGTATATAAACATTTTTAAATAAATCAATATATCTCCAAAGAGATTCTCCCCTGTACACAAGTCAGCAAGTCACTCCTGTACCTCTGATCTGAGATCTGAGGCCCACAGCCATGCAAGTCTGTGGACGCCAGTCACGCCAATTCCCACTGCAGAGATTCTCGATGCCATTTCGAAAACTCAAGTTTCCCAAACTCCAGGCTCTTATGTATCAGCGACAGGAGTGCGTCTTGCTGCTGCTGATGCAATTGCTCGGCAACATTCTGCACCTGCTTCCAGATGTCCTGCATATGTAGATCTGATAGACAGATATGCGGTCAATGAGCATAGCTCCCTGGAAAACCTATTCCCAAGAGCGTTCATTGATCTGTGATCCTTCTTTGGGGGGGACTAAGGAATGGGTCTGAGAGCACTTGGCCTTCTTGAGAGCAGATTCGATGACTGATTAGTGGGGCAGCTGATGCTTGTTGAATCTGAGAGCCTTTTGGATGAGATAAATCACATCCACCTTCCTGTTCACGGGAAGCGCTGAGAGGGGGTGTTCCCATGTCCTCAACAGTATCTTCACAGGGATCTCATGCACTGGGACTCACACAATCTCTTTGGGAGGCTCTATGAACTGGAGAATATCAAGCATTGTATGCCGGTATCCTCTTCAGTCATTAACTGAAAGGGGATGGCCTCTGCCATCAACCGGACAAACCCTGTGAAGAAGAGGTCCTCTGGCGGGGACTTCCTTCATTCCTCTGGAGGAGAAGGATCTGAGGGGAGACCATCAGAAGCATTGTCGGAGATCCCTCAGGGATCATACATGTCCTCATCCCCACTGTGATTGACAGGGGACGGAGCCCTGGATGCTCGACCTTCATCCAGTGGTGCAGGCACCGATGGAATGACATGTGGTACAGGCCCCAGTGTCTTCGCTGGTCTATGGGGAGCTTCCTACTCCGAGGACCCAGAAACGACAACCAGATCGAAATGAGGCAGCTGTGCCCCACAGAGTATCGATGCCACCCCGACGATGTCTGGGTTGGAAACAAGCTGATGAGTGCATGCAGAAATTCCAAATATGGCTTGAGGGGCAATGATGCCTGTCATGCCAAGGATGCACATCACCTTCTCGACAGCCAGTTGCACACGCCTAATTCCTCCTCGAACACAGATGATGCCAAAACAGGCTGGGATGGAGGAGGTGTAACCAGATCCTCTTTGGAACTGAGAGGAGGATCGGTGGCTGGCATTGGGACCAATGGAGTCTTTGGTGAATCCCCAGTATCAATGGAGGACTGGCTTTCCTCACCACAGGGTCGCTTCAGGGGCATCGCAGCTGAAGCTGCTGCATGCTGGTGCCTGCAGTATGCATCGACGGGGACTGATGCCAATGTTTCTTCGGCTTCCCTCGATGCTTGGAACGGTCTTACAGCCAACGAACTTCATGGAACCGATGGTCCCGCCAATGTTGATGGCTTGGTTTCCATCGGTGTGGCTCCAAAGTGTTGCGTCCATTGCTCGCAGATGGCTGCGATCGCTCTGCCTTACTTATTTTCTTCCTTTTTCTCTCTCCTTGAGCAAGATGGTGTTATGGGTTTGAGGTGTTTGAGTGGATTCTTGAGTACTGTGGTGATGGCCACTCCCACAGGGAGTAGCCCCATGAGGAACCGCAGCACTAGGCTAGACTCGGGACACACAAACACAGAAGATATTGTCTTTATTATACAGCTGGATGATACTACCAGAGGTGGCAGTAGTGAAGTGATCCGGTAGCGGCAGTCCAGGGGCCCTCGGCAGAGGAGACCCATCCCACAATGGTAGATGGTAGCAGCACATGATAGTAGAGGGAGTCCTGGGTGCAGGTTCCCAGTGCTGAGCTGTAGATGAGACAGACTGACAAAGGTTAGATTACTCACTAAGTTGATAGCTGTATAGATAGAGATCCCAGCAGGCAGAAGTAGTAGAATTACAGACACCAAGGCAGGGAGAGCAGGCCCTCAAGGAGCGAGTACCTGGTATCCCAGATAGGCACCTGAAAGAAAGCAAAGGGACCCCGAGGAGCGGGTACCCAGGTTAGATGAATGACCCCGAAAGGCAGAGAGAGCTTCCAGCGGCAGCAAGGAAGCGGCAGAGCAGCTTAGACTGGAGGCATTGCAATCCAATCCTTGCTAACTCGATTTGTTAGCAAACGAAGGGCAGGCTAAATACCCGGATGGCGTGACGTCACTCGAGGGGGACGCCCCCAAGGTTCCCGCCATGACGTGAATATAGACGTGGGTGGCGTGCGCGCACCCTAGGAGGCCCTCCGGAGAAACATGGCGGACAGCCTTGCCATTGCTGTTCCGGGGACTACGGAGAGAGTGGTGTGAAGACGCGACGGTAGCCATCTTCCCAAGGCTAGTAGAGAGAGCAGGAAGAAAGGTGAGGCACAGAGGTCGAAGCCATCTGAAACTGACGGACGCAACAGACGGCTGCCTCTGGTGCCGAGTGTCTCGGCATCTCCAACCTAGCATGGGCATTCCAGTCTGCCATGCTCACTCCCGTGGCCTCCTAGGGCGCGAGCACGCACATCTCCTACGCTCAAATACACGTCATGGTGGGAACCTCGGGGGCGGCCCCACCGCATGACGTCAATACCTCTGGGTATATCAAGCCTCCGTTTTGCTACCATCTTTGAGATAGCAAGGACTGGATTAGCTACTCTGACCGCTCTAAGCTGCACGCTTAGATGCCACTTTCACTCCAAGGGCCTCGCTCCTCTAGAAGCTCTAGACACTCGCTTCTCGGGGGTCTCTCGCTTCCAACTACCCTTCGGGGCCTCTACTAACTAATACAATCGCTCCTCGGGGGTCTTTCTCTCTCTTCTCCATTTCAGGATATCGGACTATCAGGTACTCGCTCCTCGAGGGCCTACCAGCCTATGTATCCTGCACCACGGACCTTCAGTCCCACCATTTCATCATTAGGAAGACGCCTACATTCCTGTGAGTACCTCTATGATCCGGTGCTCCAGTGCCATCCACCAGCCATGGTGTTACCCGCACTGCGGGCTCCCGCCTATCGTGAACATCTGCGTGAGATTGTACATCCGAGCCTGTTGAACTTATTAGCACCTCGTGGATACCTTCCTGCCTACATCATCTACCTACAGCAGTACAATAAAGCCCTCCATCCATACTGTGTCTGCTATCTGAATTCAGCCTATCGCTGTGGTTCCCCAAGGGACCCCACCCCGTGGCCGGAGTCATCTCCACAGCGACCAAGGGTCCACAATGCCACAAACACAAAGTCCCTTGATGTCAATGGATCGGTCTTCTCCGGCTGGAAGAGGCACTCCATCTTGTCAAGCTGGATCTTACATCCTTTCAGGGTCATTCTGGTGCACTTGCTGCAACCCTGAATGTCGTGTGAGGCCCCAAGGCAGAGGACACATCTGTCATGGGAGTCCGTGGTAGATATAGTCCTCATACACCTGGGGAATCACTTAAAACCCAAAGTAAATATGTTGTCACAAAATAAAAGGGTTGCAAGATCAAAATCAATGGCGGCGGCTGTCGATGGCGGCACGCACCGAGTGCACTGCCGCCCCAGGAGTATCGATAACAAAAAAAAACGTACTCAGCCGAGCACACTGTTTTACCCGCAGTTAGATGCGAATTGTATAGGCGCCACCTAATCCCCTTATGCAATAAGGACAGCCGACCGCTCGCAGCCTCTAATTTAAATATTGCATGGCGCCCCCAGGAAGGGTGCCTGGGGGTGCATTAGGAAATTTTATGAGCGTCCATTTTCCTAACAGGTGCACAGCCATGGGTTAGGAAAATGGATGCTTAACTGTTTCCCTAACTTGACCACCTGCACTTTTTTTTTTTTTTAAACTTTTGGTTCCTCTGATTTAATATCGCCACACTATTAAGTCAGGGGATGTACAGAAAAGCAGTATTTTCTGCTTTTTTGTACAACTTTTTGGGGTGCTCAGAAATGAACACCTGCCTCTAAAACGCAAGTCCAACCGAAGGGTAAAGCGCACTGTTTTGCATCAGGCCCCAAAGACAGGGAAGCAGTGTTACATTTCACCTTAGTCAAAGAGGTGTAAACTAAAAAAAAATTTATTTGCAGGGACTCTACAGTCTCAATTTATAAAAGACAATTTTAACAGAATAGTATATCACCATGGATACATACATCAAGAAGAAAGCCTGACAAACGGTTCTTTGGGGGAGACAAATAGGGTGGACTGCCCTGGTAACCCCATCCCCAACGCTATGAACTCCTGTCAGCTTGGGGATGGAGCCATGCAGGTTACGTTCCAGGGCCCAGCTGATGTTCACGTGCCCCAGGCCCCAGCTGATGTTCACGTGCCCCAGGCCCCAGCTGATGTTCACGTGCCCCAGGCCCCGCACCTTCCTAAGATCTGCCCTGCCTCGGGATATGGAAGAGCTCCTAATTAAAGTCACTTCTATATGCTTTTCATTTGAAAGACCAAGCACAGAGCGGCCAGACGATGATCACAGGGCCACATTCCCCCTACAAGATTATTCAGCTATAGCTAGTGGGATTTTTCGACCAGGGTTCCCGCAAACATCTGTAAAGGGTTGCAAGCAATTTTATCTATATAGTGGGTGGGAGAGAAGAAGGGAGGGAGAGAAAGAGTAGAGGGTGCCGCAGAATTGCACAATGTATTTTGTGGATCCTTAACCAAAAAAGTTCAAAAGTGAAAATCACGGAGTTAAAGTCAGCCCCAGAGGCCATCCACAGTAGGCTTCCAATGCAAACTACTAGAGAGCCGCTGGCTGCGGCATTGCCCGTCTGAGCATTTTCCCAGAGAAACAAAATGGGGAAAACCCTTTCAGGTTAGTAGCACGTGTGGCCCAGAGCCGTTGGCTAACAACCGTCGCTCAAGCAGCGGGGGCGGACGTCACAGCGCGTGCCTTCAGCAACAGAATTTCTACCAGGATCGAGTGCTCAAGCAAGGGCTTTACAGGCGCAGGAAACGGAGACCCGAAGCGTAGGGGGGTCTCGCACTTTGGCGTGCGCGCGGGTGACGGAGGGGGGGGGGGCCCCCGAAGACGGGCGCGCGCCGAGAGCTCGCCGACTGCTGTGCGCGCGCGCGCTCGCTCTCGTGCGTGTGTGAGACTGGCTCTTAGTAGTAACTACGGCAGCTGCTGGGAGGCGACAGCGAGTTTCAAGTTGAGAGCGAGCAAGCAAGAAAGAAAGAAAGAGAGAGAGAGAAAAAGAAATAAAGGGAAAAAAAAGCGAGAGAAGACATATTTTTGTCTAACTTCTTTTCCGTTTACCCAAAATGCTCGGCTGCGTTCGGTGACGATGGCGAGCGCTCTCGCGCCGAGCCCCAGCTCCCAGGCCAGCAGCTCGGGGGAGAGGGCGTGAAGGGAGCATGAGAGGCGAAGGGCTGGCGTGACGGAAAAAAAAAACAAAAAAGAAAAAAAAAACCATGGCTCTGGGAGAACAGCGCGAGGCTCCGCAGCGGAAAATGAAAGCGCCGGAGGGGGCCGGCGGCGGCGGCGCGGAGGGCTTCAGGAACGGCTATGTCAAGAGCTGCGTCACCCCTCTCCGGCAAGACCACCGGAGGGGCATGCTGCTCAGCGCCTGCCGGTTCTGCAACGTGGACTTCAGCCGCGCGCCCGGGAGGCTCCGCTCCCCCGCTCTCTACGTCGGGGCAGTTGCAGTTCTTGCGATCTCGCTTCTGGTTTCCAGGCGCCTGGAGAGTGGCGGGACCTCGCTGCTTCTGCGGACTTTGCAGGCTTTCCTGCTGGGCTTTTCGCACTCGGTCAGCCCCCTCTTCAGCATCGGCTGTGCCTTCTTCTTCTTAACCTTTTGTCTGGCGAGAACTAAACGAGAGAGCAGCACGCTTTGGCTGACCGCTTTGCCGGTTTGCTGTTACTTGGGGGATTTTTTGGCCGTGCAGTTGTTACGATGGGAAGAAGATCAACATCAGATGCAAATGGTGGGCAGGTTACTCTTCGTGCTGGGCTGCGTGGGTCTGCTGACATTGTTTCACACTTTAAAACTTAAACACAGCGTTCTGATTTTAATTTTTGCCAGCGTTGTCTGGTTGGTTTCTTTTACTAGTCTCCGCTCTCTGCCCCAAGCTATCAGACCACTTTTTGCCTGTCTGGTTGGGGTAGCTGGCTCCCTCCTGGCACATGGGTTTGATCATTTCTTTCAAATAAGGGAAGTTCACGCCAGGATTCCGATTGTGGAGGAGAAAGTGCCTGTGATCAGACCTCGGAGGAGATCCAGTTGCGTGTCTCTAGGAGAAACTTCCAGCAGCTACTATGGCAGTGTTAAAATGCCAAGGAGACCTTCTTTGCCTTGTATATCCCGAGAGCAGGTATGTCCCAAAACTGTTTTTAAAAACTGCATCGTGCTGTTTTTATTTGCGCTTTCTTCTTCGTTTAAGACGCACTTGTGCAGTTGTTGCAGCCTTATTAACTTGTTTATAAACCACTGCGGAATAAATCGTTTCAAACTTGCAGAGTTAACAAAAAGAATACTTAAACTTCTGTGATGCGAGCTGCCTCTGGATGGAAGCTGTTTTGATTACAAATAAAACTGAAATGTGATTTCAGTAGTAAAAGAAGGGTGGGTAATGAGTGGTACTATAAATTGCTATAATCGTAAAATATGTAACTTCTGTTTTTAAAAATGCTGTTTATCTTGTGTTATTACTGTTTTGCTCCTTGGCCATTCTAAAGCCAATCGCCTGCCTCCCGAGGTGGTGGTGTAAACAGAAATTGTGGGAGCATGAAATGTAAACACAGCTTCGCAGCGCTGCAGGATTTCAGTTTATTTTCATTATTATTGATAACAGTTGATCCAAGGGTACTGGAAAGAATCAGATGTTGGGATTGTTTACGAAGTGAGCTGCATGGTATAACAAAGGCTAGCCGTTGTCTGGTTTGTTTTTTTTAATTTGTTTTTTTTTCATTTTAAAAGAAGATTGTAAATTGGGATTCCGACAGTGTGGACACGTTCTTTAAAAAGTTACTGAAGCTGGTTATTGAGTGTTATGATGATGCTGACACCAGAAAGTCCCGTTCTTCCAAATGTTTATCTTGAAAGGAAATTGCTATTAAGGATTTAGGGATAAGTTTTGTGGTCTCTCTTGCAGAAATAACATTGGAAATATAACAGCTTTTTTTTTTTTTTTTTCGAGGCGAGTTTTTACGTGCATTCCCTTTTTGTGTGAGGTGGCAGATACCACAAAACTGTTGCCGTGTTCCCAGTTTGTGGCTTTAAGGTGCAAGCACGTGGACAAATCGAACGCGTTTTTTTTCCGTATGGAGTCCACTGCGGAATACTAAAGAGTAAAGTGTGAGATTTATGCAGGATAGTGTGGAGCTGCAGGACATCCCAGCAATCTATTAACAACAACCCTGGAAAATGGTTTTCCCTTTCTTCAGAGCAGACCTTATTATTTTTTTTTTTTGTGCCGCTGTTCCCAGAAATGCCTTATCCTGTATTTGCCCCTGTATGTTGCAGAATCTCATCATAAATTGTAATTACCCAGTTTACTCGCTCCTCCACTTCAAAAGAGAGAGGAGGAGGGCGTAAACCACCTGGTGGTGATACTATCAAGCCAACAAAATTCAAAGTTGTTTGTGGAGGATCTCTTACTGCATTACTTTCACTTTAGACATGTCTTATCAGTTTATAACTGGCTTTTAAAAACATTATGTTAAAACTGAGTTCTAGTGCCGTCAGTGTTGCTTTCATAAAAGCTAATTATTACTTTATTAGTATATATAGAAAATATTGACCTATAACTGAGCAGGCAGAAAGCTCTATAGTTCACTCGAGGTCTTACCTATTTTCATAAATTATTGGTGATGTGCGTCATACATTTAAATACATTGTACTGACTTTGCCTGTCTAATTTTTATTAGTACATGGTATACATTTTAAAGCATTTGTTTTGAAGTAGTTGAGCCATGTTTTGGTCTTCACAATTTTTAAACATGCTAGATACCTAGTACATCTCAGGAAACTTTTAAAATTACTTAATACAATGATTGTTGAAAATGTTTGCTTTTTCATCTTGTTTATTGTCAGATGTGCCTTTGATAGCTGCTGTCTGTTTAATTTTTTATTTCTAAAATGTAAATGAAGTTAATGAGGTGCATGCTATTTATTATTTCATTCTGGCCATGAAAGTTCAGGTTTACTTATGTACCCAACTTTTCAAATGCTCAACCAATGTAGTTTGTAATAACGATGTAGAACTGTTGTCAAATCAGCGGTAACCTACTTTTAAAATTAGAATTTTTTTTTGTTTTGTTATGCATATATACGTCCTACTAAGAACTTTTTGCACTTGTTAGGAGTTAATAGAATTTCAACTTTTAATAGTTTTCACTCACTTGAAAATTTTAAAAATACCTTTGCATTCGTAAGGGTCAAGTACAACTGCACATGTTTATGAATCTAAGAGCTGAACTCAGGCTGTTTCTACTTTTGGTAAGTACATTAAGTGCTGCAGTTGCTATTTTAGAACATATATGTAATTGAAGTGGTATGAAAAAAAAATTAGCTAGCTTGATTTTTCAGATATGAGAGCTCTGTTTTGACTTTAATGTGTTGATATTGACTTAAAGCAGATTTTAGAATTCTTAATTTGCTCTGATTTATCAATGAAAATGGAAACAATATGAGAACTTTCAGAATAATATTTCACCTGCTGTTCATCTTTTTTTTTTTTAACTGAGTGTAAATCATTTTGAATTGTGAATTGAAATGTGTTGTCTAAACTTTCAGGGTTTTTTTCTATTTAACATAATGGTAAAACTTTTTTTTTTTTTTTTTTTTTTACAAGCGCTGACTGTTTTTAAGTAGTTTTATTTGTAGGCAAAATATTATCTAGTAGATAAGCAAGAATGTCTAAATAGTTTTTTTGCCTTGTTTATTTGTAATAGAGAAAATGAGCTAATAAGAGTTTATCTTGTTAAAGCTGTGTGATAGACCTCCGTGTGCACTGCTGCAAATAAAGAGCTACAAGATTGTAATTGGTTTGTAGTAAGGACACACCTTATTTGTCCAATTAATGTAATATATTGTTTAGTATTCAGCAAGATATGCTAAATTAAGTTCAGTGGAAGCCATATTGTCATACTGAACAGTGATTACAGACTATTTTAAATCATTTTCTACTGTAGGAACTTCATCACTGAGTATAGGCAAGTTGCAATTTAACTATTGTAAAAATGAATATTTGCATTATATGCTTAATATACTGATTTTTAAAAATGGTTGCCAAATAGTCATCATGCTTGCCAAAAAAAAAATGTATAGACTAACCCTTTTCCTGTTCTGGACTAGGTATTCTTGCTTGTAAACCTAATTACAGCTTATAGAGATTTTCAGGTTTTGTGTGGCGTAATATGCAAAAAGATTTGAATGCAGCTACTCAAATGCATTTCAGTAACTTGTTTTTAAGATATGTTCTTCAGGTTTATAAAAGGTCTTAAAATGTGTACACGTTATTGCAGTCTACTTAGTTTGATTAATGAAATCCCACTGAGAGAATTTTAAGTCATTTTTCCAGTAGTCAGCTGAAAATGATGTTTGGAAGATGCTGGAAAATAGCTTCTTAGGTACTATGAGCTTTCCTATACATAAAGGGTCCTAAAATATTGATTGCAACCTTCACCATTTGTAACAACATTGAATACATTTTTCAGACAATGAATTTTACAATAGTAAATTTTAGTATAATTTTTATGTAATTTTTAATCAATTTAAGTATCTTAGCAAGATTTTGTCCTGTAAACTGTATATTTAACATGGCCTGTGGTTAGATTAAAAAAAAAAAAGAGCACTAAAAGTTTGCATTAGAATAATTTCCTGTCTTCACATTCAGTGTGACCATGAACGAGTCCACTGAACCTGTCGCCTTTTCAAAGCTGCTACATTTCTTGAATTATGCACTCTGTAAATATGTGATTTTATTTGGAACTATATTGACTGAGGTAACACAACTCTCTTAATATGGGTAGAAAATAAAGATAAGTTTAGCTACAACAGTCCACTGAGAGAAGAACTTAATCTCATTAATCTCATCCTCTCCAATCCTTATCTCCAACTACACCATGATTAACCATCTCCATTATTGTTTACATGTTTGAATTAATAACCTGTCCTTTCTCTTCTTTCTCTGCCAAGTTCCAATCTCCCTGTTATATGTAACTGCATTTTCCGCACCACTGTTTTTAGTTTATGTTTACGATGCACCCCTGTTCTATGTGAACCAGCATGATGGGACTGCGTTCTCGAATGCCGGTATATAAAAACCCAAATAAATAAATAAAATAAATAATTTTGGTGTTTTGACCAATAATAGAAATAAGGCCTACTAATAATTATAGAACTAATTTTATAGGAAATAAATTATTGTGACGCATAGAATGAAATACTAAGAATTTCCAACCTTTATGAATAATAATAATAATACACTTCTTTATGAATAATAATAATAATACACTTCTTAGTTATAACAGGCAGTACTCTGCCTGCCCATTACAGTACGCATTGGGTGTATTGTGAGTTCAGGTCAATAACCAGGCAACTTCAACACCCAGGTAGTGTTGTGATATACAGGTAAAGCACAGATTGCACTGCTTGAATGTTCTTGCCATGGATACTGGCTTTTCTGGTGCCACAACAGTGCTTTTTACCTGACCTTTGTAATATTGCATTCACTAGTGGTCTTAGTAGGGTGGTTCTAATAGCTCAGTGTGTGGGGGATCTGCATTTTGGATTCGTCATCCATAGGTGTCATTTGGGCTGGATGGTGACCGTATACCTGAGGATGGAAGGAAGATGGCTGTTGCTACTGTTGCCGCTCTGGTTGGTCAATGTGGCACTGAGGGTTTGCTTTTCAGGAATTGCTCAGGCATTTGAAGGGTATCTGTATTACTTGGCCATGCTTTTTAGGTGAACAGGAATAGCACAGACTGCAGGATAGAAAAGAACAAAGACAAAAAGAAAAATGACTTAAGCAGGTTATGCATACTGCAGACTTCATCCTTTAGCTTGCCAGGATATACAGGTATGTTAATACAATTTTCATTTCACAGTGAAGGACACACATTGGTTTGTAACTTGGATAAATTGCTTTATAGTTGAGGTACAATTTGAACAGGAAGGGAGAGAGCTGATAATTTAAATACAGACTCATAGTACTGTTATAGCTGTAGACTTGTAGTAATCAACATTTTAAAGATTCCTTGAGCCGCACTTCTGTAGTGCAAAATCAAACATTTTCCCCCTATTCTGATATACTTATTATGGTTCGTCAAAGATGGACCACATGCTGTCAATACAAGAAACAGTTGGAGCTTTTGAGTTTTTCTCCAATTTGAGATACTGGAACATTCTTTTGGAAACCAGGTCTTGTACAACTCACCTACAACTTGAAAGGGGCTGATACATTTTTGCATGCAGCTTATTATGACTCCTGATGCAGTAAAGTAATGGTAGACTAATGAATTGTGTATTTAAAAAGGTATGCTAACCTGAAAAATGCAAATAGTATCCTCTGCATAGAGTGTGATTTATATGCCCAAAATACAATTTTATGCGCATCAAAAAAAATACTGGTACACAAATCATTTTGTCTGTGAATAAAACTTGCTTTATGCACAGAAAACTTGATTTCTGAACAAATTGTTTTATGTGCATACATTCGTATAGGACCATCACATTTTGAACTCCAGGTTCAAGCACATAGATTAACATTAGCCTGAGTAACACTTACTCCAGCTCTGACCTGGGGTTAAATTTTGAGCATCAAGAAATCATGCATTAAGCCTCTGTATTGCTGAGTAATAGTTAATGCCTTCATTAACATTGAATATAAATGAGGGTGGGATAACTTGTGTGCATGGTTCTTTCTATGCAGGTTTGTGTGTGTGGTGTTTGGGTTGTTTTTTTTTGCCCAAAACTCTTTATTGTATTGGGCATAAAGTCTGCTCACAGAAAATGTGTGCATATTCATGGGTAAAAGTCCGTACAGCCCAGCACATCTTATATCAGGCTCTGAGTTAGTTGTGTTTGTGTCAAAAATGGCTCATTGTTTGGTAGTTAAAACCAAATCGTACAAAGGAAGCACCATCATCTGTTTGTAAAATGGTGTTCAGAAGAATTGTTTTATATTTTGCTTTTGAGCAATGATGTACCTGTGATCTGAGCAGTGAGTATTTTGCAGATGGGCTTTATTATTTTAGCTGCTTTTGATGTCTGATTCAGACCTACAGAAAACTTAAATGGGTTGACTAAAAATATGAGTTAATTCCATTGGTGGTGGTAGTCTCACTTCCTACTAACTATTTCTTTTATTATCTGTTTACAAGAAAGGGTCTTTTTTTTAAAACTTTTGTTGGAATATATGATGGCTAAAATGTCAGAAAAATTAGGCAGAAAAATGTATGCATGGAAGGGGTTAAATTAGAATAAGTTTGGGTTACTGATGAAAAGTTTCAATCATCAAAAGTTCAATCCTAGCTACTGCCTTTTCATGAATCTCTTGTAAACTCTCAGAATTGTCATCTTAAAAAAATATTTGTTTGTACTTTAAGAGAATTTGAGTACTTATCAGATGTATGAATAGATAGTAACTAGTGTTGAGGCCTCAAAAACTGCCACTGCTGCTTATGGTTTCAAACTTGTGCCAATTCATTCTCTTTGTGTATAGAATAATGAAGGAAATATGTACTGAAATAATACAAATAGCAGTTGTGCATATTATAAAACATTTTTTGCCTGGGAGGCTTTTTCATTTTCATTTTCGTTTTTGTTATATGTTGCTTACTTAAATATGATCACAGAATGTTTGTTTGAATTGTAATGTGTTTTTCTGACAAAATGGCTCTATAACAAAGATTTTAAATACATTAATTGACAATACTTAGCTTAGATTTCTTGCTACAGCATTTTCGGTTGGGAATTACTGTTGTGACAACAACTAAATACATGTTTTGTTCTTAGACAAGGGTTCTTTTCCGGGAGCAGTTGTTTCTGAAACTTTGTTTCAGGAAGGAGTATGGGTGATCTTGCACTGTTGAATTTCTTAGGTTTTTGATTTAGGACCCACTATGAGAAAAGCATTTTGCATAATGAGCTATCGATGCAGAAAAGCCACAAGTTGCATGAAGTCTGCCCAAAGAAGAATGCCCAAATTTCCATGGATAACTTAAAAAATCATGGACCTGATTGATTTAAAAGAAAAGGCACATGCGCAGAGATCATAGTCTAGGATAGCTTCTGTACCACCTGTGCTTAATGTGTATATAGATGACTACAGAAAGAAAAAAGCTACCCAAATAGTTTACTTATACAGGTAAACATTTGGGTAGGGTAAACATAATTTTGTTGGTTGTCTTTAGATATTTTAGCCAGGAAGTAGCTTAGTGAAATATAATTCTAGTCATTAAAAATGGTAACACCAGAAATATTTTCCAAGTAATTTCAGCCAAGATAACTTATGCCACTGTTCCAGTGTACAAATGCTGGCTTCTAAGCACACAACTCTTTAAAAAATAAATAAATACAAAAAATGTATATAAAAAAACCTTTTGTTGTCTAATACCAGATCTTACATTTTAATCAGTTTGTCATCAGTACCTAAATGCCTTTTAAAATAGGGGTTTCTTTTCTTTTTTTCTGTAGGCACAAACTGGCTGAAACTCTGTAGTTTCTATCCCATAGTGTGTAGATGATCATTAAAGAAAATCAAATCTATAGTTTTATTTCCTATTTTGCTTTTCTCCTAATGATGGAAAATTGGCTTTTTACTCTTATTCATTGGCATTTAGTTAAAATTTGTATACTTGTTGATGTTTTTTTCATCGACAAGCAGTGCTGAATTAACCATGACAAATGGGTGATGTCATCCAGTGGTACTGAACAGATCCTTCTCTCTCAGCTCATAGAGCTTTCGTTCTATTGAGCATATATGGGAGTTCCCATGTGGGTGTTGCCTCGTGAACCTCCTCAGTATTTTTTCAGCTGAGCTTCAGTACGGATGTGTACCCTATCTCTCTCTCTCTGTTTTCCTTCATTGAATACCTCCTTATATCTCAAGCTTTTCCTAACTTTTTAAAATTATTTCATTGTATCTCTGCCTTGGCAGCCCCCAAACAAGCACTTTTCAGTGCTATAAAAAAAAAAACAATTTTTAAGAAAAATGCCTGGCACTAAGAAGCCCACCATCATGCTTTTGCATGTGGTAAAAAGATGTCCATCTCTGATGGACATATTTATCGATGCCTAGGACCTCACCACAACTGCTATCACTGTGGCCGGATGTCTCTATATGTTGAAAAGTCCAGAGCTTGGAGATGGAGGAACTGTGTAAGACTCTGAGCTGCAGCAGGTCTTCCTGGAGTAGAGCATTGTCTGTTCTCTGGCATTGAGTTGAGTAGGAGCTCCTCAAGTAAACTTCCCCCCTCCCCCCTTGTTGTGCCCCTCCATTGGGTTGAATAAGCAGAAAAGCGCCATTCTCAGGGATCAGCAAGCCCTCAGCGCTCTGTGCCTAGTAAAAACAAAAAAAAAAAAAGAGTGGTGCCACTTTTCAGAGCCGGTGGTGCCATCTGTGCCGAAGAAACTCCATGTCTTGGCCCAGTTGGTGCAATTGATGCATAAGGAATTGATGCAGTCTTTACCTTGTTCACTGGAGCATCGACTCTTGACACAAATCATAATTCCTCCCTCGAATCCTCCAACCATGGATCAGCATCAGCGATGCACCGGGCCTTGTTGCTGCTGATATAACTATTTGTAAAATCACCACTTACAGGAAGCATGGGAGGCGCACAGGGAGATATGCTTCACTTACCTCCCCAGATTTTAAGGGTGATGCAACCTTTAGAATGACTTGCTTTGACTAGAAATGCCAGGTCCTATCTGCTTGGTTGTGCCATTAATTTCTCCCCCCCCCCCCCCCCCCAGGTCAAATATTAGAAAGGCCTGAGGGATGTCGAGGCAGTTCCATTTTAGTTTCTGAGGAGGATATTCCACTCCTAATGTCTGCCCTTGGTCTAAGGGGCAGAGTTAGTGAATACATTCTTTGCCTCCCTGGATGCTAAGGACAAGGAGGGCACACTTCAACCTATCCTCTCTAGGTTATTGGATTTTCTCTCATCAGAGCTCTGTGAGCAGGTTTGAGTCTTTGCCAGTCAGAGGAAATACACTAGGATTACTCTCCTCTGAGGTGACTGAGGATCCCTCCTCCATTGTCTGCATTACCATTCCTTCCACCTTTCTTTCAGGCCGATTAAAAAAAAAACAAAACTCTGCGGGAGAGCTGGCGCTCCGAGGTGAGTGCCTGCTCTCCCGACATGCGCCCAGGCACCTCTCCTGGGCACGCGATTCTTTATTTAAATTAGGGCCTGTGCTAATAAGGAGGTGCTAGGGACACTAGCACGTCCCTAACGCCTCCTTATTAGCGGAAGCGGCAGCTGTCAGTGGGTCTGACAGTTAAGCTTAATTTTACCGGCGTTGGTTGTCGAACCCGCTGACAGCCACGGGTTTGGAAAACGGACGCCGGCAAAATTGAGCATCTGTTTTCCAATCCGCGGGACGGCGGATTGGAAAACGGGACGGCGGATACAGAACGGTGCACTCGGCTGAGTGCACCGTTCTGTATCGGCCTGTTAATATGTGGAATACATCGGGACTGTGCTTCTAGGATAGTATTTTTTTAACAATGTCCATGCCTCTTGCACACTTTTTACCTCTTAGTGTGTTTCTATTTTTCTCATTTTATCAAAGCTTTCCCTTTTAAAAGTTTAGCGCTAGATCCGTGGATTTTCTTATTGTCCCCCTTCCAGTTATTAATTCAAATTTGATCATATTATGATCACTGTTCCCTTCCTCATCCATTATATCCTCCAAATCCAGGATCCTCTCTTATCCCTTTTTTCTCTCTTCCTCTGAGTTCCCAGTACCTAGTCCTCTCTCTTTCTATCCTGTGTTTTCTTTCTCTCTCCATCACCCTGTCCTTGTATCTAGGGACCTTTTCTACTTTCTTCCGCTTCCTCAATCCCTGTCTTTCATTTTCTCTTTTTCTTTCCATTCTCCTGCTTCCTCCTGATTTTTCTCACTTTCTCCTTCGTACCTCATCCCCTCTCTCCCTCTTTCTCTCCTCTTTCCAAACCTCCTCTCTCTGCCCTTCTCCCCACCCAGCAGAGGCAGCCATGCATAAAACTGTAAAACTGTATCAGCATCCTTTCACCCCCTTCTCTTCTCACAAATGGTTCTCATCTGGTTGCATTTTTGGATGACTCCCTATTCTGCTGTCATCTGAGTCCCAAGTCTCTGCATCACAGACATCTAAGGCCTCTGTGGCAGTGACTCTCCAAATCAACAGAGCACAGCAGAGAAGAGCCTTGTACTTCAGGCAACAGGTGGGGAGGGCTTGAACAAAAAGCAGAGGCTCTTCTCTATTATTCACTGCTGTTGTGCTGGCTCCCTGTTCCTGCCCATTCCTTCTGGTCTTTCGGAGTATTGTCTGGTTGCCATGGGATGGGAGGGTGTCGAAGCAGCAAGCAAAAGATTTGGGGCACTGAGGCACAGGAAGAACTCTCCCAAGTCACACAGGTTGAAAAACTCTTCTTTACTTTATGAAGTCGGTAACAGTTTAAAGGCTTGAAGTTCGTATTTTCTAGGTTAAAATAATATGCATAGTAGTTGGCCTTGCAGTGTCAAGCAGTTTTCTGTAGCAGTATACAGGAACATTACTGAATGGTAAATTGTTTAACATTGGCTGTAGTTCTAGCATGATGGCTTAGTGGTTGTGCTGTATGATGTTGTGCAGGAGACCCAGGTTCGATTCTTGTAACTGGTGACTTCTTTTTGTACTGACCAGGGCTTAAGGCAGTGAAAAGTCAGGGAAGGAGGGAATCCCAGGCCAGAGCCCCTGGTCTCCCTGCAGCACATTTTTCAAGGTTCTGCAGTAAGAGTTAGCACATTGCCACTGAACCTTGAAAAATCTGCCACCATCATATTACAAATTTGCAAATGTTTGCATTTTATATATAATATTTAAAACATTAGGAATGTTCATTTTCTGTTGGTTCTGTGTCCAGTTAATTTATGTAGTTCTTTATTAGAGGAAAAAGGATCTTGATGATTGGTGCCAGAAGGAAAGCAATGGCAGCATGTTGGACTGCATGGTCTTCCATCGTGAGTCAGGCTGACTGGTGCTTTGAACTTGCAAGACTGTGTTTCCACGTGGTTTAAAACAGCACTCTGTCCCCTTGTGACAGAGGAAAACGATGTGGTCCAATGTCCTGCCAACATTCTCCTCCTGCAGCCCGATTTTTGGGGAGAAGGAAGAGCATTGAAGGTGCTGCTCCACTGCTTTTGTTTCCCTAATCTGGTTTGGTCTACAGTCCGTGGGAAGGGCTGAAATTTACAGTCTTCCTGCCATAATGGGAGACCAGGGTCCCTGTCCTAGGCATTGTCCATGACAGTACCTACTGACTGGCTTAAGAGCATGCTTACACCAGACTTGTGAGCAAGAGGATTGTCTGATTTGGCAAGGCTAGGTAAAAGGAAGAATAAAAATAGGGAAACAACTTGGACTGTTGTGAATGAAGGGTCTGTGGGGGAGTTTATAGACATCTCCTTCAGTCTACCTTAAGGTTGAATCCCGCAGGGAATCCTGGGCGAAGGGAGGAGCTCTTCACCAGACCTTAAAACCTGAGGGCCTGAGAGGGTTAGACAGCCCCAGGGAACTAATGGAATCCCAGCATATGCACAGACCAGTTAAGGTTGGTAAAACTGCATGTGTTTAAAGGTGAGCTGCACTAGTGTGTTAACCTGAAGTTACTGTGAGCTATGCTGAGCTGAACTCAAAGCTTTTGACCTGGAGTTAAGGTGAATAGCACTGTATAATTTGAACAGAAGCTAAGTTGTGCTGCCTCTTTTTGTGTTTTTGTCTGTTTTCCATTGTAAATAAAATACACTGAAGAGCAGTTGGGAGACTATTTGGTGGTTTTTCTCTGGCTGTAACCTGGCTACCGACTGCTTGTGCTGCTACAGGGTCATGGAGCCTTAGCCTAGTTAAGGCAGATTCAAACAGAGCTGAAAACCTAAAAGTAGCTGAAGAAATTCTGTACCAAAAAAAAATAAAATAATTCCATAGGATCCTAAAGGCTTTCCATTCTCATTGTCCTGTCTATTTAAGAGGAAAAGGGGAGCATAAAAATGAGTGGCATGCCTTAAAGCAACACAGCACTGCCACATGGAAAATAATTTAAACTCATTCACAGGACGATACAGTAAAGTGTGGCCGCGGTTATCCTGCTTCTAACCCGCTTTCTACTCACAATTTGGCCGCGTTAGCCCAACCCGCGATTCACTATCCCTTTTAACCCATCCTTACCGCTTCTTTAAATCAACGGGTACCCCTTTCCGCCCGCGGCATGTATATGAGATGTAAACGATTGGATTAGCTATTCCCCCCCCCCCATTCAGTAACGTGCGCCCCGACTATCGCCTCTTTAACCTGCAGTTTAGCCGCGCGTTTAACCTGCTAATTTACCGCCTACCCCTACCCCTGTGTTAGAGGCAGGGGTAAGGGTAGATGGCAAACTTTCCCCCAAAAGAAAACCTAAAATCCCCTCCTCCCGAAGCGTCTCGACACGTAAAATATGTGAATAAGTGTAACCAACTTACTTTTTGTTTCTTTTTCAGCCCTTTCAGCCTTCTCTGCCATCCTCCGGAGGGGGCAGCCGGCGGCGAAAGCGGCTTCCAGTGGCCCCCGCCGGCAAAGATGGACGAACGCACGCCCGTAGTGCACGGGCGCTCAAGCCAGCGAAAGCACATGGATGGGCGTGCGTGACGTACGCCCGTTCATGTGCTTTCGCTGGCTTGAGCGCCCATCAATTTGGGCGCTCTAGCCAGCGAAGCATATGAACGTACGCCACAAACAAAAAGTAAGTTGGTTACACTTATTCACATATTTTACATGTCGAGTCGCTTCAGGAGGAGGGGATTTTAGGTTTTTAGGTTTTCTTTGGTTAAAGTTGGGATCCACTTCCTGGTGCCTGTCATTTCAAATGTCATTTGAAATGACAGGTACCAGCGCACCCAAGATACTGTATAGGCGCTGTATAAAGCGCCTATACAGTAAAATGGATTTTGCTTCATGGACGCGTGTTGGACGCGGCTTGAATTTGCATGCGATTTTAATACAGTATCGAGCGGTAGGTGAGCTGGACTGTGCGTGCGGCAAACACGGGTGCGCCCGGCACTAATGCAGCTCTTCCTACCGCTCCTTACTGTATCGGCCTGTCAGTTAGCAAGTAGATCTAGAGGTTGACATAACATATTGAGGCAAGGAGAGAGATAGGAATAAAACCCCAAAAGGAAATTGTTTTGTTATTCTTGGTTCTTTTTTTTTTCTTTAAATGTGGAAGGTCGGTAGTATAAATAACTGTAGTTCTCTCCTATTGGGCACAAAGCATGAAAATTAACTGGGCTTAAAAGCCTCAGACATCAGAAGAACTAAAGAGGACTTAAACAGAACATATTGACACAGGCCTTGCAACAAACAAGATCAGAACATAAAAACTAAGCTTACATTTGAGAAGTTGAAATGGTGGTATGTCCCCTCCTGCACTGCTTTAGCAGTGACTTAATAGTGTTCCAGGTACATTTCAACTCACAACGGATGCTATATAATAATGTAGAGATCTGTGACTTATCCTTAACCTTCCTTTGCCAATCCAAATTACCTCATTTCATGTCAGCCATGGTCATGACCACCCATTATTTGCTCTTATCACACTCTAACTGTCCTTTCTCCACTTCTGGTTTTATGATTGTTTTGTTTTTCTTTGTTTACCCATAATAAACAGAAACAGTATGTAGAGCAATTCTGTAGAGATACTTTTTGTTAAAGACTCTGCTGTAATATTTTCATTGATTTTCCTGGAGGAAGCCAAAAGTATTGAAACCCTTAAAGTATCAGTACAAGCCAGACTGCTCTAAATATCAACTGACCTGTTTAATAATTCCTTATTTTTCACCCTCTGATATTGGTCACACTTGCGGTTCATGGTGGGTCACATTTAGCTCTTTTCTTTTAGCCTTATTAAAGTTTGTCAGCTTATATCATAGGTCATGGTAGGTAAGAGTTTATATTTTCTAAACCTTTTTTTATTTTGTATTTTAAATACTCTTGAAAGATACTCAATTTTGAAAGCACCAGAGATCAAATTTCTCAGTTTCACAGAACAGGTTTGGCATAAACAGTGGCATAGACAAGCATTCCTACTACTTAGTTGCCTTTACTCTTTTTTTGGGAGAGATTACACTTAAAAAGTGAGAGGGCAGTTCTATCTCTGTGTCTGTGCAGTCTAGCTTTTTTCCTGAAACTGTCAACAAAGATAGCAGTTAATGAGAACTGATATTTTTTTTCCCCCCTAAACTGATATGGTCATCATTGGAAACCAGACTGAGATCGCTAACATATTTCATGTGGGCCACCTAAATAGCTTTCCAGTGGTGACGATCAGTTACTATCAGCTTGAGTAGGATTTGAACTAGTGATCTTCAGATGAAAGGGTTTTTTTTAACCCTATGCCATTGTCCTGAGTCAAACAGTATTTTAATGTTGGTCCTTCCATCAGAAATTTGGAAATCCTGGTCTATTAATAACGTTTCTTGTTTAACTTTTTAAAGTTCTCACTTGCCTGTCTAAGTAGCCTAGTGAGTAGAGCAATGGGCTGAGAACTAGGGGAGCCTGAGTTCAAATCCTGCTTCTCCCCCTGATGCTTCTTGTGACCTTAGGTAATCTCTATTTAGCCACTGCTATTACTAGCAACAGTAACATGGGATAGATTTAGCTTTTGGGTACTTGCCAGGTTCTTATGGCCTGATTGACCACTGTTGGAAACAGGATGCTGGGCTTGATGGGACCCTTGGTCTGACCCAGTATGGCATGTTAAACTGCTCCCTATTTTCAAATGCATGCAAAGCAGCTCATCTATAGGTAATTATGTAAATAAAATAATGCAACTTGCCAAAGCTGTGCTATTTCCTGAAAAGTTAGCTATAATTCAGGAGTTGTAGCTAACTTTTTCCCCCCGGAAGCATCAGGATGCTAATGTGTGTCCTGATGCCTCCGGCCTGCTTCTTAAAGGCCCCTCCCAATGTGCCTGGAAATGCCCCTCCCAATGTGTCAAAAATCCCCTCCCCCACTGCCTGTGGAAGCGGCCTAGCAGGGGGAAAATTTTAAAATAGTCACACAGTGATGCCCTACCCCCTTCCCAAACCCCCCTTCCTTTTGTCAAAAATTGACCCCTCCCATTTCACCAGTAGCAGCTCCCAGGCCCCCCCCCCAACATACAAAATATTTCCTGGTATTTCCTAATATAACCATTCTGCCCTCCCTTTTCATAGGACATTTGCCCTGGTATTGTAGTGGGCCCCCCAACCTCCCCTTTAAAAAGTTACCCTGGTTGTCCACTGAGGGCTTGGAGTACCCTCTAGGCTTTGGGCCTGTGCAGTGGTCATTTTTAAAAATGGCACCGCCTGGCCCTTTAAGAAGATGACGGCCCTGGGTGAAGTTGGCCACCATCATATGTTTTCGCCCTTTTCCCTAAATTTTTTTCTCGCAGAAATTTTCAACAAGAAAAAAAATATTATGGGTGAAATTTTACTGGAGAGGGGCTAAATATTGCAGGAGCCCACCCGACAATATTTTTCCCATCTCACGATGTAATATCACGACACAGTAAATGACCCCCTTAGATTGTAAACACTATGAGGCAGGGAAATACCTGTCATACCGGAAATATCTCATCTTGAACTCTGGTTTAGAAAGACAAGTGATTTAAAACAAAATCCATATCTACTAGGAAAAAACCTATTAATCTCATTTGCAGGGGAGACTTGACTAAATGACAGGAGGGTGTCATATTGTCTTAAATAAAACTGCAACGTCCCCAACCTGAACTATGCAGTATTTCAGAAGATCAGATGGAATTTTTTATTTTTCTTTGACGGTGCCCCTTAACAGTTCCTAGCACCTGTGGAGAGTAGCTAGTTCAACAAGAATTTCATTCATTACAATCTCACTATATCTCCTTGGTTTAAGTTGAATATGTTCTTTTTTTTTTTTCCAAAATAATTTTTATTAACCCGAAGATGTTACACTCACATGGTAGAACAATAGCATATGCAACACAGAAAACACTGGTACATGGAAAAACTGATTTTGACTTTAGTCGTTTTGACCTAAAACATGGTTTTCAAGTGACTAAGTGTGACTTAAGTACAAGGACTTCCTATATTTATATATTTCTGATCAGGAGCCATGTTTATCAGTATAACCACAAACCCTTTAACACATCGGTGGCACCTTATGGAAAACATCTAATTTAACATTATTTCAGTAAGAGTGACGAAATGGGGTGTACTTTTGTATGAAACAGTTCCTTTATAGATTAACCAGATACCATACTCTCTCTCCTCCTCTCTTTTATTTCACAAGTCTTAAACTGTTGATTAGGGATATGGCAAGAATAGGGGAGGGAGGGGAACCTAAAAAGACAGACTATGGGTCTACCACTTATTTTATAAGTTTCCACCTGCATGGGCTGCAAGCTCAATGGAAAGGCTCATTGCCTTAGAGATTACTTCATACTGTTAGTATGTTGGTGGCAAAACATTACAATGTCCTGTTCAGAATATATGTAGTCAGCTTTAGTTAACATTTAACAACTATTTTCATTTGAGTATTAAATGTATTCCAAGTCATAAAATATGTATGTTTGTAAACTGCTTAACATTATCTAGCAATCAATATTTTTTCTGATGCAGCAATGTTAAAGAAATTTGATTTCTATATCATACAGCCTGAAATGTTTTAAGTATTTTAAGGCTGGAAGTGACTTTTCTATTGTCCAATCAGCATTAAATGGTTCAACTTTTAGGAACGTGACTGGTTATACAGATACATTTTATAAAATGACGTTCCTTTTCTCTGGTTGTGTAGTTAATGCCGAATAACAGTGGTCAAATATTGTGCCCCCCGATGAGGAGCTTACTCAAAACATTGTAGTGGTATTGGGACATCTAGGGATATCTTTGAAATTCCTTGAGAATCTGTCATATGAAGACTCGGTTTTGATCAAGATAAGTTCAGTGATAAAATTCCAACAAGACATTGTATTACATTAAAAAAAATAAAAGGACATATGTTTGAGACCAATGATTACATTAACAATTAGCACAATACAGTTCAGTCTTAGGATGGGCTCTTTATTACATGTATATTGAGCTTCTTTGTGAAGAAGGATTCTATTTTCAATAAAGAAAACGTGGAGCAATATGAATAAAAATGTTTGTCACTCTTAGCTTTTGATATACTAAATACAGAAAATGAATAATTAGATTTGAGTTATTTGTGTTCAAGGCCTCTATGATAAATTTAATAATCTTTCTGAAGCAAGAGTAGCATCAGTTTCTACATCATCAATCACCCTGGCCAACGTTTTAACAAATGCTGGGCCAGAGGTACGTTTTTCTCCATAGATATAAAATGGGAAAATCCCTTACATGTGATCCTTTATGTACTATACAATGCTGGTCAAATAAATCCCAATAATACCAGTTTCAATATAAGACACATGGAATATTGGTTTTGACCTTTTGAAATTCTTCTAACTATTGAATACAGAAAAAAAAAGGTTTCCTGATCTCTAGACTGGAACATATTTCTATTTTCATATACCACTTTTTACCTCCAAAAGGGGACCCTAAGGAGTTTACAGAGAATACAATTATCAATACAGTATCTATAAAAACAATAAAAAGTCCCTAATACTGCCTACCCCATTCCCTGTTCTAACTAAGGGAGGTGACAAAGCAGCAACATGCAACTGAAAAATACTTCCTCCAAAGCAATACAATAAAATTCCTCACCATCAGGCCAATACAGTACAGTGCGCTCCGGAGCGCACTGTTAACCCGCCATTGGACGCACGTTTTCCCTTACCCCTTATTCAGTAAGGGGCCGAAAACGTGCGTCCAACCCGCCGAACCTAATAGCGCCCTCAACATGCAAATGCAGTAAGATATTTAACATGAAAAACACACACTATTACTGAATAACCCCAATTAAGAAAAATGGGATGTTTGGTAAATGTGTGTGTTCCACATTAAAACCCTACCTCACATTAGTGAATCAGTCCCTTGGTGAGCTCTTAGGGAGGTCTTCCTACTCTTGGTGCATAAAATATATCAGCTATTAGGAAAGCAGGGCAGCGCTGGCATCATACTCCTAATTGGATTGCTTTATTATTTATAAACGGGCCGATTCAATAAAGTCCGCGGGAGACTGCCCAGGCCACTAGCCTGTGCGCGCAATTCTGTATTTAAATGAGGCCCGGCGGTAGAAACAGGCAAAAGGAGGCGCTAGGGACACTAGTGCGTCCCTAGCGCCACCTTTTGGCCCGGAGTGGCGACTGTTAGCGGGTTTGACAGCCGGGGTCCCGAAGGGTAAAAAAAAGTTAAACAAAATAAATAAATAAAAACAATTTGAATTCGGCCCGCAGCTGTCGGGTTGAAAACCAGATGCTCAATTTTGCCGGCGTCCGGTTTCCGAGCCTGTGGCTGTCAGCGGGCTCGAGAACCGACGCCGGCAAAATTGAACGTATCACTAACGAATAACCCCCCGCCCTCGGTTATTTACACTTTCGAATAATAGAAGGACTAGGGGGCATTCCATGAAGCTAGCAAGTAGCACATTTAAGACTAATCGGAGAAAATTCTTTTTCACTCAACGCGCAATAAAGCTCTGGAATTTGTTGCCAGAGGATGTGGTTAGTGCAGTTAGTGTATTAATCAAATTTACTTAGGGAATAGCCACTGCTATTAATTGCATCAGTGGCATGGGATCTTCTTAGTGTTTGGGTAATTGCCAGGTTCTTGTGGCCTGGTTTGGCCTCTGTTGGAAACAGGATGCTGGGCTTGATGGACCCTTGGTCTGACCCAGCATGGCAATTTCTTATGTTCTTAAGACCTCTATCATATCACCCCTCAGCCATCTCTTCTCAAAGCTGAACAGCCCTAACTTCTTTAGCCTTTTCTCATTGGGGAGCTGTTCTATGCCCTTTATAATTTCGGTTACCTTTTTTTGAACTTTTTCTAGTTCAACTATCTCTTTTTTGAGATGTGGCGACTAGAATTGCACACAGTAATCAAGATGCAGTCTAACTGTTGAGCAATACAGAGGCATTATGACATCTTCTATTTTATCTGCCATTCCCTTCCTAAAAATTCCTAATATTGTTTGCTTTTTTGACCTCCACAGCACACTGTGCTGACAATTTCAATGTAATATCAACTAAGACACCCAGATCTCTTTCCTGGGTGGTAACTCCTAAAATAGAACCTACCATCATGTAGTTACAGCTGGGTTATTTTTCCCTATATGTATCACCTTGCATTTGTCCATATTATATTTCATCTGCCATATGGATGCCCAATCTTCCAGTCTTGCAAGTCCTGCAATTTATTACAATCTGCTTGTGATTTAACTACTCTGAACAATTTTGTGTTATCTGCAAATTTGATCACCTCACTTGTTGTACCTCTTTCCAGATAATTTATAAATATACAAGCCGTTAAGCCCGTTAAAACGGGCTACATCCCTCTGTCTCTCACCTCCCCCTCATTCTCTCTCCCCTACCTCCCTCATTCTCTCTCCCCTACCTCCCTCCCACCCACTCACCCACTCCTCCCCAGCCTCCCTCTCCTCTCACTCAGTCCCTCCCTCCCACTCAGTCTCACTCACTCCCTCCCCCTCTCTCCCTCTCACTCACACTCAGTCCCACTCACTCTCCCTCAGTCCCACTCCCTCCCTCCCTCTCCCTCAGTCCCACTCACTCCCCCTCAGTCCCACTCCCTCCCTCCCTCTCCCTCAGTCCCGCTCACTCCCCCTCACTCAGTCCCTCCCCCTCACTCCCTCTCCCCCTCACTCAATCCCTTCCCTCTCACTCAGTCACTCCCTCCCACTCTCTCTCTTCGTCCCTCCCACTTAGTCGTCCCTCCCTCCCTCCCTCATCTCTCTCTCTCTCCTCCCTCCTCGCTACCCGCCGCGCCCGTGCCCGCCTGCCCGCCTGCCGATACCAGCCGCCCGCTGCAGCCCTACCGCCGCCGCCCAACCGCCTCCGCCCCGCCACTGCCGCCCGCCGCTACCGCCTCCACTGCCGACCGCCGCTACCGCCTCCGCTGCGCCCGCTACCGCCCCCGCCCCACCACCGCCGCCCGCTACCGCCACCGCCCACCACCGCCGCCCGCTGCCGCTACCGCCGCCGCTACCGCCGCCGCTACCGCCGCCGCTGCCGCCCGCTACCGCCGCCGCTACCGCCCGCTACCGCTGCCCGCTGCCGCTGCTACCACCGCTGCCGCCATGTTTTTTGGTTTTTTTTGACGCTGCCTAAGACTGACGTGCTCGCCCGCACATGCGCAGTAGAGCTGCTCTCTACTGCGCATTTGCGGCACGTCGGTCAAGCGTCGTTTATCTAGTTAGATTAAAAAGCACTGGTCCAAGTACAGATCCCTGAGGCACTCCTTTATTTACTTTTTTCCACTGTGAAAACAGACCATTTAATCCTAGTCTGTTTCCTGTCTTTTAACCAGTTGGCAATCCACAAAAGGATATCATTAGAAGCCTCTCATGAGGGACTTTGTCAAATAAATGCCATCTGAAAATCGAAATACACCTGTTCTACTGGTTCACCTTTGTCCACATGTTTATTCACCCCTTCAAAAAAATGTAGGAGATTTGTGAGGCAAGACTTCCCTTGGGTAAATCCATGTTGGTTGTGTCCCATTAACCCATGTCTATCTAATTGTTTTGTGATTTTATTCCTTATAACAGTTTCCACGATTTTTCCCGGCACTGAATTCAGGTCTGTAGTTTCCCGTATAACCCCTGGAACCCTTTTTAAATACTGGGATCACATTGGCCACCTTCTAGTCTTCAAGTACAATGGTTGATTTTAATGGTAGGTTACAAATTAATTGTAATAGGTCTGACATTTAATTTTTCAGTTCTTTCAGAACCCTGGGTATATACCATCCTGTCCAGGTTATTTACTACTCTTCAGTTTGTCAATCTAGCCTACCACATCTTCCAGGTTCACTGTGATTTGGTTCAGTCATCTGAATCGTCACCCTTGAAAAAAGTCTCTGGAACGGGTTTCTCCCCAACATCTTCTTCAGTAAACACTGAAACAAAGAATTTGTTTAATCTTTCTGCGATGGCCTTATCTTCCCTAAGTGCCCCTATAACCCCCTTAATCATCTAACTGTCCAGCTGACTCCCTCGTAGCTTTCTGCTTCAGATACGTTTAAAAAAAAGTTTTATTATTGTTTTGCCTGGATGGCCAACTTCTTTTCAAATTCTCTCTTATCTGTTTTATCAATGTCTTATATTTAACTTGCCAATGCTTATGCTTTAACCTATTTTCTTTTGATGGCACCTTCCAATTTTAGAATGAAGATCTTTTGGCTAAAATAGCCTCTTTCACCTCACTTTTTAGCCATGCCAGCAATCATTTGACCATCCTTCCACCTTTTTTAACGCGTGGAATACATCTGGACTGCGTTTCTAAGTTGGTATTTTTTAATACCAACTTAGTGCCTCTTGGACTCTCTTTACATTTATAGTGGTATGTTTCATTTTTTTTTTTCTTTTTACTATTTTTATCATTTTATCAAAGTTTACATTTTGGAAGTTTAGTGCTAGAGCCGTGGACTTTCTTACTGTCCCCTTTCCAGATTAATTCAAGTGGCCCCACCACTGTTACCTCTCTCACCAAATCCTGTGCTCCATTGAGAATTAGATCTAAAATTGCTCCCTCTCTCTTCGGCTCCTGAACCAAATGCTCCATAAAACTGCCATTTATTCTATCCAGAAATTTAATCTCTCTAGCATGTCCTGATGTTACACTAACCCAGTCAACATTGGCATAATTGAAATCTCCTATTATTACTGCATTACCAGTTTGGTTAGCTTCCTTAATTTCTCTTAGCATTTCACTGTCCATTTCATCATTTTGGCCAGGTGGTATACGCCTATCATTATACTCTTCCCAACACACAAGATTTCTACCCATAAAGATTCGATTGTGCATTTAGTCTCTTGCAGGATCTTTATCCTTTTAGACTCTATGCCATCCCGGACATAAAGCCCCACCCCGCATCCCAGATGCTCCTCTCTGTCATTGCGATATAATTTGTGCCCTTGGAAAGGCAGTGTCAGTGAACTCTTGGAATTTAACAATTGGCTAAATAACCTTGATGGTAACTTGAAATTCAGAATGTTTTTTTAGACATCCTTATAAAGCACACTACCGCTGGATTTGTAACTGACATATGCAGAAAACCTACAGATACGAATAAACTTCTGACATTTAATAGCAATCATAAATCACTATTATGTAATTTACCGTACAGCCAATTTCTTCGTCTAAAAAGGCTATGTACAGATAAAAAAAACATTTGTGAAGAGATCAGTAGAAATGAAAAACAGATTTTTAAAAAGAGGATATCCAAGAGATTGTATTGACAATGGCTTTCTGAGAGCAGACGAATGGAAACGTTCTGAACTATTGCAAACCCGTGTGAGAACTGTGAGGAAAGATAAGATTATTTGTCCATTAACATTCACAGGATTATCGTATGATATTACCAGAACAATCAGAAAATACTGGCACATCCTCCAGTTACTACCAGTTTTCCAAGGACAGGATGTTATGGTGGCCAACAAACGGGATAAGAATTTGAAAGAGTTCTTATCCCCCTCTGCATTACCCAATGACAAACTCACAACAAAGGCACAATTAGGACATAAACCATGCGGCAGATGTAGTGTTTGTTCCGTGAATTTAAGAGCACAGTCCCTAAAAATTGGAAGAAAAGGAAAAGCTTTTGAATTAATGAATTCCACCACATGTAAATCCTCAGGTGTTATCTACATCACCATCTGCCCATGTAATCTTTTTTTCTGTAGGGAAAACCATAAGACAATTCAATAAGAGTGTTATAGAAAACAAAAATGCTATCAACAGACGCAGTGAGGGAAAACCTTTGGTCGCACATTCAATTGATATGAATCATTCTTTTGAGGACTTCAGATTCTGTATTATTAAGAAACCACATATCAGTTGGAGAGGGGGGAACTTTGACAATATTTTACTCAGATGGGAGCAAAAATTTATTTTTGATTTCAACACTGTATCTCCCTTTGGACTCAATTGTGATACTGACTTAAGTGTTTATCTATGAGCAACTTGGTGATTTCATATCATTTTTACACCCTTTATTTATTATAGTTTATTATTTTTTATCAATTTTTCATTTTTATTCATTTTTTATATTTTTCACATTTTTATTGATTTTTTACATTTTAACATTTTAATATTTTTATACGTATCCATTAAATGTCCAATTTTGCAATATGATTAGTCTTGACAAATTGGGTACATGATTTACCAATTACACTCATGTATAGTCTATCAAGCCCCTACCTTTATTTATTTGTTTTTCCATAAATTTGTACACATTCTTTAAAGGTACAAACAAAAGACTATTTTTATATTTCACTTTTTTAAATTTAAATTTCATATTTTAATCTAGTATTTTACACTCAAAATTGTTATCTAGCTACCACTTATTATCCAAGGTACCACATCGGTCTGGTTTTAGTGCAATATGTTTATTTTTCAATGAACACTGCTATATCCTTGGTTACATTCGTCAGTATTCTTTTAATTTAAATTTTTTTTTATCACTTGTTGCTTTTATTTTCACATTGATTTGGGCGTGTGTTTAATTTCATTTTTTAGCGTTTTCTGTGTACTCTTGTAATTGGTAAGTACTAGGTTTTCAGATTTAAAAAAAAAAAGAGCACATTTGCAATATTTTTGTAGATACTCACAATTTACTATCTAAATAATTACACACTAGTTTTTTTGATTGACATACTACATTGGTTACATTCTATATCATTATTCTAATTTTATACTTTTTTAGCACTTTTTTTTTTAAATATTTACAATGATTGGGGCATGTTTTTAATTTCATTTTTTAGCGGTTTTAATTGTAACAAACCATCTTTAAAAAAATGGCACGTTTGAAATTTTTTTTATAGATACTTATAATTTTATACCTGGTGTGATGGTACGCTGTTTTTTGAATGACATGTCACCCATTGCGCTTTTGCTCCTTGCTGGTGCTCAATGCACATAGAGCCAGATTTTCAAAGGGTTACGTGTGTAAGATACGTGCGTACCCCCCGAAAACCTGCCCGAAGTTCCCCTTGTGCGCGCCAAGCCTATGTTGAGTAGGCTCGGCGGCGCGTGCAAGCCCCGGGATGCGCGTAAGTCCCGGAGCTTTCCTGGGGGGGGGGGGGGGGGGTATGGCGCAGCGGCGCGTCATTTGGGGGTGGGGCCGCGGCCGTGGTTCCTGCCCGGGGGCATTTCGGAGCGGCCTTGGAGGGAACGGAGGCAGGCTGCACGGCTTGGCGCGCGCAGGCTGCTGATTTTGCACAGCCTTGCGCGTGCCGATCCCGGATTTTAACAGATACACGCAGCTATGCGCGTATCTATTAAAATCCCGCGTACTCTTGTTTGCACCTGGTGCACGAACAAAAGTACGCGTGTGCGCAAATTTATAAAATCTACCCCATAGTGAGTTGCCGCTGCGGTTGCGCAGTAACTGCATTTAACCACCTTTTTTTGGCGGGCTTTTTTATAAACAAACGCTGTGGGCATGTATTTAAATACCCCTTTTGGTACTTGTCACTCTTTTCGGCTTTCGGTACGCGTCACAGGTAAAGAAAGTATGATAGTTTTTTGAATAAAAGGCTTCTTATTCGGATTGTTCGCTATATTTATTTACAAATCATTTTTATAATCTCCTGCCGATATTCACAATGACGGTCTGAATACAGAAAGTTGTCACGCTAGATACAATTCGGCATTAAAACAGTGAGTTGAGATACATTTTCTGACTAAAACCCTAAGCCCTTTTTGGTATAACATCACATATAACATGGTTGCAATATAATTTTGCACCTTTATCTCCAATTAATTTTATAGGCAGATCCAGCTGCCTTCTTAAGTTCCATACTGAGGATCAGTGAACACCAGGAGTTCTTTTATTATGCACAAACATCATAAAAAGCCCGACTCAGGCCAAGTTTCGCTCTTTGAGCTGCTTCAGGGGCTGACAGAACAAAACAAATACATACACATATAAAAACATGTACATGTGAATATAAACATATACACCAACATAAAGGTAATATAAATTATATAAAATAAAAAATACAAACAGAGTTGACGTTAAATAACACTTAGTGCCAGAATCATGTGACATAAATCAAAAAGTATCTAAATTCATATGTGCCTTTATCTCTATCCAAGTATAGGTAAACATATTTTAAATACCTATTGTGTGTGATGCCGGCGGTTTGTCTTCAAACAGTAGTTCAGCCTCTTTTAGAAATGTTTAAACAAGTGCCTTCTGGACAGACAATGATGAATACTGTAACAAATTACAACCACATACTGAAGCAAAGAATACCTACGCAAGTTATCATTGACATCGCAATGATAGCCCTAAACAATAATTTCTTTGCGTTCAACAAACAGTATTATATTCAGACGAAAGGTGTGGCTATGGGCTCTTCGATGGCTCCCTCAATTGCCAATTTGTATATGGCAAAATTTGAAGAAACATATTTAAATAATAAGTTTCAAGAGCAAATTGTGATCTGGAAAAGATATATAGACGATGTTTTTATGATATGGGCAGGAGATGTAGAACAGCTGTTTCTATTCAAAGATTGGCTTAATGATTTAGATAAGAATCTCAAATTTAATATGGTTTTTGATTCAACTACTGTTCCGTTTTTAGACATATCGATCACACACACCAAAGAAGACTTCCTTAAAGATATCTACAGAAAACCAACAGATAAGAACAAGCTTTTAAGATTTGATAGTTGTCACAGTAGGCCGTTGGTCAAGAATCTACCTCACACACAATTTCTAAGACTTAAGAGACTTTGCACAAAAAGTGACACCTTCCACAAAAGGTCTATGGAAATGAGAAATAGGTTTATTGCTCGGGGTCATCCTAAAAACTATGTTGATGACTGTTGTTATCGGGCAACTATCTGCAATCGTTCCACTCTTCTAACTTCAAAGGTAAAAAATAATTTAAAAAAACCCAAAATAGTCTGTCCCATTACATATACAAGTATGACTAATGACATCAGTAAAATCCTTACGAAACATTGGCATGTCTTACAGATAAAGAAATTATGATTGCGAATAAGCGTGACAAAAATTTAAAGGACCTTTTGTCACCATCCTCATTACCTTTACATAGACCAAGAGATATTAGACCAGCAGGCCACAGACTGTGTGGAAGGTGCAGCGTGTGCAATGTTAATTTAAAAACCACAAGCATTAAATTAGGTACAACAAACAAAGAATATTTTTTGGAATGTTTCACAAACTGTAGAGTGATGGAGTAATATATGTGGCCATTTGCCCGTGTAAAAAGATGTATATAGGTTAGACCATCAGACCTCTGCACAAACGCATAATTGAGCATAAAAGCGCAGTCAATAGAAAGGTCGATGGTAAACTGCTAGTAGCACATAGCATTGAGGCAGGATATAAATTTGAGGAATATAGATTTTGTGCCATTAAGAAAGTAAATAAGAATTGGAGAGGAGGGAATTTTGATCAGAATCTGTTGAGAATGGAACAAAAATTCATTTTTGATTTTAACACAATGTCACCTAATGGTCTTAACAATGAGAGATTTTTCTGTTTTTCTATAATTTTGTATTTTTTACTATCCATTTTTTAATCAATATTATTTATATATTTTTAATCTCATTGTACAGACATATGGCCACATTGGTTTTTTTTATGTTTTTATTCCTTCTTTTTTATGTGCTTGTATATGGTTTGATTTCATTTCAGTGGTTTTAAGCATTTTATTTTGTCATAGTTGTTACTTCCTCTTCATTACATGAATGTCATTTTATTCCATCACTACGGATTTTATCATCTTATGATGTACTATACATAGTTTCAATAATATTTGTTCTAATTTTACACTTGCAGAAAACTTTTTTGTTACAACTATCATAATAAATTCTGTTTAGATGCATAGAAACCCATTCACTCAATTATACATCCATATATGTGATCAGCAATTGATAAGTTTTTTTGAATTATTTATACTTTCACTTTTGTGCCGCTTCTTTTATCCGGTTCTTCACTATTATTTTTGTGCCGCTTTTATTATTTAATCTTCTCTGGAGTTTCAATTTAAGTACAACTTCATTATATATGTGTGTAATGCACGGAGGCATGTCTCCTTACAATCAGTCTCTTTACAATCAGCCCGCACCGGTGCTATAGAATTTGGCGCGAGAAGGAAGTATGTAAGGGTTTGCCAGACGCGCAGCCCGGCATTTCCAGTTATAAAATTTATGACTTTTACTGTCTAAAGGCTGGTATTCAATCGGCTGAGTTCCTGTCTGAAGTGGAACCTGCCGCTGAAGTGTTTGCGCCGGCACTGGAGTGAAATTGGGGAGCCTCCGGATATAGTAAGAGGAAATGAGCATGACAGCGGCTTTTTGAGTTTGTTTGAGAAATTTCTATACCTCCGATTTTTAGTTTTTATAATGATATTTATTTGTGCCATTTTTAATCGCTTTAATTTTTTAATCAAATGTCGAGTGCACAGCCCTTAAATTATGGCGGGGTTGAATTAGTGTTGGTGCAGCTCAGCCATGATATGATAGCAGTTTTATAGACATTTTTATGCTTTCCGCTATAATAGTCCTTTATAATTGATATTTATTTATGCTATAATAATGTTTTTTTTAGATTAAGTATACAGTGCATAGCATAAAAATACAGTGGGATTAAAGCAGCGTTGGTGTAATTTAACCATGTGATCGATTTAAAGCTTTAGTATTCTTTTCATATTTTTGGGCCAACTTTCTACTGAGATTCAGTAGTTTATTCATTTTTGTATTTTAGCAACCTTGGTTCCTTTGAGTTTGTCTGCATGTCAATACCTAAGACATTTGTTCAGGCAGAGATACTTTGTTTCAGTGTGTGGTTGTAATTTGTTACAGTATTCATCATTGTCTGTCCAGAAGGCACTTGTTTAAACATTTCTAAAAGAGGCTGAACTACTGTTTGAAGACAAACTGCCGGCATCACACAATAGGTATTTAAAATATGTTTACCTATATTTGGATAGAGGTAAAGGCACATATGAATTTAGACACTTTTTGATTTATGTCACATGATTCTGGCACTAAGTGTTATTTAACGTCAACAACTCTGTATACTTGATTTTATATAATTTATATTACCTTTATGTTGGTGTATATGTTTATATTCACATGTACATGCTTTATATGTGTATGTATTTGTTTTGTTCTGTCAGCCCCTGAAGCAGCTCAAAGAGCGAAACTCGGCCTGAGTCGGGCTTTTTATGATGTTTGTGCATAATAAAAGAACTCGTGGTGTTCACTGATCCTCTTGTTTTGGTCGCAACTGCTGTTTTGGATCGGTTTCCAATTTGCTTTTTTGGACCTTCCTTTTTGTAAGTTCCATACTGTCCATTAAATAAGAGTACAAAAATCTTTTTTCAGGCTTGAACTTAATCGCGCCTGTGTACCTACATGTGATGTCATATAGATATTTTATTAGATGCGTGATCCACTGTATCAACAACACTGAGGTAATCAACCATTGTAATATAGCTTGTTTTAGTACATGCACATCTATGTTATAGATATAATTGTAAAGCACCGCATTTTATTTATTTTCTTTTCTTTTTATCCCCATTCTTAATATATACATTTTTATTTTTGTTTTTAATTTTTATACGCACTCACCATTTTTTAATGTTTTAGTTTTTAATTTTTTGTGATCCAACCCTAGTTGTTTGCCTTGGCTTTTTTATTTTTGATTCATATTTTTAAGGGATCATTTGTTTGTTTTTACTTGTTACTTTTTAATTGTTATATATGATAGATTGTAACACCAAGTTGCTTTTAGAGTGGCCATTTACAATCTGTGATGACCTTCATTTGAATCCTTCAAAATCAAAAGTAATCGATACACATTAAAAAATGTACTACTTTTTCTGTTTCTTTTTTCCTTTCGCTCATTGTGACCATTTTTCACTCCCATTAGGTAATGATGTCCTTTGTGCTAAGAAGTATATATTCACACATCACTTAATACTAACATTCCATAGTACGTCTATGTCCTTTGCACCGCGAAGTACACACACACACACACACACACATATATATATATAATTCAAATACCAGTGGGGTGTGTGTGTGCATGTATATGTATGTATGTGTGTGTGTATATGGTATTTGAATTAATTCTTTATTAATCAATTCAAACAAATTAGGCACATTGTTATTCACAAAAAAAAGATTGTTTATTCATCAGTGTATTTATTTGTTACATGTTTATTTTTGTACAATTTATTCAAATCATTTAAATTCATCGCAGCATGTTGTAAAAATATGTGCTCACTATTCAGCTTCATTGTACTTTATATATGTCACTTACTGTTTTATGTATTTATATACATTCATGTCAATATGTTATATATGTGTGTGTCTTGATTTTAATTTTATAATTTTGCCCTTAGTAGCCCCTGAGGCAGCTCTTAAGAGAGCGAAACTCTGCCAGATTCGGGCAAGCTTCAATAAAGGCACTTTTTTTACACCGATCTTCTTTGTCTTTTCGCTTGCCAGCATATTGGATCGGTTTCCGCTTTGTTTTTTTGACTGTAAACCAGTCAGAATATAAAATAGAACAAGAAAATTTTGGGGTCAACTTGGTGGCTAAAGAGTTAGGTCTCCTGGATACATGGCATGTATTACATTACATTCTACTCTAATCCTCGCAATTGTTGTTCTTGCTTGGGCTATATCTTGATTTCTACAGATATGTTTTCTACGGTAACTGATGAGAAGATTTCTGATCATGCACATGCAATGATGGATTGGAACTGGGGCATCTTTTTAAAAAAGGAATATAATTGGCAGATGGAGCCAAATCCATATCAGGATCAAGAATTTCATGGCTACTTACAGGATAAATGGAGGGAATTTATAATGACAAAGATCAGATTTAACCCTTATTGTTGTGGGAATCGAGCAAGACTGTTATGCATGGCCATGTGATTGCCTATGTGGCCAAGCAGACAAAAACTCATAATGCTGAAATTTTAAGGCTTACAATACTAGCCAAACAAGATCTGAATATTATAACATTTTAAAGTTTTTTTGTTCTTAAATCCCATGGCTAAATTTTATAATTCTTGGTTGGAAATTGATGCTATCCCTGAAGTAAGGAATTGATAATAGTGCTACCTAAAAAAAAATGGGCAAGGACCAGCTTGATATAGGTTCCTACAGGCCCATATCGTTAAGTAATGTGGACATGAAAATTATGGTTTCAGTATTGACTGCTAGGCTTAATTTGATGTTACCAAGCTTAGTTGCAGAAGATCAGACTGGTTTTGTCACGGCAGACATGATGTTTGGAATCCAGGTAGATTGATTGCGACTCTTATTCAGCAGAAGAATCGCAGAGCTTTAGTGTTGAGTTTTAGATGCTGAAAAAGCCTTTGTTTCAGTATCCTGGGATTATCTGTTTTGGGTACTAGTAAGTTTGGATTCCAAGGGGGTATATTGCAATGGTTACATAAACTATATAAGTTGCTAAGTACTCGCTTACTTATAAATGGTTTGCTCTCAGATAAGTTTTGGTTGGGGCGGGAAGTAAGACCAGACTGCCCTCTATGATCATTATTGTTTGTTCTAGCCTTAGAACCTATGGCAAATAGGTTGAGGAAGGAAGATGTCTTTAAGGGTATTCAAATGCGTTCAACCCTTTTAAAAATTTCTCTTTTTGCAGATGATATACTTCTTTATGTAGGTGTCCCTAGCAGTAGTGTGCCTTTATTCAAGAGCTTTTTGCTAAATTTCAAAAATTTGCAGGGGTAAAAATAATTTGTGAAAAATCAAAGCGCTTGCCCTGGATCCTATTATTTCTCAGGTGTGTGTGGGGGTCTTTCTGTTTAAGTGGGCGACAGACAAATATTTGGGCGTGTGGATACCAAGAGACCTTTCTCAATTATACTACCTCAATATTCAGGAGATTTTGGTGAAAATACAGGAACTATTACAGATTTATTTATTTAAAAACACTTCTATACTGTCGTTAAGTTAGATAACTATTACAACAGTTTACAGCAAGGCACGATAATGAAAATATGAGTGGTATAGATTACAAATTAATCATGTGCCATCATAGTCCCAGGGCTTGTGTGCACCGCCAAGCCTATGCAAAATAGGCTCAGCGCGCGTAACCCTTTTAAAATCTGGCCCATAGTTTATATCCATTGCACAGAGGTGTTAAATATGTATTAAATAGCATAGCTCAAACTGCTGAGCCTTGAGGCAGTCCAGTAGTAGTTTCAGGCCCTTGAGAATACTCATTATTAAACTCAATGCACTGATAATGGTTCACGCAAGAGGTAAACCACTAACACAGTTCCAGAGCTACCACATTCATGAAGGTGATGTAATAAAAGCCTTCACAGTCCTCCCCTATTTAATTTCCTTGCTTTTCGCCCAAGTTGTACAAACCCTATTCTCTATACTTGCTTCACCCATTTTATGTTTTCCAGGTTATTTCTTCCCTGTTCTTTGTTTTATCCAGGTTATTATTCCCTGTTCATTGTAAAACAAGACTTTGTCTATGTTATTTTGCTGGTTGTAATGTAAACCGAAGTGATAATTAATCTTGTTAATTGAACCTCGGTATATAAAAGTTATAAATAAATAAATAAATAGTACGGTAACAATTTAATACAATAAACTATGTGTGTAAGTTAAGCTTGTCTGTTGGGAACATATTAGGCGGTTTGAATTTAATATTAATATGCATTTGTAGGTTACAAGTAACAAGTTCTAGTTTGGTGCGTCCTTATCAATCAACTGGTTTTCTCCTTCTCTTTATCTTTATAAAAAGCTTGTTTAAAGAGCCAGGTTTTCAGATTGGTTTTGAATATTTTCAAATTTCTCTGCAGTGTTAAGCCAGTCAACTTTTTCATCGTGGATTAGTTTGTGAATTATACATAAAGCCTTATATTGAATTCTTTGTTCAATTGGAAGCCAGTGTAATTCGGCGAGTGTTCCTGTAATGTGGTCATTCTTTTTTTTGCCAGTCAAAATTCTAGCAGCTGAGTTTTGTAATATTTGCAGTGGCCGAATTGTAGATTGTGCTAGACCTAAAAGTAGGGAGTTACAGTAATCTGTGCTTGCGAGTATCATTGCCTGCAGAACTGTGCGGAAATTGTTTAGTGTTAGAAGAGGTTTTAGTCTTCTCAGGATCATTAGTTTCGCGTATCCTTCTTTTATTTTCAATGAGATGTTTTGTTTCATGTTTAGTTCAGGGTCAATTATTACTCCTAGATTCCGTACTTTTGTTGCTAGTTCAACGGTTTGGGTATTTTTAATTGTGAGTGTTGGTTGAATGTGATGTATGTTTTTATGTTCAAGGTGTAATAATTCCATTTTGTTGCTGTTTATTACCAGTTCTATTTGATTTAAGAGCTGTTTGATAATTTCAAGATACATATTGGCAAGTTTCATTGTTTCTTCAATGGTGTTCACAATGGGTAGCAGTAGCTGTATATCGTCTGCGTATAAGTAATGTATGATTCCAAGTCCCGCTTGGGGTGACTTGCCTGTTTCGTTCATGGGGAGGTGTGAACTGTTGAAGATGATTATTCTGTCGAAAATTCTTTAGAGACTATATATATACTTCCTTGTTTGCTATCTAATGCAGATCTTGACATAAGAACATAAGAAATTGCCATGCTGGGTCAGACAAGCCCAGCATCCTGTTTCCAACAGAGGCCAAAACCAGGCCACAAGAACCTGGCAATTACCCAAACACTAAGAAGAACCTATGCTACTGATGCAGTTAATAGCAGTGGCTATTAGGGATGTGCAGACCAAAAGTTTATGTTCATAAGTCCATAAGTCGAAAGGGGGGGTCAATTTCGGTCAATATGGACATATGTAGAATTCCATAAGTTGAGCCTATGTCCATACGTGCACCGATTCCCTAAATAAAAATTTAAACCCCTCACCCTCCTTAATCCCCCCCCCCCAAGACTTACCAAAACTCCCTGGTGGTCCAGCGGAGAGTCAGGACGCCATTCCTGTATTCCTTTGCGAGGAGCACGTGACGTCGGCTGGCCAAAAGTTCCGGTTGTGTCCAACGAGGGTCCCGGAGCGAACGCGCGGGGAATCACGTGATGTCCGCGTCCGCCCGATGTTGAATAAGTTGGAAATCCGATCGTTTTCGCCTCATCACTTTTTTAAGTTAAAAAAAAAAAAAAAAAGTTGCGTTTTACATATGCGGTCAAAACGAATGCACACCCCTAGTGGCTATTCCCTAAGTATAATTGATTAATAGCCATTAATGGACTTCTCCTCCAAGAACTTATCCAAACCTTTTTTGAACCCAGCTACACTAACTGCACTAATCACATCCTCTGGCAACAAATTCCAAAGCTTTATTGTGCGTTGAGTGAAAAAGAATTTTCTCCGATTAGTCTTAAATGTGCTACGTGCTAACTTCATGGAATATCCCCTAGTCCTTCTATTATTCGAAAGTGAAAATAACCAAGTCACATCTACTCGTTCAAGACCTCTATCATATCCCCCCTCAGCCGTCTCTTCTCCAAGCTGAACAGCCCTAACCTCTTCAGCCTTTCCTCATAAGGAAGCTGTTCCATCCCCTTTATCATTTTGGTTGCCCTTCTCTGTACCTTTTCCATCGCAACTATTATCTTTTTTGAGATGCGGCGACCAGAATTGTACACAGTATTCAAGGTGTTGTCTCACCATGGAGCGATTATAGAGGCATTATGACATTTTCCGTTCTATTAACCATTCCCTTCCTAATAATTCCTAACATTCTATTTGCTTTTTTGACTGCTGCAGCACACTGAGCCAACAATTTTAAAGTATTATCCCCTATGATGCCTAGATCTTTTTCTTGGGTGGTAGCTCCTAATATGGAACCCAACATCGTGTAACTACAGCAATGGTTATTTTTCCCTATATGCAACACCTTGCACTTGTCCAAATCTTGCCTCTTAAATATGCTTTTCTCAAGTTTATTTGGAGGGGTAGAAAGGCTAGAGTGGGTTATCCAAAACCTCTTTATAGCAAAGAGGAAGGGAGTCTTGACTTTCCAGACTTACATCAATATGCTATCAGCCAATTACGATTTCTTGGGGAATGGCATACAGATATAAATATTGTGAGAAGGGTATGCTGGAAGGTATGCTTCACCCATGTTTGCTTATGTTTTTTGTACACTTCATTGAGGCCAAATTGATTAAAAAGGCTAAACAAAATGTATTTTGGGCAGTGGCAAGGACTTGGAGGTAGCTCAGGTTTGGTTATGGAATAATTCTCAGTTCCTCTTTGCTGTTACCCTTTGTGGGGAAATAATCATTTCTTACGAGGCCGAGAATACAAGCCCACCTTTCGTTCATGGTCTCATGCAGGAGTAAAGGCCATATTTCACCTATACGATGCTGAACCTTTAACTTTGCCATTCCTTTCAGTCCTTGCAATTATAATTTGATCTACCCAAGTCTTCTTTCTATGCATTTCTCCAGGAATGACACTATCTGGGCACTCTTGCTTGGTCGAAGGAGGATATCCAAAAATAATTCATTTTGCGGATTTCATCCAGCAAAATGGGGAGGCCAATAACTCTATCTCTCAATGGATAAGACTTTGTAAAAAGCTGATGTCTCCTGATGGATTTCAGGCATTAAGTGATTACTAGAGCAGAGAGATAGGAGCCCCAGTGTCCCAGAAAGCATTACAAAAGAGCTGCTTATATATATAGATATAGATATAGATATAGATATAGATATATAGATATATAGATATATTTATAGATATGTCTCTGTGAGAAACATGGTTTATTATAATATACCATGCCTATTATGATGATGATGGTAAACATATTATGAAGCTTGCTGAAGCTGTATCAAATGTAGCTTAGGAAAAGGTACTATGAACACATTTTTGCATTGTGACATGGTGATCCCGTTTTGGAGGTAATTTGCAAATGTACTGGGGTGGTGTTGCTGCAGCAGGGTAATATTCTTCTATTGAGAGACGGGGAATATTCAAAATATAGCAACAGTGTAGCCCCATTTCCTTCTCTTGCTTTGAATGCATGTAAATGTATACTGATGATATGGATGGTGGTAGCTCCACCTACTATCGGTCTGTGTTTGAATAAAATGGTAGACTGTATGGTATTAGAACGTTTAGATGTTAAATTTGGAAAAAGGAAAGTGTCCAAGGAGTATGTGAATACATGAGTCATTTTTTGAACAATTGTCACTAGAAATGGCATGTTAAGCGAATTGGGGGTATGACCCGGACTGAGGAGAAGATGGGTGAAGGAGAAATCTACTGAACTTGAGTTTAAAGGGTACAAGTGGAGTTGTGGGTTTCTAATCTGAGTGATGACTCTTGAAATTGCAGTGAGATGTGACACTGGAAACAGGTTTGGTGGATGGATGTAAGGGGTTTGAATGGGTGTGAATGTGTTTGATTGTTTTAGTAGTTTAAGGTGTGCTTGTGGGTTTGTTTTTGAAGACGAAAATGGAACAAGGGCAGCAGATTGCAAGTAAACTTTTGGTGGGGAATACCTAAATTCTTAGCAGTGTCTGTCTTATAACATCTTGTATTGTGATTATTTGGTCTTGGGTCCATGTTTATACTATGGGTATAATATGTTATATGTTATATTGTATTTCATTGTCATTTCTGTATTTTGCTTTTAAATAATTATCACTTAAAAAAAACCCCCAAACAAAAACACATCTTTACGAGATAGCCAGCGTGGTAACATTTGTAGCTCATAGAGCAGCTTTGGGAAAAGCACCATTTTAAATATTGCTGCTCTACTGACTAGAGAGAGAGGAAGGCCTATCCACGCTGATTGTACCTGAATAGTCTCTATCAAAGGCAATATATTGAATTTATAGAGATCCAATACATTTGATGAAAATTTAAAACCCAAGAAGCCCACTGGAAAGGAAACCCATCTGTCCATGCCAAAGGGAGTTTAGGATCCAAGGCCAGAGCGTCAAACTTAGGGAAATTAATCGAGTCCAGAAAAAGAACCAAAGACTTGAAATAAATGTAAAAAAGTGCTTAAAGATTCTTTAGGGTGAAGGACAGACAAAAGGATGTCATTTGCAAAAAGGCATATTTTTTGCTCTTTCCAACCCAGCATGCACCCTCTTATAGAAGTGTAGTCTAATTTTTGTAGCAAGCGGTTGCAGCATTAATACATATAGTGCCATCTCACAAAACAAAAGTGTGACACCTGATTATTAATTAGAGATCTCATTTGGGGATTAGTATATAAAGTTTCAGCTAATAAAGAAAATTACCTTCTATTCCATATTGTTACAGGATCCAGATCATATAACGCCACTGAACCTTATTGAAGGCTTTATCTGAGTCTAGGTTTATCATTCCATGTTTATTCCCGGATTAGAATCCCGAAGCACATGTATCAGCTTACGAACATTAGTTATTCCATGGCTATGTTTCACAAATCCCACTTTATCAGAGGAAACCAAATTGGGGACCACCACACTTAACCTATTACCTAATATAGTTGCTAGAATTTTAATATCTACATTAATAAGAGATACAAGTCTGTAGTTTTCAGGTCTTGTAGTATCTTTACCCTTTTCTGGAAAAAACTACTACTAGCACCTGGTTAGCGTCAAAAGTAAAGAATCCTTTCCTCAATGAATAACTGTATATTTGTAGTAAAGGATCTAATAATTCTTCTCTGACTCAAAACCCATCTTGGCAAGGGGCCTTCTTCAACTTTAGATTTTTAATAGCAAAATCTGTTTCCAATTTAGAGGTAGGTAAATTGAACCTTTCTAATTGTATAGAAGAAAGGGAGAGTAAAGGTACCTCTGAGAAAAAGGAGTTGCTAGCGTCTTCAGAAGCTTGAAGTGTTGCATAAAGATTAATTGCATCAGTAGCATGGGATCTTCTTGGTGTTTGGGTAATTGCCAGGTTCTTGTGGCCTGTTTTGTCTCTGTTCTCCTATATTGTTGGTCTCTGTTGGAAACAGGATGCTGGGCTTGATGGACCCTTGGTCTGACCCAGCATGGCAATTTCTTATGTTCTTATGTAATATAATAATCTAAAAAAACCTGCATAATGTCCTAGTTTTTTGATGGATGACTCTTGTAGGGGATTATATGTTTATAACAAAATATTTGTTGTAAATTTTTGATCAGCTGCATCGTAATCTAAACTAAACTCAGAATTCAAGAAAACCTAAAAACATTAAAAAAAAAGAATTAAAAATTTGGTTGTTCAACAAAGCATATCAAACCACCCAAAGAATCAACTAATCATCACCGCGCTCCATTACAACCTCATGATTAAATGAATATCAGCACAACTATACTTTTCTAAAATAAGAATGAACTCGTTTTGATCTTAAGCATGAATTTGTTTACTACTAAGCCTAATAACATGTTGTGTTTTTACACCCCTTGTCAAACCCTTTATCCCTATAACCTTATTTTGTAAACCGTTATGATGGCGTTATTTTGACTTTTCCGAATGACGGTATATAAAACTCGTTAAATAAAATAAATCTTATTTGGTTTATTTGCATAACGAAACATGGTTGCATAGAAACCTAGAAGTGACAGCAGAAAAGGACCAAAATGGTCCATTCATTCGGCCCAGCAAGCCCTAAATCTAGTTAGATTGCTGTGCCCTCTGAAAAAGCAAATGATTAAGCTGCTTCTTTAAAGAGTCCACTCTATCCCTTTCACAAGGCTAGACTTAATATGTTGCTTTTTTGCATCTGTTATCTGGCTAGTAAGCTACAAAATATCTGCATCTCTCCGTTTTGCTTTCAGTGACAGGAAATAATCTCTCCACGCATAACCGCTTTCCCAGCATCCCATAGTATTTGCGGAGAACTCTCAGGAGACATATTTAGACTAATATATTGCTGCCATTTATCCACTAAAAAGGATTTAAAAGCAGTATCATCATACAGTGCTGATGGAAAGTGCCACTTAAAAGCCAAAGACCTTCTTGGGCCTATTACAAACTCCACAGATATGGCAGTATGGTCTGAAATAGACATAACACCGATTTTTGCTGTCATAGCAGTAGGGAATAAAAAAGAAGAAAGGAAAATATAGTTAATCCGAGAATAGGAATGTGGAGCTGAATAAAAGGTATAATCAGACTCATTAGGATATAAGACATGTCAGCTATTCATCACCTGTAATTCCTTTATTAAAAATGGCAAACCCATACCTCTACCAATAGATTTCATCTTTCTGAGGGGTTTAGCATTAAGAGACGTATCCAGCACAATATTAAAATCTCCTCCCAATATAAGAGCACAGTCTGGAAATTCTTATTGTAGTTACCAACAGGAAAAAAACCCCCCATGACTATAGATATTAGGAGCATAAACATTCCCCCAAAAAGATACTGTTCTATTTTGCAGGGAGCAAAATAGAACAAAAACATAATGAACTTCTGGATCTGTGAGCTCCACCACAAAAGAAGTAATTTTGTGATTTAATGTTATCACCCCCCTCTGTCAAGCAAAGATAGAATAAAAAGAATACTGGTCAACCACTACCTTCTTTTAAATTTTTTATGCTCCTTAGAGGACAGATGAGTCTCTTGTTTAAAAAAAAAGGCAGCTATGCATGTTTTAAGAAATCAAGTATCTTTCCTTCTTATCATGGAATGGACACCATTCACATTGAGAGAACATATCATAAGAGGTGCCATAACATGAGATGAAAAAGAAAGTAATACTGATTTTTTTTTGGTCTAAGACAAAATACTGAAATAAATATGAAGGATGTTCTCCACTCACAAGCCAGGCATAATCCTATAACTTACAAACATAATTAGTTTCCATTGAGGTTAAAGATAACACTAGGAACTGTCTATAACAATTAAAGCTTGCTAGTTGACTTGTAATCCAATTCATACAGACACCCGGTATACCATAACACATCTGATAAGACAGTTAAGAATGTGAACCACAAAGACAACATATAACATAAGTAGTAGAAGTCCTCCAGTACCAAGGGATTGCATCCTTGTTCTTCTGCTACTTCTGTATGAAGATGCTCTACAGCACAATCCTGCAGGGTGCATTATAGCACTGGCCAATTTAGTAAAGAAAAAGCTATCAGCCTTTGAGTTTAGCTAAATACTTTTGAGCCTGTTAACCCAGTTCCTTTTTAGTGTGAAGCTTCCACATTACTCGAATACTTCCTTCATCTCTACAAGTCAGGATTGAAATTCGACTCAGTAGAATTGCAGCATATCACAATCTTTCTAATGGATTCCCTGCATCTTTAGTAGCAAGATTTTATTAAGGATCTTTCACCTACATTTCTCTATAAAAGACCCTCCAATGCAATGGTACTTAAAACAAGTTTATCCTCCATTTGAGTCTTCTGGCATCTACCGGCATCAAATTTCTATTATGGAAATTGCTTTTTCTCATAGCACTTACTTTAGCCTGCAGAGTAAGTGAATTTCAGGCTCTAGTGATAGAACCTCCATACACTCAAATTTTTAAAAACAGACCAGTATTCAGAACTCATTAAAAATTTTTTTTTTTTTACCAAAAGTGGTTTCTCAGTTCTATTTGAATTGTCAGTAGTACTGCCAGTTTTTTTTCTTAAAACTTGAACAGGCTTTTCACGTATTGGATTGCATAAGAGCTCTTCTTTTGAAATCTTAGTTATTTATTTTTCAGTGATCCAAACAAACAAGGCTACCAGTAGGAAAGAAAATGCTTTTGACTTGGTTATTTGACTGTATGCCTTTCTAATTAAAAAAAAAAAGAAAAAAGTGGGTATTGATCTACCAAATAAAGTCAAAGCTCATCAGATTTGAGCAGCTGCAACTTAAATAGCTTTTCTCTACTCAGCCTGTATTCAGGATATCTGTAGATTAGCTACATATTCTTCAGTTCATACTTCATTAAGCATTATTGTCTGTTTGAAGAGGAATTTTGAATAGTGCTTTGTCAAACAGTTCTTAAAAAAAAAAAATATATATTCAACTAACGGCTTCAACTGCCCCACCTTCTGTACACAGTTGAGTTGCATACTTGTCATAAGGCATTTGAAAATTATTCATTATGAAATCCTCAGCTTGGGAATTCCACTTACGTGGTTGTATTTGTCTTACTTGAGCTCAGAAAAGACAAAGTAGCTTTCCTGTAACAGATGTTCTTGACAACAGGATAAAACAGTCACACATCCCACCCTCTTCCCTTTAGATTTGAAGCTCAGCTAGGGAAAAGACTGAGGAGAATTGTATGGGGTAGGTGCATGGGAACTCCCACACATGCTCAGGACGACTGTCTTTCTAAGGTCTGAGAGAGCATGTCTGGATTGGTACCATCAGTGATGTCACCCACCGGTTACAAGTAAGTAACTACTATATTGTACCTCATTCAGAACTTTTTGCTAGAATTGGGCGACTAATAAATGTAAGTAAATAATTTTCCTTGAACAAATTACTGCTCATGCTTAGACGAATGGCTGGAGTCTGGATCTGGTAAACTCTTTTGGCCCTCAGTCCTTAAATGTTATCACATCAGGACGTGAATAACTTTGGTGAAGAAATGTAGATTATTCCCACCAGATCGGGTAAATATATTTCAGTTGAGCAATATGGCGACAGCAGGGCTTTGTAGTAACCTGATGGTCCTAAACCTGATTGCTGTCCATCAGCTCTCATGGGATTTGGTCATGCTACAGCTGTTATATTTTATATTGGTTTTTCGATGATGACCATATCCCTTCCTGCCTGGCTAAATCTGTTGGACCAGAGAATGCTCTCTTTTTTGGGTTTCTGTCATAGTGTCACTGGTTCCTTTCGCTCAGGGGCCATATTCCGTAACAGAACATGTTTTTTCTATTCCTGTTTTCGCTAGAGGTACTCTCCTATCTTATGCAAAGAAACAAGATGGTCAATCCAAACTGATAGTCAAATGGCAATCTGTATGAAAGCAAGTAAGGAGGCACTGGGACTGATACTCTGCTGAGAATTTCAGCAGATTAGGTATGAGCTCTTGGTTGCAAGGCCTCCCTAAATGGTACAGACCTTCCGATTCATTAATGGATCACCTTCACAGCATCTTCTATCTTAATAGACTGGCTATTCTTTCGGGCCCTCGTCCTTAGTCCTTTTTGTATTGAAAAGTGTCATAAAGGCTGAATAGTTGGTTCCATCCTACAGAACGACTACAGATTGGTTCTGACCCCTTTTGGCTAATGAGACATACCTACTGTATGCGTATCCACAACTGTGTTTATTGGCAAGAATGGTACAGAAAAGTATTTAGGTTGGGCTAGCCTTTTCTAGTCATAGCATGACTCACACAGGATCTTTTCTTCCCATAACTTATCCGATATTTGATCATCCTTCCAATTCCTCTGAGTGTCAAGTATTCCCATCTATTGCAGGGGAAAGGTCATCTGTACCCTATGAACCTTTGCTCAACCTAATTGCAAAGGAGTTCGATGCTTGATCATTTCCTCTTTTCACCGTTCAGAGATCCAAAATATCTCCTATTTGACAAGGAAGCTGTACCTCAAAGAGGAGTATGGTAGATATTCTCATCCAGTTACCAGGGGGCCTTCTGTTTCCTTTCACCTGTTCTGCTGAGGGTCTGCGTTGGTGCTTACTTTCCTTTTCACAGCAAGTCTCAATACTTCATCAGTGAGACTGTGCTTTACTGCTATCACAGCTTTGTTCCAATTGCATGAAATTCTGTTCTCACTTCGTTCTTGGATATCACAATTTATGGAGGTTTTACTGGCACTTAAAAACTCCAGTTTTGAGACCGCCTGTCTTATGCAACCTCACAGTTGAGCTGCTGGAGTTGGTCTCTTGAAATGTCTTATCTAGAAAGTTCTATTCCTAATTGCAATCTCTTTGACTAGATGAGTCGGTGGCTGCAGCCCTTTTATTACAAAGGGGTGTACCACACCAATCTTGAATTTCTTCTGAAATAGCCTCTGTTTCATTGAAATCATGCTATAAGCATTGAGAACAGAAGGCTCTTAATTCATTCCTCTGTGAAAGGGCTGTGTCATATTAGTGGAGGAGAACGCTACTACATTGTCAGGCTCTTCTGTTGTCTGTGTTCTACAAACCCATTTGTTTGGGAGTGGCAGTAGCCATTCGTTCTGTGTCCAACTGACTAGTGGGCTATATTGTGCAGCCTTCACTGCCTTCTGGTTATAGACTTTGTCCAAACTCATCAAGTAAGAGCTTTACATTTTCATTATACTTCTGAGAGCTTTCTCCATTGCTGTCATCTGTAAAGCTGAAACTTGGTCTTCCATATGTCCCACTACTCTTGGGAGAACATATCCAGAAGAGAGTATTTTTGGAGAAGCAGTTTGGCATAGCTTGTTTACCAGAAATCTACTTTCTACGGTAGGGATTGGGTTGCTTTCCAGCTTGGGACTCCCTACATGTCATGGTTAATTCAGCCTTGCTTATTGACTGAGAAAGCAAGTTTGCATACGGTAAATGGTGTTCTCCATAGACAGCAGGATGAATTAGCCATGCTTAATATCTACCCGCCTCCCTGGAGAGTTGACTACTTAGCTAGGTTTAGCTTTAAAATCAGCTGAGGGGCTCGTGAGGTGATGCCCGTGGAGGAAATATCACACATGCTCAGTAGGAAAAGCTCTACTGAGCTAGAGAGATCGGACTGTTCGGTGCTGCAGGATGATGTCGCTCACACATCATCGCTAATTCATCCTGCTGTATATGGAGAACATCATTTATGGTAAATACATTTGCTATCTAGAGATACTGTTTTTGGAAATAGGTTTTGTCAGATGAAATATTAAATCAAGATACTGGCTATCCTGTGAGCAACAAAAACCCATTGGTGCTGGGTTTTTTTTCTTTTAAGTAAAAATTGAGATTCTGAAAATGTTAATTGATTGTATGTATTCTATTGATTTATATTTTTACTTTTGAATATCAATTATGGAATTTTTTGTATTGCTCTTTGAACATGGTATTTATGTAATTAAACTGGATATGGATGTTTGTATCCTGACCAAATTCCAATATAGGTTGTATATTGTGACCTATACAAATTTCCAGTAAAACATTTTTCCAGAAATTGCTGTAATTTACATTTCTTCAGACTGAAATTGGGATCAGAACATCTTCAAAGCTGATATGTTGGTCTTTGCATATGTCCTGTAGGTTGGCGGCATCATTTTTAATGGATTTAAGCTCCTGATGTTTTTGTTCGAGAGACAAAAATGAATTATTAGTTTGTATGTAGGATTTAGATTGGTATGCCAAACACACTACTTTTTATCTGTGCGTAAGGCAACAGTGGCAGTTTTTGTTTTATTTGTGAACTTGTTTTCTAGATTCCACAGCAAACTATCAGGCTAGTACATTTTCAAGCTTTAAGGTAAATGGGCAGATTGAATCCTAGCAACTGAAGGCAAATAGACTGATACGTCAATGCCACATTGATGTCAACAGTTAATGCCATTTGCTTGCGAACTCTTTTGTTTTATGAAGTTTCAATGGTCTCTTTCAATGGTATATAGCCACTGGTGGGCAAAAAGCAGTGTTGTGTACACTTCATTGTGGAAACCTGTCCGTCTGTATACAAATTTGTATTACATGTATGTAGAAAGAGTGAAGGAAACTATATTGAAACATGAATTATCTATTAACTCAGATCTGAGATTTCTAGTTCTGGATTAGGCCAAAACTAACAAGGCAGCAAATTGGAGAGCTGCAGAGAACTGCATATGTGTTCTGTTAAAGGGTCTCCATGGTAAAGCTCACTGAGGGTTAGGTGTAAGGAAGTGTTTCCTAAACATTTATCTAATATGACCCCTTTTTAATTTTTTGTCGGCAGTTTCCTCCTGCTCCTTTGGGCCTCCAGCTCAGTTGGAACCAGGGCTGGGATCCTGGTGCCATGCATCTTAATTTGTAATTATTCAGGGATTTTTTCCTCATATTCCCATAAGAACATGCCATACTGGGTCAGACCAAGGGTCCATCAAGCCCAGCATCCTGTTTCCAAAAGTGGCCAATCCAGGCCATAAGAACCTGGCAAGTACCCAAAAACTAAGTCTATTCCATGTTACCGTTGCTAGTAATAGCAGTGGCTATTTTCTAAGTCAGCTTAATTAATAGCAGGTAATGGACTTCTCCTCCAAGAACTTATCCAATCCTTTTTTAAACACAACTATACTAACTACATCCTCTGGCAACAAATTCCAGAGTTTAATTGTGCGTTGAGTAAAAAAGAACTTTCTCCGATTAGTTTTAAATGTGCCACATGCTAACTTCATGGAGTGCCCCCTAGTCTTTCTATTATCCGAAAGAGTAAATAACCGATTCACATCTACCCGTTCTAGACCTCTCATGATTTTAAGCACCTCTATCATATCCCCCCTCAGCCGTCTCTTCTCCAAGCTGAAAAGTCCTAACCTCTTTAGTTTTTCCTCATAGGGGAGCTGTTCCATTCCCCTTATCATTTTGGTAGCCCTTCTCTGTACCTTGTTTCCTGAATATATCTAGTTTGATCATTGCAGTATTGTCCTGAACTGGGGTCCATACACCAGGGCTCTTTCCAGATCCCTGCAGTCATTGGCCCTAAATCTGGCCACTAGGTGTCAACCTTCAGTGATTACCATGATGCCCTTCCCCTGGGGGCTGTGAACACTGCCTCTTCAGCATCCATAGCCTCTGCCAACCTGTGGAGTGAAAGACCACACTTGGGGATTGAACCAGGGACTTTTCGCATGGCAGTGCACAGCACTCCCATAGCGGTCAGTCCATTCCATTTTAACATTTGAAAATTCACACAGTACCGGATGACCACTAGGACAAAATAAGTCTTCTACTTCTCCTCCCTTCCCTCTAAGCAAACGTCCCCACCTACTCACTTCTCAGATGCAGCAACAGCAGTGGCAGTTAGCGCAGGGTCTGTGAGTCCAGCATGTACTCACAGGCCTCGGTCCTCCTCTTAGGTTTCTAGTTTAATACAAAGCTCGTGAAGGAGAAGGGGGCAGGACTCATGAGTGCGCACAGGCTCATAAACCCTATGCTGACTGCATTTGCAAGTTGGAGTAGAGATCCAGAGAGAGTGGGACAGTGGTGTTCTGTGGCTTTTGACCCTTTCTATTTTTGTGTCCCCATTTGGTACACAACACGGTTTGGGAACTGCTAGTATAAGAAAATCCTGAAAAAACCCCAACCCAAAAGCAAATTATAGAGGAAGTAACCAAGGTCCATCAAGCCCAGCATACTGTCTCCCATAGTAGCCAGTTCAGGTCAAAGGTATCTGGTAGATCACAAAAGTAGATCTATTTCTTGTTGCTTGCTCCCAGGACTGTTTATGGTCTCTTCCTTCAGGAAGTTGTCCAAACCTCTTTTAAACCCCACTACACTAGATGTCTTGACAATGTTCTCTGGTAACAAGTTCCACAGCTTGATTGTGCGCTGAGTGAAAATGTACTTCATATCATGTGTTTTAAATCTGCAAGCAGGAACAAATAGCCCAACAAGTAGGTGTGATGTCATCTGATGATGCTGCCATGATTATAGCTCTCTCTAGCTTCAAAAGACCAAAGTCTTTGAGTATGCATGGATGTTCCCGTGGTGTTGCTGCCATGACTCAAACTGCCTTAGTTTTTTTAACTAGAGGAACAGACACAGAGAGCCTGCATTATGAAAATTGGGGAAGTAGTGAAGCTCCTTGTCTTGAAGCTGGACAAACTAGACATAGTAGTCCTACCTGCTTTAGCCAGTTGGATGACGCAGTCTGTTACATACAAAGATCTTATGGGCAGGGACCCCAAGAAGAGTTGCTTACAGAGCCTGAGGAGATTGCAGCGGAGGCCGTGATATCAATAGAAGATCCTGCAGGGCCCTGTATTTGCAGAAGGGGGTTTTAGCATTAAAAAGGAAAGGAGCTTCCATCAGTGGATTAACCTGGCCATTAACAAAAAAGAAAGGGTATTAAAGAAGGAGGCGCCAAGTATGGAGTCCTTACGAGGTTAAACAAACAAGTACCTCAGAAATGAACTGAGATACATGGATACAAGTTTAAAGGTGGCCACATCGGCATTTTGTCCACCTTGCATTAACTGTGCCGTATAGGCAGTGGGCCCTTAATTGTATCAGATTATGGCATGGACTATTGACTGACTTTTAACTGTCTTTAATTTCCTCTGGTATTATAAAAAGTGATTTTGAAACCTAACTTGGTGGTTCATCAAGATGCCTGGGGAGGGGAGAATTCTGAAAGGAACAATGGGGTCTAGAACCGCTGACCTAGATATTGGGAGACCGGAGCCTTCTCAGGTGAGCAATGTTTGTGGCAGAAAGTTGGGGAAGCAGTAATGAGTTAATTCTCAGGTATTGTGGGCTAGGCCATACCTAGCTAGAGGCTCATTGGTCCGGAAGTAGACCCACCCTTGTAACACAACTGATTTAAAATCTATCTATTTATTTATTTATTTATTTATTTATTTAACATTTTTTATATACCGAGGTTCTGGTAACAGTGTTACTAATCACTTCGGTTTACATATAACATTGAAATGACTTAACACGTGTGTCTTACAGAGAACAAGGAAATGAGGAACTTGGGAATACTTAAATTAAATAACATTATGATTAAACATTATATATAAATAACATTAAATAACATTATCTAGCCAGCAGAGTGTTGTGTTGGCACATTTCTGGCAACTTTAGGATGATATTTTATGTGACTTTAATGATTTTGTTGTAAATCGTTTTGGGAGATTTGATCAGGAAAACAATTAAATAATATTAAATAATTAAATGCTTAGGGCTGAGTCTGAAGTGCTGAAACCTTTCGAGTTGCTTGGATGTTATTTGTGTGCCTGATTAGGGAAGCTGCCTTGGCAATCTTTTTTTGTGTTTTTTTTTTTTCTTTTTCTGTATAATGTAAGCCAATGTGGCTACCTCTAAACTTGTATCCATGTATCTCAGTTCTTCATTTCTGAGGTACTTGTTTGTTTAACCTTGTAAGGACTCCATACTTGGCGCCTCCTTACCCTTTCTTTGTTTGATTCTTGTTTTTTCTTTTTTTTTTTCCTGTTAGTGAAGCCTTGTCTCTTATGCCTGTGCATGCTCAGATCCTGACAGATATGGACATGCTGGAAGGAATAGAGAGAATGAAACATGATTTAAGGAAGCTTGAGCAGTGGTCAGATATGCCAGCTGGGATTCAATGCCAAGAAGTGCAGAATCATGCATCTGGTGTCCGGTAATCCAAAAGAGCTTTATGTGATGAGAGGTTGTACATAGATCAAGAGAAGGACCATGGGGTGATAGTATGTAGCGATCTGAAGATGGCAAAGCAACGTGATATGGCGATAGTTAAAAGCCAGAAGAATGCTGGGCTGCATAGAGAGAGGAGTAACCAGTTAGAAAAAAGTGGTGATAATCCCCTTGTACAGGTCCTTGGTGAGACTTCACCTGGAGTACAGTTCTGGAGACCATAGCTCAAAAGGGGCAGACACAGAATGGAGGCAGCCAGATAAGGTGACCAAAATGGTGGAGTCTCCATCAAATGACTTAGGAGAGGTTGAAGGACCTAAATATGTAGATCCTAGAAGAGAGGAGGTGCAGGAGAGATAATGATACAGACCTTCAGATACTGAAAGGTTTTAATAATGCATAGTCGACAAACCACCTCTGTTGGAAAGAAATCAGCAGGGAGGATCACTCAGAATCAACATCAGGAAATATTTCTTCACGGAGAAGGTGATGGATGCCTGGAATGCCCTTCCAAAGGAGATGGTGAAGACAAAAAATAGTGAGAGAATTCAAAGGAACATGAGATAAACACTGTGTATCTCTAAAGGCTAGAGGATGAAAATGAAGAAGAGTGCATGGGGTAACTTGCTGGTGCGGCAATTACTACCCCTAACCATTAAGGTTTCATATTGTTGATGCACCGTTATTGCTTTCTGCTTCTGTGGCAGGGGGAAAAGTGGAAAAGGGAAATTGAATTCAGACAGCAACCAACAAGACTGACTTTTACGGTCTGGGAAAACAGAAGCATGTGGGTAACTTGCAGATGCGGCTGTTACTACCTTTAACCAATAAACCTGATACTCTTGATTCAACTCCCAATATTGCTCTCTGCTTCAATGGCAAGAGGTAATGGGGAATTGGATTGAGACAGCAACCAATAAGGGCCCTGACTTTTATGGTCTGGGAAACTTGTGTGAGGACTTGTGATTTTTGACCAGTATATAGAACAGAAATGAGATGTAAGTTATAGAGCAAATGTTAGGTGATCTGAAAGTCTTTTGATAGCCGGCTTTCCAAAGGGAAAGAATGTTTGAGATTACTGTTCTGTGTGTGTGTGTGTGTGTGTGTGTGTATGTGTGTATATATATATATGTATATGTGTGTGTGTATGTATGTATATATATATATATATATATATATATATATATATATATATACACACATACATACAGTGGGCCATTGAGTTACGACCGGCTCGGGTTACGACCAACCTTTCAGGTCTTGAGTTATGACCAAAATTCGACTTATGACCGGTTTTTCCGATTTGCGACCAATATTCAAGTTACTACAAGTTTTTTTTTTTTGGGGGGGGAGAGAGAGCCTAGCTATAATGCCCTCATACTAGGTAGGTATTTATACCTCTATATGAGGCCCACCTAGTTACTCGAGGTGAGGTGTAGGTTAAGGGGTTAGGGGCCACTTTGACATGCAGAGTGTGACGTATGAACAGAACAGTGCACTCTTGTGAAGATGTGATGACCTTCGGAGTGAGGAAACACAGAAAGATGAGATTTGTGCAATGTTCTCTCAACCTAGCTTGATGTTACCCCAGGTAGAGAGTCATTATGCAGATATCGTAAAGGAACTGGTGGAGGAGGTAAAATTGTTGTTTCTGGTAGGTTAGGCACATTTTATAAATTTTTGGTGAGTACACTAGGAAATTATTGGTGTTTCTGGTAATAAGATACATTATACAACCATTTTTTATTATAGAAATGGTTAGGTAAGAGGTGCTTTTGGGAGGTTTGGAATGCATTATGGGTATTTCCTATGGAAAAAATAGTCTTGACTTACAACCAGCTGGGATTCTTCCTAATAACTTTTTTTGTTTGGTGTCCTGTCCACACCAAATTTTCAAGACATGTCATGTCGGAGGGAGATGACTATGAAAAAGTGAGGGTGATTATTTTTCTTTTTTGATCTATGCATATGGACAAGTTGCAGATGTGTGTGCAGATCCTAGAAAATAGGCTCTTTTAGTTCTGGGTGTAACTTCTTGTTCTATATCATGACTTCTGGCATCAGTGGAATATTTTCTAATGTGTGCTAGAAGTCTAAAAAATAAGATGGGAGAGTTAGCATATACAGAACTGGATGAAGAGGTAGATATAATTGGCATCTCAGATACCTGGTGGAAGGAGAATAACCAATGGGACACTGTGATACCAAGTTACAAATTATATCAAAATGATAAGGTGGAACAAATTGGCGGAGAGGTGGCACTGTATGTTAGACAGCATTGAGTTAAACGGGATAAAATTCTGCAGGAAACAAAATGCAATATTGAATCTTTATGGATAGAAATTCCAGGTGAAAAAGGGAATACAATAGTAGTGGGTTGTATTACTGTCTTAATGGTCAGAATGAATTAACAGACATATGCTAAAAGAAATTAGGGAAGCTAACAAAGTCAACAGCATAGTATTGAGTGAGTGAATGTTACATCAGGACATTCTAGAAAAGTAAAGTTCCTAGATGGCGTAAATGACTGCTTCATGGAGCAGCTGGTACAAGAACTAACAAGAGGGGAAACTATTTTAGACCTAGTCCTTTTTAGAAGACAGGATTTGGTGTGAGAGATAAGTGTTGGAGCCACTTGGCAATAATAGTGTTCACAACATTATCAAATTTGACTTAATAATTGGAGGGAGCGCAAAAAAGGAATCTACTATGACAGCATATAACTTTCAATAAGGAAAATGATTAGGAAAAAACTGAAAGGAGCAACTGCAAAGATTAAGAGTTTAGCTCTGGCATGGATGTTTAAAAATACCATCTTGGAAGCCCAGACCAAATGTATTTCACACATTAGAAAAGGTGGGAGGAAGGCTAAATGACTATCAGCATGGTGAAAAGATGAAGTGAGACGGGCTATAATATCTAAAAGAACATCTTTCAAGAAATGGAAAAAGGATCCGAATGAAGAAAACAGCATAAGCACTGGCTAGATAGATGTAAAGCATTGATAAGGAAGGCAAAGGGAATTTGAAAAGAAGCTTGCCGTGGAAGCAAAAACTCATAATAAAAACTTTTTCAGGTACATTCTAAGTAAAAAGCCTGTGAGGGAGTCAGTTGGACCATTAGATGATCAAGGGGAGAAAGGGGCACTTAAGGATGACAAAGCCATAGTAGAGAGACTAAATTAATTATTTGCTTTACTTGAGGAAGATGTAAGAAAGATACCCATGCCAGAAATGATATTCAAAGGTGAGGATTCTGCACAAAAACATCTCAGTGAACCTGGAAAATGTACTAGGGCAAATTGACAAACTAAAGAGTAACAGATCACCTGGACCAGATGGTATGTATTCCAGAGTGCTGAAAGAACTCAGAAATGAAATAGTTCACAAATTTCCAATAGCAGGTCTACAATCAGTAACCATCTATAGTACCTGAAGACTGGAGGGTTGCCAATGTAGTGCCAATTTTTAAAAAGGGATCAAGGGGTGATTCATGAAACTACAGACCAGTGAGTCTGACGTCAGTTTCTACCATTTTGCCTGGCACAATCATAAAGAACAAAATTGCTGAGGAGAGAGAGAGATTATGGCCATCTGCTCATTTGGCCCTCCCCCTGCTGACACTGCCAACTCATACTATCGGGACCTGCCTCAGAGCATAAAAAGCGCTGTGCCTAAGCCACACACTCCTGGGCCATTTTCCTTTCAGCATCTGTTTCTTTGGTCCTGGTATGGGGAAGAAGAAGAAAACGGGAACTTCCGTCCTCTCCCCTCCGTGTTGGTGGCTCCTCCTCCTTCCCCACAGGTGATTATTGATAACTTTTTCCAACTACATGGGCACAGTAGGAATTGAAGCTTCTAGCTCCTTCCATGATGAGATTGAGGCCTGAGCTCAGCTGGACCTATATCCCCCGCAGGCTGTTATGTCTGCTTCAGGTGTCTCTGTCAGCGAGTCTGTAGTAATGCACATTCCTACCTCCTCTCTCTCTGCGGATAGGGAAAGGCCCTTGTTAGGAGAAATAATACCTCAGCCAGAGTTTGTCATTCTCAGTGGAAAAGCCTGCTGAAATAACATTGAAGTTTTGTGGTCTGCTATCACCAAAATGGGCCAGTTTGTTTCTAATAAGATTGATTCTTTAGTTAAGGAAGTTCATAGAATATTTCTTTCCTTAAATGAGCATTCTCAGGCGATTCAAGATCATATTGAAAAATAAAAACACTTAAAAATCAATGTGCTAAATTACAAGAATCTGGTGCTGCACTTATCAGGAATACACAGTCTATTTACCATAAACTGGAAAATATTGGTAATCATCTCTGAAGACTTACTTTGTGTTTCTTAAATTTTCCCAAATGTCTCATTTCCTCTAAGGAAATGTTAAATAAATTTCATTTAGAATTTCTTAAGGTCTCTAAAGAGACGATACCTGGCTTTACTAAAGTCTATTACTTATCAGAGCATAAGAAACTTTCATCTCCTAATTTGGTTGGAGCTCCTCCTAATTTAGATATCTCTTCCTTTCTGGAGCAGTCCAGCTCTGAAACAGTTGAGAGAGCTACTCTTTTATTGACTTTAAAAGAAAAAAAATAATCAGAAAAGCAGTGGACTCTGTGTCTTTTCTTTCGATTAAACAATTCTCACAGGACAAGCAGGATGGTAGTCCTCACATATGGGTGACATCATCAGGATGGAGCCCAATCAAGGAAAACTTCTGTCAAAGTTTCCAGAACTTTGACTGGCCCCTACTGGGCATGCCCAGCATGGCACTAACCCTGCAGCCAGCAGGGGTCCCCCTTCAGTCTTCTTTTTTCCGCACAGCAGTAGCCTCGTGGTTTAGGAGCTCTGAAGAGATTCCTGACAGGAATTTTCCTCACAGAGTTAATTAAAATTAAATTGCCCCACAGGGGTCCCCCCTCTAACTTTACTCAGGCCGCGGTACTCCGGTAAGTTTTTCACCGTTTTTCATCGATTACTGTCGAGTTTGGCCCTCGCGGCCTACTGGCCGTCGACCGTACCGCGGCTCGATTTTTCTATGGCCATGGCGTCGGGGTTTCGTCGGTGCCCAGACTGTACTCGCACCATGTCTAACACAGACCCTCATGGAGTCTGTGTAATGTGTTTAGGCCGTGAGCATGATGTCCTGACTTGCACCAAATGTGCCCTCATGACACCAAAAGGTCGCAAAGCCAGAATGAAGAAGATGGGATTCCTTTTCCGTGCTCACACCCCGATGGCGTCCATCGCATTGACTTAATTGGAACCGGCACAGTCGAAGCTGCATCAGCATCGACAACCGTCCGGTGACCGCCCGCCATCGACGTCTTCACGGCAATCGACTCCCATTTCTCCCCCCTCAAGATCGAGGGGATCATAGGGAGAAACATCGACATCAGCATGTAAGTCTCGGACCGTCGAGGGAGCGAAATCATCGACCTCGCCACTGTCCGAGCCACCATCGAAGAAGCCCCTTCCAGGAACGGCACAGACCATTCCTGCGACCGGGTCACCGAGGCCACCCTCACCCGATCGGGGTTTGGGAGTCGCGATTCCGCCTGTAAAGGTGGTCCCTCCGACTGTGCCTCAGCCTCCCTCTTCCGTCACGGAGCCGGGGCTGATTGTCCCAGGTCTCTGGGAAGAACTGGACCGGCTGGTCCAGGAGGCCATCAACAAGCAATGCAACGACTCCAGGTTCCTCCGACACCGGCACCGAGAGTGGAACTGGTCACCGACCCGATTCCAGCAGCGCTGGCACCGCTGCTATCCCGGATGGAGGCGCTCATGGCCACCCTTCCACCGGTGATTTCCGGGTCTCCGATGGCTCCGGTGCGCTCCCTGATTACAGCTTCATTGGGAGGAGAAACACTGTTCCGCATTCCTCCTTCGGGGGTATTGCCTCAGCCATCGATGCCATGTCGTCCCTCGCCACGGATTCATTCATCGGGGGCGATACACACATTGGTGCCATCGATGCCTTTGCCGGCACCGATAACCCCCCAAGGCCATCCACGGTGCCCCTGGTGATTCCTTCGATTTTCTCGGAGCCTCAGCCGGGCCCTTCGGGTATCCAACCCCCTTCTCGTCCTACAGGTCAGTCTACTGATCCTTATGACACCTGGGGTGATGATACTTCCACAGACACCGATGACTTATTTATTTATTTAAATTTCTTATATACCGGCATTCGCGATGGGAGTCGCATCATGCCGGTTTACAAATAACAAGGTGTGACAACAGAATAAATACTTAACTTAAAAACATTAACATGTGATAGAAGAATAAGGTAGCAGTTACAATAAAACAGGGATAAAATGCAACTTGGACTTAACTTCACCTCCCTCTCCTACTGAAAGTAGAAAGCGTTCTCCTCCAGAGGACCTTTCTTTCATTAATTTTGTGAAGGAAATGTTGGAATTGGTCCCTTTTCAGCTTCAGATGGAGCAAGATAATAGGCACCAGATGATGGAGCTTCTCCAGTTCCTGGATGCCCCTAAAGTGATCACTTCTATTCCCATTCATCAAGTTCTTCTTGACCTCCTAAAAAAAACCTGGGAAAACCCTGGATCCGTTGCCCCAGTACACAGAAAGGCTGACACTACCTATCTAGTACAGTCAGCCCCTGGCTTTCAAAAATCTCAGCTCGACCACCACTCAGTTGTGGTAGAATCAGCTCAAAAGAAAGCAAAAAGGATGAAGCCTCACTCCTCTACCCCTCCTGTTAAGGAACACAAGTTCCTAGACAATATTGGTCGACGAGTGTTCCAAGGGGCCATGCTCGTCTCCAGAATTGCTTCTTACCAGCTGTACATGACCCAATACAATAGGGTCATTTTCAAACAAATACAGGACTTCTCTGAAACACTGCCTGACCAATTCCAAGAACAGCTTCAAATCCTTGTCAACAAGGGCTATGAGGCAGGAAAGCGTGAGATAAGAACAGCTTACGATATCTTCGACACCTCCACTAGAGTGTCTGCAACTGCCATTTCGGCAAGATGCTGGGCCTGGCTCAAGTCTTCTGACCTTCGCCCAGAAGTACAAGACAGGCTTTCTGACCTGCCCTGTATAAAAGATAATGTGTTCGGTGAACAGATTCAGCAAATAGTGGCTGAGTTAAAGGACCATCATGAGACCCTCAAACAGCTCTCATCGATACCTTCTGACTTCCCCTCTAGACAGCCCTTCAAGAAGGACTCTAAGAAGTCATTCTTCCGCCCAAGGAAGTACTATCCTCCACCAGCAAGGTCCCGAATTACAAGACCCTATCAAAAATCTCAGCCTCGCCAGCCCCGCAAACAAAAGCCACAAGCAGCTCCCCAGCTGGGGCCTGCTTCAGGTTTTTGACTTTCCCTTGGAGAGCAGCAGCCTGATTCCTCTGCCAAGCATACCAGTGGGAGGTCGATTGTGCCACTTTCACGGCATGTGGCAATCAATCACAACCGACTAATGGGTGCTAGCAATCATTGCTCAGAGTTACCACCTAAACTTTCTCGCTCTTCCACCGGACTCACCACCTCTACAAGCGTGGAGAGTAACCGATCACTCTGTCCTTCTGGAGCAGGAGGTTTCCCTTCTTCTCCAGTTAAGAGCAATAGAACCCGTCCCTCTTTCGCAACAAGGCCTAGGGTTCTATTCCTGGTACTTTTTGATCCCCAAAAAATCCGGGGGCCTTCGTCCAATTCTGGACCTACTTGCCCTCAACAAGTACCTCCAGCGGGAAAAGTTCAAGATGGTAACCTTGGGCTCGCTTCTACCTCTTCTACAAAGAGGAGACTGGCTCTGCCTTCTGGACCTCCAGGACGCATACACCCACATCTCGATATCTCCAGCTCATCGCAAGTACCTCAGGTTTTTAGTAGGCCCAAAGCACTATCAATACAGAGTGCTTCCATTCGGCCTAGTATTGGCACCACGAGTCTTTACCAAATGTCTCGTAGTTGTCGCAGCCTTTCTCAGGAAAGAAGGTGTTCACGTCTACCCCTATCTAGACGACTGGTTAATCAGGGCCCCAAACCAGCAAGCCACTCTATCGTCCCTGGATTTGACCCTACACACTCTAATTTCTCTAGGATTTCTTGTCAATTACGAGAAATCCTATTTAGTCCCATCTCAAACCTTGTCGTTCATTGGGGCAGACTTGGACACCTTGCAGGCAAAAGACTTTCTACCTCAACGAGTGCAAACCCTCGTGTCCCTTGCTCACCAGTTGCAGTCTCAGCATACAGCAACAGCTCGGCAATTCCTTGTCCTTCTCAGACACATGGCGTCCTCAGTCCATCTCACAGCAATGGTCCGCCTGGCCATGAGGCTCATGCATTGGACTCTGAGGTCACAATGGATTCAAGCGACTCAGCCTCTGTCAACCATTGTCCACATCACCGACGCACACCGTCTGTCTCTCGCCTGGTGGAAAGATCAGAACAATCTCCTCCAGGGACTGCCTTTTCACCTACCAGATCCTCAACTCATTCTCATCACCGACGCTTCCAACCTCGGGTGGGGAGCTCATGTGAATGATCTACAGACACAAGGGTCTTGGTCTCCAGAGGAAGCCAAACACCAGATAAATTTCCTGGAGCTTCAAGCAATGCGATATGCTCTCAGAGCTTTTCAGGAATGCCTGTCAAATCACGTCATCCTGATTCAGACGGGCAACCAGGTGGCCATGTGGTACATCAACAAGCAGGGAGCCACAGGCTCCTTCCTTCTGTGTCAGGAAGCTGCGCAGATTTGGGCAGAAGTGCTCTCCCACTCGATGAACCTCAGGGCCACCTATTTGCCGGGAGTGCACAATGTTCTGGCAGACAAACTGAGTCATGTATTCCAACCGCTCGAGTGGTCTCTCAACCCCTCGGTAGCGACCTCTCTCTTCCAGCAATGGGGTTATCCCCAAATAGACCTCTTTGCGGACTATTTGGGGATAGACCACTAAACTCCTGCAGGACCGGGCGGTACTCCGCACTCACCCTAAGTTTTTGCCTAAGGTAGTTTCGGAGTTTCACATTAATCAATCCATCATACTACCTATCTTCTTTCCCAGGCCCCACTCCAACCCAGGGGAACAGGCTCTGCATACCCTTGACTGTAAACGGACTCTAGCGTTCTACCTAGACCGTACAGTTGCCCACAGGAAGAGCACTCAGTTATTCGTCTCTTTCCATCCCAACAAATTAGGGCAACCTGTGGGTAAGCAGACTCTCTCCTCCTGGTTGGCGGACTGCATATCTTTTTGCTATCAGCAAGCAGGCATTCCTTTCAAGACCGTGTTAAAGCACACTCTGTAAGGGCCATGGCGGCTTCAGTAGCACACCTACGATTGGTGCCGTTTCTTGACATTTGCAGGGCTGCCACCTGGAGTTCTCTCCACACTTTCGCAGCCCACTATTGCTTAGACAAAGCTGGAAGACAAGATTCCATCTTCGGCCAATCTGTCCTGCGTAACCTATTTCCAAAGTGACGTACCAACACCCTTCCGCCTGCCCGGTGGGCTTCAGGATGCCCTCTACCAAATTCCACCCCAGTTGTCGTGCCTGTTGCACGCCGTTGGGTTCATTTGATGCATGTTCGGACATCCTCAGCTCGGTACTCACCCATATGTGAGGACTACCATCCTGCTTGTCCTGTGAGAAAGCAAGTGTTGCTTACCTGTAACAGGTGTTCTCACAGGACAGCAGGATGTTAGTCCTCATGAAACCTGCCCGCTGCCCCGCGGTGTTGGGTTCGTAATGTTTTGTTTTATTTTTTCGGCACTGCCTGTAGTTATCAAATAAGACTGAAGGGGGACCCCTGCTGGCTGCAGGGTTAGTGCCATGCTGGGCATGCCCAGTAGGGGCCAGTCAAAGTGCTGGAAACTTTGACAGAAGTTTTCTGTGATTGGGCTCCATCTTGATGATGTCACCCATATGTGAGGACTAACAACCTGCTGTCCTGTGAGAACACCTGTTACAGGTAAGCAACACTTACTTTCTTTTATGTGTCAAAATATTTCCTTATTTTTACACGTGGTGAAGAGAGACGCAAGCTAGACATTAGGCTTCTTAAAGAGAAAAACCCTGAGTTATAGCTTTAAGTGCAACATTTGTACTGAGGTTTACCTCTAAGTTTCATTCTTAAATATCAAAGAATGCAATATGTTTTTGGATCCTATTCCTTTGGAAAATGATTTTGCAAAACAGACCTGCTCCTACAGGTGTTTTGGATGACCATTTTAAAGCTTTGTAGGTCCTGTTATTATGTGGTGATTTTTCTTTTCTTATTAATTTAATTGTATTTGTTTCTTCCCAGATATGTGGTCTATTCTGGAGACTGTTTATATAGTAACATAGTAACGACGGCAGAAAAAGACCAAAATCGTCCATCTAGTCTGCCCAGCAAGCTTCCCAAGGTAGTAACTGCTTCTCCGTGCAGGTTACCCCCATGTTTCTCTTAAGGGTAGTAGAATGATATATTTTTATTCTGAAAACATTTGTTCTGATTTTTGTTTGTATCAAGTTATCTTGTTATATATTTTGAAAATTTAAAAATAAAGAAATAAAAAAGAAAATTGATGAACATATAAATAGGCATAGTTTAATGGGACAAAGCCAACATGGATTTAGTCAAAGGAAGTCTTGCCTCACAAATTTGCTTCATTTTTTTTGAGGGTATAAATATGTGGATAATGGTGAGCCAGTTGATATAGTGTATCTGGATTTGTGGAGCCAACTGTCACCCTCTGATGCCAGTATTTGGCTTCGAATAGGCCAACCACCATGGAGCACAGAAACAGGTCTCTTCCCACCCCACCCCAGCATTTGGTACACTCCCCTTAACTCATCCAAAAATGGGCGCCAAATATCTCCTCCAGAGATGCAGACCCAGGACCCACAGCCCAATTATTGATGATGAGCTTACACTGGGTCTGCTTTCCTCACATAATATTTTTGCAAAGTTAGAAAAAATCCTTCAATGGCTGTGGAAGAGTTACTGAGGCTTCTGATTAAAATATCTTGCCTGATCGAAAACAAATTAAAAAAAAAAGATGTTAATGTAATGTGACTCTTAGCGTCTGCTGCTGTCTACATTTACTGTAATAGCACACATTGAGTGACTAATGAGCTGTTAGCTTGGAGATATTACAGGTGTCATATGTTACTATTTCAAAGGTATTCTGGAAACTGTGTAGATGCATTTGTTTATTTGCTTTTACAAATTACGCATTACAAATAATGTCTGTCAGCACAATAGTCGTTTTCCTAGCGTGTAGCAGATGGACTCAAAACAAATGGGTATAGTGTGCTCGTGCTAGCAGTTGGAGACGGATCTGACGTCAGCACGGGTACATATACCCCCACAGGAAGTGCCGCAAATCAGTAATTTCCGTCTCCAAAGCAGTTTGGAGCTACCTCAAGCTCGCTGAGCGTGTTTCCAAATTCTAACGAATAAATTCCTAGAAGAAACCTATTGAAGTCAAGCCCCGCACTCCTGCGGTGATACCTGGCGGTCACTCACCCAGTTGAGTTTCCCGAGCTGACTTCCGTGGTCCCTCGGAGGTAAGAGCCTCGGTCCGGTGGCTGGTTCGCTGCAGGGACCTAGCCCCCGAGTGAGAAGGGCTCGGGCGCGGCTTGGCCCCCGAGCGAGACGAGTTCGGGCGCGGCCTGGAGGCAGCCTCGGTCCCGACGTGGACTTGGCCCCCGAGCGAGATGAGTTCAGGAGCGGCTTAGAGGCAGCGGGCGCACTTCCTTATGCGCGGCGGTTGAAGGTACTCTCCCCGCAGCCGGAGACCGCCTGGGTCGCAGCCGGGAGGCGCCGAAGACAAGGTAAGGCGTATATCTTTACTTGGTCTCTGAGGAAGTGTGGATTCGCTGGGCCTGCCTACGAGGCAGCACGCCAAGGAGGTCGCCATTTTTGGCGGCCTACTCATCTTCAAGCCGATGAGCGCATGTTGCTAAGCTAAGCGCCCGCGATAGGCGCATGTTGTTAGCGCACGCGATAGGCGTATGTTGTTAGCGCAAGCGATAGGTGCACGTTGTTCGCACATTGTACATCTCCCGTGTATAGACATTTATAAGACGCCCGTGTATAGGCGCACATTTATTAGACACCCGTGTATAGGCGCACGTATATAAGCCGCCCGTGTATAGGCGCACGTTGATAAGGCGCACATTGATAGGACGCCCGTGGATAGGGGCACATTTATAAGACGCCCGTGGATAGGGGCACATTGATAAGACGCTCGTGGATAGGCGCACATTGATAAGACGCCCGTGGATAGGCGCACATCTATAAAACGCCCGTTCTAGGCGCATGCTGTTATGCGCACTTGTTAGGCACACATCATTGGGCGATACCGAATTTCAGGCGAATGGAGTATGTCCACATCAAACATATGGACATATGTCCATATGTTTGATGTATCAGAGAGCCCATGCGGCCGCAGAGCCGGCACCTCCAGAATCTGGCATGAAAGCTCTAAGCCTCTGCTCAGCATGCAACCTCAGAGCCACACAGAGCGAGGAAGCAGACTCACTATGTGCCCAATGTGAGGAGGCCATGGGAGTCCCAGGACAGGACCAGCCACAGCCCAGCGGTTCCTCAGGGAGCACACCGGACTTAGCTGGCCGCGGCGAGCAACCAGGGAACCCGAGAGACCTGGTGCCCCTACGGCCAGATCCGGCTTCGCTTTCCTGGGTGGAATTATTCAGAGGGATTCACGCCTTTGTCCAGATGCAGTCTGCTCCTCGAATGGGTCTTTCCGTCCCGGTTGATCCAGTCCCTGGACCCTCGAGACCTAGGCGCAGCCACTCACCACCCGACAGCCCCGCTTATGGGGATTCGGATTGCTCCCAGGACAGTGAGGAGCCCCCCGAGGAGGGTGAACTTCCCTCGGAGATAGAGCCATATCGGACCATGAGGCGCTTCTTTCAGAAAGAGGATCTTTCAGGCCTGGTCTCGCAATGCCTATCGGAGCTGGCCATTCCGGGCCAGGATACCCCAGGGGGCCCTAAAATGAACCCCCCTGTTAGAGGGCCTGCGCCAACGGGCTCATCATTTTCCCCTCCTACAAGGCAGCACAGCAGCTAATCGATCTGGAATGGAAGGCACCGGAGGCCTCATTTAAAGGGGGTCGGGCCTTGGCAGGCATGTACCCTCTGGATCCGGCGTCTAAGGAGCTGTTGGCGTGCCCCAGGGTAGACGCCATAGTTAACGTAATAGTGAAGCGCACCACCATTCCGGTTGAGGGGGGAGCGGCCCTCAAGGATTCGCATGACTGACGCATGGACACCATTCTGAAACAAGCCTTTGAGGTAGCAGCCATGTCCTTACGAATCGCGACCTGCTGCACCGTGGTGACGTGCTCCTGTTTATCACAGGCGAGAAACAACACCCAGGGAGCAGACATGGAATCCGCTCTCGCATTTCTCACTGACGCAGCCTCTGACCTCGTTCGTACGGCAGCCAAGGGAGTCTCCTCTTCAGTGGCAGCCAGGAGGCAGCTTTGGCTACGTCATTGGGCGGCCGACTCATCCTCCAAGACACGACTCATAAGAATGCCCTTTAAGGGTTCCTTACTGTTCGGCAGCGATCTCGAGAGCTGGGCTACTAAATGGGGTGCCTCCCCATTACCCTGTCTACCAGAAGACAGGGCGAGGAGGAGCCAGCGTTCTTTTTCTAGACCATCTAGAGGTAGAAATTCGCAGTGCTTCAACCCTTACAGGACTTGCTATCGAGCACCTCGTTCCCAGGCCAGGAACCAGTTCTTTCGGACTAAGCATAACAAGAAGAGAACCGGCTTGGGTTCCGGCCCCGGCCGCAACCCACAATGACAATCAGCCGACCCATCCGGGGGTAGCAGCCATAGGGGGCAGGCTAACCCTCTTCTACCGCAGGTGGGTCAAGATTACTTCGGACCAGTGGGTCCTCGCCATCATCCGAGAGGGATATTACCTGGGTTTCTTTTGGCTTTCGCCGAACAAGTTTGTGGAATCTCCTTGTTCACTGGCACTAGAAGTGACCTTACAGAGGCTCCTGGCCCTAAAAGCCATAATCCCAGTACCTGCGGGAGAGGTAAATTCTGGGCATTATTCCGTTTATTTCATAGAACCCAAGAAGGAGGGCACTTTCAGGCCCGTCCTGGACCTCAAGTCAGTCAACCGACACCTACGGGTCCCCAGCTTTCGCATGGAAACTCTACGGTCGGTCAAGAATTCGGTACAGCCAGGGGAGTTTCTCACCTCCCTAGATCTGTCTGAAGCCTACCTGCATATCCCAATCCATCGGGATCACCAGCGCTATTTACCATTCAAAGTCCTGAATCAGCACTTCCAGTTCCGAGCTTTGTCCTTAGGGTTAGCCACCGCGCCGCGGATCTTTACCAAGGTAATAGTAGTAGTGGCGGCGGCACTCAGGAAGGAAGGAATTCTCATCCATCCCTACCTGGACGATTGGCTGATCAGGGCAAAGTCACCGGAGGAGAGCCACCAGGCAACCAACAGAGTTATAGCTCTTCTGGAGAGCCTCGGATGGGTAGTCAACTTAAACAAGAGCTCCCTACAGCCGTCCCAGTCGCTGGAATACCTAGGGTTCCAATTCGACACCCGAGAAGACAAGGTCAGCCTGACCTCCAAGAGAAAATCAAAACTCCAGTGTCATCTGCAGGCCCTGCTGAGCGCCAGCCGGCCCACAGCTCAAGATTACCTTCAGGTCCTCGGCCTCATGGTATCCACTCTGGAAGTGGTGCCCTGGGCGCGGGCTCATATGAGACCATTGCAACGCGCCCTTCTATCTCGATGGAGGCCACGATCACAGAACTACACTGTATGCCTACCTCTACCGGCCAGAGTGCGGTATCAGCTACGGTGGTGGTTGCAGCCCGGCCACATGAGCCGGGGGTCAAGAATGTCCTCCCCAACCTGGATTCTGCTCACCACAGATGCCAGCCTGAACGGATGGGGAGCACATTGCAAGGAACTCACCGCCCAAGGGCGGTGGACCAGAGAAGAGTCGAGGTGGAACATCAACCGACTAGAGGCACGGGCAGTCAGGCTAGTGTGCCTGCGATTTGCCCACAGACTTCGCGACAGAGCGATCAGAGTGATGTCCGACAATGTCACCACGGTGGCATACATCAATCGTCAGGGCGGAACCAGAAGCCAACAGGTATCCCTGGAAATAGCTCCCCTGATGATTTGGGCAGAAGCAAATCTCCAGGACATCTCCGCCGTCCACATTGCCGGGCAGACTTCCTCAGCAGAGAAAGCCTAAACCTGGGGGAGTGGCAGCTGTCACCCACAGCCTTTCAGATAATTGTGGATCAATGGGGGACGCCAGCCATGGACCTCTTAGCGGACAGGTCCAACGCTCAAGTACCCAGATATTTCAGCCGCAGGCGGGATCCTCGGGCTCAGGGGATCGATGCCCTGGTACAGCCGTGGCCTCAGGGGATCCTGTTATACGCCTTTCCTCCATGGCCCCTGCTGGGCGCCATTGTACACAGGATTCAGCGACACAGAGGCCTAGTTATTCTAGTGGCCCCGGACTGGCCAAGAAGACCCTGGTACGCAGACATGAGAAGACTACTGGCAGGGAACCCTCTACCTCTGCCTCCCTACAGGGACCTGCTGCGGCAAGGTCCCATCCTCCACGAGGATCCGGCTCAATTCTCTCTTACGGTCTGGCCATTGAGAGGGCTCGACTGAAGAAAAGGGGATACTCGGAGCTGGTTATAGATACACTCCTCCGAGCACGCAAGTTCTCCACATCCCTAACATATATCAGGATCTGGAGAGTTTTTGAAGCCTGGTGCGACTCTCACGGCACCAACTCCAATGCCGCTAAGATTCCTATCATTTTGGACTTCCTACAAGATGGACTTCAGAAGGGTCTGTCCCTCAGCTCCATCAAGGTTCAGGTAGCAGCGCTGTCTTGCTACGGTCCCAGGAGTGACGGCAACACCATTGCCAAACACCCAGATGTCTCACGTTTCCTGAAGGGAGTCAAACACATTCGCCCGCCACTGAAGTGGCCAGTGCCCTTGTGGAATCTCAACCTAGTATTGGAATTTTTGGCGGGATCAGCCTTCAGGCCCCTTCGAGGCCTGTCCCTCCGTTTATTAACCTTGAAGATCGTGTTCTTGCTGGCTGTGTGTTCCTCACGCAGCATCTCAGAGCTACAAGCACTTTCCTGTCGTGATCCATTTCTCAGAATCACTCCAGAGGCTATCCATCTTCGCACAGTGCCATCCTTTTTACCCAAGGTGGTCTCACACTTTCACCTCAACCAAACCATATCCTTGCCTACCACGGAAGGTTTGAAGAAGTCTGAGGAAGGTCGAATGCTACGCCATCTCGACATCGGCAGACTGCTGTCCAGATACCTGGAAATGTCAGAAGCAGTACAAAAGACGGACCACCTGTTCGTCCTGCACAGCGGGAAGAAGCCAGGGGAAGCGGCCTCACGGTCAACCATCGCCCGCTGGATTAAAGAAGTTATCAAGGCAGCCTATGTGGAGGCGGGAAAACCACCGCCTCTACAGGTCAAGGCTCATTCTACCAGAGCACAATCGGCCTCTTGGGCAGAAGCTAAGCTGCTGTTGCCTGCAGAGATATGTAAAGCGGCGACGTGGTCCTCCCTCCATACCTTCTCCAGATTCTACCGTCTGGATGTCCAGGCCAGGGAGGACACAGCATTTGCGAGGGCAACCCTAAACGGTCTTCGGGCAGCCTCCCGCCAAGTCCGGGAGTAGCTTTTGTACATCCCATTTGTTTTGAGTCCATCTGCTACACGCTAGGAAATGTAGAGATTACTTACCTGATAATCTCGTTTTCCTTAGTGTATGCAGATGGACTCAGCATCCTGCCCGGCTGCCGGCATACATGGGGATTCACCGACTCACGGTAAGCCATGTTTTCTTATAATAGGCCATCCACCCTGCCGGGTGTCGATGCCTTCCGGTTGTGATCACTGGCGGTCTCCAGCTACTATCAATCGGTCAGGGTAATCCTGTTCATTTAATTGATCGGTCAGCTACAGCTTTTGCAAGGAAGATTACTGATTTGCGGCACTTCCTGTGGGGGTATATGTACCCGTGCTGACGTCAGATCCATCTCCAACTGCTAGCAAGAGCACACTATACCCATTTGTTTTGAGTCCATCTGCATACACTAAGGAAAACGAGATTATCAGGTAAGTAATCTCTACATTCCTGTCCTTTCAGTCAAATTTCTTCTATGCATCTGTGTAAATTAACTACTATGTACAGAGCAACATGGTAGAAAATGGTTTTAAATGAATTTATTTATATATTTGCTGTCGTTCCAAGCTAAGATCACAATCTTTAGTTTGTGTTTCAATTTTTTGTGGTTGCTATAAAAAGTGGAGCTCTCTTTGTGATATGGCTGCAAAGAGCATAAACTAGTGTAATGACATCATAACAGACAATGTAATTTGAAGAAGAAGATGGGCCTTTAGATGGTTAAGATATGAAGCAGGATAATGGAACCCATCATGTAGATGAGCAAATGATTTATATGTGTTCTCTCTATGCAGCCTCGCTCCTTTTTTATTCAGAAAAATAAATTTTTATGGATGCATATGGTGGATGTTGGATACGTGCTGTGTGGCAAAAAGACAACTAAATTAACAGGACCCACACTTGATCAGACTGCTTTTGTATTTGTAGTATTGTTACAAGAGATGCACAATTGAAATAACGGAGGCTCTGCCTTGCACAGCCTTGCCTATCATCATAAGCTTCTTAACTGTTATGAAATCGACAGTCATGTTTAACTTGCCTGGAAACATAGGTATGACCTTGCTTTTATTATTTTTTTGTTTTTCACTTTTTTTGTAGGTGATCATGCTGTCTATGTGCTGTAGGATTTGTATAAGAGTATTCTTTGTGACAGATGATTTAACAAAGTGTAGAACATAATTTTCAAATCCTAGCTTCCTATGTAGCAGCAAAATTAAACTGTAAGCTTTTTACTTATTTATCCATTATGTTGAAAAATAGCTTTTGCTTTGTGTATCACTTTTTCTGTATTTGAGTATTTTGTACAGATGAAACTCAATGTAACATAGAAACATAACAGAAAAGGATCAACCGTTCATCCACTCTGCCCATCAAACTTATGGTAGTATCAGCCGTGGCATATAGGTCTCCCCTAATATGGTAGCACCCAAACCGTCAAAATCAAGGCCCTTGTTGGATGCTGTCTGAGTCCAATTCCCCATTACCTCTTGCTGTTGAAGCAGAGAGCAATGTTGGAGTTGCATCACAAGAATAAAGCTTATTGGTTTAAGGGTAGCAAGTTACCATCATGCTTGTTTTCCCAGACCGTAAAATTCAATGTCCTTGTTGGTTGCTGTGTGAAACTAATTCCCCTTTTCCTCTCTTCCCCCTGCCGTTGAAACAGAGAGCAATAATGGAGTTGCATTTATTTATTTATTTATTTCAAGTCTTTTCTATACCGTCGTTTGGTGGGGACCGTCACAACGCTTTACATCAAGGCACATAAAAGTAATGATACTACAATTTGTCCGTTTACATAGGTGCCATAAGGTTCGGTAACATAGTTTATCAATGTTCATTGTTAAATGTGATTAATCATGTCCATGTCTTTCCTTCTCAGTTTTAATTACAGAACTAATTTTACAAATGTAACTTATCTATTAGTAATGGTGCGCTATACCTTAAAAACTACACACTTAGTGAATTTCTGCAGTGTTCATGATTGTTTAATTGTTCGTGCTTTGCCCATCCCTGGCTTCTATTCTCCATTCTCTTTCTGGAAAGCTTGTTTAAATAGCCAGGTTTTTAAACGTTTTCTAAAGGTTTTGCTGTCTCTTTGCATCATCAGTATGAAGCCTTATTGGTCAAGAGTAATAACCGCCACACCTGCAAGTCATCCCCATGTGCTCTTTTCCTCATATCCATTCTCTAGCATTTAGTGATCCACAGTGTTTATCCCATGCCCCTTTGAAATCCTTTTGTCTTCACCACCTCCTCCAGAAGGGCATTCCAGGCATCCCCCCACTTCTGTGAAGAAATATTTCCTGAAGTTGTTTGAGACTTCCTCCCTGGAGTTTCATTTCGTGACCCCCTGGTTCTACTGATTTCTTTCCAACGGAGAAGGTTTGTCGATTGTGCATCATTAAAATCTTTCAGGTATCTGAAAGTCAGTATCATATTTCCACTACACCTCCTCTCTTCCAGAGTATACATATTTAGGTCCTTCAACCTCTCCTCATAAGTCATTTGATGGAGGACCCCCCCCCCCACCATTTTGGTTGCCCTTCTCTGGACCACCTCTATCCTGTCTCTGGTCCTTTTGAAATACGGTCTCTAGAACTGAGCACAATACTCCAGGTGAGGCCTCAGTAAGGACCTGTTCAAGGGGATTATCACCTCCCTTTTTCTTACCGGTTATTCCTCTCTACACAGCCCAGCATTCTTCTGGCTTAGCTATCACCTTACACATTGCTTTGCCATCTTTAGATCTCTCTACACTATCACCCCAAGGACCCTTTCTTGCTCCGTGCGCAACAGCCCTTCACCTCCCATCATATACAGCTCTTTTGGATTACCATACCATAGACACATGACTCTTCACTTCTTGGCATTGAATCCCAGCTGCCATATCTTTGACCACTGTTCAAACTTCCTTAAATCACATCTCATTCTCTCTACTCCTTCCGACGTGTCCACTCCGTTGCAGTTTTTAGTATCATCCGCAAAAAGACACTTTCTGTCCCTCCTGCAATGTCACTCACAAAGATATTGAACAGGACCGGTCCCAACACCAGTACTCCACTTAACACTGTTCTCTTTTCAGAGTAGGTTCCATTTACTATCACATGCTGTCTTCTATCTGTCAACCAGTTTGAAATCCTCGTCACAACCTTGACATTCACTCCCAAGTTTCTCATTTCATTCACAAGCCTCCTACATGGGACTGTATCAAAAGCTTTGCTGAAATCCAAGTAGATGACATTAAGCATTCTTGCTTGATCCAATTCTTTAGTCACCCAATCAAAAAAATCCATCAGATTTGTCTGACAGGACCTTCCCCTGTTGAATCCATACCGCCTTGGGTCCTGCAATTCTCCTGACTGTAGATAATTCACAATTCTTTCTTTCAGCAGAGTCTCCATTACTTTTCCCACCACTGAGGTGAGGCTAAGCTGCCTGTAGTTTCCAGCCTCCTCTCTGCTCCCACTCTTGTGAAGCAGGACTACCACCGCTCTTCTCCAATCATTCGGCACCATTCCTGTTTCCAGGGATCTATTGAACATGTCAGGCAGTGGACCGGCCAGCACATCTGAGCTCCCTCAGTATCCTGGGATGAACCTCATCAGGCCCCATGGCTTTGTTCACTTTGTTTTCCTAGCTCTGCCCATATATTCTCTTCTGTAGACAGTTTTGTCTACTCTACCCCCATCCACTGTCTTGGTAACCAGTGATGGTCCTTCTCCAGGGTTTTCTTTAGTGAACACTGAACTGAAGTATTTGTTTAATATTTCTGATATTTCTTCATCTCTCTCCACACATTGATCCTTTTCACCTTTCAGTTTCACTGTTCCACGTTGGACTTTTCTCCTTTCTCTGATTTATCTGAAAAATGTTTTGACACTTTGCTTTACCTCTTTGGCAATGCTTTCTTTTGCTTGACTTTTTGCTTTCTTGATTACTTTCTTCGTCTCCTTCAGTTTCACCAAATAATCTTCCTTGAGTGTTTCTTTTTGGGATCCTTTATATTTCTTGAACACTGTTCTTTTTGCTTTTATTTTATCAGCTACCTCCTTTGAGAACCAGATAAGTTTCTTATTTCTCCTGCTTTTGTTTACTTTTCTAACATATATATTTGTTCCCTTTGAATTGCTCTTTTTACTTTGGCCCACTGTTGTTCCACTTCTCTTTTTTTTCCCAGTCTTCTAGTTCTACCTCCAAGTATTTCCCCATTTCAACAAAGTCCGCATTTTTGAAATTCAAAACTCAGGTCTTCATGTGACTCTCTGTATCCTATTTGTGATATCAGAGCATACTGTTTGATCACTGATGCGAAGGTGGGCACCCACCTGGACGTTACACATTATCCCTGTTAGTGAGCACTGAGTCAAGTATAACTCCCTTCCTCGTGGGTTCTATTACCATTTGTTTGAACAGAGTCCCTTGCAGGGCATCCACTATATTTCTATTTGTTAGATTCTGAAGAAGGGATTCTCCAGTCTGTGTCCGGCAGATTAAAATCTCTAATCAACACTTTTCCCTTCTTTCCCACCTTTTGGATGTCTTCAACCAGATCTCTATCTAGTTGTGTGTTTTTTTTTTTTTTAATTTAGATTTATATTCCACTTTTTGCAGCACTTCAAAGTGGATTACATTCAGGTACTGTAGGTATTTCCCTATCCCCAGAGGGCTTACAATATAAGTTTGTACCCAAGGCAATGGAGGTCACAAGGAGCGACAGCAGGACTCAAACCCTGGTCTCCTGGTTCATAGCCCAATGCTTTAACTACTAGGCTACTCCTCCACTCCTTCGATTTGAGTCTGAGGCCTGTAAACCAGTAAAAATTGATGCACTATCATTTTTTTTAGGATGGTCCATAATGCTTATTCTCTACCCCACATTCCTTGCAGTTTAGTTGCTTGGATATTATTTTTGACATAAAGAGCTACTCATCTCCCTTTCCTGTCCCCTCTGTCCTTCCTTAACAAGTTAAAGCCCAATATGGCTGTATCCCAATCATGAGAATCCGTGAACCATGTCTCCGTAACAGCAATAATGTCCAAGTCAGTCTCCACCATTAGGGCTTGCAGGTCTGGGATTTTATTGCCCAAACTATGAGCATTTGTGCTTATAGCTTTCCAGCTTCTCTTCTTCAGGTCTCTGCTCTTCTTGGACCTCTTTTGTGCCTTATTCAGCTGACTTTTGTTATTGCCTTCACCCATTTCATTTAGATTTGGGAGGGGGGGTGACATTCCAATTTCCTTCTGCTACCCCTGTCTTCTAATTTAAATGTCTTATGGCGTAGGATTTGAATTTATCTCTTAAGACCCTTTTTTCTGCCACAGATGTAAGCCATCTTTGACATAGAGCCTTTTTACTGTTCTATACACAGCTCCAGCCTCCAATATCTCCAAAACTTTGTTCCTTACACCAAATTTTGAGCCATGCATTGAAGTTATCTATATTGGCTTATGCTCTCTTCCCTTTCCATGAACAGGTAACACTTCTTCTGAAAAGGAAATAGTCTTCACCATGTGACTGTTGTGTTTGTGGCATCGTGTGGACCCTTAGTCGCAGTGGAGATGACTCCTCCCACGGGGAGGGGCCCCGTGGGGAACCACAACGATAGAGAGCAGACACTTGTAGGTGGAAAGCTTTATTGTACTGCTGTAGATAGATGGTATGAGGCAGAAAGGAAATGCACTGAAGCCCACAAGGTGCCAATATATTCAGACAGTCTCAGATACAGAAGTCTCACCCAGATGTTCAAGGTAGATGGGAACCCGCAGTATGGGCAAAGTCAAGCCTGGTGGGTGGAGTTGGAGAACCGGATCGTAGAGGTACTCACAGGAGCATTGTGCAGGCGTCTTCCTGACAATGGAGATGGTGGGACTGAAGGTCCGTGGTGCAGGATACACTGGACTGATAGGCCCTCGAGGAGCGAGTACCTGATAGTACAGAAGATCCTGAAATAGAGAGAGAGACCCCCGAGGAGCGGTTGTCTAGTTAGTAGAAACCCCGAAGGGTTGTTGGAAGCGAGAGGCCCCCGAGGAGCGGGTGCCTAGAGCTAAGGAGCGAGATACCCCGGAAGGTAGTGAGGCATCTAAGCATGCAGCTTAGAGCGGTCAGAGTAGCTAAACTGAAGTCCTTGCTAACTCAACGTAGGTAGCGTAGCAGAGGCTTTAAATACCTGGAGGTATTGATGTCATGTGGTGGGGACGCCCCCGAGGTTCCCGCCATGACGTGTACTTAAGCATAGGCAACGTGCGTGCGCCCTAGGAGGCCACGGGAAGGAGCATGGCGGACTGGGACGCCCATGCTGAGTTGGAGACACCGAGGGTTTCGGCACTTGGCACTAGAGGCAGCCATCTTACCCAAGGAGGAGGAAAAGGGTAAAAAAAGAGGTAAGGCAGAGCAGTCGCAACCGTCTGCGACTGACAGACGCAACAGTGACTAATCTGCTTCGCCAGAGACTGGAAATCTTTGTACCATTTGGATGTTGTTTCCAGCAAGGTCATTGGTTCCCAAATGGATGATGATATCAGCTTCAGAGTCCTTTCTTCTTGGATTGCATTGACTATCTGAATAGCATTTCTACCAGCTGATGATCCAGGAAGGCTTCTAACTATAGTGTTTCCCTCAAAGAGTTCCCATATTAGTGCCTCTTATGATTGAATCACCCCAGGACAATGGTATTTTTCTTATGGCTATTGGTTGTATAATTGAATTTTTGCGTGCATTGGGTTTCTTCTTTCCTTTCAGATACCACTTCAATCTCCTTCGCTAGAGCTTCTTAATTATTTAAGACACAGAAGGCATTTTGTAGTTGTGTTTAAGAGAGTGTCTCTGCTTCACAGGTCTTATTCTACCAGAGCCCACTATAATCCATTTAATCAATTTGTTCTTGGGTTCCTGTACGCTGTGTATAAGTATGGGGGAGGGGAATGTAGGCTGCACAATTGTGAAGAATGGGTGTGTTTGGGTCACAGGTCTGAGCCCAATGAAAACCACTTTTTTGGGGCTTTTGAATTTTCTGTGGTAATGGGAAAATTATTCCTGAATTCTGTAAAGGGGGTGAGGATTTCTTGGTGATTTCTGATAGTTTATTGCAGCTAATTCAGCTTTAAGGTGAGCCAATTCCTTTTCCAGGGCAGAGATTTCTGACAAATGGGGCAAGCCCTAAGTTTCCAGATTTGCCTCCATGTGTGTTTGGTCTCACAGTACCTTGAACCAAAATGAACATGGCTTGGTACAACCCAAACTATAAAACACTGCTGCATCATATTTTTAGACAGAAGGTCTTGTAAAAAGTAAACCACTACTATTACTACTTAACATTTCTATAGTGCTGCCCTGCATTATTATTTCTATAGTGGTCTTAAAATGTAGACATGTTTATAAAGCACATTTTTGGTGTAGTCTGACAATTTTATCCCACTGAATGATATCATTTACTTGTGTGCACTTGCATTCTGCTGTTCTTGTAGAACATCTGTGGCAGGTAAGCAGCTTTATGTTGCAAGCCCTTTTGCTTTTAGACATCTGGAAGCTGACATGTTTAACATGTTTGCATCACTCTGATGTGTGCTTTGCTGCAGGAAGCTAATATCATGGCAGATTCCAGATGTTGGATGGTATACTGGGCTGCAAAATAAAAGATTTTGTGATTTTTAAATATACTGTTATGGCCTTGCTGGACGATTTGATGATACCCCCAAGGTGGGGGAATGCAGGGGTCAGAAGCAGGCAAGGTCAGGTGTGTGAGGTCTTCTGCCTGACTAACCACTTCCCCTTCGAGTTGAGCCCTCTGGTACTGGTGGCTGGCAGGTCTTAGAGTGTGGTGCACAGTCCCCTGACAGGACACCCCCTGGGACTGGCAGGCAGTGAGAGGCAAAGGGCAAGAGGCTGCCCTGTCTACACCGAACACAAAAAGGGTGTGCACGGACAAAACAGGGATGGACAGGTAAGCACAGGGCAACGTAGGACTACAAACAAGGACCAGACAATGCAAGAACAACAGATGGAACAAAGGAAACACATGGACAAGGGGGCCCCTGGGAGTCCTAAGACCAGACAGGAGCACAGGCAAGGAAGGCTACTGAGAGGCCCAACTACAGGACAAGGGCAAGCTAGGAACATACTGGTGAGATAGGTCACTGGGAGGCATAACCTAGAAAAACAGCAAGTCAAGGAACACACAGGCAAGGAAAGCCACTGGGAGGCCTAAACAGCAAGAACAAGGCAAATAACACACAGGTAAGGTAAAAGAACAAGGATACCAGGCAAAGAATATACAGACAAGGGACCAAAGGCAGAGAAGACACACTACGCTGAAATGGGGAGTAACCAATGAGGGAGGATGATATAAGGTTGGCCTTGCTGCATCATGCGGCCTTCATGGTGGAGGCTAGAGCGGGTCCAAGTAGCCCATTAAGGACCTCTGCTAACAGGGTGCTGCCTAGCAACCAGTCTTGTTATAATTAATATCTTAATAGCATTTGTATACAGAGTTTTTACATTGCAATAACAGTATGCTTGTGAACACTGGGCAGCTTGTTCCTCCTGGAAGTAAGCTGCTGGAATGGCCTTTCTGATGCTATAATTTTGAAAGCGTATATGCCATCTTAGAAAAAGAATTGACAGGCTTAAACAATATCCTAAAATATTTTAAAATTATAGCTAGAGATATATGTACAGTTAATATCTGATATGAAAAACATGGCTATTAATGTTGGTGCATGATCTGAATGAAAAATTGTGAGGAGTTAAGAAACAATGCTATCTTTATTAGTACCCGATTTCAGTTAGCTAGTCCAGTGGTTCTCAACCTTTTCCCCATCGGGACACACCTGACAGACCACTGCTCATTACAATTTACGACAGAAATAAAAAATAAAGGTCCAGTATTATTTTTATTGTTAAGAATGACACAAGAAAAGGATACATATTCTGTCTGAACAGAAATTGCATAAACAGTAAACATCCCACACCAAAACAGCACCAATTTCCAGCACTTAACAGTAACCACCTTACCTAAGAAAAGGCAACACTAAAAATATTATACCAGGCCTTAAGACACCAATACATCTATTAGGAAAACTGGCCAAGTCAGGCTGCTATAGAGCCCTACACAGAAACTACACCCCAGCAGAGAACCTCACCTGAATCACATGTGCTGACCCTCGCCTAACAAAGAATAAAGAGACCAAAACGCATAACTAGAAGCATGCAGGCAAAAACTGAATTGGAAATCGCAACAAGCTAGAGTCTATGTAAGCAGTGCAACAAAGGAAAAAAAAAGAAATCACCCATCCTTATAAAACAAATCAAGAAATATAAAATCAGTAGCAGTAAAACCATACTAACAAAAAGAACAGATTATTTCAAAACAGCGGATGAATGAAATATCCAATAATTAAAAACTCATATAAAAAATTTCTAGATACCAATAAAATATTTCAAAGTAGACACAAAGACCCAGTAATGAAAAATAATAAGGATACAAACAATTTTTTGCTCTGCATATCTGGGAAAGTTTGATATTCAGGTGTCCTGAGATTGTTTTGAATTAGCAGGAGGAGGGATGGTTTGCTTGCAATTTTCTCCTCTCTCTCTCACTGGCTCTCAATCGCTCTCACTTATATAGGCTCTTAATTACACATTTACACACATGCTGTCTATCTTTTCAGGCTTACACACACACAGGCTTTCAATCACACACATACATGCGGTCTTTTTCTCTTACACACAGACTCTCATGCTTACAAACATGCCCTCTCTCTTTCTCTAATTTACACTCAGGCTCTCAATCACATACTCACATGCTCCCTCACCTAAACCAGCTCTCAATCACACATACTCTTTCACATGTGCAGGCTCTCAATCATTCACATACATGTTCTTTCACACACACACACACATGTTCAGCCCTCGCGGAGAAAGGAATCCCATTGGCCGCGGGGGTTGATGACATTCTTTGTTTTTCTCCGAGCCGCGCAGCTCATTCCTCAGGCTGTACCTCTCTTCTTTTCTTCCGGCCGACGCTGCCAGCACTAGCATGGTCTCTTCTTCCTGCGCATGCACCCCGCTGCTCACCACTTCCGCTTCCGGGCCGCGGGGTGGGGGGCGGGAAGAAGAGAGCATGCCGGTGCCGCTGACTCCAGCTGTCCTGCCACGTTCCGTCCGGACTATCAGCATTTTAAGCCTGGGCGGAGGACCTATTTTGCTCAGGAGGGGGAGCAGCTGGGTTAGCGGGGGAACGGGAAGTGTGGCGACACACCTGCGTGTTCTTGGCGACACACTGGTGTGTCACGACACACCGGTTGAGAACCACTGAGCTAGTCTGTGGCACAGGAAGATAGTGACTTGCCAAGAGAGCAATACAGCAGTCTTAGCAGCATTCTTTTCTTATCCTTATCTTTGTCACCTAGATATCGCTTCTTCCCTATGGGCTCTCTTTCCCCTAGAGGTTGTGAGTGGGGTGGTTTTGTTCTTTTTACTACTTTTGTTTATTCACTACCAGATACAATCTGGCAGAGACTGAGTTTTTTCTTATGCTGCTCTGCTCCTCACCTGAACCTGAATTGGATAATCATTTGCTCTAGGGATGAGATTTAATTTAATCTTAGTTTCTTGGTAGTTCTTGAACTGAGAGTGGCAGTTTTTATCTATCTGCTAATTGCTGCTGCAGCAACCTCTCAACTTTCATTTTATATGGTACTTGAGTTCTCTATGGTGACTATTGGACCTTAAGATTTTAAAGGAGTTATTAACAAGATGCTAAAATCACAAACCTGTAAGGCCTGTCAGTAACCTTAGGTTATGTGAAACCATAGTTTTGCTTCATTCCCAACTGAAGTAGGCTGAGAACAGTGTTAAAGTTTAGTGTGATAGGTTTATTTTTGCAAAAGATATTTAAAAAAAAAAAAAAAAAAAAGCTGTTAATTTTATAACGTTACAATTCTCTATTGAATTGCAACTGCAGATTCTGTTAAAGTAATGGAGTGCAGATGTATGGTGTCACGTGCCTTTGCAAGCTCTCTGTACTGATATAACATATAGAATTGCTCACCGGAGATAGTGTCTTATATATCACTCAAAGCAAAACCAAATTAGATTTGAACTGTACTGTTTGAAGTTGTGTAAAAAGTTGATAGTACTGCCCAATTTAAGCTTTTACCAGTATAAGAAATGCTCAGCAGGGGAGTGGCATAATTGAGTGGTAACCTATAACGGTGTTTTCTGGGTAGATTGGAAACTACAATGCTATAGATTTCCCAATTGGTGTTGTGTTGGAGGTAACTACTATCTATGATTATGATTAGTTTGCTGGTATAGAAGAGGTTTTCTAAACTATTTGGCAGGATCAAGTTCAACTTTGTTATTTATTTATTTGAAACTCATTCTGCTAATTCAGCATCAGTGGTTCTAAGTGGATCATAAACAGTTACCTACATAATGTTTTATATATAAATATATTTATATTAGTACTCAAATTATGACAAATGCAATAATCATTGAAAATTCAATCTGAAAACAAACAATTTTGAGAACTTTACATAATGCATTAAAAAAGTCTGCCTGAACAATTAAATCTTTAATTTTTCTTAAAAAGCTTGCTGTCAGCTTCTGTCTTAAGTTCTATTGGGAGTTTATTTTGGAGTATGGTCCCGTCCCCGTCCCCCCCCCTCCCCCCCCGACTAAAATTGTTTGATTGCAAGTTTGCAGTCTGTATTTGTTTGCAGAGAGGAATGCTAACAATGACACATCTGCGGAATATAAAGCCCGGGAGGGAATTTATTCCTGCAACATCTCCCTCATGTACAATTGTATACTTTTTTTGAACAAACATTAATATTTTAAATGTACAAAAAATCCCCAACTTACTGTTAATTTTGAAAGCCATAATCTTATTTACAGTTATCAGAACAGATGATTTTTTTTTTGAAAGTTTTGGTTGCCTGCAAAATAGGAAGATCTATCTTGAACTTTATGAATGCACTGTATGAGAATGCTTAATAGTGATTTGAATTCCAAACCTGTTTTTTTTACAGTTGTAATTTTAATTAATTTCTGTATTAAAATTTTATATATCTATTAATAAAGTAGGACATAAGTTTTTTGTTTTTATTTTGGTGAGGCTAATACTAAGCTCATACTATAGAAAAATATCACAGGTTAGCTCTAGGGAAAAGAGTTTCAAAAGAGTCTTAACTGTTTTGGAACTGAACATAGTATTTTTGTTAAAATCTTAGGGTTACCACTTTACTAGCAATCCCTTAAACTACAGTATATTGAAGAAGTTGAAGTTTGACGCAGGTAAATAGGCAGTATTTGACCTTTCACAACACTATGAGGCAAACAGATCCCAACGCTTAGAAGATTTTTGCTGTACTGTTATTTTTTGTCATTAGAAAATGTGAATTGTGTATCTTAACAGTCATTAACAGGTCGATACTGTAACGTGCGGTTGAGGATTTCCCGTCTGTAACGAGCTGGGAGCGCACAATTCGGACGCGTAAGGCGATCCAGCGATACAGTCTCCAGTTTCACGCGACCTTAGCGCTTCTTAAAACAGACGCATAACCCTTTCCGCACGCAGCATGTATATGATATGTAAATGAACGAATTAGCTGTATAATGAAGGAATTAGCTATTCCCCTCCGATACTGTGACGCGCGCTCAGATTATCTCCTTTGTAACCCGCTATTTTGCCGCGTCCTTAACCTGTTAGTTTACCGCCACCCTCTACTTGGTGTTAGTGTGGTGTTAGAAAATTAAAACGGAATAAAGTGTAAAAAATGGGGGCGATTTCGGCGCTCAAGGCCCCGTCCGGTCTCCAGTGCAGCCCCAGTCCTGTCCCCTCCTCCCGAAGCAAAAAAAAAAAAAAAACCCCGAAAAAGTAGCAAGGCTCGGGCCTGCTACGGTAGTCCCTTCTCCCTTCTCCCCTCCTCCCGATTTCGGTGCTCAAGGCGGCCGGGTGGGCGTGCATTCATCCAGGCAGAGGGAGCCGGCGGCGAAAGCGGCCTCCGGCTCCCTCTGCCTGGATGAATGCACGGCCCCCGCCGGCAGTAAATGAATGCCCGTGCGATTTCGGCGCTCAAGGCGGCCGTGCATTCATCCAGGCAGAGGGAGCCGGCGGCGAAAGCGGCCTCCGGCTCTCTCTGCCTGGATGAATGCACGGCCCCCGCCGGCAGTGAATGAATGCCTGTGCGATTTCGGCGCTCATGCCTTGAGCGCCGAAATCGCACGGGCATTGTTTCTGTTTATCCCAGTCTAATCGGTTGCCCATTCAGGAGCCAAAGTTATTTTCATTATGACTAGGATTCAGTGGTCTTTTTCTGATTTAAAAAAAAAAAAAAAAAGGCTGGACATCAACTTATTTGTTAGAAAGAGGTTTTCCTATAAGGAATTGATGCATGAATGAATGCCCGTGCGATTTCGGCGCTCATGCCTTGAGCGCCGAAATCGCACGGGCATTCATTCACTGCCGGCGGGGGCCGTGCATTCATCCAGGCAGAGGGAGCCGGAGGCCGCTTTCGCCGCCGGCTCCCTCTGCCTGGATGAATGCACGGCCCCCGCCGGCAGTGAACGAATGCCGGTGCGATTTCGGCGCTCAAGGCGTGACGTCACGTCATGTGACTGCCTTGAGCGCCGAAATCGTACGGGCATTCATTCACTGCCGGCGGGGGCCGTGTATTCATCCAGGCAGAGGGAGCCGGCGGCGAAAGCGGCCTCCGGCTCCCTCTGCCTGGATGAATGCACGCCCACCCGGCCGCCTTGAGCGCCGAAATCGGGAGGAGAGGAGAAGGGAGAAGGGACTATCGTAGCAGGCCCGAGCCTTGCTACTTTTTCGGTTTGTTTTTTTTTTTTGCCTCGGGAGGAGGAGACAGACTGGGGCTGCACCGGAGACCGGACGGGGCCAGGACAGGTGAGCGGGGGCTGGGGGAAAGTTTGACGAGCATCGGGGAACATAACTGTCCACTTCCTGGTACCTGTCATTTCAAATGTCATTTGAAATGACAGATACCAGCGCGGCCGTGAAGCGTTAGGCCCGCGAACCCAGGATACTGTATAGACGCTCTATACAGTAAAATGGGTTGCGCGGGCCTAACGCTTGCCTAAGGCTTCGCAGCCGCGGCATGCATTTGCATGCAATTAGAAGAGAGTATCGAGCGCTAGGTGGAGAACTGTGCGTGCGGGGAACGAGGGTGCGCCTGGCAATGCCGCACTCTTTCTACCGCGGCCTTAGAGTATCGACCTGTAAGAAAGGTATTTGCATGGCAGTCTCTTTTCATGGTATTGAATGGATAATGCTCTCAAGTTCAAGAATAAACTACAAGTCCTTGGTATAATTAACTGGAAAAACCTGCAAGATTGAAATATGACTTTTGAATGAAAAAATGTTAAAGAATTAAATTATTAAAAAGATATTAAGTGAAATACCCACAGTAATGCATATATCATTTTATTTTCTTAAAAAGTAAATGATGAGGAATATTACATGATTATAGGAAATCCTCATCTTATATATTTACTAATGGAAGTGTCAGAACGGGACAACATTATTCCCTGGAGTAGTATCATTGTAAAAAGATCTATTCTAGAAATGCTTTACATTAATTAGTGTGTAATTGTTAGAAAATGTCTCCCATGTGTTAGTACAGAAGAGAAAGTTTGTGGTATTGCCTGTACCAGATCTGTGTGTTCAGATTTCCCTTTGGGCAAGCAACATTGAAAATCACTTGCCATGTGAATGAATTGTGGTCATTGTTTAGTCTATATGAAGAGAATCATCTATCTCTGTAAGGGAGAAAAAAAAATTGATCTGTTTTCTCTTTGGTAAAGCAAATTGTGTGTTTTTTTTTAACAATATACAGAGTAATTCAGGGGCGTAACTTGAAAGATTGTGAAATTTTAGTTATTTAAAGCTAATACCGTATTTTCCGGCGTATAAGACGAGTTTTTAACCCCTGAAAATCTTCTCAAAAGTCGGGGGTCGTCTTATAGGGCGAACAATTACTGCATTTTTCGCTCCATAAGACGCACTTTTTTCCCCCAAAAGTGGGGGGAAAATGTCTGCGTCAACCCAGCATGCCGCACTCCTGATGGTGGCCACCATGATGCCTGACCAAGTGGTGAGGGGGGAAGGGACCAACATGTGGCCCCCAATGAATACCAACCCCCAAGCCCGTGGCCCAAACACCAAAGGGTAAGCAAGGAGACGCCCCCCCCCCCACCGCTGGTGAGTGGCTGGGCGGCCCTTGGGAGGGCGGTAGCAGCTGGAGCCAGAGGGGGTGCAGCCTGCGGGGGCACACTATTCTCCCCGTTACAGACGCTCACCCACCCGCTGCAGGCTGCGTCAGGAGGGGGGCTGTACACCCGTATAAATCTGCAGTGGAAGCCGGATACCATATTCCTAGTCTACTCTTTTTTTTTTTTTTTTTTTTTATAAGTCTTTGTAAATTGTCTGTATTCCCAAAACTTTACATATGGTATACTAATAGGTAAGAATCCTTGCTAATTTTTACATTTTTCTTTCTTTGCTTATAAACCTAGTTAGATTCTAGCTAATGGATCTTTTGTTTTTAATTGTTACTTTTAATTTGGGGTCGCTTTGTTTTTTTTCTTGGGGAGAGTTGGATGTTTCTGTCTAAACAGTTTCTTGCTACTCTGAACTTTTATATACTGGGGATTTTTTTCCTATTTTTATTTTTCATGTTTCATTCTTAGTTGAATTATTTATTCTGATATGGTTGTTTGATGTTTTTACATAATTTAGAGCAGTAATATTGGAAAGATGGTTTATAAATCAATAAATTAAATTAGCACTTTCTAATGAGACTTCGTTTGCATATATCTATGTCTAGCCAGTAGATACTGCTGTTGAGCAGTGATTCGGACTTCCTACCCTTGGGGTATGTAAGTGCTGTCTTCACAGTATCCTTTGTCCTGAAAGGAGCAAAAGCTAAGCTCATAGATCAAACCCAGGCTCTTCCACCTTACATCTGTACTGGGCCTTTGGTTTGTCCCCTTTTTGGATCTCACGTAACAGATATATAGGACATTAATTTACTATATACTAAATATATAAATACTCTAAATACTACACAAGCATCAGTACTTTCATAATAGCTCAACTAGCACGGACTTTAGGTCTTAGCTTCTTAATTTACTACCCTTGTAAGCCTTTCTTTCCAGCTGTTTAAGCTTCCAAGTTTTGCAGTCCTTGTTAAATGTAACTTTGTTTCTCCTGATTATAATAAGTTGTTTATGTTTACTGTTTTATGTCCCTGTTCGATGTAAACCGATCTGATAAGGTATTTAACCCCGCCGGGGTCGCGACCCACAGGTTGAGAACCGCTGATCTAGACAGTGGTCTAAGAATTTATAAACCACATAACTTTCTCACTCTCGCACAAGCAATGAAAATTGTACAGAAAATGGTTTGCTATAGTTTTTATACCTAATTGCACTGTAGTCTTGAATACAGATTCATAGAAAATGAATGTGGTAAGTGTTTGGCTTTTCAAAATACAGATGTAGCTAAAGGCTTTAACTATAGATAGTTCTTTATTTTAAGTTTAAATTGATTGTCTTTGATAAATTCCCCCCCCCCCTGTATTTTTTTGCGCAAAGTTGAAAATTGGGTTAAACTGACTTTACTCATGGACAAATAGGTCAGTAATCAGCCACACGAGTGTAGCGAGGTGATGTCATATGATAGTCTTGCCGCCACATGAGTTCTCAATCTGTTTTTCTTCCTCTGTGGCAAAAAGACACAATTTTGTTTCTCTTTCCTCTAAGCCTCTTGTCATCCTTTTTTCTTGATGGTATCCTTTTTATTATTTTCATTAAGCTATTTTATGTGAGACTTCCAAAAAAAAAGAGAAATTTCAGTTCAGTCCTTTTTGTGATGGGAGACACACAAAATAAAAAGGGCTTTAGGAGGTGCCCTAAACATACCTACAAAATGCCTGTGGATCTTCATTATGTCTGTAATGGTGCTGCCTAAGAATAAATGTCAGCCAGGGCTTTTAAGATTCAGAAGTTCAGAAATATAATACTTAAAGAACATTTACATTCTGCAGGAGCAAAGAGGAACAGCCAGTTAAGGGAACAGTACCTAAAGTAAAAATGGTCTCATACTAAATGTCATGACTTGCAGAAGTCTCAGCACAGTCTTCATTTCTCCTCTGAAAAATTAAGAGAAACTCTGCCTCTAAGCACAAAAGAAGTAGGTGCTGAGACAGGCCTAATCTGTACCAATGACTCATCAGCATAGAGAATAAAGATGTCTGCTCTATGGCGCTGAGGCTTCCCTGGCACCATCAATGAGCAAAGGTGCAATGTTCTTGTCTGTGCCATTGACATCTCAGCATGAGAATAAGATGTTGGTGCCTACCAGTCTGAAATCTTGCTAAGAAATCTTTACCATTTCAAGTTCTGGAATCTGATAGCTCTTCTATTGGGATAGTTCTTCCTACTGTGGAGCACAACTCTTCTGAGACAAATGTGGCTTTTTTTTTTTTTTTTTTTAATTAACAATTTCACCAACATCCCTGGTTCTGCACCTCCTTATTCTCAATTGGAATCTTCTATTTTGGAGTCCTTAGGCCCAAATTCTGAGCCTTATCCTATCATTTCACCATATCAGGCCAAACAAGATATCTTGCACCTTGACCTAGATTTCAAGTCTCAAAGTTCCATTCTTCCAAAGATAGACCAACATCAGAGGAACCATCTATAATACTATACATTCTTTTTAGAAAGAATCACAGTCCTTGCATTATGATGGTGATGATTTAATCAGACCCTCACCGAAAGATGTCATGCTCAACTTTTCATCAGAACATGGCAAAAGCCATCCCATTCTCTTTGCAGGAAAAAAACAGAGTCTAGGAGCAATACATTTGGAATACTAAACTATATCCAAGCCCCTAAACAAATGATGGCAGTACCAGTTCATTGAGTATTACAGGAACTCTAGGCAAGAATGTGGATAACACCATTACCTACACTATTTTCGCTTAAGACATGACCCATCAGCTTCCTGCTGGCACTATGGATTGTGTAACAGCAACAATACAAGAAGGAGAGGTTTGCAGAAAGTATCTGATTTGATCAGTTTACAATGCATACAGTACTTCCTTCAGGACTACTATAGCAATAGGAGATAGAAGGCTCTCATAGCTTCAATCCTTCATGAGGATGTTCATGAAAAGCTAGTCAGTGCTCCATGCACAAGAGAGAATATCTTTGGAGACAAGGTGAAAAAACAGTAGATCTCATTTAAACATCATTTAAACACTTCTTACCCTATCAGCAGCTACAGCAGAGCAACCATCTGCAAGTAGAAAGTTGTTCTCAACATTACAGAAGGCAGACCAATGACCTTGCATGCAATAGCAACAGCAAAGCAGGACTTGTGCTAGAGAGCACAAGCTAAACCTATCTAGTCAGAACAGTCAAAATCTAATCCTAGCTTTTGATTACAAAATCATCAAAGCTCTACCATTTTGATTTTGAGCAACCTTTCAGTGCGGGAGGGGAAGGGAAGGCTTCAATATTTCAACCCACAATGTTCTTTAATAACAATGATTTTTGGGTCTTGATCATATATATTATTGTTTGCCATTGGGAAGGAAGGCCAAAGCTGTCACTGAGCTGCTGCTGAGAGAAGAGGCACAGGGACGTATATCCTGCGAAGAGGGGAGAAGAGAGAAGGGAACACAGAGAGCGCTGATGAAAAGAGGAAGATGCTGGGGAAGAGAGAACAGGTAAGATGTGAAGGAAAGAGAGGAGATGCTGGTGAGAAAAGGAAAGATGGAAAGGAGAAATGCTGGAAAAAGGGAAGAAGTGAGAGGAGATGGGGAAAAGAGGTCATTAAAATTTTCATTAAGCCTTGTCGATTTTGAAAGTTATGTGGGCCCTCTTCATAAAAAGTCTAGGAATTCCTGCTCTAGAGTTCTATTCTGCTTAATATCTCTCTCCATACACACACTCCCCACACGTCACCTCTATAAACACACTCCCCCCTTAAATATATGCACACCACACATATATGCACACCATCCCTGCATACTCACACACCACCCCTAGACCCACTTTATACTACCTTTTCCCCACAAATTCACACCCTTCAACCCCCACTCTGCCAAATTCACCCTTCCCAACACAGATCCTTCCACCACAACTCCCTCCCCACACCACTACTGTCTACCCCCGCACATATTTTATTGGTGGGGTATGGGAGTGGTCAAGAGAGCCGCACTGGCTTTCTTGAGTGCATTTTGGGGCAAACTGTTCCTTGTACAATTTACATTATATTATTTGATGATGCTTCGTCCATTAAACTTCAGGGTTCAAGGGACATGTGTTAGAAAGCATTTATGTTGGGTAGAATCAATTTTAATCATGTGTAGAGAGTGAGATGTGCCTTCTTTTTGGCTCTGGCGCAGTCAGTTTCATTTATTACTACAAAAGGAAAACATGGCGAGCCGCTCTTCTTTTTAAGCATAGACATTTGTTTCTAGCTGTATGGGGTAGCAATATCCAAAGATTACCTACATGGGCTCATAGCTGGGTCTTGAACTTTTGATCTTCTCTTAAATTTTTTTTTTTTACATTTCTCTCATCTCTCCTAGGTTATAGTTGGTGAATATAATAATGTTTTTTTTTTTAGCCTTAGTGTAGGAAGTTATTTATAGGGGATGAGGCTTCAGGCTTCATAAATGTCATGTGTGTATGTAACAAAACTAGTACTACTTGCAACATGATTGTATAACTACTACTCGGTGTTTGGTTAAGATATTTTTTGTACAGTTGTAAATTTTTTGTATAGTTGTACAGTTGTAAATTTAACATAAAAGATATCCTGTAGGAGCTGGCTGCCAATGCAGTTCGCATAAAATTGGAGACACATGATCTCTTAAATGGTTGGCTATATTTTTTTAATAACTAACACTCAAAGATGACAAGCCAGCAAACATTCATACAGTGTATCTCAGTAGTCAATTGTAATCACAAAAGCTTGAACTGTGGCACAGAAGTCTTGAAATGTAAGTCTTCTAACTAAACGTAACTAACTAAATGTAACTTTTATAAAAGGAGGACCAAGAGAGCATTCAATTGAGGTTTAAGGGCAAATCCGGCATCAGATAGCACACCAAGATCACAAACAGTGTCAAGACAATGGCATACCATCCAAACTTAAGTGGGAAAGAACCCCACTAGGCAGGGGTGACCAATCAAAAGAACTTCAGTTTTGGAGACATTTAACTGCAGTTTATTCTGCTTCAGCCAATTAATGGCTTGCAAGTAATCAAAGAGGGAGCTAGTGTCTGTTACTGGTCCTTTACTTAACAGGCCAAATTAATGGATATAATCAGCATAGCATTTAAAGAAAATTCCAAAAGAGGTAATGAGCTCATGCAGGTGCTGCTTGTAAACATGAAACAAAGAAGCAGATAACGCTGAACCCTGTGGGACTCCAGTAGAAATAGTGCTCCAATTGGAATGCCTATTGCAGAAGACCTCCAGGAAACACTATGGGGCTTGAAAGATTATTCGTCTCCCTTGTTGGGAGAAGAGCCCAATAGCATAGGTCAGAAATTGGCTCCAGTACTTCCCACTGAACCCCTATTAACCAGCGAGGCATGTATGGTGTGTATCGGGGATGTGGGGGTGGTAGTGTATGGGGAGTTGGGGGTGTGTATGTATAGAGGTGAGGATATAGGAGATTGGAGATTTGTTTATGGGGAGTATATGTGGGTTTTGTGTGTGTGTGAGACTTTGGAAATGTGGGGATGCTATACTTCAACAGATGCATCAGTTATTTTTTTCCCTATTTCTGTAGTGTGTGTGTGTCTGCCTGTGTTGCTCTTTGCTGAAGTACTAAAAGGGTGAAGACTGCTTTTGGAATGGAGTTGTGCTGAACATTTTGCACAGCTTTCTATAAAAAAAAAATCAATGGCATAGATATAGGTTTTTTGGTTGGGTTTTTTTTTTTTTTTTTTTGCAGGCTTTGTTCTCTGAAAATGTTGACCCCAATGTTACTGTTTTTCAAACTCCATTTTAAATAGTCACATGCTCTTCCGGCATGCCAATTTGGGGAATTTCTAGCCTTTTTTTTTTTTTTTTTTTTGGAGAGTTATTGTGCCTATAGACAGCCATGACAATCTCCATTATATAATTATTTCCAACAATTTTATACATTGGAAAGCATAAGTCATATTTCTCAGGGAAAAAAAATCAGTAGCTGGTTCTGTAGCTTTAAAAATTGTTTAGTTATTCTGTGAATAATAGTGCTAATCTATAAACATTGTGCTAATTTCACTTTAAACAAACAGCAAGTAATGTACTTCCCCTTTTACTGTTTTTACAACTCTGGTGAGGAATTTACTTTTAGGTTTTGAAATTAATATTTTAAGGCTGAAATTGAGAGAGAACGAAATGCTAGAAAAATAAATGACATGTTCAGCTTTAAGATGCAAGTTTGTTCTATATCAGAGTTAGGAATGTTGTGTCAGATAAGCAAAACAGTTCTGTATTTTTGAGAGAAAACAGAATCTGCTCAGGCATGCAGCTAGTTCAAGTGTGGGCAAATGTTTTGGCCTCAGGAAGACATTGGGGTATAGTGCTATTTCCAAGGGTCAGGGGGTCCCCCTTGAGATCGGTGTGGGTGTGTTGTGGGGGGGGGGGGGGGGGGTAGAGTGCAGGTATCTTTCTTCTAACCCAGTGCAGCCCCCAACTCAAATTTCTCTTTCTCATGCACACGCACTATTACTTTCCATCAGAGGACTCTTCCCCCTTCTTTCAAATCATGGGCCTCTTTCCCTTCCTTCTCTCTTTCCTCCCTCAACGCAAGGGCTCTTCTTTTCCCTTCCCCAATCCAAGGGCTCTTTCCTTACCCTGTACTCCCCTGTAACCTCATCTTTCTGCACTTTCTGCACCTGTGGAGGGAAGACAGGCTTTTATGTTCCTGAGCCCCAGCCTTCCCCAGCCAGCACATACCCCCAAACACATATGGTTTTCTTTCCTTCCTTCCTTCTGTCTGCATTCACCAGCATTTCCATGTTCACAGCTACTGTATCTCAAATCAAATCCCTGCACAGCTGCCTGACTTATCACTGCAGCCTGCCTCTAGTTGCTGCATGTGTGTTGCTGCATGAGTGTTGGTTTCACATTCGGCCATTTCTAGCAGAATGGATTTCACCACTGCATGCCTGAAAACATGATGCCATAGAAGAAAGGTATCTATGAGACTGAATGTGGTCCATGAGCTGTAGTTTGCTCACCCCTAAACTAGGCACTTTTGTTTTTTCTTTTAGCATGTTCTATGAAAAAATAAAAATAAAAAGGGCTAAAGTTTTTTGTTGTCCTTCCATACTTCTGTGACACTGATGTGATAGGTGGACCGTGCAAGAATATAAGTAATGGCGGAGTTAAAACCACTGTAGTGGCAGAAGCAGCAGGACTGGTGGGTTCCCAAAGGCCAGCCCAAGATGAGAAGGAGCCATTAGCATTCAGAGCAGTGGCTTGGCATTATTCCTTGTGCTCTGCCTCTCAAAGATGAGCTGCCAGCAGCCAAAGCATCAAGACTGGCATAATTCCCCATGCCCCAACATTGAAAGATAAGGCAGAGATGATGACTGAGCACCTTGAAGGGGCTACAACCCCTGGAGCTAGATTCTGCCTTGAGTCCTCTGTTTATATATACATACTGACCCACACTTCCTTACTCATCCATACCCCTTTCTCCCCACACTTATAAATCTCCACCTCTGTGTAGCTGCAAAATACACATACATACCTGGTGCTTCTGTAACAAGCACATTTGAAAGAAAGAAATATACTGTATTTTTCGCTTCATAAGACACACCTAGGATTCAGAGAGGGAAAATTAAAAAAAAAATTAAAAAAAAAATGGTGTGCTAAACCCCCTGTGTTCCTGGGTGTCTGTGCGTCTTATGGAGCAAAATAGGGGAGGGCATAAAATGTTTATTTTGTCCCCATTCCCCATCCCAACCCTTTAAATTTAATTAACTACAACCCCCCACCCTCCTGACCCCCCCCCCAAGACTTGCCAAAAGTCCCTGGTGGTCCAGCGGAGGTCCGGGAGCGATCTCCTGCACTCGGGCCGTCGGCTGCCAGTATTCAAAATGGCGCCGATAGCCTTTGCCCTTACTATGTCACAGGGGCTACCGGTGCCATTGGTTGGCCCCTGTCACATGGTAGGAGCACAAGATGGCGCCGGCCATCCATTGCTCCTACCATGTGACAGGGGCCGACCAATGGCACCGGTAGTCCCTGTGACTTAGTACATAAGAACATAAGACTTGCCAAACCAAAGGTCGATCAAGCCCAGTATCCTGTTTCCAACAGCGGCCAAGCCAGGTCACAAGTACCTGGCAGGATCCCAAGGGGTAAAATAGATTCCATGCTGCTTATCCCAAGAATAAGCAGTGGATTTCTGCAACTCTACCTTAATAATGGTTTATGGGTTTTTCCTCCAGGAACTTGTCCAAACTTTTTTATTTTTTAAATGCAGCTACACCAATAGCTTTCACCACATCCTCTGGCAACGAATTCCAGAACTTAATTATGCATTGAATAAAAACATATATTCTCTCTTGTTAGCTTTAAATGTATTACCTAGTAATTCATTGTGTCCCCTGATCTTTGTACTTTTTTGAAAGAGTAAACAACTGATTAAAATAAGGGCAAAGGCTATCTGCGCCATTTTAAATACTGGCAGCCAACGGCCCGAGTGCAGGAGATCACTCCCAGACCTCTGCTGGACCACCAGGGACTTTAGGCAAGTCTTGGGGGGGGGGGGTTCAGGAGGGTGGGGGGGTTGTAGTTAAGTGTTTTGTTTTTTTAATATTCGCTCCATAAGACACACAGACATTTCCCCCCCAATTTTGGGGGAAAAAAAGTGCATCTTAAGTAGCGAAAAATACGGTAATTCGTAGTAGAAATGTGCATTTGTTTAAAACAAATAAGAAAGCTGAATGAAATTAGGCAGATATGTTTTGGTTTGTAGAAAATGAATATGAATGGTCAGTGCCCTTAAACATTGCTTAAAATTAAAGACTTATCGAAAAGCAATATTGCAGTGGGTTTTTTTTCTTCTTCTTGAGGGTAGGTAGCAATGCTTAGCAACTAGTTATATCACACTTGACCCTGGACTGAATGAAGCTGGAGTCAGAAGAGAGAGGGAACAATCCAGGAAGGAGGACCAATCAAGGTCAAACTTTTTTTGATCAGCTTATGTTTGCTGGCATCTGCATGGATTGATAGTGATTTCCTCTCTCCCCCCCCCCCCCCCCCCACCTCCCAAACAAGTTAAATCAGGCAGGCCACATAATTTTGAACTCTCTTGTCTTTGGATGGGAAGAGAAAAGTGGTTAGGTTTTAAGCTTAGAGAGCTGAGAAAAGAGTGAAAAGACTGGGCTAATAGAAGTGAAAAGTGAGATGAGAACTAGCTCTACTGTCTAGTTTTTTTTTTTTTTTTTTGGGACAGACACTTTATTACAGTGTAATAAAGTGTTCTTTATTACACTGTCGAACATCTTTTGAAGTGATATAGCGCACACTTGCTAAAACAGAGCAGAAGGAAAACTCGGTGTGAGCTCGCTGTAGTGGGTGCAAGTCAGTTTACTGACAGAATTTTAAACTACAAACATTCACTGCAGTGTATGTATACAGTGAAGAAAATAGAGCAAAGGAGCTAGGTTTAAAATTTTGCTTTTGTGATTCTCATCTTAATATGGGAAAGTGTGTAAACTCTGTATATATGGTGGCGTGCTATTTTTCCATAAACTGTATCCTCATCTATGGGGGAAAATAAAACAGTATTGCTACCAATAGTGTATGTGTGAATAGTGAAAAGAAAGCACCACACACTAATGCTACAGGTTTTGTAAAAAGACAATTCCTTTTCCATAGTCAGCTGGCAGTGGAGAACTCCTGTCTCTGCTGGTACTGTTTTGCCCCTTTATGGTACCTTGAACTATTCATGTCACTGTTCTTCTTTGCTGCTGTTTTGGATGACTTGGGCTGCTATTGGTGACCTTTGCCCTTCTCACAGTACCTTGTGGTTTTGATGCAACTCTACCATAGGTCACACTCTACTTCTTGGAGGGTTTTGATGCCACTGTTGCAGCTGCTTTATTGCTCTTTAGGTGCCTTGAGTTGTTCATATTATTATGAGTGCCCTTTGCTCCACTTTAGGTGCCTTGTATTTGGTGACCTTTGTGCCTGTCTTGGGGTCTTCACACTACATTTATTGGTGCCTTTTGCCTCTCATTTGGAGCTTTGGAGATATATCATGGATTTTAATCTCCTCAGCAGTTTCAGGTTTTAGAAGGCAGTCTTAGTGGTTGCTTTCATAGAAAGGTTAGTGTCAAGGTAGACACCCAGATATCATACCTCATAGTGAATAGGAATAACTCTTTCACATTGATGTAGTTTTCAGGCATTGGAGATTGGCTAATCCATAGAGCATCAGTTTTAGTTATGTGAAGAGCAAGTCTATTCTGAGACGTCCAGGATCTTACAGCTTGCAAGCAGCTTAAACAGCTGGAAAAGATGGTAAGTGACAGGAAAAAGCTGATGTATACTATCAATGTATATATGATATTGTACCCCAAGAGAAGCAAACAGTTTAATCACAACATATAAATATTGAAAAGTATTACTGATAAGGCAGATCCCTGCAGAACTCCTGAAGATAATGTGATCCATTTTAAAATGGTTGGTTAGAAAGGTGGTGAACCATTTAAGGATAAAGGGACCAATACCTATTTCTTGTAAGCATAAAAGTAGAATGTCAAAATCTACATTTTCGAAGGCAGCTTTAATAAAACAAGCAAAAACACTTTTCCTTTTTCAAGATATTGGCTTGGAAAAAAATCTAATACAGACAAAAAGGTTAGTTTTATGTGCTTTGTGAAGCCGTATTGCCCAGAATCTAATATACAATGTTCAGGGAATTCTTGAAGTTGTTCTAATACTTAGTCCTGGGGGAATTCTACACTACTGCAGAGTGCAGAATTTGCGTAGAATTCCCCCTCGCACAGAATTGTGGGGGGGAAGATGGCAAAGATGAAGGCCCCCGGCACGCCAGTCGCAGTGAAGACGAAGGCCTCCGGCATGCCGCAAAATGAAGTGTGTGAGACATTCGCGACGAACATGAAGGCCCCCGCATATCTTGGGATGCACTCCACTCGCGGCAAAATGAAGGCCCGGTGAGCATGAATGTATGTAGAGAGGTGTGTGTGTAAGGTGGGGGGAGGGGATGGGAGTGGAGGGGAGAGATGAGGGAGGGGGTGAGAGAGAGAGCAGGGGGGTTAGCAGGAGGGTGAGAGAGAGAGCAGGGGGGGTTAGCATTAGGGTATGAGAAGAGAGCAGGGGGGTGTTTTAGTGTGGATGCCAGAGAGAGGGAGCCTATATGAGGAGATTGTGAAGTAGTGTGTATGTGTGTGAGAGATTGGGAATTGGTGTGTATGAAAAAGGGATCGTGTGTATGCAAGGGTGCTAGCCTGTGTGAAGGGATTTTGTATGTGTGAGAGAGCCTGTGTGAAGGAGTGCGTGAGAGAGAAAGGGAGCTTGTGAGAATGTGCATGCAAGAGAGAGGGACCCTGTATGAGGGGATGTGTGCGTGCACTAGAGAGGGGGAGCATCTGTGTGAGAAAGGGAGGGTCAGAGGGAGCCTGTGTGAGGGGCAATACTGAGAACGGGGTCAAACTCCGGGATTGGAGATAAGTGGAAGGGGTTGAACCTAGAGATGAAGGAGAGAGATACTGGCAGGTGGAGGAATTGGTGCCTGAGAGGGCAAAGTGGCCAGGGTAGTAGGGAGAGAGAGTGGAAGAGAGACTGAATTTCTAGGGAAATTCTGTTCAAAATATTAAAAAATCTGTATCTTTAAGTAATAACTTTTTTCTGTATTAATTTAAAATGTAATTACTTAAAGACTGTCATGTAAATTGTGTTATTTTGATCAATATAACATTTACAGAATTTTAAGTTTTTGTGCGCAGAATTCCCCCAGGAGTAAATACTGTATTTTCATGTAGGTTGGCCAGAAATGGGAGACTGGAAATTAGGTGGTGATTGCAGGTTAATTTAGGATCAAGGGAAGGGGATATTTTTCAGATTTGGAAATACCCCTTTCTTTAAACAAGCAAGGATGTCTTGAAGTAAAGTGAAGTAATAATCTTTAAGTAAGGAGCAATACTATTTCTGGTAGCCTTAACAAGCCAGCTTGAAGTGGGATCAAAAGTACTGAATGCTGGTTTTAAGGCAAAAAGATATCTTGTGATTTCAGACAGATGGGAGAAAAATTCTCCATTAGGATATTCTAAGAATGTTGCTCATAATCTACTATTGCTGAGTTATTAACATCAAGTTCTCCTTGGAGACCTTTGGATTTTTGTTTAAAAAAACAAACACAAGCCATTTCATCAGTCTGGGACATTTGACATTGAAGACACTGAAGGACAAATGGTCAAAGATTTCACGAGAAAAGTTCTCTGTGATTGAGAGCAGATTGTAATTTAGAAAAGAAATTCTTCTTTGCATCGATCAAATGCCTATAATGGCATAATAAGATAGGATTCTTTTACCAGTTAAGTAGTAAACATTTCCTCCATTTCCATTCAGATTGACTTAATTTTTTCTTAGCCTGATTGATCTTGGAAGTGAACCACAGACATCTGACTTTACATCATGGATTAATGGGCTTCATTGGAGAGATCTGATTTGAGAATACTGCAAACAAATTTGATTCCAATGATTGATTAATTCTGAGGTCAAACAGCCTTCCAGATCATGTGTTTCTGGTTCCTGGAGAGAAACAAAGCTTATATATCGATATTAATACACCAGATTATTGCCTGAGAGAGCAAAGCTTTTTTTTCATACTGGTTGAGAGAGGTATAAAAACTTAAAAAGACTAGATAATGATCAGTCCAGAGCACTATTATATGGTGTAAATTAGAGATTAACCATTGTTTAATATCTTCTTCCCTTAGAGAGATTACATCTAAATTATGACCTGCTGTGTAAGTGGGAACATTGATAATCAATTTGTATCCCCAAAATGTCATAGTTCATAGAAATTCAGTATCTTTAGTAGGCTTCTTTATATCTGATGGGATATTGATGTGTTGGCAGCATTTGACACTTTAGATCTTAGAATTCTTTTGCAAAGGTTACAAGAAATTGGTATTAATGGTGTAATTCTACAATGGTTTATCTTATAAAGTCAACTTAATTACCTGCTATTAATTAAGTTGACTTAGAAAATAGCCACTGCTATTTCTAGCAACAGTAACATGGGATAGACTTAGTTTTTGGGTACTTGCCAGGTTCTTATGGCCTGGATTGGCCACTGTTGGAGATAGGATACTGGGCTTGATGGACCCTTGGTCTGACCTTGGCATCTTATATTTTAGTGATTGTACCCAGTAGATCCATATTGGTAGCAGCTTCTCTAAACGATATCCAATAAAAACTGGAGTGCCACAAGACAACTCTTCTATTTGCAACCTTTATGCAAATTGCTGGCAGGGTTAGGTTAAACTTTAGAGTCTATGCAGATGATTTACAATTCTTGGTACCAATTGATTAGTCTATAGCCCACCCACTGAAGTTACGAGATTTACTTAGCAGCAATTCAGAAATGGATTTTTCAGAACAGACTGTTACTAAACATCTTAAAAACCAAGATTATTTATTTGGAAGAAAATTGGCATCTGATGATGCATCCTTTCTGCATATTGAGGGTCAGGTCATTAATTTTTCCAAGCATGTTCGTGATCTTGGGGGTCTTCCTTGACTCAGTTACCCGTTAATATACACATTAATTCTACTATTAAAGATGATTATTATAATCTGAGAATTGTGCAAAAGCACTTTTGTTATATGATAACTTTTGAACAGTTTTGCAGTTGTAACTTTTTTAAAGTATCGATTACTGAATCATGCAGATAGGCTTACCATAGCATTAATGTGGAAATTGTCCCCCACGATGATTTGCTGGAGATAAGTGTACAAGATCGCTTTAGTAGAGAAGTTTACCAATAATATGTTGAAGCAACACATGGTGAGATATGATAAGATCTGGTCTCGAGCCATTATGAGAGGGAGAGTGGCTTGGCAAAGAGCAAGGGCTGAAAGGAAGAGGGTGGCCTTTGTAATATAATCTATGTACTTGCTGTACCAAAAGGGTTACTATCAAAGTAATATTTTATTTCCTTCTGTGGGGAGGGGGGTAAATGGTTGCTCTTGATGGTTGTTATATGAATATAAAATACGTTTAAAAAAAAAAAAGTATTGATTACCGTAACGTGCTCTCTTCTTGGTCTTCTAGAGAATTCTGTATGAGCCCTAAAGTATTACAAAATTTGGCAGCCCATGTCTTGATCAGGCAAAGTAGATATGATCATAAAACCTCTGTTTTGGCTTCTTTCTGTTGGCTACTGATCCTTGGGGGGGAGCTATGCTGCGAGTATATATTCCACCCTGAGCACTTACATCTGCAAAAGAAGTCATCTTAAAATTCAGATATACACATATCTTGGTGTATTGAGAGAACATGTACTCTCAAATGCTGAGCCTGTTTTTTGGAATTCCATGTCAGAGCAGCTCTATACTATGTTAGATATAGCCATGTTTAAAAAAGCTTTGAAGACTTTGCTATATCAACAAGGTTTTAAATATATTTAAAAATGGGTGAACTATTCTGCAATTTACGATTCCATATTAATATTGATACCTGGTTTTATAGCAAATCATGGACTCTGTGTTTTCAATATGATGATCTGTTCCTGGGGTGAATAAAATCATTTATAGCAGCCTCAGATTTGTTACTCCTTTGGTCACAGTTTAGATTTTGTCCATTGATAGTAACCAGAACGTTGAATCTGTCTGTTGGTTTTTTTATTGATTGTTGTATTTTTGTTTTAGGAATATTATGTATGTGCTTTTGTGAATCGCCTTGACTTTTGGATTGTGGGATCAACAAATAATTTTAAATAAATAAATAGCCTCTAATTATATATAAGGAACTGATCAGCTGGAAATGTGTGAGGGTTAATAAACTCAGTAATATTTCTAAAATGTTGGCTTAATGGCTGATCTACCCACAATTTTCATTACTTAATTTTGGATTCCAGAATAGGATGCATTTCTTCCTTCCTTGAACTTATAGGTGAACGAATGACATGAATAAACATGTTTTTGTTGTTCAAAGCAAACAAAACAAATTTTGGGGTTAAAGAAAATGAATGAACCGAAACAATTTTTTCCTGCAAGCCTGTAGTAAGGAATTAAAAAATTGCAGGGCAAGATGTAAACTGGCCTTCTCTTCCACGGCTTGTTTTCAAAATGAAATGTTAAAACTAGAATTTAACTTACTTAAACAACATAAAAGATATCAGTAAAATCCTTTGTACTCTTTTATGCCTTCTCCCACAGTTTTTTGCATCAACCCCCTCCCCATAGTCCTCTATCTCCTTATATCAGAGCTTTAGGGTGGCCGGAAGCCTGTTTCCTCTTCATATTAGACAGACTTTGCTGCTTGTGTTCCCTATCTTCCCACACAAACCAACCAGATGGACCCTCCTATTTCTCTTTCATATAGCTATGGCTTCTGCTCTCCACAGGCATGACTTTTGTTGCTACTTATACCAGCCCCCTTGCTTTCACTCAACTACTCACACTCACTTATAACACTCTTTCCTTTCTCCTCAATTGAGCCTCCCTTTCTCTTCCTCTTATCTCCTTCCTTTTATTTGCTTTCTCTTTGCTTCCTTTCTCTGGCCTTCCCATTAATCCCCTGTTTTCTTCTTTTCTCATGGTCCTCCCCCTCTGTTGCTGTCTTCCCTCCCTTCCCTTCTATTCCTCTTTCCCCTTCTTTTTGTTCCTCTCCTTTTGCTTTCTCTCCTCTCCATTGATTTTCTTCCCTTCTCTGCTTTCTCTCCCATCTACTTCTATACTGATTGTAAAATGGGGCTGTTGAGGCTCTGACAGACTAGGAGAGGGGAATTTTTTCTATGTGCTGTTGCTTCCCCTATCTCCTGCTGCTGGTTTGTTTTCCTGAGCAACCTGAGCCAATCAACCTTGGGCAGTAGGAGAAGCAGCAGTGCATTGAGAAGCACTTCCTGCCATTCCCACAATTTTTCCTCTTCTTTTTCTGGCATCACATTGGCTCCATTTTTAAAAGGACCACTGCGATACTTGGACATTGCACCTTCTGTGCTGAATAAAGGAGAGACAACTGAACCAGAGAGAAGACACAGGCTGGGAAATAAATTTGGACTCCCCTGCTGCTGCTTTTCCCTACCATGGTGATGCCTCTTTGGTGGCATACTTGCAATAGTTTAACAACCTTTTACTGAATGTGGGAAGTATTTTTTAATTGTAGAAAACAACTGTTCAATAATACATACAAAGAAGCCAAATGCTGCTTTCATGTGCTCTTAGTAGGGAATTTAGGGCATTAGTTAAATCTACCAGTGGAATTTATGAAGATTCTGAGCAGAATTATGAAACTGTGATATCGTAAAGAAGCTAAGCGGACTAATGAAGACTGTGGTTCTTCCTAGTAGCAAATGCTAGGACACTTTATTTTCAGGAGTTTCTAATTTTTTTTTCTAGTTTGCAAATAGCCTGGTAATTCTTCAGAAGGTTTGGAGCTTCAGGTGAACAGTGCCTAGAAGTTGTTTTTTTTAAAACCAAGTTTGCTGCAGGTGGAGAGAAACCGAAGAGATAAAAAAAAAATCTAAAATTTTAGAAGCTTCAGCATCTTAGATTCAGTAGTTGGGAAGAACTTAGCATGATAATGAAAAATATACTTCCAAGAGACTAAGTATTTTAGTTTTTGGAGCTGTCTTTGAGCTAGGCTGTATGTATATATGCGAAAGGGGGTAGGCTTAAGTATCTACCCATTTTCACCTATATGTACACACAACCTAGTTGAGAAAGGAAGGCTTTCTCCTAGTTGAGTAAAAGCTGGTTAGCAGGCTATGGACTTAACTGAGTTAGAATTCCTGAGCAAAAGGCAAGGCATGAGCCTTGCTGAGTTATAAACCCTGACAATGGAAATCTTTCACCGAGGAAAAACCCTTGGAATGTTGGCCTTGCAGTGGTGGAGCTTTCGTCCCACCCATTAACACCTTCTTCCCCAGGTGGAGGCACCGGATAGCAATCGCATGAGTACAGACAGAGCCCTCCTGAGGGGGGCTCCTGCAAGGTTGGTTCCGGACCCAGGGACACCCTTGCAAGATAATTGGGTAGAATGGTTTACACATTGAGAAGGTTCACTTATTATGAATTAAAAAATACTTTCCATTTATTTGAATATCTCCATTATATCCCCCCCCCTTTCTGTCCTCTGGGGGTATATATATATGTAGGTCCTTTGTACTCTGTGTGCTTCTGAAGATGGTGTTCAGAAGGGTCTAAGCAACAATCTGTACAACAGCCCAATCACTTTTTTCCTAGTTATCTCTCTTCACAGCTTCCCTCTTGCTCTGGCCACTGTCTTGTTGCACCTTTTGCTAATTTCAGTAATGCACTAATTTTTATATATATTGTCTGTCAAGTGTGAAGCTCATAGACCTCTTCCTTTCCTGACCCAGGTTTATATAGTAATCACTTCACACACATGATTGTTTTGCAGTGACAAGTAAAATTGGTTTTCTTATTCTTCATTAATGGAAATTTTGCATGAATTACGTGTTTAATTTATTAGGCATTACAAGCCATGGCTTCATTAAAGTAAACAGTATCAATAGCAATTACTTACTGGTGTCAACTAGGACATAAGAACATAAGAACATGCCATACTGGATCAGATCAAGGGTCCATCAAGCCCAGTATCCTGTTTCTAGTAGTGGCCAATCCAAGCATTAAATATTTCTCAAGCTACTATTGCTTATTAATTAATTAGCCATTAAGCCCGTAACAACGGGCTACATTAAAAAAAATTTTCGGTCCGTTTTCGGACACTGCACCCGTCTACACTTCTTTTCCCTCACCCCCCCTTCCTCTCGCTCATTCACCTCAATCACTCACCCCCCTTCCCTCACTCTCACCTCCCCCCTCATTCTCCCTTCCCTCACTCTCCCTTCCCTCACTCTCACCCCCCCCCCATTCTCCCTTCCCTTCCCTCACTCTCACCTCCCCCCTCATTCTCCCTTCCCTAATTCTCACCTCCCCCTCATTCTCCCTCCCCTAACTCTCACCTCCCTCCTCATTCTCCCTCCCTTCACTCTTACCTCCCCCCTCATTCTCTCCCCCCTCATTCTCCCTCCCACTCATTCTCCCTCCCACCCCTTCTCTCACTCTAACCTCCCCCTCATTCTCCCTCCCCTTCTCTCAGTTCCATCCCTCACTCTCATCCCCTCCCAGCTCATCCACACCCCCTTCCCTCTCCCTCTTGTGCTCTTCAGCACGGCCCACTCACGGAGACGGGAAGTCTCAGGGGATCCCTCCCTGGCGGCACCTCAACTGCTCCTTACTGCCACTGCATTTCCTCCCGATATCACCGCTGCCGCTCCTCCCAGCTATTGTAGCTCGGCCCACCCGACACTCCCATACCGCCACTGCTATGCCCGATATCCCCGCCGCTCCTGCTCCTCCCAGTGCCACCTTAGCTCCGCTCTGACTGACGTGCTCTCCCGCCCGCGCATGCGCAGTGGAGCTGCTCTCTACTTAGCATTTGCGGCATGTCGGTCAAGCTTCATTTATCTAGTAGATAGTTTATGGATTTTCCCTCTAGGAACTTATCCACACCTTTTTTTTTTTTTAAAAACCCAGTTACACTAACTGCTGTAATCACATCCTCTGGCAATGAATTCCAGAGCTTAATTGTGAAGTGAAATAGAATTTTCTTCAATTTGTTTTAAATGAGCTACTTGCTAACTTCATGGAGTGCCCCCTAGTCCTATTATTTGAGTGAGTAAACATTAACTTGTGCAAGTCCTTTCATGATTTTGTAGACCTCTATCATATCCCACCTCGGTTGTGTCTTCTCCAAACTTTATCTATCGCCGGCCCCACACATTGGAATTCCATGCCCATGATGCTACGATTAGAATCCTGCCCGAATAAATTCAAAAAGAAATTAAAAACTTGGCTGTTTCAGCAGGCCTACCCAGATTAGTCTCCTTGCTTCCCTACCTCCGAGCCCTTCCGCTAGGCCAGAGCTTTCCAAACTTTTCATGTTGGTGACACACTTTTTAGACAAACATAATTTTGGGACACAGTAATTCAGTCTTCTAGCAAACCAGAGGTTAAAGGTTAAATGAACGAAATGTATTTCGACAATTTATGTATGTTTCCTTAAATATATACATAATAAAATGATTCACGACACAACCTATCTTGTGAAAATCTTTCATTTATATTAAAAATATATAATATTCCAAGATTAATGTTATTGTTATAATTTATGAATAACAATAATAAAACAAAGTTATTGTGTTATTCAATTTACCTCTTTAATGAGATATATGAGCTTGATGGGATGAACACAGCTTTTGAATATTTGGTGTTAATAAGAAAGTCCAAAGGGTCTTCTGCGTAATTTTAAAAAGCTGGCCAGTTTCACACTATATAATTATTTGATAGCCTCATTCAACTAATTCTATATGGCTATGAGAGTGAAGTCTGGAATTTATAAGAAGGGACAGAATGTCAGTATAAATCCTGCACCTCCAGTTCTGTAACTCTGTGCATCCACTGAAATTCCCCCAAACAATGGAGCTTGGATGTTTCCCTTACAGCTCATCATACTAAAAGATATTTTCAAATTCTGGTGTCACCTCAAAGTAACAGCAGCACAAACACCTTCCACTGCCAGGCATATTGTGAACTAATACAAAACCTTGCAAAAAAGATACTCAAAATCTAAACTGCAATCCCATTGTAACACAACAGAAATAATACCAAGGACTCAAACAACAATAACCCTACCTGTGAAAAAGCAAGGGTAAATATTACACTGGGTCCTAGAATACCAATACACCACCTACTGAAGAAACAAAACAAACCAGATTGCTATAGATCCCTATGCTAGCAGAATCTCTCATCATGGTCACACACACAAGGAGCAGAGACAGACCCTCACCAAATACAAAATAAAGGAGCACAAATTAGACAAAAACTAACCAGACTCTGTGTATTACCAATGGAAAAACAGAACCACCATTCCTCATAAGACAAATAAAATCAAGAAACATAAAGCATCAGTTATAATAATAAAACCATACTAATAAAAGAATATTTTAAAACTACTGATACATAGAATTTCTATTAATTAAAATCATATACATTTTTTACAATTTCCCAAACACCAATAAAATATTTCAAAACAGCACATATATCAAATAACACCCAATAATTAAAACTAATAAGGATTTTAAAAAGCCCCTGCTGTCCATACATGGGAGCTCTTGATTTCCAGTCACCCTGATATTGTCGAGGATTAGGAGGTTATCCTCTCTCTCTCTCACACATACTCACATGTCCATTCTCTCTCACGCATACACTGTCACATACATACACATTCATGCTCTTATACCCACCATAACCTCTCGCTCTCACAGACACTGACACACTCTCAGGCTCTAAGACACTCTCTCCCCCTCCACACACACCCCCCACACAAACTCTTATTCCCCTGGATTTTCTCATACACACTCATGCTCTCACACTCTCTGGCTCCCTCACATACACACAAACACACACACCCAGGCATGTTCCCAATCATTCTCACACACACACACACCCAGGCAAGCTCCCAGTCATTCGCACACACTGAAACTGACCCCCAGGCAGGCTCCCATTCATTTTCACACCACTCACTCACTATCCCCCAGGCATGAACACATTCATTCTCACACACACACATACACCACACACAGGCAGGCACCTATTCTCTCACATACAAACCCCAGGAAGACACTCATACATTCTCATACACAGACACACCCTCAGGCAGGCAACCATGCATTCACACACATACACCCCCAGGCAGACTCATACACACACTAAAGGCAGACCCCCCCTCTCTTTCTTTGCCAGCAACCTTGGAGCCTCTCTCATTCCTCTGCTGCCACTGTCACTGCTGCCGCGTGGCTATTGGGGAGGCGCTGATTGCTGCTATTGGCACTGAAGCCCATTCTGCTGCCTCCTCTGTGCAGGCCCCGTGGGTTTCCACTTCCTCCATGTTGATCTCGTACATTGTAAGATCCGCATAGAGAAAGTGCTACTCTTGCACATTACCAAAGATTACATGTGCCAATCAGTAAAAAGTAATTTTTTTTTCTTTTACCTTTGCTGTCTGATCTTAGTTTTCTAATTGGTTGGTCACAGGCTTTTTTGTTCCACCTCCCCTTTCTTATTTTTTTGCCAATTCCTTTTATATTGTCTTTTTTTTTCTATTTCTTTTCTCTCCATCTATCTTCTTCCCTCAAACATACAGTCAGGTTCTCATTCTCACATGCTTCTCTCTCTCTCTCTCTCTCACACACAGGCTCTCACTCACACATGCTCTTTCTCATACAATCATTCATACAGTCTCTCTCTTGCACATGCTGTCTGACTCTCACACACCCAGGCTCTCTCTTACTCCCACATGCTGTCTTGCTCAAGCACAGGCTCTCACTGTCACATGCTCTCTCTCATAAAATCATTCATACACACAGGCTCTCACTGTCACATGCTGTCTCTCTCACAGACACACAGGCTCTCACATGCTGTCTCTGCAAACATTCAGGTCCTCACTCCCATACACAATCTCTCAACTCATCTCATACAAGCACACAATCTCTCAACTCATCTCATACACGCATTCTACGGGCCCTCAGCCTCTCTCTTACCTCTGGGCCTCCTCTTCACGGGTCGCTGCAGGATGGGCTCTGCAGTGGCTCTGATTTTCACGAGCCGATCCGCGGCAGCGGCGGCCCTGATCTTCACGGACCGATCCACGGCAGCGGCGGCCCTGATCATCGCGTGCCAATCCACGGTGGGGACCCTGCTACCGGGCCTCCTCCTCTTCTCAGTCCGCTGCTCCTCTGCTGCACGCGGCAGATGCTCCACTTCCTTCCTGCCCGTGCGTCTCCGGCAACATTTGTCTTCCGGGGCCGCGTGGGCAGGAAGGAGGAGGAGCACCTGCACGTTTAGACGTGACTTTTTCTTCGGGCCGTGGTGACGTGAGCTTCACCAGGCCCTTCCGATCTTCCTGCTGTGCGTCCTCGGCACAGCCCAGCCCAGCCGAGCAAAACTTCACTGCTCAGCCGCCAGTGGGATGAGGTCCACCGGCGGCCGCATTGGCTCCCACTTGCCGGTGTGTCACGTGCACCGGGCTTGCGCGGCACACTGCAGGCGACACACTAAAGTGTCGCGACACACACTTTGGAAAGCTCTGCTCTAGGCCCTCACTCCCTTGAAGCCCTCACTCCTCCCCCCCCCCCTCTGTCTGTACTTCTTAACCTAGGTCTCTACCCCCCTTTATCGTTCTGTGATCCAAGCTTCTACTCTGATAACTAAGTGCCATCTCCTCCCTTTTCCACCTCTAATACATTATAATCTCTTTGTATTATGCCCTTTTCAGTTTTTAAATATCATGTTGAATTGTTGTAATTAGTTTTAGTTTTTAATTGGCCTCTGATTATGTTATTCACTCTTTCTTTTCAAACCTGCACTTCCGTTGCCCTTTTGGCTTTGCTTCCCCTCCCCTATCTCTTTGTTTTATTGTATTTTCCGCTCATTTTATTAAAATGTGAACCGGCATGATGTTTCGCACTAATGCCGGTATATAAAAGCTATTATTTAAAATAAATAAATAAAATAAAATAAACTGAACAGCTCTAACTTCCTTAGCCTTTCCTCATAGGGCAGCCGTTCCATGCCCCTTATTTTGGTCATCCTTCTCTGCACTTTCTCCATTGCAACTATATAATATCTTTTTTTGAGATGCAGTGACCAGAATTGCCCACAGTATTCAAGATGCAATCTCACCATGGAGAAGTACAGAGGCATTATGGCATCCATCATTTTATTTGCCATTCCCTTCTTAATAATTCCTAACATTGTTTGCTTTTTTGATCGCCACGGCACACTGAGCAGACTATTTTAATGTATCATCCACTATGATGCCTAGATCTCTTTCCTGGGTGGTAACTCCTAAGACAGAATCTAACATTGTGTAACTATAGCAAGGGTTATTTTTCCCTCTCTGCATCACTTTGCACTTGTCCACGTTAAATTTCATCTGCCATTTGGAAGCCCAATTTTTCAGTTTTGCAAGGTCCTGCAATTTATCACAATCCACTTGAGATTTAACTACTCTGCATAATTTTGTGTCATCCTACAATTTGATCACCTCACTCGTTGTACTGCTTTCCAGATCATTTATAAATATATTAAAAAGCACTGGTCCAAGTAAAGAACCCTGAAGCACTCCACTACCTTTTTCCACTGTGAAAACAGACCATTTAATCCTACTTTTTGTTTCCTGTCTTTTAACCAGTTTGCAATCCACAAAAGGACATCGCCTCCTATCCCATGACTTTTTAGTTTTCTTAGAAGTCTCTCATGCGGGACTTTGTTGAAAGCCTTCTGAAAATCCAAATACACCACATCTACCGGTTCTTCTTTGTCCACATGTTTATTCACCGCTTCAAAAAAAAAAAAAAAAAAGATTTGTGAGGCAAGATTTCGCTTGGGTAAATCCACTTTCTGTGCCCCATTAAACCATGTCTATCTAAATGTTTTATGATTTTATTCTTTATAACAGTTTCCACAATTTTTCCCGGCACTGAAGTCAGGCTCACCGATCTGTAGTTTCCCAGCTCACCCTGGAGCCCTTTTTAAATATCGGGGTTATATTGGCCATCTTCCAGTCTTCAGGTACAATGGATGATTTTAATGATAGGTTACAAATTAATGAAATAGGTCTGAAATTTTCATTTTTTAGTTCTTTCAGAACCCTGAGGTGTATACCATCCGGTCCAGGTGATTTACTGCTTTTCAGTTTGTCAGTCTGGCCTACCATATCTTCCAGGTGCATCGTGACTTGTTTCAGTTCATCTGAATCATCACCCTTGAAAACCGTCTCCGGAACGGGTATCTCCCCAACATCCTCTTCAGTAAACCCCAAGGCAAAGAATTTGTTTAATTTTTCCACGATGGCCTTATGGTTCCCTAAGTATCCCTTTAATGGTCCAGCCAACTCCTCGTAGACTTTCTGTTTTGGATATATTTAAAGTTTTTATTATGAGTTTTTGCCTCTACAGCCAACTTCATTTCAAATTCTTTCTTAGCCTATCTTATCAATGTCTTACATTTAACTTGCCAGTGCTTATGCTTAATCCTATTTTCTTCTGATGGATCCTTCTTCCACTTTTTGAATGAAGATCTTTTGGCTAAAATAGTCTTTCACCTTTCTTAGTGCGTGGAATACATCTGAACTTCGCTTCTAAGATGGTATGTTTTAACAATGTCCACACTTGTTGCACACTCTTTACCTTTGTAGCTGCACCTTTCAGTTTTTTTTAAAATAATTTTTCTCATTTTATCAAAGTTTTCCTTTTGAAAGTTTAGTGCTAGAGCCGTGGATTTACTTACTGTCCCCCTTCCAGTCATTAATTCAAATTTGATCATATTATGATCACTATTGCCAAGTGGCCCCACCTCTATTACCTCTCTCACCAAATCTTGCGCTCCATTGAGAATTAGATTTACAATTGCTCTCTCATCTGTTCCTGAACCAGTTGCTCCATAAAACTGTCATTAATTCCATTCTAGAACTTTGTCTCTAGCATGTCCTGATGTTTCACTTACCAAGTCAATATTGGGGGTAATTGAAATCTCCCATTATTACTGCACTACTAATTTGGTTAGCTTCCCTAATTTCTCTTAGCATTTCACTGTCCGTCTCACCATCTTGGCCAGGTGGATACTAGTATACTCTTATTACTATACTTTTTCCCAACACACAAGGGATTTCTACTTATAAAGATTTGATTGTGCATTTAGTCTCATGCAGGATCTTTATCCTGCTGGACTCTCTGCCATCCTGTACATAAAGCGCCACCCCCACCACCAAGATGCAATATAATTTGTACCCTGGTATAGCACTATCCCATTGGTTATACTCTTTCCACCACGTCTCTGAGATGCCACAAGTCTGTCATCGTTCTTTCCTATACACTCTAATATTCTCATCTTCTTAGACCTCTGGAATTAGCACACAAACATTTCAAAGTGTGTTTTTTGTTTGTATTAACATTCTGCTTTTCAGTTGACAGGGATAAATTGGCATCTTTAATTTTATGTGATTTGTTTTTACTTATAGGCACTTCTTTTGATTTTATTGGAACCTCTTTGTTGGGATGCTCTAACTCTCTAGTTTCATTAGTATCCTTTGAAGATACCTCCCTCCAAACTGTGTGCTGCTGAGCAACTGTTGGCTTTGCCTTTGTTCTAGTTTAAAAGCTGCTCTATCTCCTTTTTAAAGCTTAGCATCAGTAGTCTGGTTCCACCCTGGTTAAGGTGGACCTGTCCCTTCAGAAAAAGACTTCCCAGAGCTTAAATTTGGCTTCCATAATCTCCCTCCGACATTTTCCTATGTTGGTGCCCACATGTACCATGTAGGCACCGGCTCCTCCCCAGCACTGTCTAAAATCCTATCCAGGTGACAAGTGAGGTCTATCTCCTTTGCACAAGGTAGGCATGTTACCAGGCGATCCTCACGCTCACCAGCCACCCAGCTGTCTATATTCCTAATAACTGAATCACTAACTTTGACGACCAACCTAACCCTTCCCTCCTGGGCAGTAGCCCTGGGAGACATCCTTGGTGCGGGAGGACAGTGCACCACCTAGAGAGCAGATCCTTGCTACAGGACCATTTCTTGCTGCACCAGGTTGATGCTCTCTGATCATGAGAACTTCCTCCTCCAAGGCAGCACCAGGGCTGTCAGACTGGAGTTGGCTACTTTGTCCCTGAAGGACTCATCTGTTTACCTCGGCTCCTCCAGGTCTGCCCCTCTAGCCTCTAGAGATCGGACTTGTTCTCTGAGGGACAGGAGCTCTTTGCACTGGGTGCACACGTACAACTTCCCACCGGCAGGGAAAAAGTCATACATGTGATGATGCAAAAGACTGGGAGGCCCCCTCTTGCTGCTGGACTGCTGCCTTCATCTTACATTTGTTCAGTTCCTAATTAAGTTTAGGTTGCTATGGGAGTAGGAATTCGTACAATTAGGGTCCTTTAAATATATTAGTGTGTTCATTATTTATCTGGTAGTTGCCTACAAGGGAATGATTAAACTGTTGATAGGGATTGGGGAATTTCTGAATTTAAGTTAAAAGGCTGATTTTTTTTTTTTTTTAAGTGTGAATGTGTCACCTGCCTATAAATTAAAGGATGAGCTAAGGGTGGGAAGGAGCAAAAAGAAACGTACAAACTCTTGGATTTTGCCTGCCCTCCGACTAACTAATACAGACACACAAACACACTAAATTTTATACCCCAATAATTTACTTCTCCCCAAAATTTTTAAGTTCTGAAAAAGTCCCCAATTTTCAGCCACCAGCAAAGGTGATCCTGTCCTCTCAGTGCTCCCAGTTGCATGATTGTACCCTTGTTACTGTATTTCAGTGGTTCTTAGCCAAGAGGGGAGGAGCCCCATATCCTTGGGTGAGGATATGGGTGCATGGAATGTAACCTTTTCCAGGAGGAGTGGGAGGAAGGAATTCGAATTTACTGCTGAAGCTGTTGAGTGGCATGATAAATCAACTAACTAGTTTTACATATAGATTAAATTCTTCCTCTGTGTATGTGTGTGTACAGTTCTCAATCTAAAGCCAGCAGACTTAGAAACAGCCAAAAAAAAAAAATCACCATACATTATACAGATGGTCTTAAGAATGCAAATTCAACATGAAACAGGTTCTGAGTTTTCACTGTACTTTCCTGCTCTGGTTGCAGAAAATAGATACTTTGATGAAAGTTTGTATATTTGTATTTCCTTTTCGTTCTTTGGTGAGATTTTATTTGCTGGTTTAGGAGTACAATTATTTATTGCTTTGTTTTTTGCCACAATGAATCCCTGGAGGATGTGTATTTAGCATATGAGTAAGGCGGAGGTTAGATCTGTGTATTTTTATTTGAAGAGAAAAATTAAAAGTGAAGTCTGAGAAATGAGCAAATAGGTGTTTTGTTTTTTTTTTCTTTCACTCCAGTGAATAGAAACAGCCACCAGGGATCTGATTTCTGTTTGGTAATTCTGGCTTTAGCTGCTTTATGATTGGTAGGTTTGTAATTCAAATCTGAAAGACAGAATGAATCACACTACTCAAATCACTGTGCTGTGCCATAATTTAAGGTAGACAAAAAGGAAGATGGCCTGCCGCTTCAGTTTGATGATGAAAAAATTAGACCTGTCAATTTGATGTACGCAACTGTTTCAATCTAACAGTACGTTGTACAATTGTTACCTGGCTTTTTGCCCTTAGGGAAGATGCAGGTAATCAACCATAGAAAATATACTTAAAGCACTGGTAAACACAGATGAATTAAAGCACCAAATACTGTACAGTATTTAATTGGATGCATTCCTTAAAATCATTGATATCAATAGGCATACTTGAGAGACAAAAGTTTTAAAATGGTCTCATAAATTGGGGGTCTACCCATTTTCTTTTATACTTACACACTCATCCGTCGCAGACTTCAATAAATACCTGTAATTGTTCTCTGAAAACATTTAACTCTTAGTGATTATCAAAAACGGTTACAGTATTATACTTCTAAGAAAAGCCAGGACATTTAGAGTTAGGGCACTCCTAACTCAGGACCATCTTTTTTGCATTGTCACTGTTTTAACATGACAGTTTTCAGGAACACTATCCTACAATTATATGAAAAACAGATGCTAAAACAGCTTTTTCTGTAATACTGTGATTGTATCCATAGCCACTCTTCTCAGATATATTCACATTATTTCAAATTAGCTTATTGTTCACTCTTAACTTGTTTAAGGCTAATTTGAGGAACAAAAGCAACCATATTCAAAACTGTAAAGCAAGCCATTTAGCAACAGAGTTTAGGGGAGGGAAAAGTCTGTGGATGCCAGAGAAGGGTTAAAATGTATTATGCAGTTAGTATGTTTCATTGGCTGCTGATTGAAACAGGATGCAGTGACTACATTGTCAGACTGTTGGTGTGAGTGCAAACAGATGAGGAAATGCTGGAGCAGGCACTCCAGAACTTTGGCTGTCGCCTAGGAAACGGTTTGCGTCATGCTTGCCAGCAATTAACTTGCAGCTCTTTATTTTTGAAGATAGCAGTGCAGGCTGAACTTGGCTGCAGCCAAGGGGGGAAAAAAAAAGCCTGACCTGAGTTCAGGCTGTGGTTTGTCTGTAAATGTATGTGAAATACAGCGCTTAGGAGATGGGAGCTTTGCAAATTCAGACTCCTTGTAACTTTCAGCAAAGACTTGAGAGAACAATAATAGTGTAGAATAACTGTCTTTTGAATAAATATAATGTTAAATGATAAAGCCTATATCTGTTTCTGCAAATTTAACAGTAGCATGATTCTACATTTTATAGTTTGATGTTGCAGTATAAATCCTTCTTTGTTCTGGGATTTTTATATTCTTGTCCTACAAGCAAATGATAAATATACAAAATAATGGTGCATAAAGTAAATGTCTGCAGGATAGAGATTAATATTCCTGAGCCAGCCCGAGTGTCTCTTTTGGAACTTGGGAAAAAATGTCATAATCTGAGTGTCTCCAGATATTTCGATGTTTACATGCCTTGGCAATTTTGCAGAATTCAGGCCAAAATGTTTAATATTTCATGGTAATCATTTTACATAATGCAATCCTCTGTATGTTGATTCTGTTATTAAAATATTTTTGTAAAAGGTTGTGTGTGTGTGGTTTGTTTTTTTTTTTTTAAATAAGAATGTTGGGTGTAGGTAAGCCAGTGTCAGACTGATTTTCCATATATCTATTCGGAAGGCTTCTTAAAAATAAAAAAGAACCTTTAACATTTTAATGTCAAGAAAGGCATCACTTGATAATGAATAATTTACACTAAATAGTGGATTATTGATCAGAACCCATTACCAGTCTACATATAACTAAGCCATCTCCTATTTGTTTTCCTAAATTGGTTTTAAAAATTGTTAGTGTGCTGTGCACACTTTCTATATTTCTGGGATTAGTTATTTTATTAACATGTAGAAACAAAAGGCATTACCAGATTTGGGTGCTGTAATCTTTGATATATCATAAAGTGTAAGAGAGATGGAGCAGGATATAATTTCTTTTAAATACAGCTGCTCAATTCTCATGAATGGGAGCAGGTCCAGTTTTCATAGCTATTCAAGCTGTCAAATTCAAATTAAAAAAATAAAAACAACTTGGTAAGATTTACCTTTCAGATGCAAAGTTTTGAGGTAAAGATGGCAGGTTGGCAAGCTCTCAGATACTGAAATTGATCTGTTCATCTAGTATTAGGTCTGACTACATTCTTAGGTACTATTAACAATTTACTTTTAAAAGTCCTAATGATAGTGTTTTCTGCTCACTGAAGTAGCAAGACGGGCCATAGTATGGCTCATTGCATGACTGAATTAGAGTTACTACATAGGGCAGGGGTCAGGAACCTTTTTGGCTGAGAGAGCCATAAACGCCACATATTTTAAAATGTAATTCCATGAGAGCCATACAATATGTTTAAAACTAAATACAAGTAAATGTGTGCATTTTATGTAAGATCACACTTTTAAAGTACAATAAGTCTCTGAAAATATTACACCAGGCCTTAAGACACCAATACATCTCCTATTAGGAAAACGGACCAAGTCAGGCTGCTATAGAGTCCTACACAGAAACTACACGCCAGCAGAAAACCTCACCTGAATCACGTGCTGTCCCTCACCTAACATAGAATAAAGAGACCAAAACGCATAACAAGAAGCATGCAGACAAAAACTGAATTGGAAACTGCAACAAGCCAGAGTCTCTGTATGCAGTGTAACAAAGGAAAAAAGAAACATCACACATCCTTATAAAACAAATCAAGAAATATAAAATCATCAGCAGTAAAACTGTACTAACAAAAAGAACATATTTCGAAACAGCTGATGAGTGGAATATCCAATAATTAAAAACTCATATAAAACATTTCCAGATACCAACAAAATATTTCAAAATAGCAGACACAAAGATCCAGTAATGAAAAATAATAAGGATACAAAAATTTTTTTGCTCTGCATACCTGGGAACGTTTGATATCCAGGTGTCCTGAGATTGTTCTGAATTAGCAGGAGGTGGGGTGGTTTGCTTGGAACTTTCTCCTCTCTCAGTCACATACCAGCGCTCTCTCTCACACTGGCTCTCAATGACACACCTATACACACATGCTCTCAGTCACTCACATATACAAATGTTTTTTCTCTCTCACTTATATAGGCTCTTAATTACACATTTACACACATGCTGTCTATCTTTTCACGCTTACACACACACAGGCTTTCAATCACATAAATACATGCTGTCTTTTTCTCTCACACACAGACTCTCATTCACATGCTTACAAACATGTCCTCTCTTTCTCTCATTTACACACAGGCTCTCAATCACATACTCACATGCTCCCTCACCTAAATCAGCTCTCAATCACACACAGACACACATGGTCTCTCTCTCTCATTTAAACACAGGCTCTCAATCACATACTCACATGCTCCCTCACCTAAATCAGCTCTCAATCACACAGACACACATGGTCTCTCTCTCTCATTTAAACACAGGCTCTCAATCACATACTCACATGCTCCATCACCTAAACCAGCTCTCAATCAGACACAGACACACATGATCTCTCTCTTACTTATACACACAGGCTCTTAATCATACATACACATGATCTCTCTCACACACAAAGGATCTCAATCATACACACATACTCTTTCAAACAAACAGGTTTTCAATTACAAACTTACACATACAGGTTCCCAATGGTAAACTTACATTCATGCTCTCTCTCTCACAGGCAGGATCTCAATCACAGACATACTCTCTTTCACATATACAGGCTCTCAATCATTCACATACATGCAATCTCACTCACACACATACACACACAGGATCTCACAGACACATGCTTGCTCGCTCATTCACTCTCTCTCTCCCCCTCCCCCGGGAACTCGCGGCAGCAGCAGCCACCTCCCAACGCTAACCTCCTTCATTTTCAGCCCTCGCGGAGGCGAAGGCGGAGTCCCATCGGCCGCGGTTGAAGATTTTCATTTTCCTCCGAGCCGCGCTGCAGTCTTCTTCCCGCGCAGGCACCCGATGCTCTCCACTTCCTCTTCCGGGCCGCGGGAAGAAGAGAGCACCGGCGTGCTCTCTTCTTCCCGCGGCCCGGAAGAGGAAGTGGAGAGCATCGGGTGCCTGCGCGGGAAGACCCGCGCAGGCACCCGATGACTCCAGCGCTGGCACCCGGCTGACACCCGATGACTCCCGCGCAGGCACCCGGATGACTCCAGTCGGCGTGCTCTCTTCTCCTCCCCCCCGCGGCCCGGAAGAGGAAGTGGTGAGCATCGGGTGCCTGCGCGGAAGAAGAGACCACGCTAGTGTGGTCTCTTCTTCCCGCGCAGGCACCCGATGCTCTCCACTTCCTCTTCCGGGCCGCGGGGGGGGGGGAGGAGAAGAGAGCACGCCGGTGCCGCTGACTCCAGCTGTCCTGCCGCGTTCCGCCCGGGCTGACAGCATTTTAAGCCCGGGCGGCGGAGGACCGGGGAGCAGCTGGGTCAGCGGGGAACCGCGAAGTATGGCGACACGTGTCTGCGAGCCAGATGCAGCCCTCAAAAGAGCCATATCTGGCTCGCGAGCCATGGGTTCCCGACCCCTGACATAGGGAGATCTGCTGAAGAGCAGCACAGAATAAATATTGTGGCACTCAAAAACAAAATAAAATTGCTTAAATTTCAAAATCTCAAAAAGGAACCTAGCTGATGCATAAAATAGCTGAGAGATAGAGGACAGTGTGTCCCGATTGTTTAGCAGTCACACGACTTTTCTCAGAGTGATTATTGTTAAGGAACATTTTCTGCCTATGTACTTGCCTGATTTCTTACACTGTTTTATTTTGTATTTTGTTTATTAAATATGAATGATTTAGATTTATTTTTTTAGTGCAGTTACTCTGATCCCTATTCGGCAACAGAACATGGGAGAAGATGCTGTTTGAGGAAGTTAATTTATCCTTATACAGCCAAAGGAAAAATTGGTAATTTTATTTTAATAAAATTAACAACTTTAAAAGGAGGAAGTATGTTTAATTGTGCTACTAGATACTGCATGCTTCTGCAAACATTCATAAATGTATCTTTTTTTGTTTCTTTTTGTTTTAGAAGGCTCTGCTGACTTCAGAGTATTATAACGCTATGATTTCCTAAGCTGGGTTTTATTGGTAGGTGTCCCCCTTTAAAATGTTGCTCTGTATGCTTCAGTTCAGTGTAGTGATGAAGAAATTCTTCCTTGCTAAGTTATCATGTGATGTAACTTTTGAAATACCATGTTGACTTAGCTCTCTTAGTAAGTAATACAAGTTATGCAAGGAAAAATGTTACCTTTTCAGGCAGTGTGTTGAGGGATACTACAAATGAAAAATGAGTAACAATTTTTAGAAAACGGGAGCATCATATACAGACAGTTTAATTGGGTACCGTAGATCAATAATACAAATAATGTAAAGCAAAGGTTTGCATTTCAAAACAGCCATTCATAATGTTAATGAAAAGATGATTTATATTACTGATAAAATTAATACAAAGACAATATAGCTCATAAAAGTGTGAAATAGCTTTATGGCTTGGTGGTTTTGGGAAGTAGGCCTTTGTTTTTTCAGCTAGTTTGGTTTCTCTCTCTTTATTTGGTGCTTCAGGTTTTTTTTGTTTTTTTTTAAACATGATTTATAATTTTCTTTATTTTTGGTCTCCAGTAATTTAGGTTTGACTTATTTTGAATCCCTTCTGAAACACTTCTAGTTCTGGATTCGGCTTTTTGGGTCCTCTTGTGTGTTTCAATTATAAAACTATGAGAGGTGATCATTTATTAAACAATTTTAAAATTTCTTAAAGTTAGTTTGCAGCAATGTGTAAAAGAAAAAAATGTAAACAACTGTAGCGTAAGACTTGACAATGCATGGCTCTGCCATATGATTTCATTCCCATAGCAGATTTGTAAGCAAGAAGTTTCACATCTGTGTAAAAATTTGCCTCCCTCACATTGATTGTTAGCAGAGATGCAACACTTACTACAATTTTTTCAAGTAAAAAATGTCTAATAAGTAGTACATCTGGCCTTTAGTTAGCTGTTTAAGTAACAATGTTTTGTGCCACAGGCATTCAAGACCCTGGTTGTTAAATGTAATTTTAATGTGGAATTTGTGGTAGTCTGCACCTATTATATTAAAAAGTATTAAGACTTGGAAGTATAACTTAACTAAAAAAAAAAAATAAATTCCTTTCTATGACATTCCATTAAATTTATCTGAGTAATGATTGATACATGACTTGCAGCTAATGTTCTGTCATTTTTCTCACCTTATCCTTGCTTACGGAAACTGCTGTTTATACCTCTTGCTTTCCAGAGCGGTCAATTTAAGCAAACAATTACTCAGGTCCTTTTTCTGTAAATATTTCAGACTGGCAACCAAAGGTTAACCATCAAAATTGTTAATATTTAAATTCTGGTTTAATTCATACAGTGTATCATTTTAAGAGCAAGCCAGAATTAAGATAAAGGTTGTAACTTTAAAATGACTTATTGCAGAGGCTCCCAAACCTGTCCTGGGGGATCCTCAACCATTTGGGTATCCAAGATATCGACATGCAAATTTAGCTTATGCGCATTCATTGTCGATATCCTGAAAACCAAACTGGTTGCACATCTTTCAGGCAGGCTTGGGAACCACTGATTTATTGTATTTCTTTGCAAATTGGGGATTTGTGTCCAAAAAAGATTTTACCTCATTCTCAACTATGGAAATTTTTTTTTTTTTTTTTTTAAATATTGCCTTTCTGAAAAATAAAAATTTACTTATAAAACATGAAACTGATCATACAAAGCTTTTTCCTGCACATTTATTTCTCCTGATTTAGTAGGAGGTTTTATGAACAGATGTGTGTTTTCAAGTTGGCTTCCAAAAACAGTTTGTGGGAGTCATGCTGAAAGCAGACATTGATTTGCATGTGGGAAAATGTCATGAGCTGCTGTACATGGCCACTTAGTCAAACATCCAGAAGGATAATTTAAATTGTAGATGTGTATTGCATATTAAGGCTGCTAAGATGCAGAATCTGGGTTATGTAATAAGCCACCTAACAGTGGGTTACTGTGCTTACTGGTGGTTAATTGTGCAGTTCATGCAATATCTTTGTGTTACAGCTTTTTGTTTTATGATACTGATATTTCCACTCATTTCCTGGTGCTCAGAGCAATGTTTTAACTGCATTTTAAAGTATCGCTTTCAGTTATTCTCTTTCCTTTGTAAATAGTTTAGCATACTTGTATTAGAAAGCTTAACAACTTATACAACTGCAGTGTCTGTACCTCTGAAATCATAACATCACGATGGATATCGGGAATCATTTGTTTTAGTTATGTAAATTCCAAGTAAATGACCTAACTTCAGCTAACTTATTTAGCTTGCAGTCTTTCTCCTCATACTAAGTACTCATGTCTTCTTGCTGCTTACTGATAATGCTAGCCCCCTTCCCACTAGGACTTTCACATTTTATGAAACTTGTAGAAAGTATATTCTTAACTTGTGACTGAACACAAGATGTGTTGTGTTGTACTTCTCAGTAGTCATAAGTGACTTCTTTGGGGGGGGGGCAGTGTCCTATTTTGGACTGGGAAGTGGTTAAAGATAGAGAGCAGGACTAAATGGTAAATTTGTCCAGTGCTGAAAAGTGAATAGTGGAGTTCCCCAGGGATCCATTCTAGGACCACTGCTTTTTAATATATTTATAAATAACCTGGTAATGGTGAGGTGATCAAATTTGCCAATGACACAGTTATTAAATCACAAGAGGATTGGGAGAAATTGCAAGACAAACTTGCAAAACTGGGAGATTGGACATGCAAATTAAATTTAATGTGTACAAGTACAAAGTGATGCACTTAAGGAAGAGTAACCCAAATTATAGCTATACAATTCAAGGTTCAACAGGCATCACTATTCAGAAAAAGGATATAGGTGTCATCTTTAATATGTTGAAATCTTCTGCCTAGTGTGTAACAGCAGCCAAGAAAGTATATAGAATGCTAGGAATTATTAGGAAAGGAATGGAGAATGAAACAGAATGATATAGCGCTAAAGGTTCACGGATCCTTTCAACTACTCACGAATAAAGGTGGAAATGTTTAACATCATTTTTGCTTCATTTCTTGATTAATCCAGTATAAGGATCCGTGAACTTTTAGCGCTATACCATTTGTAATTGTGGTTTCTACCATTTGTGTATACCGCTCATCATCTTCACTTCCCATTGGCTGAATAAAACAGAATATCATAATGCTTCTGTATCACTCTGTGGCGCGACCGTAACTTGAGTATTGTGTGCAGTTCTGGTCACCACATTTCAAAAAAGATATAGCAGAATTAGAAAAGATACAGAGAAGGGCAACTAAAATAAAGGGAGTGGAACGTCCTCCTCCGAGCACAATTGAATCTTTATGGGTAGAAATCCCATGTGTATTAAATGCACAATTGAATCTTTATGGGTAGAAATCCCATGTGTGTCGGGGAAGACTAGTGATAGGAGTATACTACCGTCCACCTGGTCAAGATGGTGAGACTGACAATGAAATGCTAAGAGAAATTAGGGAAGCTAACCAAATTGGTAGTGCGGTAATAATGGGAGACTTCAATTACTGGACTGGACTTTAAATAACCACGTTTCTTTGAAAGTTTGAGCCACGCCAAGGAAGGTATTACCCCGATACAGAATTTTACAAAAATTTCAAAAATACTACTAAAAAATATGCAAAAAAGAATAAAGGACTTGGGCCAGTGATTAAACACGACCTGAAGTGACAAGACCTTAAGCTAAAACATGCTGGTATGCCCGCAGGTGTTATGATGGCTCTACAAATGATAGACTGATGAAGCAAGAGGGTAGGTGATCTAAGAACGCCGTGTAGGCAAATAGTGGATTAGACACCAGATGTTGTCCGAAAATTCTTTATTTGAATGGAGACACAAAATTCATACTTTTGCCCGACTCAGGCCGAGTTTCGCCCCACCGGGGCTGCCTCAGGGGCTGTATGTAGATTTTTATAAATTCAATATTCAATATATTTATATACCATGATTCGAGTGTCTGATAGCTGCCAAAAACGTGATCTTTGCTCAGGGCAAGATTACTTCTCAAAGTGCTACATAAACTGTGAAAAACGTCAAACTCTGCTCATTGCAGGATATATATATATTGAATATTGAATTTATAAAAATCTACATGCAGCCCCTGAGGCAGCCCCGGTGGGGCGAAACTCGGCCTGAGTCGGGCAAAAGTATGAATTTTGTGTCTCCATTCAAATAAAGAATTTTCGGACAACATCTGGTGTCTAATCCACTATTTGTCTACAAATGATAGCACATTGACTAAGAAAAATTATAGTTACATGACGTCTTTCTAGTGAGACTTCAATTACCCCAATATTGACTGGTAAATGTATCACCGGGACACGCTAGAGAGATAAAGTTCCTGAATGGAATAAATGATAGCTTTATGGAGCAATTGGTTCAAGAACTGATGAGAGAGGGAGCAATTTTAGACCTAATTCTCAGTGGAGCACAGGATTTGGTGAGAGAGGTAATGGTGGTGGGGCTGCTTGGCAATAGTGATCATAATATGATCAAATTTGATTTAATGACTGGAAGGGGGACAGTAAGCAAATCCATGGCTTTCAAAAGGGAAACTTTGATAAAATGAGAAAAATTGTTAGAAAAAAACTGAAAGCAGCTACAAAAGTAAACAGTGTGCAAGAGGCGTGGTCATTGTTAAAAAATACCATCCTAGAAGCTCAGTCCAGATGTATTCCACACATTAAGAAAGGTGGAAAGAAAGCAAAATGATTACCGGCATGGTTAAAAGGGGAGGTGAAAGAAGCTATTTTAGCCAAAAGATCTTCATTCAAAAATTGGAAGAAGGATCCAACAGAAGAAAATAGGATAATGCATAAACGTTGGCAAGTTAAATGTAAGACATTGATAAGACAGGCTAAGAGAGAATTTGAAAAGAAGTTGGCCATAGAGGCAAAAACTCACAGTAAAAACTTTTAAAAATATATCCGAAGCAGAAAGCCTGTGAGGGAGTCTGTTGGACCATTAGATGATCGAGGAGTTAGAGGCACTTAGAGAAGATCCAGTTAGAGGCACTTAGAGAAGATCCAGTTAGAGGCACTTAGAGAAGATCCAGATTGTGATCCCTATCAAAGAATCCATCACTAAAGCGCTAGAACTTTGGGAAAATTGCTTTCAAGAAATTAACGAGCTCTTATCCAGCTTAAATCTAATCCTAAACCAATCAAAAAGTGAATTCATTCTAATCTCTCCAGATAACTGCAAAATCACTACAAATCCGCCAGCCAACTTGCAAACCTCAAAAGTAAGAGATTTAGGAGTCTCCATAGACAACAGACTAAATTTGAAATCGTTTATCAACCAAACAACCAAAGTCTGCTTCCACAAACTGCACGTATTAAAAAGAATAAAACCCCTATTTCACTTCCATGATTATAGAACAGTGCTCCAAGCAATAATATTTGCGAAAATTGATTACTGCAACTCCATCCTACTAGGCATCCCATCATCTCATACTAAACCGCTCCAAATGATACAGAACACCGCAGCAAGAATTCTAACAAACAAAAGAAGAAGAGATCACATTACACCAGTCCTTAAAGACCTACACTGGTTACCAATCCACTACAGAATAATTCATAAATCCCTCACCACAATCTACAAGAATATTCATGGACTGGCTCCACTCCATTTACAAATAGCTCTTAAAAAACACTCCTCCAACAGACCCATCAGGGAAGCATATAGAGAATATCTACAGGTACCACACAACAATACCACCCAACATATAACATTGAGAGATCGGGCCTTCTCCACAGCAGGTCCCCCACTGTGGAACTCCATCCCCCTAGAACTAAGACAGGAACCATGTCTTCAAACCTTCAGGAAAAGACTGAAAACATGGCTGTTCATGAAAGCATTTCCGGACCCTTAAAGATTCTCTACCATCAAATGCAGCATTACTGATCATTTCCTATTAAACTGAAACAGTCTCTATCTACCAATCATTACAATGTTTTACTTCTCGTTAAACTGTTTATCTTTCCTCTAACTCTAATCCCAGTTAGAATGACCCCGTTTTATTGTAACTTTTTTCTTCCATGCACTTGTTTTACCTTTTAATGTATACTCTTATGTTATTAGTTATTTACGTTATAATGTATTTCTCACCCCTTGTTTTATGTAAACCGACATGATACGAACTCCGTGAATGCCGGTATAGAAAAATACAAATAAATAAATAAATAAAATAAAAAAGATAAGCCCATAATGCAAAGATGAAATGATTTCTTTGCTTCAGTGTTTACTGAAGAGGATGTTGGGGAGGTATCCGTACTGGAGAAGGTTTTCGTGGGTAATGATTCAGATTGACTGAAGCAAATCACGGTGAACCTAGAAGATGTAGACCTGATTGACAAACTGAAGAGTAGTAAATCACCTGGACCGGATGGTATACACCCCAGAGTTCTGAAGGAACTAAAAAATGAAATTTCATACCTATTAGTAAAAATTTGTAACCTATCATTAAAATCATCCATTGTACCTGAAGACTGAAGGATAGCTAATGTAACCCCAATATTTAAAAAGGGCTCCAGGGGCGATCCAGGAAACTACAGACCGGTTAGCCTGACTTCAGTGCCAGGAAAAATAGTGGAAAGTGTTCTAAACATCAAAATCACAGAACGTATAGAAAGACATGGTTTAATGGAACAAAGTCAGCATGGTTTTATCCAAGGCAAGCCTTGACTCAGAAATCTGCTTCACTTTTTTGAAGGAGTTAATAAACATGTGTATAAAGGTGAACCGGTAGTGTACTTGGATTTTCAGAAAGCATTTGACAAAGTTCCTCATGAGAGGCTTCTAGGAAAAGTAAAAAAGTCATGGGATAGGTGGCGATGTCCTTTCGTGGATTACAAACTGGCTAAAAGACAGGAAACAGAGAGTAGGATTAAATGGACAATTTTCTCAGTGGAAGGGAGTGGGCAGTGGAGTGCCTCAGGGATCTGTATTGGGACTCTTACTTTTCAATATATTTATAAATGATCTGGAAAGAAATACGAGTGAGAATCATATTTGCAGATGATACAAAATTGTTCAGAGTAGTTAAATCACAAGCAGATTGTGATAAATTGCAGGAAGACCTTGTGAGACTGGAAAATTGGGCATCAAAATGGCAGATGAAATTTAATGTGGATAAGTGCAAGGTGATGCATATAGGGAAAAATAACCCATGCTATAGTTACACAATGTTAGGTTCCATATTAGGTGCTACAACCCAAGAAAGAGATCTAGGCGACATAGTGGATAATACATTGAAATTGTCGGTTCAGTGTGCTGCGGCAGTCAAAAAAGCAAACAGAATGTTGTGGGAATTATTAGAAAGGGAATGGTGAATAAAACGGAAAATGTCATAATGCCTCTGTATCGCTCCATGGTGAGACCGCACCTTGAATACTGTGAACAATTCTGGTCGCCGAATCTCAAAAAAGATATAATTGCGATGGAGAAGGTACAGAGAAGGGCTACCAAAATAAGGGGAATGGAACAGCTCCCCTATGAGGAAAGACTAAATAGGTTAGGACTTTTCAGCTTGGAGAAGAGATGGCTGAGGGGGGGGGGGGGGGAATATGATAGAAGTGTTTAAAATCATGAGAGTTCTAGAATGGGTTAATGTGAATCGGTTATTTACTCTTTTGGATAATAGAAAGACTAGGGGGCACTCCATGAAGTTAGCATGTGGCACATTTAAAACTAATCGGATAAAGTTCTTTTTCACTCAACGCACAATTAAACTCTGGAATTTGTTGCCAGAGGATGTGGTTAGTGCGGGTAGTATAGCCATGTTTAAAAAAAAAGATTGGATAAGTTCTTGGAGGAGAAGTCCATTACCTGCTGTTAATTGAGTTGACTTAGAAAATAGCCACTGCTATTACTAGCAATGGTAACATGGAATAGACTTAGTTTTTGGGTACTTGCCAGGTTCTTATGGCCTGGATTGGCCACTGTTGGAAACAGGATGCTGGGCTTGATGGACCCCTTGGTCTGACCCAGTATGGCATGTTCTTATCCTCTATGAGGAAAGGCTAAAGAGGTTAGGACTCTTCAGCCTGGAGAAGAGACTGCAGAGGAGAGAGATGAGAGAGGTCTATAAAATGAGTGGAGTGGAAGGAATAAACGGTTGTTTACTCTTTCAAAGAGTTCAGACTAGGGGACACACAATGAAGCTACTAGGTGATACATTTAAAACTAATAAGAGAAAACATTTTTTTTACTCAACACACAATTAAGCTCTGGAATTAATTGCCAAAAGAAGGTGGTGAAAGCTATTAGTGTAGCTGCATTTAAAAAAGGTTTGGACACGTTCTGGAAGAAAAGTCCATAAACTATTAAGTTGGAGTTGCAGAAATCCATTGCTTATCTTTGGGATAAGCAGCATGGAATCTATCTACTCCTTGGGATCCTGGCACGTACTTATGACCTGGATTGGCCTCTATTTGAAACAGGATACTGGGCTTGTGATGGATCTTTGGTCTGACCCAGTATGGCAAATCTTATGTAATTCTGTAGTGATTACTAGATGGTAAGTTCTGGAACTCAAAGTTTGCAAGCTCTTAGCTCTCTCTTCCTCTTTTGTACATAACTTTTATGGACCCAGTTATTGAGCAGGTCTTACCAGGGAAAGGCTGTGCTTCCCATGCTGTGGCAGAAAAGTCAATGTTCATTTCAAAATAACTTTACAAAAATAATTTTATATGATAGCTGACATCTTTGCAGTAATATAATAAATTTTGGCATATCCGGTCTGCTCAGCTGTCCCCTCTATACTGCTTTAATGAAGGAGATCACCCAGCTTTCAGCTTGTTTCTAATCCAGGTCAGTTTTATTATTTCCTCTTTCTGATCCCCTGCATAGTAACATAGTAGATAATGGCAGAAAAAGATCAACTTTCCCATTCTGTCTGACCAGTTATTCCAGTCCAGATTGCTAAGGATATATCCCAGCTTCTAGCTGAAAAATCTTTTTTGTTTTCTTTGCTTCTCCGTCATCCAAGTCAGATGAGTATACAATCCACACTCAACCCAACATGCAGAAGCCCCCAACCCCTATCTCACCTCAAAGTAGTGCAACAAGCCAAGCAGCCACCAAAACCAATGAAGCCATTCCCTGCAGGACATATCCCTGGCCACCACCTGTTTGCTGGTTCAGATTTGGTTGTTTTCTGAGGAGTTATATAGTCTGCTGATATCAGCTTGGCTTCCTCTTGACCTGTGGTGTTGCTTGCTCATGCTTTCATAACTTTCTCCTTGTTTTCTCCTTTTCAGCTTCCTGAACAGTAGTTGGCCCCAGCCAATCTGCCAGTACTGATCCAATTGTTTTCTGGAGAGTTGTAATCTGCTGATAGCAACCTGGCTATCCCATGGCCTACTGTGTCACTAAATTTACTCAACTTTTCAATCTTGTTTCTATCACTTCCTTCCATATCTGACCCAAACAGGTCCAGATTACAAGTGCTGGTGTCCATCACTTCCACTGGTACCAATATTCTAAGCTTTGTCATCTTCCTCTTTGATTCTTATAGTCCCATAAATTCAGTATTCATGCCACCTTCCGTTTATCACCAATTTTTGTAAAATATATACAGCCACTAAACCTAGTGAGACTGGGATGACCTGATTTCATGGAGGAGGTCCTAGGTTTAATTCCTGGACCGGGCCTTCTGACCATGGAAATGCTTCGGAGGCTGCCAGTGGCTGGTAGGGAGTCATTGTCTTCATTAAGAGCGACACCTGGTAAGTGGATATAGATCCCATGATACAGTGAACAAACTAGGAACAAGAACAGTGGGAGTGTGGGTTTATTAAAATGGGGAAAAATTGTCTAGGTAGTTGCAAGGGAAGGCTCATGGTGCCAGAATCTCAGCATTGTTTCTGGCTGAGCTGGAATAGAAAGGAAGAACTACCAGGCCTAAAAAAAAACAAAAAACAAACCCTACCTTCGCCCGCTCTCCTGGCGCGCGAACCGGCCCCTTGCTGGTGCGCGCGATTCACTATGCAAATTAGGCGGCGTGGTAGAAATGGGGAAAAGGAGGCGCTAGGGACACTATCACATCCCTAGCACCTCCTTTTTGACAGGAGCGGCGGCTGTCAGCGGGTTTGACAGCCGATGCTCAATTTTGCTGGCGTCTGTTCTCGAGCCCGCTGACAGCTACGGGCTCGGAAACCGGACGCCGGCAAAATTGAGCGTCCGGTTTTCGGCCCGACAGCCGCGGGCCGAATTCAATTTTTTTTTTTTTAACTTTTTTTTACTCTTCGGGACCTACGACTTAATATCGCCATGATATTAAGTTGGAGGGTGCACAGAAAAGCAGTTTTTACTTCTTTTCTGTGCACTTTCCCGGTGCTGGAAGAAATTAGCGCTGACCTTTGGATCGGCGCTAATTTCTGAAAGTAAAATGTGTGGCTTGGCTGCACATTTTACTTTCTGTATCCCGCGCGCATACCTAATAGGGCCATCAACATGCATTTGCATGTTGAGGGCGCTATTAGGTGCCACGGGTTGGACGCGCGTTTTCCTCCCCTTACTGAATAAAGGGGTAAGGGAAAACGCGCATCCAATAGCAGGCTAACAGTGCGCTCTGTTGTACTGTATCGGCCTGCTTGAGAGGCTGTTGGGCTGTTGTCTTTAAACAAAAAAAAATCTGGCCTCTGCACTGTTGTTGTTTGGCTTTTAAACATTCTGTTCTTGCAGATTACTTTTATTCTGCGTTAATGAACATATATTTTTACATATCTAAATTTGGTTCCTGCTTCTTTTTTCTAACTTTTCTTCAACCCTGTTTATATCACTGTATGATTAAATTTTGTCAGTTTTAGTTTATACCATCTGCTGGTAGACTATTAGGGGCATTTACCACCTTCTTTGTAAAGTTCTCCTATTTCCTCTGAGCTCTTTTCTCTCCTGTCTTGAATTCCTTTTTTGTGGCAAATTTCATCATCTTGTATTTTATTGAAGGCTGTTAAATATTTGATTGTTTCTATAATAATCTCCTTATCCTTATATGGTTTGTGTTCCTTAAATGTTTCTGTGTAATATTAGTGTTGCAGGCCTTGTAACATTTTGGTAGACCTTTTCAAGAACTGCTCCCTTAATTTCAATGCTTACGCAACATTTCTCTCCTTGAATTGAACACTGTAGTCAGTGGCATTTTCTGCTTTCCTGTTGCTGGTGATATGTACTTGATCATTCTTTTGGCTTTTTGTGCTGCTTTATTATACTGACTTGCAAACTTCAGGTCATCTGAGATGATTACTTAAATATTTTTTTCCTGTGTAGTAGTTACCAGTTTTTGTCCTCCTAATCTTAAGTGATTAATGGATTTTTGCACCCCAGATGCATGACTTTATACATTTTTTCCATTGACTCACAACTTCCAAACCTTTGATTCTAATTTTATCAAGTACCCTTTCATTTCTTTCTTCCCTTCCTGGTGTGTCTACTCTGTTGCAGGTTTTTTTCATTAGCAAAGAAATATATTTTACCCTCAAGTTCCTCTGCAGTGTTGCTAATAAGAAATTGAAAAGAATGGACCCTAACTGAACCCTGAAGTACTCCACTGGTCACTTTACCTTCACTAATGTGGACTCCATGGGCCACCATGTCTTGAGTTCTACTGCTTAACCAATTCCTCACCCAGTTTTCTGTCTTAGTTCTGGGGAGGCAAAAACAAAAAAGTGAAGAACCTGACCAGCAATGTATATAAGAACATAAGAAAATGCCATATTGGGTCAGACTAAGGGTCCATCAAGCTCGGCATCCTGTTTCCAACAGTGGCCAATCCAGGCTACAAGTACCTGGCAAGTACCCAAAAACTGTCTGTCCCATGCTACTGATGCTAACAAAAGCAGTGGCTATTTTCTAAGTCAACTTGATTAATAGGTAATGGACTCCTCCAAGAACTTATCTAAACCTTTTTTAAACCCAGCTACACTAACTACACTAACCACATTCCCTGGCAACAAATTCCAGAGTTTAATGGTGCGTTGAGTGAAAAAGAACTCTCCGATTAGTTTTAAATGTGCTACATGCTAACTTCATGGAGTGCCCCCTAGTCCTATTATCCGAAAGAGTAAAGCAGAGTTGCTTACCTGTAACAGATGTTCTCCCAGGACAGCAGGATATCAGTCTTCACAGAAGGGAGACGACATCGGATGGAGCCCTGTCATGGAACACCCCCGTCAGTCTCCAGAACTCCGACCAGCACACTGAGCACGCCCAGTGGTCACACGGTGGTCACCCCTCACTCTTGTCTTATAGCAAAAAAATACGAGCGAAAAATAAAATAAAAAATTATCGAACCCAACTCCGCGGGGTGCCGGGCGGGTTTTGTGAGGACCAACATCCTGCTGTCCTGGGAGAACACCTATTATAGGTAAGCAACTCTGCTTTCTCCCAGGATAAGTAGGATGGTAGTCCTCACAGATGGGTGAATAGCAAGCTACAGGCTGCCTTAAAACATAGAGGGCCAACCAGCACTCAAAAATGTGCAACAGGCACAACAACTGGGGTGCTGTTGGCAACCAAGGGCAGCCTGAAATTCACAGTGGGCTTAGGTAGGAAGAGTTGGGTTCTTACACTTTGAACAAATTCAGAAGGACAGACTGGCCAAAGATGCTGTCTTGCTGACCAGCCTTGTCCAGACAGAAATGGGCTGTGAAGGTGTTGAGAGAGCTCTACGTTGCGGCCCTGCAGATGTCAGCAATAGGTACTGAATGTTAGTGTGCTACTGGCGTTGCCATGGCCCTGACTGTGAGTGTGCCTTCACTCGTCCCTCAAGTGGAAGGCCTGCTTGATGGTAGCAGAATGCAATCCAGTTAGAGTCTGCTTGCCCACCGCAGGGTGAAACATTTCCAAATGTCCGCCAATGTTTTAATCACATAACATTTATTTAGCTTCTCTATGATGTGTCAAAAGACAATCCAGCTTTCATGAAGGTAAACTATCCCTTGACACAGATCGTGTTTCATAAACAACTGTCAGGAGGGACCTTACATCTATTATGGAAAAGCCAAAATATAATATAGTTACATGGAGGAATTGTACAGGCATCAAGGACATAAACCTAAGACACAGAATTTGCAATTGGACATCTGCTGCTTACCGAGGCTTTTAAACAATTCATCAAGGCAAGACTGTATAGCATCTTTGAAGTCTAGGTAAAACACATGGCTATCAAGGCACATATAAAAATAAACAGGGTTCAGCAAAGCTCTACATAAACAAAGAGTTCAGCTTCCATGTGGATACCACAGTCGCAACTTACTGGCTTTCTGACAGCTTGCACAACAAGAATGACACATCAGAAGCAGTTTAAATGAGTTGATCTAATGGTACAAACAGCGCCAGCATGGCAATCACATGATCACAGCTGTCAAGTCAAAATGCGCCCTTCCCAAGTGATGACGTGTGTATGTGTGAGGTAAACATAGTGTAATCTGTCAGAACAGCTTACCTAAGTGATGGCGAAAATGTAGTCAAAGTATAATCTGTCAAGTAAATCAAAGGAAAAAAGAAAAGTCAGTCAAAAGAAGACTAACCAGTCAGTGTTAAAGTTGAGACTGTGGGGAAAAACAGTGTCCAAGGTATGGATCCATTTCTGTTCATGCTGAATAAAAACAAAAAAAGGGAAATGTTCCCTCCACGAATGAAGGGATAGCACACTTCAATAACAAAGAACGGTAGATCATCAATCGTATGTTGAACTTCTTGCCAATGTTTAACAAGGGGCATGTTCTCTCTATGTAAATGCAAGTAAGATACAGCATGCGGTTTTACCCACATTCAGTAAATGGCAGGAACATTGAAAAATGTAGACAACCCCTCTAGTAGAGCAGTCAGCTTGAGAATTTTAACTGAAAAGACTTCCTAGAAGTAGGGTGTGTAAAGATAGAAATTGACAAAAACGGACAGGCTCTACAATGGCCACACGGGGCATGGCCTGAAAACAGGGGAAGTGAAAGCATTTTCTTATTAAAGTCCGAAGAGACTAACATGTCCCACAGGTTCCATCCACATTTAAATGCAAATCGGAAGTGTTGTACTTTTCCCTAGGTGTAATTCTCACTGTGAACTTTGATAATGTAGTGCTGCAGGGACAAATTAGCTGGACACTGAACTGGGTGTTTAAAATTAACTTTACTGATAAATATCCAGTCATCAATAAAAAAGACTGTACAGCTGAAGTCTATTTTTCCTCTTTGAGCTCAGGTTTGTTGGGAAAATTCTTATCACTTCTGCACTAAGATGCCCAACCCATTTGGAAATTCATAGTCTGCGTGGAATCACCTTAGAACATGGAAAAATCCTAACTTCGTCCAAGGTAGCTTTTCTTTTACCCAGCCTTCGCCTGTGTTCCTGGGGAAAATCTAGTGGTGGGACCTAATTTTGGTGGTCTTTCTTTCTTCTCCAAACTCAGTCCTGATGACCTATACAAGGGAAGGGTCTGTAGCTGACAGAGATCAGGCTATACACCCAGTTTCCAAAGGAGAGGTGGTGTGGCAGAAACATCCTCTCAAACAAGAGAAAATAGTTCACTCAATTGTCACTGCAGTCCTCCTCTTGATCTAGAAGGGTATTAACAGGTCTTGAGTGTCCTGGTCTCTGGATCTTGGAGATAGCCATCATCAGGAGGAACCCAGGCTACATGCCAGAATCAACTTGCAAAGAGAAAATATTCTTAAAATTTCTGTTCTGAACCTGAGGTAGATCCTTAAAAAGCAGGCAGTGCCCAGAAGAAACTTTTCTCAAAAAATATATTCAGTGAGGGGGAACAGGCCTCACTCTGAAAGGAAAATCCCAAAATTTGGATCCTGCTTCTTTTTTCCAACTTTTCCTCAACCCTGTTTATATCACTGTCTGATTACATTTTTTCAGTTTTAGTTTATACCATCTGCTGGTAGATTGTAGCTCACTCATCAAATGCCAGCTAAAAATTCCCCTCTTCTAGAAAATGGACCATCCATCTCAGACAACCTCTGGGGGAGGTACTGATGAGATGGTATCAGCCTCCTAGCTGTATAATTCCTATCACAGTGCCATCTAGTGGACAACCATGGAGTCCTTACACCCACATAAATAGGCTGTCTGAAAATTGCTCACCAGTCAATGTGGCTAAAAGCCTTCACATTGTAGAACTTTTATCCACATTGAGAGGAGGCACTACCAGGAGTGTGTTTGTTGGCTGAGGAAAAGTACACACAGATTGCATTTTCAATATTATGCATATATTTTTCAAGCAAAATTCTACAAACAGAAAAAGCAGGAATGTATGATCATACATACTTTGTGCCCACACATTTCAAAGAGAGAGTACACCTGTAGTTTTATGGTAAGATTTGGTATAGAGCCCATGGATAAAAAATACAAGTGGTCTTTGTCCAGTGCAGAAAGTTTGAAAAGTACCTCCATTTGTTTATCTGCTGGGAACCTAGCTGCTCTCTGCCAGTGTACACTATAATGGTTCTGTATAGAGCTTTCCTATGAATGATACTTTGAAGAAGTAGCCTGGGTAGCGGCCTTCTGATGTTATTTTGAGGATGTAAAAAGTAAGAAACAGGCCTCTTTTTAAAATTCACAATTCTTGACTGAACCCAGGCATTACAAACTGTGGGATTATCCAGGTTGCTCCTTTACCAAAAGGAAGGCTTGTTGTGGGTGAAGAGTTCTTTATGAATTGATGTGTCCAGATCCTAAAAATTTTAAAGAAAAAAGCTGCATACTTCAAATGTTAAGTGAATTTAATATCTATTTGGAAAGGACAATTTTTTGTGTGAAAACAAAAGTTTATTCTATCAAAAGAGGATGAAGCTCAATCAGGCAAACTGATGGGCCAATTTGGTCTTTTTGCTATTAATTGCTATAGGGTCCATATTTAGCACTTTCTTGGTTTAAACTTATTTAAACTAACTTGGTTTAAACTAACATTGGCAGGATATTCAGCAGCACAGCCATATCGCCAAATATACCAAACTATTTTATAGTTAGCTGGATAAGTTGATGGGGCTAACTTTAGGATTACTTTGTGGCACAACCAAATAAGTGTCCGAAATATTCAAAAGTTGGCATTTAGTTGGATAATGTGCAAGTTATCTGGCTAAATGCCTTTCAGTATGGACCCCTATGTTATATTTTATTTGGAATTGGAAAGAAAGCATTGTCGACTTTTAATACTTGCATTGTCAGATTGATAAATATAAAAAAGTACAAAAGCCCTCCATTCTTCCGCTTCACGGAGCAGAAGGATGGAAGGCTGCCATCTCCCAATTAAAAAAAAGAAAACAAAACAAAACAAAAAAAAAACAGGGATGGGTTCATGGGCTATAGGTATTACCAATTATTAGGCTTTTCAATATTTGATGATAGTTAATGTGACTTTCAAGGCATACTTCACTTTCAATGCATATCCAGCATAGCTCCCTGCTTCAACGGCAGGGGAGAAGAAAAACTAATACTTCACGCATATCTCTGCTTCAACGGCAGAGAGCTATGCTGCCGCTTACCCAACTAATCAAACTTAACATTTCACTTGGAAGCAGCTCCATCACTGCTCTCTACATTAATAGTGGGGGTGAAAGGGAAATAGAACCTAAGGTTACTAAGAGCCAAGAGAAACAGATAAGCATGAGAAAAAAGAAGTGTGAAGCTTGCTGGGCAGACTGGATGGACCGATTGGTCGTCTTCTGCCGTCATTTCTATGTTTCTATATGCAGCTAAATACATAGCTTTAGGAATAAGTTATTCAAGTTACTATAGACCAGGGCTGCCCAAACTGATCTTGGGGATCCCATAGTCAGTCTGATTTTCAGGATATCCACAATGAATATGCACAAGAAAAAAAAGTCAGTGGACAATCAAAGATTTGGGGGACATTAATCAAAAGATTTTTTTTGTAGGTAAACATGATGTGGCTAGTTTACTCTCACTCAAAAATAAGCTTATTTACTTGCTGAAAAAATTGGGGGAGGCAAACTATGCATGGAGGTTATACCACTTAGATTATTGCCTTTTCGACTTCTAAAATGTTGAAGTAACAGTTCATGAAATTAAGGAAAATTTTCATGGGCTATTTAAGGAAGTCAAAGTGTATAGAACCAAATAATGTATATTTAGGGACTTCCATTTTCAGTTTTTATTTTACTTTTCCTGAGAATCTCAGTGTTACAACAAAATCAGTTGAAAATGACTTTATTATAACACATATGAGAAAAATCATTGGAAAAATAATTTTCCCACAGATTTTTTTTGTATAACATTGAAATTCTCAGAAAAAAATAAATGAAAACTGAAAATGAAGGCTCCTTTGCACAGTAACATAAGACAAAGGGATTGTATAAAACAAAAATTTCAGTGAAAAGTGTGTAATCTATTTTTATTTCTTACTAGTGTTAAGGGCCCAACAAAAATAACAGGGAGTAAAGGCATTTACATGTGTAGAATCAGTCCCCCTGACTTCTCTCCATCATTGGGAACACACTTTTTCTCAGTCATGGATAGAAAGCACATGAGCTTTCTGCAGCAAGTAATAGTACACTTGTTCTGTTGCATGTATATTTTTACCTGCATATAGGTTGGACAGTGTTCTGTGGTACATTTCTCTCAGACATGTACATACACTTGCTCACCCAGGATAAATGTGCAGAAAGTTGAGTCCCATGAGAAAATAATTTTTATTATATTTCATCTTTAATTAAAGTTGGTAAGGCACAATATTTGGTGGTATACTGAAAGTACACCCTAAAAAAAAAATCAGAATCAATCATTTAAATGTCCCAAAAAGACAGTACAAATATGCCTTTTAGAGAGTGATTGACAGTGACCGATGCACAAACATAGCAAATTATATATAGAGAGATATTTCATCTTTGTCTTACAAGGGCTGGAACTGGCAGAGGTGCTTCAACTTATATTGGGCAGCTAAAAAATTAAATTTTCTTTAATTAGTTTACAGCATTATGTGGTACTTCATTTTAAGAGCAGCAGTCCAGATTACCTGCCTCCTTTTGGTTAATGTAACAGCAGCTTAAGACTGTACAGATAATTTAGTCTTTCCATATCTGGTAGTAACAGCAGCGATAGTATTTTATATGAAATGTGAAAAGATGTTAGCATATGGGGCAGGTTTAAAGATCTAAACGTGTATACCCTTGAAAGGTGGGGTAAGGAGATGTGATTGAAACATTTAAATACCTCCAAAGTTTCCAGGCACATGAGGTGGAACTCTTTCAAAGGAAAGAAGGTTCTAGAAAGTAATGGCGAACTCCAGTCCTTGAGTGCCACAAACAGGCCATGTTTTCAGGATATCTACAATGAATATGCATGAGAAAGATTTGTATAGTGCATGCATGGGATAGGGATGAATGGGGGCAGACTTAGAAGTAATCTAAAGAATTTTTATTTTTAGAGCGAGTAGTGGATGCATTAGAACAGCCTCCCTGTGGAGGTGGTAGAGACCAAAACAGTGTCCGAATTCAAGAAAACATGGGTTAAACACAGAGGATTTCTACGGAAGTAGAGGTTGTAAAGATGAATAGTTGATGTGGATGGGCAGACTAGATAAGCTGTATGGTCTTTTTCTGCTGCTATGTTTCCATCTTTGTTTCACTAGAAACTGGGCTGTTCTATGATGCCTCTAAACAGTGACTCAAGACACAGTTTCCAACTTTTGCCCAATCCCTTTCTCAAACTTAGACTTTAAATTGCTAGTTTTACATTTAAAAGCCAAGCACGCAAATTAAACTTATGAAATTGAAAAAGGTTCTCTAACCTTTTCAAGCCCAAGGCACGCCTCCATGAACAAAAATATTGTATGGCACACCAACATTTGCAGAGCAGGGAATGAGAATATGGAGAGGACTCAAGTGGCCTAAAGAAGAGCCAGGGAAACACTGAAAGCTCCAAAAATCTGTCTTAAATTTAAAATCAAAGGGAAAGAGGGTGTAGAAACACACATGAACTCTTCACAATAGACCAGCTTCCTCTATATACAAGTGCAGGAGAGGGGAGACAATGTAGTGCAGGCAGCTTGGCTGTCGCATGTGACTGCCAGAGTTCCTTCACTGCTGCTGCTGTTCCCAGCACTCAGAGTAAGTCATATCCAGTGGTCAGTGAATGCTGTCCCCCATCTCATTTAGGCTGGGGGTAAGACAGAGGTTGGCAGGGCTCTAGAGAGGAAAGAGGAAGATGTGTACTGGGTGCAGTGTGTGTGTGTGTGTGCGCTGCACAAAGTGGGACGCATTTATCAGTGCCCCTGTATACTTCTCATTAATTACCACATACTGGGGCTCTTGCTATGTAGTGGGTAACATGATTACACATATCAGAAAGGAGCTCCTACTTGTTTAAAGAGTCACCACTGGTGTCTCTTGTTACTGCAAAGCACTGAGAGGTGAACCCAGGTACTGACCTAAATCTGAGCATCGGGCAGTAATGACTTTTTCAAGGCATGCCTGATTAGGTGTGTAGGCACACTTATTGGGAAATGCTGATCTAAAGTGAATTTAAACTGCAAAATTTTATCTTTGTGTAAAAATTAAATGTTAGGTACAGAATGGAGTGCTTCTTTAAAACTAAACGTAAGATGTTTTTGATTTAATCTTTTCTAGATTCCGTCATTGCCCTTAATTTTCTCTAGTTTCACCTTACATGCTCTCTTGCTTCCATCTGGTTGTTTCCCATTAACATTTATATTGTAAACCTTCAGGTAATCCATTGTAAAGTGCACTGGTATTATTTTGCCAATAAAATAATACTATGGCTTTCTGTTGGTGATACAGGACTAAATATTCACAATAGTATGTTTGTAGAATACCTGAATTTCAAAATAAGGTTTTGTTGGTGGTTCTTGGACCCTTTCATTCTTCCTCTTCTGTTTAAGAGCTGTCATGTAATATCTTTACAATAAAATCCAACCTTGAATTCTGTCCTAGAAGTGGCTACATGCATTTGTGAAGACTTCATTACTATAAAATGCAGTCTGTGAGGACTTTTAAGATTCATGTCTGTATGATTTTCTAGTTTTATTTAATACAAAACCTGCTAAAGTAGATGAAAGCAGAAAGTGTCATCTGAAAAGTCTAAATATTTCTCTCATAGTTTTAAACTTAGTAAATAGGCCACTAATAAAGAAGTTACTTAGTTATTGCATTCTTCTAAAGATTATAGTTGGTGAGGCTGCTTGACATTTATAGAATCTTTGCAAAGGATAGTTGGAAGGTTTAACAGCCTTATCTTTTGACATTTAGAACACATTGCTAACTAAACAGTGCCTGATGTTCTGTTTTATGTCTTGACCTCTGTAAAGTATGCACTCCAGCGCAAAGTGTTCATTTATGTTCTTAAATTGTATACACATTGGTGCAGATTGCTGTTATTATAGCAAACCATGCTGAACTTGTATATATTGCTGCCCCTATGAGGGAGGAGATGATACTGGACCTGGTACTTTCAAATGGGGAAAGTATTTCTAATATCTGGGTAGGTAGAGCTTCAGTGATCATAGGCAGTGAGGTTTAATATAAGAACAAAGGCAGAGATGAGTGATGACGATGGTCAGTCATGAACTTGTAAGGGCAATCAATGCATTTCTTTTGTCAGTATAAATAAAAATAAATAAAAGGAGCAAGAGACAAATATGATTTTCAAAAGAGGTGATGGGGAAAAATAAGGCTTAAAAGAATTGCATTAAAAATATAAGGGATCTCAGAAAAAGAGACAAGATTACTTGTAAAGAGAAGCAGGGAATATAGTCAGGATAATAAAGGCATGATTTGAAGAAATGATAACTACTAAGGTGGTAAAGTGGTAATGTTTTTGAGATATTGTTTGTTAGTGAAAGGAGGAAGCACAGAGGTACGACTATAAGCCTGTCACCTTCTACATCAGTGGTTCTCAACCCTTTTCCCATAGTGACAGACCACGCTGCTTACAATTCATGGCGAAAATAAAATAAATAAATAAAGGTCCAGTATTGTTTTATTGTTAAAAATGATACAAGGGAAAGACAAGTACTCTGAACAGAAATTGCATACATAGTAAACATCCCATACCAAAACACTAATTTCCAGCACTCAAATAGTAACCACCTTGCCTAAGAAAAGGCAACACTGAAAATATTACACCAGGCCTTAAGACACCAATACACCGCCTATTAGGAAAACGGATCAAGCTAGACTGCTATAGAGCCCTACACGCCAGCAGCATACCTTACCTCAGTCACATGTGCAGACCCTCACCTAACAAAGAATAGAGAGACCATAAAACATAACTAGAAACATGCAGACAAAAACTGAATTGGAACCCACAACAAGCCAGAGAGACACTATACATTGTAACAAAGGAAAGAGAGAAACTTTACCAGTTCTCAAAATAAATCAAGAAATATAAAATCAATAGCAGTAAAACCATACTAACAAAAAACCCCCCCAAAAAACAGATTTAAAAATAGCTGATTGAAATATCCAATAATTAAAAACTCATATAAAACATTTCTAGATACCAATGAAATATTTCAAATTTCAGACTCAAAGACCCAATAATGAAAAATAAGGATAAAAAAAAAGCTTTGCTCTGCATACCTGGGAATGTTTGATATCCAGGTGCCCTGAAATTGAGGACTGTGGTTCCAGTGCCCATGTCTCAAGGAAATACAGGTTGATATTCCTTTCATTTCGTTGTGCCCAAGAAGGACTCCTCCTTTCATCCCATCCTGAATCTCATAGGGTTCAACCATTATTTGCGGGTAACTCACTTGTGCATAGAGACATTGTGCTCAGTGATAATGGCTGTCCAGTCGGAATTTCTGATCTCCTTGGATCTGTCCAAGGCGTACCTCCATATTCCTATCCAATTGGAGCACAGTTTTCTGCATTTTGTGGTACTGGGGTGCCATAATCAATTTCGGGTGCTGCCTTTTGGTCTAGCCACTGCTCCCAGAACCTTTTCCAAGGTTACGGTGGTAGTGGTGGCAGATCTTAGACAGGATGGAATCCTTGTACACCCATATTTAGATGACTGGTTGATTTGAGCCAGATCTCTGGAAGAGAGCCATCTGGTGACCCACAAGGTGATGTCCTTGTTGCAGGAACTTGGTTGGGTGGAGAAGCTAGCCAATAGCAGTCTTCAACCATCTCAGTCGTTGGAGTATCTGGGTGTATGTTTCAACACTAAGTAAGGCAGAGTTTTCCTTCTGGAAGCTTGTATTCAAAAGTTGATGGTGCAGGTGCGTCTCTTGGGGAGCACTATATGCCCGACAGCATGGTCCTATCTACAGATGCTCAGGTTGATGGCGACAACCCTGAAAGTAGTACTGTGGGCGAGGGCGTATATGCATCCGCTTCAGCATTGCCTGCTGTCTCATAAGAACATAAGATATGTCATACTGGTCAGACCAAGGGTTCATCAAGCCCAGTATCCTGTTTACATAGTGGCCAATCCAAGTCATAAGTACCTGGCAAGTACCCGAATATTAAATAAATCTTGAGCTACTATTGCTTACTAATTAATAGCAGTTTATGGATTTTTTCTCTAGGAACTTATCCAAACCTTGATGGAACCCGCAGTCTCTGGACTATTCAATTCGGCTACACCTGCTGATGGAAGTCTGCTCTCACCTCCAGTGGTGGTTGCAAGTGGATCATCTGAGAAAGGGAGTCTCCCTGATGTTGTCAGACTGGTTGGTACTCATGACAGATGCAAGTCTCCAAGGTTGGGGAGCTCACTGTCTGGAACTAATGGCGCAAGGGTGCTGGAATACAGAGGAGTCTCTCTGGAACATCAATCAGCTGGAAGCCTGGGTGGTCCAGTTGGCATGCTTACAGTTCAGCTGCAGGGTCAAGCAGTATGAATAATGTCGGACAGCGCAACAATGGTGGCTTACATCAATTGGCAGGGAGTAACCAAGAGTCAACAAGTATCACAAGAGAGAGACCAGGTTATGGAATGGATGAAAGTGCATCTTCAGGAGATCTCAGGCTTGCAAATTGTAGGAAAAGACAATGTAAGAGCAGACTTTCTCAGTAGCGAGAGTCTGGACCCAGAATGGGTCTCAGTAGCGAGAGTCTGGACCCAGAATGGGTATTGTTGGATAGGCGTTCCAGCTGATTGTGGATCGCTGGGGTCTTCCATTTATAGACTTGCTGGCGACATCTCGCAGTGCGAAGGTTTATTGATTCTTCAGTCACAGGAAAGATTTGAAGTCCTTAGGGATTGATGCTCTCATGCAGGCCTGGCTGGAAAGCAAGCTGCTGTATGCCTTTCCCCCATGGCCCCTATTAAGAAGAATGGATTCGAAGGATTGAAGGCCACAGTGGAATGTTGCTTCTGGTGGCACCGGTTTGGCCCAAAAGACCATGGTATGCAGATCTGCGAAGACTCTGGTGGAAACCCCCATTTGTTTTCTGCTGTACAGGAACCTGTTGTAGATCCGACTCTGTTTTGTCTTACGGTATGGCCCTTGAGAGGGCTCACTTGTTGAAGCATGGATATTCTTCAGTGGTGATTGTCACCTTACTATAAGCAGGAAAGTTCTCCACTTCCTTAGCTTATGTGCGAGTTTGGCAAGTCTTTGAGGCTTGGTGTGAAGATTGAGGAGTGCTTCCTCAATCATTTGGGATTCTGCTCATTTTAGAATTTTTACAGGATGGGGATTCTGCTCATTTTGGAATTTTTACAGGATTGGCCCTTAATTCCTTGAGGGTACAGGTAGCAGCTCTTGCTTGTTTCAAGGGCCAGGTGAATGGTGAATCCTTATTATCTCATTCTGATATGGCCCATTTTCTGAAGGGAGTGAAACATGTTCTTCCTCCCTTGCTGGTTACCGGTTCCTTTTTGGAGTCCTAACCTGGTGTTGGATTTTTTGGATTTCTTTTGACCACTGTGCAACCTTTTGTTGCGATTACTGACCTTGAAAACGGTGTTTCTGGTGGTGATTTGGTCCTCATGTCAAATTTCTGAGCTTCAGGCCTTGTCTTGTTGGGACTAGTTCCTTCGGGTGATTCCAGGGGTGACACAGATGCGTGTACTGTTCCTTTCTTCTTTCCTAATGTGGTCTCAGACTTTCACTTCAATCTCCATTTTCTTACCATCCTTGGATAAGAGATGCAGAGGAGTACTGCCTGTTGCGTCCCTTGGATGTCAAGTTGTGAAAGAAACAAAACAGGACCTGATGCCTTGGAAAGTAAAGTTTTTATTCTAATTAATCCAGGTTAAAAGTAGTAATGCCCGACTCTGGCAGAGTTTTGCTTTTCGGCTGCATCAGGGGCTGTAAAAATAATTTAATATGTGATAAATATGTTAAAAATACATACATGTAATTTATTTTATCTGTAATGTTTTATATTTTCTAACATTTTTTTAACATACGGTATTTATCACATATTAAATTATCTTTACAGCCCCTGATGCAGCCAAAAAGCAAAACTCTGCCAGAGTCGGGCATTATTACTTTTAACCTGGATTAATTAGAAAAAAAACTTTACTTTCCAAGGCATCGGGTCTTGTTTTGTTTCTTTCACATCTGTGGCTACGCTTGACTGATTTCGGATATGTTTCTTTGGACCTTGGATGTCAAGAGACATGTTGTGAGAGATCTGGATGTTTTTAAACCTTTCCGAAAGGCGGATTTGCCTTCATGGTGGAGGAAAACAGGGTGAACCAGCTTTGTGGGCTACAATAGCTCGCTGGATTAAGGAGATAGTCACGGCAATGTATGTGGTGGCTGAAAAGCTGTTGCCCACTCAGGTTAGGACTCATTCCACTAGGGCTCAGGCAGTGTCATGGGCGGAGGTTAAGATTGTTGTCTCCTGTCAACATTTGCTGAGCTGTGACATGGTCCTCTTTATGCACCTTTTCCAGGTATTATCGTCTGGATATGCAGGCCTGGGAGGACGCAGCCTTGGCACATGTGGTTTTGACTGGACTGCGGGAAACCTCCCGCCCTATTCGAGAGTAGTTTGGGTACATCCCACTGGTTCTGGATTCATCTGTCTGAACACTGAGAAATGAGAAATTACTACTTATCGGATAATTTCCTTTTCTTTAGGACAGACAGATGAATTCAGCTTCCTGCCCTTGGCTGCCCAATGATTGGGCTATAGTCGTCCTGCATGGATAAGAGTTTCCAGGGATTACTGGTAAGTGTTAATCCAGTCCCTAGACTAGTGTTAATACATGCTTTTCTGAGCTCACTGTTTGTTGTTTGAATACAAAATTGGTTGTCTGTTTTTAATCACTTTTTTTGCTAGTCTATCCACAGTTGCTTTTGAAGAGAATACTAGCAGGCTGATGTCACTGCAGGATCTCCAGTGTATGAAAATCTTTCTCATGCTTATTCATTATGGATATCCTGAAAACCTGACTAGTTAGGTGTGCCTCCAGGAGAGGGTTTGGGAAACAGCTTTATGGTATTCCTCTGTGTGTTGTGTTGGAATTTAAAATTTAATTATTTCCAGGGAAGTGATGATGTCTTCCTCTTTTTCTGATGGCTTTGCATCTTTAGTGGTTAAATTTTCGAGTATTCTTTTGCCATGGAGTAATATAACAGTAGCTTCTAAAAGTCTTAGAACATAAGAACATAAGATATGCCGTACTGGGTCAGACCAAGGGTCCATCGAGCCCAGTATCCTGTTTCCAACAGTAGCCAATCCAAGTCACAAGTACCTGGCAAGTACCCAAACATTAGACAGATCACAAGCTACTATTGGTTATTAATTACCATATTAGCAGTTTATGGATTTATCCTCTAGGAACTTATCGAAATCTTTTTTAAACCCAGTTACACTAACTGCTGTAACCACATCCTCTGGCAATGAATTCCAGAGCTTAACTATGCACTGAGTGAAAAATAATTTTCTTTGAATTTGTTTTAAATGAGCTACTTGCTAACTTCATAGAGTGCCCCCGGTCCTTCTATTATCTGAGAGAGTAAATAACCAATTTACATTAACTTGTTCAAGTCCTTTCATGATATTGTAGACTTCTATCATCTCTTCTCCAAACTGAACAGCCCTAACTTCACACCCTTGTATGTTTTTCAAATTCTGCTGCCTAAGAAACTCAAATCAAAATGCTTTAACATAGAAATGTTTCACTGATCGACACAACATGCTCTATTATTTCATTGTAAAAACAATTATAGAAATATTCCAAGAGTAATTACAAATAGAAAACTAAAGAAGTCTTGATTGCATAAGTATTTACATCCCTTGACTCAATACTTTGTGGAAGACACTTTTGCTTCAGTAACATTCATGAGTCTTTTAGGATAAGTATCTGCCAACTTTGTATGGCAAAATGGTGCAGTTTTTGCCTGTTCTTGCCATATGAGTTCAAACTCTCTTAAATTGGCTAGGGATTGTCTTTGGACCAAAGTATTCAAGTCCTACCACAGATTTTCTATTTGATTCATGTCTGTGCCACTCCCTTGTTGTTTTTGCTTTGTGCTTAGGATTTTTTGTCCTGCTGAAAAGTAAATCTTCTTCCCTACTCCCAGATCTGTCCCACATTGGAACATGTTTTCCTCCAGGATTTGCCTATACTTTACACCATCCATCTTTCCTGCAATCTTCACAAGCCTCTTTGTCCTCTGCTGCTGCGAAGCATCCTCACAACATAATGGTGCCACTACTATGCTATACTTTTGGTTTGGTGTTAGCATGGTGATGTGTTGTATCTGTTTACATTGCGCGTACCACTTAGTGTTAAGATGAGAAACAAATTCCAGTTTGCTCTCATTAGACCACAAAACCATTACACATGCAAGCAGTGTCCCTTAAATGTGTGTTTGCAAACTCTCTGCAGAACATCATATGGCATTTTTATTTATTTATTATTATTTATTTATTTAACGTTTCTTTTATACCGATGACCGTTCGCACATCGCATCGGTTTACAGTGAACACAAAACCATTGGGCGGGGCCCTTACATAAAACAGATAATATACTGAACTAGGAAACATATAATTGAAATTAGGGGGGAGCCCTTACATCAAAACTATTTACATCAAAACTATATACAGAATTAGTGCACAGTACCAAATCGACAAGCGTAGAGGTGGTCATATCAGGAAATCCGAGTAAGGGTAAGGGTCGGAGGGGGAGTTATGTAATAGGGGGTGTGATGGAGTAAGCTTGTTGGAAGAGCCAGGTTTTAAGTTTCTTTTTGAAAGCGGGGGTATAGGTCTCAGTGCGAATATCATGGGGCATAGAGTTCCATATCGTGGGGCCGGCCAGCCATAGAGTTCCATATCGCCGGCCAGCCATAGAGTTCCATAGCCGGCCGGCCATAGAGTTCCATATCGCTGGGCCATTTCTTCAGCAGTGGCTTTCTTCTTACCTTTCTCTCATACAAACTAGTAACAAAGTAAATGATGGCAGATAAAGACCCAAATGGTCCATCCAGTCTGCCCAGCTAGTTATTTAGGGTAATAAATGTCTCTCCATGCAGGTTACTCCCATTCCTTCTGTTAAGGATAGTAATTGTCACTTTGTGAAATTACCCATGCCTCCTGTTAAGGGAATTATCTGGCACTTCATGTTTGTGGAATAACTTTGAAATTGTTGAACAACCAACCTTTACCCCAGTCTGTCCAAGACCTCTTTACTTTTAAAGTAATCTTAGGCCTCAGAGTGCCCTTCAGCAGTTTCTTTAGCTCATAGCTACTGATTTTGGAGGGATGGCTTGATTATGGCAGTGTCTTGTGTGGTCATACTGTTTCTACTTTAAAATGGATGGACCTGAAAGTGCCCCAAGGAATATTCAAAGACACTGAAATTATCTTATAGCCTTCCCCCTAATCTGTACCTTTGAATAATATACAAGAGTTCTTCAGTAGTTCCTTGTTGGGCAAATTTTGACATTTGCTTCAGATTCAAATTCACTTCATACATAGAAACATGATGGCAGAAAAAGACAGTATTGCCCATCCAGTCTTCCCATTTGTCCAATCAATTTAGTAGTATAATTCTCATCACATTCAAGAGTATGTAAATCAGCTCAGCTACTGTTAGACACAGGTGGGCTGTGTTTATTAAGGGCTTTAAGAGTGTGTTTTGAACTGGAGCTAATTTGGGACTGCAGTGATATAAAGGGTGTGAATATTTATGCAATCAAAACTTTATTACTTTTGGAATATTTCTGTAAATGTTCTTTCACAGTGAAAGTTGAGTATGTAGTATAGATCAGTGGAACAATTCTTAGTTCAATGCATTTTATATTTTTAGCACAATGTGAAAAATGTACTAGGGTGTGAATTTTTACAAGATGTATATGATTTAATTTAATATCAATAGATATTCCTTTTTATACAGATTATGGCCTTATTGATTTTACTGTATACTCTTCACTTTGGGTGTCAGGGTAATCTTAGGAAGACTTTCCCTCCTCTGGTCTTCAGCATACTTATACTTCATATAGTCCAGGAATTCAACCATTATTTCTTACTGCTTGTGGTCACTTAAATGCTTACTTTCTTGCTTCTGATCCTTAGTCTTTCTGCTCTTCACCTCATCTAGTGGTGTCTCACTATTTATGACAAAGCCTCACCTCCTATAATTGATCAGGTACCTCACTTCTGCTGCTGCCCCTCTTCAGGTTTTCTATTTCTTTCTTGTTTCATTTCCCTTTTTACAGCATCAATTAGTTTTAATTTCAGTTATGTACTATTTTGCTTTCATTTGTCCAAATAAAGATCTTAAATTAATCTGTCTATAATTTGCATTTTTTCTCAGTACTATTTGTCTGTCATCCAATTTTAGGCATACTTAAATATCAGGTATATTACACAGAAGTAACAGTAAATTATCTCCTTTTTATCTTTGGGATCCATATGACTATTCATTCTTACTTAATGGAAAAATTAATTGCAGTGGTCTGTTTTCTGCTACAGTAGGCTATGAGGAGATTCACCAAGGCCTATAACTGTGGTACAGATGTTATCTTCGTATCACTATCACCATCACTAGCCCTAATGCTGAGCCACTGGGTAGGCATCTTTTTATCCTTGGTAACCTGCATCCAATGTGGATTTGTCTCTTTTCTTCTTTTCATTTAGAACTCTATTGATAGCATATTTTTCAAAACTTACATAATTTGGAATTTGTTTTCAGTTGGCAAAAAATGTCACTTTGTTCATTTTGTCTCATACGTTCCTGGTAAAGAAACAGCTTTATTCATATAAATTACTGTTGAATGACTATTTTGTATTGCTTTAGTATAGGCTGTGGTTTTAACATCAAATACAACATAAATTCTGTTGATTTGGAGCATCTTTATGAGGTAATTTTGTTATAGTGTATACTTTGCAACTCAGCACCATTATAGTTGAAAGGACTTCCTGATTTATGGTATTTTAACTTCTTTGCAGACACAGCAAAAGAGGAATATTCTTATGGCATACAGAAATATTGCCTATTGGCAAAAGTATAAAGGCACATTTTTACAATATATCAGTATTTCATACTGTTATTTCTCTGCCATCATGCTAATCATCCTTTTCTAAAATGTAAACCTTTTCCTTGTTCTACTGTATCCAAAACCGTTTCCTATGCTTTTTCTGTGTCATACATGCATATACAGTGGCTTTCAAAAGTATTCAACTCCCAAAAGTCAGATTTGCGTGGATTACAAATGACACTCACATAGATTGTTCCATACAGTATGTTTATTGCAAACCAGTATGTTCTTAAAGTAAATTTTCAGTTACAATTCATTATTTATTTGCATTTTTTGTAAAATCAAATTAAAAAACTGAAAAATGCTGCTTACATAAGTATTCAACCCCTATGCTGCGGAAGCTCCAAATTTACACAGATGAGTGATATTGCTCTAACAGTTGACTTATAACTGGCTTCTACCTTAATTATTAAAAAGGTCAGCTTTTCTGGATAAAAGACCCCCTAATTCAAGTACCATTCGTCAGACACTGAATCTTAAAGAAAACTGTGACAATGAAGACCAAAGAGAATTCTATGGCACTTAAAGATGAAGTTTGCACAAGATAGAAAAGCCTTTGATATCCCAGTGAGCACTGTTGATCAATTGTGAGGAAATAGAAGCTACAGCATACCACCCAGACACTGCTTAAACAAGGCCGTTCCTCAAAACTCAGCATCAAAACAAGATGTCTTGTGAGGGAAGCCACAGAGCGGCCAACCATCACTTTGAAGGAGCCACAAAGTTCAGTGGCTGAGACTGGAGTGGAGGGGCATCAGTCAACCATATCAAGAGCTCTGCATACAACTGGCCTGCGTGAGAGGATGGCTAGAAAGAAGCCATTACTGAAGAAAAACACGTCAAAGCACATCTGGAGTTTGCCAGAAAGCATCAGTTGACCCAGGTAAAATGTGGGATAAGATTTTGTGGTCAGAGGAGACAAAAAAGAAGCTTTTTGGCAAAAATTAAAATGCTATGTGAGACACAAACTAATACTGTCCATTCCTCAGCAAACTCCATCCCAACAGTAAAGTATGGGGGTGGCAGCATCATGTGTGGGGATGCTTTGCCTTAGCGGGACTGGGCAACTTGTTAAAATTGAAGGATGGATAGATGGTGCAACATACAGGGAGATACACTGCAAGACAACCTGCTTCAGTCTACTAAAAAGCTAAAACTTGGGGGTAAGTTCACCTTTCAGCAGGACAGTGATCCCAAGGCCAAAGCAACACAGGAGTGGTTGAAGAACAAAAAGGAGAATGTTCTACAATGTCCAAGTCAGAGCACAGATCTCGATCTAATTGAGAATCTGTGGCACAATTTGAAAATTGCAGTCCATAAACGTCATCCAACCAACCTGAGCAAATCTGCCAGGAAGAATGGGGAAAAAAATCACTTCCAAATGTGCAAAACCCAACAGACTTAAAGCTATTATTGCTACAAAAGGTGGTTGTACCAAGTACTAATCTGAAGGGGTTGAATACTTATACAGCAGCATTTTTCAATTTTTAATCTTTTACAAAAAATGCAAAAATGAATTATGACTTAGAAAAATTTACTTTAAGAGCATATTGGTTTGCAATAAATATACTGTCTGGAACAATCTGTGTGTCATTTGTAATCCACACAAATCTGCTGACTTTTTAGAGGGTCGAATACTTTTGCAAGCCACTGTAGGTCTCCCCTAGCACTATGCTGTGACTCATTTGCCTCGTGAGATTTGAGGTCTTGGCATTTTCTTTTTTGTTCTATCCTTATGGAACGGAACTCACTCTCTCTTGCACTCTGACTTGAAAAATATTATCGTAGGTTTAGGAAAACCCTTAAAACTTTTCTTTTTAATAAGGCTTTTGAAAATATTTGAGTTTTTTTTAAATGATTTAAACTATTCTTTATTGAACTGTGATTTATTTTGATTATCAGTTCTGTCTTAATTGTTTTGTTAACACTAGACAAACTGCTATACCATTGTACATTAGGGATTCGGGGCATATTATTTCTATTCTCGAGCAATTGACACAACCTATCCCAGACCTAATCATGGTCACTGTAGAAGTGACCTCACTTTATCCAAATATCCCTCAATAGAAATTGTGAAATAACTTTTAGATTTGAGACCAGAACCTATTTGAGTTCCACTCGTTTCACTCAATGCACAATTAAACTCTGGAATTTGTTGCCAGGGGATGTGGTTAGTGCAGATATGTAGCTGGGTTTAAAAAAGGATTGGATAAGTTCTTGGAGGAGAAGTCCATTACCTGCTATTAATTAAGTTGACTTAGAAAATAGCCACTGCTATTACTAGCAACAGCAACATGGGATAGACTTAGTTTTTGGTACTTGCCAGGTACTTGTTGCCTGGCTTTGGCCTCTGTTGGAAACAGGATACTGGGCTTGATGGACCCTTGGTCTGACTCAGTGTGGCATGTTCTTATGTTCTTAACTGTTTTTCTAGATGATCTGATTTCTCCTAGGTTAAGCAGGATGGTAGTCCTCCCATGTGGGTGAAATCATGAGATGGAGCCCAGCACAGAAAACATCTGTCAAAGTTTCTAGAAACTTTGGCACACTAAGCATGCCCAGCTTGCCACTAACCATGCGTCCAGTCTCTTCTTTTCTGCGGTGCTACCGTTTCACAGTTCTGGAGCTTATGCTCTTTTTTGTGGGAAACATTCCACAAAGTGTGTATTTTCTCAGTTTCTTCCTGCGCTGGGTTGGTTTCCGGTTCCCCCCTCACTTTTCAAGGGTCGATGAGTTTTTATTTTTCACTCTCCTCTGTATTCACCGGTCGCCGTGTCCTTGCAGTCTTCTGTGCGCCTCACGGCAGCCTCAGGCTTCAGTTGGTGCCCCTAGTGTCCTCTGACTATATCCTTAACTGATCCACATGATGGCATTGCACAGTGTTCGGGGCTGCGAATTGTACGCTCATATGACCCTGAAGGGCTGTCGTTGCCAGCTGGACAAGATGAAGGTTTTTGGATCAAGTAAGTCTGATCCTTCCACTCTGGCATCGATGCCATTGCCCAAGGATCGGGGGGAACCTCTCATCCCTTCGGTGTCTCCTCCCCTGGTGCTTTTTGGGTGAGGGGGGCACTATATATCTACGATGCATTTTCAGGGGAGGGGCCCCCACTATCGCAGTGGACAGCCCCCTGCGATAGTGGGACCCCTCTTATGAAAATACATTGTGGCTTGATGAATCTAGGGTTTAGATTGTGAGCCTTCTGGGAACAGAAAAATACCTACAATATAAAAATCCACTTTGAAGTGCCTAAAAAAGAGAATAGAAATGAATGTGCCTATGGATCAAGAAATTCCTGCTCACAGTGATAGGCAGGGTTATACAGTAAAAAAAAAAAAAATAAAAATAAACCCATATAGTATTAGGCCGATTATAACTTATGTTGAGTGTGGGCATGGCCTATAGAAAGCCATGAAGAAACAAAATATAATGACAATATAGTAAACTTCCCATACCAGAATATCACTTACTGCCAGCACTCAAACAGTAACATCCCCGCCAATGAAATGACAATACAGCAAATATTATACCAGGCCCTGAAACACCAATATACCTCATATTAGAAAAAGAGAACAAGCCAGGTTGCTAGAGATTCCTACATGTTAGCAGCATGTAGATTGAACTCACTTCGGTCACTCGTGCATTACACAAAGACCTATACGGAACACAGAATAAAGAGACCATAAAGTATAAATAGGAGCATGTAGACAAAACTAAAGTGGAAAATTGCAACAAGCCAGACTCTGCAGTACAACAGTGGAAAAACAGAAATATCAAGAGTCCTTATAAAAAAAAAATATCAAGGAATATAAAATCAGTAGTAAACCATTGTAATAAAAAGAATAGATATTTCAAAACAGCTGATGAATAGAACATCCAGCATTTAAAAACACATACAAAAAAAATCTAGACGCCAATAAAATGTTTCAAAACAGCAGACATAAAGACCCAATAATTAAAGATAAGGATAAAAAGAATTATCTGTGCTCTGACTCTGGGAAGATTTCCAGGCACCCTGAAATTGTCATGAATTAGGAAGAGAAGTGAGAGATTTTGCTCTCGAACTTTCTCCTCACTTTTTCTATCTGTCTCTCTCTCACATACACTTTCTCTCTGTCTCTCATACAAGTGCTCTCTTTCTCACTCACTATCTCCCCCCTCCCCAAGGCACAAGTGGCAATAACAGCCTCCACTTCCGCGGTCCAAAGAAAGAGGGAAAAGTCCCATCGCTGTGGGGGCTGACGCTTATCTGCTTCTTACTCCGGGCCCACACTGCTCCTCCTGGTGACTATTCTGGCTTAGGGTCAATGCTGTTCATAGTTCTGACTGTGGCATAGCCACTCCTCCCTACAAACACATTAGCCCACCACACATTGCTTCCTCTTCCGGGCCGTGGTGGCCTGAAGGAGGAGAGGCCATGCCACTATTGCTGCTGCCGCCCCCCCCCCCCCCCCCCCCAACTGCTTCCACTAATTTCTGCTGCCACACACCATCTGGGCTGCCAGCATTTTCAAGCCAGGATAGAGAAAGACTTCTTTGTGTCTGGGTGGGGCAGAGAACGGGGAGGGAAGAGCAACTGAGCCATAGAGAGACTAGGAAGCATTGTTTCCTGCCCGTGGAGCATTGTGACAAGACAGTTGAGAACGTCTGATATAGACTCAGACATTGGTTTGTTCATTTTTAATAAGAACAACACAGTGGTTTGGTAGGGAGCATTTTCTTTTTCTCAGCCATTAGAATGAGCGGGTTCCACAGGGGGCCATATTTTTCTCACTTCATTTAAATATTTGTGTTAGCCTTGTTTTAAATATTGTTGGGTCTTTGGTTTTAAAGCTCAGTGTTAAACTGATGACTTGCAGATCTGTTATACTGTGGAATACAACCTGTTTGACCAGATTAAAATGATTGAGTGTCTGACTCAAAGCTCTTCTTGGAAAGAGATTAAGTAGACTAACAATAAATGCCCCCAAGACTGAGATAATTTGGTTAAGTCATAAAGAGGTCAACATGGCTGATTGCCATGTCTGGATGGCGTTTCTCTTCCTTTGAAATTGTGAATTAAGAATCTAGAATAGTTCTGGATTATTACCTTTCTCTAGAATCAATTGTAAGCTCTGCACACACGTCAAAACATAGTGCACACAAGATATCCCAATATTGTTTGCATTATACTAGGTCATAGAGCTTGAATTTCAACTTAGTTTATAAAAAGTTGTGCAAAAGAAAATCTTTATGCACATAGCCTTTCAAAAATTAGAAGAAACATTGGCCATGGCTGTGGGTATCTTGTGCTTTTGGGGGAGGGAATACAACCTCTGGTCAGAGGTGTCCCTCCTCCTGGTGGTGAAGGACTCCTACGACCCTGGCAGGAGGTAGGTGGACTTTAGTTACGTGATTGCATTTCTAGCGGCTGCAGGGCAAAGGAGGCCATGTTTATTTATGTGGCATGTTGGAGGGCTTGGAGTCTGGTGTATCACTTATGTCTCAGATGACTTTGAAGGCCATGTGGGTGTATCTGAAAATATCCATAGAATGTAATTAAAGCTGTAGCCTTTAATTTCCAAAGCAACATAGTCTATTTGCAAAAGAGGATAGTTGTGGGTGAAAGAGGGATAATCCAAGTTGCCCTTATTTGTTGTATTAAAAAAAGATGTTTTGGGGACATGGTTGGAAATTTAACTCATGTACATTTAATTTTAAAGAATGCATGCATGTGGTAGGGATAACACTAAGGCAAGTATTTTACGCTGCTTTCCAACACTGCTTAATTATATGCATGTACTTGTAGTCACTTAATTTGATATTCAAATACAGTATACACGGGTACTTTGTGTTTAAAATTCAGGAGTTAGTACAGGGTGAAAAGTGTGAGCATCTTTTTGCAGTTAGGTGCCCATTAAAAATATACTACTTGAGCTACTACTTAATAAGAACATAAGAAATTGCCATGCTGGTTCAGACCAAGGGTCCATCAAGCCCAGCATCCTGTTTCCAACAGAGGCCAAAACCAGGCCACAAGAACCTGGCAATTACCCAAACACTAAAAAGATCCCATGCTACTGATGCAATTAATAGCGGTGGCTATTCCCTAAGTAAAGTTGATTAATAGCCATTAATGGACTTCTCCTCCAAGAACTTACCCAAACCTTTTTTGAACCCAGCTACACTAGCTGCACTAACCACATCCTCTCGCAACAAATTCCAGAGCTTTATTGTGCGTTGAGTGAAAAAGAATTTTCTCCGATTAGTCTTAAATGTGTTACTTGCTAACTTCATGGAGTGCCCCCTAGTCCTTCTATTATTCGAAAGTGTAAATAACCGAGTCACATCTACTTGTTCAAGACCTCTCATGATCTTAAAGACCTCTATCATATCCCCCCTCAGCTGTCTCTTCTCCAAGCTGAACAGCCCTAACCTCTTTAGCCTTTCCTCATAGGGGAGCTGTGTTCCATTCCCTTTATCATTTTGGTTGCCCTTCTCTGTACCTTCTCCATCGCAACTATATCTTTTTTGTATAATCGCAACTATATCTTTTTTTTGTATAATGCTTTATGCATAATGATATGTTTACTGATTAGTCTTAATTTGTTACAAATCTGTGTTTGTACTATTAGGAACTCAAATAAATTGTTATAATATAAAATTAGAAAACTAGCTGAAAATTTTTCTGTTGGCTAGGAATCAAGTTTGATGACAGCTTTTCATATATTTCTCTTGTCTTTATTCAGATCTTTTTTTACTTTTACCCAGTTGACTGCTAATCCTTATAGAAAATTCTGGCATGCTCAAAACATTTATTCAATGACATGTGATTTCTTCAAACATACTTTTGGCTTTTCATGCGCCTAGGAAACATCTTCACTTAATGTGCTAGTATTTGAAAATTAATTTACCTTGTTGAAATTGTGCATTGATTGAGAGACTCCATTCAACAGCTTTAAAATGATTTTTAGAATACCAATAATGTCGGTACCATTTTCTATACAGGATATTTTTCATTATTTTTATTATAATAAACATGCCCAAAATTTAATTTATTTCTTATTCTCCTAAATTATATTGCAGTGAAGTAGATTAGGTAAAAAAAAATTAGGGGGTATTATGGTGAAAGTATGTTACAAGGTGAATGAATGAGTAAGTATTACAATACAGGCAAATTTGTGTGAGGTGTATAAACATATTAAGATCTTTACATAGGTCAGTTTTCTGGCACCTGCTTCACTTCTTTGCCAGTAGGGATTCTCAATACTTATTCCAGGCTTTCTTAAATCTGTTATTGTTTTTGCCTCCGCTGCCTCTCTTGGAAGATATTTCCATTTATCTACCAAGTTTTTCCACAGTTTATTTCCCTTCTCTTCTAGCTCAGCCATCTCAGTAACAATTAATCTATTAAGAGGCATGAATTGCCGTTTTTCTCTAAAACCTGGTACAAGGGCACCAATTCGTACATGTTGACATTGCTCAATGACTGGGCTCCCTCTCTCCTAACAGGCTGTGAAAGCTGAATCCTAGAATTTTGGTACAGTTTAAACACAGACTATAAAATTGTATCAAATACATTACACATGAGATGAGATTACAAAGAGGCTTCTGTATTTGAATATGCAATTGTGAGGTTTTGTAAATTTAATTTATAGTAATTTTAATCCTTGTTGGAGACTTCAGTTTTATTAAAGGTCTTTGTATCACCGTAAGATTAAATGGTATGGGATCTGAAAAACATTTTGAACTTTATTCTAAAACTTGTCTTAAAGTTATATAAAACTGTTATTTGCTACTAGATTGCAAAGACTATGAAGTAAATTAGCAAAATCAAACTATGAGCTTGAAAAAGATATTACTTTGTGTGCTTCTGTACTGTGAAAAGTCAGTAAAGAGACAGACATGTTAGAAACGGCTTTCTACTGAAATGTGTTCATGCTTGAAATGTGCCATTGTGGGATAAAGTTCATGTCTGACGTAATACTTCTGACCTTCCTCCGCTTGGGGCATTTTTGTTTTTCCTGCAAACACGTGTTTGTCATTACGCTGCCTTTTTTTTTTTTTTCCCCTTTCAGGCACTTAGCCAGGAAAAGAAACTCATAGCTCAAGAACTGGTCTGACATTATTACAGAAAATGAAAAATATTGGCTGCTTCTACTTTACTCTGGGGAGTCGGGTTTTTTGTGTGTGTGTCATGTAGTTTGCATTTGGATATAGTTGGAGTGACTGTGAAACTGTTTCTTTTTGTAGTAAATCAGCTATCACTTGTCAGAATGTTTAACATTAAAACTTGACCTGTTGATATCCTTATATTAATGATTTGCCTTTGTACAAAAGTGATGGAAACAGACATAACTTACATTATTATTTTAACATTTTTGGAGGCCAATAAAATGTAAGCTGTTTACTGGGCAAGTTATATCACTATAGTTAGCCCAATAACTTGACCCTTGTATTCAGCAGGATGAACATGCCTCTGAATGTATTTGCCAAAACGTTTTTGGGTACATGTAGCCAGATAAAAACTTAACCAACTTTGCTTGAATATAGCTAGTTTTTATGTTATCTGGTCTTGTGTGGGCATATAACCTCCTACTTAACAGAATATCTTCCAAAAGATATCTGGTTAAATAGCACTTTTTAAATAAAGGGCCTGCAGCCCAATTCTCTGCCTTCCCCCACCAACTTTTATATGCCCTGTCGGGCCATGCACCTAATACCCCCTAATCCCCTAAGTCTGCTGTTGCCCCCTCCTCCCTCACCATCCCTGGTTCAATTGGTATTTAATCTGCTGCTGCTGCTGCCGCCACTATACCCAACCAGTCACTCACCCCCGTGGACTTAAATTGTGCTCATCTCCCCACCAGCCCCCCCAAACCTTATTTATTTATTTTTATTTATTTAAAAACTTTTCTATACCGTCGCTAAGTTATATACTATCGCAACGGTTTACAAATAGGCACATATACTAAATTTCTTCTGGGAACAGGATATGAATTTACCACTCTTGGCTCGCTTCAGTACAGCTTCTGACACAGGCTGCGCTGGAAGCATATACTGCACACATTTTATGTTTCCAGCTGAAATATTAAATTTCTGTTCCAGTGCTGGAAGTGTAAATTAAATGTGTAAAACTTTCTCATCGCTTTCCTTGACATCTCTGCGGCCTTTGATACTATTAGCCATGATCTGCTTATCTCACGCCTTGCTGATATCGGCATCGCAGGCACCGCCCTCCTTTGGTTCAGATCCTACCTTTCCAACAGACGCTTCTCTGTGAAACTAGGCACCTTTGAATCCTCCCACTTCACCTTCTCACAAGGGGTGCCCCAAAGCTCTTCCCTCTCTTCTACTCTATTTAACATTTACCTCCTCCCCCTCTGCTATCACCTTTCAGAACTCGGCCTCAAATTCTACATATACGCAGACGATGTCCAAATCGTCATCCCTATCCAGGACTCACTATCTGCGACCCTAGATTTCTGGAAAGAATGCCTCTCCTCTATCAACACTTTTTTGACCTCCATTCAGCTTGCCCTCAATGCCGCCAAAACTGAACTCCTTTTCATTCATAACAGTCTCTCAAGGTCTCCCCCTCCAACGACCCCATGATCGCCACCCTCACCTCTCAACAACCTGTACGTAACCTTGGCGTCCTAGTTGACACACACCTAAATCTGAAAAACCATATTACCTCTGTCTTAAAAGGGGGATTTCACAAACTTATGGTCATAAAAAAACTCAAGCCCCCTTCTCCACACACACGATCTCAAAACTGTCATTCAAGCTACATTATCTTCAAAACTTGATTACTGCAATTCCCTCTACCTTGGCCTCCCCCTATCCACCATCAGACCGTTACAGATACTCCAAAACGCAACAGCAAGGATAATTAGCAATGCTCGTAAATCTGACCACATAACCCCTATCCTGAAGGAATTACACTGGCTCCCCATTTCATACCGTATACTTTTTAAAACCCATACCATCTTAAACAAAGCCATTTACAATCAAAAATCTTCATGGCTAAGTGAACCACTTAAACTTACCCATTCCTCCCGACCTACTAGAACGAACTGTAAATGCACATTGCAAATCCCCCCACTTAAGAAAGCCCGTCTTACAGCTACAAGAGATCGTGCCTTTTCGATCGCTGGCCCCACCCACTGGAATACCCTACCCCTCCATCTCCGCCTTGAGCCATGCCCCCTAAAAATCCGAAAAATGCTAAAAACATGGCTTTTTCACTAGGCCTTCCCAGACTAATCTTATCACCGCCTCCTGCCTACCCGTGTCCTACAGATGTAACCCTCATTGATACAAAGAATTGTGTTGAATACTGTATTTATGTAATTATATGCTTTCACTGCATTTTGTAAATACCCTTGTTCCATTAGTATTTATCTCTTCTCTTACTTCTACTGCCCTGTTGAACTTGCTTCTGCCTTACTTACACTTTCTATTTTATTGGTTGTCCTTGTTTCCCCATCCCCTGTTCATTGTAATTTCCATTATTTCATTGTTATAATGTAAACCGATACATGACCAAGTATAATTTTGAAGTGCATCTTGATCTGTTGCCTGTTAAGATTACACCTTATGATCTCCATGAGGAGGACTGACTTTGGTACAATGCAAGTACTAAGAAGGGCTTTAGCCATGAATTTGAGAGATTGAGATCATCCCCAACATGCCATGGCTTACGAATAAAGTTCATTCCTTTCAAAGTATGCGCAAAACAAACCCATTTGGAGAAACTGCCCCAGTGTGGTTTTCCTGGTAATTTATGAGGTTTGCTTCATTAAAAAAAAAAAAAGCTTTTCTCATATTCTGTAATTGAACACAGTCTCTTTCCTTTGTTGATTTTCTGGTGTTGCATTAATTCTCCTAGGACAAATAGGATGGTAGTCCTCATAGATGGGTAACATCATCAGATGGAGCCTGGCACGGAAAACTTTTGTCAAAATTTCTAGAACTTTGACTGGAACACTGAGCATGCCCACTATTCATGCGTCCACGTGAGGTCCCTCTTCAGTCTCTCTTTGTCCATGAAGTAGTAGTCTCATGGTAGTGGAGGTCTACCTTTAACATCCTTTTAAAAGTATTTTCCCAGGTGTTTTTCGATGAGGCCACAGAATGGTTTAAAATGAAGCAACCTCAGACCATCTGTTAACCCGGAACATAGCCATGCCCCAAGGATCTCTAGATTGGGCCTCTGGAGGCTTAAAAAGGTTGCTGGAAAGGCCCAGTATTTAGGCAACTAGATGGCTGAGGGCTGCAGGATGGAGTAAGACCTCACCCCCCAAATGGTACATATGGAACATGGCAGGTAGGTAGAATGTCAGACGACCTCCAAGGTTGTACATCAGGGGCATGGCAGCTAGGCAGAGTGACAGCACACCTCCCATGGTGGTTCATCTGGGACATGGCAGCAAGACCCTCCCAAAGTGTAGAGTGTGATGAATTGCAAACAGATTTTTTAAATTTAGATTTTAGATTATATTCCACTTTTTGCACCTTTTTTCAGCACTTCAAAGTGGATTACATTTAGGTACTATAGGTATTTCCCTATCCCCAGAGGGCTTACAATCTAAGTTTGTACCTGAGGCAATGGAGGGTAAAGTGACTTGCCCAAGGTCAAAATGAGGGACAGTGGGATTTGAAGCCTGGTCTCCTGGTTCATAGCCCACCGCTCTAACCACTAGGCTACTCCTCCACTCAACTCAACCACTAGGCTGCACCTCCACTCAAACAGCACAACATGTCTAAACCATCAAGGCATAAAGTGCAGGAAATCACAAACAGCATAAAGGCCTAAACAGGCCTTGATAGCAAGATGGAAAACCATAAAAAAATTGGGGTGAGAGAAGAATTTGTAATTTTTTTTTCTTTTTTTCAAAATATTTTCTGGGGACAAAACACTCCAGTATAACCAACAAACAGAGTGGGAGAATTAGGCTGGGACTGTAGAGGGGATAGAGCAAAACAACCAAAAAAGAGGTAGGATGGGAGATAAAGCTTGTATTTTTGTTTGCTTTCCCATTTTGTTTTCTGGAGACAAAACACCCCAGTATAACCAACAAAAAAACAGGACTGAGATCCAAACAGCAAACACAGAGGCACCAAAACTCAGATGTTGGTACATAATAAGCATGACAGGTAGGCATATTAACAACATGATCCCAAGATGGTATATCAAGTTTTTGACAAGTAGACAGAGCAGTAACAGCAAGACCCCTAAGGTGGTATATCAGGGGCATGGCAGAAAGGCATAGTAGCAACAAGATCTCTAATAGTAGTATATTGTGGGCATGGCAGGTAGACATAATAGGAAACCCCCCCCCTCCCTCCTCCTAAGGTGGTACATCTGGGAAATGTCAGGTAGGCAGTGGTAGCAGCAAGATCCCCAAGGTGGTACATTTGGGGCATGGCAGGTAGACAGAGCAGTAACAAGGCCTTCCAGAGACTTTCAGTTGTTTTACCACTCACATAGAAATTCTAGAAACTCAAGCAAATACAGATGGATTTTCAATAAGACAAGTTTTTATATCAACTCTGGTGCCAGCCTTGAGTAATGAAGGTTCATGATATCCTCTGCCTTGAAAAAAAACATGTTCACTGGGCATGCTGATTGGTGAGCAGGAAAGATATTGCTGAGTCACCTTGGCTAATTCTGACCAGACTGTGAACTTATGTGCTCAATATGCCAGCATATGTGTGTCCATGTTCTCGATGGACTCTATGAGATAGCGCTTCACAGAAATTTGTGCTGGGGTGGTCCGATCTCTCTTGCCAGCTACTTTAGCAATGGCGTATGTCAGGAGAGATTTTTCTCCAGGCAAGGTGGCTTTGGTGTATTGTGGTGGGGGAGCAAATGATAACTTAGAGAGTGCTTCTCCTGATTACACTAGTTTCTTAAGTGGTCACTCTTTCCTATGCTATATCCCCATTGGCCTCTGCCTCTGATATGCTTTTTCACCCATCCTAGCTACCAGTATCTCCTTCATGAATGTGAGATGCTGGGACTAGAAAGCAAGATTTCCTTTTAACCACAGATCACAAAGTATAGCAAATACATATATATAGTTTTGTGTGAGAGGTTTCAGTATTTTACACCTGCTACAGCAAGAATTTCAGAAAACTGCAACACCTCTGCTTCCATTCCCTCTTGCTCATGGAAGCCTTCTAACCTTTCCTCCAGAATATTTACTAAAGGGATAACCCTGTCAAAAGTGGTGCTTCTGGAACTTAGATCTTCTGTGACATCCTTAAAGGGCTTCAGTATTTATATCAGCTGCCTCGTCACTACCCAGTTATGATGCCCAAGAGAATGCACACCTATCTCTGTTTCCAGAGACAGATCATGAAGGGGTATCTGCTGCTCCAATAACGTCCTACAATTGTAATTCCAGCAGGTACCAACATCTGTTGTACCTGAAGACTGGAAAGTGACCAATGTAACCCCGATATATAAGAAAGGGCTCCAAAGGTGATCAGGAAACTATAGACCAGTGAGCATGATTTCAGTGCTGGGAAAAATCATGGGAATTATTATAAAGAATAAAATCACAGAACATATAGATAGACATGATTTAATGGGACATAGCCAATATGGATATACCCCAAGGAAGTTTTGCCTCACAAATATGCCACATTTTTTTTTTGAAGGGGTGAATAAGCATGTGGATAAGGCTGAATTGGTAGATGTGTATTTGGTTTTTCAGAAGGTGTTTGACAAAGTCCCTCATGAGAGGCTTCTAAGAAAACTAAAAATTCATGGGATGGGAGGCAATCTCCTTTTCTGGATTGTAAACTGGTTAAAAGACAGGAAACAGAGTAGGATTAAATGGTCTGTTTTCACAGTGGAAAAAGGCAAGCAATGGAGTGCTTCAGGGATCTGTACTTGGATTGGTGCTTTTTAATATATTTATAAATGATCTGTAAAGAGGTGTACAGCGAGTGAGGTAATCTAATTTGCAGATGACACAAAATTATTCAGAGCAGTTAAATCACAAGCGGGTTGTGATAAATTGTAGGAGAACCTTGCAAGACTGAAAGATTGGATATCCATATGGCAGATGTCAAGTGCAAGGTGATGCATATATGGAAAAATAACCTATGCTGTAGCTACATGATGTTAGGTTCCATTTTAGGAATTACCACCCAGGAAAAAGATCTGGGCATCATAGTTGATATTATTTTGACATCATCTGTTCAGGTTGCTGTGGCAGTCAAAAAAGCAAACAGAATGTTAGGAATTATTGGGAAGGGAATGGCAAATAAAAGGAGGATGTCAATTTCTCTGTATCGCTCTGTGGTTACACCACACCTTGAGTACTCTGTGCAGTTCTGGTCACCGCATCTCAAAAAAGCTATAGCTGCACAGGAAAAAGTACAGAGAATGGCAACCAGAATCATAAAGTGCATGGAACAGCTCCCCTATGAGGAAAGGCTTAAAGAGGCTTGGAGAAGATACAGCTGGGGGATGGGGGGGGGATATGAAAGAGGTCTACAAAATCATGAGAGGACTTAAATGGGTAAATGTGAAACAGTTATTTACTCTTTCGGATAATATAAGAACTAAGGGGCACTCCATGAAGTTAGCAAATAATACATTTAAAACAAATTAGAGAATTTATTTTTTGCTCAATAAGCAATTAAGTTCTGGACTTCATTGCCAGAGGATGTGGTTAAGGCAGCTAGTGTAGCTGGGTTTAAAAATGGTATGGATAAGTTCCTGGAGGAGAAGCCCATAAACTACTGTTAATCAATAGGGAATAGCCTCTGCTTGTTTCTGGCATTAATAGCATAGGATATGTTTAATGTTTTGGTACCTGCCAGGTACTTGTGACTTGGATTGGCCACTGTTGGAGACAGGATACTTTTCTTAATAAACCCTTGTTTTGACCCACTATGGCATGTTCTTGTTCTTATCATGAATCAGATGTTTGTGGCATTCCACATTCTTCCTGTTTCTCTCAGAAAAGCTATCCCACCTTCATGCTTTGGAAATGTCATTTGGCCGTAGCCCTCAGAGCATCCCTCACTGCCAGGTGCAGTAAGTCTGCAAAGCAATGGATACCCTGAAAGCCCCTATCTTCTGTTGCCTTTATCATATTTGTACCATTGTCTGTCAGAAAAACCTGCCAACCCTCCAGCATCTTTCTTATGGCTGATAGAATATTGCATAGGTAGAGCCTATGCATCAACTGGTTATGTTGCAAAGCCCACCTGTACCCTGATGCTCTGTCTCCACTAGAGCTGTTGCCAGCCCTTGCCTTAGCTAGTCCCACCAATGTGCAGTCAGAGAGATGTAAGCATGCTGGTCCAGATATTGTTGGTGAAATGCAGGCTACTCTTCTACTTCCTTAGCTAGCTGCACCTGCATGCGACTACATCACTGGCTGTATAGGGTGTGGATGAACCTCCTACTAAATGTAGTTTTGGAGGGGACTTTGTAATCGGGTCTAACACATGCAGCAGGCGCTTAAAGCCCACATTCTCCATTACCTGCAAGGGCTGGTCATTAAGGGCAATCATTTCCCCAGTTCTCCTCTTTATTACTTTTGCCTGCCTCTTGCCTTGGGAGAATGCTATGGAACACCATCCCATTTCCTCTATGGTGGATAGCCACTTTGGATGCATGGCTAGGGACTGCTGGCTTGCCACTTGACTGGTTGAAGGGGCTGTGGGATCAGCTTGGCGAAAGCCTTTCCTCTTTTCAACCCTTTTCCCCTAACGTTTACTTGAAGTGGCAGAAGGTTTCCACAGGCTAGTATTTGCCGATGCCAATGTTTGCAGATGAGGTGAGCAAGATGAGGGAGTAAGACCATTGGTGTGACCATGTGGCCATCTGGGGATCACCAGAGGTGATCTGGGCGCAGAAGGCACCCTGCCAGTCTCCATGAATTATTTTCTAATTAAGGTTCTATGTAAAGATTTCTAGTGTTTATTAATTAAGGATATCAGAAAAACTGGAAAAAAAAATAGGTTCATTCTGTTTCTTTGAAAAGGAAAAAAACTTGTATTCTTGTAACTTGTATTCTTGTAACAATTAGCCCGGCAATCATAAATAGCATCTCCAACCCACTTTTCAATTAGAGTCTATTATTGAACAATGTAACCGTAAAATATTGGCACCGCTTGGATAACTTAGAAAACTATCAAACCTATTTCGTGCCTAAATGTAAACCGTTGTGATGGTGCACTACTAAACGACGGTACAGAAAAGCTTTAAAATAAATAAATAAATACATACACTTCTGGAGAGGAAAGGAGAACAAACTTTTCTTCTGCAACATAAACTATTTTATGTGAGAATTTATTTCAAATCAAACTACAGTGTATAAAAACATTTTCAGCAGCTGATTTTTTTAAATTCCAAAGGATTCAGTAACCTAATTTAAATCTTTAACAAGTTTTTCAATCAGTATACTCTTAAATTGAGAAATCTTTTAAACTACATGGACTGTATTCAAATTTCAGTACTACTTTTAATTCACAATACAGTTTGAAATTGCCTCCAAGTCCTACAAAGGACTGCTGTAAGAATGTTGGTAGGTGCAAAAGCAACTGATCCTATCATCTTCATTGGCTTCCAGCAGAAAACAGGAAAGCATGTAAAACTCTCTGCTTTCAAGGGAACAAACTCCTGTCTACCAAAATGGCTTTTCTTTTCCTCTTCTTCCCTGACTGCTTGTCAGAGTGTCCTGAACAAGCTCCATGCTTTCAGCTGTGACACCAAAAACATGGATCCATGTTACCTTAACTTCAGGGGAAAAAAAAAAGCCAAGGCATGACTTTTCAGCCAGGTCTTCCCTTAAGATCCACATCTTCGATGCAAATTCCTGAACCCTCTATGAAGGACTGTTATACACAACAAGGATAAATCTGGGTCTTGAACATTTTCACAAATGAGAGTTCCTATATGAGATCCCAGTGCTTCATAATTTGCAAATTCTGATTTTTACTATAAGCTGTTCTATTGTCTGTTCATTTAAATTTATTGTAATCCATCTTGGGAAAAGGCGGCATATCTAATGTTCCTAAATATACTCTGATTCTGTCTTTTTTCATTTTTTTTTAATCTTTCTATTAGGTTTATATGAGAAATTAGATAAGTGCAGGAAATGTGTTTCCATCTATTGTGTGGAGGGGAAGAAATGATGTACAACTCATATCTATAGACATGATGGGAAGTAAGTGTAAGTTTATAATGTGGAATGTAGCAGGACTAGGCACTCCAGTGAAACATGAAAAGGTGATTTCTCACCTAAACAGATTGCTAGGCACTGATATTATTACAAGAGACCCATTTGTCACCATCAGAACATCTTAAGTTAAAAAGAAAAGAGGGTTCAACCAAAATTTTGCTGCCTCGGGTACTTCCCATAGCAGGGGTGTAGCAATTCTGATTCATAAATCTGTCTCTTTTCAATTGTAGTCTCTACATACTGACCCTAGTGGGAGAAGTATTATAATCTGTGGTCTAATTTATGGAAGACCGCTGATTATGGGGTCTATATATGGGCCGAACAAGTATGATCACTCCTTTTTTTTTTTTTTTAAACAGATGTCATGCAGGTTCTTGCCTTAGAGACCACTCCTGTGATTTTAGGAGGAGATTTTAATTGTGTCACAGATAACTGGACAGAGCATCTACCAAGAGCCAGCAGCCTTAGGCTGAAAATAAAGGCATACCGTTTCTATGCAATGCCTTATGGCTAGTGGATGTCTGGAGAGTGCTTCACCCCAGAGATAGAGATCTTACTCATTATGCTCGGAAAGTAATTCTCAAGCACGGCTGGATTATCTGCTAGTGTCTTTAAGACATAAGCTTTTTTTATTTGGGAATAAATTGGATAAGCTTTTGGCGAATCTGGTAAAGGGAGAGCGCAGGTCAGTCTTAGTAGCTGGGCTGTGCTCTCCTCAGGGAAGGTAGCTACCACAAACCAGTACATTAGTGCATTATTTAAGGAGCATTATGCCAATTTATATTCTGTGGAAAGGGGAGATAACTTGATGAGGAGACAATTTATAAGTGAGCTCAGGGTTCCTTCTTTAACTCCCTTTCAATTGAAGCTCCTTAATAATCCTGTAACTGATTCTGAAATAGCAACTGTGGTTCGCTCATTACCTTCGCTCAAGGCACTGGGGCCAGATGGTGTGACAGCTCATTTTTACAAGGTCCTGGCCCCATCAGTGAAAGATAACTTATGAGACTTGTATGATGCCATGCTTCAAACTGGTCAGATGCCAGAATCAGTGCGTATGGTGCACATCCTCGTTCTCCGCAAACCAGGCTGAGACCCACAGCTGACATCATCTTATCGTCCCATCTCACTTTTAAATGTAGACAAAAAAAGTATGCAAAATTATTAGCCAATAGACTGACCAACATCATGCCTTGCCTTATCTCTCTTGGCCAGGCGGGCTTTGTTAAGGGACATCATTCTAGTATTAATATCAGGAGACTTCAAGTTTTGTTAGATTTCTGTAGGCGTGGTCATTTCGTAGACCCCATATTGGTGGTGTGTCTTGGGATTTTTTTATTCTGTGTGTTAGAATTATTTGGCTTCTCGGGGCTCATCTTGCAGACGATTAAATTGCTGTATAGCAATCCCCTGACTAAAATTTGGGTTAATAGTATTCTCTCTGAGTCTTTCCAAGGTTGCCTTCTTTCCCCTATATTATTTATTCTTACTATGGCAGTGGTTTTCAAGCAGTGTGTCGCCACACTTCCCGGTCCCCCGCTGATCCAGCTGCTCCCCCTCCCGAGCAAAATAGGTCCTCCACCCAGGCTTAAAATGCTGATAGCCCGGGCGGAACACGGCAGGACAGCTGGAGTCAGCCGCACCGGCATGTTCTCTTCTTCACACCCCCCATCCCACGGCCCGGAAGAGGAAGTGATGAGCAGTGGGTGCGTGCACGGGAAGAAGAGACCATGTAGTGCTGGCAGCATCGGCCCGAAGAAAAGGAGAGGCGCAGCCTGAGAAATGAGCTGCATGGCTCAGAGAAAAACAAAGAATGTCGCAAACCCCCCGTGGCCAATGGGCTGAAAATGAAGTAGGTTGCTGCTCCCTTTAGGATTAGAAGTGGAGAAGGCTGCTGCTGCCACTAGTTCGGGGGAGGGGGGAGAGTGAGTGAATAAGCATGTGTGTTTGAGATCTTGTGTGTGTATGTGAGTGAGAGAGCATGTATGTGAATGATTGAGAGCCTGTACATGTGAGAGAGTATGTGTGTGATTGAGAGCTGGTTTAGGTGAGGGAGCATGTGAGTATGTGATTGAGAGCCTGTGTGTAAATGACAGAGAGCATGCTTGTAAGCATGCGAATGAGAGTCTGTGTGAGAGAAAGACAGCATGTATGTGTGTGATTGAAAGCCTGTGTATGTAAGCCTGAAAATGATAGACAGCATGTGTGTGTAAATGTGTAATTAAGAGCCTATATAAGTTAGAGAGAAAAAGCACGTGTATATGTGAGCGATTGAGAGCCAGTGTGAGAGAGAGAGAGAGAGGAGAAAGTTGCAAGCAAACCATCCCTCCTCCTCCTAATTCAAAACAATCTCAGGGCACCTGGATATCAAACGTTCCCAGGTATGCAGAGCAAAAAATTTTGTATCCTTATTTTTCATTACTGGGTCTTTGTTCTGCTATTTTGAAATATTTTATCGGTATCTAGAAATTTTTTATATGAGTTTTTAATTGGATATTCCATTCTTCCGCTGTTTTGAAATAATCTGTTCTTTTTGTTAGTATGGTTTTACTGCTAATGATTTTACTGCTAATGATTTTATATTTCTTTTGTTTTATAAGGATGGGTGATGTTTCTTTTTTTCCTTTGTTGCACTGCATACAGAGACTCTGGCTTGTTGCGGTTTCCAATTCAGCTTTTGTCTGCATGCTTCTACTTATGCGTTTCGGTCTCTTTATTCTTTGTTAGGTGAGGGTCAGCACATGTGATTCAGGTGAGGTTTTCTGCTGGCATGTAGTTTCTGTGTAGGGCTCTATAGCAGCCTGACTTGGTCCGTTTTCCTAATAGGCGATGTATTGGTGTCTTAAGGCCTGGTATAATATTTTCAGTGTTGCCTTTTCTTAGGTAAGGTGGTTACTGTTAAGTGCTGGAAATTGGTGCTGTTTTGGTGTTTATGCAATTTCTGTTCAGACAAAATATGTATTTTTCTTGTCATTCTTAACAAAAAAAATAATACTGGACCTTTATTTTTTATTTCCGTCATAAATTGTAATGAGCAGTGTGTCACACATGTGAGTATGGTCTGTCAGGTGTGTCACGTTGGGAAAAAAGGTTGAGAACCATGCACTATGAAACCATTAGTGGTGATAAAAAGTGAGTTATGGCAGCCTCTGTTTATGAGCCAAGGCTTTCTGTTTTTTCATCTTTTTTGTTTGCAGATGGTATACTCCTATTTATTCCGCAAGCTAAATCTCTACTTCCTCAGGTCCTAGACATTTTTGCTGATTATATGGACTTATTCAGGGTTTAAGTTGAATCTTGACAAATCAGAAATATTAGATTTCTTGGGTCATTTGCACCACAACTGGAATTCCATCCCTTTGTGGTGGGAGATAGCGAGTATTAAATATTTAGGGTTTTTTTTTTTCCCATTTATAGCTTTCATTGGCATGAAACAAGACAGAAATGCACCAAGTACATAATAATTGCAGCCATAATAGAACAAAAAATGCGAATGTACAGGGGTTTTTATCCACAGAGATCCGAGTGTGTGGTATACAGCGAATATACCATACGTAATTAAGGAATTTTGCAAATGTACAACGGGTTGGATGAATTTTCCCTTATCTTTAATGGGTCGCATAGCTCTGTTAAAAATGTTGCTTATCCCTAAGTTGCTATATTCCTTGCAAATGTTCCCCCTGGTGCTGTTCCGTAAGGCAAAATATTCTCCGAATCTGCTCTAGTTTTGTGTGGCAGGGCTGGAGGACTTGGAAGGTCAATGATACCCAAGTCCGAAGGCGGATGGGGATTTCCCAATATCCACTACTATAATTTAGCCTGTATTTTGCAAGTACTGGGGGACTGGCTGCTGGGACAGCAATGTTTGCGGAGGTAGAGCTGGCTATGGTTTGAGTTTTGTGTTGCATGCTGGGGCAGGTGATGTAATGGATTCTATTGTTCTTATCCAATATATGCAACACGGTTGGCGAACCCTGCGGAAGATGATGTTGCTAACATGGAAAACATCTCCATAACTCCCTATCTGTGGAAATCGACAGTTCCCTATAGGGGACAGTCTACCTTTTTTTTTTTTTTTTTTTTTTTACAAACTTATCAAGGGCGGGATGGGATCAATTTCATTTTTTTATTGACTATGGAAATAAGCATATGTTCTCTTTTCAATACTGTCAATTCCAAGCTAAGGATTTTTTACATTACTTACAACTTCGAAGTTACATACTCGCAATGATGAAGCTCAATGCATCAAAACCCTCTCTGGGGCCCCTTTCAGAGGCTACTAAGTATCTTTAGGGGAAGCAAATACTCCTTAGCAGGGCTGTATAAATATTTGCATTCTTTCCATCGATATTGCATGTTAGACACACTAGCTATGGTCTGGAAGTCGGATCTTGGGATGGAACTGGAAGGAGATTACCTGTGTGAAAGTCTAATCATGCTAAACTGTAATGTCCCTTCTGTATTGATCAGGGAGCAACATTTGAGAATCCTTCATAGAATTGTCATATCCCCAAAAGGAGCTTTTAGGATGAAGCTCGACAGCCCGAAATATCGCAGGTGTCCCGAACCCATGGACACACTAAGACACGACTTATGGACTTATGTTCAACAGTTCTGGACACAAGTCAGACAATATTTTTACAATCCACTTTTGATTTAACTACTCTCAATAATTTGGTATCATCTTCAAATTTGATTACCTCACTCATCGTATTCCTTGCCAGATTATTTATAAATATATTAAAAAGCACCGGTCCAAGTACAGATCCCTGAGGCACTCCACTGTTTACCGTTTCCACTGAGAAAACTGACCATTTAATCCTACTCTGTTTCCTGTCTTTTAACCAGTTTGTAATCCATGAAAGGACATTGCCTCCTATCCCATGAATTTTTAGTTTTCTTAGAAGCCTCTCATGAGGGACTTTGACAAACACCTTCTGAAAATCCTAATACACTACGTTTATCGGTTCATGTGCGTTTTGACGCACGTCTATTACACTCTGTCCCGTGGCCTGTATATATCCTCTAGGATTTAAAGCCTTGGGATCCCTGTACTGAAGTCATTGCACTGGCTACCCATATCTTTTAGTATTGATCTTAAAATTTGTTTTTTAAAGCCTTGCATGGGCTGTCCTTAAAATATTTCCTATGTTCCAAATAGAAATCTTTGATCTATCCAAGATAATTGCCTACTGCACGGCTTCCCAAACTAGAGATTGGAACTTCAAATGACAGCACTCTTCATGTGCCAGAAGCAGTTGCATTAGTAATGGAAGATGACAAGGCCTCTGTGAGCTAGCTTGCACTCACAGGCTATGCAGTGGCTGTGCTTTCTTATGAGTTTCTGCAGTAACAGTAAGCCCTGCGTGAGGAGGGACTGGGGCTAATATGGGGCCTGTGAACTTGCACTGGCTCACAGGCTCCATGCTCATTTCCCTGCTAGCTTTGACTGATGATCCACACAGAGCTTTGTGGATAGACTATGTTGATTCTTCTTGGCCTTTCGGCTGCCTTTGACACTATGGACCATGACATTATATTTAATCATCTATAGGTTCTCATGATCCAAAGCACTATGCTGAATTGGTTTGTCTCTATCTACAAATAAAAAATAAAAAGCTTTTTTTTTTTTTTGGCTCTATTATTTGGAACTTGGTATCTAGAGAAATTTAGTTAATGGATTATCTGAGTTTCTGTAAACAAAGTAAGGCATGGTTTTCTACTTGAGCTTTAGATTGATAGTATTTTATATGAAAAGTTGGTGGTATACTGGGTTTGCTTATATACACAAACATGTACCCATTAATGGGGACAGAACAATGTATTTTAGCATTTTTACTGTAGTTTTTATTGACTGCTAAGGTTTTGTTTGTTATATATAATATATTTTGTTTTTTTAAACATGCATGGTAACTAAACTGAAGGAAATAAATCCTCTAAAGGAATTTGTTGGAGGGTTAATCCATTGCTCTTAGTGTATATTTGTGCATTGGTAAGGAGATTGAAAGCTTGAATGAATCCTGTGTAGTTAAGGTTAAAATTTAATTCTAAGTTTATAATTGTGTGTGTTTGGGGAACTAGGGAGAGCTTGAATTAATCCTATGTATTTTAAGATTAAAAGTTATTTCTAAATTTTTAATTGTGAGTATGCAATGGTTACTGGGAACTGGTTTCTGGGCATATACTCTCTCTGGTGTTTGATCTGAAAAGATGTTAAAGGCAACTATTGTTAAAAATCAGAAGGAAAATCAGCTGAGCGGGTCAAATTGTTAAACTACGCATAGTGCCAATCACTCAGAGGAGATTATAAGTATTTTTGTTTTAAGAAGTTGTCTTAGAAGCATAAATATATAACTGAGTAAACCTCAGTCCTTAGAGTCTGCTAACTGCAGAAGCATCTTCTGTGTAGCTTAAGGTTAAAATCTAATTCTAAATTTATAATTGTGTGTGTTTTGGGAACTAGAGAGAGTTTGAATTAATCCTGTGTGTATTTTAAGATTAGAAGTTATTTCTAATTGTGAGTTTTCAAAGGTCATTGGCTGGATCTGAGAAGCTGTGAGACCTGGTTCCTGAGTAAGTGGAAAATAGCCTAGTGGCTAGAGCAGTGAGCTGAGAACCAAGTAAGCCAGGTTCAAATCCCACTGCTGTTCCTTATGACCTTCACCCTCCATCGCCTCAGATACAGATTGTAAACTCTCTGGAGACAGGGAAATATCTACACTCCCTTTGAGCTACTAATGAAAAGGTGTGAGCTAAACAAACATTTTTTAAAAAGTAGTCTTTACAAAGAGTTTCCCTTTGAAAATGAGTATGTAGTTCTGTGGGCAAAACTGTGTATTGCTACAATTGGACAAGAACCAAAAACAGAAAGCTATAAGAAGGAAAGATCCCTATAGTAAATACCTAACTAAGCCTTATATGTTAAAAATGCCTTCACATCACATTATTCTGTTTAACTCCTGTTTGGAGCACTAGGCCTAAAAAATGATTTCTTTATTGTGCATTGTTTTATAACTTATTAAATATTCTCTTGGGTATGTTACTGTGTACAAGCCAGGTTGGCCACTATCCCAGCTTGTGACATTGGCAGCTGTTTTGTTTGAAGGCAGGTGGTCTGGAGAAGAAGCACCCATAAATTATGGCTCAGCTACTTTTGTCTTTGATATTATGCTGGACTCTTATCAGAGAAAACTTAGGGGGCTTCATGCAGAGATGCTGTATTAAAATAACATTGTCATCATAGGGAATCCAGAAATGGTAGCTGAAGTTGTAAACTGTTCTTAGTGCTAATAAATGTGTATATGGCATATGCTGTCCTTTCTTCTTTCTCCCAAATTGAAAGTATATCATTAAAAAAACTTTTAGTTCTTGCCTTTTAATAGCCAAGTCAAAACACACTGTTCACTAATTGTGTTTCCATTCGGTTTGAATTATGTGCTTACATGGTTTATTGTTAGATGGTTTCAAGAATTCCTAAATATACAGGCAGAAAACAGTATTCTCATAGGGACAAGCAGGATATATCATCCACATAATGGGGTGATGTCATATGACAGTGCTAACATGGATAATCTCGCAGAGAGTTCTGGAAAGCCTTTTTTGGGCATCTTTGGGATTTCCTGTAAGCATGCCGTTTCCTGGGGCCTCAGTTCATTTTATCTGTGGCTGAAGTGGAACAGAGAGAAAGTTTTTACATTTTGTTGTCTATTGGTTTGTTTTTTCCTTTACTTCGATAATGTCTTTTTAATTGGTCTTATTTCATCCCTCTATCTTTTTTCTCCCTAGTCGTGAGACCCTGACTCTTTTTCCTCTGTGCAGCCTATCTGTTGCAGCCCCAGCTGATCCTTTTTTCTGAAAACATTTCATGTTTTTATTTTTCAACATCTATTTTCCTCAGTGTGTCTGAAAAGACCATGACCTTCAAATGTGTATGCTATGCAACTTCAAGATGTCCATTACCAACTATCATAATGTCTGTAGCCATTGTCGGGAGCTAGAGCATGTGTCGTCCCTGGCAGTGATGTCTGCTTAAAGATGTTATTCAGAACCATTAATCTCTGAAGATAGAAACTTCAGGATACTGTTACTGAACAGAAGTCCAGTGCAACTCAAGTGGTGCTGAAGATATTGATGTGAAGCACTGGCACCAAGGGAACATAACATAAGAAGTTGTCATACTGGGTTAGACCGAAGGTCCATCAAGCCCAGCATCTGTTTCCAACAGTGACCAATCCAGGTTATAAGTACATGGCAAGTACCCAAATATCAAATAAATCTCATGCAACTAATGCTGGTAAATAAGCAGTCAGTATTTGCCGTAGCCTGTTGGTTAGCTAGATAATGAGACCTCATATATGCTATGGCAGGGTACTGGTGAATTAGTCCCTGGGTGCCAATAGTTCAGTAATACGGTGATAGACTCTGCGTGCACCGTCACAAAGTTATAATCATAGGTCTCACTAGATGATCAGAGTACCGACAACGTGTTGTCGGTTACTAAGTATTATAGGCAGTAGAAAGGATAAACACTTATCGTAGCATGTTTGGCTGTTATTGCAGTCAGGGACTCAGTACTGGTGTGTTGGCCCGACACGGCTCGTGTTTCTGGGGAACCTTCTTCAGGGGCCGCAGTGTGCCAGTGCTGCAATGTAATAAAGCAAAGTTAACACATCCCATGTTCAAGACAGACGCAATGCAAGCTGTTAGTTGCCATAACTTACTATTTTCCAGACTGCCCGCTTCTTCTGCTACTTGGCTGCAGCGATATTTTGGCAGCAGGATCCGCCATTTTAAATTGCTAATTATATACCTACCGCTGCGGGCGGGAACAGGTGAAAATGACGTCAGACCAATTTAGCTAAATTGGTCTGACGTCATTTTCACCTGTTCCCGCCCGCAGCGGTAGGTATATAATTAGCAATTTAAAATGGCGGATCCTGCTGCCAAAATATCGCTGCAGCCAAGTAGCAGAAGAAGCGGGCAGTCTGGAAAATAGTAAGTTATGGCAACTAACAGCTTGCATTGCGTCTGTCTTGAACATGGGATGTGTTAACTTTGCTTTATTACATTGCAGCACTGGCACACTGCGGCCCCTGAAGAAGGTTCCCCAGAAACACGAGCCGTGTCGGGCCAACACGCCAGTACTGAGTCCCTGACTGCAATAACAGCCAAACATGCTACGATAAGTGTTTATCCTTTCTACTGCCTATAATACTTAGTAACCGACAACACGTTGTCGGTACTCTGATCATCTAGTGAGACCTATGATTATAACTTTGTGACGGTGCACGCAGAGTCTATCACCGCATTACTGAACTATTGGCACCCAGGGACTAATTCACCAGTACCCTGCCATAGCATATATGAGGTCTCATTATCTAGCTAACCAACAGGCTACGGCAAATACTGATGGTATAATATGATGTTGTTTTGAATAATTGTCATAGATTACATCATACATTCAACAGTCTTTATCTATATTAGGTAAATAAGCAGTGGCTATTTCCTAAGTCAACTTAATAACATTTTATGGATTTCTCCAAGAACTTCTCTCTTAAATCCAGCTAAACTAACTACCTTAACCACATCCTCTGGCAATGAATTCCAAAGCTTAATTATGTGTTGAATGAGAGAGAATTTTCTCTGATTTCTTTTAAATGTGGTACTTGCTAACTTCAAGGAGTGCGCCCCCCCCCACCCAGTTCTTCTATTAGCCAAAAGAGTAAATAACCAATTCACATTTACCAGTTGTAGTCCTCTCATGATTTTATAGACCTCTATCATATCCCCCTCCTCAGCTGTCTCTTCTTCAAGCTAAACAGCCCTAACCTCTTTAGCCTTTTCTCATAGAGGAGCCGTTCCATCCACTTTCATTTTAGTCACCCTTCTCTGTGCCTAATGCAACTATATCTTTTGTGAGATGTGGTGACCCGAATTGCACACAGTACTCAAGGTGTGATCTCACCATGGAGCATTAGTCATTATGACATTTTATTCACCATTTCCTTCCTAATAATGCCAAACATTTTATTTACTCTTTTGACTGCCACAGCACACTGAGCTGACAATTTCAATGTATAATCCATTATGACACCTAGATCTTATTCCTGGGTGGTAATGCTTAATATGGAACCTGAAATCACATAAATATAACAAATTGTTTTTTTCAATTTTACAAATCTCTCGTTATTATTTCCTTAATACAGTGGATAACCACCACTGCTCGCCTCAATTGAGTAATAATCCACTATCCAGATGTTTTTTTTCAATTCGTTGATTATTTCCTTAACACTGTGGACACCAACTCTTGCTCGCCACAGAATGCTCACACTCAGCTCTCCAACAAAAGATCTTTGTTTCTCCCCTCAATCGGGGCTTCTTCAGGGACTCATGCAAAATAGACAATTCATCAATCCGAGATACACTGTTCTTCACAGTTTTCTAAAAAATCAAAAAACCCCCCATAAACACTTCCAAATTTCCTATACCTATCATGGAATAACATCTAGATAGATACTGACCTATAGTACAAAACGCTGGTACTACCCGTTCATATTCTTTATATCCAGGTTAAAACCATAATTTACCGACCTCGATAATCTTTATCAAAACATCATCTTCATCAATGTGCCATCAACACTAAAGCCTATAAATCAAACAAACACATGAACAGAACAGCTATAATAGATATAAAAAACTTACCCGATAAAGCCATTCTCACAACGCCCGCCATATCCTGTACTTACTTTTAGTGGAACTGATGTCCTCACCAATGGAAATCACATGTTGTAGCGTGGTGATCTAACCCCGTCACCTATCCCATTTATAGAGACCTTTGAATCAACACTTCAAACGCATCATCACAAGACAAATACCGATTAAAAATTAATTGTCTTAATTAGTTCAAGATGCCTGCGCTAAGTGCTTTGGCACTGTCTGTGATGCTGAGTGAACCAGTCTTCATGACCTATCCTCTGACACTGAGCAGTTTGACAAAGACTTTGTTTCAGTTTGAGTTGGCATCGGTTCTGTGCATACCAAGCTAGAAGCAGAACAGCTTCAGAGGGAGAGATCTGTCTAAGCCTTTTTGGTCCAAATGTCCAAAGATTCATCTGTTAAACCTACAGAGTTAATGACGCCAGAGTAGATACTTCTCAGATTGCAGATCCAATTTTAATCTCAAAATCTGAGTGAAGATTTTTGGAATCCTACTTATAGGCCTGGATAATCTGATACCGAAAAAGAATATTCTCCTGATTTTTCCCTAAGGTCGTTTTCCTCCTCAGGTGAGGAATGGGCGCTCTCCAAAAGTTCTTTCCATCTTTTGCATCATCTTTGGCTGAGATCATTCCATTCATTTGCAGGTAGAAGATGTGCTAAGGTACCAGTGCTTGGCTTCCTCAGCTGTTGTGATGCCCCCAAGAAGTCCATGGTGCACCCTCTTTAGGATTTACAGATGAGGATGTGGGAAACCCCATTCTCCCTCCTTCCTGTTGGAAGGATGGACACTACTTGTCCAGGCAGCCTCACAATTCAACAAAGTTTACTTGCAACATTAATCTGTGGTTGTTGAATATGTCGTAAAAAGGGTCACAAAAAAAAAGCTAAGATTCACTCCTTTTTACCCCCCTGAATGAGTCTTAGACTTTGGACTTTTATGTAAGGATATTCTTCCAGAGTGCTATGCTCAGCTGATGCATAGCATACTGATTGAATACTTTCATTCTATACTAAATAGAGCACACAAATTTTCTACTTCCTCTCTCCTGAAAAGCATGCAGATTTTGTTCACTTACTGGACAATGGTAAGATGTAATTTTCATCAAAAAGAGGGTTACCCAATATGTTCCTTGGTACTGGAACAAGGAAGGCTTGGTTTTCTGCCTGAAACAGCTGCCATCCCCTTTGGCCACACAGGATCAGTAACAATGGATGAGAGACGAAAGACAGAAAAATATGACTACAAAGGAAAAGTCAGCTGAACACAATCACAAGGTCCATTTGAGAGAGAGGGCTGGAAGGGAAACAAGTCAGTGTCGAGATTCAAGGGAATAGCCATATCATTGCAGGGAAACTGGTAGCATGTAGACACATGCTAGCAATGTATAGGACCATGTTTTGGCAAAGAAAGCAGGCAAGGCCTCAGTATATATACATAATAGAACAGGAAATAATCCAAGCAAGATGGCCTCCAACAGGAAGTGGGAATCATAGGTCTTTCTGTTAGCATATCTTATAATATCCCTGGTAACCTGAATAAAATAAGAGACCAGGAAACTATAATTTTTATAGCTCACTCTTTGCCAAGACATATTGATTTCTATTCCTTCTGAAGTTTTTTGATCAGGAAACCAATCAGGTTGGGCAATTCACCATCCTTGAACATGCAGAACCAAGGAACTTAGGTTCATCTCAACATAGTCTCACAGCCTGGATGTTGCAAGGAAGTTAATTCATTCCTATGGTGTCTCAAATATGTTGTCTCCAACAGCGGGGAATGGAGGGGGGGAAAGGTGAATTCAGCGGGGGATGGGGGGGGGGGAGAGAAGGTGAATTCAGATGACAGCCAACACTGGGTCCAGGGTACTGATATGCAGAGATTAGGGAAAAAGCATAGTACTTGCTTCTATGGCCAAGTCCAAAAACAAAGCACGTTCAAGTAGCAGCATTGTATGAATTATCAAGAAGGCTGTAAAAATGTTATGCTAGCAGTAATATTGTTATGGGTTTGACAGTTGCTTGGTTTTGATTGTTAATATTACTTTCCTTAACATAAGGCTTGAGGGAACTTGCACAGAGCAGCAATTACTACCTTAACAGAAACATGGGGGTAACCTGCATGGAGCGGCCGTTGATACCATAAGAAACTTGCTGGACAGACTGGATAGACTCTTTGGTCTTTTTCTGCCATTATTGCTGTGTTACTATGTTAGTATCTCAGATTGTCCTGGCTTTAGAAAATAATCTATTAGAAGATCTTATGGATTTAAATGGAAAAGGTTGGCCATTTGGTATAGTGGCAAGGCCTTATATAACCCCCTTTATTGCTCCATACAAAAACTGCTTGAGTATCTTCATCATCTTTCAGAGTCTTTCTTAAAGCCAATTTCATTTGGTTCACCTCAATGCCATTGGGATTTATCACGTAAAAGATAACCTCATCTCTGTACATTCTTTAGCTGTCAAATTTATGTGGGGCTTGTTTTCAATTAGTCTCCCATCAATCCTTCTGAGTCATGGAACTTCAGTGTGGTTCTTATCTAGTAGATGGAAGTCCCTAAATTGCTGTGGACTGTTGTGGGTCAACCTGGGAAATCTTATTAATGTGGTGGCTTCTTCAGCCTGCAGAGTCAGTGAGCTTAAGTCCCTGGTGATTTATCCACCCTTATCGTAATAGGGTAGTATTGTGTACCCATCCCAAGTTCCTGTCTAAGGTGGTGTCAGATTTCCACCTTAACCAGTCATTCTTTTTACCAACATTTTTCCCAGGCCACATGCTCATAGAGGTGAACAAGATCTGCATAGTTTGATTACAGGAAAGCTGTTACTTTCTACCTGCAATCGACCACTGCCCTTAGGAAGGTTCATGTAGCTTTTTGGGTTTTTAGACCCAAACAGGTCTGGCATTGCTGTAGCCAAATGGATAGGGTCTAATTGGATAGCAGGTTGCATCTCTTCCTATAATGCTGAGGCAGGTCTGAGTCTAGAAAGGAATGTCAAAGCCTTGGCCTTATCTGTGTCCCATCTAAGATCAGCCTTTATTGAGATCTGCAAGACTGCAGCTTGGAGTTCAGTCCACAAATTTTCATCCTATTATTATCTAGGTACTGACTCTTAACACAACAGGAAGTTGTTTGGTTGGTCCTTCCAGGTCTCTCTTAGGGATAGAATCCAACTCTACTCTCCTTAGGACCCATTACCATTATTCCGGGTTGTCTTTCCATAAGTAAAAATTCTAAATGGGTTTTCTCTCAACAGAAAAATGTTCTCTGCTCGTCGGTGGCTTTTTAAACTATATTTCCCCTTTTTGTTGAAAGGCAGCCATTAGTTAGGGATTCCCACTTGCGTGGCTGTATATTCTGCTTGTCCTCAAAGAAAGATAAAGTGTTTATCTGGATAAATGTAAGGAGAATGAACAACACAAATCTTATTTTGTTTTATTGTACTTAAATCCAGGCTGCCAGCCATTCTTTCAGGGCACTGGTGCCTGTAAGGTAACCCCCAGGGCAGGAGTGGGCTGAAACTGGAAGTAGTTTCTTCAGGCAAGGGCTGAGCCAGGGCTAGGTCTTTTGCCTGTACTGGCCACTTCCCCCTGGGGTTGAGCCCACAGGTTCTTGTGGTTGGCAGGACTTAGTTGGAAGTTGCTCACAAGGTACAAAAAGGTGTCCACAAAAAACAGGGAATGCACCACAGGACAGACTGGTTAACAAAACACAGCAAGCGCAAAGGCCACAACAATAGGGCCACATGCAAGGTAACAGTACAAGGCAATTACAAGACAGAGCAACACCCAGAACAGGAAGGCCACAATAAAGACCACAAGAAATAGTAGTAAAAACAAACAAACCGGGAACTCAAAGAAGGGCTAAGTAAAGACAGTAGGATGACCACAGCAAAGAGTAAGGAGACTAAGATGAGGAAAGATACAATGAATAAAGCAGAGCTTTTTAAGGTGTGGCATTGCTGACTCATGAGCCTTCGGAGCAAGTCTGCGCAGTTCAGAGTGTGGCTCTTTGAGGGACCCTTAAGGCAGAGAGCCGCACTGCAGCCAGGATTCTTACACATTCTAACGGGCCGATACAGTAAAAATCGCAGGAGAGCGGCCGAGCGCCCACTCTCCCAGCGTGCACAGGACACTCTCCTGTGCGCGCGATACATTAAATTAATTTATTTAAATTAAGGTCCGCGGGAAAAAGGAGCTAGGGACACTAGCGCGTCCCTAGTGCCTCTTTTTGGATAGCAGCGGTGGCTGTCAGTGGGTTTGACAGCCGATGCTCAATTTTGCCGGCGTCTGTTCTAGAGCCCGATGACAACCATGGGTTCGGAAACTGGACGTTGGCAAAATTGAGCATCTGGTTTTCAAGCCGCGGGCCCATTTAACATTTTTTTAAAATTATTTTTTACTTTTTTTAACTTTTGGGGCCTCCGACTTAATATCGCCATGATATTAAGTCGGAGGGTGCACAGAAAAGCAGTTTTTGGGTAGGTGCTAATTTCTTAAAGTAAAATGTGCGGCTTGGCTGCACATTTTACTTACTGTATCGTGCGTGAATACCCAATAGGGCCATCAACATGCGTTTGCATGTTGCGGGTGCTATTAGGTTCGGGGGGGTTGGATGCGCGTTTTCGACACGCTTTTACCCCTTACTGAATAATGGGTAAAGCTAGTGCGTCGAAAACACGCGTCCAATCGCGGGTTTACAAAGTGCTCCACCGGAGCGGAGCGAACTGTACTGTATCAGCCTGTAAGTAGGATACAATTGATACATAAACATTTTGCTGTCAGTCTGAGACAATGAGGGTTGTGCCATTGGATGATGTCACTAGGATATTTCTGCAGTTTGTTTTTTATTTTTGGTTTCTTCATTAGCTGTGTTTCTATAGTTTTATTTAGAATACTTATTGGAATATTTGTGGCCAGGTCTGTAGTTTAGGAGCTAATGAGCATTTTTTTGGTAATCCTGAAAAGTAGATCTGGTTGCAGTTGTAAAGGACAGAGTTTTAGAAATCCTTATTTTAAAGTCTTTGATTACTACAGCAATCAAGAAACAAAATTCTTGAGAATACACAGCATGCATTTTCATTTAGATGCTGATGGTGATCTATTTTTAAAGTGTCCAAATTTGGATGTGATTTAAAGTTGTCCAGAGAGCAGATAGGGACATAGTATCATGCAGGCTGGTTTCAAATAAAACAAAAATTGTTTTATGCCTAGTATTTCATAAAAATATTGGGAACAGTTTTTTATTCAGGTAGGAGGAAAATGATACATTCTTATTATTCTTCTGTCTTCACTCTTGTAATTAATACTTCTGGTGGAATTCTGTGCAGAAAAACTTAAAATTCTGCATATTTCATATTGGTCAAAATAATACAATTTACGTGACAGTTTTTAAGTAATTACATTTTAAATTAATACAGAAAAAAGTTATTACTTAAAGATGCAGAATTTTAAATATTTTGAGCAGAATTTCCCTAGAAATTCACTGTAAAAGTGTCCCATCCACATGCTTTCCCTATTCCCCTGGCCACTTTGCCCTCTCAGGCCCCAACTCCTCCACCTGCCAGTATCTTTTCTCTCCACCTCTAGGCTCAATCCTTTCCACTCTATCGCCACTCCCAGAGTTTGACCCCGTTCTCAGTATTGCCCCTCACACAGGCTACCTCTGTCCCTCTCTCTCTCTCACACACATGCTCCCTCTCTCTAGTGCACATACACACACCCTCATACAGGCAGGCTCCCTCACTCTTTCACGCGCACACATCCCCTCATACAGACTCCCTCCCTCTCTCGCACACACACATCCCCTCATACAGGGTCCCTCTTGTATATACACCCACACAAGCTCCCTTTCTCTCTCATGCATACACTTTCACAAAGGCAACCTATGTCTCTCTCTTATGTACCCCTTCACACAGGCTCTCTCTCACAAATACACAATCCCTTCACATAGGTTAACATCCTCACATACACACGATCCCTTTTTCATACACACCAGCTCCCAATCTCTCTCTCTCTCTCTCACACACACACACACTGGCACCCACACACTCAAACACCCCCCTCAATGCTCTCTCTCACACCCCCTGCTTACTCTCCGTGGTCTCTCTCATCTTCCCTGCTTTCTCTCCCACCCTCCTGCTCACCCCCCTGCTCTCTCCCTCCCCCCTCTCTCTCACCCCCTGCTCCCTCTCTCACCCCCTCCCCCCTGCTCTCTCACACCCTCTCCCTCCTCCTCTTCCTCTCTCACCCTGCCCTCCCCCTCCCCTCTCACACACACTCCTCTCTACACATATTCACTCTCACCAGGGCCTTCATCTACGCTGCGAGCTGAGCATGTCCTGCGGGGCCCTTCATCTTCACTGCGAATGTGCATGCTCCATTTGCGGCTTGCTGGGGCCTTCATCTTCATCACACATGGCATGCCAGGGCCTTCATCTTCGCCACACATGGCACGCCAGGGCCTTCATCTTCGCCGCGAATGGCACACGCTCCATTCACAGTACGCCGGGGCCTTCATCTTCTATGCCATTTTCTGTGCAAAATTCTGTGCTCCACAGTAGCGTAGAATTCCCCCAGGACTATAAGTAAAGCATGGAAGGGTTGTTCAGCTGCTATATATAGGCCCAAGAACATCATCAGTTCACAAAGTTCAGTTTTGTAATTTTTTTTCAAACTCAAATGTGTTAAAGCAACATACACAAAAAGTAGAAGGACAATTAATTGGATTGGGAATATTACCGTAACTAAAGGACAATACCATATGCAGGAATAATGAATAAGATCATCCCCAAATGTTAGTTTTAAGTCCTGTTTTTCAATATATTGTCATTCTGTGCTTTATAATGTGGATATAAAAATTAAGTGCAAAAGTATGTATAACCTCTATCAATTAAAAAAAACCCAAACTAATTCAAGACTTTCCATCAAATAGAAACAGCAATCTAGATAGGTGCAAAAAGGGCTGGCAAGCAAATTTGATATGTCACATTTTTCATATATTTCTGGTACAAGTGATTCTTGGGTTTGTATTGTAAAATTCAATTAAAAATTAAAATTAAAAAAGTTACTTTTGTGATAGTTAATATGAGAGGACGTCTTAGAACCAAAATCAGAAAATATTTCTTCTTGGAGAAGGTGGTAAATGTCTGGAATGGAGGTGGTGAAAACCAAAACAGTGTAACAATTCAAAAGGGCATGGGATAAATACTGTGGATCCCTAAAGGCTAAAGGATGGAGATGAAGAAAAGAGTGCATGAAGTTAACTGCTGGTGTGACGGTTACTACTCTTAACCAATAACAGTATCAAGGCTTAATGCAACTCCATCATTGCTCTCTGCTTCAACGGCAGGGGGAAACAAGGAATTGGATTTGTACAGCGACCAATGAGGGCCCCAACTTTTATGATCTGGGGAAACAAATATGGGGGTAACTTGCTGATGTGGTGGTTACTACCCTTAACCAAGAAGACTGATGCAACTCAAACATTGCTCTCTGCTTCAACAGCAAGGCATAACGGGGGGAATTGGATTCAAACAGCATCCAACGAGGACCCTGACTTTTACGGCGTGTGAAATTGATAAGCATGAAGTAACTGACACGGCACAGAAGATACTACCATAAGTTTGCTGGGCAGACTGGATAGAACATTTGGTCCTTTTCTGTCGTCATTTCTAAGTTTGTGTGTGCTTGGTCTCTAGACCTGCAGTAGATCACAGAACTTCTTTCCAGTTCTAGGAAACTAAACCCTAAAAAATACTTTTGGTGACAGCTCAATGGTTCTGTAATCAAAGCGTCTTTTATAAAACATCCATGTCATTTTTCTTGTACTTTCCTGTTGATGCTAGTAACTAAACATTTATGTACTAATGTAAATTTCGTTTTGCATTTTTATACATACTAACTCTACAAGAAGAAAAGTCATATTCACAGGTTTAAATCTTAAATATCCATGGTATATTAACTGAAATTATAAAAATGTACTTTAGCATAAATTAACTTTCATTTTGATAATGAGAGCTTAGGAGAACTATTGTAGCAAGAATAATGTTAAATGTGATCATGGAAACCTTCTTCCTATAGCAACATTTCTCTATAGTATATCCTTCACAAAACTATTACTATAATTCTGTTTTTCTGAAAATCTTAACATCCCATCTGTTTTCTGCTATGTTAACTATGGATTTGAAAGCTCACCTTTACTCATGGTTTTTATCTTTTAACATAGTGCATGGGAAACTTGCAAAATGTTTGGCTTGCAAAGAACAGTGCAAAATAGCAATGGTTAATGGAGCTTACAGTTTTAAAGAAATGTGGAATCAGTCACATATTTATGGGCTTTGACCATTATGGTCATCTTTTTATCAGGCTGTCATTATGTAACTTGTCAGGTGTAGCGTTGCACTATGCAGCTTCTCAGACATGGTTGGCTAGGTTTTAAGTGTTTTGAAGATATTTATTGAAATGTGGATAAATTTACTAAAGGCTGAATAAGAGGGAGCCTGAAGCAAGTGCAGGCCATTATTGTTCTTGGTAGTACAGGAAAATGAAAAGTATTAATAGTCCCTAAATTCTAAATCTTGTATCTGGACTGCTCTTTTTGTACCTCCAATGCGCCCTTACTTATTACCCAGTAAAGAGACAGACTCTTGTACATTACGGAAAACTCAACATTGCTGAAGCTTTTAACCATAAACATATCTTTATATATACCTGATCTAATCTAAGAATTGCCCATCTCATTTTGGCTTACCACAGAACCAGCCTATCTTCTTAAACATCTTTAGGTATTGCCAGTGTTTCTCTTAGCCTACAGCCTCATGAGATCTAACCACTGCCTTACAGTTGACTGTAGCCCAACCAGCAGTAGTGCGATTTTACTCTTGGCCTTCACATACCACTACACCCAGGGATCTTCCCTTTAAAGGAAGAAGCCCAGCAGGGCATCACCTGTTGATTCACCATGCATTTAAAGGTGAATTTTAAAAGCTGGATGAGAGCCAAATCGTGAGATATGTGCGCATCTAGCACATGCGCACATCCACCCGATTTTATAAGTCACCCACAGGCGCGCACAAGTACTGATGCGCGAATATCTCACATGGGGGGGGGGGGGGAAGGATAGAATGTGGGCAGAGTGTGGGTGTTCTGGGGTGGGGCAAGAACCTACGCGCCTGGGTATGCATCCAGGTATACTTGAGCACAAATTTACTTGTGCTATGGATGAAGTGTAAGTCTCAATAAAACTATTTCCAGACATCTCTGAAGTGTTAGAGGGGTCTGGATTAATGGGGGAGTGCAGGCTAAAGAACCAGGGGAGTTTGGATGACCTAGCTGTAGACTGGGTAAACTGGTGGATAAACTGGTGAAAATGGTTATGGTGTGGACACTCCCCTGCTATAAAATTCCCTCACTTGCATGGCTCAAAGCCGACATTTTGTGGCTTTGTACACACACTTGTAAAATTAGGAGCGCACATACAGCGCCAGGGCTATTTTATAACATTCACAGATATGTGCATGTAGGATATAAAATTGCTGCATATCTGGCTGCTCATTCCCACATGTGTATATGTGTGCTGGAGCACCATTTGAAAGTTATGTCTAATATGGTATCCTGGCTCAGTACCATGGTTCTCAGCTATGCTATTTGTAGCCTGTATAACACTCCTTCCTGCTACCAAACTGGGTGGGAAAAATCTAGGGCCAGCAAGGTTTAGAGTAAACTGCCGAAGTTGTCTCATTATATAGAACTTGTCACTACCAGCAATGCTGATTGCTCCTTCAATCCCAACTGGAAGTTTTCTCAACAAATATTATGGAGCTCTGGAGTGGACCATACCAGAAGACCAGGGGCAAGGACTATTCTAACAGAGCCCTGCATGTACTGCCAACCCAGAGGCATCCCCATATTTAAAGTTAGTATTTACTGACCTCTCTCCTAACCTGCTATCTCAGTAAATCCCAGGAAAATATTTAAAAAAAAACAAACAAACCAAGAGTTAAGTCTAATATCAACAGTCATTTTTTTATATAAGGTTACTAGCATAAGTATCCATCAAAAATGATGTGGGGAAAAAGCCATTTAAATAACATATATGTAAAAGAATGAAATGTAATATTATAAAATTGGTGTACCATGTTTATGAATCCACAGCTTCTTTTCCTCAGTGTCATCTTCATTGAAACTTTTCTAGTCTGTTCTTTCAACCTGTCATCTATAGTTTCTGTAAACCCTTAGCCTTTCCATTTTCATCTTTTTGCTTATTTGTATTCCACACATTAAGAAAGGTGGAAAGAAGGCAAAACGATTACCGGCATGGTTAAAAGGGGAGGTGAAAGAAGCTATTTTAGCCAAAAGATCTTCATTCAAAAATTGGAAGAAGGATCCAACCGAAGAAAATAGGATAAAGCATAAACATTGGCAAGTTAAATGTAAGACATTGATAAGACAGGCTAAGAGAGAATTTGAAAAGAAGTTGGCTGTAGAGGCAAAAACTCACAGTAAAAACTTTTTAAAATATATCCGAAGCAGAAAGCCTGTGAGGGAGTCAGTTGGACCGTTAGATGATCGAGGGGTTAAAGGGGCACTTAGAGAAGATAAGGCCATTGCGGAAAGATTAAATGATTTCTTTGCTTCGGTGTTTACTGAAGAGGATGTTGGGGAGGTACCCGTAATGGAGAAGGTTTTCATGGGTAATGATTCAGATGGACTGAATCAAATCACGGTGAACCTAGAAGATGTGGTAGGCCTGATTGACAAACTGAAGAGTAGTAAATCACCTGGACCGGATGGTATACACCCCAGAGTTCTGAAGGAACTAAAAAATGAAATTTCAGACCTATTAGTAAAAATTTGTAACTTATCATTAAAATCATCCATTGTACCTGAAGACTGGAGGATAGCAAATGTAACCCCAATATTTAAAAAGGGCTCCAGGGGCGATCCGGGAAACTACAGACCGGTTAGCCTGACTTCAGTGCCAGGAAAAATAGTGGAAAGTGTTCTAAACATCAAAATCACAGAACATATAGAAAGACATGGTTTAATGGAACAAAGTCAGCATGGCTTTACCCAGGGCAAGTCTTGCCTCACAAATCTGCTTCACTTTTTTGAAGGAGTTAATAAACATGTGGATAAAGGTGAACCGGTAGATATAGTATACTTGGATTTTCAGAAGGCGTTTGACAAAGTTCCTCATGAGAGGCTTCTAGGAAAAGTAAAAAGTCATGGGATAGGTGGCGAGGTCCTTTCGTGGATTGCAAACTGGCTAAAAGACAGGAAACAGAGAGTAGGATTAAATGGGCAATTTTCTCAGTGGAAGGGAGTGGACAGTGGAGTGCCTCAGGGATCTGTATTGGGACCCTTACTGTTCAATATATTTATAAATGATCTGGAAAGAAATACGACGAGTGAGATAATCAAATTTGCAGATGACACAAAATTGTTCAGAGTAGTTAAATCACAAGCAGATTGTGATAAATTCCAGGAAGACCTTGTGAGACTGGAAAATTGGGCATCCACATGGCAGATGAAATTTAATGTGGATAAGTGCAAGGTGATGCATATAGGGAAAAATAACCCATGCTGTGGTTACACGATGTTGGGTTCCATGTTGGGTGCTGCAGCCCAGGAGGGAGATCTAGGTGTCATAGTGGATGACTCATTGGAGTCGTCGGTTCAGTGTGCTGCGGCAGTCAAAAAGGCAAACAGAATGTTGGGAATTATTAGAAAAGGAATGATGAATAAAACGGAAAATGTCATAATGCCTCTGTATCGCTCCATGGTGAGACCGCACCTTGAATACTGTGTACAATTCTGGTCGCCGCATCTCAAAAAAGATATAATTGCGATGGAGAAGGTACAGAGAAGGGCTACCAAAATGATAAGGGGAATGGAACAACTCCCCTATGAGGAAAGACTAAAGAGGTTAGGACTTTTCAGCTTGGAGAAGAGACGACTGAGGGGGGATATGATAGAGGTGTTTAAAATCATGAGAGGTCTAGAACGGGTAGATGTGAATCGGTTATTTACTCTTTCGGATAGTAGAAAGACTAGGGGACACTCCATGAAGTTAGCATGGGGCACATTTAAAACTAATCGGAGAAAGTTCTTTTTTACTCAACGCACAATTAAACTCTGGAATTTGTTGCCAGAGAATGTGGTTCATGCAGTTAGTATAGCTGTGTTTAAAAAAGGATTGGATAAGTTCTTGGAGGAGAAGTCCATTACCTGCTATTAAGTTCACTTAGAGAATAGCCACTGCCATTAGCAATGGTAACATGGAATAGACTTAGTTTTTGGGTACTTGCCAGGTTCTTATGGCCTGGATTGGCCACTGTTGGAAACAGGATGCTGGGCTTGATGGACCCTTGGTCTGACCCAGTATAAATAAAATAAATAAATAAAATAAATCTTGCCATGCTTTTTACATTGGTCTACTCCTGCTTCATTTTCATGTAGTATGGATATCTTTTTTTTTTTAACTATTAGATTTAATGTTTTTGTGTTTGATAGTTTTTGGTATATTATATTTTTAGTCTGTTCATAGAGGCTTAATTTACTATAAAACATCTTGGATAGTTAAGCTGGAAAAATGGTTATAAACCAGTTATATCTTGCTACTCGTTTGTCCTCAAAAGTGGTAATTTTCCATACTACATATGTACATATAATGATGTTTAACTTTATTTTAGAACTCAAAATTTCTTTCACTATCAATTAAGTAAATATAGCATAGTCACTTTAAAAGATATCTTATAAAAAATGTAAATAATGCTACACTGCTACTCACAGGCAATCACGGCTGTTCATTGCACCAAAAATTAACCAGAAATGATCCTTCAGGCTTCTATGCAGAAATGATAACCATCAAACTGACTTCAATGCTAATTTAGATTACCGAGTACCACTCAATATCTACATTTAAACCATGTGGGACAACTGTGCCCAGTTGTACAATCCAGAATTATTCTCAGAGACTTAATTGAGCCTCTTGTTCTCCCCCCCCCCCCCCCCCCCCCCTTCTCAGTTGGGCTGAGATGTGTTCAACTATACCCCATTTTAAATCATGGAGAGAATTATGTTCAAGGCAATGAACCACTATTGTTGCCTGAATTTTCTTAGTAGTAATACAACTTTTATGTTCAGCTAGATGGGTCTTAATCTTGCTGTTTGTCCTACCAACATATAACTTTAAGCACGGGCAATAGATAAAATAAACCACAAAAGTGGAGGAACAGTCTATATGATAAAATAAGCAAACTGTGTTGTGAGAGCTAGGTACTGGCCAGCTTTGACCTGTAATAGTTTGTGCACATTAGGCACATTTACTGCAAGCATATGTCCCTTAATTTCGGGAGAGCTTGACGCAAACTATGATGGTGTAATTTGAGATTGAACTACATGGTCTCTGATGTTCCTTCCCCATGTCTGTGCTATTGTGGGAGTTAAAGAAATTATTCAGAGCTGTGGTGCTGGGAGCTAGATGAGAGCATTTTAGTGCACATACAAGTCTGGAGTCTTTCAAGATCTGATGATCTACAGAAGCTAGGTTCTTTCTGCATGCAAACCTCTTTCATATGCATGTTTAATAATGTCAGAAGATAACCTCTAGTGAGCAATCTAGAACTCAATGCTTGAGCTTGCAGTAAAAATTCTTGTTTGGTAGAGCAAATTCTGACGCATTTTAAGTAACTGACCAATCGTAAAAATAAATCTCCACTGGAAAGGATGAATGTAATAGTGTTTCTCTCATGGACGTTTTGGTATACAGTAGTGTGAAGTCTATCATCACACTTGGATATCCTAACATCCATAAAAAATATGATTGAAAAATGCAGAGGTCTATAAAATCTTGAGTGGGGTGGCTTGAGTAAGCAGGGAACGGTTATTTACCTTTTCAAATAATAGGGAAAACAAGGGAAGCTCCATGAAGCTAATAGGTAGTATATTTAAAACAAATTGGACAAAGCATGTGCTTTCTTCCAGTTCATCATTAAACTGAAGTTTGTCAGAAGATGTGTGAAAACAGCATAGTTGGGTTTGAAAAGGGTTTAGACAAGTTCCTAGAAGTAAAGTCCATAAATAGTTATTAACCTTGTAGATTTGCAAAAGCCACTGCTTATCACTGGTTATGATCAAGAAGGACTAGATCTGTTTGGGATATTGCTGAGTATTTGTGACTTGCAGTGGCCACTGTTAGAGACAGGATGCTGGACTTGATAGACCTATGGTCTGGCCCAGTATGGCGTTTCTTAGGAGCATATATATTAAATCTTGTTTCTGGTTTTGCAAGTAGTTTAGGACAATATTGTTCAAATGTAACATCACGAAGCAGTACCTGTTCAAACTATTCTGAAACGGCAGGAAGCACAGCATGCAGCAGCATATTATTACCAGGAAGTTTGAGCTGCATGGTATCTATATTTCCTCACTGTTCTCATGATGTGTGTGGAGCTGCGCAGTACGGGTGCCACACAGCTCACTGTGACTTGAGAGCCACACTGGAGTGTGCAGAAGGGCAAGATAGTAAATAATTAGGGGGAATTGTGATGAGCATGAACAATGGGAGCTGGGGAAGGCAGAGGGTAAGAGTGAGTAATGGAAGCTGGGAAAGGGAGGAAGTGGGAGTAAGCAGTGGGGGCTGAGTTGAGGTTAAGAATGAGCAATAGGGGAGTGGGAAATGGAGGTAGTGGGCGTGAGCAGTGGGGGCTGAGAAAAAGAATGGGGGTGGGGGGGGGGGGGGGGGGGGGGAGGAGGAAGGGGCCGGGGAAGGTGGGATGTTTTTGTTCTGATGGATCCTGAGGAAATAAAAAGTTTCTACTGTGTTCCGAGAAGAAAAGTTTGAAGACCATTGGTTTAAGGTGGTTGTTTTAATCTGTCATAATTTCATGTCAGAATTTTTCCCCAAATGAGGATTTCCCACACTTATGATCTCTGAATCAAGTTGCTATGGTGCTAGTATCATTGTTTGTCTAATTCTGTACTGAGTTGCTATGGAAATGCTTATTTACTTAACTAATGCCTAACGGTGTCAAACAGATGCTGCTGGCAACTCAGAATCATTTCCATTTGATCAATATAAGACCTCGGATAAACAAGAGAAGTAAAGATTCACTTCAAAATAGCATATAATAACTGTTCATGTAGATGGGCCAAAGGTTTTGGATCATACACAGGTGAAACATTTTTCTCAAATGTTTACATATATTTCTATAAATTTTAGGATAGTTTCTTAGAGAACAGAGACAACTGACTGTTAGGAAGAAAATTTAATTTAATAAAGAGAAATGTTTGTAGATTAATTTTAATACTCAAGATCTTTTCAAATGAATACTGTATTTGCTGGAAGAATATATATTCCATACCACCAAAAGAAATATATAATGAAATAGTTATGCTCTGAAGCAGATGTTCTCAACTTAGTCTACAAGATGTACCTAGCCAATCAGGTTTTCAGGATATCCACCATGAATATGTATGAGATAGATTTGCATGCACTGCTTCTATTGCATGCAAATCTATCTCATGCGTATTCATGGTGGATATCCTGAAGGCCAGACTGGCTAGATATGTCCCATGTATTGGGTTCAGAAACACTGCTCTCTGGGTAGATCTGGTGTCTTCTTCCCTTGTCCTTGTTAAAAACTAGAGTTTTTCCAGAACTGTACACAAGCTATGGTGTTTTCCATTGCTGTAGCAAGATCCTCCTTCATATAGATCTTCCCTAGATATATATCATAAAAGAAGAGACCCAGATTGGCCATTGTTGGAGAAAGGATGCTGGGCTTGATGGACCTTTCTCTGACATAGCATGGCATATCTTATATTCAAGAAGGACTTTGCCGCAGACCGCACGACTGAAAGCAGGTCCCTGGAACGGATAGGCGCTGGGAGAGAGGCCCGCGCAGCCGGCGCTTGAGCCCATCGGGGTAAGGCCATTAACTCTCGCCCTACCTCCGTGGGCCCCCGCTCCGGCCACGGGGAAGTTCCAATCTTACCTCCTCCTGCTTCTTCTTCTTGAAATCGCGGCGATCCGGCTGACTCTCCACTCTCCGCCCACCGCCGCAGGAAGCCACAAGACAGGACCTCCTCCTACTATTCTCCTCAACCAATCACGGAGAAGCAAGCGAGGTTTTTAATCCCGGACATCCTAGGCGCCGCGCGCCGAAGGAGCGCAACAAAGGGGCCTGCCCCTTTGTGCGCCCCTTCGTGCAGCCCCGGAGAGCCCCTGAGAGCCCCGGAGCCCTCGACCACTAAAACGGAAACCGGCTGAACTCCTGCTAAAATCCACCAAGACCTCCAAGCGTACCAGAACCAGGGCCAACTACACACTCCAGACCAGCCATCTAACGCTTGACCGCTCTCACTCTTAAACTTCAATCCAGAAAGACACACACAGAGGCAAACAACTACACCTGTGACACTCACGGACAACTCTCCAGGACCCCAGCAGCCATTCATCAACGCTAGACAAAGACAATCAAACAACACCAACGACTCCACACACCAACAACCCCCAGGACTCCAGCATCCACCCAGCACCTACTCCAGGACTCCAGCATCCACCCAGCACCCACTTCAGGACTCCAGCATCCACCCAGCACCCACTCCAGGACTCTAAAATGCATCCAACATTCTCAATCCCCATCATACATCACTATTTCTCACAGAAAACAAATCAAACCAGACAAGCAAACCATCGCAACCTAAAAACTCTCACACCTATCCTAATAACTCCGATAACCCAACTACTAGGCCTCTCACTATTCACACTATCGCTCTTCAATGCGCAATCTATAACCAAAAAATCACTAATCCTCAACGACTACCTCACTGACGCCAAACCAGACATTTGCGCAATAACTGAAACATGGCTGAAACCCTCAGATACTGCAATTTTAAACCAACTACCTACGCTAACCTACGACATCTTCTCCCTACCTAGACTGAAAAAGAGGGGAGGAGGAATCCTACTTGCAACTAAAAAAGACCTTAAATTCTCACAACATCCGATACACTCCGATACTAAACTTGAAATTGGCTTCTTCACATCTCACCAACTCCAAATCCTTCTCATATATGCCCCCCCGGGTCTCTTAGAATCTGACGTCTCACCCATCATCGAAATAACCACAACCCTCCTCAACCTCGACACCCCAGCAATAATATTAGGAGATTTCAATCTACACATGGATAACCCTGCTCTCTCACCTAGCTGCCAAACTCTTCTACTAGCATTCTCAGCAATGGGCTTTTCCCAAATAGTCAAAAACCCGACACATAAAGCAGGACATACGCTGGACTTGATCTTTATCAACAAAGGCATAAAATCGTCTTCCCCACCAAAAAATACGAAGGTACCCTGGTCAGATCACTCCCTGATTTCTACCTCATTCGCATTGGAAAAACCTACTACTCCTCATTCACCTACTCCCTCCTTCAATTACAGGAAACCTTGTCACCCTGACGACCTCACCAATCAGCTGACCAAACACCTTCCCGCTATTGTTCTCACCGATCCCAATACTGCCTTACGATCTTGGAATTCCATCACAGAATCCATAGCCAACAAGCTCTGCCCTCTAACTACAAAAAAATCCCACCCAGACGCCTCCAAAAAACAACCATGGTTCAACGACGATCTCAGAAGGCTAAAACAAAAATTAAGACAAAAGGAATCTAACTGGCGGAAAAGTCCTACTGCTAGCACACTCTCAGCCTACAAACGCACGCTACAACAATACAAGGCCTGCACCTCCAAATCAAAAAGAGACTTTTTTGCCTCCAAAATCCACAACTTAGTCTTTGACGCGAAAGCTCTATTCTCCTATGTTTCCTCCCTAACCCAAGTACCCTCACCAGAATGCCCTAGTAACCAAGCTCAAGCTAAAGCAGATGAACTTGCTCTCTTCTTTCAAAACAAAATCACAAATCTTCTTACTCAACTTCCCTCCAATATCATCCCCCTAACTCCAGCCCTAATGCCTCACATCAAAAACATTCATCTTGAAATGTTTGAACCCACTTCGTCTTCCGAAATCCAAACCATCCTTAGAAGAACGAAACCATCTTCACACCCAGCAGACCATATTCCCTCAAAACTTCTCCTCTCAATACCAGACACCATCTCTAAAACATTAGCGGACATCATCAACTGCTCGCTTTCCCAAGGTTCCTTCCCAGAAGACCTCAAACAAGCCTCACTCAAACCTCTTTTAAAAAAACCCAACCTGGACCTAAAAGACCCCAACAACTACCGTCCAATAGCTAATCTCCCCTTCATAGCCAAGATTATGGAAAGGCTTGTGAACTCCCAACTATCAGATTTCATCGAAGACAACAAAATTCTATCCGCCTCACAACATGGATTCCGCAAAAATCGGGGCACAGAATCCCTACTTACCTCCCTAACAGATCTACTTATCTTAGGCATAGACAAAGGTCAATCCTTTCTATTGATCCTTCTGGACCTCTCAGCAGCTTTCGATACCGTAAACCACGCTATCCTCATCAAACAGCTAGCTGCGATAGGAATCTCTGGTTTAGCGCTCTCCTGGTTCAAATCATTTCTAACCAACAGAGGCTACAAGGTAAAAATCCAGAATAAAGAATCATCACGCCACGACTCGACCATCGGAGTCCCACAAGGTTCCTCCTTATCCCCTACACTCTTTAATATTTACCTCCTACCACTATGTCAACTCCTCATCAACCTCAATTTAATACACTTTCTCTATGCAGATGACATCCAGATCCTGATCCCCATCAAAGAATCATACTCAAAAACCCTTGAATACTGGGAATCCTGTCACCTAGAAATCAAAAGCCTCCTCAACAGCCTAAATCTGGTACTAAACTCCGCCAAAACTGAGGTATTACTCATAACTCCTGGTAACAATCTCACAACCTCTCTGCCAACCAACCTACAAACCACTCATGTGAGAGATCTAGGTGTGCTAATCGACAATAAACTGAACTTCAAAGCCCACATCAATAAAACCACCAAAGACTGTTTCTATAAACTGCAAGTTTTAAAAAGGATAAGACCACTCTTCCACGCCAAAGACTTCAGAACCATCCTCCAAGCCCTCATTTTCTCGAAATTGGACTACTGCTGCTCCACTTTACTTGGCCTCCCCTCCTCATACACAAAACCGCTCCAAATGGTCCAAAACGCAGCAGCCCGTCTACTGACAAACACTAAGAAAAGAGACCATATCTCCCCAGTGCTACAAGACCTCCACTGGTTACCAATTCATTTCAGAGTCATTTATAAATCCATCACCTTGATTTACAAAATCATTCACCAACATACCACAATCGATCTACAAATTCCTCCCCGCGTACACAAATCCACAAGACCGACCAGGGAAGCCTACAGAGGATGCCTCATTGTTCCACCCACGAAAACCACTAATCACAGCACCTTAAGAGACCGAGCCCTTTCCACTGCAGGCCCACCGTTATGGAACTCCATCCCTCCAGAACTCAGAAACGAACCATGTCTCCTAACCTTTAGGAAAAGACTCAAGACATGGCTTTTCAGGCAAGCCTTCCCGAACTCTACCTAATATGCACCACAAATAAATTCTCTACTCAGAGACTGTATATATGAGACGCCATATTTATATTGTACTTTTGTATATAATTAACCTCCTCTATCTCTTTCTATTTCTTACATTCCCAGTTCATTAGCCCTTGTTAATTGTAACTGCTTCTCTTCATCACGTTATTTATGTTTGGTTGTATTATTCGCACCCCTGTTATCTGTAAACCGACATGATGTGAACGAGTTCATGAATGCCGGTATAAAAAAACCTTAAATAAATAAATAAAAATAAATATTCATGTCCTCCAAGTGAATCAGCAACATATACGGTAGTGCAGTGGAAAATTGACATGTAGAAAAAAAATATTTTTCTGGTTCCATAATTTTTCTTCTCTTCAGTTTAATGTGTGTTAAAGGAATTCTGTAATACTGTTGTAAGACTATATTTGTTGGATACTATGCTAAGCATTAAGGATTTCATTTGCCCAAAATTTTTTTTTTGGCTGGTGGAGAGTAATTGATAGGGTGGGGGAAAATACCCTCAAAAGCAATTTTAAAAGCAAATATGCAGAGCAGCATTTGTGGTGCATTGTTTCAAGTTTATTCAGGCTTTAGTCACTAGAATACAAGCACTCTTAATCAGGTATCACAGCAAAAATAGGGAATTGCAATAAATGCATGTAATAAATATTTAAAATCATAGCAAATAAAATATATTGAATCAAATAAAATATATGAATTACAAAAATCACTGTAGAATATTTATGCAGTACAGGAAATTACTTGAAGAGCATAAACATCTTGTATATGTAACATCAAGTGAAGGTTTGAATACATTTTTAAAAAGTCTTCTAGTTTTCTAAACATATACATAGTAACATAGTAATGATGGCAGAAATAGATCAAATGGTCCATCCAGTCTGCCCAGTAATTTTCTTTTGGTAGTAACTGCCATTCCGTGCAGGTTACCCATGTTTCTATTAAGGGTAATAACTGCCTCTTCATGCCGGTTACCCCCAAGCCTTATGTTAAGGTTACCCCTGGTTACTCACAAGCCTTATGTTAAGGTTAGTAAAATATCATTGTAGTCGAATGCATTTGGGATCTGAATGTAGGTGCTGACTAGGAAAGTACTTAATCAGATGCTTCTGCAAATTCATTTCAGAACCATGAATGGATTTAAATATTAATGCTATACAATCCCTAAGAAAGCAAGAAGGACCAACTAATATATCATAACAAAAATCTCTTCCTCAATTTGTTAAACAATAAGGGTCATCATAAGTGAATCGTATAGCTTTGTTAGATTTTTCACGGTTCAACAGTTTTAATCATCAGCCTTAAAGCATCACAGTCCAAACCCTTCATTTCAATCTACTCTCTCACATTTTTCAAGAACTTTTATATTTTGTAATTAAAGCAGTCAACTAATCTATCTCTGAGACTGATGTTAACCTTAAAATGGATCCGTGCTTCACTACTACATTGGGGAAACTCAATGACCGGCCATCTTTATGTTTCTGCAGTTATGTCACTAAAATGAAGGCATTTCATTGTTATTTAAACTATCCAATCCACTTGGTTATCTCATTGTGGTTAATTACTACTTCACATCCTTCATTATGATTAAAAACAATCCATATATTAACACAATTGTCTTAAATCTTATCAAAACAGCATTTAATTATATGACCATATTCTAACTCCTCATGGAGACTTCTTGGTTTAACAGTTTTAAATTTTAAAATGCAATATTGTTCCCAGTATGTCACCTTCAGTTAGGGATCTCCACCACGTATTCCTAAGAGTACATGTGCCAGAATAATCCATTTTAAATTCCCAAAAGTATGACTGCTTTCCAGGCAATGTGTCACTAAAAGTGCTTAAATCTTTCTTGTCTTAATACAGCTCCAATGTTCAATTAATCGCACTCTAATATTTTGCTTGGTGCATCTTTATATAAAGTAAATTACAAGGGCAAAGGGGTGTGGTGGGGCCTTATTGTAAATAGGAGCTCCTGGAGTTTCAAACAAGAAAATCTAGGTGCAGGCTCAGCTTATTAAATGTTGGTACTATGTTCTTTGAAATTCAGCATTTGTTTTATTTTCTCTCTACCAGGGCCTTTAAAATCGAACTACTCTCCCATCTTTGAGAAACTACTCTGCTTGCAATCCAATTTGAATAACATGCTTATACTTGGTGATTTTAATTTGCATATAGATGCGATATCGATAATAAAGACTGTTCTCCAGAGCGGGACCATACTGTAAGATAAAACCGAGGTGGATCTTCGTGAAGAATAGGCCCCTGCCATAGCAGATCCCTGTGGACCGCTAATCGGAGAGGAGAGTCCACCAGGAGCTTCCACAGATCTGCATTCCACGGCCTCCTGGGCCAGTCTAGCACCACCAGAAGCACTAACCCTGAGTGTCTCTCAATCCTCCAATTCATTCTGCCCAACATGGGCCGTGGGAAAAAGGCATATAGAAGCTTGCCTTCTTCCAGCCACTCCTGCCTGAGGGCATCAGTGCCCAAAGATTTCAGATCTCTCCTGCAACTGAAGAAACCAGGAACCTTCGCATTGTGTGATGTCGCCAGTAAGTCTAGAAACAGGAGTCCTAAGCAGCCCACTATGAGCTGGAACGCTTAATTTGACAATTCCCATTTTCCTGGATCCAGGCTCTGTCTGCTGAGAGAGTCTGTTCTTACATCTTGGTCGTCCTTCTCTGTACCTTTTCTAATTCTGCTATATCTTGCAATGTGGGGACCAGAACTGAACACAATACTCAAGATGAGGTCGCACCATGGGGCGATACAGGGACATTATGATATTCTCTTTTTTTATTCACCATTCCTTTCCTAATAATCCCTAGCATTCTATTTGCCTTCTTGGCTGCTGCTGCACACTGAGCAGTTTTCCACTTATTTTCAACAATGACGCCTACATCCTTTTCCTGAGTGGTGACTCCTAATGTGGAGCCTTGCATTTTGTAGCTATAATTTGGGTTAAAGTGCATCACTTTGCACTTGTCTACATTAAATTTAATTTGCCATTTGTGTAGTCCAGTGCAATCAATGCAGTTTTGATTGACCGTGCCAGATATTAGTAGTGTGTAGTCTTCATGTTATCAGTCATTTATTTTGCTTTCTTATTTATTGTATTGCTTTTAGTCTGTTTAATGAACTATTTTATGAATGTACTATTTGTTATATGCCTTGAACATATGGATATGTGCAGAATATAAGCTTTTAAAATAAGTAAGTCCATGGATCAACTGCTCTTCCAGATGAGTGAGCAGCAGGTGCCGCCTTTCTCAACATAATCTGCTGTACCAAGCAGGATAATTTCTCATCTAAACATCAAAACTGGCATTGGCACCAATATCAATTAAATTGAAAAACACTCATTAGCCACCTGTTTATTTTGTCTTTCCAAGTAGTCATATGTACCAAGTGATCCAGGTTATCCATCCCCTCCCCTCTTTGATTTTGTTGTAATCCATAATAAATGGTTTTCTTTCCTCCAGCTACTGTCATGTCATAGTGCATTGATGATAGTATAATTACTGCTTTAGAATTCCTGGGCACATATGAAACTAAGGTGAGATCCTCATCAAAAACAAAAATGGATGGGAATTTCTCTCTTGGGATCAAGCTCTATTTCATTTGTAATGTCAGTCTTTTTTCTCCTGATGATGCCCAGGTAGGTCAGGTTTTCACTTAGCAGTTTGTCTGCCAGGTCTATGCTGGTGAAAAAGCTATCACCCACAGCATTCTTTGATGAATTTTACCAGGGCTGAAGCAGATTTTGTACATCTGTTCTTCTCCAGCTTATTTGCCCAAGTAAATATGCCATTCTGGGTTGTGAGATGTTACCGCATTACAGCACCATCAAATTTTGATGCCATACTTTGAAGGTTTGATCTAAAGGGACAGTAATCCATGAAAGCTACCAGCTGCTTATCCATAGTCAGGTGTATGCAGTGTCATGTATTTGGACTGCAAAAACCCAAGGAAGCAAAACAGTATTACAAGGTGGTGAGTAGGGCCAGACAGGACCTGCGGAAGTACTAGGCAAGCTAGACCTGGGCCTAGGATGCCGACCATATGGGGGGGGGGGCACTTCAAGTGGCAGAATTTTGAGGCGGCAAAAAGTGCCCCTTCAAAATTCTACCCAGCCCTCGCCTCACCCTGCCTTCCTTCCAGTCGTGCCACCTTACTGCCCCCCTAACACGAAAACCCCTGGTGGTCCAGCAGGGGGAGGGGCCCGGGAGCGATCTGGTGCTCCCGGGCCGTCGGCTGCCACTAACCAAAATGGCGCCGGTAGCCTTTAGCCCCTACCATGTGACAGGGGCCAGCTAATGGCACCAGTAGACCCGGTCATATGGTAGGAACTAAAGGCCACTGGTGCCATTTTGGTTAGTAGCAGCTGACTGCTCGGGAGTGGCAGATCGCTCCCGAGCACCCCCGCTGGACCATCAGGGGTTTTCGTAGTCTTGGGGGGGGGGGTGGGAGGGTGGTAGGGTTATTTTATTTAAATTTGAGGGGGTGGTGGCATGTGGTCCCCACCCTTCGAGGTAGGAGTCGGGGCTGCGGGGGACAGGACAGGCTGGTGTTGGCGCGACCGGTGGGGGGTGGAGTGGCACAAGGCAGAAGGTGCCTATGGCGCCTAATCCCCTTGCACCGGCCCTGCGGCCAGAAGCATGGTAGGCTACGTAGAAAGAAGCTTAGCCAGCAGAAAAAAGAGGAGATAATTCCCCTGTATATGTTGTTGATTAAGCCTCACTTAGAATGTGTTCAGTTCTGGAGCCATATCTCAGAAAGGATAAAGATAATCTAGAGGCAATCCAAGAGAGGGGCAATCATAATGGTGCAGGTTCTACACCAAAAACCATATGAGATAAGACTTGAAGATCTAAATAGGAGAGATGAGGAAGATATAATAGAGACAGCTAAATATAGAAACATAGAAATGACAGCCGAAGAAGACCAAACGGCCCATCCAGTCTGCCCAGCAAGTTTCACACTTTTTTTTCCTCTTGGCTCTTAGTAACCTTTTGGTTCTATTTCCCTTCCACCCTGACCATTAATGTAGAGAGCAGTGTTGGAATTGCATCTAAGTGAAATATCTAGCTTAATTAGTTAGAGATAGTAACCGCCGCAATAAGCAAGCTACACCCATGCTCACTTGTTCACCCAGACTATGCAATTCAGTCATTGTTGGTTGTTGTCTGTATATAGATCCACTTTTCTGTACAAGAAGCAAACCTTTTCCAGTGGAAAGGAAGCTGTAGATCTAAGAGGCTCCAAGGAGATGGACTCTGGAACAACATCAGGAAATATTTTTTCACAGAAAGAGTGGTGGATGCTTGAAATACCCTTCCGAAGGAAGTGGTGGAGAAAACACTGGTAATGAAATCCAAAAAAGCATGGTAGCAGGAAGATGGTAATGATCGCTGGGGTAACATATATAGAGCAGTGGTTCAGTGCAAAACAGCAGTGAAATGACAGCCTTTTTTTCAAAGAAGGCATTGGACCATCAATAGCAACCCTAAACACCTTGCTGGGCTGACTGGATGGATCATTTTGATCTTTATTGGCTGTCATTTTACTGAGACTATGAAGTGTCAGAGTTGTGGTGCTTTTAAAAGGAATGGTCTTGCTTGATGTGCAGTACAGCTTATAAGGGAGCAAGGGCAAGGTGAATTATTCAGTCTGTATAGGACCCTTTTCCTTTTTTTTTCAGATTTGACTGTATATGTGACATTGCTCTATCATCTCTACAAAATTGTTACTTTCTCCTAAATGAAAAATGTTTGGCAGAAACTGTAAAATTCCAGTCTAATAATAGCTGAATATACTAAAAGCATACCAATGACCATCATATATCAGATTCATATATAGACTATGAGTTGGTTTTAAGTGTCTCTCAGTATAATCATTGGTCAACTAACTTTAGAGTACTTGAAATGAACTTTTTTATGATTTTTAATTTGTAGATAAAACTGCCCCTATAAACACTGATGTTAATGTTAAATTCCAAAGCCCAAACCCAAAAGTGTTTTTGGGAATAAGAATGAAAGATTTGATGTATTCTTTTCTTTATCCTTTTCAATCCTTTGTTTCCTATGGAGCTAGGCCACATAAGTGATTTTGACTAAAATGAAGCTTTATGAAGGCTGAACTGTGGGAAAGTGTTTAGTTGTTGTTTTTTTTTACCTTACTTTATGCTGATTTCACAGTGGAAGCATGCTCATTTCACTTTGTCCACCCAGTTCCAGATGTTGGTAATGTCAGGAAATCAGCTTTGCGTATTGGGAAAGGGAAAATGATGGTCATGTATATTATATGTACTGATAATAGATAATGTGATTCTGAACTGGGGCAGTTTGAAAAGACATGGAAAGGGGCTTTAAACAACTTTTCCAAAATGTGTAGGCCCTTAGAAATGTGGAGAATTTTCGTAATATAGAATGTGGTTATTTTTATTCAGTGAATTTGAGGAATAACTTTTGGCCATTTGCTTTTCTAAGTCTGAATTCGGGTGAATGGAGCAGTTTTTAAATTCTGACTTATTTTCTCAAGGGAGTAAAAGCTTGGAAATAAAAGAACTTTTTAGTGGAAGGAAAAACAAAGTTTGTGCCAGTTGTAATGAATAAAAATTGTCTCACCTTTTAATATCAACACTGAGTAATAGTTTCACTTTTAAGCTTTCCTTTGTTGTTGGCTGTATTCAATCCAAGACATAAAAACAATTTTAATAGGTGACACATTGTTTATAGAAATATAGAAAATGGTGATACATAAGGACCACAAGGCCCATTTAGTCTGCCCATTCCTGATGCAATACTAAAAAGCCTATCTGATCTCAGGCTTTACCCTTACTTCTTCATATCAAGGATCTTCTGTATTAATCCCATCCTCTATTGAATTTTGTTTCCTGTTTTGACCTTCACTACTTCCATGTATCCATCACCCCTTCCTTATTTTACTTCTACATCTAACCCATTTTAGTTGGGTATGTGCTTCCTCACACAACTCCCTTTTCTCTCGATAGATAGATAACAGATTAAGAAAGTTCCATATATACAACAAGAACAACAAGGTTAATGAATGAATGGATGTTCCCTATAATGGTAATGAAGAAATAATAGTTCAGTAGTGATTCCCTGAGGAAACCATTTGGGTGAAATGAGAGTCTCTCGTGTGGAGTTCTATCAATATAGAGAGAAAAGGGAGCTGTGTGAGGAAGCATTAAGGGAGTTCTATCAATATCGAGAGAAAAGGGAGTTGTGTGAGGAAGCATTAAGGGAAAACTATGGGAGTTGTATGAAGAAAATTAGATCTAGAGTTATATGAGCAAATATTTAGAGAAAATGTTGGGTGCTTCTGTATAACACAAGATTATGAAATTAAATGATATGGAAACTGTGTAAGAAAAATTGATATAATTAAATGAATGTTAGGGAACTATTTGGGAATTGTATAATCATTGGATAATGGGATTAGTCACATGTATGTAATATGAGTATGAAATATTGATGGAAAATGTATGTATTTTAATGTAATAGGGATATGTGCAATATTGTATTATGTGGATGAATGTGGTATGAGTGGATAATGTTTAAAACGTTTAATGGTATTATGAGTGTGTAATTAAGTGAATAATAAAAAAAAATTTGTGTTGATAAGATATAGGTATATAGAGTATATTTATTCATGACAGAATAATACCTGTAGATTACCCATATGTTGTAATTTATATTTAAAAAAGGTTTAGACCAGTTCCTGGAAGAAAAGTCCATAAATCATTATTAACGTGGCAAAATCCACTGCTTATCCCTGGGATAAGTAGAATGGAATCTGTCGACCTTTTGGGATCCTGCCAGGTACTTGTGACCTGGATTGGCCACTGTTGAAAACAGAATGTTGGGCTTGATGGACCTTTGACACAGTATGGCAAATCTTATGTTCTTATTGTACTTTAATACTTATCACCATTGTATAGCACTACACATACACACAGTAGCCCTATAAAAATAAGTAGTAGTATTAGACTAAACAGGGTCTGTATTTATATAGTAGATAGGGAAAAATGCTGGGCTCTAAGGTCTTTATTTGTTGACAAGCACTGTTATTTTAGTAGTGTGTCTGAAACAATCACCTCACCTCAAGTCTGCAAAATGGATGTCATTCTCACTGAGCAATAGATTTGGATTATTTTCTGGATCCACTGAAAACTACTTTCGGTGAAACTCCATCTACGTTTGTCAAAATATGAAAAAATGAAGGTAATGTTTCTGCAGAGGGGTGTTTTGCCTAATGTATGATGTAACTGATGTAATTTGTGCTAGTGAGTCATCCTTTACCTTAGGAAAGAGAAATAATTAAATTATTAAAAAAATTGCTGCAGCTTCCATTATCGTTTACTATCTGCTGACTGGAGAATTAGTTGTGGAGAGGAGAATTTCATAATGTGAGGGGATTTTACCTATAAGCTGCATAACAATTTACTCCTGGGGGAATTCTGCTCACAAAAACTTAAAGTTCTGCATTCTTTATATTGGTCAAAATAACACAATATACATGACAGTCTGTAAGTATTTAATTTAAAATGTAATACAGAAAAAAGCTATTATTTAAAAGTGCAGAGTTTTAAATATTTTGAGCAGAATTTCCCTAGAAGTTCATTGTAAGTGTGTCTTCCACTCTCTCTCCCTACTCTCCTGGCCAGTCTCCTTTCAGTTTGCCCTCTCAAGCCCCAACTCCTCCTCCACCTGCCACTATTTCTCCCCTCCCCCTCCAGGCTCATTCTCTTCCACTCTATCTCCAGTCCCAGAGTTTGACCTGTCTTTCAGTACTGACATACTTTCACTCTCACTGTCACTTTTACACTCTCTCACACACACACACATCTCCACTGTAGTGCACATTCACACCCCCTCATACAGGCTCCCTCTCTCTTTCATGTACACATACAGACTACCTCTCTCTTTCATGTACACACTCTCATACAGACTCCCTCTCTTTCATGCACACTCTCATGCAGACTCCCTCTCTCACGCACACACACAGGCTCCCTTTCTGTCTCGCACATACGCGCGTGCGCACACATACACACACGTGCTCCCTTTTTGTCTCGCGCACGCACACACAGGCTCCTTTTCTGTCTCTCGCTCACCCCTGCATTCTGTCTCCCTTTCTCACTTACCCAACCCCACACATAGGCTTCTTCTCTCACAAACAGGCAAGCACCCTCATATACACACAATCCCTCTTTCACACACACACACCAGCTCCCAATCTCACACATATACACAATCCTTCACAATCTCCTCACATAGGCTCTCTCTGGCACCCACATTCACGCACCCTCACACATGCCTTCTCTCTGATTGCCCAGACTCGCAGTCTTAAACACACACACACGTCTCCACTTGTGGCACACCAGAGCCTGTTACATTTCGCCGAGTGGGACAGCCTACGCTCACGGCACGTTGGGGCCTGCTGCTTCACCGCGAATAGGACGGTCTCCCCTTAGACATGCTGGGGCATGCAAAATTCTGCGCATTTTCTCTGCAGCTGAGCTGGAGGGGAGTTCTGCGTTCCACAGTAGTGTAGAATTCCCACAGGACTAATAACATTACTCCCTACTACAACAGGTCTTTCCTTGGCCCAATCATCTTTCTTTTGATTTCCAGGTTTTAAACATCTGCCACTGGAAGCTGAAGCTAATTTTCTAAAAATACAGAATGTTGTTTATTTAAAAGCTTCTTGTAGACACTTTCGCTTTTTGTGCAAAGGTAAAGATGGCCCTCTAGTGCGATAATGATGTTTTGGTCAACTGTGATCATAAGCTATTGTTTTTCTAAGCAGTTGTGAACATTTTTGTCCTGTATCCATCCCTTTTGCCTTTTAATTCATTTGTATAAAAAGATTTTAGCATCCTGATTCATAATTAATCACAGAGCTAAGGTCTCCTAGAAGATTAGGTTCTTAGATGCTTTGACAGACTTAACAATTCATGGCAGCTTTATTCTGAGTGAAAATCCTAACAGAACAGAAGTAGAATTTAGGTAGTTTTATGGTTATTTCATGTGGCATCTTATTTAAGGTAACTTTCAACAAAGTGTATAAACAGGATAAAATCATTTATTAGATCAAAGAAAATCAAACTAAAATGTTTTGAGTTTTGACATGAAAGTATAGAGTGTGTGTTTTGAATGAGGATGTAGTAACTTATTTCCTGCTTTTGCCAGAACTGTTCTGTTCAAACATTCTCTCTGATCATCTTGTACCAGTTCTGAGGTGAGAGGATCACCCAGCTTTTCCTGTGTATCCTGGCATGTGGGGAAGGGGGGGTAATTGACATTTCTCAGGGATGAAAAATACTTCTAGCTGTGCTGTGGTATTGCCATTCCTTGCAAAGACACTCCCAAAGTCATTCTGGTCTGGTCACAAATCTGTCCATTGTGCTGGTCAGGGTTGAGAGGAACTGAGTCAGATAAACTCAAGTCTTCCCATTCCTTTCCTTTAATCATCGTAAATAGAGAAGAAATCAGTGCTTACAATAAAACCAGGGGGTGGCATGAGCTCAGACTGCTAAGTATCTCCTGTGTTGCTGCCACCTTGGCTGCTAATCTCTGCTTTTCATGATTGAAATTATTTTTGCTGCATTAATTAAAACCAGTTCAGTTTATTAAAATGTTAATAGATCTATATGTCACCCTCTAAATATTTTGCCAGTTAAAGAGAAAATAATTAAATGATGCTGGTATTAAAACTATGAAGAAAACATAAATACAACATAGATATTTAATTTTTGGTTTTGTTAAATCTATAAATCTGATTCTTTTCATTTGCTTTGTGAATGGTAGTACCCATAGTAACACTGTCTTCAGGCAATGTGTATGATACAATCTGGAGTAGTTTTATTACTATATCTTAATTTAGATAATGTAAATTTTGGTATTATGTAAACATACTAAGCAACTATAATTTCTCCTTTCCTTTAAGAGCCTTCAAGGCTTTTGCCATGCCATGTTTTCAGTTGCAGTACCATGCTGTCACATACTACTATTAGTTTTGTCAAAATGTGATAATCATATAATCAGAGTATACAATTTTGGTGGACATGCAGTTTACTTTAAATAAAAATTAGTTTTAATCACCTCAAGTTGTACAAAGAGAAGTGATTAATAAATGGAATGGTAAAATTATCTTCATAGAAATACATTAGACTATATAGCTCATGACTGTATGGCTCATGAGAACTGAATTGTGATGCACTGTTAACTGGACCCTCCCTAAAATAGTATATTGCAGGCACTTAATGTGTATCTTAATCTGTTTTTTTTAATCCTACTTTCTATCAGTAACAGACATCTGAAAGGAATAGGATATAATTTAAAATAACCACACTACCTGTCGTCTCAATGTCATGCTGATTTTTAAAAAGGGCTCTAATAGGGTGGCTCTTACTGGAATGTCCTCAATTGAAGTGTCAAGAGAGACTACCAGCAGGCCTTTCTTGTGAAAAGGAATCAACTCCTCCCTCCAAATCTACTGGAATCCTTTTAGATTTAGGTATATAATAAAGCTTGGAAAATTATGGTAATTTATGCAGCGTTTCGGTCACATAACATTTCATTAGCTTCTTTGAGTCAGTTGTGATACTAGCATTGCAGCTGAAGGCTTGAGTTGATTTTACACCGATAAAGCTGTGATGGGGTACAGAGTGTGTGTTTATTAAAATTATTATATTGTGTAATCCTGATTCCTTTGATACTTTTGACAAAATTGTGGGATGAAGAAGAAAACTAGACCTTTAGGATAAAGGATATTAGGTACCTTTATTTTCAGTTTTTATTTTATTTTTCTTGGGACTTTATTGGTGTTCTATTACAAGATCAAAAATTATTTATATCCAGAAAAATGGAGTCCTTTTTCCCACTGATTTCTCCCATTTTTTATTTTGTTGTAATAAATACTATTTTGTGCTGATTGCTGATTCATTTGGTAAATCTCAATAACATACTGCAGTTTTGTCTTAATACACTGTAGAGGACAAAAGATTATTGTAAAATTTGAGTATATTTACCTTTGCAACATGTGTTTGCATGAAACAGTATTAGTTTTTGGATGCATAATATAGAGTCTTTGTGGGTAATAATACCTTATAAAAGACCAACAAAAAAGATGTCAGAGTATATGAGCTTTCAGAGAGGAGAGGCTGTGGTCTCAAAAGCTTATATACTCCAACATAATTTTGTCTTCACTTTTAAAGGTATTGTTGCTTACAAAAACTGCAGTTTTCTCCAGGAACAATATGGCTACTAGATCCTTTTTATATGATACACGTAATTTATGTTTGATAAATATAGATTTTTATTATATTTTACTATAGTAGATTAAACCTTAACAAATTAACTTCTGAGCATCTATTCTCTTTGCTAGGAATTAGAACTGTAATGACAGAATAATGCCACATTGTACATACTGGGCCCCACCTTATTTTCATAAAATGTATGCATAATTTAGATGTGTGGAAGAAAGTTTTGAGTATGGATCCCAAAAGTGAATAGTCATTTTCTGCAATGGATCTGTCTTTTTTTTTTGTAATATATGTTTTGAGGGATTAAACTGTTTTGTAAAATGTTATTTATTTATTTATACATTTTTATGTACTGACATTAGATCAGTGATGTCACATCGGTTTACAGATAACGAAAAGGAAATAAGCAGGGGGGGGGGACTTATTTCTTACAGTGAAACGTATTTCTAACAATGCAACGTAATGAAACTTAAATTCTTGCCTATTTCTTGCAAGGCAACTTAATTAAAAATATAAATTCCCTCAATAAAAAATATTGGGAAAAAAAATATATAAATTCATATGAAACTCTTCTAAAGCAACTTAATGAGGCTTGAAACTTACTTTCATGGTACCTATTCTATCAATATTCTTTAATAGATCAACTGGCCCATGCAATCTACCCAGTTATTCCTGTCCACACTACAAGGATTATAACCCAGCTGCAAGCCATAGCGTATAACTGTAAGATCTATTTCCATATCTCTGTCCTTTTCCAGAACAGTTATTGTCATCTTCCTTACTTTTGCTCTATCATCTTGAGCAGATGAGCATAGAAGATTTTCATTTTACTTTACACCTCCTTGTGTAACCACAAAACTTGGAATAATTAAATATGAAGCTATGTGATACATACCCACATCTTTCATCTGATTTTGATACCTAAATGCTATTTATTGATATAGATAAGAACATAAGAAATTGCCATGCTGGGTCAGACCAAGGGTCCATCAAGTCCAGCATCCTGTTACCAACAGAGGCCAAACCAGGCCACAAGAACCTGGCAATTACCCAAACACTAAGAAGATCCCATGCTACTGATGCAATTAATAGCAGTGGCTATTCCCTAAGTAAACTTGATTAATAGCCATTAATGGACTTCTCCTCCAAGAACTTATCCAAACCTTTTTTTGAACCCAGCTACACTAACCACATGCTCTGGCAACAAATTCTAGAGTTTAATTGTGCGTTGAGTGAAAAAGAATTTTCTCCGATTAGTCTTAAATATGCTACTTGCTAACTTCATGGAATGCCCCCTAGTCCTTCTATTATTTGAAAGTGTAAATAACCAATTCACATCTACTTGTTCAAGACCTCTCATGATCTTTAAGACCTCTATCATATCCCACCTCAGCCATCTCTTCTCCAAGCTGAACAGCCGTAACCTCTTTAGCCTTTCTCATAGGGAAGCTGTTCCATCCCTTTTATCATTTTGGTTGCCCTTCTCTGCACCTAATCCATCGCTATATCTTTTTTGAGATGCGGCGACCAGAATTGTACACAGTATTCAAGGTGCGGTCTCACCATGGAGCGATACATCTATATTTTTCTCACAGGACAAGCAGGATGGTAGTCCTCACATATGGGTGACATCACAGGATGGAGCCCAATCATGGAACACTTTTGTCAAAGTTTCTAGAACTTTGACTGGCACCTACTGGGCATTCCCAGCATGGCACTAAACCTGCAGCCAGCAGGGGTCCCCCTTCAGTCTTCTTTTTTCCGCACAGCAGTAGTCACGCGGGTTAAGGAGCTCCACAGAGATTCCTGACAAGAATTTTCCTCACAGAATTACTAAAACAGTCATACCCCACAGGGGTCCCTCCTTCGAATTTTTGACTCTGCGGTACTCCGATAAATTTTTACCTGTTTTTGGTCGATTCCCGACGAGTTTGGCCCTTGTGGCCTACTGGCTGTCGTCCATACCGCGGCTAAATTTTTCAAAGGCCATGGCGTCGGGGTTCCGTTGGTGCCTGGACTGTAGTCACATCATGTCCATAACAGACCTGCATAAAGTCTGTGTAATGTGTCTCGGGTGCGAGCATGATGTCCTGACGTGCACCAAATGTGCCTTAATGACACCAAAAGGTCACAAGGCCAGAATGGAGAAAATGGAACTTCTCTTCCATTCTCAAACTCAGACGCCATCTATTGCATCGACGTCGTCTGAACCGGCACCGTCCACTTCGCGCCAGTATCAGCCACCAGCTGGTGACCGTCCGGCGTCGACGATTTCTTGGTCTTCAACTTACCTCTACTCCCCCTCAGGACCGAGGGGATCATAGAGAGAAACATCGGCATCGACACCGGAAGTCTCGGACCATCGATGAAGGAAAATCGACTTCGCCATCATCTGAGCCGCCATTGAAGAAACCCCGTCCAGAAAAGGCACCGACCCTTTCTGCGACTGGGTCACCGAGGCAACCTTCACCCGGATGGGTATCGGGAGCCGCGATTCCCCCTTTAACGGTGGTCCCTCCGGCTATGCCTCTGCCTCCTTCTTCCTTCCGGAGTCGGGGCTGCTTGCTCCAGGTCTCCCTGAAGAACTGGACCGGATGGTTCAGGAGGTCATCGATAAGGCGATGCACAGACTCCAAGGTCCCCGCGGAACCGACCATCGATCCTATTCCGGCAGCATTGGCACCGCTGCTATCGAAGATGGAAGCGCTCATAGCCGCTTTTCCACCGATGGATCCTGGGTCACCGATGGCTCCGGTGCCTTCCCCGCTTACCCTGTCATCAGGAGGGGAAACACTGTTCCGCATTTCTCCATCGGGAGTCCTTCCGATGCCTCAACCATTGATGCCGATCTGCCCATCGGCGCCACGGATCCATCCTTCAATGCCTTCATCGGTGCCTCCAATACTTCCCTTGATGCCTTCAGATCCTAGACCAGGACCTTCAGGAATACCATCGTCCCGTCCTTTGCAGGTTCCTACAGGGACAGTTGCTGATCTCTATGACACCTGGACTGACTATTTCAAAAAAGGAGTCAAAACGTGGCTCTTCAAGCAAGCCTATCCCGACACAAACATAACGTAGACCTTTTAGTCTAACAGTTTCATTACTGATCCTACACAGCCAGCCTCCGCACCTCCTCCCCTGCGCCTCCCCACCTCACCTTTCCCTGTTTCCCTGGTACGCTACTTTCCCTCCCTGAATCCAGCTTGGTACTCCACGACCCACGACTTCCTAGTTAAGATATCAGTGTATCGACTGTACAAAGTTTTCCCCCCCACATCTCTGCCCCTTCTGCTCTCCTAGCCCTTAAATATCTGTTGCATAATGCCCCTTTGTATTTATTTCCTCTTTTGAATTACTTCTTTGTTTTGTTATCTACGATTTGGTTTTTTGTTCTCTGTATTTCCTCTTATCAGTTCATTGTAAGCCGGCATGATGTGCCTTACGAATGTCGGCATAGAAAAGCCTTTAAATAAATAAATAAATAAAGACACCGAAGATTTACCATAGTCTCCTTCTCCTACTGAAAGTAGGCAGCATTCTCCTCCAGAGGACTTGTCCTTCATAAATTTTGTGAAGGAAATGTCTGAATTGGTTCCCTTCCAATTACAGACTGAGCAAGATGATAGGCACCAAATGATGGAGTTGTTACAATTCCTGGATGCTCCCAAGGAAATAACCTCCATCCCTATTCACCAGGTTCTTTTGGATTTCCTCAAGAAGACCTGGGAACACCCTGGTTCTGTTGCTCTAGTCAACAGGAAAGCTGATACCACTTATTTGGTCCAGTCAGCCCCAGGATTCCAGAAACCACAGCTGGATCACCAATCTGTGGTTGTAGAATCATCCCAAAAAAGGGCAAAAAGATCAAAACCCCACTCTTCCTTTCCCCCAGGTAAGGAACAGAAATTCCTGGATGCCATTGGCCGGCGTGTCTTCCAGGGATCAATGCTTATCTCCTGCTGTATATGACCCAGTACAACAGGGTTTTATTCAAGCAGATACAGGACTTTGCAGAGTCCCTGCCTCAGCAATTCCAGGAACAGCTTCAAGCCCTGGTACACAAGAGCTTCGAGGCAGGGAAGCATGAAATCAGATCCTCTTATATCTTCGACACTGCTTCCAGGGTATCTGCAACTGCTATTTCAGCAAGAAGATGGGCCTGGCTTAAGTCGTCGGACTTGCGCCCTGAAGTACAAGACAGATTATCTGATCTGCCCTGCATAGGTGACAATCTGGCGAACAGATTCAGCAGACAGTGGCGGACCTCAAGGACCATCATGAGACCCTTCGCCAGCTCTTTCTGATGCCCTCTGAGTATTCCTCCAAACAGCCTTTCAGGAAGGATACTAAAAAGTCATTCTTCCATCCAAAGAAGTCCTATCCACCACAGTCTAGGACTCGTTCCACGAGACCTTTCCAAAAGGCCCAGTCTCATCAACCGGAGAAACAAAAGCCGCAGGTAGCTCCTCAGCTGGGCCCTGCTTCAGGCTTTTGACTCCAGCATAGAGAGCAGCAGCCAGTTTCCACTGCCTCAGATACCAGTGGGAGGTTGATTGTGCCATTTCAACAACAAGTGGCACACCATCACCTCAGACCAGTGAGTCCTTGCCATAATCTCTCAAGGTTATCACCTGAACTTTCTCTCCATCCCACCGGACTCCCCACTTTTACTGACGTGGAGAACATCCAATTACTCACTTCTCCTGGAGCAGGAGATCTCCCTCCTCCTCCAGTCCAGAGCAATAGAGCCAGTGCCCTACTCCCAACAAGGCCTAGGATTCTATTCCTGGTACTTTCTAATCCCCAAAAAATCGGGAGGCTTTCGTCCAATTCTGGACCTACGTGCCCTCAACAAGTACCTCCACCGAGAAAAGTTCAAGATGGTAACTTTGGGTTCCCTCCTTCCTCTTCTGCTAAAAGGAGCCTGGCTCTGCTCTCTCAATCTCCATGACGCGTATACACACATTGCGATAACTCCATCTCATCGCAGGTTCCTGAGATTTCTGGTAGGCCCCAAGCACTATCAGTACAGAGTGCTACCATTTGGCCTGGCATCTGCACCACGAGTCTTCACCAAGTGCCTCGTAGTAGCAGCAGCCTTCCTCAGGACTCAGTGTTCACGTTTACCCCTATCCAGACGATTGGTTGATCAGGGCTCCCACTCAGCAGGCTGCTCTGTCATCCCTACATCTCACTTTACACACTCTGACTTCACTAGGATTTCTCATCAACTATGCAAAATCCTGCTTAGTCCCATCTCAAATTTTATAATTCATTGGGGCAGACTTGGACACCTTGCAGGCAAAGGCATTTCTGCCTCGACATCGAGCTCTCACTCTCATCTCTCTCGCACACCAGCTACAGTCTCAGCACCGCACGAGTGCACGCCACTTCCTCATCTTGCTAGGACCGCATGGCGTCCTCAGTACAGGTTACCCCAATGGCCCGCTTGGCCATGAGAGTCATGCAGTGGACTCTAAGGTCACAATGGACTCAGTCCGTCCAACCTCTATCAACCACTGTCCACATCACTGATTCACTCCGTCAGTCTCTAACCTGGTGGCAAAATCAGATCAATCTCCAACGAGGCCTGGCCTTCCAGGCTCCAGACCCTCAAATAATTCTCACCACCGATGCTTCCAACCTCGGCTGGGGAGCCCATGTGATTTGTAGACACAAGGAACCTGGTCTCCAGAGGAAGCCAAACACCAAATCAATTTCCTGGAGCTTCGAGCAATCAGATATGCTCTCAGGGTATTTCAGGATCACCTTTCCAACCAGGTCATATTCATTCAGACGGACAATCAGGTGGCCATGTGGTACATCAACAAACAGGGAGGGACGGGCTCCTACCTAGTGTGTCAGGAGGCTGCGCAGATATGGGCGGAGGCCCTCTCCCATTTGATGTACCTCAGGGCCACTTGCCTGCCGGGAGTGGACAATGTGTTGGCGGACAAGCTGAGTCGTGCCTTTCAACCACATGAGTGGTCCCTCGACCCCACTGTAGCGGACTCAATATTCCAATGTTGGGGTTACCCCTACATAGACCTCTTTGCGTCACCTCAGAACCACAAAGTAGAGAACTTTTGCTCTCTCACTCGCAGCCAACACTCTCAGCCAAGAAATGCATTCTCCCTCTCATGGGCAACTGGTCTCCTATATGCATTCCCTCCACTTCCACTTCTCTTGAAGACTCTCGTGACGTTACGTCAGGACAAGGGACGCATGATCCTGATAGCATCTCACTGGTCTCGCCAGGTTTGGTCTCCAATTCTTCAGGACCTCTCCATTCGCAGGCACATTCCCTTGGGAAAGGACCCGCTTCTGATCACCCAGAATGACGGGTGCCTACGCAACCCCAATCTTCAGGCCTTGTCTCTGACGGGCTGGATGTTGAAAGGTTAATTCTTCAGCCATTTAACCTTTCGGTGCCAGTTTCCCATGTCCTGATTGCTTCACGGAAGCCTTCCACGAGAAAATCTTATCTTTACAAATGGAACAGGTTTACATCATGGTGTTCTTCTCAATCCCTTGATCCCTTTACCTATTCCACCACAAAGTTTCTAGACTATCTCTGGCACTTGTCAGAATCAGGTCTAAAAACCTCCTCCATCAGAATGCATGTCAATGCGGTAGCCGCCTTTCATAAAGGTGTCGGGGATGTTCCTCTTGCAGTACAACCCCTTGTAACACTTTTTCTGAAGGGCTTGCTTCACCTCAAGCCTCCACTGCGCCCTCTGGCCCCTTCTTGGGACCTCAGTGTGGTTTTGAGTCGGCTCATGAAACCACCATTCGAGCCTCTCCAATCCTGTGATCTTCGCTATCGCACATGGAAAGTGATCTTTCTTTTAGCAATAACATCTGCTCGCAGAGTTACTGAGTTGCAGGCACTAGTTACCTGTCTGCCTTACACTAAACTTCTGCAGGACAGGGCAGTACTCTGCACTCACCCTAAGTTCTTACCTTAATCAATCCATTATACTACCTACCTTCTTTCCCAGGCCTCACTCCAATCCAGAACAGGCTCTGCATACCCTTGATGGTAAATGTGCTCTAGCATTCTATGTAGACTGTACAGCTGCCCACAGGAAAAGCACTCAATTGTTTGTCTCTTTCCATTCCACCAAATTGGGGCAGCCTGTGGGTAAGCAGACTCTCTCCTCCTGGTTAGCGGACTGCATATCCTTTTGCTATCAGCAAGCAGGCATTCCACTTCAAGACCGTGTTAAAGCACCCTCTGTGAGGGCCATGGTGACTTCAGTAGCACACCTACGCTTGGTGCCGCTTCCTGACATTTGCAGGGCTGCTACCTGGAGTTCTCTCCATACCTTTACAGCCCATTATTGCTTAGACAAGGCCGGAAGACAAGATTCCATCTTCGTCCAATCTGTCTTGCGCAACTTTTTTACAACTTGACGTACCAACACCCTTTCGCCTGCCCATTAGGGTTCAGGATGCCCTCTACCAAATTTCACCCCAGTCCTAGTGCCCATTGCACATCTGGGTACATTTGGTGCATTCTTGGACATCCTCAGCTCGGAACTCACACGCATATGTGAGGACTACCATCCTGCTTGTCCTGTGAGAAAGCAAGTGTTGCTTACCTGTACCAGGTGTTCTCACAGGATAGCAGGATGTTAGTCCTCACAAAACCCGCCCGCCACCCCGCGGTGTTGGGTTTGTTACGTTTTCTTATTTTATTTTTTGGCAGTTCCTGTAGCTTTAAACAATACTGAAGGGGGGACCCCTGCTGGCTGCAGGTTTAGTGCCATGCTGTGCATGCCCAGTAGGTGCCAGTCAAAGTTCTAGAAACTTTGACAAAAGTGTTCCGTGATTGGGCTCCATCCTGTGATGTCACCCATATGTGAGGACTAACATCCTGCTGTCCTGTGAGAACACCTGTTACAGGTAAGCAACACTTGCTTTATAATCTACGGTATATGGATTAATATTCATCTACTGCTCTGTGCATCCTCTCCTTTCCTCTATTAGCTTGTCTCACTAGAATAATTTCTAACATTGGTTGCTTCTTGGGTTAACTGTTTCTGATATCTATATGCAGGCATATGGAAAATGTTATATTACTTGATATTTGTTATTGCTCACACAGGGCAGAAAAAAGATACTGAGCATCTTTTATGTTTGTCAATGAGATTAGACATTATCTTAAACTGGAAGATGAAATATATCAGAAGCTGTTTAATAGGAAATTGAAGGAACCTAAATATCACATGTTATGTTTTTTTAATTGACTGCTTTTCTTAAACTATGAATATGTACTGTTTACTATCTCCAGATAGTTTAGTTGATCATAAAAACAGATAATTGACTGCTTATAAGGACCAAAAGTCCCATCTATTCTGCTCAGTTTAATTCCTGTTGCATTGCCTTACCATCCAGTTGATCTGTCATCTTCACTCCTTCGTAACTAAGTGTCCTTTGTGTTTATCCTTTGCTTTCATGAATTCTGCTCCTGTTTTTGTCTCAAACATTTGCTCTTGGAAAAACATTTTGTAACAACTTTGAATCTCTTAATATGTGATGCTATACAAGCAGTCCAGACTGTTCTGTCCTCCAGCCTTTCTTCATAGAAAAATGCTTTATTCACAGTTCAGCAAAACAATAACAGAAACAATGTGCTTACCTCAGCAGCATAAATCAAGACTTCTGACATTCACATCTCAGCAGAATACCTGCATTCCTCCTCCCTAGGGCCCTCCTGGACCTGCTCTCTTAATCCCCTGCTTAAGGAAACACCATGGGACCAGAATTTTTTCTTGGCTGTGTCTTAAGGTGGACCAGGCTAAATATCATGGTCTTTTAAAGGGATCTTGATGGACATTCCTTTACATACCCTCTCCCGGTTTGACCTTCCCAGGTCGAGTACCTGCCCCTGCCAGGATTAACTCCCTGGAACGGGGATTGTCTTGTGGATTTCCGCTAGCTGCTCAATACTTTTACCTCTTTCTCCTTTATAAATAAGGAGGAAGTTGGATTATGGCCCTTGGACCCAGGGACTAGCTTCCTGTCTACCCTCTATTCCTGGGCAGACCTGACTAGCTCATCTTTCCCTTGGGTACTATCCAAGATTCTCTCTCCATCCCCTTATGTTGGAGTGTATGGGGCACCTCCTCTAACCCTAGTGGAACTCAATCCATAGCAGTCTCTAAATACTGGAATTGATTGTTTTCTTCTCTGTCATTGTCATTATGATCTGAGTAACTTAGATTCCCTGATGAATGAGTTTGGCTCTTCTGATGGGAAGGTCTCTTGAAGAGATGCCTCGCTATTGTCTTAACTGGTTGAGCTAATAAGCTGGGCCCGCAAAGCCTCAAACTCTGGATAAGTTAAGCAATAAGTAGATTTTAAAACATTGCTTTTAGTTTTTAAAGCTATGAAACAAGGAGGGCTGTCCTATCTTAACAATTTGCTGAAATTTTATAAGCGCTTCCGATCTTTGCGATCGTCTGGAATGTTTTTATTTGAGGTTCCGTCTGTTAAGACCTCATGGCTTGCGAAGACACAGAATCAAGATTTCCATGTAAAGGGCCCTTCTTTATGGAATGCCCTACCAGAATCCTTACATGCAATTGATGATCTGGTTACCTTTTGCATTAGTTGAAAGCTCCGTTATTTAAATCTGCTTTCTCATATCCATAAAGGTAACATCTTAGTGATATACACAGCCTAGTGGTTGCCTGGGTATTAGTTTATTTTAATTTTTGTTTGGTATGTTGATTTTACCTTTGTGTTGTCTACCATTTTATATATTTTATTGCTTTGTAATCTGCTTAGCACAGAACTTTTGTTGTTGGTGGAATATAAATACTACTAATAAATAGATGGTCATGTCACTACTTCTAGGCTGATGTATCCAGCTGGGGTTATCCGTAGGACATAGCTGGACTGGTATTATCACTGGCCAGCATGTATACATGTGAGGGTCATGCCCTTCTCATGATTGATCTGCATTCTCTGTACTAGCTCTCTCCAAATTAGTTTTTACACTTCCTGACTCCACCATCACTTGTGTGGGAGAATTGTCCAGCTCCACTGGAATCACAAAGGAGGAGGAACTTAACTGAGGACAGTTCACAAACTTGCTAATATGTGGGGCCCTTTTATTGATATTCTTAGGGTTACTGTTTGCTTAAGGACAATCGCAGACGAAATGCACACACACTCCACAGCTGAAGCAGAGCGGACCTGGATCCCGGAGTACTCTGGCACCTTTGAGTGCTGGCATACTCACTGTTACATAGATGGGGCCAAGCTATCCACAAACTGCTCAAGTAAAATCAGTTTGGCTACTTCAGCACCTGTCTTCCACTCAGGCTGTAGCCATTTCTATCCTACATTGTTTAACCGGTAGAACAGGCTTTGTGGACACTCCCCAGAATAAGGACGCCCTGCTGGAACTGTTGATGGTACACTTCTGGTGTACATTCAGCTCTCTCAGGTATGGTGGTTTTAACTTCTGCATAGCTGGCCTTTTCTTCTGGGTTTGTAGCTTGAAAGGCAGCCTGGCTACTGCCTGTTAATAGATTCTCTAGGTATGTAGTCTATGTGGCCATTCTGACAGCTGGGTGGTTCACTCAAAATTGATCAAAAAAGCAGTCTTTCTCACCTGAAGCCATCTTAAATACTAAGGGAGATAATTGGATAAGCCGTGCTATAGTAGCTTAAGGCACTTGTGCTATCTGGATCAGTAACAGCTGTTGCTGATTGAGCTCTTCTTGTAGTGCCTGCTGCTGAGTATGCTGCTTCTGTACCTATCACTGTCTATATGTTCCACTATATCCTCACTGTGGGAGTGGCAAACACACAAGAACACAAAGGGGACTCAGTTCTCCAGCTTCCCTCTGACAAGCTTTGGCACACTCCCTGCCATACACTGCACAATAGCTCACGTACACTACACGCTGGAACGATAGCAGATCCCAGGGCAATTAATATTAATGTTATTGAATAATCTATATGTGCTCAGTATTGCAAATATATAAATATATTAATTAGGTAATAGAATTAATGGCAATATTAGTAATACGGTATGGCACATCCTTCATGTAAACTGTCCATTGTAGAAAAGCTTAGGGAAGCAGCATCTTAGTCATCTGTCAACTTCAGTCTTCCTTATTCTTCTGTCTCTGGCTTGCTTGGGTCACTCCTTTTTATCTAATGCTTTTGCTGTCTTACTGGATTGCCACATTTATTTTTATTTATTTATTAGGTTTTGAATACTATCACTAAGACAGACCATTGTAACTGTTCACAACACATTAGAATATACATCAGTTTAAACCTTAATACATTCCTAAAAATCATTTCTTGTAAAATACATAGAAATAAACCTAAAACACTAAAAAATTAATAAAACTTATTAAAATACAACCCATAAAATATAAGCAAAAAATAAAGCTACATAAAGCAAAAAAACAAGCTACACTCTAAAATACAGGTAAGCAAATATTGAAGACAGAATAAAAGCATAAATAAAAGGTAAAAACTAAGAATGGCTGGTGTATGCTTCACTAAAAAGCCATGTTTTTAAATTATGCTTAAACGTCGTAAGGGATTATGTCAGAAGTCTGTTAAACTCTAACCTTAGGTGTATGTGTGTTGGCAGAAAGCAGTTGTGTTGCGGGTTGACTTTTAACCCCTGAGATGTACTTGGCTTCAGCTGTGCCAGTGATGGGGCTAGGGACATGGCTCTACATGTGTCTGTATATTCTCATAAAGGCTGCGAGAGTGTCAGTGTGGGCTCTGAGTTCACTAATAGACTCAGGTTAAATAATTTCATAACACTGTAGTTGTCATGGCCCTCTGTGAGGGCCCTCCAGTAATTATTATATTTGGATTTATTGTGCTCTGATATTGCAGAAGCTTCATTCTTCCTAAAGGGCCACTGCCTTGTTCAAAAGCACAAAAAGAATTTTCCGCTCTTGCCTCTGGGTAGGGAAAGAAAAATAAAATCCTAGCCTGTTCAGATTAACTCACTACACATCCCTGTCTTTTCAGACAGAGCTAGCCTCCTTAACCTGCAGTACTTAACTCCAGGCAGCCATTGCAGTGAGGGCCACCTAAAAAAAAAATTCTCCCTTTTCCTCTTGGCGTGAGTCTCTGTTCTGTGCTAGTGCTTAGAGCAGAAATCCCACGGTTACCACCATATATGATGCAGTACAAGCAGTCTTAGGCTTTAGAAGGGGATGGAGGACAGAACAGCCTTTCTCCACAGAAAAATGTTTATCCACAGCAAAATAACAGAAACAGTCTGCTTACCTCAGCAGCATAAATCAAGGCTTCTACCATTCACAATTTCGACAGAATACCTGCCTTCTTCCACTCCTGGGCTTGCTCTCTTAATCCTCTGCTCATGGAAACACCCTGGGACCAGGATTCCCTTCTGGTCTGTATTTTAAGGTAGACCAGGCTAAATATCTGGTCCTGGTCTTTTAAAAGGGGCCTTGCTATATTCTCCTTTACAGACCTCTTGTCCTAGAATTTCCTTTCAACTGAAAAAAGTATGCTGCTTATATATTATTTGTACCTCTCATGTATGTGATTGCCTCTACCGTATTGCCTTATCTCTTCCCTCCTCTAGAGTATACATATTTTTCTCCTCAGGGAATTCTGTACAAAAAAAAATTCTGTGCACAATAGTTTAAACTGCAAAATTCTGCTTACTTTATTCTTCAGAATAATACAATATAATCATTGTCATTGAGTAATAATTAGTTTAAAATCATTATTGTCATAGGTTAGGCAAGAGTGTCTATTCCTGCTTCATTATAGATCACTGTCCATCTTTTCCTAGCACTGCATACATCCTTTTCTTGTACTTTGATATTAAAAAGCTTCTTTTGAAAATCTTACATTTTGAATTTTTGTCATATTGTTTTCATCATTATTTAGAATATTTGAGTTTCTCATTCATTAAACTGCAGTGCAAAAAAATGTTCTTACTTGAAGATGTATGATTTTTTTTGGGCAGAATTCCCCGAAGATTGTCATTACAAACCATAACTGGGTGAGGCCCATCATTGGGCTAACTGGTGTGCAAGATAGTCCGGGAAATGAGGGATCTCCCTCTGGCCACAGGGGACCTCACCTTTTGGTGATGTGACTGCGCAAGACCTTAGAGCTATTTCTGCTGCAGCTGTGGCCTAGGGCACCTGCTTAATTAAACCTAAATAATACAGCCTGATGCCCTGGGTAGTTGCCTGTGTCGCCCTCCCCTTCCAATAGCGCTGAACTAGCCTGTAGTTTTCAGAGGCTTTAATTTGGGAAAATGTAGAATGCAAGTTGCTCCGAGTTGCAAGCAATGTTGACCTTTTGCAGTTGCCAATACTTCCAGCAGCACAGTGGTATCCAGGGGTATTTGTGCAAATGCCAGCAATTGCCAGAAGTCAGTGCTGCTTCCAGTTCCTCTCTGGTTCCGAGGATTGCCAAATTAAAATCCTAACTTAAAGCAGTAGACCTCTTCCCTTCCTCCCCCAGTACAATTCCCATCTCTGCACGCACATATACTCTTATCTCCCAATTCATCCCCCCTCATATTCTCAGCTCCCAGCTCATTTTCCTACACACCCTGCTCTCTGTTTTCTCCCCCTTGCAGATGTACTCTCTCTGTCTCCAGTTAGTCCCCTCTCTCTGTACTCCTAGCTTATCCTCCCACAAACCTTTCCCTGTTCTTCCCGTCATGCTTTCTGCCCCACCCAACCCCTAGCAATAGCCTCCAACTACTCCCACCCACACATCTCCCACCAGAAAATTTCTGCCTGCCCACCAGTCAGTCTCTAGCTGTTCACCTGCCCACCAACTAGTCTCCAGCCTCCCATTCTTTAGCCACCCCCTCTACTAGTAACCTCTGTTTCTAGCCATGACCTCCAGCCAGCCAATCCTAACCCATTCCACTACCTACCAGCCAGTCTTCAGCTGCTCCAGTCACTTTAGCTTCCCTGCCAGTCAGCCAGTCTTTAACTGCTGCCCTTTCCTTTTCTCTTTCCAGTCTCCAGCCAGTCTACGAAAACTAAAAAGTCATGGGATAGGAGGCGATGTCCTTTCGTGGATTACAAACTGGTTAAAAGACAGGAAACAGAGAGTAGGATTAAATGGTCAATATTCTCAGTGGAAAAGGGTAAACAGTGGAGTACCTCAGGGATCTGTATTGGGACCGGTGCTTTTCAATATATATATAAATGATCTGGAAAGGAATACGACGAGTGAGGTTATCAAATTTGCGGATGATACAAAATTATTCAGAGTAGTTAAATCACAGGCAGACTGTGATACATTACAGGAGGATCTTGCAAGACTGGAAGATTGGGCATCCAAATGGCAGATGAAATTTAATGTGGACAAGTGCAAGGTGTTGCATATAGGGAAAAATAACCCTTGCTGTAGTTACAAGATGTTAGGTTCCATGTTAGGAGCTACCACCCAGGAAAAAGATCTAGGCATCATAGTGGATAATACTTTAAAATTGTCGGCTCAGTGTGCTGCAGCAGTCAAAAAAGCAAATAGAATGTTGGGAATTATTAGGAAGGGAATGGTAAATAGAACGGAAAATGTCATAATGCCTCTGTATCGCTCCAAGGTGAGACCGCACCTTGAATACTGTGTACAATTCTGGTCGCCGCATCTCAAAAAAGATATAGTTGTGATGGAGAAGGTACAGAGAAGGGCAATCAAAATGATAAAGGGGATGGAACAGCTCCCCTATGAGGAAAGGCTGAAGAGGTTAGGGCTGTTCAGCTTGGAGAAGAGACGGCTGAGGGGGGATATGGTAGAGGTCTTTAAGATCATGAGAGGTCTTGAACGAGTAGATGTGACTCGGTTATTTACACTTTCGAATAATAGAAGGACTAGGGGGCATTCCATGAAGTTAGCAAGTAACACATTTAAGACTAATCGGAGAAAATTCTTTTTCACTCAACGCACAATAAAGCTCTGGAATTTGTTGCCAGAGAAGGTAGTTAGTGCAGTTAGTGTAGCTGGGTTCAAAAAAGGTTTGGATAAGTTCTTGGAGGAGAAGTCCATTAATGGCTATTAATTATACTTAGGGAATAGCCACTGCTATTAATTGCATCAGTAGCATGGGTTCTTCTTAGTGTTTGGGTAATTGCCAGGTTCTTGTGGCCTGGTTTTTGGCCTCTGTTGGAAACAGGATGCTGGGCTTGATGGACCCTTGGTCTGTCCCAGCATGGCAATTTCTTATGTTCTTATGTTCAGTCAGTTCACCCCACCCAGCTCTCACTTTACCCTGATTCAGTGTTCATTGCTATTCTTCTGGTACTGCACAGCTTTCAGTGAGTTTTTACTGTGCATTGCCTGAACTCCTTTGCTGGTTATGAGAGACCACGAGACTGAGACCAGCATAGGAGTGTGAGCTCAAAATCACAGAAAGCCATATGGTACCAGAAAGCATTAACTATTCTGGATCAGGACTGATAACGAGCATTGAATCATAAGGAGAGGTGGGGTGGAGGGGTAGGTGGCAAATCGGTGGGAACAGATTTGGGAGGTAGCTGCAGAGAGAAAGAGACCAGTGTACCAGCAGCAACCTTTGTACTGCTTTCCCTTCCGTGAGCTCAAATGGCTGCCTAAATTCTGCCCAATGAGGGGATTCTGCACCAATTCTGAAATGTGCAGAGGTACAGAATTCCCCAGAAATAGCATTAGGTCCTTGAGGAACGAATCTTTCTGGAGCCAAATTGTTAGGTGTGATACCAGCCTCTCAAATTCTACTGCTAGTTGCATGTCTTAATATTTCACTTGTGCCAAAGATAGCTTTCTTCTGGAGCTTGTGTGATGTCACAGATATGGCAATGTGGAATTTGGCTTGAATGTTTTTTGATCATACCAAAGAAACTAAGACCAATTAAGATTATTATGATGTTCTGCTATATACTTCTCTGATGCTTGGTCCTCTGTTTTTCTACATGTAGTACAGAATTGTTGCTTGAAACTGATGCTTTTGGTTAGCAAATCAATTTTTGTTTTTCTATTAGAAATGCATTTGGCTTTCTGGCAGCTTGGCATAGAGATGTTCCATGCAATCATACGTTCACTTGCTATAGTAATACATTATTGCAGTGGTTCTCAACCGGTGTGTCGCGACACACCAGTGTGTCGCCAAGAACATGCAGGTGTGTTGCCACACTTCCCGTACCCCGCTGACCCAGTTGCTCCTCCGCCCAGGCTTAAAATGCTGATAGCCCGGACGGAGCATCGGCATGCTCTTTTCTTCCCACACCCGCGGTCCGGAAGCGGAAGTGGTGGGCAGCGGGTGCGTGTGCAGGAAGAAGAGACCATGCTAGTGCAGGCAGCATCGGCCCAAAGAAAAGAAGAGAGGTACAGCCTGAGGAATGAGCTGCGCGCTTCAGAGAAAACCAAAGAACGTAGTCAACCCCCGCGGCCGATGGGACTCCTTTCTCCGCGAGGGCTGAAAATGAAGTAGGTTGCTGCTGCCTTTAGGGTTAGACGTGGAGGAGGCTGCTGCTGCCTCTACTTTGGGGGAGGGGGGAGAGTGAGTGAATGAGAAAGCATGTGTGTTTGAGATCCTGTGTGTGTGAGTGAGAGAGCATGTATGTGAATGATTGAGAGCCTGTACATGTGAAAGAGAGTATGTGTGTGATTGAGAGCTGGATTAGGTGAGGGAGCATGTGAATATGTGATTGAGAGCCTGTGTGTAAATGACAGAGAGAGAGCATGCTTGTAAGCATGCGAATGAGAGTCTGTGTGTGAGAGAAAAAGACAGCATGTATGTGTGATTGAAAGCCTGTGTGTGTAAGCCTGAAAAGATAAATAGCATGTGTGTAACTGTGTAATTAAGAGCCTATATAAGTGAGAGAGAAAAAGCACGTGTATATTTGAGCCAGTGAGAGAGAGAGAGAGAGGAGAGAAAGTTGCAAGCAAACCATCCCTCCTCCTCCTAATTCAAAACAATCTCAGGATACCTGGATATCAAAGGTTCCCAGGTATGCAGAGCAAAAAATTGTTTGTATCCTTATTTGTCATTACTGGGTCTTTGTGTCTGCTACTTTGAAATATTTTATTGGTATCTAGAAATTTTTTATGAGTTTTTAATTGTTGGATATTACATTCATCAGCTGTTTTGAAATCTATTCTTTTTGTTAGTATGGTTTTACTGCTACTGATTTTATATTTCTTGATTTGTTTTATAAGGCTGGGTGATGTTTCTTTTTTTCCTTTGTTGCACTGCATACAGAGACTCTGGCTTGTTGCGATTTCCAATTCAGTTTTTGTCTGCATGCTTCTAGTTATGCGTTTTGGTCTCTCTATTCTTTGTTAGGTGAGGGTCAGCACGTGATTCAGGTGAGGTTTTCTGCTGGCGTGTAGTTTCTGTGTAAGGCTCAATAACAGCCTGACTTGGTCCGTTTTCCTAGTAGGAGATATATTGGTGTCTTAAGGCCTGGTGTAATATTTTTAGTGTTGCCTTTTTTTTAGATAAGGTGGTTACTGTTAAGTGCTGGAAATTGGTGCTGTTTTGGTGTGGGATGTTTACTGTTTATGCAATTTCTGTTCAGACAGAATATGTATCTTTTTCTTGTGTCATTCTTAACAATACAAATAATACTTGACCTTTATTTTATATTTCCGTCGTAAATTGTAATGAGCAGTGTGTCACACATGTGAGCGTGGTCTGTCAGATGTGTCATGATGGGGAAAAAAGGTTGAGAACCACTGCCCTAGACCGTAAAAGTCAGGACCCAGCATTGTTTTTTCGATCTTAGCATCCTGGTTCTTGATAACACTATCATGTTTCCAGTGAAGGTGAATAAATGTATCTTGTACCTTTCTGTCTCTATGCCTTCTGATATAAGCAGTCTCCAGTATGGAATTAACAAATCTGGTGAAGATGTTATCTTGAACTATTTTATTGTCATTAGTTTAATATGTTTACCACTCTTTGTAAATACATTCTACTCACATGTATTCATTTTTTCAAGGTCTTCTTTTGTCAAGGTCTTTTTTTAACCTCACTTGACAAGTTACAGGTACTTTTTCATACTTTAATTCATGCCTCTTATTTTTGTAGATGATAGAACTTATATTACTTAATTTTTTACTTCACTCATTATCTTAGCCCTCTGAAAAATTATTTCTCACAGTTTCATATTTTTAAACAAATTGTTTTTTGATGTCCTGTCAGAATTTTTCTTTACAAGCTCATCCTTTTTCTTACACAAGTTTTAAATTGTATATGCTGTAGTAAATTTCTGAATTAACTGTTCATGAAGTAGCACTTCCTCTTAATTTGTTTTATGCACTAGTGGAGTGCTAACTGAAAGGTATATCCGGTACAATGAGAGGTGTCTGGCTGAGAGCCAAAAGAAACAAGGGGATGAGGGAAAAGTTACAGCAGACACACTACATGTACAGCGCATAATATTTCTTTAATGTGAAAAAAGGAGTATTTTCACTTTTTCGTGCTTACCAGTGCCCATGTTAAAATGTAGCATCTACACAGTTTTAAAAAAAGACTAATTTTGGACAAAGGTGATTGCTCTTTGATGTTTTGTGCTATTTCTTAGTTGTGCTTTAATTCTGGTTTGTAACAATGCAGCTTGAAAATTCCCCTTTCAAACAATAATGGTAAACATACATTTTGAGGCTAAGTCAAACTAATGCGATCATCTTGTATGTCCCCCATTGAGGGCATATACACATCAGATAAAGTAAAATTGACTAGTTTCAACAAGTTGGCCATTTCCTGTTAGGGAAATAAAGCAAAGTTACTTATTTGAAACAGTTATATATGTATGTATGTATTTTTCAAATATATTTCTGACCTTATATCCAGAGTCCTTTGTTTTCAGTTTGAATTGATTTTCACCCATAAATTCCTGAATTTTTCCAAAAGTTACAATTGATTTAAACAGATATTCACCCTAATTTTAGGCTGATTAAAAAGCTATGCCAGAACTGATACATTTAAAGACCTCCAGCCACTGCTGGGTGCCAGTGTCTCCCCCCACCCCCACCCACTAGTGAAAGCACTTACCCTGCAGTGCACCCATGCCATGTTTCAAGTCCGGCCTCCCTACCCCCCAAGCAGCCAAAGTGCCTGCTGTCTGGTGTCGCAAATGCATTTGAAGCAGGCCCTGTCCACTAGAAGCACTTTACAAAAGCAGATGTGCAGTGCTATAGAGCACGGGAGCCTCAGTAAACATGCTGCCTAGGGAGAGAGGAGAAAGGAGAAACCTTGAGCCACCATCAGTAAGAGTGAATACTATTACAGTGCAGGGAGGGGTGGGAGTAGGAGAGGAAGATTATTGGTGTTGAGAGACATGCTAGGCAGGGGATGGGGATAGAGATGAGGATGCTGCTGGGGGGGGTGGGTAGATGGGAGAATCTGCTTAATATTTTTACTGTCCTGACTTCTGTCTACCAAAATAAATTCTGATATTTACCCAGAAAAATGTTATTGATTTCAACTTATTTTCTCCTTTTTTTGTTCTCATTATAACAAATCCTGATAAATTCATGAGAAAAAGAACAGTAAAAAACAAAAATGAAGATCCCTGCTTATATTCATAGCATTCTAGACGAGTTACAATAATACAACATAATATCACATAAAAACACAGCATATAACCAACTTTCTGTTCAGTAGTCACGCATGTTGGACCGAATGTTCCAGAGCTCTCCAGAAAGGCTAAAGCCCTTCACTGCTCATGCATGGTAATTCCTGTTCTGCAGCAGCAGCGCAGTTTCCTCAATTGTTATTTAGGTTTGACTGGAAGAAAACAAGTCTTAAGGCAAGGGTTGCCAACTCTGGTCCTCAAGAGCCACAAACAGATCTTGTTCTCAGAATATCCACAACGAATATGCATATGAAATTTTCATACACTGGCTCCACTATATGCAATTATATCTTATGCATATTCATTATGGATATCCTGAAAACTGGGCTTGTTTGTGGCTCTTGAGGACCTGAGTTGGCCGCCCCTGTCTTGTGGGGAAGATAGGTGGGCTTGTGTGACTGGTGAAAAGCAGTCTTTAAAGAACATCTGCTGGGACTGTATTTGCTTTCTCTGAAGACTGCCTGAGCCACAGAACTGTAACTCCTTAGCTAAAGGTAATCTTCAGCCAAAAATGGAGAAAGCAAGAATCACAAATGGGCAGGCTACATATTTGTTGAAAACAGCGTTTTCTGTATTATAATTTTTTTTTTAAATAATAGGGAAGACAAACTTAAAATTGGTTTAAGGAGGGATGGAGTTGGGCTCTACAACTCAAAAAGGCAATGAAGAATAGATAGTCCAAATCTACTTTTCCACTAAGAGATTGTATATAGGCAGGAATAATATGTGAATGTGTGTATTGAACTAGATGTCACAGCATTAGAAATCTCAGTGGAAGTAGAACTTAAATGCTGCAGTGGCTCTAGCAAGATCTTGACCTGCGCTTCTCAGTTCAGGTCTGCCTGGTCATAACAGAAGTAGGTGCAGTTTGCCACCCACTTAGAAATAGTGCACTTCGTCATCACAGTCCCAGGTCTGTTGGGGGTCAAAAGAAACAAAACATTGAGTGGAATTTTCTTTGGGCTTTACTCTAGGTAGGCAATAGCTTTCTTGGAATCCAAGGAATGAAGATCCTTTTCACCTTTATGGACTTATGGCCTAAGGATCCTCAGAAGATATCTTCCACTCCCTCATTCCCATCAGCAACAGCAAGGACATGACTCTCAACCCAGACTGTGCAGGGGCTCCAAGCCAGAGACACTCCCCATTCAAAGGGCTCTGACTAGATCTAGGACATAGCTAGAATTCCAGTGTGTGACCTGGAGAACATTCCTGTGTGGGGAAAGCTGAGGTTTTATGTAAACTGTTGGCCGAGTGTAACCTAAGAGAGCTGGGCTCTAAGTTTTTAATACCAAACAGATATAGATTTCATCTATTGAAAACCTTACCAGCTTTCTTACTGAGAGGGTATTAGTTTGCCTGAGAGCATTTTCCCTCATCTAGGGGCTAGAGGGGTTATGTCATATTTCCACCATAGGAAAGAGGGTAGAGCTTTTATTCCAAGTGTTTTCTCAATCTAAAAAAGGCAGGATGATTTTGAGCCATTCTAGACCCAAGGGCCTAGAACAAGTATCTGTTGAAGGTAAAGTTTATGATTGTTTCCCTAAGCACCTTAATCCCCTTTCTAGAAAAAGGAGACTGGCTGTATTGTTTGGATTTGAAGGATGCTGTTACAGTTGAAGGTTCATGGGACGGTCCCATGAGCTGCCGCACTCATCTCGGGCATCACTGGTCTCCTCGTGGCAGAGACTCCACCGAGAGTGGCACACCTCGCTGAAAACACCACCATGACCCGGGGCTTTCCTACGCACGTACATCTAATCTTAAAGTGGCCACTATGTCACTACGGCACCGTTTGACGTCAGCGGACTTCCACTATTTAAGGCTGCCCTAGATACCTCTCAGACGCCTTAGCAACTGTTCTCCTGCATACTGCAGTTCTTTTGTTCCTGTGTTCCTGTACCTCGGCATTCCTTGTTCCTGTCTTCCAGTGCTCCTGCCTCTTCCAGCCTTGTCTTGCCCAGCTTGCCTCATCCAGCCTTGTCTCCTCGTCTGTCTCGTCCAGTATCTCTCATGTGTCTTCATGCATCCTTGGCCTGACATCCTTGCATTGAACCTGACCACGATTGCCTGCCCACCTGAGCCTGACCCCTTCATTGGACCTGACAATGCTTGCCTGCTGCCTGGACCTGACATCTTGTATTGGACCTACCCCGTCTGTCTTCGACTCCTCCAGTCTGCTGCCTGGTATGCCATCAAATTCTTGCTCTTTCTATCACCCCAGGGACCCTTCTAAGCCCTGCCAGCTGCCAGAACTCAAGGGCTCAACCTGCTGGAGATGCAGTTGGTATAGGTGAAGCTCCAGCTTGTCCTACTTCAGGGTGCATTCTGAAGCTGTCTGCGTAGGTCGCCTAGATTTGCTAATGAGGCAGTGTCAACTATGCCACAGTACCAAGGGCTCACTACCAAGCTACTCATCACAGATGCTTTCACCAGTGTTTCCTCAACTCTGTCCTGGACACAGACCAATCCAGTCAGGTTTGCCGCAATGAATATGCATGAACTAGGTTTGCATATCCAGGGTCTTCATTGTATACAAATCTATCTCATGCATATTCATTATGGATTTCCTGAAACCACAGCTGGTTTAGAAGTGCCTCCAAAAGAGGGTTGGGAGACGCTGGCTCAATGGACAACTATTTGCACTTGGGGCAGAACTTAAATCCACTGACATGGTGAGGAAAGTTGACAAGATGAAACAAAAAAAAAAAAAGCAATTTTCCTCTTGATAGATGGTCCAAAGGAAAGAATACATTTGGCAAGGTGGCCTGCTAGCAAAGACCCTCTGAAAGAAAACTGCAGATTGGTTCAGCAGGAATGTCGGAGAGAAAAAGAAATTCTTAAAATGTTCCATGAAATATAATTGGGGCAAAAATTATAGGGTTTTTTTTGCAAAAAGATCAAAAAGATGATTTTCTTTAGAAACTCTGCAAGCTTTTAGCACAGGAAAACATTTGACAATTTTGGCAGAAAAAAGAAACGAAGGGGAGCTGTGAGGAGCTGGAATGCATGAATTACATGAGTAGTGAAAGGTTCTTGCTTTTCCAGAAAACTCTGGAAGATTCTCTGTTTCACTTCCAGCATGATCATGTGATCCACTTATGTGGCTCATTGAACAACTTGACTTCAGAAAATGTAATTTACTGATCTTGAAAAAAAATTTTCTTTTATTTATTTATTTTATTTATTTTTACAGCTTTTAATATACCGGTGTTCGTGCAAGCACATCAATAAACTTGAGAAAGGAGGAAATTACAAAAAACAGGGAGTGGGGGAATGGAGCAGGAGCGAAAAGAGAGGGGGGAGAGAGGTAAAGGAGGAAAGACAGCAGCTGAGAAAGGTACAAGGAACGTATCAGTATTTACAGTATAGGTTGTTTAACGAGGTTTGAACATGGTTGATTATTACAGCGGTTAATGAAGGATAAATAGATTATAAAATGATATATATTAAAGCTTAATTACAGCAGTTATGGTGGATTATAATGATAACTTATTAAACAATTAAACACATATATATAAACTATTAGCTTATTTACAGCAGTTACAGCAGGTAATAACGGTGTCTTGATTTAAACATAGGGTTGTAAGTTTTAACTGGGGTTTCAGTGGAGCATGGTGGATAGGTGGCAATGGGGTGGGGGGTGGGCGGGGGGAAAGGGTGAGGGGAGGGAGGGTGGGGGGGTATGGGTGGGTTGGAGGATGAGACTCGGGTGGTGGTGAGACGGGGGAGAGACTAGGGGGGGGAGGCTAGGGGGGAGAGACTTTTATAAGTGTTTTTGTAGATTTGCGGTAAGATACAATCTAATTAAGCAGATATTAAACCAATGCTTTAGAAATAGCTTATAAGAGATAATTTTGTGAAAGGTGGAGTGAAATTTTGTATGGAAAAGTTTATCAGATTTTTTGGGTCAAGTTCATTAAATCTTTTGATATAGGGGGAAGGAGAGAGGAGAGAGATCCTGGAGAGGAGCCTAATTACAGCACCTGTTTCCTGCATTGAACGGAGTGTAAGGACGTGTCCCGGTCCAATCGGACTTTGCTGCTGACGTCATCAGAAAGGGGACGGTAGGGCTTAAAACCGCCCCTTCCTGCGGCGCGCTGCTGAAGCCGCGCGCGCCAAAGGGGCGTGTGGCTTTGTTTGAGATTTGGTATAAAGAATTATTCCTCCATCATTTTGACTTTTTGTGAGTATGAACTTTGTTCTACACAATACTCTCTCTCTCCCCCTCTCTGAATACCCCCGCTTGGCAACTCCTAAAATATAAGCTATTAGATCTAGAAATTTTGGAAGAAGAGCCCTGAATACATTTTCTAAATTTAAATATTTATGCCGCATTCAAAAAGGAAAGCAAGGATTAAGGAGCTTGGGGCTGGAACCCAGGCCTCAGATATCCTGCAACCTACGATTGAAGGGTACATGCTTCCTGTAGTGGTTACTATGACTCCGCGGCAGCCCTTGGCATTCAGTCCAGAGGAGCGTCTGGATTGTTCGCTGGACACATAAGTCAGCTTAAGTTCCGGAGCTCCGTCTACCCCCCCCCCCCCCCCCCCCCCAATTTCCCTCAGAAGTATTGGTAACAGCAGAAGGACAAATAGGTGACAGGGTTTACTCTTTTGTCACAAATGAGTCCATCCCGGAACCTGGAGCAGTGAGGTTCATGGAGGGTATAGTGCAGGGGGAAGGAGTACTAATTCCCCCTGAAGTTAAAGCCTCTACTCCTAGAGAGAATCAAGAAACATCGGGGGAATCAAAAGATCTCTTGGAAAGCCAACGAACTGAGTTTAGTTTACTACGCCCAGCTATTCCGAAGCCTACCGAAGTTACAATGGACTCTATATGGACTGCAATAATGGTATTAGAAAAATCGGTATCCTCTCTAGTTGACGTTACCTCTAATATGGCGGGGAAAATTCACCCCATGGAATCTAGTATTTCTTTAAATAAGCAAAATATAGCTCATTTAGACCAGAAAGTTACTACTCTGCAAAATAATCACGTACAATTGATTGTCTGATATGATACAACAAAGGAAACTGGAGAATATAGAAAATTCCATTAGATATTTAAGTCTTCGCATACTTAATTTCCCTGTACTTGAAAAGGTATCCCCCTTAGAAACGTTAAAAAAGTACTTAATGGAAGTGTTAAAAATTCCTAAAGAGTTGACGCCTACATTGGCAAAAATTTACATGACCAAGATTATTACAACAGCATTAAATGATCGTGTGCCTGATTTAGATTTAACACAATTTCTAGAAACATCTAGTGAAATAAAGATTAGTAAGAGAGGAACTATGTTTATACATTGTGTATTTGCACAAGATAGAGAAATGATACGCAAAGCTTTTTTCCGCAATAGGAAGACACCTTTTCTGGGACAGCCCGTATGGATTTTTCCAGATATTACACGTTCTACTCAGGAACGTAGGAAAAGTTTTCTTTCATTGCGAAACGAAGTGGTAGGCATGGGAACTAAGTTCAGTCTTAGGTTCCCATGCCAATGCATAGTGAATAAGCAAGGGGTTAAAAATGTATATTTTGAACCTGACCAGTTACAAACATATTTAAACTCAAGAACTTTGGTGAGTCCAAGTTAAGAATATCTTGATTACGGTATGAGAAAATAAGTAACACTAACTTCTCTACCTCTATTATTTCCTATTAGAGATACGTTTATCTAATTTCTTTGACTGCTCAGGATAGGAGTTGTCTTTCGTTTCATTAATACTACATGGGAAGATGTTGCAGTTTGTCTAGTTTAACCTATTTATTTTTTTCCTTTTCTTTCTTTTTTTGTTGTTTCCAAAAAAAAAAAAAAAAAAGTCATAAGTGTGAAAGTAGGAAACTGCAAAACCCCTTGTATTTTTCCTTGAATGTACCTGTATGATGGTTAAAAATTCTATAAATAAAATAATTAAAAAAAATATTTTGCTATATTAAACAGGTTAGGATGGCAAAATATTGACTATATAAAAACCTAAAGAAAGAATATCTGGAGGATATCAGACTTTGACTATTATTAAAAACATTTGTACTCCAAGCACAGATGTTTTCTACTGTAAGCCTTTGTAGAATAAATAAATATATCAAGGACATTCAGCATGTCTAAAATTAATAAATGGAAAGCAGTGTGTCAGAACTCAATATTAACAAATTCCAGCAAGCTGCAACAGTAGTACCATAATTTTGATCTCATGTATTTTGCTTTCTGCTTGCAGAGATAACAGTAAAACAAGTTCAATTGACGTAATCAGCCCTGATAGCATCTTCAGATTGTGCTGCTGACGTTTTTTTGTGGTTTTAGTGGCTTGGTAGCATTGCAGGACATGCAGACTTGTAATTGTATTCTACTCAAAACTTCAAATAAATTGTAACTGTAGGCAGTGCAGCATACTTTCTGTTTTACTTTCTGTATCACATTAGCCTTTGTAGATTTATCTTGGCTTTCTTGAGTTAAAGCCTGTCTTTAACCTCAGCCTGTAGTTAATCTATCAAAAAGCAATGTTTTCTCATTGGTGAGTGAAGAGAACCAAGCAAAACATATGAACGGCAAAAAGTAAAACATTTGTAACAACTTTTTCTATTTTTTTCTGAAATTTAATGGTATATACTTTGCAGTCAGTACTGCTTTGGGAGAATCTAGAAAATTATTTTTGAATTTCTGAAAGCCTTTAATGTTTTATACACATTTTGACATTCAAATACATACTGTTCACAAATCAAATATGTATATTTTGCCTATTTAACTTTGGTGTTCAGTTTTTATTTGCTTTTTTGATAACTGGCCATAGCTTTATCACACATGATTCATCAACAATTCACTTTCTCTGTCATTAGAATTTTCCCCTTGTTTTCCTTTTTATCAGAATTTTAATATGCCTTTCCTGTTGACTTTTCCTCCCACTGTGGAAACCCAAGTTTAAGAATAAATCTATAAAGATTTCATAATATGGCCAATCCCTATTACCCACATTACTCTATTCCTTTTGCTCTATCCCAAAATAAACATATCAGATCCAGCTGGCCGCAGTTTAAAATTAAATGGTTATAATTGTTTGACAAGCAAATCTGTTTTTGAACTATCTGTTCCTTTAACATAAAAAAAAACATTTTTAAAAAAAATAATCACATTTTCATGTGTCCTGTTTACAGATATGCAGATGACTGTTTTTATTTTTTTAACTAATTAATATATTAATGAATGTTATGAACTTTGTTTGCTATTGTAATCTGCCTAGCAAGTACTGATTGATATAGGTGATAATGTGTTCCCCTATTTTCCTGTGCAGGACCAGGCTAGATGCCTGGTCCACCTTAAATGCCTTGTCCACCTTAAATGCCTTAAGGAGAGTATGTACTATGGGCGGGATCCTACAGGGCAGGTGGGGATCAGAGGGTGTAACCAGAGACTGGGGAATAAGAGCTGGGATCCAGGTGGGGATAGCCAGACCAGGCCAGGTATCCGGGAGGAAGGCAGCTTCTGTGTGTAACTGACCAAACACTGAGCTGAGACGAAGCAGCACAACTGTGAGTAGAGAGAAAGTACACTGGCTGAAGGTAAAAGTCTACTGCTAAGTATATAATTGAAGCTGTGAATAAAGTTCATGTTTTAAGAAAAGCTGGAGTCAGACTGAATTTCTGCCTCAGGGCCTGTGGGAATCACAGCTCGTTTCCATAGTGAATTATAAACATTTTTAAAATAAAAAACAAAATTTAACTAGCCTGAAAGCACATATTTAGTGTTCAAGAAATCCAATTCGGAATTCAGCAGGCTAAACCTTACAAACCACTTGGGCCAGAATTTTTTTGGTTTTGGGGGGGAGTTTTATAAGTTATCAGTCAGGTGTCAGCTCCATTGGCTGCTATGTATGAACATTCTATAAATGTGGGGACCATCTAATACAGAAACAATAAGGCTTTAATTACTTTAATTCCTAAAAAAGGTAAGGTTTTATATAAGCCTGAATCATACTGTTGTATCTCGTTTCTTAACTTTGACTTGAAATTACTTGCTAAGATAATGGCTGAAAGGTTGGCCCCCATACTCCCAGTTTTGATTCTTAACAACCAGACTGACTGTCAGATCAATACAGTAAAGTGCAACTGCGGTTACCCTGCTCCTAACTCGCCTTCTACTCACTTTCCGGCCGCGTTAGCCCTTCCTGCGATACACTATCCCCTTTAACTCATCCCTACCGCCTCTTAAAATCCCCGGGTGACCCCTTCCGCCTGTGGCATGTATATTAAATGTAAACGAGCAAATTAGCTATTCCCTCCCATACAGTAACGCGCGCCCCGACTATCGCTTTTTTACCCTGCCGTTTTGCCGCGCGTTTACCCTGCTAACTTACTGCCTACCCTTACCCCAGCGTTAGAGGCAGGGGTAAGGGTAGACGGCAAACTTTCCCCCAGCCCCCGCTCACCTGCCCTGGCCGCGTCCGGTCTCTGGTGCAGCCCCAGTCCTGTCCCCTCCTCCCGAAGCAAAAAAAAAACAAAAACCCAAAAAAAAAGTAGCAAGAGAGCGAGGGGAGAGAGGGCAATCCTACGCTCGGGCCTGCCAGTCCCTTGTTCTCTCCTCCCGAAGCAGGGCGCGAAAAGCAGCCTTGCTCTGGGAGGAGGGGGGGCAGTTTAAAGCGACAAAGCGACTTACTTTTGCAGCCCCCCCCCCCCCTCCGGACATCGGCGACGACCTCGCCTCCAGCCTCCAGCTGTCAGACAGACGCATTGCACGTGGGAAAGCGGCCCCTTTGCGTGCAATTGGCTGCTCAAGACGTGACGTCACATGCCATGACGCTAAACGTCGTGACGTCACGTCTTGAGCAGCCAATTACACGCATAGGGGCCGCTTTCCCACGTGCGATGCGTCTGTCTGACAGCTGGAGGCTGGAGCCGCGGTCGTCGCCAATGTCCGGAGGGGGGGGGGGCTGCAAAAGTAAGTCGCTTCGTCGCTTTAAACTGCCCCCCCCCCCCCCCCCCCGGAGCAAGGCTGCTTTTCGCGCCCTGCTTCGGGAGGAGAGGAGAAGGGACTAGCAGGCCCGAGCCTAGGATTGCCCGTCTCTCCCCTCTCTTGCTACTTTTTCGGTTTTGTTTTTTTTGCTTCGGGAGGAGGGGACAGGACTGGGGCTGCACCGGAGACCGGACGCGGCCAGGGCAGGTGAGCGGGGGCTGGGGAAAGTTTGCCGAGCATCGGAGAACATAACTGTCCACTTCCTGGTACCTGTCATTTCAAATGTCATTTGAAATGACATTTGAAATGACAGATACCAGCGTGGCCGTGAAGAGTTAGGCCCGCGCACCCAGGATACTGTATAGGCGCTCTATACAGTAAAATGGGTTGCGCGGGCCTAACGCTTGCCTAACGCTTCGCAGACGCGGCATGCATTTGCATGCAATTTGAAGAGTATCGAGCGGTAGGTGAAGAGAACTGTGCGTGCGGGGAACGAGGGTGCGCCTGGCACTGCCGCACTCTTTCTAACGCGGCATAACTGTATCGACCTGAGTGTGATGTAAACATTCGGTGACTAATATACAGAAAATGCTTAACAGTCATTAAAAAGGCTAAGAAAGAGTCCACTTTTGTATTTGTCAGCTTTAACTTAGAGAGTTGTTTGCAGCTGTTTGGATCTATCTGTTTGCTGTTTTAAGGAAAGAAAGCATTACTGGCCCTTTTTTTGGAAATGATTGAATTATTATATTCTGAACCCAGAGCTGTGCTCTTAATGCTGGCTGAACGGAGGAATTTGGTATTTTGAAAGAGGAACTTGTCAGAGATGTCTGTTATCCCTTCTTCTTTTCTTATTTCTTTTGAACCCTTATTAAAGCGGATTCATTTTTTGGCTGAGATCCAAGGGGCTAAAATGGGGCAATCTGAATTCAAAATTGCTGCCTTTGCAGACAATATTTTAGTCCATATTTCTAATCCTGTCCGTTCTCGTGTAGCGTTGATGAAGGAGTTTTCTTTGGTTTGTTCTCAGGGCTAAAATTAAACCTGGATAATTCAGAAGCTCTGGGTACTTCTCTGTTGGTGAAAACCCTGTGGAGACCAGAATTCCCTCTATGATGGTCTGAGGGCTTCTTTCGCTGTCTAGGAATTGTCCTTCCCACTGACCCTTAAGGGTTAGGGTTTGGGTTAGGGCCTTAATGATCTACTCTTGATCATGTACACAGTTTACATTGCAAGTTTGGCACTCACTTCCGTTACCTTTGATTGGGAAAATAATCATCTTAAAAAGATTAATCCTAAGTGGCTATATACTGTATGTTTGTTACTTCATTTATATAATACCTTAAGTTCTTTTTTGAGAATACATAAGGTTACATAAGGTTATTTCTAAATGTTTGTGGCAGGGGTCACAAGCCAAGGCTTAATATTAATCAGCTAATGGGCACTTGGAAAGATGGTGTAATTGGATTTCTGGATTTAGAGATACAATTGGGCATATCAGTTGCATCATATCAAAGACTGACTTTGGGATATTTCTAATTTATATCCCAACCAACACACAACAGCATTTAGTTTCTCCGCTTTGCATTTAGTTTGCACCATGCCAAATATGCGATTTTGCTGTCTTTGGTGAAATATGGAGCTCTTTTCCCAACACTGTAGAAAATTTGAAAAAGTCAGTGTGAGAAGTTGGGCCACTCTATGGAAATTTCTCCGTTTATCAGTCTAAGGTAATTTGACCTTTTCACCAGAATCCCACTACAAAATTTTTAGCTGTTGGGCAACTAAAAGAATTACTCAACTTCGGCATGTGATTAAACATGCTGGGGATATGTTGTCCTTTCAAACCCTTCAACACACTTTAGCTCTAACACCTAGGGGTCAATATTCAAAACTGGCCGGTTAAGTAACTTACCGTAGGTTTTTTTTCATTCCACTATAAATATAGCGGAATGAAGAGCTGCGGCCAGAAAAGGGGTGTGTGTGTGTGTGTGTGTGGGGGGGGGGGTGATAGTGTGCACCCAACCACATTGCGGCGGTGCATTGTCACCCACTGTGGTTTTGGCCTCGGTGCATACTATCACCCCCATAACACCCCTGCAAAAGGTGTAGTTAATTCTGGCACAACTGCCAGCGATAATATGTAAAACATTATCACCTAGAGTGCAACTGGGCCCAAAAATTTAACCCCGCACAATCCCCACCCAAAGCCCTCCCCTTCCCCTCAATTAAATTTTATGCTCGCTATGCGGTCGTTATTGCGTGCGTTAGGATGTTATCTCACACGATAACGGCCCATCACATTTTGAAAAATAACCCTGTAAGCTGGTTAGAACTTATCCAACTAACAGGCCGATAGAGTAAGGACGTGTAAGAGAGAGTGCGGCAGTGCCGGGCGCACCCTCGTTTGCCGCGCGCACAGTTTGGATCACATACCGCTCGATACAGTATTCAAATGAGATGCAAATGCAAGCCGCGTCCATGAAGTGGTAGGCGTGCGCAATCCATTTTACTGTATAGAGCGGTATACAGCGCCTATACAGTATCCTGGGTGCGCTAGTACCTGTCATTTCAAATGTCATTTGAAATGTCATTCCACCAGGAAAGTGGATGGTTCTCCTACGGACCCTGCTGTCCTGAGCGCCGGCAAGCCCCGGCGATCGGCGGCAGGGAGCGCAACAAAGTACCTGTGCGCGCAGCTCCGATTTTCCACCTCCTTCGGACGGGCAAGAGAGAGGCGAAATTTCACGGGCAAACTTTCCCCCAGCCCCCGCTCATCTGCCCTGGCCGCGGCCACGCAAGCCCCCAGCAGCAGCAGCAGCAGAAGGGCGTCCATGGGTGCCAGTCTCCCGTGCGGGTGCGCTGACAGCTCCGGAGCAGTCCCAGTCCTCTCTCCCCTCCTCCCGAAGCGCGCACCGCGACTCCCCTGCCTCCCGGGGGAAGCCGGCGGCGGATCGGGCGCTCCCCATGCGAGGTGGCTTCCAGCAGCCCCCGCCGGCGAAGGTGCATGAACGCACGCCTGTAGGCCCAATTTGGGCGCTCAAGGCAGCGATGATGCATGAACGCACGCCGTGACCTGAGCGCCCGGCTGGACGTCCGAGGTCACGGCGTGCGTTCATGCACCTTCTTTGCCTTGAGCACCTAAATTGGGCATACAGGCGTGCGTTCATGCACCTTCGCTGGCGGGGGCTGCTGGAAGCCGCCTCGCATAGGGAGCGCCCGATCCGCCCCAGGCTGCTGAAGTCGCTCTCGCCACCGGCTTCCCCCGGGAGGCAGGGGAGCCGCGGTGCGTGCCTCAGGAGGAGGGGAGAGAGGACAGGGGCTGCTCCGGAGCTGTCAGCGCACCTGCACGGGAGACCGGCACCCATGGACGCCCTTCTGCTGCTGCTGCTGGGAGCTTGCGTGGCCGCGGCCAGGGCAGGTGAGCGGGGGCTGGGGGAAAGTTTGCCTGTGAAATTTCGTCTCTCTCTTGCCCGTCTGAAGGAGGCGGAAAATCGGAGCTGCGCGCACAGGTGCTTTGTTGCGCTCCCTGCCGCCGATCGCTGGCTGCTGGGGCTTGTCTGACGCTTCTCAAGCTGGCAATCCCCGATGCCCAAGCGTAATACAGAAATGATTTTCGCCCTGCGCCTTGCTTTATTTTTTGTAATTTTCCCCCTTGTGCGAGAAGCATTTTTTTCTGTGGATTGGGTTGGTTTGGGACTGGGCGGCTAAGTTCACCACACTAACGCCAGGGTCAGGGTAGGCGGTAAATTTGCAGGTTAAAGACGCGGCAAAATAGCTGGTTAAAAAGGCGATAATCTGGGCGCACGTTACTGTATCGGAGGGAATAGCTAATCCGATCATTAACATATCATATACATGCTGTGGGCGGAAAGGGATACGTGTCTGTTTCAAGAAGCGGTAAGGACGCGTAAAACCGGATACTGAATCGCGGGTTAGTCAGATGCGTCCAAATTGTGCGTACAAAGCGGGTTAGAAACAGGATAACCGCGGCCGTGCTTTACTGTATCGGCCTGTAAGTTACTTATCCAACTAAGTTACGATATATATTTAGCAGTGTAGTGCTTTATGTCCGAGATTGCATAGAGTCCAACAGAATAAACATCCTGCATGAGACTAAATGCACAATTGAATATTTTTGGGTAGAAATCCCTTGTGTGTTGGGGAAGACTATAGTGATAGGAGTATATTACAGTCTACCTGGCCAAGACGGTGAGATGGACAGTGAAATGCTAAGAGAAAATTAGGGAAGCTAACCAAATTGGTAGTGCAGTAATAATGGGAGATTTCAATTACCCCAATATTGACTGGGTAAATGTATCATCGGGACATGGTAGAGAGATTTTAAGTTTTTTTATTTAGAGTCTCTTCTATACCAATAGCCGTTTGCACATTGTATCGGTTTACAAAACATTTTTCAGATACATCAGTGAAAAGAGAAAAGTTCAAAGTGGTATAGTGAAATTGAAAGGTGGAAAGGATCAATGTGTGGAGAGAGACGAAGAAATGGCAGAAATATTAAATGAATACTTCAGTTCTGTGTTCACTAAAGAGGACCCTGGAGAAGGACCGACACTAGTTAACAAGAAACTGGAGGGGAATGGAGTAGATGTAACTCCATTCACAGTAGAAAATGTATGGGAAGAGCTGGTGAAACTGAAAGTGGACAAAGCCATGGGGCCTGATGAAGTTCATCCCAGAATACTGAGGGAGCTCAGAGATGTGCTGGCGGGTCCGCTGTGTGACCTATTCAATAGATCCCTAGAAACGGGAGTGGTGCCGAATGATTGGAGGAGAGCGGTGGTGGTCCCGCTTCACAAGAGTGGGAACAGAGAAGAGGCTGGTAACTACAGACCGGTTAGCCTCACTTCGGTGGTGGGAAAAGTAATGGAGTCACTGTTGAAAGAGAGAATAGTGAACTATCTACAGTCGGGAGAATTGCTGGACCAGAGGCAGCATGGATTCACCATTGGAAGATCCTGTCAGACAAATCTGATTGACTTTTTTGACTGGGTAACCAAGGAATTGGATCGAGGAAGAGCACTCGATGTCATCTACTTGGATTTCAGCAAAGCTTTTGACACTGTCCCGCACAGGAGACTGGTGAATAAAATGAAAAGCTTAGGAGTGAGTGCCGAGGTGGTGGCCTGGATTGCAAACTGGTTGACGGACAGAAGACAATGTGTGATGGTAAATGGAACTCTCTCTGAAGAGAGAGCGGTTTTAAGCGGTGTACCGCAGGGATCGGTGTTGGGACCGGTCCTTTTCAATATCTTTGTGAGCGACATTGCGGAAGGGATAGAAGGTAAGGTATGTCTTTTTGCGGATGACACTAAGATCTGCAACAGAGTGGACTCGCCGGAAGGAGTGGAGAGAATGAGACGGGATTTAAGGAAGATGGAAGAGTGGTCGAAGACATGGCAGCTGACATTCAATGCCAAGAAGTGCAAAGTCATGCATATGGGGAATGGAAATCCGAATGAACTGTATTCGATGGGGGGAGAAAGGCTGATGTGCACGGAGCAGGAGAGAGACCTTGGGGTGATGGTGTCTAATGATCTGAAGTCGGCGAAACAATGTGACAAGGCGATAGCTAAAGCCAGAAGAATGCTGGGCTGCATAGAGAGAGGAATATCGAGTAAGAAAAGGGAAGTGATTATCCCCTTGTACAGGTCCTTGGTGAGACCTCACCTGGAGTATTGTGTTCAGTTCTGGAGACCGTATCTCCGAAGAGACAGAGACAAGATGGAGGCGGTCCAGAGAAGGGTGACCAAAAAGGTGGAAGGTCTTCATCAAATGACTTATGAGGAGAGATTGAAGAATCTAAATATGTACACCCTGGAGGAAAGGAGGAGCAGAGGTGATATGATACAGACTTTCAGATACTTGAAAGGTTTTAATGATCCAAAGACAACGACAAACCTTTTCCATAGGAAAAAAATCAGCAGAACCAGGGGTCACGATTTGAAGCTCCAGGGAGGAAGATTCAGAACCAATGTCAGGAAGTATTTCTTCACGGAGAGGGTGGTGGATGCCTGGAATGCCCTTCCGGAGGAAGTGGTGAAGACCAGAACTGTGAAGGACTTCAAAGGGGCGTGGGATAAACACTGTGGATCCATAAAATCAAGAGGCCGTCAATAAAGAGTGGGTGGCTAGCCAGAATGACGGCTACTGCCTGGAGACAATACCCTTATTCAATAAACATACACATGGTTACTGTGACTCCAACATCGCTCTAAGCTACAACAGCAAGAGGAAATGTGGAAAAAAGGATTTGCACTCACAAAGTGGGGAGTAGCTGGCTTGTTACGGCGGTTACTACCCCAAACCAAATAAGCCTGATACTTCACTTTCAATGCATATCCAGCATAGCTCTCTGCTTCAACGGCAGGGGAGAAGAAAACCTGATACTTCACGCATATCCAGCATAGCTCCCTGCTTCAACAGCAGGGGAGAAGAAAAACTGATACTTCACGCATATCCAGCATAGCTCTCTGCTTCAACGGCAGGGGAGAAGAAAAAACTGATACTTCACGCATATCCAGCATAGCTCTCTGCTTCAACGGCAGGGGAGAAGAAAAACTGATACTTTACGCATATCCAGCATAGCTCTCTGCTTCAACAGCAGGGGAGAAGAAAAAAGGATTCGCACTCACAAAGCGGGGAGTAGCTGGCTTGTTACGGCGGTTACTACCCCAAACCAAATAAGCCTGATACTTCACTTTCAATGCATATCCTGCTTCAACGGCAGGGGAGAAGAAAAACTGATACTACAAGCATATCCAGCATAGCTCCCTGCTTCAACAGCAGGGGAGAAGAAAAACAACCAATAAGGGCTGAATAACACAGTCTGGGTAAAACAAATAAGCATGGGTGTAGCTTGCTTATTGCGGCGGTTACTTCCCCTACTACCCGTAACTAATCAAGCTTGATATTTCACTTGGTTGCAGCTCCATCACTGCTCTCTACATTAATGGTGGGGGTGGAAGGGAAATAGAACCAAAGAGCTAAGAGAAACATATAAGTGTGAGAAAAAAATGTGAAGCTTGCTGGGCAGACTGGATGGGCCGTTTGGTCTTCTTCTGCCGTCATTTCTATGTTTCTATGTTTCTATATACATAAAATAAATAACTTTTGGGCATGGCCCTTACAAATAACAATCGAATGGCAAGTAACAAAACAGAAATATAAGGGGGATAAGTGTGTTAAGATATATATGTTTTAAGACCCAGAACTAAATATTGGGGTATCATAGGCATTTACAGTAACAGGAACTATAAATAATGCTGAGGAGCATAACAATGAATATGACAACTATAATACAATACAATGTACCAGGAGACAGCGTTCTTAAGGCGTTCATAATCAGTTTCCAAGGGAGGGGTAAAAGCCAGGGATGGGGGGAAAACTTAAGAGTTGGTAGTATGCAGGGGTCGAGGAGCACACAGAAGGGAGAGCAAAGATAAGAGGAATGGGGGAGCTGTAGCGTCGCTAAGGATTCATAAGGGGGTAGAGCAGACCAGGGGGGTGATGCATAAGCGACTAACAGAAGGGGGGGAGGTAGGGAGGATAAAGGGTAGAATCGAAGTCAGTTGATGGGGGGAGGGTAAAAAGCATAACAGGTCAGCTACTCGGGTGCTTGTTAAGTATTTTTTGGGGGGGGGGAAGGGGGTAGGCTTGACGGAACAACCAAGTTTTCAGTTTGTTTTTTTTTAATTTAGGAGTAGAGGTCTCAGTGCGTAGATCAGGATAAAGTAGATAAAGTTCCTGGATGGAATAAATGAGTTTTATGGAGCAATTGGTTCAGGAACCGATGAGAGAGGGAGCAATTTTAGATTTAATTCTCAGTGGAGCACAGGATTTGGTGAGAGAGGTGTAACTGTGGTGGGGCCACTTGGCAATAGTGATCATAATGTGATAAAATTTGAATTAATGACTGGAAGGGGGACAGAAAGCAAATTCATGGTATCATACCTCCTGGGTCAGCAGTCCAGATCTGGTTGTGGGCCCTGTCCAACAGGATGGTGCTTAGAGCCATGTACCTGGCCGGGGTGGTAACCGAGGTGGACAGACTGAATTCAGCCTTCAGACCCCACGAGTAGTCTATGGACGAGGGGGTAGTGAATCAATATTCTGCCTCTGAGGGAGCCTAGACATAGATCTATTTGCAGCCACTTGCAACAGGAAGGTGCCTCGGTTCTGCTCCCTATAAAGATCAGACGACAAACCAGCTTCGGACACCTTTGCTTGTCATTGGGGCAAGGGTCTTCTGTACACGTATCCTCTGATTCCCTTAGTGGCAAAGATTATTTTGAAGCTTCACAAGAGCAGGGGGACACTGATCCTCAGAGCCCCTAGTTGGCCCAGATAAGTCTGGTTTCCACTCCTATAGGAGTTGTCCATCCGGAGACCGATCAGTCTGGGGACTTCCCCATAAGAAGTTGTCATACTGGGTCAGACCAAGAGTCCATCAAGCCCAGAATCCTGTTTCCAACAGTGGCCAATCCAGGTTACAAGTATCTGGCAAGTACCCAAACATTAAGTAGGTCCCATGCTACTAATGCCAATAATAGCAGTGGCTACTCCCTAAGTCAACTTGATTGATAGCAGTTAATGGACTTCTCTTCCAAGAACTTATCCAAACCTTTTTTAAACCCAGCTATCCTCAATGCCCTAACCACATCCTCTGACACCAAATTCCAGAGCTTAATTGTGCATTGACTGAAAAAGAATTTTCTCAGATTTTTTTCTCCATTTTTTTTTTTTAATGTGCTACTTGCAAACTTCAGAGTTCCCATCTTGTACATAAGAACATAACATAAGAAATGCCATACTGGGTCAGACCAAGGGTCCAACAACCAAGTATCCTGTTTCCAACAGTGGCCAATCCAAGTCACAAATACCTGGCAAATACCCAAACATTAGATAGATTACAAGCTATTATTGCTTATTAATTACCGTAATAGCAGTTTATGGATTTATCCTCTGGGAACTTATCCAAACCTTTTTTAAACCTAGTTACACTAACAACTGTAACCACATCCTCTGGCAATGAATTCCAGAGCTTAACTATGCGCTGAGTGACAAAGAATTTTCTTCTGTTTGTTTTAAATGAGATACTTGCTAATTTCATGGAGTGCCCCTGGTCCTTCTATTATCTGAGAGAGTAAATAACCGATTTACATTAATTTGTTCAAGCCCTTGCATGATTTTGTAGACTTCTGTCATATCCCCCCTCAATTGTCTCTTCTCCAAACTGAACAACCCTAATTTTATTAGCCTTTCCTCATAGGGCAGCCCTTCCATGCCCCTTAGATTTTGGTCACCCTTCTCTGCACGTTCTCTAGTGCAGCAATATCCTTTTTGAAATGCAGTGACCAGAATTGCCCACAGTATTCAAGGTGCGGTCTCACCATGGAGCGATATGGAGACATTGTGACATTTTCTGTTTTAGTTGCCATTCCCTTCCTATTAATTCCTAACATTGTTTGCTTTTTTGACTGTTGCAGCACACTGAGCCGACGATTTCAAATTATTATCCACTATGACGCCTAGATCATTTTCCTGCCTGGTTGCTCCTAATATGGAACCTAACATCACGTAACTACAGCATGGGTTATTTTTCCCTATATGAATCCCCTTGCACTTATCCGCATTAGGCATCCAAATGGCAGATGAAATTTAATCTTCCAGTCTTGCAAGGTCCTCCTGCAATTTATCACAATCCGCTTGTGATTTAACTACTCTGAATAATTTTGTATCATCTGCAAATTTGATTATCTCACTCGTATTCCTTTCCAAATCATTTATAAATATATTGCAAAACACCATCCAAGTACATATCCCCGTGGTTATCTGCAGTTTACCCTTTTTCACTGAGAAAATTGACCATTTAATCCTACTCTCTGTTTCCTGCCTTTTAACCAGTTTGTAATTCATGAAAGGACATTGCCTCCTATCCCATGACTTTTTAATTTTCTTAGAAGCCTCTCATGAGGGACTTTGTCAAACGCCTTCTGAAAATCAAATACACCACTTCTACCGGTTCACCTTTTTCCATATGTTTATTAATCCCTTCAAAAAAATGAAGCAGATTTGTGAAGCAAGATTTCCCTTGGGTAAATCCATGCTGTGTTCCATTCAACTATCTCTTTCTATATGCTCTGTGATTTTGATCTCCAGATCTCATCATGCAAGATCAAGGCAGTCTGCAGCATCCCAACCTCCAGGCCCTGTTGCTCACAGCCTGGATGTTAAGAAGTTAATCCCGCAGCTGTTTGATGTTTGAGAGGATGTGTCTCAGGTCCTGGTGGCTTCTAGAAAGTCCTATGGATTGAAGTGTAGGAGGTTTTCTGATGGGTGTGAGCATAAGGCCCTAGATTTGTTCTTCTGCCCTACACAAAAATTGCTTGATTACCTTCTGCACCTATTGGATGCTGGCTTAAAGACCAACTCGATTAGAGTTCATCTCAGTGCAATTGGCACATATCTCCAAGGTGTTGTATGCTTCATGTGAGGCCTGCTTCAATTGAAGCCTCCCCTAAGGTCTCCTGCTGTGTCTTGGGATCTCAGCTTGGTGTTAGCTCAGCTGATGAAAGCTTGTTTTGAGCTGCTGTGCACCTGGAAGGTCATATTTTTGGTGACGGTCACCTCAGCATGCAGGATCAGCAAGCTGCAAGCCTTAGTGACTTACCCACCTTACACTGTTTTATCATAACAGGGTGGTCTTATGTACACACTCTAAGTTTCTGCCTAAGGTGGTGACAGACTTCCATCTTAACTAATCCATTGTCCTGCCATCATTCTTTTTCAGGCCTCATTCGCACCAAGGCGAAAGAACACTGCACACTTTGGACTGCAAGTGAGCCTTAGCTTTCTACCTGGAGCGGACAGAAGCCCATAGACAGTACATTCAACTTTTTATTTCTTTTGATTGGAATAGGTTGGACGTTGCTGTTGTGAAATTTACAAAATGGGTCTCCAGCATATGTCATTCTGGCTTAATGCCAAATTTATAAACTTGAAATTCAGTGATTAAATGGCAAATGGTGATCACTGATTTGATTTAAAAATTACTGTAGCACAATTGGCTAGCAGATTACATCTTCTGTTATGCCCAGGCGAGACCTCATCTTGGGATCATGTCAAGGCTCATTTTGTGAGAGCCATGGCAGCATTGGGTGGCCCATTTCCGAGCAGTTCCAGTGAAGGAGATCTGCAAAGCTGAAACATGAAGTTCTCTCCACACATACACGTCTCACTATTATCTGGATAGATATGGCTGATGTGACGGTAGATTCGGCCAGTCTGTCCTTTGAAATCTTTTTGAGGTGTAGAACCCCTCTCTCTGCCTGGGGCCCATTTTTTGGGTTCAGGCTGACTCCCTCCCTTTACCAACAGCACTGTTGTGCCCGTTGGCACCTAGTTAGGTGTCTGGTCCCCTTTTGTGATGGGGAAGCAGCCTGTAGCTAGGAATTCACCCATGTGTAAGGACTACCATCCTGCTTGTCCTAGGAGAAAGCAGAGTTGGTTACTTGTAACAGGTATTCTCTAAGGCAGGGGTCGGGAACCTTTTTGGCTGAGAGAGCCATGAACGCCACGTATTTTAAAATGTAATTCCGTGAGAGCCATACAAGACCTACCAAATTAATTTACTACAACCCCCACCCTCCTGACACCCCCCCCCCCAAAGACCTGTCAAAAGTCCCTGGTGGTCTAGCGGGGGTCCAGGGCTCGCAAACAAATCTTTAATAAAAAAGTAAAAATCTAGCAAAAACCCCCACCCTCCTGATGCCCCCCAATACCTCCAAAATTACTTTACTACAATCTCCCACCCTCCTGACCCCCCCAAGACCTGCCAAAAATCCCTGGTGGTCCAGCGGGGGTTCAGGGCTCGCAGACAAATCTTTAATAAAAAAGTAAAAATCTAACAACCCCACCCCCACCCTCCTGACGCCCCCCAAGACCTCCAAAATTAATTTACTACAACCCCCCACCCTCCTGACCCCCCCAAGACCTGCCAAAAGTCCCTGGGGGTCCAGTGGGGGTCCAGGAGCGGTCCGGGAGCAATCTCCTGGACTTGGGCTGTCGGCTGCCAATAGTCAAAATGGCATCGACGGCCCTTTGCCCTTACTATGTCACTTTGCCCTTACTATGTCACAGGGGTTACCGCCGCCATTGGTCGACCCCAGTGACATAGTGAGGGCAAAGGGCCGTCGGCGCCATTTTGACTACTGGCAGCCGACAGCCCAAGTCCAGGAGATCACTCCCGGACCGCTCCTGGACCCCCGCTGGACCACCAGGGACTTTTGGCAGGTCTTGGGGGGGGGGGGGTCAGGAGGGTGGGGGGTTTTGTTAGATTTTGACTTTTTTATTAAAGATTTGTCTGCGAGCCAGATGCAGCCATCAAAAGAGCCACATCTGGCTCGTGAGCCATTGGTTCCCGACCCCTGCTCTAAGGACAGCAGGAAGTTAGTCCTCTCGAGTCCCGCCCGCCACCCCACGGAGTTGGGTTTCTCCTATTTTTTACTTGTATCATAGAATTATAATTAAAGACTGGAGAGGAACCCCGCGTGGACGTGTGGTATAGGGCATGCTCAGTGTGCCTAGTCAGAGTTCTAGAAACTTTGCCATAAATTTTCCACATCGGGGCTCCATCTGATATCACCCATGTGTGAGGATTAATATCCTGCTGTCCTCAGAGAACACTTATTACAGGTAAGCAACTCTGCTAAATCAGATCCTTTTAGTGTCTTTCTTTCATAAGACGTGATTCATTAAGATTTCCAGTGAACTGTTGATTGAAAAACCTATAACATTATCAGCTAGCAGTACTGTATGCAGATTGCTTATTTTAGTATTTGGAAATAACTCACCAATTTAAATAACAGAAAACATTTGTCAATTTTTTTGGGGGGAGGGGATGTCATGAATTAAGTATGTTAGTTTTCTGAATGGAAAATGTATGAATATTGTATGTATTTATCAGAGAGCTTTTTAAATCATATAAGCATTTCTTTAAATAGATTCTATGTCAGTTAATGGAAGCAGTACTGGCTTCCTGAAGAGACTACTATATTGTATTTGCCAACCCAAAACTATGACCCATCTCTCTATCTGTTACCTGTGCCGTCCACGGCAGACCTGCGGCACGGCCCCCTCACCTTTCTACAGTGACTCCAGCTCCTCGTTCCTCCTCGCTGGCAACGGTGGGCCGTCACCTCTGTCCTTGGGCCTCCCCCGGTGCCTCTGGCCCTGCTGCAGTTCCTGGCGTTCCTGGTCTTGCTACTACTTCTCGTCAGGCCTCTCCGCGTGGCCCGTGGAGAGACTCTGCTACCTGCGCCGCGCCCCTCCCGCGCACCATTGATGTTTAAGTAGGGACCGCGGTGGGAACCTAGCCGCGGCCCCGGATGATGTCAACCTAGCAACAGTATTTAAGCTCAGGCTACGCTCCCTAGCATTGCCTTTGCATCAGGTCTCCTTGCTGGTTGAGTACTCGTTGCCTCCTAGAGATTCGTCTCATCTTTGCATTCCTGTTCCTCGTTGTTCCTGGTTCCTGTCTCCTTGTTCATACCTCGGATTGATCACACGGACTTTGACTCTGCTTCGCCTGACCATGCCATTGACTCTCTCCAAGCCCGGAACTCTGCTTTGCCTGACCACGCCATTGACTCTCTCCAAGCCCGGACCTCTGCTTCGCCTGACCATGCTATTGCCTATCTCCAGACCCAGCCCTCTTCCTCGCCTGACTTCGCTACTGCTATCCCCAGACCCAGACCTCTGCTTCGCCCGACTACACTACTGCCTTTCCTGAGACCCAGACCTCTGCTTCGCCTGACTACGCTATTAACTATCTCTGTGATCAGACCTCAGCCTTGCTTGCCAATGCCTTTGGATCACCGCCAGCCTTGACTCAAGCCTGCTTTTCAATGCTTCTCCAGCTTACTCCCTGGGCGTGGTTTACTCAGGCTTCGGCCTGCTCTTGCTTGAGCACCCCCTGTCTGTCTGTGTTCCATTGGCGCTCGAGTTTCCAGGACACTACCCTGTCCAGAGTAAGGCTGTACTAACTCTCACCTGCTGTCTCTGGGCTGAACCAACTCTCACCTCTACTACACACAGAGGCCCACCTAAGTCCTGATGGCCCCGGCTCCCAAAGGCTCAACCCGTGGGGAATGAGGGCTGGTATAGGTGAAGCTCCAGCGGCCTCTGTCGATCAGCCCACTCCGCCTGCTGACGGTGGGGACCCGTAGGTCCCTACCTACGGGTTGTGTCAACCCCACCTCGGCCCAAGGGTCCACCTTCGACGCAACACTAGCATTGTCTGGTATGTTTAATAACACCCATGTATCTGGACTAATGGTTTCAGTTTGTAAGTCAGGACCCAAATGTGCATGCTAAACGATTGTAGGTAGGTCTAAAAATCATTAGGAAAATCAACAGTGAAGTAGCCAAAAAGTCAGAAGTCTATATTCAAAGATTTTAGGTTTCACCCTGTTGTATGCATGTATTTCCTCCAGGTTACTTATTACCTGCAGAAAATTGAGCCCGATATAAAGATAGTGATGAAAGCATTTTGAGGGCATAGTTAAATTTTAACCAGCGAGTGGTGACATTCAGTACTTAATTGGATGTCTAGTTGTAAAAATATATGCCCTAAAGCTACGCAGGTGATTTTATTCGGGTAACTTAAGCTGGATATATTCCACTGACTATCCAGGTAAAGTTGCATAGGTCACTTTCCTGCTCACCGGCCCACTGAATCTCTCTCCCTCAGGCTTCAGCTTGTGAATGTTTTCTGAAACTAATTTGGATTCTTAACTCTGCTTGCAGTTGAAAATCTGAAGAGATTAAGTTCTGCAGGATAGATTGCATGATTTTGGGAAGAAAACTATTGTGGCCTGCAGTGATTTTATTTTTAATGATGACTCCCTGATTTTGTTTCCGTTGTTGAGTGGATCCCAAACAAAAATAAGTTGAGAATCTGTAATTTGTCATTCCCATTTATAACACTTTTATGATTGCCATTCCAGCATTAAATTAGGTAAACAGTTTCTTTTAAAATGGAATGTGTGTGAATATTTTAAGGGTTTGGCAGCATAAAAGCATTCATCAGAATTTATAATTATAATAGAATTTAGATGCACTATAACATTGCTGTTTGATCCTCCATTCACTGTGCTTAACTCAAGAAAACCTTCAATTATAGTGTTAAAACAGCTAAAAACAGTATTCAGCATAATTTAAAAAAGCATTATGTGAAATAAGCACTTTAAAACTAAAGTATCAAAGGACTGTTATGTGTCGGATAAGTTTGAGATCTGGCATTTAAAGAAACACTAAAATGACTGTATATAGCGATGTAGCACCACCCACTGGTACAAGATGTTGACAGTTTGTTCTGTCTTTACTGTGGTCTGTAAACAAGAAGTAGAACATACTTAATATATTACTTGGATAAGATAAGCAAAGATGGGCTTGTTTTTTCATGTAAATGTAAAAATGTAGTAAACCAGTATAGCAGGGGCAAAAAAATCATTTTATCTTTCTAGGAAAGTTGGTTAGGCTATATATGGAATATGATGCATAATTCTAAAGCATACAATTTAAAGAAAATATTGGAGAGGATACAATGGAGGACTACTAAACTTGACAAGTAATAGGTTTATTGTCTGAGGTAAAGGTGCTAAAGAGTGATATGTCTGACCTCTGTTCAGATGAATAAAAACAGGTTGCTATTCATACCTCATGCCATCAGATTTTTTGAAACAAAAAGAATGGGTTTCAAATCTTGGTGTGAAATTTACAAAATGGGTCTCCAGCATGTCATTCTGGCTTAATGCCAAACTTATAAACTTGAAATTCAGTGATTAAATGGCAAATGGTGATCACTAATTTTATTTTAAAAAATGACTATAGCACAAGTCCAGTGGCTACTGTAGCACCTGATTTGGTTACTACTTTTGATCCACAGGTAGTCAAATAGAGCTAAATTTTCAATAGGGCACTTAACTGCAACGCATTCTTAAGCCCCCCACAAAAGGTCTGTTTTTAAACACAAGGTACCGGCTGAAATTTAATTTGAAAATAGGATAGTTATGCGGTAAAATATATCTACTTACAGTTAGACAATAGAAAATTGGGATATAAAGTTAGCTGTGTCTGTGCAAACCTTTTGAAAAAATGTAAGGTATACCAGTAAATCTAATTTACACCCCAAAATGCTTTATGCAAACAAGTTTGTGCACATTGTGAAAATGTATATATGCTTTCAGAAGGCTGAAAATGCACTTACCTGTATATGCCTAACTTATGTGGGTTAACTTTTTTTTTACCTGCATAAAAGGGAGCTAAGTTTTAGAAAATATATCCCATAAAGCATTGGACTTGATTAGGATGTTTTCTGTTCTGTACATTTTAGATTTTTTAAATTGGTCCACTGGTTCCTGTAAAGTCAGGATGTTTTGTAGGTGATTACATTGTAATTATTTGTAGTGCACATCAAAAAGTCATTTTTTATATTGTTAGTCAGTTTTACTCCATTTTCTCTCCTTATTCACATTCGATTCAAGTCTCTTAATTGGGGGGTGACTGAAAGGGAATTAGACAAGAAGAGTTAACTTTTAAATGGCATCCCCAAATCAGTATGGTGAGGGAACTCTGCAGGATATTTTCCTTTACTAGGTTGATTGAGTACATTACTCTTACGATGCAATTGAACCCTGCTAGTTCCAAAATTCGTGGAGGTCCATTTTCAGCTGCTATCCAACTGAACAAGTTAGCCAGATTTTAAGCAGCGTGGCCAGTATTCTAATAGCCAGATAAATTTATCTGGCTGAGTTAGCTGGATAAATATCAATGCCCCTTTTTCCGAGGACAAGCAGGATGGCACATGGGGTGACATCATCCAGTGGAGCCTGACTCATAAAACTTGTGTCAAAATTTCTAGAACTTTATGCCTCACTGAGCATGCTATTATGCCATGTGTCCACACTGGAGCCCCTTAGTCTTTCTTTTTATATAGAGCCCTCAGGTGGCAATTTTTTGCCTCATTCTTCCAGCCTCTAGGCCTTCAGGGTTTTTTCTGGCAGCAGACTCAATTGTTGCAGCCCTGCAATTTTCTTACTTGATAGTTCCCTAGATAGACAAGAAAGAAAAATTACAGAATGCTCAAAAAATCTTAGTTCTATTTTGGTGCCTGGGGGCCATTGTTTTATTGCCACCAGTTTGATTTTGCTTCCTTTTTTTTTTAGTCAAACATATCTAGTGTTTCCAGTGATGCCTCCGATGTGGCAGGTCTATGTCTATCATGGATTCCCATAATAGATGTATCCTGTGCCTGGGGGCATTAAATAATGTCCATGGATGTTACAAATACATGACCAGGATCCAGAAGCACTGCCAGTCCAATTGGAATTCATGGAGAAACATTTCAGGCATTGGAAGATTGATCTACCAGCATCGACATGAAGGTAGCATCATCGGAATTGGAGGGGACTCTCTGTGCCAATGGCTAATAGGGAACCCAGAGACAGGTCATCATCTGGCTCTTCCCACTCAAAGAAGGTATTGGGTTGGGCCTCTAAGACACCGGCATTGAGGAGTTCCAATGCTGGGCATTGAAGGAAACTGAAGAAGCATCTGTCTCTGTCTGCCAAATGCCGGGAGCGTGGACAGTCTGACATCTGACAAGATCTCTTCCTAAGTGGGTTCCATGGTGAGGAGAGCTCATACTCTCCATGACTTGCGATAACCTCCAGCAGTTCTGTTGTCAGCCACTGATATGCCTCTCGGTTTCCCCCTTCCTGCCTCCCAGTTGGCGATGGCATCAGCTATCTTTTAAACCCCTCTCTTTTAAACCGCTTCTCTTAAACCCCTCCTCAAGAAGCACAACTTAGACCCCAAAGATCTTGCTAACTTCCGCCCCATCTCGAATCTCCCTTTCTTAGCCAAATTAACAGAGAAATTGGTTAATACTCAGCTTTCAGAATATCTAGAAGAACACAATATCCTATACCCATCCCAATACGGATTTCGCAAATCTCGCAGCACAGAAACGCTTTTCATATCATTAACAGACCATATCATTATGGGATTAGACAAAGGCTACTCCTTTCTCCTAGTACTCCTAGAGATCTCGGCGGCATTCGATACCGTCAACCACTCCATCCTCCTGAATCGACTAGCAGACATAGGCATATCTGGATCAGCCCTCAGTTGGTTTACGTCTTTCCTCAGTAATAGAAGCTTCAAAGTTAAAATCAATAATAAAGAATCATCTTCGGCAAGGTCCTCACTTGGTGTACCTCAAGGATCCTCTTTATCACCCACGCTTTTCAACATCTACCTCCTCCCCCTCTGCCAGCTTCTAACAGACCTTAACCTAACACATTACCTATATGCAGATGACGTGCAGATTCTGATTCCGATAACAGAATCCATCGCAAAATCACTCACGCACTGGAACAACTGCCTAAAATTGATCACCAGCCTTCTCAACAGTCTTAATTTGGTTCTTAACGCATCTAAGACCGAACTCCTCCTCATCTCCCCCAACTAAGACAACCCACTCCCACAGACCATCTTCAATACCCAGCTCACGCTCGGGGTTCTACTCGACAATCGCCTAAACCTAAAGAAAATGATCAACACCACAACCAAAGATTGTTTCTATAGACTTCAGGTTCTAAAAAGACTTAAACCTCTACTATTCTTCCACGATTTCAGGACAGTTCTGCAAGCCTTGCTATTTGCTAAAATAGACTACTGCAGCGCTCTCCTCCTGGGTCTCCCCAGCTCTACCACCAAGCCTCTACAGTTGATACAGAATGCCACAGCTAGAATCCTGACCAACACCAACCGTGGAGAACACATATCACCCATCCTCCGTAACTTACATTGGCTCCCTGTGAACTACAGAATCCTTCACAAATCACTCACCTTAATTCACAAATCCATCTATAACCACCTGCATCTGGACCTTGAATTCCCTCTCAATCTCCATTTCTCCAACAGACCGACTAGAGAAGTATATAAAGGAACCCTACAGGCCCCACCTACAAAAGCCACCCGCCTCACCTCGACCAAAGATCGATCCTTCTCGACAGCAGGCCCAGCTATTTGGAACAACATCCCATCCGACCTTAGACTGGAACCCTGCCTTTTAACATTTAGGAAAAAACTTAAGACCTGGCTTTTCCGCCAAGCCTTCTCAGATCTCCCTGATACACATTAGTCGACCGAGCATCCTTCTTGAACAATGGATCTCAGTAACACTCCGCACTACCTTCTAGTCCTTAATAAGATCCTCCCCTGACTCAACAATTGTTTATACTCTGTTTACTGCCTTTTTTTCTCCAGCAGTCTATGCTTCCAAGTTTAGTATCCTTGTTATATGTAACTTTGTTCTTCCTGTTCAAACTATTGTTTTTGTTACAGTTCCCCAGTTCGATGTAAACCGATCTGATATGGTCTTTAACCATGAAGGTCGGTATAGAAAAGTGTTAAATAAATAAAATCTTTGAGGAGTTGGATAAGAAGATCCAGCACGTCTTGGAGAAGGTGCTGCAGGACCTCTGTATCAAGGGAACCAGGGCAGGCACTGACCATCCCATTGGCTGCCTGATGGCAAAGCGCGGGAATCTGTGTCAAGAGTGATGCTGATTCCTAAAGGGGGAGCAGGTTCAACACCTGTTTCCCATTGCTAATCTCAGACTCCTCAGGGGAGGAAGCTTCCCTAAATCAGAGACTCCTTGGGACCCAGGCCCATACAGCAAAGACCACCTCCCACGGGGACCTTGGCTGAGGATCTGGCATCTCTCACCTCCATCAGACCAGGAGGAATTGGACTCTGAGTACTCATGGGGATACAGCTGTGAATCCGGTGACTCTTGAGAAGGACCTCTCTTTCACAGGTTTTGTCCAGAGAATGGCAAAGTCCATTCCATTTATAGATTGAGGATGAGATCAGATCATGGTAGTCCCAGTCTATGCAGATGAGGATGTGGGAGATCCCCTATCTCTCTGGCTCCTGTCAATAAAAAGGCAGACACAATTTCTCATCCAAAAGTCTCCTGGATTTGATAAGACAGCTGCCATATCAATCTGTAGAAGTTGAATCTACTCTCAAGAAGAGGTCTAAGACTCATCCCCCGTAGGGAAGGAGTCCAGAATCCTAGACACTCTTGAGAGGAAAATATTTCAGGGGTCTATGCTCATTGATTGCAGAGCCTCCTACCAGCTCTTCATGAGCCAATGCATGCGGGACATACTGAAGCAGATACAGGGTTGGCTGAGTAACTTCCTCAAAAGCAAAAAGATGCCCTTTAGTCACTGGTAGACAAGGGGTTGGAGTGCTGAAAACACATGATCCACTCACCCTCAAATGTTTCAAGATGGCATCAAGAGTCTATGCCATGGGGCTTGGTGCCCTTAGACTCTACTGACTGCAGGCTCAGATTTCTGATCAGAAGTCCAGGAAAGACTTGCAGATGTGCCATGTACAGGACATAATTTCTTCAGAGATCAGATGAAGGAAGAGGTCATGCACATTTGAGAGCACACTAGCGGCTCCCCGCTGGCAATCCAGACTGGGCCTTCTCATCTGGGAAGCACTCGAGAGTTGGGCAAATGAGGTACTTATTCCAGCCGAGAAGATGCTATCCTCCTCCACCTTGCTCCTGTCTGCATCAGCCCCCATATGCCTATTCTTGGCAACAGCAGACCCCTAAGCCCTAGAGAGCAACCCATTCAACTCCTGAGACAGTTTTCACTGAATCGCCAAGAACATAATCAATATCCAGGTACTCATGCCAGAGGACCTTCCTGTTAGAGACAGGGTGATGTTTTATGTAAACCTATGGCCCAATGTTACTTCAGGTGCATGGGTCCTCAGCATCAGAAGAGGGTACAGATTAAATATATTGAGTCTCCTGCCAAATCAGCCTCTGGACCCCAGCTGGGGTCAGTTGCCATATTGGGAACTGCTGCAAAGGGAACTCTCCTCCCTCCTATTTATTGTGGTTGAGCCCATTCCACCAGGGGAAAGAGGGCGTGGATTCTTCTCCAAGTACTTCCTGATAACAAAGAAAACAGGGGGACTCTATTCCATCCTAGACTTAAGGGTCTTGACCAAATTTATCAAAAGAGAAAAGTTTGAGGGTTTCCCTGGGCACCTTGGTCCCCTTTCTACAAAAAGGAGACTGGCTTTCTCTCTCAAACTGAAGGATGTTTACACCCATATAATGATATTCACAAATCACAGGAAATATATTTTATTTGGGGAGATCCAAGATGGCGCACTAGAGTGAGGGTGTGCAGCGTCTCTCTCCCTCTTTTTCTTGCAAACTTCTTTCCTATGCCTCATTCCGGGTGAAAATGGAGAGCCCGCAAGAGGCTGAATACGGAGGCCTCGGCGGGCATGGTACGAGGGCCGATGGATGCTCACCTCCTCAGAGGAATCAGATTGCCGGGTGAGGAGTTTCTGGGGGAAAGCCGTGGAGACACTATAACAGCCGGCGTCCTCCATGACTCATTGTTATCTCTCTCCCCAGCCGAAAGAACAGCCCCCGAAAACCTGGAACACCCGGAGTCTCTTCCGGGTTACGCCAAGGAGGGGGTCCCGCGCAGAGCCGAGGGAAGCTCAACAAGCATGGGACTGCCAGAAACCTCTGGGACATAGGGTGAAATGCCTGATAGAGGAGAAACACATTTGCTGGAAGAGTTAATCTCCTGGCAAGTTGATGAATTGGGAGAAGAATTATTACAAGAACTCTACCCTGAACCACCTCCAGTGGTAAGTCTAGATATTTTTTCCCTTGAATCAATCTGGATGGCAATAGAAGCTTTGAAGAATAATGTGGCTATCCAAGTCAGACCTATAGTAAGAAAAGTGGGACAAATGGAGATGCAGTTGCAAAAGTTAAAAGAGAAGACTATAGATAACAAACGGGAAGTTACATTGTTAAAATCAGATATTGGGGAAATGAAAAAGTTGAATCAAGGTATGGTTAAGGATAATCTATATCTATTAAGAGAAATAGAAAAATTTGGAGAACCAACAAAGAAGTAGGAACTTGAGACTGATTAATTTCCCTAAGAAGATCTTAGTAACACCGACAGAAATGTGGACTAAGTTTCCTTTGGAGCTGTTGAAAATTCCTCAGGCAGTTTTACCTCCACTTTAAAACATTTTTTATCTTCCCACAAGGAAAAAGATACAAGTTGAAGGAAAAGACATGCAAAATTGTCCCCTCTGAATTTATCAGCGATTTTGGAGTCGTCAACGGAGGAAGAGGCCCAGCCAGCAACATTAATAATTTAATTTCTAATAGACTCTGATAGAGACTGGGTTCTCAAACTAGATTTTCGAAATAAACCCAATTAGTTTTTGGTCTGAAGGTACAAATTTTCCCTGATCTAGCTAAGGAGATGCAGTTTAGGAGGAAACAATTTCTTGAATTAAGATTGGGGGTGGTTCAATTGGGAGCCCAATTGTTTCTTAAGTTTCCATATAAATGCCTTATTAAGTTCAAAGACTTAACATATACTTTCTTTCAGCCATCCCAGTTGGAAAATTTTATAAAAGATAGATCTATTGCCTTGTCAGGAGATAGCTCAAGTCCAGATCTTGTATAAACCTCATTTTAAGGATGAAAAGTTCTATGTGATATAACCTATTTCAGCCTAGTGCTTTCAAATCAATGGTGGTGTTAAATTGTTATATTTAGTTTCTTGTTAGATAAAATCATCTCTTGTGAAGGATCTCCCGCAACTTTATTGGGGGGCTATGGTAAGACATAATTATGTTTTCCTGTTAAAATAAATGATTATCCAGATAATACTGTTTTACACATTTTTTTCTTTAAATGTATACAAATTTGTATCATTGAAAAAAACTTAATAAACAGAAAATTAAAAAAAATATATATATATTTTATTCATTGTGGGAGGCTGTCCCTTCAATTTTGTGTGCTGTTAAGGTTAAATCAGCCCCACATGTCTTCACCAAATGTCTTGCCATGGTGGCAGTGCACTGTTTCCTTATCTGAATGACTGGTTGGCCAAGAACAGCAGAATCAATGAGCATGACCATCTGGATGTTGGTGTAGTTGATAAACCCTAGTAACTCCCAAGTCTCATCTGAGCCCGTCACTTCAATTGGAGTTTATGAGAACTCTGCTAGATATTACTCAGGCAAAAGCCTTCATTCCGCAACAAAAGGTATCACCCTGATATCCGCAGTGGAAGGGGATCCACATTAATCAGAAGATGTCAGCATGGGAAATGTTGAGGCTGCTGGGCCTCATAGCATTAATTGTATGTCACTCCCATGATATACCTCCATATGAGGAGAGTCCAGTGGACACTCAGGTCACAGTGGCTGCAGCAATGCAGGACCTACAGGACAGCATCCATGTCACACACGCACTAGGGACTCCCTGTCCTGGTAGCAGGACAATTCCAATTTGGTCAGGGGCATCCCCTTCCTAAATTCTCTGATCCATATTGACCTTACACCTGTGTGTCCAACCTGGGCTAGGGAGCTCATAGAGAAAGGCTCTTTACCCAGAGCCTTTGGTCAGCTCAGGAGAAGTTCTATCAAATAAACTTCCTAGAGATAAGAGCAATCTAGTACTCTCTAAAAGCTTTCAGAGATTGTTTGCACAGCAAAATCATTCTAGTTTAAACAGGCAACCAGGTTGCGATGAACTGCCTCGACAAGCAGGGAAGCATGGGTTCATACGTCCTGTGTCAGGAGACTGTCCAGACAAGGCACTAGGCCATCTCTCAAGGGATAGCTCTCAGGTCTGCATATCTGGCAGGCTTGGAGAATGTCCTGGCGGATAGATTGTCAGTCCTTGAAATCCAATGATTGGTTCCTGAACAGGGGGATAGCAAACCAGATATTTTACCACTGGGTCACACCTGTGGTAGATCTGTTTGTGTCTTCTCAGAACAGGAATGTCTCATTCTTCTATTTCAGAAAAGGGGGGGCAGGGTAAATTAGCCTTGGATAACTTTGCCCTAGATTGGAGCAAGGGTCTGTTATATGCGTATCTTATGATTCTGCTAATTGCGAAGACTTTGTTTGAAGCTCAAAGAAGATGGAGGCACTATGATACTCATGGCTCCTTTTTGGCAGAGACTGATCTGGTTCCCAGAGAGATGTCCATTAGTGAACCAATCAGATTGGGCACTTGCTTAGAAATTGAGAAATTGACTCTGTATCATAAGTTTTTTTGGCTTCAAGAAAGGATTCCACTAGAAAGTCCTATGGATTTAAATGGAGGAGGTTTACTTCATGATGTGAGCATGATCCTAGATCTTGTCTCCTGCTATACACAAAAACTGCTTGATTTACTTTCAATATTTATTTGAGTCTGGTCTTAAGACTAACTCAGTAAGAGTTCTTTATTTCAATTGGTACCTACCATCACCATGTTGAAGATAAACCCATTTCTGCAACTTTTAGTTATCTGGTTTATGTGGGTCTCCTTCATCTGAAGCCTCCCATGAAGCCTCCTGCTGTGTCTTGGCACCTCAGTTTAGTTCTGGCTTAGCTGATGAGAACTCCCTTTGTCACTGCACTTCTGTGACCTGAAGTACCTGACCAGAAAGCTCATAATGGCATGCTTGGGCATGCCCAGTGAGGTATAGTCAAAGTTCTAGAAACTTTGACATGTTTTCTGGGCCAGGCTCCATTGGATGATGTCACCCCCACATGTCAAGACTGACATCCTGCCATTCTCTGAGAACATTGGTTACAGGTAAGCAACTCTGCTGTTCTGCCTCACTTAGCTAGCTAATTAAAATAGTTATCAGTCTGAGTGGTTGCCACTGAACACAGCCAAATATTGAAACATCACCACTTAGCTGGATAAGTAGTGCTGAATATAAACTAACTGATTAGCATATGGTATTGCCAAGAAGTCACATGACCATCTTCACAGCTTGTAATTAAGATGTTGCTTCCATTTAATAAGCAAAATATTCAATTATTCTATATTTTTGTTAGCGAACGCAATAGGTTTCTTTTCCCAACAGGCCTTAGGATAAACATTCCAGATTGTTATAATTAAAATGTCTTTAAGAAAGTATTATTTATTTAACCTTTTTTTTATACTGACATTAAAATACACATCATAACAGTAGGTAGAAATTACAATGAACAGGGGTGGGGGGTGGACAACCAGAAACAAGAGTTAGAGAGGCTCTAGCAGAGAGCCCAAAGAATAGAGCAAACAGAGGAGGGTGTAGGGTGGTAAAAAAAACTATTTACAAAACAGTGGGATTTTACTTGTAATATCATAAGTCTAACATTTTTTAAGTGTTTATTTTAAAGTCTGTTTATATTTTTGTATACAATCAATTGTGTAGTTGTATCTTGCTATGATAAATATTCTGATATGGTGAGAAATCCAATATGGATAAATAAAATAATCAGATCTAGATATGTTTTATTTTATCTTCAGCCTTGTAATCTGGTACTTTTTGTTTATTTCTTTTCCAGATGATTCTTTGGGACTGGGACTTGAAGCAGTGGTACAAACCCCAGTATCAGGTCAGTTAGTTCCTTTTTTATTAGTAAAAGCTTTGTCTAAATATTTTGAGTAATTATAACTTTCAAGGCCCTTATATATTTGGTTAGGGCAGTCACATGCAGGAATTAGAGAATACCATATTTCTTTTTTTCCATAAGTTTTATTTGTTCCTATTTAAGCCTGTTATACATCATATTACCTGAAACCTATTGAAATTTCAACAAAGCGTATGTGTAATTGTGGGTTGTAGGTATTCCTAGGGGAATTCTGAGCTACTGCGGAATCCAGAATTTGCGCAGAATTCCCCCTTCCTGCAGATTTCCTCCCTCGTCGCCCTTCCTGCAGATTTTCACAGTCGCCTCGCCGATTTCCTCCCTCCAAAACCAGAAGCGCACGGACAGCGGCCATCGCAAGAGTGGGGGCATCTCAGCACGGCAGAAAATAGCAGAGGAGACCCTAGCATGCTGCGAATGGAGTGCGTCCCGCGGCACACGGGTCGCGCTCTGTTCGCGGCGAAGATGAAGACCCGGTGTGCCGTTTGCGGTGAAAAGGGAAGGCCCCCGTGTGCCGCGAACGGCGCTCCCAGGCCTTCATCTTCGCCGCGAACAGAGGGTGTCCCGCGGCATGCCGGTGAGAGAGAATGTGTGTGTGAGAGAGGGGAGGGTGACAGGGAGCATGGTTGGTGAGGGGGGGTGGGGAAGGTGAGAGAGAGCAGGAGGGTGTGAGAGAGCATGGGAGGTAAGAGAGGGTGGGTGGGGGATTCTTGAGTGTGGTTTCAGAGAGAGGGAGCCTATATTAGGGTAAGGGATGCCGGTGAGAGAGAATGTGAGAGAGAGGAGAAGGGGTGTGTGTGTGTGTGGGGGGGGGGTGCTTGTAGGTTTCAGAGAGGGAGCCTAGGTGAGGGGTGGGGAGGGTGACAGGGCAGGAGGGTGAGAGAGAGCATGGGAGGTAAAAGAGGGGGCTGGGGGGATTCTTGAGTGTGGGTTTGAGAGAGGGAGCCTATATGAGGAGATTGTGAAGGAGTGTGTGTGTGAGATTGGGAGCTCGTGTGTATGAAAAAGGGATTGTGTGTATGTGAGGGTGCTAGCCTGTGTGAAGAGATTGTGTATGTGAGGGAGCCTGTATGAGGGTGTGTGTATGTGTATTAAAGAGAGGGAGCATGTGTGTGAGAGAGGGAGGGACAGAGGGAGCCTGGGTGAGGGGCAGTACTGAGAACAGGTTCAAAGTTTGGGACTGGCAATAGAGTGGAAAGGGTTGAGCCTAGAGGTGAAGGGGAGAGATATTGGCAGGTGGAGGAGTTGGGGCCTGAGAGGGCAAACAGGTCAGGGGAGTAGGGAGAGCGAGCGGAAGGGACACTCTTACAGTGAATTTCTAGGGAAATTCTGCTCAAAATATTTAAAATTCTACAACTATAAGTAACAACTTTTTTCTGTAATAATTTAAAATGTAGTTACTTAAAGATTATCATGTAAATTGTGTTATTTTGACCAATATAAAGTTTGCAGAATTTTCTGTTTTTGTGCGCAGAATTTTAAATTTTTTTGCACAGAATTCCCCCAGGAGTAGTTGTAGGTAGAGTGTGTATTGGCAGTGTGCACATAGCTCCAGCAGTTCAGCATGGCAGTGGGCATGTGGTTTTGGCTGTGATGTGTGCATAGTTCGACAAGTCAAAGGCCTGGATGTGGGTGCACTTGTCTCAATAGTGCGCATATCTTGCAGGGTGGTGGCAGAATATGGTGGCGGATGTGTTGTTCTTTTGCAGTGACAGGAGTCAGTAATGTGTGTGTTTGTATTGGAAATTTGCATGTAAATTTGGCAGGCCAGCAGCAGAGTCCATGTTGAACAGTTGACAGCACCCCCTACTGCATGAACAGAGAACCAGCAGCCTAAGCTATGCAAACAGCACAGTCACAGAGAACCAGTGCCAAGGCTATTGTATGTACAGATATTTCTTGAGGGTATGTATTTCTAAATGTGTTTAAGAATAAATAATTATTGATGTGATGTTATTGTTGGTAGCACTGCTAGATTAAACCTTATTAAAAAGGTTTTATTCATGCAGCATTTAGTATTTTGATAATTCTTTGTTTTTTCACAGGGTATAAATTGTTCTGATTAGGTCAACAGTTGAGTAATAGCAATAGAGGTGCTTCCTTTTCTTTTCTAGAATTGGATATTATATTGACATGTAAGTTACTGAGGCATTAACACACTTTCGTATTTTATACTGAGGCGAAATCATATGCATAATGTGTGATCAAGATTACTAGTGAAACCTCTACAATTACTGCAAAATGCTGCAGCACGTGTTCTCACTGGCAAGAAGAAATTTGATCACTTCTCACCAACCCTGATGAATCTACATTGGCTACCTATCACTCAAAGAATCAAATACAAGACATTAACTATTCTTCATAATGAAATCGACAAAGATAACAACACTTCCCTTGATCACATGATTAAACTTCACAAACCACCATGATCAACAAGAATCTCTAACAAATTGCAGCTAATCATACCCCCCCTCTCCGATGCGAGACTATCTATCACCAGGAATCGAGCATTCTCTATAGCTGGTCCAAAAGAATGGAACTCTTTACCAACATATTTAAGCTCAATCAGGGACACCAAATCCTTCAAAAAAGAAATTAAAACTTGGCTATTTAGACAATCATTCACAGTCTGAACTGGATATCCACTCTCAGCTCATCGAAACTCGCCCTATGTAAGAACCCTAACCCTCTCTTCCTCTCCATCCTTCAAAACCGCTTAACTATTCTCTCCTCTATTTCCGCCCCTCTTTATTTTCTCCCCATCTTACCTTGAACCATTTCTTCCTTTTTACCCACCCAGCCCTTACTCTAATAAATTGCTCTCTCACTCCTCTACAATACTAATCTGATATTTACTTCCACATTAACTAATTTCGCCCATTATATTTCAGCAAGCCCAATTTATAAGATGCTTTCTTTAATTATGTTCTATTCTATACTACTCTGCTTTTGCCAAGAGGTTAATTATGATTCTAATGTTTATGTGTTACACAAACATTTTCATGTATGAAGTTGTTCAATTGTAAACCGGAGTGAAGGCTTTCTGCTATACTTCGGTATAAAAAAGAATCTAAATAAATAAATCCTATAAAATAAAAATATTAATATAAATTTTGAGGACAGGGAGAAGGATATGTCTATATAAGTACCACCTATGTAGTCTGATTCTTGTTTCATAATATAGTGAGTTATGTGTCAGTTAAACTCCAGGGCCATGTAGTTTAGATGGGGCTTAGGTATTCATAAGGATATTCTGACCCATTACTCAGAAGGAGCTTTTTCTTGCCATAAAAACAACAATTATTAGTTTAGGCTTTTAAAGTATGTCCATAAAGTATCTTCTTTATGGACAAGCAGGATAGGAATCAGCCACATACAAGTGGGTGAAGTCATACAATGGCATTAAGGTAGAAAAAAGTATCCCAGTTCTTGATTAGTAAAGAAGAAGAAACAAAGCTTTGTTTTTCCATATTTTTTTCTCTCACATGCCTCCAAAATTGTTTTGTTTTTTTTTAATTAGTCTTGCTTATTTCTCTCATAATTAAGTTTGACCTTGCCTCAGCTCTCATAAGTGTCAGACAGCAAACCAGCTTTAAAATATACCTCCACTGCTCCTACAGAATGTCCTTGTCTGACTAACACAGCTGCTATGTTTGCTCTTTAGGCCTGTCGCATGTTGTATCAAATGTCCCCCAGGGCCAGAAGATCCAGAAATTATACATTAAAAGTATACAAGTCATTTTTAAGCCTTCGGGTTGACTAAGAGGAAATCATTGCCAGCCAAGGGAGCATCGCCAAAATTAAAAACAGCTGGAACCTCTCATGCTAAGCGCCATGACTCAGGGAAGTCAGCGCAGGTGTCATTCCTCCTTTAGTAAAAAGGGAGAAAAGTTGTGCTGTTCAGGGCCAAAGCATCAAGAACCAAAACAGGCCCCACAGTTGCCAACAACACATGGGTGCACAGAAAAGCACCTTTGGCACCAAGATTTTTCAGTTCTGAGACCTCACCAGTGCCATCTGCAAGTAAAAGTACCGCATCTTTGTTGGTCACAACAGCGTCTCAGTGGCAAGACACAGATATTGGCACTAAGCAAACCATAAAGTTAGTTCATTCAGAATGTACGCTAGCCAAATATTCTTTGCCAATTCTAGATCAGAGTTTGATAGTTCTTCTATTGATCATCACATCGTCTCTGAGAAAAATGTGGCTTGACATCTCTGCTAAAACAAATGGCTCCTATTTTGCAGTACATTGGCCCCCAGAATATGAAACTCCATTCACTATTCCACCATATCAATCCAGATCAGAATTAATGCTTACTGAATTGGATTCTAAGTCTCAGGGTTCCCCTTTCTCTACAGCAGGGCTTCCCAAACTTGTCCTGGGAACCCCCACAGCCAGTCAGGTTTTCAGGATATTCCCAATGAATATGCATGAGATAGATTTACATATACAGAGTCTCCATGATATGTAAATTTATCTCATGTATATTCATTGTGAATAACCTGAAAACTTGACTGGCTGTAAGATCTCCAGGACAGGTTTGGGAAGCCCTTCTCTAAATGTAGGAGAACCTCAGACCTACCTATTTTGCGACTCATAGGAGGAATAAAAATCATCATTTCCCTGTATGTTACGATACCCCCTGTTGCTGCGCTACAGGAGGTATCTTACCTTCCTCCCGGAGGCCGCTTTGAAGCCAGGGCCTCTCCTGTGCACCATCCGGGACTTGCTCCAGGGCCTGGGAGGCCTAGCTGTTCCTGAGGCCTGCCTGTGGCTTGCATGCATGCGTTTGGACTTCCTGTTTGGCGACGTCCTTCCCTAGGGGCCGGCCCGCAGCTCTCTACCCCACTTATAGGGCCAGCGAGGGGCGGTCCTGGCAAACTCCTCCCAGGGAGTTGCCTACAACCTCCAGTATATAAGGACTTTCTTGTCACTTGCAACTGGCCTTCGGATTGAGTGCTACAGTTGCCTGTACCTCTTCCTCGATCCAGGTCTTCCATGGTCTACCTTGTTTTGATGGCTCCTTGTCCTGTCTTACCTTGATGTCCACTACCTGATGTTACTGATGTCTGCCTTGATGTGTTCCTGATGTCCTGATCCAGTTCCGCTTGTTCTGCCCTATGTCTTGTCTGGCTCCTGAGGCTTCTGGCCTGTTGGGCCCTGGAGTGGCCAACAGGTGGGATTCTTCCCTGCGCTCTGGAGCTTCCCTGCCTGCCAGCCGAAGGGGCTTCGGATGTCATTGCTCCCGGCATCGGAGTTCCTGCTCGCCTGGATCTTCCCTGCGCTCTCCTGTTCTCAACGTGGTCCACGACCAGCCTTCCTGGGCTGTGTAGGGCGCGTATGGGACGGGGTGGTCCGCGACTCAGTCCCGTGGGTGGGCTGAGTAGGGCGCCCTCAGGGACAGTGCCCGTGTCTCCTTCCAGCCCTCCTCTTCGATGTCTGCACTAGCCTTTGTCTACGATGTCTGCACCTGCCTTGTCTACGATGTCTTCAGTGTAAAGGACTCTGTCTGCCCTCGCCTCTGTCCGGCCTGCTGCCCATTGCCGTTCCCAGCGGCAGGTCCGAAAGGGCCGGGAACAGTCGGAGGACCGTTCATCAGTCAACTTCCCAGTGTTGGCTGCCATGGGCGTGCAGGTCCGGCTGAGGGTCAGACTCCACTCTTTACCCACCTGGCTCACCATGCCTGCCCAGCTCACCTCCCACGGTGTGGCTTGGGGCTCCTCCTTGAGTCCTGCCGTGGCCCAAGGGCTCACCACCCGCTTGAGACGACCGCGCGCGCTCGTAACACTGTACGTACCAGGATCAGTCCAGATGGTGGGTTATGTCCCCCGTCCAGCAGATGGAGTCAGATCAAAAACTTCTAGGGGAGGTCCTATATAATCTCACCTCCCCTGCCTCAATTCTCAGTATCGTTCTGACTCCAGCAGATGTGAGCAGAGGACACGGTGGTCCCCAGCACTTTAGCTTAGGGTTCTGGGCTCTTCTTTAGAGGGATCAAGTGAAAAAAAAAAAAAGAGGAGTTATTCAGGCAGGGGAACGGCATTAAGCCTAGGAGGGTTGTTCTTTGCTCTTTCTTGTTGCTAGTGGCTTGCTGACAGGCTGTTTTCCTTGTCTCTCCTTCTCTCCTTTCTCTCCCTACACTGTTTTGGGGTAAGTGTCTTTTGTTTTATTTCAGCCTTACCGGTGGGGAGCCGGAGTTCCTGGTGACGGTTCTGGACCTCTGGGGTGCACGTCTGTGGGGCCGATCTCTCCCCCTCTTCCCTGTTCATTCCCCCCCCCCCCCCTCCTTAGTGGAGCAAGAGGCATCCCGACCAGCCCCGTGAAGTGACATTCCCCGGGACCGCCTGCCGTCGGGAAGCCAGATTACCCGACGGTCTCTTTGGGTCGGTGGGGGGGCCAGGCCGGATCCTATTGCGGTCAGTCGCTGAAGATTTTTGCCGCACGCCCCTCCCCCTTTCTTCGCCAATGCAGCGATCGGCGACCTGTGAGACCTGTGGCAGTCAGGGGGGACGTCTGTCACGGGAGGGGCATTGCGCAAGCTGCCTCCCCGAGGGGGAGGACTGCTCCCCTCCGGGGGATGCCGCACGAGCTCCGGACCGCGTGGGGAGGAAGCAGCAGGCCCCGTTCCCGCTGAGTGTGGGAACGGCAGCCATTTTGTTTCCTGATTCGGATGCCGGTTTTTCAGAAGAGGACACAGAGGCCCCGATTTCAGCAACGCTGCCGGTTCTAGTCCCTTTGGTGGAATCGGAGCCTGGTGGGCAGGAGGGGGAGCCCCCGGGGTGCCCGCCCTCGGGGGTCCCTGCTTTTTCACCTGAGTTTGTCGTCCTAATGCATAGGGCTTTTCTACAAAGCAGGGACTCGCTCATGGGGTCCTGGGGGCCCCCTTCCCCCAAACTGGCGCGCCCAGCCACCCTCCTGGGGGGAAATCTCCCACAGGACAGTACTCCACTAACTGGTGGGGGGGGCGGGACCCTCTTGGGACCCACCTGCGACATCACGAGCACCGCAATCCTGTTCGGGGGGGGGGGGACCCTCCTCTGGATCCGGACGGGGACGACCCCGTCTTGGCGGCCCAGGTGGAGGGCGACGATCCGAGAGTCCTCCACATTTTTCAAGCTGGGGAGTTGGATGATCTCATTCCCCACATTCTGCAGGAGATGGATATCTATCCTCCCCCGGAACCGGTGGGACCCGACCCGAAGCTCAAGAAGGGGGGACCCCCTTCTGGCGGGCCTTCGGCAACTGGCTAAGGCTTTTTCCACTCATCACACCATTTTACAATTAATAACCAGATAGTGGGATGCGCGGGAGGCCAACCTTAGGGTCAGTAGGGCCATGGAGAAATTGTATCCTCTTCCGGCTGACTTCCTGGAGCTCCTCAAAGTCCCCGCCGTGGATTCTGCGGTTTCAGCGGTCACAAAGCATACCACCATTCCAGTCACTGGTGGTACAGTGTTGAAGGATATTCAGGATAGGAAGCTGGAGGTTTACCTCAAACGGGTCTTCGAAGTCTCAGCGTTGGGAATGCGGGCTGCTATTTGCAGTTCGCTAGCGCAGCGAGCGGGTCTTCGTTGGGTCCAACAGCTTCTCACCTCACAGACCTTGCCGGAGGCAGAGGCGCAACAGGCGGACAGGTTGGAAGCTGTGGTCGCCTATGGGGCTGAAGCCTTTTACGATCTCCTAAGGGTCCTAGCCCGTTCTATGGTGGCGGCGGTGGCGGCTCCGGTGGCTTGGGAACTGGTCGGCTGATGCCTCGTCCAAGACCCGTCTGGGGTCCCTTCCCTTTAAGGGCAAGTATCTCTTTGGGGAAGATCTGGACCAAATAATCAAATCACTCAACGAAAAAGCTGTCAATAAGTTGCCAGAGGATCGACCACGTTCTTCGAGATCATTCAATTCCTCCAGAAGCCGGTACCACAATCAGCGCCAGACGCGCTCTACGAGACAACAGCCGTCCCAGGCGCCATCTTCTCGCTCGTCCTTTCGTGGAAGCCGTCACTGTAAGGAAGGGCAGGGTTCGGGTACCTCCCCTAAATCTGTCCAATGATGTCAGGAGGACCCGCGAGTCGATTCCTCGTCTGGGGGGTCGAATTGCTCTCTTCTAAGAAGAGTGGGTACAAATCACGTCAGATCAATGGGTTCTGGATATTCTAAGACACGGCTACGCCTTGGATTTTGTACACGCGCCTCGAGACAGGTTCCTGTTCTCCCCTTGCGGGTCCCTACTCAAACAAAGGGCCGTTCAACAGACCCTCGATCGCCTCCTATCGTTGGGCGCGATAGTGCCGGTTGCAGCCTCCGAGCTGGGTCGAGGTCATTATTCCGTCTATTTCGTGGTTCCCAAGAAGGAAGGTACTTTCCGGCCTATTCTGGACCTCAAGACAGTCAACAAGTCTCTCAGAGTTCCTCTGTTTCGCATGGAGACGCTTCGCTCGGTGTTGGCTGCGGTGCACCCAGGGGAATTCTTGGCCTCACTGGATCTCACGGAGGCGTATCTTCACATCCCGATCCATCAGGCCCATCAATGCTACCTTCGCTTCAAGATCCTGGGTCAGCATTTTCAGTTCCGGGCTCTTCCTTTTGGCCTGGCCACAGCTCCATGGGTTTTTACAAAGGTCATGGTGGTAGTGGCGGCGGCTCTTCGCAGGGAAGGAATCCTGGTGCATCTTTACCTGGACGACTGGCTCATTCGGGCGAAGTCTCAGGCACAGGGCCTCCGGGCGGTCGACAGGGTAGTACAGCTTCTCTACTTGCTGGAGTGATCGTCAACTTCACCAAAAGCAAGCTGGTTCTATCCCAGTCGGTGGACTGCCTAGGGGCCCATTTCGACACAAGGGAGCCCAAGGTGTTCCTACATCCGGAGAGGGCGCAGGCCCTGCGCGAACAGACTCACAGGTTCATAGCGCTTGAAGCCCCCACGGCATGGGACTACCTGCAGGTGCTAGGAACCATGGCCTCCACCATTGATCTGGTCCCGTGGGCCTTCACTCACCTGCGACCTCTCCAGAGGGCCTTGCTTTCCCGGTGGAAACCAGTATCACGGGATTTCCAGGCGGTCCTGCTGATCCCGAAGTCAACGTTGCTCAGTCTCTGCTGGTGGCTGGACCTTCATCGCTTGGCTCAGGGGGTGTCCCTGGAGGCCCCGGACTGGGTGATAGTCACCATGGACGCCAGCCTCGCCGGCTGGGGGGGGCAGTCTGTTGGGACTGCTCAATCCAGGGCCGGTGGACGGCGGAGCAGACACGGTGGCCCATCAACCGGTTGGAGACCAGGGCAGTCCATCTAGCGTTGCAGGGGTTCTTCCCCCTGGTACACCGTCGGGCAGTCAGGGTTCTATCGGACAATGCGACCACGGTGGCATACGTCAATCGCCAGGGGGGCACGAGAAGTCGTCTCGTATCATTGGAGACCGACAAGCTGATGGAGTGGGCGGAACTCCATTTACAGCGCCTGGCGACTTTGCACATTGCGGGCATGGACAATGTACAGGCGGACTTCCTCAGCCAACAATACTTGGACCCCGGAGAGTGGGAACTATCAGACAAAGCAATGCGTCTGATAGTAAAGCGCTGGGGGAAGCCACACATGGATCTAATGGCAACCGCCAGAAATGCAAAGGCCGTTCGTTTCTTCAGTCGCAGAAGGGAGCATGGCGCGGAAGGGGTCGATGCTCTGGTCCTACTTTGGCCACGTCGGTGCCTCCTGTATGTCTTTCCACCGTGGCCACTAGTGGGAAAGGTTATCCGAAGGATAGAGGCGCATCAGGGGCCGGTAATCCTGGTGGCACCGGAGTGGCCCCGTCGGCCGTGATTCGCAGATCTCCTCAACCTGGCGCTGGAGGGTCCGCTTCGGCTCAGTCATCTTCCACATCTCCTCCGCCAAGGACCAGTATTTTTCGAGGAGGCAGATCGCTTCTGTCTTGCGGCTTGGCTTTTGAGAGGCGCAAGTTGAGACGTCGCGGTTATCCTGAGCCCGTCATATCGACTCTGTTGCGGGCACGTAAGACGTCCACTTCTGTCACTTATGTCCAGGTGTGGAAGGTTTTTGAGGAGTGGTGCGTGTCGCATGCTATTCAGCCGACCCAGGCTTTGGTGGCACAGATTCTCTCGTTCTTACAGGCGGGTCTGGATTTGGGTCTTGCCTATAACTCGCTTCGGGTTCAGGTGGCGGCATTGGGGGCCTTCCTTCATAGTGGGAACAAGGTTTTACTTTCTGCCCATCCGGATGTCCTACGTTTCCTTAAAGGGGTAAAACATGTGAAGCCTCCGATTCGCCCGCCTTGTCCCTCATGGATCCTGAACCTGGTGCTCCGTGCCCTCTGTGGTCCACCTTTCGAGCCTCTGAGTACAACCACCATCAAGGACGTCACTCTCAAGACCATCTTCCTGGTAGCGATCAGCTCGGCGCGATGGATCTCCGAACTGCAAGCGCTATCCTGCCGTGAGCCATACCTCTGATTTTCAGCTAGCGGAGTTTCTCTGCGCACAGTGCCATTTCTACCTAAGGTGGTCTCGGCTTTTCATCTCAACCAATCGGTAGAGCTGCCCTCGCTTTTCCTCGTCTGATTCGGGTGACCTGCGCAGATTAGATGTACGGCGATGTCTGATGCACTATTTGGAGGTCACGAATGATTTCCGTCTTTCTGATCACTTGTTCATCCTTTGGTCAGGTCCCAAGAAAGGTTGCATGGCCTCCAAACAATCCATCGCTCGTTGGCTGAAGGGAGCGATCGTAGCTGCATACCTTGGAGTGGGTAAGTCTCCGCCGTTAGCGGTCAAGGCTCATTCCCTTCGCGCCCAATCAACGTCTTGGGCGGAGAGTACTTCAGTGTCTGTTCAGGAGATCTGTAGAGAGGCAACCTGGAAGTCGCTTCATACCTTTGCGAGGCATTATCGCCTGGACGTTCGGGCGCCGTCGGGCGGTCATTTTGGGGACAGGGTCATCCACGCAGGGCTGTCTTCAGCCCACCCATGATGAGGAAGCTTTGGTACATCCCACCGTCTGGACTGATCCTGGTACATACAGGGAAAAGAAAATTATTCCTTACCTGCTAATTTTCGTTCCTGTGGTACCATGGATCAGTCCAGACACCCTCCCTATGCCTGGGGGTTGGTTGTGGGACATCCCTGCTTACATGTCTCAGTTTTTCACTCTGTAATTCTTGGTGCTCCAAGATTTTTTAGTCTCGCAGTTCTGTTCGCAAGTTCACAGTTAAGAATTTGGTTCCAAATCTAGTTATTGTCTGGTTTGACAGCCATTATTAAGCAAATTGATTACTTGATCCCTCTGTCTCTTCTCTTCTTGGCTTTGCTAGTCTAGTTACTGAGAATTGAGGCAGGGGAGGTGAGATTATATAGGACCTCCCCTAGAAGTTTTTGTTCTGACTCCATCTGCTGGACGGGGGACATAACCCACCGTCTGGACTGATCCCTGGTACTACAGGAATGAAAATTAGCAGGTAAGGAATAATTTTCTTATACTTCTCTGCGCAAGCATGAATTAACGAAAATGTTTGTAACATCATCTGATGGTGCCGACTTGGACATAGCTGTCAACTGAGCATGTGCTGGAGTTCCAATATGCACACACACACATTGCTTTGTGAGCCCCTCAGTCTTTCTTCATCCAAGCTAGCACAGACACACCCAGTCTCTCTCTCAAAAAATATTTAGTTCTTTGGCCTTAGTACTGTCATACTGCCTCATTGGTGGTTCTATTTTTCTGCCACTGCCTCAGCAGCCCTTCAAACAGAACTATTAACTTCTAATAAAAAAAAAAAAAAAGAATTAGATTGAGAATGGAACAGCTCAAGGCCAAGAAGCCTGTGATCAGCAAGGCCTGTAGAGAAAAGTTCAAGATGGCAACCTTGGGTTCCCTCCTTCCTCTTCTGCAAAGAGGAGACCAGCTTTGCTCTCTCGATCTCCAAGATGCATACACACACATTGCGATAAATCCATCTCATCGCAGGTTCCTGAGATTTCTAGTAGGCCCCAAGCACTATCAATACTGAGTGCTCCCATTCAGCCTGGCATCTGCATCACAAGTCTTCACCAAGTGCCTCGTAGTAGTAGCAGCCTTCCTCAGGACTCAAGGTGTTCACGTCTACCCCTATCTAGACGATTGGGTTGATCAGGGCTCTCACTCAGCAAGCTGCTCTGTCGTCCCTATGTCTTACTTTACACACACTGATTTCGCTAGGATTTCTCGTCAACTACGCAAAATCCTGCTTAGTCCCATCTCAAACGTTATCATTCATAGGGGCAGACTTGGACATCTTGCAGGCAAAGGCATTTCTGCCTCGACAGCGAGCTCTCACTCTCATCTCCCTCGTGCACCTTCTACAGTCTCAGCAACGCACGACTGCACGCCACTTCCTCATCCTACTGGGACACATGGCGTCCTCAGTACAGTTACTCCAATGGCCCGCTTGGCCATGAGAGTCATGCAGTGGACTCTAAGGTCACAATGGACTCAGTCCATCCAACCTCTATCAACCACTGTCCACATCACCGACTCACTCCGTCAGTCTTTAATCTGATTTTTCCACCAGGCTAATCTCCAAGCCTGCCCTTCCAGGCTCCAGATCCTCAAATAATTCTCACCACTGATGCTTCCAACCTTGGCTGGGGAGCCCATATGGTCGATTTGCAAACACAAGGAACTTGGTCTCCAGAGGATGCCAAACACCAAATCAATTTCCTGGAGCTTCGAGCAATCAGATATGCTCTCAGGGTATTTCAGGATCACCTTTACAATCAGGTCATCCTGATTCAGACGGCCAACCAGGTGGCCATGTGGTACATCAACAAACAGGGAGGGACGGGCTCCTTCCTATTGTGTCAGGAAGCTGCGCAGATATGGGCAGAGGCCCCCTCCCACTCGATGTACCTCAGGGCCACCTATTTGCCGGGAGTGGACCATGTGTTGGCGGACAACCTATGTCGCACTTTTCATCTGCACGAGTGGTCCCTCAACACCTCAGCGGGCGCAATATTCCAACATTGGGTCATCCTCGCATAGATCTCTGCGTCACCTCAAAACCGCAAGGTAGAGAACTTTTGCTCTTTCACTCACAGCCAACACTCACAGCCAAGAGATGCGTTCTCCTTCTCAAGGGCAACCGGTCTCCCATATGCATTCCCTCCACTTCCACTTCTCTCAAAGACTCTCGTGAAGTTAACGTCAGGTCAAAGGATGTATGATCCTGATAGCACCTCACTGGCCTCGCCAAGTGTGGTATCCAATACTTCAGGATCTCTCCATTCGCAGGCACATTCCCTTGGGAATGGACTTGTTTCTGATCAGTCAGAACGGCGGGTGCCTATGCCACCCCAATCTTCCAGCTTTGTCCCTGACGGCATGGATGTTGAAAGATTAATTCTTCAGGCACTTAACCTTTCGGAGCCAGTTTCCCGTGTCCTGATTGCTTCACGGAAGCCTTCAACGAGAAAGTCTTACCTATATAAATGGAACAGGTTTAAGTCATGGTGTTCTTCCCAATCCCTTGATCCCTTTACCTGTTCCACCACGAAGTTTCTAGACTCTCTCTGGCACTTGTCAGAATCAGGTCTAAAAACTTCCTCCATCAGAATGCATGTCAGTGCGGTGGCTGCCTTCCATAAAGGTGTCTGATGTTCCTATTTCAGTACAACCCTTCGTAACACGTTTTCTTAAAGGCTTGCTTCACCTCAAGCCTCCACTACGCCCTCCGGCCCCTTCTTGGGACCTCAATCTGGTTTTGGTTCGGCTTATGAAACCATCATTCGAGCCTCTCCAATCCTGTGATCTTCACTATCTCACATGGAAAGTGATTTTTCTTTTGGCAATCACATCTGCTCGCAGAGTTAGTGAGTTACAGGCCCTAGTTACCTATGCGCCTTACACTAAACTTCTGCAGGACCGGGCAGTACTCCACACTCACCCTAAGTTCTTACCTAAGGTAGTATCGGAGTTTCACATTAATCAATCCATTATACTACCTACCTTCTTTCCCAGGCCTCACTCTAATCCAGGAGAACAGGCTCTGCATACCCTTGACTGCAAATGGGCTCTAGTCTTCTATCTAGACCATACAGCTGCTCACAGGAAAAGCACTCAATTGTTTGTCTCTTTCCATTCCATCAAATTGGGGCAGTCTGTGGGTAAGCAGACTCTCTCTCCTCCTGGTTAGCGGACTGCATATCCTTTTGCTATCAGCAAGCAGGCATTCCACTTCAAGACCGTGCTAAAACACACTCTGTGAGGGCCATGGCGACTTCAGTAGCGCACCTACCCTCGGTGCCGTTTCCTGACATTTGCAGGGCTGCTACCTGGAGTTCTTTCCATACTTTTACAGCCCATTATTGCTTAGACAAGGCTGGAAGACAAGATTCCATCTTCAGCCAGTCTGTCTTGCGAAACCTTTTTACAACTTGATGTACCAACACCCTTCCGTCTGCCCATTAGGGTTCAGGATGCCCTCTACCAAATTCCATCCCACTCCTTGTTCCTATTGCACATCTTGGGTACATTTCTCGGACATCCTCAGCTCGGTACTCACCCATATGTGAGGACTACCATCCTGTTTGTCCTGTGAGAAAGCAAGTGTTGCTTACCTGTAACAGGTGTTCTCACAGGACAGCAGAATTTTAGTCCTCAAGAAACCCGCCCGCCACCCTGCAGTGTTGGGTTCGTTACGTTTTCTTATTTTATTTTTTGGCACTTCCTGTAGCTTTAAACAAGACTGAAGAAAGACCCCTGCTGGCTGCAGGTTTAGTGCCATGCTAGGCATGCCCAGTAGGTGCTAGTCAAAGTTCTAGAAACTTTGACAAAAGTGTTCCGTGATTGGGCTCCATCCTGTGATGTCACCCATATGTGAGGACTAACATCCTGCTCTCCTGTGAGTGCACCTGTTATAGGTAAGCAACATTTGCTATACATGGTCTCTTTCACATGCTTCTCTCTCTCTCACACACAAACCACACACACACACACACACACACTCTTTCTCACATATACACAAGTGTGTTTCCTCCAAGGAGTATCTAGGTGTATGTGTTTGCATGTGAACAACACTTTTTTTAGTGTTGCGTTTTTGTATATAGCACAAAGAAAAATTTATGTGAGCGATGGTACGAAATGTATGAGCAATCGCTCATATGCTCAGCTTAGAGGAAACTGCACACATGCTGTCTCTCATACATGCTCTCACACACGTGCTCATACTTTCTTCACACACAATGAATTCCAGAGCTTAATTATGTGTTGAGTGAAAAATAATTTTCTCTGATCTGTTTTAAATGAGCTAATTGCAAACTTCATGGACCCTAGCCTCATGGATCCTACTATCTTCAGCCATGTGGGCACAGCCATTGCTGCTGCTGCTTTTCTCTTAGGCCATACACTGCTCCTGTTCTTCTCTGATCCTCCTCTTCTCTTTGGCAAGGAGGGCCTGCCAAGTGCTGCTGATGCTTCTGCTGCTTCAAGCGCTGTGGGCCAGCCAACACCCCTCTGCTGTGTCCTGCTATTTTCTTCTGGGCCCTGCAGGGCCCATGCCACCTGCTGCTACTTACCATGTGATTGGGCCGCCCCCTTTCTGCCTGCACAGGCCTATAACACACTTCCTCTTCCAGCTCCCTTGGGTGAGAAGCAGAAGGCCCAGTTGCCACAGGCCTGCCACTAGGAACAATCAGAGTGTTATTTCCACATTTGTAGAAGCATTGGGTGGCCACCTGAAAACCCATGGAGCTCTAGGTGACCGCTTAGTTCGTCTAGTGCTTCCAATGGCCCTTCCCCCTTCACGCCCCATACATACACACCCACACATTCGTCCTACATTCCCTTACACATGCTTTTTCCTCATCTTCTCCCCACCTTCTCTGTTTCACAATTCCATACTACTCTTCTCCCTCATACACGTGTTTTCCTATTCATATAAACACACAATCCCACCCCCACTCACACACACAGACTTGCTGTCCAGGCAATGAATGATACTGCCAGAAGCAGAAGGCTTCTATCACGAACCTTAGAGATTTTGGGGATGTGGGAGGGTTTCTGTTGGCATCAGGAGTGGAGGGGGTTGAGGGGGCCTGGAGCTCTGATATTGAATTTGAAATTGCAGAGTGGTGGGAGTGGGAAACTGGCTGTTTGTTAGGATAAAATGCCCACAAGTTTAAAATTATCTTTTTGAGGGGAGGGACAGAAGACAGCATAGAGTTCAATGTCCCACATCAATTTAAAGATTTTAGTGGGGTCTGGGAGTGGAAGATCAGACCAGGAGGCATTCTAGATATTTTTTTCTGGTTACCATTTAACTGGATATATATTGCATATATCTAAGTACTTGAATAAGTTTAGGACTGCTCTGAGGAAGTCCTTTTGATATCTGCCAAAGGGGCCGATGCAATACAGTGTGCTCAGCTGAACGCACTGTATAACCCGCACTCGGATGCGGGTTAAATAGATGCTAATCCACCCCCTAATGCAATAGGGGGGATAAGTGCCTATTTAACGCGCATCCGACGCAGAGTGAATGCGATAGTGCTAATCACATGCAAATGTATGTGAATGAGGCTATTACTCATTCACTCCGCATTAAAAAAAAAAAAAAAAAAAAGTGTTTCTCAGACACATTTAGCTCTGATTTTAACGCCTGCTTGGAGCAGGCGTTAATAGCTGAGTGCATGTAAAAGAAGTACAGAAAAGCTGAAAAAACTGCTTTGCTGTACTTTTTTTTTTATTTACTTAAGAAAAAAAAACAAAAAACCTCTGCAGACCGCCGAGTTAGGAACACCGCCGCCAGTAAACTCTGCATCGATTTTCATAACCGGCTGTCTGCCAGTAATGAAAACGGATGCCGAGTATACCGGCGTCAGTTTTTGTAACCGGCTGCCGTGACCCCCCTCATTTGTTTATAGCATGGTGCCCCCCTTGCGGGCGCCATGCACGCGTTAAGAAAGCGGGCGCTGAAAAGTCGGCGCCCGCTTTCCGTGTTTAATATAGCATTGGCCCCTAAGTTAGGGGGATAACTTTGCTCTGCTCCAGAACAAACCCGGGCTGTCTCTCTTTTTTTTTTTTCTTTTTTCCAGGTAGGTTTTAGCAGGCTAATGACTTATCCAGCTTAACCGCAGCCAGTCACAGGGGGGAAATACATTGAAATGTCAGATTTGGCTGGCTAAGTTTGGGACTTAACCAGAGAAATCCTTTGGTATTAACAAGAGGGCAATTTTCAATGTTCTGCTATGGATTCTTTTGATTCAAATATAATTTGAGTGAACCAACTGAATTTGCTTGAACAACATTTATTGCAAACTTGACTACTTTAGGAGTTATGCCTGTAAAACATATTGGCATTTGAGATTTCCCATATATTGTACTTATGACAGAAATCAGTATTGGGCCCTATTGTAATTGACCTTTTTCTCCTTGTTGGTCTGTAGTGAATTATGATTTTTGGTAGTTTTTAATGGGCTGTATAGGCACCATGCTTATTAGAGAGCTGGGAATAATTTAATAATTTAAATTAACATTGTGCAATATTTCCTCTTTTCTAGAATGCTGGGACTGGAAATGGAGTAGATCTCTCAGTTATAAATGAGGCCCGCAACATGGTATCTGACCTCCTCATCGATCCATCTCTTCCCCCACAAGTGATTTCTTCTCTTCGAAGCATTAACAGCTTGATGGGTGCTTTCTCAGGTTCATGTAGACCCAAAGTAAACCCATTTACACCATTTCCAGGTTTTTATCCTTGTACTGAAATGGAAGACCCAGTAGAAAGAGGAGAAAGAAAAATGCTCAAGGTTGGTCATAATGTTTGTAAACATTTACTTTTATTTTTACATGTGCATTTCTGCTCAATAAAGATTACTTCAGGCCAACATACTTGAGCAAAACATTTACTTTTAGGTAGCAGCAGTTAATTAGCAAAATTACAAATACAAAAGACTCCTATCTATTTTCTTCTATTATATAATTCCAGTATGTTTGGCTTGTCAAATAATTCTGGTTGCACACTTAAGAACATTTCACTGCTTGGATTTTGGCTCTAGTATATAATATTGGCTCAGAGAATAGTATCTTTATCACATGAGCAAAAGTGGCGTATCTCTGTCAGTACCATTAATGGTTCATATTGTTTTAAATTTTCCATCCAATTGTTCAGTCAGTGTGCCAGAAAAGATTTGTTTCTTCCTTTAGAAAAGTCTTATAGTAATACATTTTATGTGACTTGTATTCCTTTTGGGGAGAAGCAGACTTCTTTATTTTGAGTTGTAATTCTGAGATGAGATATGCTAACAATAATATTCAATAGCTACATTGTTATATTTCACTATTTCATCTCATTCATATGCCTCTACCCTGATTGAGAGAATTAAAATGCTTTTGCACTTCAACTTGAGAACTTTTCCCTAATATAAAACACTTTCTTTTATGCATTACGTTAATGCTGAACAGAAGAGAAAGGAAAAAAAAAAGATTACTTAAGAAGATTACTTTGCTTCTTGCAGCAAATCAAGAACCCAAGTGGAGTCCATGTGGACAATACATTAAAGTCCTCATCTCAATGTACAGCAGCAGTCAAAAAAGCAATTAGAATGTCAGGAATGATTTGGAAAGATTGGAAAATAAAATGGCATATATGCCTTTATATTGATCTGTCATGCAACTGTACTTTGAATATTGTGTGCAGTTCTGGTTGCCCCATCTTAAAAAATCTACAGCAAAACTAGAAAAGGTAGAGAAGAGCAACAAAAATGAGAAAGGGAATGAATAGTTGTTTTATGAAGAAAATCTAAACAGGATAGGGCTATTCAACTTGGAGAAAAGACAGTTGAAGGGGTGGAACAGGTAAATAGACAATTACGTAGCCTTTTCTATAATACTAAAACTAGTTAACACATCATAAAACTAGCAGGTAGCAAATCGAAAACAAATTAGAGAAAGTATTTTTTCATTCAATGCATAATTGAGCTGTGGAATTTGTTGCTGGAGGTCAAGGCATAGCTGGATTTAAAATTAATTTGGACATATTCCTGTGGGAAGAGTATGTTAACATTTATCAACCAGGTAGATTAGGTAAAGTTACTGCTTATCTCTGGGAGTGAGCAACAACAAATGGATCAAATCATAATAAATAAATATTCTTTGGGATTTACCACATGCCTTCTAGTGACCCTGATTGGCCATTGTTAGAGACAGAATGCTGGGCTTGATGGAGCATTGGTTAAACCCAGCATGGCACTTCTTATTTTCTTATTTACTCTGTTTACTTGTTAAAAATCCCTTTATTTTCAGACACCACACTGAGCACAGTAGTTTCTTCCTACACTGACCTCACTGAACAATGACAATCTGTGATCTGATGAAAGAGCAGTTCCTGAAAGTACTATAATTTGCACATGACCTTGTACTATATTGACTTGTAAATATCTAAAACCCATTTTAAAAACCATTGTAATGTACTGAACTGCGATTGCTAAAATATATTCACATGCATCTAAAGTTGAGAATAGTCTCTCTGTGGCCTTTTGCACCACTGTTTATTATTTTGCTTATTATGTTAAATTAAACATACCACATTCAACTTCATTAGTCATCTGCATTTAATCCTCTTTCTTTATGCATAAAAGTAACAATTGGGTAGATGGTAAAGGCAAATGATCTATCACTACCAAAATCAAATTACTTTTGGTTTCACATTGGATACATACAACTTATGCTAAATTTAGACAAGAATCTGAATATATTTTCAAGAAAGTTTAATATGAGTTGTAACAAAACTATATGTGGCCATTAAGGGCAAATACCAAGTTTCTATTTTATTTATATATTTATTTATTTATTTATTTGCAGGGATTAAACAGCAGAAATAGTTTGCCAACTCCACAGTTAAGACGAAGCTCAGGATCCTCAGGTCTGACACCACTCGAGCCTTTACCTTCAAGATGGGATCGCAGTAATGGCAAAAGATCTCACCAAGAATATAGTGCTGCAAGGTAAAATAGCTTTTTTGTTTTTTTTAAAGGCATTCCAAACTTGACTAGCTCAAAAGTTTGGTAAGTTGAAACACCTCCTTCCCCATTCTCCCATGAATGGCTCACACTGTGGAGGAGTAGCCTAATAGAGAGCAGCAGGCTGCAAACCAGGAAAACCAGGGTTCAGATCCTTCTTTACCGTCCATTACCTCAGGTACAAACCTAGATTGTAAACCTCCTGGGAATAGGGAAATACCTACATATACATATAGTAAGTACATGAATATAATCTGCTTTGAAAAGCCAAAAAGTAGAATACAAATAAATAAAATATAATGCCTACAAAAGGAAAAAATAACCTTTTAAGCTAGGTTTTGGGTTTTTTTTTTGTTTGTTTTTTTTTACAAGGAAACTGGCCTTATAAGCCATCATTTCTCTTGCCTTTCCCACTTCCCACATAACTTTTAACTAATTATCCCATTTCATTCAGATGGTAGAGCACCCTGTAACCCTTTTCATTTGCTCCAACACCCACAACATTTAGAATCCCCGTTTCCTTTTCTTTCGTTTAAGTAAGTAGTTCAGTTCAGTTGAAATCTCAGCGAGGTCAGAACCCATTGTGCTATCACTAAGCATTTTGAAATTGGACTTATCTGGCTAAGTGGTGCTGCTGAATATCTGGCTAAGATCAGTGGGTGCCACCTAGCGTAACAAGGAGGAGTTGTTAGCCGGATAAGTTATCCAGCTAACTGATATTCCTGTACGTACCCGGATCAGTCCAGACAGTGGGTTGAGCCTCCTTTCCAGCAGGTGCAGACAGACTAAAACTTGAAGGATGCCCTATATCAGGACAGAGCCTATCCTCTACCCCTTCAGTATTCGTCTGTCTCCAGCAGGTGCAGCATCTCCCCTTTGGTTCTCTGCTGTAGGCTAGTCAGCCTCTTCGTCTTTCTTTTTCGGCTCAAGCAAGTAGTTCTTTGATTCCCGCTTGTTTTAGAAACAAAGGAAAAAAAATCTATGAAGGAAATTTTGCCTTCTTTTAGTGCTTTTACTGTTTTTGTGTGGAAGACATCCATCTCCCAGCTCTTGCCCGGCTCAGGGGGGCTTTGCCCCTTTTGCAGGAGGGGGTTCCCTGCATAGTCCTGAGTCCGTGGACGCTTCCAGGTGTGGGGACCGATGCTCTCTGGGCCTCGTTCCCTCTCTGGCTGCCGAGAGGGTTTTTAACCCGCTGCTGCGCTCAGTAAAAAAAAAAAAAAGGAGTTTAAAAGTTTCAAACTTTCAATAAGTTGCAGGTACTCACCTACCTCTAACTTATTTGCAGCAGTTGACCAGCTTTTTTATTTTTTTCTGGTCAGAGTAGGGCTAGAACCGGCAGCCAGAGAAGCAGAAGGCAGCAGGTTTCCCGCCTGCTCTCTCCTGCTGTGCAGGCTGTCAATCAAGCTTTTTTTTCAGCTTTTTTTTCTTCAGCTGCGGCTTAGCTATGTCCCGGCTGGCAGCCTGCCTTTCTTGTGGGCTGCACTCTTCGCGTTTTTCGCGGCAGGGCCTCTGCACCTCTTGCCTGACGGGTGGGGAAGGTCCCTCCTCGGCAGGACAAGCAAATTTAGCCCGGGGCTCCACTCCTCCCGGCATGGCTAGGCTTTTCCCGGGTCGGCAGAGCCCGGGAACGGCCGCCATCTTGGATTTTTCATCGGGGCCGATTTAAGAGCTCCCTGGGGCTGGGGGGCCAGATTTTTTTGATTTAACCTCCGATTTGGCCCCCGCGGGTGCCCAGGAAGGGGGGTCCTGACCTTCCCTTGCCCCCCCCTCCCCCCCGCCAAATCCAGGATCCCTTTTTCAGCGGATTTCATCCTCATGCACAAATCTTATCTAGCTAGCCTGCATGAGCTGGACGAAAGCCACCCCCCCCCCCCCGCCAAAAATCCCTCACAGCGCCATTGACCACTGGACCGGCCGCGGAGCCCCAGGGACCGGTGTGGGTGGTCCCGCGAGTGCCCCCCCCTCCCCCGGTGTCTCCTGTGTCCTCTGACCCCGCTGCTTCCTCGGATTCGGCGGATGCCCCCCCGCCTAGAGGGGGATGACCCTAGAGCCCTCTGTCTTTTTCGTAAGGAGGAATTAGAGCCCCTCCTCCCTTTTGTTTTGCAGGAGCTGGGTCTGGAGAGTCCCTCCATGGATAATCTCATGGCCTTGCTCCCTAAGGATATGAACCCGGTTTTGGGAGGACTCCGGGCTCCGGCCTTGGTCTTTCCCTTCCACCCCATGCTTAAGCTCCTTAACCTGCGGGAATGGGAGGCTCCTGAGCGTGCGCTTCAGGTGGGGCGTGCGATGGATAAGCTCTATCCCCTCCCGGAGGAGGGCTTGGAGTTATTGCGAAATCCATCGGTGGATTCTTATGTTTCTGCAGTGGCCAAGCACACCACGATTCCGGTGGAAGGTTCCACGGCCTTGAAGGATTCACAAGATCGTAAGCTGGAGGCTCACCTGAAGCACATCTTCGACGTTCTGGCCCTTGGGGTCCGGGCGTCTTGCTCTAGCAGTCTCATGATGCGAGCGGGCCTCCAGTGGATCCAACAGTTACTCTGCGCCCGGGAGCTTCCGCCAGGTGAGGCAGAACAAGCCGAACATCTGGAGGCAGTCACCGCTTACGTATCGGACGCCCTCTACGATCTGGTCCGTGTCCAGGCGAAGGTGATGGTTTCGGCAGTGGTGGCCCGGAGGCTCCTTTGGCTACGCTACTGGTTGGCTGATCAGTCCTCGAAGACTCGGCTGGGCACGCTGCCCTTCAAAGGTAAGATGCTCTTTGGCGAGGATCTTGAGAAGCTTATGGACTCCTTGGCTGACAACAAGGTCCATAAGCTCCCAGAGGACCGCCCTAATTCTTCCCGATCCTTCACGGCCTCTCGCTCTCTTGCTTCTCGGGGGCGGGGCGGTTCTGTGAGGGGGTCTTCTTGTGCGCAGTCCTGGTCGCAGTCCTTTCGTGGCAGACTGCCCTTTCGCGAGGGCCAGCCCGTGCGTGCCGCCGCTAAACCTGCCACACAATGAAGTTCAGCCGACCCATTCCTCGGTTCCTTACCTCGGCGGACGCCTCTCCCTGTTCTTCGAGGAATGGGTCAAGATCACGTCGGATCAGTGGGACCTCGACATTATCAGACACGGGTACGCTTTCGACCTCGTCAGGGAACTTCCAGATCTCTTTCTTTTCTCGCCTTGCTGCCGGGCCAAGAGGGACGCGGTGGTCCTGACTCTCTCCAAGCTTCTGGATCTGGGAGCGGTGGTCCCAGTCCCGGAAAGGGAAATTGGCGCCAGCCAGTATTCTATTTACTTCACTGTGCCCAAAAAGGACGGGTCCTTCCGCCCAATATTGGACCTCAAGAGGGTCAATCGGGCTCTCAAGATCCCCCACTTCCGCATGGAAACCCTGCGGGCGGTCATTGCGGCGGTCCGCCCCGGAGAGTTCCTTGCTTCCCTCGATCTCGCAGAAGCTTATTTTCTTATTCCCATTCACCGCAACTATCAGAAGTATCTCCGATTCCACATTCTCAACCAGGACTTCCAGTTTCGACGATTGGCTCATCAGGGCCAAGTCGGAGACCTCTTGCCAGCAGGCGGTGGATCGTATCTTGGAGCTCCTTGCCTCTCTCGGGTGGATATTGAACTTTTCCAAGAGGAAGCTTCAGCCCTCCCAAGAGTTGGAATTTCTGGGAGCCCACTTCGACACCCGAGTAGGCAAGGTTTTCTTACCTCTGGAGCGAGCCCTCAAGCTGATCGATCAGGTCCAGACTTTGATTGCCCTACCCTCCCCGATAGCCTGGGATTATCTCCAAGTCCTGGGATCCATGGCTTCTACCATCGACCTTGTCCCCTGGGCTTTTGCTCATATGCATCCGTTACAGAAAGCTTTGCTGTCCCGTTGGTAGCCAGTGTCGGAGCAGTTCCACGTGGTCCTTCCGTTCTTGGATTCTACTGCCGACGAATTACAGTGGTGGCTGTCTCTTCCTCATCTTCTGCAAGGGATGCCTCTTCAAGCTCCACAGTGGACGATAGTGACCACGGACGCCAGCCTGTTGAGCTGGAGTGCGGTCTGCCTTTCTCAGTCCACCTAGGGAACATGGTCGCAGACTCAGTCGCGCTGGCACATCAATCGACTGGAAACTTTGGCGGTCCGCCTGGCGCTTCAGGAGTTCCTTCCCCTGATCCGCGGCAGGCGGTATGAGTCCTGTCCGACAACTCCACCACAGTGGCCTACATCAATCGCCAAGGGGGCACTCGCAGTCCCCTGGTAGCCTTAGAAGCCAGCCGTCTCCTCGCTTGGGCGGAGCGTCACCTACAGTGCCTTGCGGCTTCTCACATCGCCGGAAAAGACAATGTTCAAGCCGACTTCCTCAGCCGGCAGTCGCTCGAACTGGGAGAGTGGGAGCTCTCGGACGCGGCCATGGCTCTGATAGTGGACAGGTGGGGGTCCTCCTCACCTCGACCTCATGGCAACTCTGCGCAATGCCAAGGCCAATCGGTTCTTCAGCCGCTGGAAGGAGCACAGCGCAGAGGGCGTGGATGCTCTGGCTCTACCTTGGCCAGCGGATGTCCTTCTGTACGTGTTTCCCCCGTGGCCACTGGTGGGGAAAGTTCTCAGGAGAATCAAGCTCCACCAGTGATTCTCGTCGCTTCCGAGTGGCCACGAAGGCCGTGGTTCGCGGATGTCATCAATCTAGCGGTGGACGGGCCCCTGCGCCTCGGTCATCTCCCTCGTCTCCTCCGGCAGGGGCCTGTATTTTTTGACCAGGCCGATCGCTTCTGTCTTGCGGCCTGGCTTTTGAGCGGCGTCGCCTGAGGCGCAAAGGTTATAGGGAGGAGGTCATCTCCACCCTGCTGCGAGCCCGGAAGCAGTCGACTTCTCTGGCCTATGTGCGCATCTGGAAAGTTTTTGAGTCCGCGTGTACGGAGGCGGGTGTCCCTGCGCGCTCCGCCTCGATTCCTTTGATTCTTTCTTTTCTTCAGAAGGGTCTCTCTAAGGGCCTCTCCTTCAGTTCTCTATGCGTTCAAGTCTCTGCGCTCGGCTCTTTCCTGGGTCGGGTGGACGGTCATGCCTTAGCAGCTCACCCTGACGTGATTCGTTTCCTGAGGGGCGTTAGACACCTCCGCCCCCCCTCTTAGTCCACGTGTCCGTCGTGGAGTCTCAACTTAGTCCTTCATGCTCTCTGTGCGGCTCCCTTCGAGCCTCTTCGCCACGCTACGCTCAAGGATCTTACTCTAAAGACTGTCTTTCTGGTCTCTATTTCCTCTGCTCGCCGTATTTCCGAGCTTCAGGCGCTGTCCTGTCGGGAGCCCTTCTTGCGTTTCTCGGATTCCGGGGTTTCTCTCAGGATGGTTCCTTCCTTCTTGCCTAAGGTTGTCTCCGCGTTTCATGTCAACCAGTCGGTCGAACTCCCAGCGTTCTCTCCGGAGGAGATTGCGGGTACGGCGGGTGGCGACCTTCGTCGACTAGATGTAAAATGAGTCTTGCTTCGCTATCTCCAGGTCACCAATGACTTCTGGGTATCGGACCATCTCTTCGTCCTTTGGAGTGGTCCCAACCGCGGTAAACAGGCTTCTAAGACCACGATTGCACGGTGGTTGAAGGAAGCCATTTCCTCAGCGTATCTTTGTCAAGGTCGTCCGCTTCCTGAGGGTCTGAAGGCCCATTCTCTGCGTTCTCAGGCTACTTCTTGGGCGGAGATTTGCAGGGCCGCCGCTTGGACGCCTCTGCACACTTTTGCTCGGCACTACCATCTGGATGTACATGCTCCGGTGTTCGGTTCCTTTGGGCGGCAAGTGCTTCAAGCGGGACTGTCTCAGTCCCACCCAGTTTAGGGAAGCTTTGGTACATCCCACTGTCTGGACTGATCCAGGTACGTACAGAAAAGGAAAATTAGTTCTTACCTGTTAATTTTCGTTCCTGTAGTACCATGGATCAGTCCAGACGCCCTTCCCTGTCTGTCTTCTGTCCTCTCGAAGCTTGTTTTCTTGCAGGTCTGCAGATTTCCATATATTTCTTTGTGCAAGATTACTGAGCAAATACACCGGAAGCCTTGGTCGTTTTCTTATACCAAGTTGATGCAAGAGCGTATAGGTATACCATGTTTTCTACATTATTCCATATTTGCTCCGTTGAGCTTTACAGTTACTTGCTTGATCCTATTCTTGGGTTTGTTGTTTTATGCTTTGACATACGTTATACTGAAGGGGTAGAGGATAGGCTCTATCCTGATATAGGGCATCCTTCAAGTTTTAGTCTGTCTCCACCTGCTGGAAAGAAGGCTCAACCCACTGTCTGGACTGATCCGTGGTACTACAGGAATGAAAATTAACAGGTAAGAACTAATTTTCCTTTCAGATTTAGCCAGTTAATTTATCCAGTAACTGTAGTCGGGCCACAGGGCTGTCCTAAAATTAGCCAGTTAAACGTATCCTGCTAACTTTAAGATAGCTGGGTATATTCAGCACTGGTTAGCCAGATAAGTTTATTTAGCTAACTAATAGAGCCACCCGGTGGCTGAATATGGACCTCCTTGCATTTATGTCATATAATTTGTACCTATCTAGAATTCTATTACAAGTGCAGCATGCTTGAGCAAAGTGTTATAAAACCATTCCTCAAGTAGCCAAGCTGCTATGACTGGCAGAATGGATATATCCTTATAGTGTAGACAGGGATCGCTGCTCAGACTGGATGGGTCAATTGGTATTTCTTTTCCATCATGTTCTATGTTACCAAGATTCTCTGACGTAAAAGTAAATAACATATTGCACCATGTTTATACTGTACATTACTTAATATGTTCCCACATTGAACAGTAGATGGCAGGCTTGAACAATATTCTGTTCAAGCTTACAGTGATGTATCACAGCATGTAATGTAAGACCCAGAAAAATGTGTATGTAAACAAAAATGAATCTGCTTGTTTTGTAAATAATTATGTAGTTTATTTAATAGCTTATAGTTTATATTACACATTATTCAGACTTGGGGGTAGCCATTAATTCAAGGCAGCATAAAAAATCCAGGATGAGGTGATGTCTTATTTTTATTTATTTATTTATTTGCTTGCAGTTTTTATACACTGATATTTGTTTAGTAACCTCACATCTGTTCACAATTAACAGAAACATTGCAGCTGTGCCAACTAGAACGAACATGTGCAACAGTGCTTTACAATAAACAATAAACATTTACAGTAAACAATTAACTTTACAATAAACTTGTTAACGAGCATATGCAATAGTGCTTTACAATAAACTTGTTAAGCGGGGGGGGAGGGGAAAGAACAGTGGAACAATGAAAGGGAAAAATAAAATAGTGGTACAAAACAAATTATCTCATTGAATTTATAAGTCTATAAATAAATAGAAAGAATTTTATAAAACACAATTGGAAAAGAGAAAAGCTGGGTATGAGAGAAAGATAAGGGATAGAAGTCTTATATACAATTGATATACAATCGATATGAATAATTGCCAACAAAAGGTTAGGTGGTTTGGTTGTGTAAATATAACTTTTTGTATTGTAAAGAAGTTTGGATGCAGTTTGTGTGAAAGGTACATTCCTTTTAATTCTTTAGCTCAGTTTGCAAGAGGTATTTATGTAGAATAGCGTTTTAATCTAAAGTACATTAAATTTGCAGATATAGATTTCAGCAACTCTCGCATATAACTGTAATCTGATTAATTTGCAAGACCATTTTTATTATTTTTGTTAGGACAATTTTACTTTTTCATTACTTTTGAAAGTGTCCACATTAAAATGTTGCAGAATCTATTTTGATAAAAAGTGCTCTGTTGTGCAAGTGAAATTGTTTTCTCACAGGAGAAGCAGGATGTTAGCCCTCACATATGGGTGACATCACAGGATGGAGCCCAATCACGGAACACTTTTGTCAAAGTTTCCAGAACTTTGACTGGCCCCTACTGGGCATGCCCAGCATGGCACTAACTCTGCAGCCAGCAGGGGTCCCTCTTCAGTCTTCTTTTTTCTGCGTAGCCTCGCAGTAAAGGAGCTCTGCAGAGATTCCTGACAGGAATTTTCCTCACGGAATTATTAGAAGTTAAAGGAGGGACCCCTGTGGGGCAAATTAACTTTTTTCAGTCCGCGGTACTCCGGTAGTTTTTACCCGTTTTCCCTCGATTACCATCGAGTTTGGCCCTCGCGGCCTACTGGCCATCGACCGTACTGCTGCTCGATTTTTTTGCCATGGCGTCGGGGTTCCATCAGTGCCTGGACTGTAATCACACCATGTCCATCACAGACCCCCATAAAGTCTGTGTTGTGTCTAGGATGCGAGCACGATGTCTGGACCTGCACCAAATGTGCCCTTATGACACCCAAAGGTCGCAAGGCAAGGATGGAGAAGATGGGACTCCTCTTCCGTGCTCACATCCTGACGCCGTCCATCGCATCAACGTAATCGGAACCGGCACCGTCGACGTCACACCAGCATCGACCACCGTCCGGTGACCGTCCGCCATCAACGTCTTCTCGGCCATCGGCGCCCATTACTCCCCCTCAGGATCGAGGGGATCGTAGGGAGAAACATCGGCATCGTAAGACTCGGACCGTCGAGGGAGCGAAACCATCGACCTCGCCACTGTCGAAGAAGCCCTGTCCAGGAAAGGCACTGACCGTTCCTGTGACCGGGTCATCAAGGCCACCCTCACCCGATCGGGGTTTGGGAACCGCGATTCCGCCTGTAAAGGTGGTCCCTCCAGCTATGCCTCTGCCTCCCTCTTCTGTTCTGGAGCCGGGGCTGCTTGCTCCAGGTCTCCGAGAAGAACTGGACCGGCTGGTCCAGGAGGCCATCGACAAGGCGATGCAATAACTCCAGGTCCCTTTGGTACCGACACCGGCACCAATTGTGGAACCGGTCATCGACCCGATTCCAGCAGCGTTGGCACCGCTGCTATCCCAGATGGAGGCGCTCATAACTGCCCTTCCACCGGTGATTCCCGGGTCTCCGATGGCTCCGGTGCGCTCCCCGTTGACAGCTTCATCGGGAGGAGAAACACAGTCCGCATCCCTCCTTCTGGAGTTTTGCCTCAGCTATCGATGCCAATTCGTCCCTCGCCACCGATTCATTCATCAGGGGCGATACGTACGTCGGCGCCTTCGATACCGGCACCGATGCCCTCCTGGCCGTCCACGGTGCCCCCGGCGATTCCTTCGATTTTCTCGAAGCCTCGGCCGGGGCCTTCGGGTATCCAACCCCCTTCTCGTCCTACAGGTCAGTCTGCTGATCCTTATGACACCTGGGGTGATGATACTTCTTCAGACACCGATGACTTACCTTCACCTCCCTCTCCTACTGAAAGTAGAAAGCATTCTCCTCCAGAGGACCTTCCTTTCATTCATTTTGTGAAGGAAATGTCTGAGTTGGTCCCTTTTCATCTTTAGATGGAGCAGGATGATAGGCACCAGATGATGGAGTTGCTCCAGTTCCTGGATGCCCCTAAAGTGATCACTTCCATTTCCATTCTTCAAGTTCTTCTTGACTTCCTCAAAAAGAACTGGGAAAACCCTGGATCCATTGCCCATTGTCCATAGAAAAGCTGACACTACCTGTTTAGTGCAGTCAGCCCCCGGCTTTCAAAAATCTCAGCTCAACCACCACTCAGTTGTGGTAGAATCGGCTCAAAAGAAAGCAAAAAGGACGAAGCCTCACTCATCTACCCCTCCTGTTAAAGAACACAAGTTCCTAGACAATATTGGTCGACGAGTGTTCCAAGGGGCCATGCTCATCTCCAGATTTGCTGCTTACCAGCTGTATATGACCCAATACAATAGGGTCATCTTCAAACAGATACAGGACTTCTCTGAAACCCTGCCTGAACAATTCCAAGACCAGCTTCAAATCCTTGTCAACAAGGGGTTTGAAGCAGGAAAGCATGAGATAAGAACAGCTTACGATTAGTAGAGGTGTCGAAGATGAGTGTCTGCAGCTGCTATTTCGGCAAGACGATGGGCCTGGCTCAAATCTTCTGAGCTTCGCCCAGAAGTACAAGACAGGCTATCTGACCTACCATGTGTAGGAGACAATCTGTTCGGTGAGCAGATCCAGCAAATAGTGGCTGAATTAAAGGACCATCATGAGACCCTTAAACAGCTCTCATCGATACCTTCCAACTTCCCCTTAAGACAGCCCTTCAGGAAGGACTCTAAGAAATCATTCTTCCGTCCAAGGAAGTACTGTCCTCCACCAGCAAGGTCCCGAACTACGAGACCTTATCAAAAGCCTCGGCCTCGCCAGGCCCAAAAGCAAAAGCCAGAAGCAGCTCCCCAGTCGGGGCCTGCTTCCGGTTTTTGACTTTCACTTGGAGAGCAGCAGTCTGATTCCTCTGCCAAGCCATACCAGTGGGAGGTCGATCGTGCCACTTTCACAACATATGGCAATCCATCACAACCGACCAATGGGTGCTAGCAATCATTGCTCAGGGTTACCACCTAAACTTTCTCACTCTTCCACTGGACTCTCCACCTCTGCAGGCGTGGAGAGTATCCGATCACTCTGTCCTTCTGGAGCAGGAGGTTTCCCTTCTTCTCCAGTTAAGAGCAATAGAGCCTGTCCCACTCTCGTAGCAAGGCCTAGGGTTCTATTCCTAGTACTTTTTGATCCCCAAAAAATCCAGGGGCTTCGTCCAATTCTGGACCTACGTGCCCTCAACAAGTACCTCCAGTGGGAAAAGTTCAAGATGGTAACCTTGAGATCGCTTCTACCTCTTCTACAAAGAGGAGACTGGCTCTGCTCTCTGGACCTCCAGGATGCATACACACACACTCCAACTCATCGCAAGTACCTCAGATTTTTAGTAGGCCCAAAGCACTATCAATATCGAGTGCTTCCTTTCGGCCTAGCGTCTGCACCATGAGTCTTCACCAAATGTCTCGTAGTTGTAGCAGCTTTCCTCAGGAAAGAAGGTGTGCACGTCTACCCCTATCTGGACGACTGGTTAATCAGGGCTCCAACCCAGCAAGCCGCTCGGTTGTCCCTCGTTTTCACTCTACACACTTTAATTTCTCTAGGATTTCTTGTCAATTACGGAAAATCCTATTTAACCCCATCTCAAAACTTGTCGTTCATTGGGGCAGACTTGGACATTTTACAGGCAAAAGCTTTTCTACCTCGACAACAAGCGCTAACACTCGTGGCCCTCGCTCACCAGTTGCAGTCTCAACACACAGCAACAGCTCGCCAATTCCTCGTCCTGCTAGGACACATGGCGTCCTCCGTCCATGTTACTCCAATGGCCCGCCTGGTCATGAGACTCATGCATTGGACTCTGAGGTCACAATGGATTCAGACTGTTCAGCCTCTGTCGACCATTGTCCACATCACCAACTCACTCCGTCTGTCTCTCGCCTGGTGGAAAGATCAGACCAATCTCCTCCAGGGACTGCCTTTTTAAGTGCCAGGTCCTCAACTCATTCTCACCACCGACGCTTCCAACCTCGGGTGGGGAGCCCACGTGGACAATCTACAGACACAAGGATCTTGGTCTCCACAGGAAGCCAAACATCAAATAAACTTCCTAGAACTTCAAGCAATGCGATATGCTCTCAGGGCTTTTCAGGAATGCCTATCAAATCATGTCATCCTGATTCAGATGGACAGCCAGGTGGCCATGTGGTACATCAACAAGCAGGGAGGCACAGGCTCCTTCCTCCTGTGTCAGGAAGCTGCGCAGATTTGGGCGGAAGCGCTCTCCCACTCGATGTACCTCAGGGCCACCTACTTGCTGGGAGTGGACAATGTCTTGGCAGACAAACTGAGTCGCGTCTTCCAGCCACACGAGTGATCTCTCAACACTCGGTAGCGACCTCAATCTTTTGCCAATGGGGATACCCCCAGACAGACCTCTTTGCATCCCCTCAGAACCACAGTGGACAATTACTGCTCCCTCATTCGGAGCAAGCGCTCTCAGCCCAGAGATGCATTCTCCCTCTCGTGGGAACCGGTCTGCTCTATGCATTCCCTCCACTTCCTCTTCTTTTGAAGACTCTCGTGAAGCTACGTCAGGACAAGGGAACCATGATCCTGATAGCACCTCACTGGCCACGCCAAGTGTGGTTTCCCATACTCCAGGATCTCTCCATCCGCAGGCACATTCCCTTGGGAACGGACCCGCATCTGATCCCTCAAAACAACGGATGTCTACGCCATCCCAATCTTCAGGCCTTGTCCCTGATGGTATGAATGTTGAAAGGTTAATCCTTCAACTACTTAACCTTTCAGATTCGGTTTCTCGTGTCCTAATTGCTTCACGGAAGCCTTCCACCAGAAAATCTTATTCCTATAAATGGAAAAGGTACACATCATGGTGCACTTCGCAGTCCCTTGATCCCTTTTCCTGTCCAATCCCAAGGATTTTAGCATTTGTCAGAGTCAGGTGTAAAAACCTCTTCCATCAGAATGAATGTCAGTGTGGTAGCCGCCTTCCATAAAGGTGTCAGGGATGTCCCTATATCAGTACAACCCCTCGTAACACGATTTTTAAAGGGCTTGCTCCACTAATACCCATAGGATTTAACACATAACCCCTATACTTAAGGACCTGCACTGGCTACCTATCCCATACCGTATCAAATATAAAACCCTCACCATCATGCACAACGCCCTACATAAAAACAATTCCGCCTGGCTTAAAGACCTGCCACATTTCCGTACCTCCAATCGTCCCACCAGAAATGCCCTCGCAGGCACTTTGCACACCCCACCCCTCAAAACCGCACACCTCTCCAATACCAGAGAAAGAGCATTTACCATAGCCGGCCCCACCCTCTGGAATTCACTTCCCTATCACCTACGACTGGAGCCCTCCTTACATACCTTCAAAAAAGGCATCAAGACTTGGCTGTTCAGGCAAACCTATCCTGATACCAACCATACCTAGCCCACTCCCTATTTTCCCGCCACCTTTCCCTCCCACTCACCCTCTCCCTTCTTCCTCTCCCCCCCCCCAGCCCACACCCCCCCACCTCTACCCTTTCTTCTCTCCCCCCTGCTCCCCTGTCCGCCTTCCCAAAAAATTTACAGCCTTGCTAAAGTTATAACCCAAACAAGTAATTCTACTATTGATTTAATGTATACAAGTACCCCGTCATATTTTATAGTTTAGAACCCTGTTACAGTTATGTTTTCTTCTTATATTGCTAAATTATTGTTTTGCTACTCTCTCTACCTGCCCTATCCTTTCTCGCTGTTCTTGCCCTGCCCCTCTCTCCCCCTTTGTTACCTGCTCCACCTATCCCCTCCCTGTTTTTTGTATTTTCTGCCTGCTTCAGTTTTTTGTAAACCGGCGTGATGTGTCCTACGAATGTCTGTATATTAAAAGTTTCAAATAAATAAATAAAATAAATATCAAGCCACCTTTACATCCTCCGGCCCCTTCTTGGGACCTTAACCTGGTTCTTGGTCGGCTCATGAAACCACCATTCGAGCCTCTTCACTCCTGTGACCTAAAATATCTCACATGGAAAGTGATTTTCCTATTAGCTATCACTTCAGCTCGCAGGGTTAGTGAGTTACAGGCCCTAGTTACCTATCCGCCTTACACTAAACTCCTGCAGGACTGGGCGGTACTCCGCACTCACCCTAAGTTTTTACCCAAGGTAGTTTCGGAATTTCACATTAATCAATCCATCATACTACCTACCTTTTTTTCCCAGGCCCCATTCCAATCCAGGGGAACAGGCTCTGCAGACCCTTGTCTGTAAACGGCTCTAGCTTTCTATTTAGACCGTACACTTGCCCACAGGAAGAGCACTCAGTTATTCATCTCTTTCCATCCCAACAAATTAGGGCAACCTGTGGGTAAGCAGACTCTCTTCTCCTGGTTGGCGGACTGCATATATTTTTGCTATCAGCAAGCGGCATTCCATTTCAAGGCCGTGTTAAAGCACACTCTGTGAGGGCCAAGGCGACTTCAGTAGCACACCTATGATCGGTGCCGCTTCCTGACATTTGCAGGGCTGCCACCTGGAGTTCTCTCCATACCTTTGCAGCTCACTATTGCTTGGACAAAGTCGGAAGACAAGATTCCATCTTCGGCCAGTCTGTCCTTCCTAACCTGTTTACAACGTGACGTATCAACACTCTTCTGCCTGCCCGGTGGGGTTCAGGATGCCTCTACCAAATTCCACCCCAGTTGTTATGCCTGTTGCACGCCTTTGGGTACATTTGGTGCATGTTCGGACATCCTCGGCTCGGTACTCACCCATATGTGAGGACTACCATCCTGCTTGTCCTGTGAGAAAGCAGGTGTTCTCACAGGACAGCAGGATGTTAGTCCTCACGAAACCCGCCCGCCGCCCCGCGGTGTTGGGTTCGTAACGTTTTCTTATTTTATTTTTCGGCACTGCCTGTAGCTTTTAAACAAGACTGAAGGGGGACCCCTGCTGGCTGCAGGGTTAGTGCCATGCTGGGCATGCCCAGTAGGGGCCAGTCAAAGTTCTGGAAACTTTGAGAAAAGTGTTCAGTGATTGGGTTCCATCCTGTGATGTCACCCATATTTATTTATTTATAACTTTTTATATACCGAGGTTCAATTAACAAGATTAATTGTCACTTCGGTTTACATTACAACCAGCAAAAAATAACAGAGACAAAGTCTTGTTTTACAATGAACAGGGTAGAAGTAACCTGGATTAAAACAATGAACAGGGTCGAAATAACCTGGATAAACATAAAATGGGTGAAGCAAATATAGAGAATTGGGTCTGAATAACTTGGGCGAAAAGCAGGGACATTAAATAGGGGAGGAGTATGAAGGCCTCAAGTTGGATAGAGTACTCATGATGCGGATAAGAACCAAGGCTGAAGTGAGTAGTTATGGGAAGGCTTGTTCGAATAACAAAGTCTTAAGTCTCTTCTTAAAGGTGATTGGACATCGTTCCAGCCTCAGTTCAGGAGGGAGCAGGTTCCATTGCTTGGGGCCCGAGGCGGATATAGCTCTCTTAATGAGGGAGGTCTTGATGGAGGGTGCTTGAAGAGTGCCTCTCTGGGCCAGTCTAATTGGACGGACCGAGGTGTGGAGTTGCAAAGGTATTGTAAGATCCAGAGGAGTAATGTTGTGTATGGCTTTGTGAGTGACTGTTAATAGTTTATGAAGGATTCTAAACTTAATTGGTAGCCAATGTAGATTCTTTAAAATTGGAGTTATATGGTCCCTCTTGTTGGATTTTATGAGGATCCTGGCCGTAGCGTTCTGTAGTAGCTGGAGAGGTTTGAGTGAAATATCAGGCAGGCCGTGAAGGAGTGAATTTCAATAGTCAATTTTGGAAAATATAATGGCTTGTAAGAGTGACCTAAAATCATGGAAATGGAGGAGGGGTCTTAGGCATTTTAGAACTTGGAGTTTAAAATAACACTCCTTTACTGTGTTGTTGATGAAGCCTGTGAAGGTCATTTGGCTGTATATGATTACCCCGAGGTTTCTTACCTTGGGTGAGAAAGTAGGGGACATTGACTGTTGAACGTTATTTAGTGGTACGCTGCCATCTTGTGTGATTAGGATGTATTCTGTTTTGTTGGTGTTGCGTAGCAAATTAAGCTTTGAGAGGAGGTTGTTGATGTGGATGAGATGAGCATTCCAATGGAGAAGGGTTTTTTGCAGCGATTCTGTGATCGGTATCAGGATTTGGACATCGTCTGCATAAAGGTAATATGTAAGTTTCAGATCGGAGAGTAGATTGCAAAGGGAGAGAAGATAGGTATTGAATAGTGTCGGGGATAAAGATGAACCTTGAGGAACTCCAAGGGAAGAGATGAAAGGGGGGGATTCTTTGCTGTTAATCTTGACTTTGTATTGCCTATTTTGAAGGAAGGACTTGAACCAGTTTAGTGCGGTATTTTTGATGCCGATCTCCGCTAGCCTGTCCATGAGACACTGATGGTTCACTGTGTCGAATGCAGCCGATAAATCTAGGAGGATGAGAAGACAGGGCCGTTTCTTTTCCAGGTTCATGAGGATGATATCTGACAGAGAAATAAGGAGAGATTCTGTATTTCTAGCTTTACGAAATCCTAGTTGGGCTGGGGAGAGGATATTGTTATTGTCCAGAAACTCGGAGAGTTGTTTGTTGACAATTCTTTCTAGGATCTTGGCAATGATAGGAAGGTTTGCAATAGGACAAAAGTTTGCTGGGTTGTCGGTGGAGAGGTTAGTTTTTTTTAGAAGGGGTTTTAAGATAGCCAGTTTAAGAGGGTCGGGGACATGACCTTGTGCTAAGGAGGCATTGATGATAAGTGAGATGGGCTTAGAAACTTCTGTGGCGCTTGAGATGAGAAGATTGGCAGGAATCGCATCGAAAGGGTGGGAGGCTGGTTTTAGTTTCCTCAGTAGTGATTCTATTTCTAGTGAGGAAGTTGATTCGAATTATTCCAGGAATGCTGTATGAGGCAATGAGGCTTTGAAAGGTTGATAAGTCATAGAGATGAGAGGGGATGCCGTGAAAAGAGGACATGATTGGCCCGGGGATGTTAGTGTTGTTCGGGCGGCCAGTAAGTTAGTTATTTTGTCTTTGAAGTAGTTGGCAAGTTCAATGGATTTGAGAGCTGCTTTGTCATCTGGGATAGCCGGAACTGGAGGTTTAGTAAGAGAAGAAACCAGTGAGAAAAGGGCTTTTGGATCAAAGATGAAATTGTGGATTTTCTGGGAGTAGAAATCTTTTTTTGTCTGAAGCATTTTGATCCTGTAATGGTGCATGAACGATTTGAAAGATGCTAGGTTTGAAGAGGAAGGATTCCTGCGCCAGCTCTGTTCCCTTTTTCTAAGTTCGCGTTTAATGGATTTTAATTCTGGAGAGAACCAAGGTTTTTTCATGTCCTTGTTAGAGGAGATAACCTTAGTTTTTAGGGGGCAGGTCAAGTCTGCCACTTTACTCGTTATTTTAGACCATGAGGATAAGGCAGTGTCTACGTCTGTGAGGTCCAAAAGGTTAAGCTCTGGAGAGAGGTGAGAGATTAAGGTTTCCTGCTTGCATAATTTTCTGAGTTGAATTGTGGCTTTCTGTGAAGAGGAGGGCGTAGAGAGTTGGTTGAGGAGTGACGTGGAGATAAGTTTATGGTCAGACCAGGGAATTGACTGACAGACAATGTGGGATGCTTGGGCTAGGATGTTAGTCCATATGTGAGGACTAACATCCTGCTGTCCTGTGAGAACACCTGTTACAGGTAAGCAACATTTGCTTTATTGCATAGTTTGTTTTTTCTTAATGTAGTGTACTTTAAAATAATTTGTATTAAGTCTAGCCAGAATAGTGGAATGCTGGAAACTGGAACTTGTTGGTTAAATATAAACAAACAGGTATTTTTATATAAGATTTTAAGCATATTAAAGATTCAGTATTCTAGAAAGGCTCTTCTAAAATCAGGCCAACTGGTAAAATGGCCACTCTGTTTCCTGTCTTTTAGCCAGTTTGTAATCCACGAAAGGACATCGCCACCTATCCCATGTCGTTTTACTTTTCCTAGAAGCCTCTCATGAGGAACTTTGTCAAACGCCTTCTGAAAATCCAAGTATACTACATCTACCGGTTCACCGTTATCCACATGTTTATTAACTCCTTCAAAAAACTGAAGCAGATTTGTGAGGCAAGACTTGCCTTGGGTAAAGCCATGCTGACTTTGTTCCATTAAACCATGTCTTTCTATATGTTCTGTGATTTTGATGTTTAGAACACTTTCCACTATTTTTCCTGGCACTGAAGTCAGGCTAACCAGTCTGTAGTTTCCCGGATTGCCCCTGGAGCCCTTTTTAAATATTGGGGTTACATTTGCTATCCTCCAATCTTCAGGTACAATGGATGATTTTAATGATAGGTTACAAATTTTTACTAATAGGGCTGAAATTTCATTTTTAGTTCCTTCAGAACTCTGGGGTGTATACCATCTGGTCCAGATAATTTACTACTCTTCAGTTTGTCAATCAGGTCTACCACATCTTCTAGGTTCACTGTGATTTGGTTCAGTCCATCTGAATCATTACCCATGAAAACCTTCTCCATTACGGGTACCTCCCCATCATCCTCGTCAGTAAACACCGAAGCAAAGAAATCATTTGATCTTTCCGCGATGGCCTTACCTTCTATGACTATGACTGAGGGCATCTTTCCTGGAGAATTGAAAGATGCTATTATATGACCTAGTCCAAAAAATGAGGCTAAATCGTCTGTAAAAATTACAAATTATAGGCCTATCTCTAATTTGTTGCACCTTAAGGAAGATCACTGAAAAATGTGTTTTAATGCGGCTTGATGATTTTTGATTGAAAACAAGGTGTTAGATGATTTTCATTTTGGTTTCTGTGCCAGTCATGGCAGAGTTACTACTTTCCCCTTTTAGACAAACTTTTGACCTCAAAAGATCAAGGTATTTCTGGAATGTTGGTACAACATGATCTCACTGCAGCTTTTAATACCTTAGATCATTCTCTTCTGATAACACGTCTAACACAAGTGGGTATTGGAAGAAAAGTATTGTCATGGTTTAAGTCATTTTTATCCCACAGGAGACAGTGTATGCAGATTGGTAACACTACATTTGATTGGAGATTGATAGAATGTGGAGCTCCTCAGAGATCTGCCCTTTTTGGCAGCCCTTTTTAATATTTTTTTTGCAACCCATTTGTACAATTTTTTAAAAAACTGAATATTTTTTACCTAATATATGCTAATGATATTCATTTTTTTCTACCCATTTCCAATTTTGATATTCTGCTGACAAGATTCTTGGATTGTATGTCAGCCATAAGTAATTGGTTAAATAAGAATTGGCTAGCTCTTAAAGACCTCTATTCCATAGACTAGTAATTCTTCTCAACCTATATCATCTAGTATTCGTTATGCAGATACAGATTTGAAAGTATTTTCTGAAACATGGAATTGAGGAGTCATTTTGGATTCTCAATTACCTTTTAAATCGCATTTAAAGTTTTTAATCTCTTCACCCATTACAACATTTATTACCAAGGGAGTTGTTCAGAATCATATTACAATCTGTTTTATTTGGACAATTAGATTAATGTGATGCTTTGGTTGTAGGCTTGCCAAAATATCAACTTAGAGCACTGCGGTTAATTCAGAATACCGCAGTGAGGTTTATTTTGGCTAAAGCAGTTTAAGCGTATTACTCCTGCATTGAAAAATTTGCATTTGCTACCTATATCCTGGTGCTCCAAATTTAAGATGGTGGTCATTATTCACAAGTTATGTTATGGTCAGCACCATTGCATTACACAGAGTCTATTATCTGAATATTGTTCAAGCAAAAGATTGTGGTCTGCGGACTCCCATTTACTCACCATTCCTTCTTTGCGTGGGTATAGACTACCAACCACTCATACCAGTGCTTTTTCTTACATTGGACTGCTATTGTGGAATGCCTTATCCTGGGATATATGCAGAGAAACAGACATGAAAGCGTTCTGGAAAAAATTTAAAGTGTGTTACTTTAGAGAAGCTTTTGATTTAATTGTGGTTTTATTGTATATTGTTTTATGAGTGTCTGTAATCCTCCGTGAACCATTTGTGTGAGAGTGAGTGGAATACAAGTGATATTTCAATAAAATAAATGAAAGATCAATAACAGAGATTTAACCCCATTGCTATATCATTACTGCTTAAAACTGGATGACTGACAGGAGTAGTCACAAATCACAACAAATGGGTAATGCTACAGGTATTGATTATACATGAATAAATAAACAATATATACCTGTATCACTTGTCATCAACATTTATTTACTTTAATCACATACAATATCTAAAATTTATATAATTTATATAATATTGTGTTTAGTGTTATGTGAATGAATGTGGTATGAGTGTGAATATTATATAATTTATATAAATTGTATGTGATTAAAGTAAATAAATGTTGATGACAAGTGATACAGGTATATATAGTTTATTTATGACAGGGATATACCACGTTAAACATCCCATTTCCTTATACCAGAGCTTTCCAAACTTTTCATGTTGGTGACACACTTTTTAGACAAACATAATTTCGTGACACAGTAATTCAGTCTACCAGCAAACCAGAAGTTAAAGGTTAAACGAACAAAATGTATTTCAACAATTTATGTATGTTTCCTTAAATATATACATACATAAAATGTTTCACAACACAACCTATCTCATAATAAATATTTGCAGGCTTCCACTTCCTCCATGCTGATCTCGTACATTGTGAGATCCGCATAGAGAAAGTGCTACTCTTGCACATTCCCAAAGATTACATGTGCCAATCACTAAAAAGTAATTTTTTTTTTTTGCCTTTGCTGTCTGATCTTAGTTTTCTAATAGGTTGGTCACAGGCTTTTTTTTCCACCTTTCCTTTCTTGTTTTTTTGTCAATTCCTTTTACAGGGTCTTTTTTTCTATTTCTTTTCTCTCCATCTGTCTTCCCTCAAACACACAATTAGGTTCTCATTCTCACACACACAGGCTCTCACTCACATGCAATCTCACACATCCACAGCTCTCACTCTCACATGCCTCTCTCTCATACATACATACATACTGTCTCTCTTGTGCACATGCTGTCTCACTCTCACACACACAGGCTCTCTCACTCGCACAGGCTCTCACTGGCACATACTGTCCCTCTGCACGGGTTGCCGAAGGATGGGCTCTTCAGAGGCCCTGATCTTCCCTGGCCGTGACATGGGATCTGCAGCGGCCCTGCTATCGGGTTTCCTCCTCTTCTCGGGGTGCCGCGACGTGGGATCCGCAGCGGCCCATTAATGCTGCTCTTCTTCTGTACACAGCAGATGCTCCTCCTCCTTCCTGCCCACGCGGCTCCGGCAACGTTTTTCTTCCAGGGCTGCACAGGCAGGAAGGAGGAGGAGTGAACGTGACTCTTTTCTTCGGGCCGTGGTGATGTAAGCTCCACCACTGCCCGCCGATCTTCCTGCTATAGTTCCCTGTTTCCGCCGGCCCTGTGGACCGGGCGACACACCTCCACACTACAGGCGACACACTAATGTGTCCCGACACACACTTTGGAAAGCTCTGCCTTATACACTTCCTACATACACTACTATTTGCCACTGTTTGGATAGGATATTAGGTTAGTCATTTGTTGTGATCCATTATGTCATTTCTGTTTTCTTGTAATGGGTCATAGGCAATTTGTAGCAATGGAATTCCCAAGCCCAAGTACTGCAAGATCATTTATGTAGAGGAATCAAAATGCAATACATTTATTTTATCTAGTCTGGTCATCCTATTCATTTTTGAAGAGTAGAAAATAGGTTTTAAGATTTTTATTCATTCATTTATTTGGGCATTTTATATACCGTTATTCCAAAAGAAGATCACAACGGTTTACAAAGGCATCATTCATATTCTAGGTCAACATTCATAGTCTAGGTCTATACCTCAACAAAGACATATCTGATGTAGTGTCGACCATGAATAAGGGTTAGGACAGTAGTTTGTTATACATGTGTTCTACTTAAATGACATTCATGTATTTGCCAGTAAGTTTTCAGAATACACTTTACCTCTCTGGTTACTCTTTGCTCATTCTATTAACAATATCTATGGTTGTCTTTTTTTTTTTTTTTTTATAGTGAAGTTATCTGCATATTGATCATCTAAGTTAAATCACATGCATTTTTGAAGAGCTATGACTTTAGTTCAAGTTTAAAACTTTTTTCCTGTTATCAGATGTAATACCTCTGGTAGAGAGTTCCATAACTTAAGACCAGCTATGAAAAACATTTGGTCTCTTATTTTTGCAATAGAATTGGAGAAATTCTAATCAAAGAACAATTGAAGTAAAAATATCAAAAACATTTCACAACAGCAAAACGAGATTGTTTAGATATCATTTCATTTTTATTTTATTGTGCTTTGTAGCCAAGGATCACATCCAAATGGGCCTTTCAATTCAAACCTTCTGACAATCCCAAAGCAAAGGTCATCTTCTGTGACCCTCACTCATCATGTGGGTCCTAGACGAGCAGGTAAGAAACTATTTTATGGCCTATGCAAGGCAGATCTGAAAGTATTGCTACATGACTTCAGCATATAAGAAATTTAGGTTGAGCAGATATACTCTTAGTTCCAGATATACTCTTAGTTGACTCAATTACTACTGTAATTGAGTCAACTATCTGGAACTATCACTGTTCACTTATCTATCCAGACTTAGTGTAATGATGGTATTATTTTGTTAATTACAAGATTGTTGATCCTGGCAGCATGACCATTATTTTGCATGCTTTGCCTACTGTGAAAATGTCAATTTAGCATAATTTTGAGATCCCCCTGATATATAGCATAGCTTTGAGATCCACAAATATGTCAATCCCTCACTCTGTAATGTAAACAAGCCTTTCCAACTTATGGTTAAATTTATATATTAAGTTCATTGTGGCAGAAGCATTTAACCAAGTTAATTATCTTTTTTAATGCTAAGTACACTTTGAGAACTGTACAAAATCTTTATACTGAAAGAGGTATGAAGATAAAATATAGAACTTGTAATTTAGTGTCACTGACAGCTAATGAGATAATTGAAAGAGAAGCAGATTTTGCATCTGGTGGTTTACATATTGCTGTAGAGGTCTGTTTTATTTGTTCCCAAAATAAACGTATATCTTAATGTTTTTGCCAAAGATATAAAAAAACAGATATTCCTGTGTAGATAGTTCATCAATAATTGGTTCCCTTTATATAATGCCTTATATTCAGACAAAGCTCTCAAATCCTTAAATCCCTGTATTTATATTAAGAGCATCTTCATGCTAAAATGCTTTCTTTGCTTCCTTATTGGAAGAATTACTCTGTACTTCAGTTATTATATAAATGAAATGATTGTAAACAGTGCAGGCAAACTAAATGGGTTTTCCTGTTGGAAAAGAAACAGCTGAAATCTGATGTCCTCTTCACAGTACTCTTCACCAGTGAAACAATTCATATTTCTGTTTATATTGCAGGTATGTCCCCTAGCCTGAGTCCTGTGAACTCTCCCAGTCATGTGCCTAATACTATTAGTACTCTGGTCAATCGTTCGCCGATAGAATTTCCCGATACAGCTGATTTTCTAACTAAGCCAAGCGTGACTTTGCATAAACCTCTGGGATACATATTTAGTTCTTCAGATTTTCAGCAGCCACTCAGAACTTCTACGGGTCATATTTGTAACAGGTAAATTAATGTTTAAAAAATAGTTTGTGCTTCACAAATGTGTTTAGAAAATATTTCTATCACATTCATGTTACCTCTTTACAGTCTGTTAATTTTGTGCTAATAACTTGTTATAGCTTGTCAGCACAGTCATTTTGAAGGTAATTTACAAAGGGATTTCTGTGGATATACTAGTGTTTTACCTGTGTAAATTGCCCACTCTGGATTTGGTAAAATAACACGCATAGTTCCATTAGATGTGGGATTAGTTGGGGAGGAAACTATAGTTTTGTTAAGAAGAAGTAACTGCAGAAAAAGGCTCAAATCACTGTGGGTGCTTTTTCCTTACCCCGCTCCTAACCCGCTTTCTACTCACTTTCCGGCCGCGTTAGCCCTTCCTGCGATACACTATCCCCTTTAACCCATCCTTACCGCCTCTTTAAATCCCCGGATAACCCCTTCCGCACGCGGCATGTATATTAGATGTAAACGATTGAATTAGCTATTCCCTCCCATACAGTAACGCGCGCCCCGACTATCGCTATTTTACCCTGCCGTTTTGCCGCGCGTTTAACCTGCTAACTTACCGCCTACCCTTACCCCTGTGTTAGAGGCAGGGGTAATGGTAGACGGCAAACTTTCCCCCAAAAGGAAACCTCTAAAAACCTAAAATCCCCTCCTCCCGAAGCGACTTTTTGTTGTTTTCTTACTTCTTGTTGCTTTCAGCTCCTTCCCTTCTCTACCGTCCTCCAGCGGCGAAAGCGGCTTGCAGCGTTCCCTCGCGACCATGTGCAGCGTCTTTTGGGAGGAACCGGAGTCCTAGCGCCTCCAGTACCCTGGAGGAAAAATCCTCTCTCCCCCCCCCCCCCCCCCCCCCCCCCGGAGAACCCAGCTGTGGTTGAGAGGCGCGAGTACTGAGTGAATCCCCTTCCCCAGGGCAGTGCCCCTGACAGGGGCTGCAAGGTAGCGAAGCGTACTTTCATTGGCCTGAGCGCCCGTCAATTTGGGCGCTCCAGCCAATGAAAGCACATAGACGGGCGTGCGTGACGCACGCCGTGACGTCACGCGCACCCGTCTATGTGCTTTCATTGGCTGGAGCGCCCAAATTGACGGGCGCTCAGGCCAATGAAAGCACGCCCATCTGTGCTTTCATTGGCCTGAGCGCCCGTCAATTTGGGCGCCCCAGCCAATGAAAGCACATAGACGGGCGTGACGCACACCGTGACGTCACGCTCGCTTGTCTATGTGCTTTCATTGGCTGGAGCGCCCAAATTGACGGGCGCTCAGGCCAATGAAAGTACGCTTTGCTTCCCTCACAACCTTGTAGCCCCTGTTGGGGGCACTGCCCTGGGGAAGGGGATTTACTCAGTACTCGCGCCTCTCAACCCCAGCTGGGTTCTCTGAGGGGGGGGGGTTGAGGATTTTTCCTCCAGAAGAACCGGGACCTGCGCAGGGGGGACCACTGCGAGCCGTTTTCGCCGCCGGCTGCCCCCTCCGGAGGGCGGCAGAGAAGGGAAGGGGCTGAAAAGCAACAAAAGGTAAGTTGGCACATGTCGAGCCGCTTCGGGAGGAGGGGATTTTCGGTTTTTAGGATTTCATGGGTTAAAGTTGGGATCCACTTCCTGGTGCCTGTCATTTCAAATGTCATTTGAAATGACAGGTACCAGCGCACCCAGGATACTGTATAGGCGCTGTATTAAGCGCCTATACAGTAAAATGGGTTGCGCGGGCCTAATGCTTCGCCTAACGCTTTGCAGACGCAGCTTGCATTTGCAAGCAATTTAAATAGAGTATTGCGCGGTATGTGATCAGATCAGTGCGTGGGGCAAACGAGGGTGCGCCCGGCACTGCCGCACTCTTTCTAACGCGGCCTTACTGTATCGACCCGACAGTTTTAAAGTAAAAGTATGTGCAATGCTCTTCTGTGACAATTGGTGCAGAGACTGGGAATAAAAAGTACGCATGGACTCTGAGCAGTTGTGGGCATTTTGAACATTGCCCCTTGTAAAGGTGATATAATAGTATAATAAATAGCATAATTTTGTGCCTTAACTTTTACTTTCAGCTGTGGACGTCAGATTTTCAAGCCTATTCCAACCTCAGAAACAGCAGAGAACTTGCAATCAGGTTTTGAATATCAAGGCAGAAAATCAGGTTGGTTTAAAATACTCAAAAACGGTTGCACAGTTGTATTTTTTACTGAAGTAGTTACAGTACTTCAGTCCCATATTGAAACTTCTAGTCTCATGTAAACACTTCATGTATTTATGTTTCTGCTAGTTTAATATTCTATAATATTAAATTATTTGGATATCATGTTTACCTCATTTAGGATCTTTTAGATTGCCCTAAACAACAATTTTTGCCATAGTTTTCACAATGAGAAGTGACATAAGATTTTAACTGTATAATTTTTAATATTTGTCACTTTATTAAACAAAGGTGTAATACAGAGAGCAAGGGATAAACAGCTATAATGTTCCATGTTTAATTGGGCTCCATTTACAGCTGTGTTTGGGGATTGAATCAGTTTAGCAATGGAAAGAGGGGAAAAGAGATGCTATACAATATTACTGAATTAAAAAAACATCTTTAACAAAAATAGTGGTTTGTTTTGAACATGTAAGACTCAGATGCTTTACTGTCCCCTCAGATCAAAACTTAATGTTTTGTTACTTTTTTTTTTTTTTTTTGCAAGTAAGATTTTTTTTTCTCAAGCAGTCTGCAATCTCCTGTTCTTTTGAGCTTCCAGGTCAAGCAGAACAGGCCTTTCTTTGGGCTATGGCACCAGGCATCTTCATTTGAAACAGCCTGAAGGCTTCCTCCATATCTAATCTTCTCCCCTGCCTGCTTTCTAGCCTAGCCATTGCAATAGTTTCTTTCTCACAAGGATAAGCAGGATGGTAGTCCTCACATACGGGTGACATCACAGAATTGAGCCCATTCATGGAACACTTTTTTGTCAAAGTTTCTAGAACTTTGACTGGCCCCTACTGGGCATGCCCAGCATGGCACTAACCCTGCAGCCAGCAGGGGTCCCTCTTCAGTCTTCTTTTTTCCACGCAGCAGTAGCCATGCGGTTAAGAAGCTCTGCCAGGATTCCTGACATGAATTTTCCTCATGGAATTATTAAAAGTTAAATTACCCCACGGGGGTCCCTCCGTTAACTTTTTCAGTCCGCGGTACTCCGGTAAGGTTTTACCCGTTTTCCGTCGAGTTTGGTCCTCGCGGCCTACTGGCCGTCGACCATACCGCAGCTCGATTTTTTTCTATGGACCTGGCGTCGGGTTTCTGTTGAGGCCTGGAATGTGCTCGTACCATGTCCATTACAGACCCTCATAAAGTCTGTGTAATGTGTCTTGGACGAGAGCACGATGTCTTGACCTAGACCAAATGTGCCCAAATGACACCAAAAGGTCGCAAGGCCAGAATGGAGAAGATGGGACTTTTCTTCCATGCTCAAACCCTGACTCCGTCCATTGCATCGACATCATCTGAACCGGCACCGTCAAAGTCGCGCTAGCATCGACCACCAGTCGGTGACCATCTGGCATTGACAACTTCCCAGCCTTCGACACCCTCTTCTCCCGAGGGGATTGTAAAGAGAAACATCGCCACCGGCATCGAAAGTCTCGGACCATCAAGGGAGCGAAACCATCGACCTCGCCATCGTCCGAGCAAGAAGAAACCCCGTCCAGAAAAGGCACCGACCTTTTCGGCGACCGGGTCACTGGGGCACTCCTGCTATCGAGAATGGAAGCGCTTTTAGCCACTTTTCCACCAATGGCTCCGGTACCCTCCCTGCTTGCTTTATCATCGGGAGGAGAAACACTGTTCCGCATTCCTCCATCAGGAGTTCTGCCTCAGCCATCGAGGTCGGTGCCGATACTTCCATCGGTGCCATCGAGTCATCCACCGATGCCCTCGATGCCTGCGCCAGGGCCTTCATAGCTTTCATTGATGCCTTCGGAGCCTAGACCAGGACCTTCAGGTCCTAGAGGGACATGTGCTGATCCTTATGATACCTGGACTGATGATTCCTCACCAGACACCAATGACTTGCCATCATCCACCGAGAGTAGAAAGCGTTCTCCTCCAGAGGACCTTTCTTTCATAAATTTTGTGAAGGAAATGTCTGAATTGGTTCCCTTCCAATTATTAACGGAACAGGACGATAGACATCAAATGATGGAGTTGCTTCAATTCCTGGTTGCACTCAAGGAAATCACCTCCATCCCTATCCACCAAGTTCTTCTAGATCTCCTCAAGAAGAACTGGGAACATCCTGGCTCCATTGCACCAGTCCACAGGAAAACTGACTCTACCTATTTGGTACAGTCAGCTCCAGGCTTTCAGAAGCCTCAGTTGGATCACCAATCTGTGGTGGTTGAATCTGCGCAAAAGAGAGCAAAAAGGTTGAAACCTCACACTTCCTTTCCTCCTGGCAAGGAGCAGAAGTTTTTAGATACCATTGGTCGCAGAGTCTTTCAAGGATCAATGTTGATCCTCCGAATTTCCACCCTATATGACCCAATATAACAGGGTCATTTTTAAGAAGATGCAGGAGTTAACCTCCATGCCTCAGTCACTTCCAGAACAACTCCACACCCTAATTAACAAAGGTTTGGAGGCAGGAAAACATGAGATCAGATCATGTTATGACATCTTCGACATTGCAACCAGAGTATCTACAGCTACTATTTCAGCAAGACGATGGGCTTGGCTCAAGTCTTCAGACCTTCAACCGGAAGTCCAAGATAGGTTGTCTGACCTTCCTTGTAAAGGAGACAATCTCTTTGACGAGCAGATTCAAAAGACAGTGGCTGAATTAAAGGACCATCATGAGATTCTCAAACAGCTCTCTCTGATACCTTCGGATTATCCTTCCAAACAGCCTTTCCGGAAGGACTCTAAAAAGTCTTTCTACAGACCAAAGAAGTCCTACCCGCCAGTAGCCAGACGTCGTTCTGTGAGACCATTCCTCAAATCACAGTCTCGTCAGACCCGAAAACAAAAGCCTCAGACAGCACCCCCCAGCCAGGCCCTGCTTCTGGCTTTTGACTCTCGCGTAGAGAGCAGCAGCCAGATTCCATTACCACACATACCAGTGGGAGGATGGTTATGCCATTTCAACAAGATATGGCAATCAATCACCTCGGACCACTGGGTCCTAGCAATCATTGCTCAGGGCTATCATCTCAATTTTCTCTCCATCCCACCGGATTCCCCGCCTCTAATGGCATGGAAAACATCCGACCATTCATTGCTCCTGGAGCAGGAGGTCTCCCTCCTACTCCAGTCCAGAGCAATAGAACCAGTACCATTCCCTCAGCAAGGTCTCGGGTTCTATTCCCGGTACTTTCTAATACCCAAAAGATTGGGAGGCGTTCGTCCAATTTTGGATCTATGTGCCCTCAACAAGTACCTCCAGAGAGAAAAGTTAAAGATGGTAACCTTGGGCTCGCTTCTTCCTCTTCTACAAAGAGGAGACTGGCTCTGCTCTCTCAACCTCCAGGACGCATACACTTATATTGTGATAACTCCATCTCATCGTAAATACCTGAGGTTTCTCGTAGGCCCAAAGCACTATCAGTATCGCTTGCTTCCATTCGGCCTAGCGTCTGCACCACGACTCTTTACAAAATGCCTCGTCGTGGTTGCCGCCTTCCTCAGGACTCAAGGTGTTCACGTCTACCCCTATCTGAACGATTGGTTAATCAGGGCTCCGACTCAGCAAGCCACTTTGTCATCCCTACATCTACCTTAACCACTCTAATTTCACTCGGATTTCTAGTCAACTACGACAAATCCTGTTTAGTCCCATCTCAAACCTTATCGTTCATTGGGGCAGACCTGGACACCTTGCAAGCAAAGGCTTTCCTGCCTCGACAACGAGCCCTCACTCTCGTGTCTCTGGCGCATCAGCTGCAGTCTCAATGCTCGACGACTGCACGCCACTTTGTCATCCTCCTGGGACACATGGCGTACTCAGTTCAGGTCACCCCAATGGCTCGCCTGGCCATGAGAGTCATGCAGTTGACCCTAAGGTAGCAATGGACTCAATCCCTTCAGCCCTTGTCGACCATTGTCCATGTCACCGACTCACTCAGTCTGTCTCTCGCCTGGTGGATGAATCAAATCAATATTCTACAGGGCTCGCCCTTTCAGGCGCCAAATCCTCACATAACTCTAACCAACTTCGGGTGGGGAGCCCATGTGGCCGATCCCCAGACACAAGGTTCTTGGTCTCCAGAGGAAGCCAAACACCAGATAAATTTCCTGGAACTACGAGCAATTCGATACACTCTCAGAGTATTTCAGGATCGCCTGTCCAATTAAGTCATCCTGATCCAGACGGACAACCAGGTGGCCATGTGGTACATCAACAACAGGGAGGCACAGGATCCTACCTTCTGTGTCAGGAAGCTGCACAGATTTGGGCAGAGGCCCTCTCCCACTCGATGTACCTCAGGGCCACCTACTTGCCGGGAGTGGACAACATATTGGCAGACAAGTTGAGTCGCACCTTCCAACCCCACGAGTGGTTTCTAAACCCCTCAGTAGCGAACTCCATCTTCCAAAAATGGGGTTATCCTCAAATTGCCTACTTTGCGATTCTGGGGTGACGCAAAGAAGGCAATTTCTGCTCTCTCACTCACAGCCAACATTATCCAACAAGAAACGCGTTCTCCCTCTCACGGGTAACCGGTCTCCTATATGCATTCCCTCCACTTCCACTTCTCTCGAAGACTCTCGTGAACTTATGTCAGGACAAGGGAACCATGATCCTAATAGCACCCCACTGGCCCCGCCAGGTGTGGTTTCCAATACTTCAGGATCTCTTCATTCACAGGCACATTCCTCTGGGAACAGACCCGCTTCTAATCACTCAAAACGACGGGTGCCTCCGCCACCCCAAACTGCAAGCCCTGTCCCTGACAGCATGGATATTGAAAGGTTAATCCTTCAGCTGCTTAACCTTTCTGATCCAGTTTCCCGTGTCTTGATTGCTTCACGGAAGCCTTCCACGAGAAAATCTTACTCTTACAAATGGAACAGGTTCACATCACGGTGCTCTTCTCAGGCCCTTGATCCCTTTACCTGTCCAATCCCGAAGTTTCTAGACTACCTCTGGCACTTGTCAGAGTCAGGTCTTAAAACTTCCTCCATCAGAATGCATGTCAGTGCGGTAGCCGCCTTCCATAAAGGTATCGGAGGGTGTCCCTATCTCAGTACAACCCCTTGTAACACGCTTCTTGAAGGGCTTGCTTCACCTCAAGCCTCCACTGCGTCCTCCAGCCCCTTCTTGGGACCTTAACCAGGTTTTGGGTCAGCTCATGAAACCACCATTTGAGCCTCTCCAATCCTGTGAACTTCGCTATCTCACATGGAAGGTGATTTTCCTTTTGGCAATCACTTCAGCTCGCAGAGTTAGTGAGTTACAGGCCCTAGTTACCTATCCGACTTACACTAAACTCCTGCAGGACCGGGCGGTTCTTCGCACTCACCCTAAGTTCTTGTCTAAGGTAGTTTTGGAGTTTCATCTCAATCAATCCATTATACTACCTACCTTTTTTCCCAGGCCCCATTCCAATCCAGGAGAGCAGGCTCTGCATACCCTTGACTGCAAACTGGCTCTAGCGTTTTACCTAGACAGTACAACTGCCCACAGAAGGAGCACTCAATTATTTACCTCTTTCTATCCTAACAAATTGGGGCTGCCAGTAGGTAAGCAGACTCTCTCCTCCTGGCTAGCGGATTGCATTTCCTTTTGCTATCAGCAAGCAGACATTCTGCTTCAAGACCGTTTTAAAGCACACTCTGTGCCGCTTCCTGACGTTTGCAGGGCTGCCACCTGGACTTCTCTCCATACTTTTACAGCGCACTATTGCCTAGACAAAGCCGGAAGACAAGATTCCATCTTCGGCCAGTCTGTCTTGCATAACTTATTTATGACATGACGTACCACCACCCTTCCGCCTGCCCGGTGGGGTTCAGGATGCCCTTCCCCAAATTCTACCCCAATTGTTGTGCCTGTTGCACATCTTGGGTACATTTGGTGCATATCCGGACATCCTCAGCTCGGTACTCACCCATATGTGAGGACTACCATCCTGCTTGTCCTGTGAGAAAGCAAATGTTGCTTACCTGTAACAGGTGTTCTCACAGAACAGCAGGATGTTAGTCCTCACGAAACCTGCCCGCCACCCTGCGGTGTTGGGTTCGTTTTCTTATTTTATTTTTCGGCACTGCCTGTAGCTTTTAAACAAGACTGAAGAGGGACCCCTGCTGGCTGCAGGCTTAGTGCCATGCTGGGCATGCCCAGTAGGGGGCCAGTCATTCTAGAAACTTTGACAAAAGTGTTCAGTGATTGGGCTCCATCCTGATGATGTCACCCATATGTGAGGACTAACATCCTGCTGTCCTGTGAGAACACCTGTTACAGGTAAGTAACATTTGCTAGCAGTCACAGATCATAGCCCATGGCTATCTTCAGAACATGGTATGTTTGTACCCTGAGTCTGACCACAAGGTGGTGGTAGTGTGTGATGAGAGATCTCTCTGTCTCTCCTATTCCTGTGGGGCATGAATACTGCTTGTACACTGCCTCTAGGTCCAGAAGGCCCAAGAAGCAAGAGGTGGACTTGAGAATTGAACCCGTTTCCTGCATGGAAGCACGCAGCATTTCCATGGAGCCATTGGGTTAGCCAAAAAAATAGAGTTTTTAAATAATTGTTTATACAAGTATTACAAAATATACTCATTAATACAATGTGAAAGAAAATTTTTAAACGCATAAAATGTTATAACCTGGCGTTTTTGTGTGTTAAAGGTGAAGATGGCAGCAGCTGTGTGTTGAAAGAATCAGTCTGCCTAGCAGAGAAACAACTAAGCAAAAGTACAGAAGACAAAGAGAGCAGAAGAAACTTAACAGAATATAATGACCAGCATGTAGAGAATAAACAAGAAACTGGGGTGAGATCCTTGGCTTTAGCACCATCTAGTTGGGCCTTGATTCAGACCTCTTTTTCAGTCTTGTATTATCTGTATTGAGGGGCTTTACATGCTCTGTAGGCAATGGGACAATAAGGAATAAGTGTGAACAGGTCCTGTTGACTCTCTCTTGACTTTATTAGCATTTCTTTTCTGTATTCATTGTATCCCTTTCAATGCTCTTCAAAGAAACAGAAGCACATTTCCTTTTTTGTGCTTTTTATTTCAGTTGAAAATAGGGTATGCAATCATTGATATATTTTCAGAATTGTCAGGAATTGTCCTTCACTAGCAGAAGCAGCTCTTGCTTCCCTAGAAGGTTTAATTTAGATTTTTTTTAGTTTAAATCTCTTTATTAAGAGGTTAACAAGTGTATAAGTTTGCATAAACATGTGAAACATTTAACAATACACAGTGATGTACATCTGAAGAAACAAAGCCAATAGCGAACCTCTTATTTTCCAAGGAATGATAAGAAGGGGAGAGGGGGAGAGAAAGTAAAAAGAAAGAGTAAGAAGCTGGGATAAGAAAGGAAGAAGTAAAAAAGAGATGAGGGGGAAAGCAGCCATGGTAGATGATGCAATGAAGAAGGAAGCAATACATAGTTAAGGGACTAATCATTCTACGCCACTCTTATCATGGAGAAAGTAATGTTACATAGTCGTCTAATGGCTTCCACACCTGGCACCAAGATGCTATCTTGTGGAATTTTATCGCCATGGCCTTTTCATATTTGCTAAATAAGCAGACAGAATTCCACCACAGGTGTTCAGAGAGCAGATCGCTATGTTTCCAATTGGCCACTATATTGTGTAATGCTACCAATATCAAAAAATCTAATAATTTACCCTGAGCCAATGGGAGATGTATTGTAGGGTCAGTACTTTTTAAAATGATTAAAGAATAGGTTATGGGTTGTGTAAGGCTTAAAATTGCAGAGATGGTGGTCAAGTTCAATTTAGATTTTAATTAGGTAAAGAATCTAATCTGAAAGTTCATATAGATCATTAATTATATCTTTCATGGCCAGCAGTTCATTATATGCAAAATAGTACATAGTCTTAGTGAGCTGCAAGATAAACTGTTTACCAAGAATTGCATAGAGAACAAAAGAAAGGAGGATGATGCAGGAGCCAATTCGTCTTTTTTTTTTCTTCCTATACAGAGCCTACATTTATTAGGATAATATCATAGGAACCAATTCAACTCTTTGTTTTCCAGAGTACAATTCCATATATTCACAAAAATTAGAAAATGGAAAATCCTTTCTCACAGGACAAGCAGGATGGTAGTCACATATGGGTGACATCATCAGGATGGAGCCCAATCTTGGAAAACTTCTGTCAAAGTTTCCAGAACTTTGACTGGCCCCTACTGGGCATGCCCAGCATGGCACTAACCCTGCAGCCAGCAGGGGTCCCCCTTCAGTCTTCTTTTTTCCACGCAGCAGTAGCCTCGCGGTAAAGGAGCTCTGAAGAGATTCCCGATAGGAATTTTCCTCATGGAATTACTAAAAGTTAAATTGCCCCACAGGGGTCCCTCCTCTAACTTTGTCTCAGTCCGCGGTACTCCAGTAAGTTTTTACCCGTTTCCCGTCGATTACCATCTAGTTTGGCCCTCGCGGCCTACTGGCCGTCGACCGTACCGCGGCTCGATTTTTTACAATGGCGTCGGGGTTTTGTCAGCGCCCGGACTGTACCCGCACAATGTCTATCACAGACTCACATAAAGTCTGTGTAATGTGTCTAGGACACGAGCAAGTTGTCTTGACCTGCACCAAATGTGCCCTAATGACACCGAAGGGTCGCAAGGCCAGAATGGAGAAGATGGAACTTCTCTTCCGTGCTCAAACCCCGACTCCGTCCATTGCATCGACGTCGTCAGAACCGGCACCGTCAACTTCGTGCCAGCATCGACCACCGACCGGTGACCGACGACTTCTCGGCCATCGACACCCTCTACTCCCCTCAGGATTGAGGGGATCGCAGGGAGAAACATCGCCATCGACACTGTAAGACTCGGACCATCGAGGGAGCAAAATCATCAACCTTGCCATCATCCGAGCCGCTGTCGAAGAAACCCCATCCAGGAAAGGCACCAACCATTCCTGCGACCGAGTCACCGAGGCAACCCTCACCCAATCGGAGATTGGGAGCCGCAACTCCGCCTTTTACGGTGGTCCCTCTGGCTATGCCTCTGCCTTCTTCTTCTGTTCTGGAGCCGGGGCTGCTTGCTCCAGGTCTCCGAGAAGAACTGGACCGGATGGTTCAGGAGGCCATCGACAAGGCGATGCAAAGTCTTCAGGTTCCTCCGGCACAGACACCGGCACCGCCTGTGGAACATAAGTGCTTCCAGGATGGAAGCACTTATGGCCGCTTCTCCACCAATGGCTCCGATGCCCATCCCACTGACAGCATCATTGGGAGGAGGAACACCGTTCCGCATCCCTCCATTAGGAGTTCTGCCTCAGCCATCGATGCCAATACGTCCCTCGCCATCGACCCATCCATCGGTGCTGATACGTCTGTCGGCGCCACCGAGTCATTGGTGCCTCCAATAATTCCTCCAATTCCTTCGGAGCCTAAACCGGGACCTTCAGGTATCCAACCACCCTTGTCCCCCTCTAGTTCTTAGAGGGACGGGTGCTGATGCTGATGATACCTCAACAGCCACCGATGATTTACCTTCACCACCTTCACCCACTGAGAGTAGGAAGCGTTCTCCTCCAGAGGACCTCTCCTTTATAAACTTTGTGAAGGAAATGTCTGAATTGGTTCCTTTTTAGTTACAGACGGAACAGGATGATAGGCACCAGATGATGGAGTTGCTCCAATTCCTGGATGCCCCCAAGGTAATCACCTCTATTCCCATCCATCAGGTCCTTCTCAATCTCCTCAAGAAGAACTGGGAACATCCTGGATCAATTGCTCTAGTACACAGGAAAGCTGACACTACCTATTTGGTGCAGTCAGCCCCAGGTTTTCAAAAATCACAGCTTGATCACCACTCTGTCGTGGTAAACTCTGCACAAAAGAGGTCAAAGCCTCACTCGTCTGTTCCTCCTGGAAAGGAACAGAAATTCCTAGATAACATTGGTCGCCGAATATTCCAAGGGGCCATTTATTTATTTATTTATTTAGAGATTCTTATATAACGTGGTACGTATAGATATACATCACCACGGTTTACAGTAAACAATAAATTAGCAACAGGCTTTACATACAACAGGTTATACCGGAAGTAAACAAATAACAGCCACAGCCATGCTCATCTCCCGAATTGCCGCCTATCAACTTTATATGACCCAATATAACAGGGTCATTTTTAAGCAGATACAGGACTTCTCAGGCTCCCTGCCTCAGCAATTTCAAGAACAATTACAAACCTTAGTAAACAAGGGTTTTGAGGCAGGCAAGCATGAGATTAGAACATCTTATGAATTTTTGACACTTTTACCAGAGTGTCTGCAGCTGCTATTTCAGCGAGACTGTGGACCTGGCTCAAGTCTTCTGACCTTCGCCCAGAAGTACAAGACCGGTTATCCGACCTGCCTTGTGTCAGAGATAATCTGTTTGGCGAACAGATTCAACGGATGGTGGCAGAATTAAAGGACCATCATGAGACCCTGAGACAGCTCTCTTTGATGCCTTCCGACTTCTCCTCAAAACAGCCCTACAGAAAGGACTCTAAGAAGTCATTCTTCCGCCCGAAGAAGTCTTACCCGCCACCAACCAGATCCCATGCCACGAGACCTTATCAAAAACCGCAGTCTCGTCAAGCCCGTAAACAAAAACCACAAGCAGCTCCTCAACCAGGACCTGCTTCAGGTTTTTGACTTCCACTTAGAGAGCAGCAGCCAGATTCCTCTGTTGCACATACCAGTGGGAGGTCGATTGTGCCACTTCCACAACATGTGGCATTTAATCACGTCCGACCAATGGGTATTGGCAATCATTGCTCAGGGACACCATCTGAACTTTCTCGCCATGCCACCGGACTCCCCACCTCTACAGACGTGGAGAACATCCGAACACTCCATTCTACTGGATCAAGAGGTTTCCCTCCTTCTCTAGTCAAGAGAAATAGAACACGTTCCATACTCTCAGCAAGGCCTAGGGTTCTATTCCCGGTACTTCCTAATCCCCAAAAAATCGTGAGGCGTCTGTCCTATTCTGGACCTCCAGTGGGAAAAGTTCAAGATGGTAACCTTGGGATCGCTTCTACCTCTTCTACAAAGAGGAGACTGGCTCTGCTCTCTGGACCTCCAGGACACATACACCCATATTGCGATAAGTTCAGCTCATCGCAAGTGCCTGAGGTTCCTAGTAGGCCCCAAGCACTATCAATACCGAGTGCTTCCATTCGGCCTAGCGTCTGCACCACGAGTCTTTACAAAGTGCCTCGTAGTCGTCACAGCCTTCCTCAGGACACAAGTTGTTCACATCTACCCGTATCTGGACGACTGGTTAATCAGGGCTCCCACTCAGCAAGCTGCTCTGTCGTCCCTCAATCTAACTTTACACACTCTAATTTCATTAGGATTTCTTGTCAATTACAACAAATCCTACTTAGTCCCATCTCAAACCTTTGTCGTTCATTGGGGCAACTTGGACACCTTACAGGCAGGCTTTCCTGCCTCAACAACGAGCACTGACTCTTGTATCTCTTGCTCACCAGCTGCAGTCTCAGCACTCTGCGACTGCACGCCAATTTCTCGTCCTCCTGGGACACATGGCGCCCTCAGTCCATGTCACACCAGTGGCCCACTTGGCCATGAGACTCATGCACTGGACTCTGAGGTCTCAATGGACTCAAGCTATTCAGCCTCTGTCGGCCATTGTCCACGTCGCCGACTCACTCCGTCTGTCTCTCGCCTGGTGGAAAAATCAGACCAATCTCCTCCAGGGATTGCCCTTCCAGGTTCCAAATCCTCAAATCATTCTAACCACAGACACTTCCAACCTCGGGTGGGGAGCCCATGTAGCCGATCTGCAGACGCAAGACTCTTGGTCTCCAGAGGAAGCCAAACACCAAATAAATTTCCTGGAGCTTCGAGCAATCAGATATGCTCTCGGGGCTTTTTAGGATCGCCTATCGAATCAGGTTATCCTGATTCAAACGGACAACCAGGTGGCCATGTGGTACATCAACAAACAGGGAGGTACGGGCTCCTTCCAAATCTGTGCAGCTTCCTGACACAGAAGGGTGGAAGCTCTTTCCCATTCGATGTACCTCAAGGCCACCTACTTACCGGGAGTGGACAATGTGCTGGCAGACAAGCTGAGTTGCCTCTTTCAACCGCACAAGTAGTCTCTCAACCCCTCGGTAGCGAACTCCATTTTCAACAATGGGGATATCCTCGAATAGACCTCTTTGTGTCCCCACAAAACCGTAAAGTGGAAAACTACTGTTCTCTCATTCGTAGCAAACTCTCTCGACCCAGAGACGCATTTTCCCTCTCGTGGACAACTGATCTGCTCTATTCATTCCCTCCACTTCCTCTTCTCTCAAAGACTCTCATGAAGTTACGTCAGGACAAGGGAACCATGATACTAATAGCACCTCACTGGCCACACCAAGTGTGGTTTCCAGTACTTCAGGATCTCTCCATCCGCAGGCACATTCCTTTGGGAATGGACCCGCTCTGATCACTCAGAACGACGGGAGCCTACGCCATCCCAATCTTCACGCCTTATCCCTGACGGCATGTATATTGAAAGGTTAATCCTTCAACCACTTAACCTTTCTGAACCAATTTCCCATGTCGTAATTGCTTCACGGAAGCCTTCCACGAGAAAATCTTACTCTTACAAATGGAAAAGGTTCACGTCATGGTGCTCTTCTCAGTCCCTTGACTCCCTTTCCTGTCCAGTTCCGAAGTTTCTGGACTATCTCTGGCATTTACCTGAGTCAGGTCTAAAGACTTCTTCCATCAGAATGCATGTTAGTACGGTAGCCGCCTTCCATAAAGGTGTCGGGGATGTCCCTATATCATTGCAACCCCTTGTAACACGCTTTTTGAAGGGCTTGCTCCATATCAAACCTCCACTACGTCCTCTGGCCCCTTCTTGGGACCTTAATCTGGTTTTGGGTCAGCTCATGAAACCACCGTTGGAGCCTCTTCACTCCTCTGACCTTCGATATCTCACATGGAAAGTGATTTTCCTTTTGGCTATCACTTCAGCTCGCAGACAGCTCAATACAGTAAAGTGCGACCGCGGTTACCCTGCTCCTAACCGGCTTTCTACTCACTTTCGGCCACGTTAGTCCAACCCGCGATACACTATCCCCTTTAACCTACTCCTACCGCGTCCTAAAATCCCCGGGCAACCCCTTCCGCACGCGGCATGTTTATTGCATGTAAACGATCGAATTAGCTATTCCCTACCATCCAGTAACGAGCGCCCCGACTATCGCTATTTTACCCTGCCGTTTTGCCACGCGTTTAACCTGCTAACTTACCGCCTACCCTTACCCCCCTGCGTTAGAGGCAGGGGTAAGGGTAGGCGGCAAACTTTCCCCCAGCCCCCGCTCTCCTGCCCTGGCCGCGTCCATGGGTGCTGGTCTCCGGGGCAGCCCCAGTCCTCTCCCCTCCTCCCGAAGCAAAAAAAAAGCGAAAAAAAAAAGTTGCAAGAGAGCGAGGGGAGAGAGGACGGGCAATCCTACGCTCGGGATTGTCAGTCCTCTCCCCTCCTCCCGAAGCAAGCAACCAAAGCAGAAAAAACGAAAAAAAAAAAAAAGGTAGCAAGAGAGCGAGGGGAGAGAGGATGGGCAATCCTACGCTCGGGATTGCCAGTCCCCCCTCCCCTCCTCCCGAAGCAAGGCGCGAAAAGCAGCCTTGCTCCGGGAGGAGGGGGGGGGGGACTGGCAGTGCAAAGCGACGAAGCGACTTACTTTTTGCAGCCCCCCTCCGGACATCGGAGAGGACGACCACGGCTCCCCTCCCCTGCCTCCAGCTGCTCGCGATGATGGATGCCAAAAGGAGAGAGAGGGGAGAGGACGGGCAATCCTATGCTCGGGATTGCCAGTCCCCCCTCCCCTCCTCCCGAGGCAGGCACGAAAAGCAGCCTTCCTCCGGGAGGAGGGGAGAGAGGACTGGCAGTGTAAAGCGACGAAGCGACTTACTTTTTGCAGCCCCCCACCGGACATCGGTGAGGACGACTCCCTCTCCTGCCTCCAGCTGCCCGCGAAGATAGACGCCTGCACGGGCGAAAGCGGCCCCTGTTCGTGCAATTGGGCCGCTCAAGGCGTGACGTCACGACGTTTGGCGTTTGGCGTCACAGCACAGCGACTGACGTCACGGCACAGCGACTGACCACAGCTTTTTGACAAGAGTGTTCTCAGAGACGCCATCCGGTTCAGCAAATTGTGTCAACGTTTTGCACACATAAGCAAAGTATCTGCGGTAAGAAATACAAAGCAGTCACCAGTGGTACCCGACCCCCTGAGGAAGGAGGTTTCCTCCGAAACACGTCGTGTCGGTAATAAAGTCGGATTCGACCACTTTATCATCTTCATCTTCAGCTTTCTACAACTTCATGCCGGATATCAAAGCTGCAAGTTGCAAGTTAAGTACAACTCTCCAGCACAGTTAGAGACCTTAAGTGCGTCGGGACAGCTCTCCTCACAGCGTCCCACAATAATCAGCCCACTGAGACCTATGATTATAATATTACGAGAAGCTTGCATCATTATAAGCTCTCATTAAACCCTGACACAGGGTATATAATATATGAGGTCTCGGTGAGCTTCCCACCCTAATTCTCTTCAGGAATTGTTTATTAATTGTCTATATTGGTTGTTTCCTGACATTAGTGGATTTTGCAATTTTTTGTATTTACACTAAACTTCTGCAGGACTGGGCGGTACTCCACACTCACCCTAAATTCTTACCTAAGGTAGTATCAGACTTTCATCTCAATCAATCCATTATACTACCTACCTTTTTTTCCAGGCCCCATGCCAACCCAGGAGAACAGGCTCTGCATACCCTTGACAGTAAACGGGCTCTAGCGTTTTACTTAGACCGTACAGCTGCCCACAGGAAAAGCACTCAATTGTTCGTCTCTTTCCACCCAAACAAGTTAGGGAAGCCTGTGGGTAAGCAGACTCTCTCCTCCTGGTTGGCGGACTGCATATCCTTCTGCTGTCAGCAAGCGGGCATTCCATTCCAAGACCGTGTTAAAGCACAATCTGTGAGGGCCGTGGCGACTTCAGTAGCACACCTACGATCGGTGTCGCTTCCTGACATTTGGAGGGCTGCCACCTTTGCAGCCCACTATTGCTTGGACAAAGCCGGAAGACAAGATTCCATCTTCGGCCAGTCTGTCTTGTGCAACTTTTTTACAACTTGACGTACCAACACCCTTCCGCCTGCCTGTTAGGGTTCAGGATGCCATCTACCAAATTTCACCCCAGTTGTTGTGCCTGTTGCACGCCTTTGGGTACATTTGGTGCATGTTCGGACATCCTCAGCTCGGTACTCACCCATATGTGAGCACTACCATCCTGCTTGTCCTGTGAGAAAGCAAATGTTGCTTACCTGTAACAGGTGTTCTCACAGAAAAGTAGGATGTTGGTCCTCACGAAACTCGTCTGCCGCCCCGCGGTGTTGGGTTCATAACATTTTGTTGTTTTATTTTTCGGCACTGCCTGTAGTTTTCAAATAAGACTGAAGGGGGACCCCTGCTGGCTGCAGGGTCAGTGCCATGCTGGGCATGCCCAGTAGGGGCCAGTCAAAGTTCTGGAAACTTTGACAGAAGTTTTCCGTGATTGGGCTCTATCCTGATGATGTCACCCATATGTGAGGACTAATATCCTGCTGTCCTGTGAGAACACCTGTTACGGGTAAGCAACATTTGCTTTTATTTATTTATTTTTATTTTTTTCTATACTGACATTCCTGTAAAAGTACAAATCATATCGGCTTACAATCGGCCATCCCATGCTTTTCCAGCATGGGGCGGCCTCTTCTGGTTAAACAAGTCTGAATTGTGACCCCTGGAATTTTAAAGTCAGTCTTTGTTTTGGATCCTTGGATGAGAAAAGGATACTTGGATACCTTTTGCAGGCATAAAAGTTTTCCCCCTATTATTACAATTTTGTAAAGCATTAACAAAAATGCATCTGCAAGCAGAAAATCAGCTCAAATTTATACTTAATTGTCCAAAATACTTCACAGATGTTTAGTAGCATACCTTCCCATTTTACAGATTCTCAGAAGTCAGTCAATATTTTCATGTTGTAATTGATTTATGCATACATTAAAAAAAAAAAAGAAAACTCCTCAGCTGACCTGGAGGCAAGGCATTTGAAATTTATTTTACCTGTGTTTTGGCATTATAAGAATAGATAAAGATTTTTCTCAGCCTTGGGAATTAAAGAAGATGTTCATCTTTTATAAGAAGAAGTATTTGAAATATAAACATAAAAAACAATCAATAAAGAGATTCAACTGGGGGTTGTTTAAATCCATAGTGCCTAAAGGTACTATGATTGACTTATCTCCTTATTAATAATTCCGAAATTTTTATACAAGGAGCAGAATACTAGAATATACTTTGTATTGGTATTTGCTTGTCCGGAAATGTTACTCCTACCAATAAGGATTAAATAATTTATTATGACAGAACTTGACCACTATAACAAATACTAAGAATTTCTTTCTGTTTATGATCAAGCCCTAATATTGTTTATAACAAAGAATGACTACTGTTAATCTAAAGGAGCTGAAATATTAAACTGTCCACAAGTTAGTCATCAGCTACAAGGAATGTTACTACTACTGTCTTATATTTTTCAGGATTTAGTCAATCTGGCTTTAACCAGTTATAAGAGTCCTTTCTTGTATGTAACTAGTTCCCTTACAGTTAATGACTAAATTGTGGGTCTATAAATATGTTCCTGTTCTACATTAAAACAAATGTTTGACTTTATAAATCAAGGTGATGTTCAACTCGAAAGGCAATTAAGTACATTAATAAATTAAAATTAGTCTAGTTGTTCTAAATTGGGACAACTGTAAATACTTTTTGGTGACATGCTCAGTTTCTTTAGTAATGAATTAAACTGCTGTTGTAATAATCTTCGCTAGACAAACCCAGTGGTGTTTTGTTTTACAGTTGCCTCTGTTTAGTACCCACACCTGCTGGCTGGGGTTGAGAGCCTCCACTGTTACCCCAACAGCAATAACTACAAGTTTATTTAAGAAACACTTGCATTAAGAGCAATGCCCCAGTGATAGAACTATAGTATTGGTTCTCAATATGATCCTTGGACATTCTCCCAGATTTAAAACATTTTTTGCTTTTCAACAGATGAAATGTTGGAATGAATTATATAAAAGGTATCAATGTCTGTCTATAGGCACAATAACTGTCAAAGGAAAAGGGATTGATATTCAACAAATTTAGTATGCAGGAAGAAAATATAAGTATCTCGGGCAAGTCTGAATACCAGAAACATTGGGTCAGTATTCTTAGAAAACTGAGCCTCCAAAAATAATTCCCATGGGTTTCTATAGGAAACTGTTAGAAGTGGTTAGAACTGTCAGAATGATGATGACAGTTTCATTCTGAATGAGTCCCCCTTCCGGCACTTTGGCACAAGGCAATAAAGGCAGAAACGAGGAAAAATAACTGGAGCAGCTAGTGTCAGATGGCACCAAAAGCCATTTTCAAAACCATTTCTCCCACACTCCAAAGTTGCATACAAACACAAATCCACACCTACCCCCACACACATTCTAAAACACACAACCCATGCACCTCCCCATACTTCCCACTAACCCCCACTCACCTGCCACCTCCACACACATCCACATACATGCATTCTTATAACCACAGACCTATCAAATATGCTCATACCCGTCATGCAAAAACACACACTTGCCTACACAAACCCCCACACACTCTTGTCTTTGACAAACATCTACACCCTTTAAGCCCCTCAAACACACATTCGTCACAGACTACCCCCCCCCCCCCCCCCCCCCAACACACACACAAACTCTTTCTCCCAGGACAAGCAGGATGGTAGTCCTCATGTGGGTGACATCCCTGGACGGAACCCTATCACGGAAAACTTTTCTGTCAAAGTTTCTAGAACTTTTGACTGGCACACTGAGCATGCCCAGCATGCCATAATCCCTGTAGCCACAGGGGTCTCCCTTCAGCTCTTGTTTTCCACGCTGCAGTTTGCCTCACAGTTAGCTCTGTGAGATTTCTCACAAAACATTTCCTCATGGAATACTTGAAGTTTACTTATCTAAAAACTTCCCTTGCATGGGTTTCCTATCGCAACATAGAATTTTGTTGCTCGGTGAGTGAATTCTCTCGTCTTCGATCGATTCCTGCCTCCCCTTTTTTCGGTGTCTGCAGGCCATCGATCGTTTTTGGGCCTCACTTTTTCTATCATGGCAACAGGTTTTAGAAAATGCCCGGAGTGTCCCCGTACAATGTCGATTACCGACCCACGTGATATCTGTGTGCTGTGCCTCAGCTCATCACACGACATTTCTCACTGCCCAAGGTGTGCCCATATGACCCCGAAGGGTAGGCGGGTTTGCCTCGACAAGATGGAGTCCCTTTTTAAAATCAGGTTGACTCCATCGAAGTCCACCCAGTCATCACTGGCAGGAGCATCGAAGAAACTTGTCGTCAAACCTCGCCGGGAGCACCAGGGCGGCGGTGACCATCCGTCACAGACTCCATCTAAGGCATCCGCATCATCTTCCTCTGTGCCGGTGCCATTGCATCTTCCATCGAGACTGAGCACCGAGGGATGATGCACCGACACCTGCACCGACACGAGTCTACTCCCGGTGCCGACACCACATCAGCCTCAATGGCTATCGAGCCGAGTGCGAAGAGGACATGGGTAGAGGAGCCTCCAACCCCCTCTCCACCCGAGAAATCAAGGCGATCCCCACCGATATCGGTGCTGGGTACTGAGCCCCCACAAAATTCCTGTGGAGGTGCCAGTAGTCCTGCCTCCCCCTGTAGCTACAATATCTACTCCAGCTTTCAGGGAGGAACTGGATGGTCTCATCTGCCAGGCAGTGCTCAATGCTTTCTGAGACTGTCATCGATGCCGGCCCCCGCACCGACACTGGAGCCATCGATGATTACACCGCTCCTGAGCCGACTGGATACGCTCATCTGGTGCCCTTCCAACACAACCTAGGCCACCGATGCCAAAGCAACCTGCAAAGTCTCTGAAACCCCAGATACCCATTCCGGGGTCCTCAGAAGACGAAGGCACGGACTCCAATCCTCTCTCAACACCTGTTCCACTGATGCCAGATCTGATACCTGGTCCATCAGGGCTCTCAGGACCGAGATGCCCAAGTTTCCCCTCGATGCTGTTGGTGCTGCCGAAATCCACATTGGTGCCATTGCATCTTCCATCGAGACCATTGAAGGATCCATCGGTGCCAATACGTCCTACAGTACCAACTTTCTTCCCTCCTTCAGGATCTTGGCTAAAGACCTTTTCTGACACATGGGAAGATGTTGTCACCGACACATCCACGGAGGACATCTTATCAGAACGTATCTCCTCCGGAAGAAAGGAGAAAATCTCCCCCAGAAGACCTCTCCTTTGCAAATTTTGTAAAGGAAATGTCAGAGACAATCCCCTTTGACCTGATTACAGAGGAGGGGACATGCCATAAAACATTGGAAGTTCTCCAATTTGTTGATGCTCCAAAGGAAGTTATGGCTATCCCTGTCCATGAGGTGCTCATGGATCTCCAACATAGTCTCTGGGAGCATCCTTGTACTGTCCAACCAGTGAATAGGACAGATGCAACATATGGTCCAGCATATTCCTGGATACCAAAAGCCATAACTACCCAATCAGTCAGTGGTAATTGAATCTGCACAGAAAAAGGCCAGGGGTCTATGCCCTCAGTCTTCAGCACCTCCTGGCAAAGACCAAAAATTCTTGGATATTTTGGGTCGCAAGATGTTTCAGGGCCAAGTCGCTGGATTTTGAAATCTATACAGAGAACAGCAGCCACTCCACAAATCCAAAGCCAGATTTGCCAGTGGGAGGTCGAATTCACCACTTCATAACCAACTGGCTTAGCAATACCACAGACCAATGGGTTATATCCATTATAACCCAGGGATACCAAGGTACCCCCGGATTCATCACCCCATCCACTGTGGATGCAAAAAGATCACACAACTCTTCTAGAGTCCGAACTCTCCACCCTTCTGGGCGCCAGGGCTCTGTGGAAGCTGTTCCCCGGGCACAGCAGGGCAGAGGATTCTACTCCCGCTATTTTATCATTCCAAAGAAATCAGGTGGCCTCTGCCCTATCCTAGACCTCCGTAATCTCAACAAATTTCTACAAAAAGAAAAATGCAGGATGGTGTCCCTGGGCACCATGCTTCCCCTTCTGCAAAAAAGAGATTGGCTCTGTTCTCTGGATCTTCAGGATGCTTACGCTCATATTCCAATATCCCCACATCACCGCAAATACCTGCATTTCCTAGTGGGACATCAACATTATCAATACCGGGTTTTGCCTTTCGGACTTTCCTCGGCACCCCGTGTATTTACAATGTGCCTAGCAGTGGCTGCAGCCCATCTACTCAAGAAAAGCATACACATGTTTTCTTACCTGGACGACTGGTTGATCAAAAGCCATTCTAAGCAAGGAGCTCTCGACGCTCTCAATTTCACTATCAATCTGCTACACTCATTGGAATTTCTCATAAACTACCAAAAATTCCACCTGATTCCTTCTCATCTCCTTACTTTCATCGGAGCAGATCTAGACACCACAGTCGCAAAGGTCTTCCTGCCCATTGACCGCGCAGAGACACTCTCCAAGCTAGCTACGTCTCTGCGTACAAAGAAAACAGCTTTAGCCCATCAATTCCTAATGTTGCTGGGCCACATGGCTTCCACGGTCCATGTCACTCCTATAGCCAGGCTGGCCATGAAAATCACTCAATGGACTGAAATCCCAGATTCAAGTAACCCACCAGCTGCAATTATCGCTTCTCTGGTGGACAAACGAAGGCAACTTGCTAACAGGTCTACCCTTTCAGCAATCAGTTCCGCAAGTAACTTTAACCACAGACGCATCCAACTTGGGTTGGGGAGCTCATGTGAACAATCTTCAAACCCAAGATACTTGGACACAGCTCGAAGCAATGTTTCAGATCAACTTCCTAGAGCTTCGAGCTAAACGTTAAGCTCTCTATGCATTCAAGAACTGCCTTTCTCACAAGACAGTTCTCATACAAATGGACAACACAGTTGCAATGTGATACTTGAACAAGCAGGGCACCACAGGCTCTTATCTCCTCTGGCAAGAAGCCACGCAGATCTGGGCCTGGGCCCTTGCACACTCCATGCATCTCCGGGCCACTTATCTTGCAGGCATACAAAATGTAGTAGCAGATCGCCTCAGTTGACAGTTCCATCCCCACGAGTGGTCTCTGGATCCTGTGGTGACGATTAGAATCTTCCAATGCTGGGGTCAACCGACAATAGACCTCTTTGCATCCCAACTGAATCACAAAGTGGACAGATTTTGCTCCCTGCACAGGCATCCAAACACATTATCCATGGACGCCTTCGCTTGATCCTGGAACACAGGCCTTCTTTATGCGTAACTCCCGATACCGCTAATATCCAAAACTCTCGTGAAGCTACAACAGGACAAAGGGTCAGTGATGCTCATAGCCCCATATTGGCCTCGACAAGTATGGTTTCCCATGTTTCTCGATCAAAGAACCCATTCACCTGGGCACAGCACCCACTCTTATAACTCAGAACCAAGGCATGTTAAGCCATCCAAACCTTCAGACCCTTTCCTTCACAGGCCTGGATGTTGAAAGCTTGATCCTGCAATCGCTCAACCTTTCAACTGATGTGTCTCAAGTGCTTGTAGCTTCACGAAAGCCTTCTACATGAAAATCCTATCGTTCTAAATGGAATAGATTTACCATATGGTGCACACAAAAAGGTATCGACCCTTTTTCCTGTCTCACTTCATCTCAATTAGACTATCTCTGGCACCTTTCAGACTCTGGTCTCCAGACTTCTTCGGTGAGGGTACACCTTAGTGCCTTCTCAGCGTACCACAAAGGAGTTGGGGATGCCCCGGTAACAGTGCAACTCCATTGTGAGTAGGTTTATGAGGGGCCTGCTACAACTCAAGCCCCCTCTACGCCCAGCAGTCACTGAATGGAACCTAAATTTAGTCCTTGCAAGGTTCATGCGCTCCCCGTTAGAGCCTTTGCACTCCTGGGATGTTAAATTTCTTACATGGAAGGTTCTCTTCCTAGTAGCTATTACATCTGCTCGAAGGGTTAGTGAGTTACAAGCACTTGCCACATACTCACCCTATGCAAGGTTCCGACATGACTGAGTGGTGCTTCGTACTCACCCTAAATTCCTTCCCAAAGTGGTTACTGACTTCCACTTGAACTAGTCTATAGTCTTGGCCACATTTTTCCCAAGGCCCCACTCTCACCAGGGCGAGAGGGTTTTACACACCTTGGACTGTAAACGTGCACTTGCATTTTACTTAGACCGCACTGCAGTCCATAGGAAATCCACCCAACTTTTTGTTTCCTTTGATTAAAAACAAACCAGCAGTTGCAGTGAGCAAATAAACTCTCTCAATTGGCTAGCAGACTGTATTGAATTCTGCTATAACAAAGCAGGCCTTCCTCTCCAGGGACAAGTGAAGGCGCACTCTGTAAGAGCCATGGCAACCTCAGTAGCACACTGTCGTTCAGTACCGATTGCTGAGATTTGTAAAGCTGTAACATGGAGCTCTCTTCACACATTTGCTGCACATTACTGCCTGGACAAGGAAGACTCTGCCTTTGGCCAATCCGACTTGAAGAACTTATTTCCAGTATAATCCCAAATCCTTCCACATCCAATCTGCTGTAATTTTCAGGCTGCCTCATTTTCCCCAAAAGTACCCCAGTTGTTGTGCCTGTTGCACAAGTTGTACGCTGCTGGTCCAAACAAATATGAGTCATCCTGTAACTTGCTAATCACCCACATATGAGGACTACCATCCTGCTTGTCCTGGGAGAAAGCAGAGTTGCTTACCTGTAACAGGTGTTCTCCCAGGACAGCAGGATGTAGTCCTCACGAAACCCACCCACCACCCTGTGGAGTTGGGTCCGAATCATTGTATTATTTTATTTTTTTGCTCGCACCTTTTGCTACAAAAGAGACTGAAGGGAGATCCCTGTGGCTACAGGGATTATGGCATGCTGGGCAAGCTCAGTGTGCCAGTCAAAAGTTTTCTGTGATAGGGCTCTGTCCAGTGACGTCACCCACATGTGAGGACTACATCCTGCTGGCCTGGGAGAACACCTGTTACAGGTAAGCAACTCTTCTTTCTACAAACAGCTGTGCTGGAAAGTGTTCAAGAATCCATGCCTCTGCATGCTTTCCTTGCTTGTTAGGGCATCCACAATGAATATGCTTGAGACATATTTGCATGTATTGGGTTTAAGAGAGAAGTGACTGTATGCAACTATCTCATGCATTTTCATTATGGATATCCTGAAAACAATCCATGGAGGGAGATGCTGAGGGCCAAGTTGAGAACCAGCTGGCAGCTGCAAATGGTAGTCTTTTACTTTATTATTAGTGTTTTATTAATTATTTTAACAAATCATGCGAATATCTATATGAATGTTCTGTGTAAATAAATGTGCTATATTACTTTGGCTTTTGGTTTTCTTGACTTATTTAAACTTTTTTCTTTTCATTGCATAGATCTTCAGTTCACTCTGTCTTGCAGTTATGACATAAATGACCATTGCTGTTTATTAAAGTGGTTAACTTTAATCATAGAGCATGTGCACATTCTCTTTAAGCAGATCTAGACCAGAGGCCCTCAACCTGGTGCTTGGAGATCCCCCAACCAATTTGTTTTTCAGGATATCCACAATGAATATACATGAAATATATTTGCATGCACTGCTTCCATTGTATGCTATGTCTCTCATGTTCATTGTGGCATGCAGATATATTTATTTATTTATTTATTTATTTAGCATTTTTTTCTATACCGAGGTATAGCAGAATTGCCTTCACTCCGGTTTACATATACAAACAACAATATACAAAATATATATATTTCATTGCACATTCATTGTGGATAATCCTGAAAACTAGATTGGTTGGGGGATTCCCCAAGGACTGGGCTAAGGACCATTGATCTAGACCTTTTTAGAACAGTAATTGGAATCAGGTTTGAGCCCATACCGTATAAATGAAAGACCTGCTACACAAATAATTTAAAGAGTGGTTATGTAGCAAAACAAATCTTTGCTTAGTATTTTAGGAAATCATTTGTTTATTTTGTTAAAAATCTTAATTAGAATTTTTATAAAAGTTCTCCAAAAAGGGCTGTGGGTAATGTACAAGTAGCATGCATCATTTCCTTTTATTATTTTTGACAATTTACTGATATCATTTAAAGCAAGCCATATATGCAGTATTTCAAAAATGTGATTGGCAAAAATATTATGATACACAAAAAAGTACAGTTTTAACACATTTTTCTGTTTTCCTAAAGTATCAGTGTTAGGAAAAATCATTTGGGAGTTAAGTCATCAAGGCTTTGGAGGTAAATTTCAAAAGGAATTATGCACGTAAATGGGCCTCTGAAAATTGCTAAGATATATACTACTTCTACATTTTATTTATTTATTTAAAACTTTTTTATACCGGCATTAGTAGGTACATCATACCAGTTCACATTTGAACAAAAGCTGGAAGGTACATATAACAGGGATTGGGGTTGGATCAACAAAGAGTGAAGGCGGAAAGATAGCGCACCAGGCAACAGATAAAATATAAGTAACAGGAGCTGTCAATGATAACAATATAAGGGCCTCAGTTTCTAAAGTATCTTAGGCCTGTGAAACTTTAGGTAATGGGGGGGGGGGGGGCGGTCCTGTGATACCCGGCATCGATCGCACCGTCGCGGTGTGATCGCTGCCGGTTTCGCACCCAATAGCGCCACCATAGAAGGTGTAGCTATTGGGTGCGAACTTGGACGCGAAAAGGGCCTTACCTTTTCGTCGTCTGCGGCGTCTTCGTGGAGTCGGCCCCGGTGACGCCCCGACTCCTCCTCTTCCAGGGCCAACTCCGCCCCCATTTTGGTATCGCACGCAATAAGGGACTTTTCGTGTGCGAGCCACTTGGAAAATAAGGCCCTAAATAAGAAATAATAAGAAATATTAAAATTACAAAATACAAAGCTATATACATGGGGTCAGGTCAGATGATGATGACGCTTTGGGAGGATGAGAGTGAGAAAACTAATCTGGGTAAGCCTGCTTAAATGGATTTACATGAGTAAATCCTTTTGAAAATTACTTCTATAATTAATTGCTGAGGAGATAAAAAAATATATATTTGACAATTCTTTTCTGTAGCCATTCATATGATAATGAATCTAATTTGGGGTGTCTGCTTTTGGCTGCTATAATGAAAGGTACATATCTTTTACTTCAAAATGTGTTAAAAATATATATTAAGTCTGTTAAGACAAAAAGGAGACCTTAAAATAAAACCAAAAATGGATCAGCAAGAATCTGCTTGAAGCTCCTACAGTACGACTAGCCAGACTGAATAGCATGAGAGAGAGGGCGTTTTCTGTAGCAAGTCCCATATTATGGAACTCTCTCCCAAATGTTTTGAGGCAAATCACTGATAGTAAAGAATTAAAAAAAAAATCACTAAAAACATACCTCTTCAAAGAAGCATTTGCAGCTCTGCAAATCAGAGAAAGCTCACATATTTGGTACTGCTTTTTCAGGTTTTTCGGTTCTTTGTTTTCTGGCTGTTCTTGATATTTAAGGTAATCATAAGACTAGAGAGTTTTAGTTTTATGACATATTAAGATGTCAGAGAAGTACAGGGTTTTAATATGGAAATTGTATTTTTCTCCAACTTTTATTTATTTTAGTTTATTTTATAATAATATTTTTTTGTTTTGTCTTTTGCTCAAACAATATAAGCTATATAATGTTATTCTTAGTTATGTTCTCTTATTTTAGTTCTATTTTATTTTATGATTTTATTTTAATACTATTGTAAACAGTTTTGGTCAATTATACAATGTTAGGATGGTATAGAAATATCTTAAATAAATAAATGAAGTAAGGGCAAAACCTAAGAACATTGATATTTGGAAAATCTGGACATCAGTGCTGATATAAAATATCTCATTGACATACAGGTAGAAGATGATTCTACATTGGAATTAATGTTAATAGAAGATCACGATTCATTAATAGCGAAGTTGGACAATTGGAATTTTCCCATTTTTGACCTCATGGAAAAAACAGGTGGCAAATGTGGAAGGATCCTTAGCCAGGTTTGTGTATACTTGCTGGTCACTGGGGAAAGTCTCATCCGTAATATTACTGAAATATATCATGATTTACAGGTGTTTATTCCCAACAAGCACTGTACAAATATAAATGCTTGGAAGATTAAAATCTGAGCATCACTGGAAAAATTACTGTTCATAGCCCTGAATATAGATGACTTGAAAAAGGACTGACAATCAAAAACTAGAGTTTCATATATTTGTTTATAGTTGTATATTCATAGCATGTTGGATAAGAATAGATTATTAACCATATGTTCATTATCTAATCTCCACTCACTCCCAGTTGTCATCACAGTGTATCTTTTCCAAATCAGTTTGGTCTAATAGTTTGTGAAGCAACTATTAGCCAATACACATATGCACAGAATGGGAAGAAACTTTTGCCCTATCAGGGAAAGCTTTGATAAATCAGCTCTGTTGCTTGATGTTCAGTCAGAATTGCTCATTGATAAAACTGGTTTTCATTTATTGGTTCCCCAATCTGCAAACTTAAGTTTTTCAAATCTTTACCTCTTAGAATTTGCAAATATACATCTGAAGAAGGGACCCATATGTTCTTCAAAGCTCATTGGCAGAATCATCTTTTTTGTTGGACCTCAGAAAGATCATAATCTTTATATACTGCTACATTTTTGGCATCTTACTTCCATACAGTGTATGCAGAAAATATTCAGACCCCTTCATTTTTTCCACATTTTGTAATGTTACAGCCTTATTCTAAAATGGATAATAGCATTTTTTCCTTCCTCAATTTACACACAATACCCCATAATGAGGAAGCAAAATCAGGTTTGTAGAAATTTGTGCAAATTAATTTAAAAAAACAAACTGAAATTTCATATTTACGTAAGTATGCAGACCTTTTGCAATGACACTCAAAGTTAAGCAACAAGCAGTAGCTATTCCCTATTGATTAATAGCAGTTTATGGACTTCTCCAGGACCTTATCCAAATTTTTTTAAACCTGACTGCACTAACTGCCTTAACCACATCTTCTGGCAATGAATTCCAGAGCTTAATTGTGTATTGAATGAAAAAGAATGTTCTCACAGGACAAGCAGGCTGGTAGTCCTCACAAATGGGTGACATCGAGGATGGAGCCCTGTACGGAAAACTTTTCTGTCAAAGTTTCAACAAGCTTTGACTGACACTGGCACACTGGGTGCACTGAGCATGCCCAGCCTGCAATTATCCCTGTGAGCCACAGGTGTCTCCCTCAGTCTTCTTTTTTCCGCTCTGCAGTCAGCATAGCGGTTGGAGCTCTGTGAGGATTTTTTAACTAATTACCTCATGGAAACACTTAACTTTTCACTTCAAAAAACACTTTTCCCTGCACAGGTCTCCCTCCGCGTACGTTTTTACGACGCTCGGTGAGTACTAATTCTTATTTTTCGGTCGGTTCCTGTCACTATCTTAAGGCTGTTAACTGACTGAAGCCTTCCCTTCCCCCATTTTTCAGTTAGCTTTAAACAGCTTGCAAGTATCTCTGTGACACTCTGCTTCCTTATGCTAGTGGGGTAGGGATTTTTTCCTTAACTTTAGGACCTCTGTAGCTTCAAGTCCTTCGTTCCCTGGTACCCTCACGCAGTCGATACCCTATCGCTACACCGGGACCCTCCTAAACCGCCCTGGGCTTTTATATGTCATCAGCGCCCCTCCCCATACGGTGCCCTGATGCCTTTATCCATGTTTTTTGCTTTTCAGTGCTACCAGGCTTTTTCCTCCTACGCACTGTTTTTTTCCTTGGGCTTCCTCGGTGCCGTCCCTACCCGGATGCATGCCATTGACGCACACGCTGTTAGTCACTGCCATGCATACTCGGGTCGCCGCCACCGCTGCCCGAGACACTTTTTAACGATCCCAGGGTCACTTCATCGATGCCACCCCCCCTTTTGGGGATGCCATCGATGCCCCATCCTCCCCACCGATGTCCAGCCCTTTTCCATCGGTGGGCATCGGTGCCACATCGATTCGTCGGTGGGCATCGATGCCGGATGGTCCCCATCGGTGGACATCGGTGCCGGATGGTCCCCATCGATGGACATCGGTGCCGGATGGCTTGTCCGTCGATGGCATTGGTGCCGGATGGCCGTCCGTCGATGGCATCGGTGCCAGGTCCTTTTGCATCGATGGACACCGATGCCCAGGTGTTTCATCCATGGGCATCTGTTAGAATGCATCCATCGAGGGCAGTCGATGCCAGGCTGCTCCCATCGGTGAAATTCGATGCCCAGGTGGGTCCCATCGGTGGGTATCCATGCCGGCTCGATTCCGTGGATGGGCGTTGATGCCAATGCCAGCCTTATGGCTGGCATCGATGCCCATGCCGATTCCAGGACTGGCGTTGATGCCGGGATGGAATTCATCGACTGGGAGATCCATGCCATCGATTCCATACGTGTCCATATCGATGCCACCGACACACGTGTCTGGGGCACCGATGCCATGTACACTTGGAAATCTGAGTCTGTCCAAATCGATACCGTCAACGTCTGTGGCCCTATAGTTGATGCCCGTGGCCATGCCACAAACGGCATAAATGCCCGCCTCCATGCATCGATGCCCTCGACACCTCCGTTTTCCTTCGGTTGTCCTTGACGCCCTATTGATTCGACTTCGACTCAGTCGATGCCGGTATCTTTTTCAATAACGGCAATGTTTTTCGATTATTCGATTCCACATCGTTTCAAAGATACCTATGCCACTGCTGTCAGTGCCCGTCACTGTCATCATTCTCCTGGCCAGTCATCGACGATTTTTCATACCCATTTTGATGATATCCTCGAAGCCCCTTAGGTTGCCTTCAATATCGTCAATACCGACATAGCACCGCCACATAATACCCTCGCCTCCCTCACATTGCTCCACGCTTGGGTTCTTTTTTAAGCCCCGTATTAGCTTAAGACACTCCATTGTGTCAGGAGCAGAGCAGGCGTGCTGACAGTTCGTCATCGATCGCCTTCCAGGACGACGAGGGCTTCCATCTCGGCGCTGGGGAAAGACCGGGCCGAGCACCGTGGCACCCATCATCGCCGACATCGTGATCGTCCGCCGCTGACGCCATCCAGCACATCGGTGCCATCCTTCTCCAGGCTGGACAACGCTCGGGCAGAGCGACATCACCACTGCCATCAGCACTGTTCCTACAGTTTTGGCAGTCCTTGGTGATCCAGAACTTCCGGATCCAGGTCCGACAGCTTCTGCATTGGCGTCACGACACATCGAGCCGCTGTGACGAGGGAAGGGAACATGAGTTCCGTTAGGGCTCCTCTGTTTCCTGGCGTGCCCCACCGTCAAGTGGTGTGGGACTATGGCCATCTGTTACACTTAGCAGTCTAAACGCCACTCACGCCTGGCCTGTCTCCTCTGTACCTGTGCCACCATACCGGGTTTCAGAGCGAGATGGACGTTTACGTCCCCGGCCTTACCCTCGAGGACTCCGGAGACCGTCGGAGTCAACAATCTTCACCGGCTCGTCTTGCGGCGATCCACGTCGGATGGTAAGTACCCCGCTTCGGCGGCATTCCCATAGAGTTGTGTTCTCCCATTCGGACCGTGGTTCGAAAAGTTCTGGGTCATGTGCCTTTTAGAACTGTATTAGTGTCACATATCGCTATGTTAGCTATGTTAGCCACAATATCAGGAGAACCCCTCTATCTTCTTGGGATTGCAGCAGGGCTTCTTCTCTTGTCAGTAACAAGTCCCTGTGCCGACCAATGCTCTGACTCTTGGTTCCCTCCCAACCAAGGTCCAGCTGCATTGGCTGATCTGCTAAACATGAGATTCAGCAACCATTGCCCCATGTACAAGTCCACCTTGAGGCCTGGCCACAGGTCTCAGTGTCTCCTTGTACAGCATACAGAAATGCGGGTACCACTTACCGCTCACACACCTGCAGGAGCCTACATGATATCCTCCATTGGGACACCTCCTGGTCTCCCATCTGGTCAGATATCAGAGCGGCCACCCCACCTTGTACCAAAGTCCCGGTACACTCCCCCAGGCGCTACGAAGTGCAGAGGGGAGAAGGGAGGGGGGTTGGGGAGTTTTAATTGTACTATTCTTTCTTTTAACAGAAAATAGTTACTCTCCGCACATCCTGGACCTAAGAAAATCCAACTTTCTTTAGACGTCACAGGTACAATGGTATCTTTGGTTACCATCACTCCATACTGCAGTAAGTACATTATTTAATGTTTCTATGTGCTTTATGGTGAGTCAACATTACAACCCCAAGCTCTGCCGCTGGCACCAGCTTCGGTAAGTGAACTGTCTCTTGCATCACTGTTGGTGAATGCTGTTTTCTCTGCGGAGTGTAACATCATTCACTTTCCTTGCATACACTACTGCTAACCACTTTCAGTACATGCAAGGAGCTCTCACTTTTTTCAGGACTCACTATACATTTACTAACTGGGATTACTGTCACTGCCATAAATCCCTTCTGTAACACTTCTGGACACTACAGTCTTAAGACCCTCTTGTCCAGCATGCGCACAGACATTCTGATACATTGTTATATGTCCCTGCGCATATTTTCCATAACCTCAGCCTTTCAACTTTTCATGGTTGGGCTATGGGGTTTCTTCCCACTATGCATTTTTTCTCATAATTCAAAACTGCTATGGGTTATATTCAGTGACATTCTATACTCAATGGACCTAAGTGGTTTCATTGCTTTCGTCCCTGATTCTTATCCCAGTTCGAACTAGGACCTAGTCTCCTTCGACTCATGCTCGCAATTCCTTAGGGTTATAAAGTTTCTCCTGAAAGCTGTCAACCCATTATGCATCTATTGCACTCCAGCATAGTTTCTCATAAACTTCCTGGACGTTGCACCCATGAGTTATGCCCTTATGCCTTCCAATACTGCTTTTGCAACAATTCTTTGTGCATACAGACAGACAGCATAGGGACAATGTGCTTTCCAACTCATAAGCACGCATTACCTCTTAGCTGCTCTGCTAGACAGCTGCGCAGCTCTACCCTTGGCCCTTGTTCACTTCATGCGTCCTTGGGCCACATATCTAAGAGATTTAATGAACGCTCTATCAGACCTTCTCCACGTAGGTTCTATCCTCTCGAATGGTCTCAATTACATGTGTACAGGGCAAATCTTTTAACGCTGAGTTTAACTAAACTTTCCTCGGCGTCTGCATCATTCCATACGATGCACAGGTTCTGCTCCCTGCACATGTTTCTTATGCGTTCCCTTAGATGCCTTTTCTTCCATCAAAGGCCTCTTCAATATATCTCTTCTGCTGCCTCTCGTAGCCAGCATTCTTCTAATGTTGAACTGGGATGGGGTTCAGTATTCTTTTCCCCACTCCCTGACTGAGATCAGTATGCTTTCCCATACTTCTCAATCCATCATATCAGTAACCTTTTATTCTCTCACCAGTCAGTCCCAAATCATAGACTTACTGATGTTCTTAGGTTCTGGTAGCGTCACAAAACCTTCTAAACATAAATCTTGCCGTTTAATATGGCAGGCTTTACCTCCTGACGCTAAAAAAAAAAAAAAAGAGGTATTACCCCTTTTACTTTTCCACCATTTTTTCTTACTCCCTCGGATTCTGTTCTCCAGACATCCTCCACATAGATACACCTTTCTCTTAGGAGGTGTATCGTTTTGGGAGTTGGGTTCCTGTTTTCGGTAATCCTCTCTGAGTCGGCTTACCATGGATTATCCACTGATCAAGCCGCCTCTATTTCTCTAATCACGGAATGAATATATATATTCTCCTTATAAGTCTCATACATTCTACGTTTGAGCCTTTCCATTCCTCTCTTCCACAGTTTGGCAAGGGAACTTCTTTCCCTCTTAATGTCATTCCTGCCAGCAGGGTCCGTGAGTTATGCACTCTTTCCATACTCACCTGACTCCGTTCCTCTGCCACTGAGTAGTTCTACGCATTCAACTTTCTATCCTTTCAGGTAGATGTTGTATCTCCTTTCCTCAGGAAATACTCTATTAATTTTTCCTAACCTCTCTCTCTCGCCCTAGGGAGAGACTGGGTTTTCCACATTCCTGGACAGTAATGCTGCGCTTACATTCTATCTACATTGCACTGCATTCCATGTGAATTCCACTTGACTCTTTCCTTCATGCAAGGGTCAAGCTGCTACTTCCAGTGGCCACACAGACCTAATCCTTCTGATTAAGTGGTCTATATTTCCTTTCCTACCAACAAGCAGACATTTCACTACAACACTGTGGGTATCCACATACTGTTGTGTCCGTCTTAGCCTTAACAGCTTCCCTTTGGTTACTGCTGCTTGTACTTTTTTATCAGGTTGCAGCCTGGAGTCCTCTCCATACCTTCGCAGCCTATTATTGCTTACATTTGACTAGCCGGCATGCTCCATGTTTGGCCAGTCCGCCTACTCTTACTTTTTTCAATTCACTACCCAACATCCTTCCACGAACCCATTATGGTGTTGCGGATGCCCTCCGTTCCCATTTCCACCTCAGTCGTTACGCCTTTGCGCATCTGCGGTGTATCTGGTGCATTCCCGGGCATCCTCAGCTCGGTACTCACCCATTTGTGAGGACTACCATCCTGCTTGTCCTGTGAGAAAGCAAATGTTGCTTACCTGATGTAACAGGTGTTCTCACAGGACAGCAGGATGTTAGTCCTCACGAAACCCGCCCGCCACCCCGCGGAGTTGGGTCTGTATACTTTTATTTTAGTTTCGCTTGCGCTTTTTAGCTATAAGACGAGACTGAGGGAGACACCTGTGGCTCACAGGGATAATTGCAGGCTGGGCATGCTCAGTGCACCCAGTGTGCCAGTGTCAGTCAAAGCTTGTTGAAACTTTGACAGAAAAGTTTTCCGTACAGGGCTCCATCCTCGATGTCACCCATTTGTGAGGACTAACATCCTGCTGTCCTGTGAGAACACCTGTTACATCAGGTAAGCAACATTTGCTTTCTCTGATTTTTTTAAATGTGCTATTTGCTAACTTCATGGAGTGCCCCCTAGTCGTTGAATTATCCAAAAAATAACCGTTTCGCATTTACTCATTCAAGTCCTTTCTTTATTTTGTAGACTATCATATCCCTCCTCAGCCATCTCTTCTCCAAGTTGAATAGCCCTAACCTCTTTAGCCTTTTCTCATAGGTCGCCTATCTCTGTTCTTTCTCCAGTGCAACTATATATTTTTTTTAGATGCGGTGACCAGTATTTCACAGTAATCAAGGTGTGGTGTAAGCATTGAGCAATTATAGAGGCATTATGACATCATTTAATTTGCCATTCTCTTCCTGTTTGCTTTTTTGAACACTACAACAAATTGAGCCGACAATTTCAATGTAATATCAACTATGATGCTCAGCTCTTTTTCCTGGGTGGTAACTCCTAAAATGGAACCTAACATAGTATAGCTACAGCATGGGTTATTTTTCCCTATATGCATCACCTTGCACTTGTCCTTATTATATTTCATGTGTCATATGGACACCCAATGTTCTAGTCTCACAAGGTCCTCCTACAATTTAACACAATCTGCTTGTGATTTTACTACTTTGAATAATTTTGTATCATATGCAAATTTGATCACCTCACTTGTACCTCTTTCCAGATCATTTATAAATATATTAAAAAGCACCGGGCCAAGTACAGATCCCTAGGGCACTTCACTGTTTACCTTTTTCCGCTTTGAAAACAGACAATTTTAAACCTAATGTCTGTTTCCTGTCTTTTAACCAGTTTGCAATCCACAAAAGGACATCTCTTCCTAACCCATGATTTTTTAGTTCTCTTAGAAGCCTCTCATGAGGGACTTTATCAAACGCCTTCTGAAAATCCAAATACACCACATCTACCAGTTCGCCTTTATCTACATGCTTATTCACCCCTTCAAAGAAAAGTAGCAGATTTGTGAGGTAAGACTTCCCTTGGGTAAATCCATGCTGCTGTGTCCCATTAAATCATGTCTTTTCTTTGTTCTGTGATTTTATTCTTTATAATAGTTTCCACGATTTTTCTTGGCACTGAAGTCAGGCTCACTGGTCTATAATTCACCAGATCACCTCTGGAGCCCTTCTATCAGGGTTATATTGGCCACCTTCCAGTATTCAGGTACAATGGATGATTTTAATGATAGGTTACAAATTACTTGAAATAGATCTGAAATTTCATTTTTTAGTTCTTTCAGATACCTGGGATATATACCATCTGGTCCAAGTAATTTGCTACTCTTCAGTTTGTTATTGTGACTTATTGCATCTTCCAGGTTCACCGTGATTTGGGTCAGTTCATCTGAATCTTAAAAACTATTGCCAGAATGGGTATCTCCCCAATGCCCTCCTCAGTAAATACCAAAGCAAAGAATTCATTTAGACTTTCTGTGATGGCCTTAACTTCCCTACATGCCCTTTAAATCCCTAGATCATTTAAAGTCTAATTGACTTACTCACAGGCTTCCTGTTTCATATATAATTAAAATAGTTTTTATTATGATTTTTGCCTCTACAGTCAATTTCATTTAAAATTCTCTTCTAACCAGCCTCGTTTCTTCCATTATCACATCTATGCATACCCCAGAACAGGACAACATGTGTGCATCCATTTTGCACAGACTGTCTTTTGATACAGGTGATCCTGTGCTTCCACAGTTTACAATGGGTGCCTCAGAGATACAATTGTATTGTATGGGTACACTCACTATTGCCAAGTGCCCCACCACCATTTCCTCACTCTCCAAATCCTGTGCTCCACTAAGAATTAGATCTAAAATAGCTCCCTCTCTTAAGGGTTCCTGAACCAGTTGCTCCATAAAGCTTCATAAATCATATGCAATCATATATCAGTAGAAACTCTCCTCAACTAACTCATAACTGGTATAATTGCAAAAAAAAAAAAAAAGCTTATTAAAATGAATAAATAAGGAAATAAATATATTTATTTTATTTCAAACTAAAATTTAAGAATCTTATAAACCAGTATGAGACTATAAAATGAATCTTATGGAGATATAAAATAAAGTAAGGAGCTATTTAGGCCCCTCCAAAAGGGGAAGACTTTTGAAAATAGGCAGGTTGTCCATAAAACGCAAAGCAAGGTTTTGCGTTTTATGGAGTGGGCAGTGGAGTGCCTCAGGGATCTGTATTGGGACCCTTACTTTTCAATATATTTATAACTGATCTGGAAAGAAATACGATGAGTAAGAGAATCAAATTTGCAGATGATACAAAATTGTTCAGAGTAGTTAAATCACAAGCAGATTGTGATAAATTGCAGGAAGACCTTGTGAGACTGGAAAATTGGGCATCAAAATGGCAGATGAAATTTAATGTGGACAAGTGCAAGGTGATGCATATAGGGAAAAATAACCCATGCTATAGTTACACATTGTTAGGTTCCATATTAGGTGCTACAACCCAAGAAAGAGATCCAGGTGTCGTAGTGGATAACACATTGAAATCGTTGGTTCAGTGTGCTGCGGCAGTCAAAAAAAGCAAACAGAATGTTGGGAATTATTAGGGAATGGTGAATAAAACGGAAAATGTCATAATGCCTCTGTATCGCTCCATGGTGAGACCGCACCTCAAAAAAGATATAATTGCAATGGAGAAGGTACAGAGAAGGGCTACCAAAATAAGGGGAATGGAACAGCTCCCCTATGAGGAAAGACTAAAAAAGAGGTTAGGACTTTTCAGCTTGGAGAAGAGATGACTGAGGGGGGGATATGATAGAGGTGTTTAAAATTATGAGAGGTCTAGATCGGGTAGATGTGAATCGGTTATTTACTCTTTCGGATAATAGAAAGACTAGGGGGCACTCCATGAAGTTAGCATGGGGCACATTTAAAACTAATAGGAGAAAGTTCTTTTTTACTCAACGCACAATTAAACTCTGGAATTTGTTGCCAGAGGATGTGGTTAGTGCAGTTAGTATAGCTGTGTTTAAAAAAAAAAGGATTGGATAAGTTCTTGGAGGAGAAGTCCATTACCTGCTATTAATTAAGTTGACTTAGAAAATAGCCACTGCTATTACTAGCAACGGTAACATGGAATAGACTTAGTTTTTGGGTACTTGCCAGGTTCTTATGGCCTGGATTGGCCACTGTTGGAAACAGGATGCTGGACTTGATGGACCCTTGGTCTGACCCAGTATGGCATGTTCTTCTTATGTCCTTAGGGCATTCCATCATGCAGGGCCTACTAGAGGGACAACTTGTTTTCAAGCGCACAGTCTTTTTACAACTGTAGGAGCAGGGAATTTCAATAGATTACTCTGAGTATATAGATTGCAAATTGAGGATGACCCAGTTTTTAGATTTCAAGTAATTTGGGGCCATGTTATGTAACATTTTACAAACTAAAGTCAGTAATTTAAATTGGGACCTAAATCTTACTAGAAATCAGTGTCAATAGGAATATGAGCTCTGTGCCATGTACCAATAAGAAGGTAGGCAGCAGTATTTTTAATTGACTCAAGCCTCTGGAGAAAGGCCATTAACCTACACCCAATACAACAGTGTTTTGTAATGAACACCAATATCGAGGAATACATTAAGTGATTAATAAAAAGAGACCATACATGGACACAAAGTTAGGCACATTGTTTTGAATTCAGTTCTTTGAACCTGTTTTATAGCTTCACTGTAGTGAAAAACAAAAAAGTGAAGGAAAAAAATAGTTGAGATCAATGATTTTATTAGGGAACATCTAATTTGTAAAAGCACTTTTGTGTCTAACTTTGGCTCCATGTAATTAGATCTTTTTATTAAACAGTTTATTGCTCCATATAGAAGAGGACGTGGCTAGTTTTTGGTATGTTTAGTGTTCTCTAGATATCTACAGTAATTTATAGTTGCATATGGATTGTTAAAATAAACACCAATGCCTTCCCTCCTTTACAATGCACCCTGTCTCATAATAGCTTAGTCCAGTGGTTCTCAACCGGTGTGTCGCGACACACCAGTGTGTTGCCAAGAACACGCAGGTGTGTCGCCACACTTCCCAGTCCCCCGCTGACTCAGCTGCTCCCCTGTTCTCCTCCGCCCAGGCTTAAAATGCTGTCAGTCTGGGCGGAACGCGGCAAGACAGCTGGAGTCAGCGGCATGGGCATCGGCATGGTCTCTTCTTCCCGTCCCCCACGGCCCGGAAGAGGAAGTGGTGAGCATCGGGTGCGTGCGCGGGGAGAAGAGACCATGCTAGTGTGATCAGAATCGGACCGAAGAACAGAAGAGAGGCGCGGTCTGAAGAATGTGCAGCGCGACTTGGAGGAAAATGAAGAAGAGCGTCAACCCCCGCAGCCGATGGGACTCCTCCTCCGCGAGGGCTGAAAATGGAGGAGGTTAGGGTTGGGAGAAGGCTGCTGCTGCCGCTAGTTCGGGGTGGGGGGGGAGGGAGGGAGAGTGAATGAGCAAGCATGTGTGTATGTGTGTGAGTGAGATAGCATGTATGTCTGTGATTGAGAGCCTGCCTTTGAGAGAGAGAGAGCATGAATGTAAATTTACAATTGGGAACCTATATGTGTAAGTTTGTGATTGAAAACTTGTTTGTGTGAAAGAGTATGTGTGTATGATTGAGATCCTTTGTGTGTGAGAGAGATCATGTGTATGTATGATTAAGAGCCTGTGTGTATAAGTGAGAGAGCATGTTTGTCTTTGTGAGATTGAGAGCTGGTTTAGGTGAGGGAGCACGTGAGTAGGTGAATGAGAGTCTGTGTGTGAGAGAAAAAGACAGCATATATGTGTGTGATTGAAAGCCTGTGTGTAAATGTGTAATTAAGAGCCTATATAAGTGAGAGAAAAAGCATGTGTATATGAAAGTGTCTAAGAGAAAGTTGTTTCGAAATAATCTGTTCTTTTTGTTAGTATGGTTTTACTGCTACTGATTTTATATTTCTTAATTTATTTTATAAGGATGGGTGATGTTTCTTTTTTCCTTTATTACACTGCATACAGAGACTCTGGCTTGTTGCAGTTTCCAATTCAGTTTTTTCTGCATGCTTCTAGTTATAGGTTTTGGTCTCTTTATTCTTTGTTAGGTGAGGGTCAGCACATGTGACTCAGGTGAGGTTTTCTGCTGGTGGGTATTTTCTGTGAGGGCTCTATAGCAGCCTGACTTGGTCCGTTTTCCTTATAGGAGATGTATTGGTGTCTTAAGGCCTGGTGTAATATTTCAGTGTTGCCTTTTCTTAAACAGTAACCACCTTACCTAAGTGCTGGAAATTGGTGCTGTTTTGGTGTGGGATGTTTACTATTTATGCAATTTCTGTTCACACAGAATATGTATCTTTTCCTTGTGTCATTTTAAACAAAAATAATTACCGGACCTTTACTTTTTATTTCTGCCGTGAATTTTAATGAGCAGTGTGTCACACGTGAGCGTGGCCTGTCCAGTGTGTCACGATGGGAAAAAGGTTGAAAACCACTGGCTTAATCCTTGACCCCTAAATCCAAACTTCCCTTTCCTCAGCCTTCACCAAAAAAACCTGCTGAAGCAACAAAGATTTTACCATTTTAGGAAATTTACATTACTGTGCCACCTATCTAGATACAAATAATATAGTAATACATTGTAATGTTTTATCATTATACTATTGTATCAACAGAAATAAAATCAACATATTCAGCTATATAAAATATAGTACAATCAAAAATAAAAAAATATTACTACACAGCAGAAATATAGCTAAGCTGCACATGGGCCTCTAGTGGGGAAGCATTCAACAATTTAGGGGTAAAGCATGCAAAATATATTTCCTAGTCCAAGCAAGTTTTACAGAAGGTTATACTGAGTCTGCCAACAATGCTTCTTGGGATGATCTTAAAACCCTTTGTGGCACTTAGTACATCAACTGTCCCAACAAATAACCTGGGATTCCTCAGCGAAAATATTTACGGAGCAGGATCTAAAATTGCACCCTTTGCCCCACTGGAAGTCAGTGCAATTTAAAAAGAATAGGCATCACATGGTTTGAGGCTCTCCCTCAACCAAACAGGACATTGTGTTCAAGAGTATACACATACAAATACCGGGGTAGATTTTATTTATTTATAGGTTTTTATATACCAACAACCGTTTGCACATCGTGTCAGTTTACAGATAACTTAAAACTTTTTGGCAGTGCCATTACATAGAACAGTAAACTATGCATACAAGAGAAAAACATGAACATATGGAAACTGGGTAAAGTTGCGCACACGCATACTTTTGTTCGCACATCAGGCGCGAACAAGAGTACGCGAGATTTCAATAAATATACCCGTAGCTGCGTGTATCCATTAAAATCCGGGGTCGGCGCGCGCAAGGCTGCCCAAAATCGGAGCGGCCTCGGAGGGAACTTTCATTCGGCCTCCCCCACCTTCCCCTCCCTTCCCCTATCTAACCCACCCCCCTCTACCTTTGTCGCGCAAGTTATGCCTGCTTGAGGCAGGCATAACTTGTGCGCGCCGGGCCGGTTGCCGGCGCGCCATGTTCCAGTCCAGGAGCTGATCCGGAGACCGTGGCCACGCCCCCGGAACGCCCTGGGCCGGAATGACGCGACACGCCCCCTCCCCCAGGAAAGCCCCGGGACTTACACGCATCCCAGGGCTTTGTGCGTGCCGGAAGCCTATGCAAGATAGGCTCGGCGCGAGCAGGGGGGGGGGGTTTGGGGTAGGTTTTCAGGGGTTACACATGTAACCCTCTGAAAATCTACCCCACTATGAAAAGAAGGCTTCTGTATTCAGTTAATAAAACCAAAGATTTTCTGTAGCTAGTATATTGAGTGTTGTATAACCTTTGCCTCCACCCCCACCCCCGTGCCCCACTGGATTATCCTGCTAATATATTTTTGTACCATTTTGTAGGCCATTCAGTTAGGAATTTTAAGTAATGTGTAAGGTACTGTTAATGTACTATTTATGGCCAGAATTACATTAGCGAAAAACAGTGTCAGATTGAATGTATTAAGTGCAGTACATTTCGTGAGGCGCATGGTGATGCTGAAGCAACTTTAATTACAAAAAAGTGGAATGCCGAAAAATTATGTCGAAGCAAAAGCTAGGTTCAGAGGAAAATGGGACAGGACTGCTGACGAGTGTTTTACGGAATTTGGTGACGGTTGACTGCTAAAATTATTCCAAGAAAGCCAAAAAATTATTGAAAATTCCAGCAGCAAGGACATAAATGGGTAGATTTTCAAAGCTGTACGCGCGCAAAAACGGGCACTTGTGCGCGTAAACGGCAGTGGCGCGCACAACCGGAATTTTGCATAGAGGTATTTGTGCGCGTAAGTGGCCCTGCACGCGCAACCTTACGCAAATAAAAAAGGGGCGTGTCTGGGCGGAGACCGAACATACACACGTAAATTTATTTTATAAGTGACACGCATAACTCCACCGGCGCACGCTTTCTAGTTCACGCACGTATAATTTACTACTGCTTTTTGTGTGCGCAAGGTATGAGTGAAGGTTCGGCGGCTGCTGTCTGACATCGGTAAAGTTCCAGACATCCGGCAGAAGGGCAGAAGGTGGAAAGGAGAGGCCGTGGGGGAGTAACCGGTGTAAACTGGGGCAGTAGAAGCGTTTCCCATAGCCAACGTTAATGTGCGTATAACCGTAGGAGAGAGAGCCTCAGGAGCGTCTAAAGACAGCCATTTATTGGTAATTCCCTGTCTACACATGTTCACAGCAGCAATATGGCTCCTGTAATCCATAAGGCTCAGAAGGGAAAGAGAGAGGAGGCGAAGACAGCTGAGACTGAGGCAGTACCCGTTACACAGAGTCTACAGGACTCGCACCCAATTTCTCGATCTGTCTGAGGAGGAAGTAATGACCCATTACAGATTTGATAAGGAGACCATACTGTCCCTCTGCCGAATGTTTGCGTGAGGGGTTGCAGGTCACCCTCTAAGGGGCCGTGCCTTGCCTGTACACATCAAGGTGACTACCTTCCTGGCATTTCTGGTTACCGGCACCTTCCAAACACCGCTTGGCCTGACGTCTGGAATCACTCAGGGTGCCACCTTAAAGTGTCTGGAGCAGGCCCTGGCTGCCCTGCTGTGACACACACACCACTTTATCTCCTTCCCCATCAGAAGAGAGGAACAGCATGAAACCATGAGAGACTTCTACCAAATAGCACGCTTCCCCTCAGTCTTGGGAGCTATTGATTGCACCCACGTGGCCCTAAGGGCACCAGGAGGAGATGAGGCCATCTACCGCAATCGCAAGGGATTCCACTCACTAAACATGCAGGTGGTGTGCAACGCCAAGGGCCTCATCACGAATGTGGTGGCTCGCTTTCCTGGATCCACCCACGACGCCTACATTCTCACCCAATCCAGGATCTATGAAGAGTTCCAGCTGCGACACATCACTGGGGGCTGGCTCCTAGGTAGTACAGCAACCAACAACAGCACCCACCTATCTTAGTAGAATCACTATATGTAGGGTGCCACAGTAGGCATTCAGTTTGTAAGCCATGTGAGCTGTACCCCAGTGACGCACAGACGTAATATAACCTTCTGGTTTTCCCTCTCCCACCTTCCCTCCCTCCCTCTCCCACCTTCCCTCGCTCTCCCACCTTCCCTTCCTTCCCCCACCTTCCTTCCCTCCCTACTCCCCACTTTCCTTCCCTCTCCCACCTTCCTTCCCCTTCCCTCCCTCCCCCACCTTCCTTCCCTCCCTCTCCCACCTTCCCTCCCTCCCCCCCCCCCCCCACTTTCCTTCCCTCTCCCACCTTCCTTCCCTCCCTCCAACACTCGGACAATACATGGGCCCCCTTCCACCCTTACTTGAAATGACCACACCATTTTGCTTAAGAAAACTTGTATTGTAAGGCTACCATTTTTACAATATTTACAAGAAACAAAAAAGGATGGGGAGGGGTGGTCTAAGGAGCAAAACTATTTACAGAAAACAAAACTCTCGTGAGGTTAGGGAGGCAGGGACCAGAGAGGATGATCACAGACGACGGATCAGATCCCCCAGGACCCGTACAGCTGCGCCAAGCAGCTGTAGAGCCCTGGTGATCTGAACCGTGTTCCGGATCATCCTCTCCTGGAAGGCATTCACAGCCCTCAGTCCCTCTTGGACCCCCCTCACGAACGCGAGGAATTGCCCATATGTGAGAGGCTCATCCTCGGGGGAACGTGGCCCCGGGGATGGGCCTCTTCGCTGGTGACGTGAGGGGGGCCGATGAGGCACAAGAGGGCCATGAATGCCTCCCTGGGCCAGCAAAGGCTGGCCCCTGTGTGCCCCCGTGTTCCTAACCCCACGGGCAAAACGGGGAGGTTGCCTTATGGGGAGGGGGGGCTAGGGGAAGGCCCGGGGCGCGCCTGTGCCCGGGGAGGTGTCCGCCGAGGGTGACGTCTCCTCCTGGGGGGTGGGGGGGAGAATCCACCTCCCCCCCTGGAGTAGCTGCAGCTCCTTCTCCTGGAGCTGGGCCTGGCATGGCCTCCTCAGCATCTGTGAAACAAAAGGAGACATCTGAATACACAGTACATTCACGTTCAGAAGGGGGATACCACATTCCAGTAGCTTGGAGGGGTCACTTACCACCAGGCCCAGCCCGCTGTGCCCGCAGCTGCTCCAGCCACCTCGGCCTATGTAGGCGCAGCCACCGGGCTTTCTTCTTCAGGTCCTCTATCTATTAGAAAGAAAAGAGGGAGAACCATTAATGTACTCTGATAGTCATAATAGTAACTGGATACTTGGATGTGGGTGTTACAACATTAATGACTGACGACCATAATATTCTTCACTAATCATTATAGTAGTTATCAGCATTGACAATTGAGGTAAAACACAACAATTTTGGATGTAATTACTGAGCATGCCCGGCATGCCATGATATTCTCTGCCACAGGGGTCTCACTTCAGTCTTCTTTTTTCCGCGCTGCCCTCAGCATCGCAGAGACAGGAGCCCTGTGAGATTTTCTCACTACTTCTGACTGAAAAAGTCAAATATTTTCTCTATTTCCCCATTTGGGGTCTCACTAAATCTCATTTGTTACCGGACGGTGACAAAAAGCAAATATTTTGGATTTCTTTTCTCAGGATTTCTCTTCTCACAGTTTCATCGACGGCTGTTGATAGAAACCTGGCTTCGGGCTTCAAAAAATGCCCAATTTGCAACAGAATCATGTCTATAACAGATCCACATCTAGAATGTGTAATCTGTTTGGGAGAAACACATGAAATCTCTTCATGTGGAAAATGTAAAGAAATGACCCCAAAGGGCAGAAAGCTGAGACAGGAGAAAATGTCTCAACTTTTCCTTAAATCAATGCCTTCACCGTCTACCTCGATGAAATCCTCACCAACAGGGGTCACTAAGAAACTTCTACTTAAAAAACGAAGAATCGAGGAATCTGGCGATGCTCCGTCACCAGTACCATCAACTTCATCGGCCAGGTTAGTGATGGAATCGAGGCCTAAGCAAAAACACCGGCATCGATCCTCGGTGTCTCCGTCGCTCCCTCCCCCGGGGGAACTGACTAAAAAGCGGCACAAGCCATGCGATACTCCTCTGACCTCTGCTTCGATGCCCTTACCTACTCCATCGATATCGACGTCAGCATCGATGCCACCGATGCCAGACTTAATCTGCCTAATAAGGTAAATGGTCACGGAAGCCTTCCAGGCGCAAGTACCGGCGTCATCGCCAATGCCGGCTGTACAGCCGATGCTGGCGGTCGCGTTGATGCCGGCGATCGTGCCGATGCCGGCCGTCACGCCAATGCCGGTGATTACGCCGATGTCGACGGCTACTTCAATGCCGGAATCCATATCGATGCCGGCGGCCGCACCACTATCTACAGTGGCGTCGATGACGATGGATACGCCCTCGATGCCACAGGCGCCAGTGTCATCGGAACTAGTGACATCGGTTCCTCCATCGATGCAAATAACCTCGATTCCACCGATGCCTTCGGTCAAAGTTCCAATATCGATGTTCTCTTTTCTTCATACATCGCCTTTGACCGTCCCTTCTTCTATGCAGAAATCAGTTTATACAACAGCACCTACGGTACATCCTTCTCAGGAGCCATCGACATCGAGACAGAAATCATCGAAAAAATTGAAACACTCGATACAAAAACATTCAACTGCATTTTCTGACACCTTAGGTGCACAAGCAGCACTTCCCAGTATCTTAACCAAAAGGTACGAAGATTTGTTGGCTACCTTACCTTCTCATCCGGTAGAGAAGGAAAGAGAAGAAATTTTCTCTGATGATCCTCTACCTGGACCCTCAGGTGTAACACAGCTTTCCAAGCCTACACCACCTAGACAAATTTCTGGATATGATACGTGGTCAGACACTTCATCAGACCTCTCTTCAGAAGAATTCATGTCTGAACCGTCGCCACCTCAGGCTAGAAAACAATCCCCTCCAGAGGATTTTTCTTTTTCTGCCTTTGTCCAAGAAATGGCAGATTCTATACCATTCAAACTGCAGGCAGAGAGCGATGACAGACAACAAACTTTAGAAATTCTTCAGTTTGTGGATCCTCCTAAACATAATTTTGCAATTCCTATTCATGAGGTGCTTTTGCAACTGCAACAACGCATCTGGGAACATCCCTGCACTATTCCTGCAGTGAACAAAAGAATAGATTCTACATACCTAGTGCAACAGGCACCGGGTTATCAAAAACCTTAACTTCCCCACCATTCGGTGGTCGTAGAGTCTGCGCAGAAGCGTTCCAGGCAAGGACAACAGATTCCTGGATCAATTGGGTCGTAAAGTCTATCAAGGAGCAATGCTGGCCTCCAGGATTTCAGCATACCACCTTTACATGACTCAACACCAGAGAAATCTCTGGAAACAAATAGAGGAATTTATACCATCTCTGCCTACAGAATGCCAAGAAGCAGCACAAACCATCATCACCAAAGGTTTAGATACTGGAAAACATGAGGTGCCAGCCGCCTACGATGCATATGAGACGGCTTCCAGAATTGCTGCTTCCGGTGTTAGTGCCAGAAGATGGGCTTGGCTAAAAGCCTCTGACTTAAGACCAAAGGTACAAGATAAGCTCGTCGACCTTCCTTGCCTAGGGGATAATTTGTTTGGCACTAAAGTTCAAGACGCAGTATCACAACTACGTGAACATACCGAAACTCTACGGCAATTATCCTCTCTTCCGCATAATACCCATGCTACTCGCAGACCCCCGAGACGGGACACCAGGCATCCTTTTTATAGGCAAAGGAGATATTATCCTCCCTCATCCAGGCCGAGGCCTCAACGGTCCCAACAACAACCACAGCAGAGGCAGCAAAGAACACCTAAGCCTCCACCAGCTTCACAGCCTGGACCTGCCACTGGATTTTGAGATCCTATCCAGAGAACAATGCCTCTACTCCAATCCTCGGCCAACACTGCCCTTGGGAGGAAGACTGTCCAAATTTTACAACACTTGGACCTCAATAACATTGGACCAATGGGTCCTCTCAATTATACACCGAGGATATCAACTCAATTTCACAACCATTTCTCAGGATTTTCCACCGTCTTACTCCCATCTCAGCAAAGATCATTTGCTTCACCTACAAACAGAATTATTCACCCTTCTGAAAGCCAGGTCCGTAGAATTGGTGCCCCGGCTTCAGCAGGGCAGAGGATTCTACTCCCGTTATTTCCTCATTCCAAAGAAAACCGGAGGCCTCCGTCCCATCCTAGACCTCAGAAATCTCAACACATTTTTAAAAATAGAAAAGTTCAGGATGGTTTCTCTAGGCACCATGCTTCCACTTCTTCAAAAAGGAGATTGGCTTTGTTCTCTGGATCTTCAAGATGCTTATGCTCATATTCCAATATTCCCTCCTCATCGCAAGTATCTGCGCTTCATGGTAGGCCATCAACATTTCCAATACAGAGTTCTACCATTCGGACTTGCCTCTGCTCCCAGAGTATTCACCAAATGTCTGGCAGTAATAGCAGGACATTTGCACAAACAAAGTGTCCATGTCTTTCCATATCTAGACGATTGGCTCATCAGAAGTCAAACTCACACGGAGCTCTCACTTCTCTAAATCGTACGATTGCTCTCCTCCACTCCATGGGTTTTCTCATCAACTATCAAAAATCCCACCTTACACCGTCTCACCTACTACAGTTCATAGGTGCAGACTTGGACACTACCCTATCAAGAGCCTTTTTACCACAAGATCGTGCAAACACACTTTCTCTCCTGGCAACATCCAAGCGCTCAAAGAAACAAGCGACAGCTCATCAGTTTCTGATCTTACTAGGCCACATGGCCTCCACAGTTCATGTCACTCCTATGGCAAGACTAGCCATGAGGGTAACTCAATGGACTTTAAGATCACAATGGATCCAAGCAGTTCAACCACTGCATTCTCCAATTCAAGTAACCCACCAGCTACGTTCCTCTCTACTCTGGTGGGCAAACACGGACAATTTGCGAAAGGGCCTGCCCTTTCAACAACCAGCTCCACAGATAACTTTAATTACAGATGCATCCACCTTGGGCTGGGGAGCTCACATAGACAATCTCCAAACTCAAGGAACTTGGACAAAACTCGAAGCTACTTTTCAAATCAATTTTCTAGAACTTTGAGCTATACGCTATGCACTGCATGTGTTCAAGGACTGCCTTTCAAACAAGACTGTTCTCATCCAAACGGACAACACAGTTGCCATGTGGTACATCAACAAACAAGGAGGTACGGGCTCGTATCTCCTTTGTCAAGAAGCTGCACAGATTTGGGTCTGGGCCCTGAACCACTCAATGTTTCTCTGGGCCGCTTACCTGGCAGGCATTCACAATGTAGTGGCAGATCGACTCAGTCGTCATTTCCAACCACATGAGTGGTCCCTGGATCTCTCAGTAGCGACCAGGATATTTCAACGTTGGGGACAACCAACAATAGACCTCTTCACATCATACCTGAATCACAAAGTGGACAAATTCTGTTCTCTACACAGACAGAAGAACCAGTCAACCAAGGGCGCCTTCGCTCGCCCTTGGAATTCCAGCCTACTATACGCGTATCCTTCGATACCACTCATAACCAAGACTCTTGTGAAGTTACAACAGGACAAAGGGACCATGATTCTCATAGCCCCATATTGGCCTCGACAAGTATGGTTTCCCACACTTCTGGACCTCTCAGTCAGGGATCACATTCGCCTAGGCGTAGCGCCCTCTCTCATAACTCAGGATCAGGGTCGGTTGCGCCATCCCAACCTTCAATCCCTATCCCTGACAGCATGGATGTTGAAAGCTTGATCTTACAACCACTCAATCTTTCATCCAGTGTCTCTCAAGTGCTTATAGCTTCACGTAAACCTTCCACACGAAAGAACTATTCTTCCAAATGGAAAAGATTTACTATGTGGTGCAGACAAAATGACATAGACCCTTTCACCTGCCCCACAACCTCTCTATTAGACTACTTATACCATCTATCAGAGTCTGGTCTCCAGACTACATCTGTAAGAGTCCATTTAAGTGCAATCTCAGCTTACCATAACAAGATGGGAGATGCACCAATATCCACACAACCTCTTGTCAACAGGTTTATGAGAGGTTTAACTCACCTTAAACCACCAATATGACCACCATTCACAGAATGGGACCTAAATTTGGTCTTAACAAGGCTCATGTGTTCTCCTTTCGAACCCATAGATTCCTGTGATCTTAAATTTCTCTCATGGAAGACTATCTTCCTTATAGCCATTACATCAGCTAGAAGGGATAGTGAGCTACAAGCACTTGTCACGTACGAACCCTATACAAATTTTCTACATGACAGAGTGATTGTCCGTACACATCCAAAATTCCTCCCTAAGGTCGTTACGGAATTCCACTTGAACCAATCCATAGTTTTACCCACATTCTTTCCAAGGCCTCATTCTCACAAAGGAGAAACAACCTTACATACCTTGGACTGTAAGCGTGCACTATCTTTCTACTTAAACCGCACTGCAGTCCACAGGAAATCCAATCAACTTTTTGTCTCTTATGACCCAAACAAACCAGGTAAAGCAGTGGGTAAACATACTCTATCCAACTGGTTAGCAGATTGCATACAGTTTTGCTATGAAAAAGCAGGCCTTCCTCTCCAAGGGCGAGTAAAGTCACATTCAGTAAGAGCTATGTCAACTTCAGTAGCACAGTATCGTTCAGTGCCAATCCTTGACATTTGTAAAGCAGCAACATGGAGTTCTCTTCATAACTTTGCAGCTCATTACTGTTTGGACAAACAAGGACGACAAGATTCAGCCTATGGACAATTTGTCTTAAAGAACTTCTTTCCAGTTTAATCCCAACTCCTTCTACAACCAACCTGCTGTGATCTTCGGCTGACTCATTTTCAACAACAAAACTTCACTGTTGCCTGAATACAAAGTGACTCAGCCTCTAGCTTGCTAATCACCCATATGTGAGGACTAGCATCCTGCTTGTCCTGGGATAAAGCAAAATTGCTTACCTTGTAATAGGTGTTATCCCAGGACAGCAGGATGTAGTCCTCACAGAACCCACCTGCCACCCCGCGGAGTTGGGTCTCAAACCTTTTATTATTTTATTTTTGCTAAAGCTTATTGCTACAATACGAGACTGAAGTGAGACCCCTGTGGCAGAGAATATTATGGCATGCCGGGCATGCTCAGTAGCCTCAGGCTGCCAGTCAAAAGTTTCTAGAAACTTTGACAGAAATTTTTCCCGCAATATGGGTGACGTCACTGACGGAGCCCTATGTGAGGACTACATCCTGCTGTCCTGGGATAACACCTATTACAAGGTAAGCAATTTTGCTGACTTTCGTTATCATTGAGTAAAAAGGCGCATGTGTGACACCTGTTCGGCCACCCTCCCATTAATCACACACAGCCAAATGATTAAGATCCAGAGTTTTGATGTAAGGCTACAGCAGTTTATTAGATTCCTAACTAGGAAATCGGAGGGTGCCTGAGCCTTAACTAACCTATCCTGATTCCTCAGGAGCTGGCATCAGATCTCTCCATGACCATTTCTGCAGGTCACCCAAGGCCTGTATCCACTCTACAGTGCCTTGATATATCACATTGTCCTAGAGGGGGGCCCAACCAGGCAAGCTGCCACACATTAGGCCTACCACTTTCCCCGTCCAACCAAAGTATTAGGGGGGGGCGCCGCGAGCAGTGGTATCCTGAGGGGAGCCAATGCCCCCGGGTGCATGGAGGCTCATGCGGCCGCTGAGCAGCGACACGTATATAGCAAGCAGATCGGCAGGGCCGTGGTGGAACTCACTTCACCATGGCCCGAAGAAAAAGATCGCGTTTAAACGTGCTGATGCTCCTCCTCCTTCCTGCCCGCGCGGTCCCGGAAGTAAACGTTTCCGGAGCTTCGTGGGCAGGAAGGAGGAGGAGCATCAGTGCGTGCAGAAGAGGAGCAGCGCTTACGGGCCAAGAAGAGGAAGAGGCCCGGTAGCAGGGCCGAGAAGAGGAAGAGGCCCGGTAGCAGGGCCGTCACGGCCCGAGAAGAGGAAGAGGCCCGGTAGCAGGGCTGCTGCGGCCTGAGAAGATCAGGGCCGCTGCAGAGCCCATCCTGCGGCGACCCGCAAAAAGGAGGCACAGAGGAGAGAGAGAGAGACTGAGGGTTTGTAGAGGGTGCGTGTATGAGATGAGTTGACAGATTGTGCGTGGGAGTGAGGACCTGAATGTTTGCAGAGACAGCATGTGAGAGCCTCTGTGTGTGTGAGAGAGCCAGCATGTGACAGTGAGAGCCTGTGCTTGAGCAAGACAGCATGTGGGAGTGAGAGAGAGAGCGAGCCTGTGTGTGAGAGTCAGACAACATGTGCCAGTGAGAGACTGTGTGTATGAATGATTGTATGAGAGAGAGCATGTGACAGAGAGAGCCTGTGTTTGTGTGTGAGAGAGAGAGAAATGCATGTAAGAATGAGAACCTGACTGTGTTTGAGGGAAGAAGATGGAGAGAAAAGAAACAGAAAAATAGACAATATAAAAGGAATTGGCCAAAATATAAGAAAGGGAAGGTGGAAAAAAAAAGCCTGTGACCAACCGATTAGAAAACTAAGATCAGCCAGCAAAGGTAAAAAAAAATAAAAATTACTTTTTAGTGGTTGGCACATGTAATCTTTGGGAATGTGCAAGAATAGCACTTTCTCTATGCGGATCTCACAATGTACGAGATCAGCATGGAGAAAGTGGAAGCCCATGAGACCTGCACAGAGGAGGCAGCAGAATGGGCTTCAATGTCAATCGGTGCCTCCCCAATAGTCATGTGGCAGCAGTGGTGACAGTGGCAGCAGAGGAATGAGAGGTTCCGAGGTTGCTGGCAAAAGAAAGAGAGGGGGGATCTGCCTTTAGCATGTGTATGAATGGGACTCTACCTGGGGGTCTATGTGTGTGAATGCATAGGTGCCTGCCTGGGGGTCTGTGTGTGTGAGAATGAATGTGTGCATGCCTGGGGGATGGGGAGGGAGTGGTGTGAAAATGAATGGGAGCCTGCCTGGAGGTCAGTGTGTGTGAGTGTGAGAGCATGAGTGTGTATGAGAAAATCCAAGGGAGTAAGAGTTTGTGTGTGTGGAGGGGGGAGAGAGTGTCTTAGAGCCTGAGAGTGTGTCAGTGTCTGTGAGAGCGAGAGGTTATGGTGGGTATAAGAGCATGAATGTGTATGTATGTGACAGTGTATGTGTGAGAGAGAATGGACATGTGAGTATGTGTGAGAAAGAGGGGATAACCTCCTAATCCTCGACAATATCAGGGTGACTGGAAATAAAGAGCTCCCACAGAAGGGGACAGCAGGGGCTTTTTAAAATCCTTATTAGTTTTAATTATTGAATGTTATTTGATATATGTGCTGCTTTTAAATATTTTATTAGTGTTTGGGACATTTTTTACAATGTATATGATTGTAATTAATAGAAATTCTATTTATCAGTAGTTGTAACTTATTCTTTTATTATGGTTTTACTATTATAACTGATGCTTTATGTTTCTTGATTTTGTTTTATGAGGAATGGTGGTTCTATTTTTCTATTGTTAATACACGGAGTCTGGCTTCTCGGAGTTTCCATTTCAGTTTTTGTCATTTGTGCTCCTTCATTTTGTATTCTGTATTTGGTGAGAGTTTGTGTTCTGCAGGCAAAGACTGAGATGAAGCATTCTTTTAGCATGTGGTTTCTCTGTAGGGATCTGTAGTAGCTTGGCCTGTTCTGTTTTCCTGATAGGTGGTGTATTGATATTTTAGATTCTGGTGTAATATTTGTGGTATTCTTTTTCATAGGTGGGGTTGTTATTCTTTGAGTGTTGGCAAATAGTACTGTGTTGATATGGGAGGACCATACCGAAATATCGGGGTGTGTACATACATATACAATATAATTTACATATATAATTGGGTACCCATGGGCCAGTATGGAGAAAAATCCCCCGGGCCACTATTTTCCCACAATCCGCCCCTGGGTATCATCCATGCTAGGCAGCTGCCCATAAGGTCTTGAACTAATCCTCCACTAAAAAGAAATGCAGATTATTCCTTTCTTTCTACTGAAAAGAAATTGATTTGTTTAAATATTGTTCCAACTGTAAATTATGTATAACAAATATATATGCTTTTTATTATGACTAACCTTTGTTTGGCAAGAGCTTTTGTTTTCACTTGAGTAGAAATGGTTTTATACAATGCAGTAAGGGAGAAAGGGTGAATTTTTGGTGCTGGTCCAGGTTTGTATACTCTTGGCATTCAGAAATAGCTAATTTTAAGGCAACTAAGGACACTTGTCATGAGATTTAACTATTAAAAGACTGAATCTGATGGTGGACTCATACATAGTCTGTGGTATATGGATCAAACAGATGTCACGAGAAACAGGCATGAGCAACTGTGCAGATGGGCTAAACTTTTGAGTAGAATAAAAAAGAAAAATATGTAACAGAATGGAGTAAAAAAGAAAATGTGTGGAACAATAAGTAGAATTTATGAATATATTACTACATATATTTTATTTACTTTATACTATGACACACAAACAGCGCAGTGGTAAGAACACACATGGTTGCATACAGGATTATCACCGGGTAACATTGGCAACACCAATTCTTGGCTGAGGCACTCTCTCTTCTGACACTTAAACTCCCCAGCTAATCGTGTGGGTCCTATTACCACTCTCACGTTTGGGACAAACTGAGCCGTTATTGGCCAGTGTGGGGATTGTGCACAAGTCCAGAGTTGGTGCAAGGAGGAAGAATAATAGAGGGCCAGTGGTGCGTGGATCACTTTGTCGTCTTAGTGTCCTCCCCCCCCCCCCCCCCCCCCCCCCCCCCCGCCCCCAGCTTGGCATCTCTCACCCTGCTTTCCTGCCCATAGTGATGGCTCTGGTTGCATAATGTGACTTGTCTCAAACTAATTTCATGGTATTCATTTTTATATGATGACTATTAGTTTTCAAAGTTTTAGAGAACTGGCAAGCAATTCCACAAATGTATTTATTTATTTAATTTATTCATTTAATAAAGAACTAGTAATCTATCTATGAAACGAATAAGCCTATTAAGGGTCTGTAGTAAAGAATTGTGTAATGCAAAGTTGACCATGTCGTTAGTATTACAGATTTTTAGTACTTGTATTGATCTTAGAGAAAACTGAATTGTTTGCAGTCTATAATTACATTGTATGGGGCCAACATAGAAATTATCCAAAGATGGATACATACGAGCTTTGAAGACCACATAGACTACTTCTTCCAAAGGGACTTTTGTGATCTTGAAAGCTTATGTAGAAGAAAAATCTTTGGATAATTCTTATGTTGGTATGACATAAAAGAATCCCAGCCTGCAAAGAATCCAGTTTCTTTACTCTTTGTAAGCTTTCTTTTAATAAAGAGCAATTGTTTTATATTCTTTCGTGGGTCAACACTGGAAAATGGCATTTCTTTGCCAAACATAAATAAAAGATTAGTGTTTTAAAAAAGAATAGTGGTAATGGATCTGAAAGGTTTCTCGATTCAGAGAAGAACAGATTTCTCTCCTTTGCTTTCAAAGTGGTGGTAAGCAAACTTTTCGCTTTGGGTGGAAAGCTTTCCAGTAATTTGTAATGAAAACCCATTATCTCTAAGTAGTTTTTAATGGAACATGTATAAATTATTAAATTTAGCTTATTTTTCATAAAACATTTAAAAATAAACTATACAGCAAAACAAATGGCCAGACTTGTTAAACAGTGACTCAGGTTTTCTAAATGTTTTTAAATGGAACATTCTTTCCAAATGTCTCTAGGTCACATACACCTTGTTTCAAGATGCTGGTTTGATGGAAATTTTCAAAATTCCATCTCGAGAATTCATGAACTATTTTCGAGCGCTAGAAAATGGCTACCGAGACATTCCCTGTAAGTATGATGCGTTCATGTAGACATTTTCCCCTTAAATGCTTATGTAAACATGCAAGTTAATGTTGGATATACTAATTTAGGTATTGATGTCTGCAACATTTATCAGCTGCCAGACAAACATATATAACAATATAAACTTAAGTAGGAATCCAAAGAATTTAATGGTAAGGAACTTGTTCCTCTGTTTTACAGATGTAATCGATTTTGAATTTGTGTGTCCTCTGCCTCATTTTGAAAAATCATTAAAGAAAACCTATCACACTAATTTCAGGCCGTAATAATAATAATTAATTATATTGAAGTAAACATTGTCAACTTTAGAAAGAATTAAACTTGTCCCATCCTTTTACATTATTCAACCCCTATTTGTATTCGACTTAAACGCAGGTTTGAAACTTGTGAGCAGTAGCATCACTCTTCAAGGCTTCAACCGTAACTACTGTTGATTCAGGAATAATTTCCCTAAAAAAAATTCTCTGAAGAAAGAGTACATCTTAGTTATATGCACAGCATGTGTGAGTAAGAAGGGCCTGAGTATTCTGGCTGTAAACATTTAGAACAGGGGTGGCCAGTTTTGGCCCACAAGCCAGAAATGGGCCTGATTTTCAGGATATCCACAATTAATATGCATGAGATGGATTTCCATCTCATGCATATTAATTATATACAAATATATTTTCATATTGTTTAGGGATATCCTCAAAACCAGGCCTCTTTGTGGCTCTTGAGGACCAGAGATGGCCATCTCTAATTTAAAGGGTACTTTTCAAGTGTATGTACATAAGTATATGTGCTTATGTGCTAATCAGTAGGTGCAGACAGTTATGCCTAATCTTTATAAACTGTCTGGCGGGAGCCGCACAGTTTATAAAACACCATGAATTTCTGCCCCATAAGTATAAACATCTGTTTCAGCATCCACATACTTTTCAATTCATAGAACCACATACTTTCTACACACATTTGATAAAAGTATACACACATCTGTTAACACTTGAAATAATTCTAATATGTGCATGTAATAACTATAATTTATATGCAGTGGTTTGTATTTTATATGCAGTGGTTTGTATTTTATAAAGTATGTGTATACTCTGCTTATGAAAATAATTACTTGCATGTGTACTTTAATTACCAGTTTGTGGACACCTCCACCTGTTTACTCTGACCCCTAACACCACCACTTAAACCAGAGCTTCTACCTAAAAACTGTAGACAAAAGACAAGTGTAATTGTATTTCTTCATCTGAAATAGCAAATTTAAAAGCATGCATGGAAGTTGCATGTACACTGCTTACAAAATACTTATGCACATACTTCCAAACCTTGCCCTAAAATGTCCTTGAAACACCCTCCTTTTTACTTCTATAAAAGTATGTGCAAAATGAAATGCATGCATACATCAGACCTTCTGAAAAAGTGCTTACTGTGCACGTATATCCCGCTTTTACACATGCAAACACTGTATAACTTTTTGAAAACTCACCTGCTTTTACTTAGGAAATTTAAATTTCAATGGGAAAAGATTTGTAGGGGGGTTTGATTGCTCCTGCACATAATCACACATTGTGGGGGGGGGGGGGGGTTTATTAATGTAAAAATGTGCTTTTGGGATTCAAAAATCAAAGGGCCAAATATCTATTTGGAGAGAAAAAGCTAGCTGTCAACAAACGGAAAGACATCTAGGGGATCATCTTATTCGAATATGTACCAGGCTTCAATAAAGTGCAATATAAGAAGTTAGCATTTTTCACAGAATAAAAAGCTCAAGGCCAAGGAGGAGAGCTGAAGCTCAAAAGTAATGTGAGAGAATACTTTTTAACTGATGGCGTAGCGAACACTGGAACAGACTTTCAACAAAGATTTTATGAGCAAGAAAAGTGGGATATGCATGGGATAGGAAACAAAGGATCTTAGTGGCAGAGTGAGAGAAAACACCATAGATTGAGAGTAAGATCTGTGACAGCACAGTAAACAGGAGCTAATGGACAAACTGGGTGCACCAAGTGTTCCTTTTCTGCCAACCTCTTCAAACTTCACATGCTTCTGTCTTGAAGCAAAAGTCCATGAAAGGAGTAAGAATTGTAATGAGTATGTAATAGGTAACCATTATATTTTTTTCTATATTCAGAGAGACAGAATAATTATGTATGTAAGCTTTCATAGACCCTTATGTAATAAGTATGTATTTCATGTATACTCTGATTTTAGATCACAATCGTACCCATGCCACGGATGTCCTTCATGCAGTCTGGTACCTAACAACACGGCCAATTCCTGGATTTCCACAAATCCACAGTGATCATGCGACTGAAAGTGACACGGGTATGAATTTATATCATTTTTCCCTTCATTCAGTAAATACAGTTTTGTAGTTAAGTCAAATCAGTGAACAAAATAATTTTACTGATCATTCTGGCAGACCTGATAAAGCTAGAAACGGTTTTTGCTCGAATATCTTTAAAATTGAATATTCAAGGACTTGAAATAAGCAGTTTGTTTGGATTATAACTATTTTGGTCCTGGTTTCTGGCTCATTGATTGAAGATCAGTTGTTTGAAAGATGCCAAATGTATCATCTGCTATGTCTCATGCAGCAAAAGAAACTCAGATAAATGAAGCTGCTGTATTGGCAAAAGAAGACAACAGATCCAGTGACTGAAGTGTTAGGCTAATATTTAATTAAGAAATTAAATATGTCAAAATAATACTACTTTGGACATCTGAACTTTTGAAGATAATACTTCATTTTTATGCTAAGCAATTATAATTGTTAATGGTTCAAACTCCTGACAATTGTTATTGTTAGCATTTTGCAATTAATCTTTATCATACAGTACTATCCACTAGGGCTGATATATAGTACTGACCATAAAACATCAAAGAGTAGAAGGTAGAAATATTATTAAATATTTTTCCATTAATAAGCAGGGCTGAATTAGCAATAATATGCGGATAATGTCATCCAGCGACACCGAATTGACATCTCTCTTAGCTAGCAGAGATTTTTGTTCTTCTGAACATGTGCTGGCATTCCTGCTCAGGCATTGTCTTGTGAACCCCTTCAGTTGATTTTAGAATTAAGTCTAGGAGGTGGGCAGGTATTTAGTAATGGTAATTTATCCTGCTATCAATGGAAAACATCATTTAAGCTAAGCAAATTTGCTTTCTTTCCCATTTATAGTACCTTCCGAAGTCTCTTATGAGAGCTAGCAGGGATGTCTCCTTTATTTTTGCTCAGCTATATAGTCATAGTAAAGCTGTGCTTTTTAGATAATTTTGTATACATGTGATTATCCGAGAACTATGATAATTAAGATTGAAACAGAAAAAGATGATGATGGGGCAGCCCCGCCACAACATACCAGGACAAGAGTGGGCGGGGCTGCCAATAACGGGATGCCCGGGGCCACTCCTTGCCCAGCACCACGTAGTTCATGCCTGCATGCCTCCCCCCCACCTCCCGTTCTCACTGGCCCCTTCCCTCCCCCCGAGCTGTACAGCATTGCCATTTTACTAGCCAGCTGCAATGGTGGTCTGTGCCTTGGTGCTCCGGGTGGTGTCGCGAGGTGGGAAGAGGAAGAGCTTCTTTATGCCGGGCCAAGGTACTGCGCAGGAGCAGGGTGTGGTGCTGGGGTGCAGTTAGATGCCCTTCCCTTTTTCCAGGATGCACCCTAAAAAATGAATGATGCGATATGGTGGCCTGGATGGCCACTGGGATTTCCCAGCATCCGCAGCAGCAGCACAATGTTGTCTGTCCCGGCTGGAGGATTGCTGTGCCAGGGAGGAGTACTCAAGGGGTTTAAACTTAGGAGCTCAGCAATCCCTTCCTCTTGGATTGCTCTTGCCAGCCAGCTGAGCGCACTCCACCCTTCCAGCCTTGTTCCAGTGTTCCTTTGTTCCTGTTATCCCAGGACAAGCAGGATGATAGTCCTCACATATGGGTGACATCATCAGATGGAACCCTGATATGGAAAACTTCTGTCAAAGTTTCTAGAAACCTTTGCCTGGCACAGTGAAGCCACTGAGCATGCCCACCATGCCATGATATTCTCAGCCACAGGGGTCTCCCTTCAGTCTCAATTTTTCTGCGGTGCGGTAAGCATCGCGTAATAGGAGCTCTGAGAGATTTTCCCTCACTTTTTCCTCAAATAAATAAATAAATGTTTTCCATAACTCTCTTCTATATGGACCTTCATGATCTCGATCATATCAGATCGGTTTACAAGGAACAAAGGGAAGTAAAATCGCTAAGAACATTAACAAGAACAGATAACGAGGTAGCAATGGGATAGATAAAGTTACAGTAAAACAGGGTCGAGTGAACTTGGGGTATGACGTAGCTAGGGCTACGACTAGAAGAGGAAACCAGAAAAGATTAACCAAAGGTCAAGTTAACAAATGTAAATAGGAGGGATCTTGAGCCATGAAAGGCGAGGTCTGACAAGTATGTGACTGAAAAGTTATGCCAGTATATCACTTGGGTCTTCCTTTGACATAGTAATCGGTGAGTACTTTTTTTTTAAATCATTTTTCGGTCGATTCCTGTCACCTTCACTCGGTACTCGCAGGTCATCGACCGTTATCCGGCCTATTTTTCAACATGGCCTCCGGATTCAAAAAAATGTCCAAATTGTAACGGAACTATATCGATCACCGACCCGCACAATGTTTGTGTTTTATGCCTGGGATCAGGCCACGATGTCCGGGCTTGTACAACTTGTGCCCAGATGACACCTAAGGGCAGGCGTGCCCGGTTGGATAAAATGGAGGAGCTGTTTCAAAAACTCACTCCATCATCGTTGACATCGTCACCGAAGACATTTCTTACCTCGATGTTTTTCAACAGAGGGTGATAAAGGGCCGATGACCGTCTGTCACCGACCCCATCCGGATCTTCCGTAGCGTCTTCATCGACATCTAAAGAACATCGTGAAAAAAGACGCCATTGGCACCGTTCCGTATCCGGTCCATCGGAGGGAACGACATCCACATCGGCACCAAAGGACATCGAGCCGATGCCGAAGTGAGTCCGGGTACTAGAGCCAACACATCCCTCTGTACCCGAGATACCGAGGCGCTCTCCACCGGGATCTGTGTTAGAGACAGTGCCACCACGTTCAGTCATGGAAGAGCCAGTAGCGCCAGTCTTACCTTCGCTGTGATAGTGGACCCAGTCCCAGTCTCCAGGGAAGAAGTGACTTTCATGGTCCAGCAGGCCATCGTTGAGGCGTTCCAAAAATTCCAGCCTCCTTCCATGCCAGCACCGACACCGGCATCGACACCAGAACTGTCGATTTTTCAACCCCTACTGAATAAAATAGATGCATTACTCTGAGCTTTTCTGGCACCGACACCGGTGACGCCGACAGCTCCCCCGACGCTACCATCGACACCATCGATGCCAAAACATCTGCCGATGATTCCTTCAATTCCAATACCAGGCTCATCGGAGGAAGATGGGAGAGACTCAGATTCCGTCTCTGGGCCATTGGGTCTTCAACACTTCCGGGCACCGACATTACCTTCGATGCCTTTCACTGATCCATCGATGCCTTCGCAACCCGGTCCATCGGGTGATGCTGGCCATCTATTGCCATCGAGACCTTTTGATTCCCCATCGATGCCTTTGCTGCCTCCTCTAATACTAAAGCAGATTCCAACTCAACCATCGAAGTCTGCTTCTAAGACAAAACATCACCAACAAAAGCATAAACCAGGTTCTTCTGAGGAACATTACATCCTCCCAAGGACTGTATTGAGGTTGATAGACACTGACACTGATACAGATGATTTAGAGTCAGAGCCTTCTCCACCAGAAGAGAGGAGGAAGTCCCATCCTGAGGATTTGTCATTTGCAAATTTCATAAAGGAAATGGCAGATACAATTCATTTTTAATTGCTTACCGAAGAAGATACAAGACACAAGACTTTTGAAGTGTTGCAGTTTGTGGATGCACCAAAGGAGGCAATACCCATTCATGAAGTGCTTCTAGAGCTACAGCATCGATTATGAGAACATCCTTGCTCTGTACCGGCTGTAAACAGAACAGACACAACATATCCCAGGTTTCCAAAAACCGCAATTGCCACACCACTCAGTGGTAGTCGAATCGGCTCAGAAAAAAAGCCAGAAACAAAAACCACCCTCTTCTAGCCCACCAGGAAAAGAACAGAAGTGTTTAGATGGCCTAGGAAAAAAGGTTTTTCAAGGATCCATGCTGGTATCTAGAATTGCAGCATACCAGCTTTACATGACGCAATATCAAAGAAACTTGTGAAAACAAGTTCAGGATGTTATCGATAACCTTCCTCAACAACAGGCACTAAATACTCTTATTGCCAAAGGCCTGGAATCTGGCAAACACGAGGTACGGGCAGCTTATGACTCATTTGAGACATCCGCCCGTCTATCAGCAGCTGGAATCAATGCACGTAGGTGGGCTTGGCTCAAGGCTTCGGACCTCAGATTAGAAGTCCAAGAGAGACTGGCGGATCTTCCATGTACTGGAGACAATCTCTTTGGAGAACAAATTCAGGATGTTGTCTCACAACTCAAAGACCATCCTGATACACTCTGTCAGCTCTCCAAGTTACCATCTGATCAGCCTTCCTCCATTTGAAAAAGTAATAGAAGAGATACCAGAAGGCCTTTCTATAGACCTAGAAAGTACTACTCACCTGCTACTTCAGCGCGTTCTTACCGTCCACCGCAAAGAGGTCGTACACACCAACCAAAGCAAACAAAAACCCACTTTTCGATATTGGTAATGATGTTTCCCCACGACAAATCGAAGGTACTTGCGATGTTGTCTGGAAATGGGTATGTGTGCATAAGCGTCTGGCTCTGTTCTCTAGTTCTTCAAATCTTCCCGTTGAAGCAATGGAAGAATGGTTCCCAGGGATACCAGACTGGTCTGGATACCAGACTGGTCCAGCAGCTGGCGTTTGAAATACATCAAGAGAACAGAAGCCTCTCCACCAATCCTATGCCCCACTTTACCAGTAGGAGGTCGACTCCATCATTTCAAACACCAATGGAGTATCATTACCAAAGATACCGCCTCAAATTCAAAACAATACCCCTGCAGTCTCCACCCAACACATTTTGGACAAGAACTGTCATCACATCTCAGCTTCAAGTAGAACTCTCAACTCTGCTGACCACCAGGGCTATCGAACCAGTTCCCTGGTCTCAGCAAGGCAAAGGGTTCTATTCCCGCTATTTTCCAATTCCAAAGAAAACAGGCAGCCTCTGCCCTATGTTAGACCTCTACAATCTCAACAAAAAGAAAAATTTTGGATGGTATCCCTGGGAACCATTCTTCCATTGCTTCAACGGGAAGATTTGAAGAACTAGAGAACAGAGCCAGACGCTTATGCACACATACCCATTTCCAGACAACATCGCAAGTACCTTCGATTTGTCGTGGGGAAACATCATTACCAATATCGAGTCCTGCCATTTGGACTCGCCTCTGCACCTCTATTATTCACAAAATGTCTAGCAGTAGCTGCTGCACATCTAAGAAAAACCAGCATTCGTGTTCTTCCCTACCCAGATGACTGGTTAATCAGAAGTCCATCTAGGCAGGGAGCTCTGTCTGCCTTAAAAAGCACAATTTATGTTATTTATTTATTTATTTAATTTAAATCTTTTCTATACTGTCGTTTGGAGGATAAGACTGTTGCACTACCTGGGCTTTCTAATCAACTATTAAACATCCCACATCAAGCCGTCTCAGCTCCTCACTTTCATCGGAACAGACCTCGACACCACAGTGGCTAAAGCTTTTCTTCCAAACGACCGTGCCAACAATCTAGCACACTTGGCAAACTCACTAATCCACTGCCAGTTCACCTCTGCCCATCAACTTCTAATATTACTAGGACACATGGCCTCTACAGTGCTTGGTACCCCTATGGTGAAGTTAGCCATGAGAAAAACTCAATGGACTTTGAAATCTCAATGGTTCCAAGCTTTCCAACCACTGTCATACACAGTTCCACTCACCCAAATATTACGTCTTTCGCTCTATTGGTGGACGAATCAAGCTGCCTTAAAAGCAGGCCTCCCTTTCCAGCAATTAATTCTGCAAGTCATCTTAACGACAGATGCCTCCAATTTGGGATGGGGAGCACACGTCAACAGCCTTCAAACACAAGGGATGTGGACTACGCTCGAAAAGAGTTGTCAGATAAACTTCTTGGAACTTCAAGAAATGCGTTATACCCTGTATGCTTTCAAAGACTGCCTCTCCAACAAGACTGTGCTGATACAAACGTACAACACAGTAGCAATGTGGTACATAAACAAACAGGGAGGCACGGGCTCTTATCTACTCTGTCAAGAAGCAGTGCAGATTTGGGCCTGGGCTCTCCAACACTCTTGTATGCCTGCAAGATAAGTTGCTCAGAGATGCACAAACATCCTAGCAGACTATCTCAGTCGGCGTTTCCATTCCCACGAATGGTCTCTGGATCCCTGGGTAGCGAGCAAAAACTTTCAACGCTGGGGTCGCCCAACCATAGACCTCTTTGCATCCAAACTGAATCACAAAGTGGAAAGATTCTGCTCCCTCCACGGCCATCGACAAACGTTCCCCATGGACGCCTTTGCTCGCCCCTGGAACACAGGACTTCTGTATGCGTATCCTCCTATTCCGCTTATATCCAAAACTGGTGAAGCTACAACAGGACAAAGGATCAATGATCCTCATAGCCCCGTACTGGCCTCAACAAGTATGGTTTCCCATACTCCTGGACCTCTCGATCAGAGAACCAGTTAGCCTGGGCACAACACCCACTCTCATAACTCAGAATCAGGGCAAGTTGCGTCATCCCAACCTGCCAACTCTTGCCCTGACAGCTTGGATGTTGAAAGCTTAATTCTGCAACTACTTAATCTTTCTACTCAAGTCTCTAAAGTTCTCGTAGCTTCACGAAAGCCTTCCACACGTAAATCTTACCACTTTAAGTGGACAAAATTTACCAAGTGGTGCACACAAAAAGGTTTTGACCCTTTCTCTTGCCCCACTCTTTCTTTATTGGATTACCTGTGCCACCTTTCGGATTCTGGTCTACAGACATCCTTACAGAGGATAAGAGTCATAGCGGCATACCACAAGGGAATAGGGGATGCGCCAATAACAGCGCAACCCCTAGTGAGTCGGTTTATGAGAGGCTTACTCCACCTTAAACCTCCCATTCGACCACCGGTTACTGAATGGGATCTTAATTTAGTGCTAATGAGACTCATGTGATCCCCGTTTGAGCCTCTGCACTCCTGCGATGATACACTTCTTACATGGAAAGTACTTTTCCTAGTAGCCATTACATCTGCAAGGAGGGTCAGTGAGTTGCAAGCTGTTGTCACGTACTCATCCTATATAAGGTTCTTACATAACCGGGTAGTCCTTCACACTCACCCCAAATTCCTACCAAAAGTGGTAACGGATTTTCACCTCAATAGATCCATAGTCTTGCCTACTTTCTTTCTAAGGCCACACTCTAACCAGGGAGAGAGCGTTTTACACACCTTAGATTGTAAACGTGCGCTAGCTTTTTGCCTGAACCGCACGGCAGTCCATAGAAAAACAACCCAACTCTGTTTCTTTTGACAAAATGTAAACCAGGAGTTGCATTGGGAAAACAAACTCTCTCCAACTGGCTAGCAGACTGTATCGAATTCTGCTATAAAAAAGCAGGCATTCCTCTCCAGGGGCGAGTAAAAGCGCAATCAGTAAGGGCTATGTCCACATCAGTAGCACACTATCGTTCAGTGTCTATTGCTGATATCTGTAAAGCTGCAACTTGGAGTTCTCTTCACACCTTTGCAGCACATTACTGTTTGGACAAGGAAGGAGGACAAGATTCAGCCTTTGGACAATCGGTATTATATTGGAAATAAGTTGTTTAAGAAAAACTCCTTCTACATCCATCCTACTGTGATTTCAGGCTGCCTCATTTTTTCTAACATTACACCCGTTGTTGTGCTTGTTGCACAAGTTGTATGCTGTTGGTCCGATACAAGAATAACTCAACCTGTAGCTTGCTAATCACCCATATGTGAGGACTATCATCCTGCTTGTCCTGGGATAAAGCAAAATTGCTTACCTTGTAATAGGTGTTATCCCAGGACAGCAGGATATATAGTCCTCGCGAAACCCACCCGCCACCCCGCGGAGTTGGGTCCGCTATGTTTTATTATTTTATTTTTTCGCTCCCACTTTCTGCTACAAACGAGACTGAAGGGAGACCCCTGTGGCTGAGAATATCATGGCATGCTGGGCATGCTCAGTGGCTTCACTGTGCCAGTCAAAAGTTTCTAGAAACTTTGACAGTTTTCCATATCAGGGCTCCATGTGATGAATGTCACCCATATGTGAGGACTACATCCTGCTGTCCTGGGATAACACCTATTACAAGGTAAGCAATTTTGCTTTCTGTAATTTAGCTATTGTTTCAATGACTATGTCGCAGCGGGTGTCTGAGCCTCTAGGAGGTGGAGTTTGTTTTGCTGGGGTGTTGTAGGAGTCCTGGGCCACCCATCCTTCTGAAACACAGCAGGTCTAAGCAAACTGGAGGGAATTCAAGATGAAATGCTAGAAATGGAGAAGGATTGGGTGGCAGGAGGAATCAGCAAATTAGTGAATGAAGTTTGTGCACAAGTATTTTCAAAGCAGTACACACACCTAGAGGTTGATTTTTAAAAGCACCGCTTGCAAAAAAACCTCCTACATACATACGTGTGTGCGCGAGAAACACAGATTTAAAAACACGAAGATCACGCGTATATACCTATGTGTGCGTCAGATGTAAGAGGGAGGAAAAGGGGCAGGGCGTGAGCATAGCATGGGCATTCTGGGGCGAGACCATGAGTTATGCATGTGACTCCATATTTTAAAAGCTGAGACTGTAGCAAAGCATCGGCTTTTTATCCATAAAACTTTACTGCTGCTCCAGACGAGGAGCAAGTTTGTAGATTTCGAGTTTTATGTCTTACAGGACAGGGTGAGGGGTCTGGGTCAACTGGGGGGTGTGCAGCATCAAGACATCAATATTAACAGGGCAAACTGGTGGACTAATTAGAAAAACTGGATTGTCCCTCATGTGAGCATATTGTAAAATCTTCCTAAATTTGCGCATAAAAGCCGGCAAAGTCCTAAGAAAGATGCGAAGTACATTTTCTCGAGCAGCCTCTTAAGATTAGGCACATACGTACACACGGGAGGTGTATTTTAAAACATTCGTGCAGCGTCTTTCCACTCGCACCCTGATACGCAGGTGAATGGGCACATGCATGCTTATTTTAAAAATAGGCTGATACTTCATAAAATACCTATTTAAGCATTTAATTACAATGTTTGCACATTGTCCATTCTTTTGCGTATAAAATATTTAAATTTCATTAATTATTTATATACCACACCAATCAGTCTAAACATTTGTGGTAAACTGCCTTGGGCAGCTGTATTAAATATCAAATACAGTTCTTGGGCAACCGTTAGAAATATGTGTGCGTCCTGAATAAAACACACATACTTTCAGAGCAGAAAACGTGGTATTTTATCAACTGGGAGCTTCTTCCCCAAAAATTATAAAATACTAGCATTAATCTCGGTGCATCCACTTGCATGTGCAAATGCTGCACTGCAGATGGGTTTGAAAGTTAAGGCTTCAAAAAGTTCATTTTCAAAAGGTTTATGTATTTAAAAAGTGGCATATATGCAAGTAATTAGGCTCTACGTGTGTATTACGTACTTATGTATTTCTAAAGTATGTAATAACATATTTTGGACTTTTATACTTTGCATGCACATATATGCATGTAAAAAAGCAGTAGTGTGGGGAGTTCCTGGGTGAGCACTAGCAGTTTTGTGCATAAGTTGCTATTTTAAAAGACACGCATACATTTACCAACTTATACAATAAATATGCAGTACGTCAGTTATTTTGTGCATAATACAGACTGGGTAGAAGGTTTGGGTGAACTGTGGGGAAATCAGGCTGAAGATCCAGGAGGGTCTCAATGATCTGGGGAAGGCCTGGGCAAAACTGGTGGACTGAACAAGTAAAACTGGTAATTTAATCGGCATAAGTTGGTGTGTTTTATAACACACGTAAGTGCATAAATCAGGACTTACTCAAATAAGTCCTGTTTAACTTTCATAATGTATAAACGCACATACATTATTAAAATAGGTTGTAAAGTATGCACATTCAATGCATTTATATACATAGCTTCAATGCAGTACATGTATTTGTGCAGAAGCCTCATGTATATGTTGCAGGGTAGAGATATGTGTATATTTTATTACGTGCATGTATAATATACATGCATTATATGCATGCATATGTGGTTGTGCGTAAATGCATTATAATTTATGCTGCCACGCACAGTTTGAAGGCTAGCCTCCCTGCTTGTGCCTGAGGTAATGGAAAGTGAAATGGACGTGCCCAGAGATCTAATCCTGCTTTTCCCCACTGATGCTCTATTGTCGTCTCCTCCAGGCATAGATGATCTAGAAAAACAAAATATATTATTATTGTTATAGAAAATGCACCTTGTATCTTTTCAAAGATGACTAGGCATGGATATTTATCTCACAGGACAAGCAGGATGGTAGTCCTCACATATGGGTGACATCATCAGGATGGAGCCCAATCACGCAACACTTTTGTCAAAGTTTCTAGAACTTTGACTGTCACCTACTGGGTATGCCCAGCATGGCACTAACCCTGCATCCAGCAGGGGTCCCCCCTTCAGTCTCTTTTTTTCTGCGCAGCAGTAGCCACGTGGGTTAAGGAGCTCTCTAGAGATTTCTGACAGGAATTTTCCTCACGGAACTTCTTTCAAAATTTTCAAAATATTCTACCCCATAGGGGTCCCCCTATTGATATCCATACTCCGCGGTTGAAAAGTAAGGCTTTACCTTCATTTGCGATCGATTCCCGTCAAGTTTTCCCTTCAGGGCCTACTGGCCATCGACCGCACCGCGGCTAAATTTTTGTCGAAGTCATGCCGTCAGGTTTTCGTCGGTGCCCCGACTGTCCTCGAACAATGTCCATCTCAGACCCGCATAGAGTTTGCATATTGTGTTTGGGGTCCAACCATGATATGCTAACTTGCCCGCTCAGAAAAGATGGGGGTTTTGACTGAAAGAGAAACTCCGACTCCATCAACTGCTTCAACTTCGTCTGAGCCGGTGCCTTCGACCTCTCGCCAGCAGCGAGACACCGGTGCTTCCCGACCGGCATAGACTACTCCAAAGGTGTTGACTTGTTCCTCATCGCCTCAGGAGAAGGACCGAGGACAACATCGTGAAAAGAGTCGACACCGTCATCGGAAGGCTCAGTCTGCTGACCCAGGCAAGGCATTGGCATCGACAGAGCCACCGATAAAGAAATCCTGTCCTGAGAAGGCCCCAGCCTCCTCTGTGACTGGGTCACCGAGGTGTTCCCCACCTTCATTGTGCCGGGAGCCGCGACTCCATTTTCACTGGTGGACCCTCCGGCTACGCCACTGTTGCCTCCTACTCCGGAGCCGGGGTTCCACGCCCCAGGCTTCCGCGAGAAATTGGATTGGATGATCCAAGAGGCCATCGGTAAGGCACTGCAGGGCTTTCAACCTCCATCGGAACCGATGCAGATGCCAGCCCCAGTCACCGACCCGATTCCCAAGGCGCTCGCACCGCTGCTCGGCAGGTTGGATGCGTTGATCGGTGCTCTTCCCCCACTGGAACTGAGGATGTCCACCGCCTTCCAAACAGATACCTTTGTGATCGAAGGATGAAGAAATACCGATATCCATACAGTCGCCTGGGATCTTGCCACAGACTCATCCATCGATGTCGCCGGTTCCATCTGTGCCTATGCCTCCATCGGTACCGCCGTCGGTGCCTCCATCGATGCCGTCGAATCCTCGGCCTGGTCCGTCGGGAACAGCACCATTATTCCCCTCTGGAGATCCTATGGGAGCTTGTGATCAACCTTGGACCGATGATTCTTCCCAGGATACTGATGGCTCTGAAGGTAAGTCATCTCCCCCTGAGGAGAGAAGACATTCTCCTCCAGAGGACTTGTCCTTTATTAATTTTATTAAAGAAATATCTGAGGCAATTCCATTTCAGTTTCAGACAGAAGAGGACTCAAGGCACAAGATGCTGGAAGTACTCCAGTTTCTTGATGCCCCAAAGGAAATCGTCTATTCCTATTCATGAAATCCTAATTGACCTACTGAAAAGGAATTGGGAGCACCCAGGCTCGGTACCACCTGTCAGCCGAAAGACAGATGCCACCTACCTCGTCCAGGCAGCCCCTGGGTTTCAAAAAACACATTTGGGTCACCATTCTGTGGTTGTGGAGTCAGCCCAGGGAAAGAACAGAGGTTGTGGAGAACAGAGGCTGTGGAGTCAGTCCAGGGAAAGAACAGAGTTCCCTGGATGCTTTTGGCAGGCGTGTCTTACATGGCTCAATGCTCATTTCTCATATATATGACCCAGTATAACTGGTAGGAAACTATAACAGGGACATGTATAACAGGGACCTGTTCAAAAAGATCCAAGATTTCTCTGAATCTTTACCAGAACAATTCCAGGATCCACTTATTGCTCTGGCTCAGAAAGGCCTAGATGATGGCAAGCATGAGGTCAGCGCGGCCTATGATATTTTTGACACTGCCTCCAGAGTGTCTGCAGCGGGGATTAGTGCAAGAAGGTGGGCCTGACTGAAGTCCTCAGACCTAAGGCCAGAGGTGCAGGACCGGTTAGCAGACCTACCCTGCGCTGGAGATAATCTCTTCGGGGACAAAATCCAGGAAACAGTAGCACAGCTAAAGGACCACCATGAAACGCTCTGCCAGCTTTCCTCAGTACCTTTTGATTTCCCGTCCACTTCTAAGAGGACATTCCGAAGGGACTCTAAGCGACCGTCTTTCAAGCCATGGAGATATTATCCTCCTGCCGCTCGAGGACGTCCTTCCAGGCCGTACCAGAAGGGTCAGCCCAGGCAAGTCCGACCTCAGAAGACCCAGCCAGCCCCTCAACCGGGCCCAGCTGCTGGATTTTGACTCCTCGCTGGAGAGCATAAGCCAACCTCCTCTACCGTCCGTACCAGTCGGCGGTCGACTGTGCCATTTTACCAACATATGGCACACGATCACTTCAGACCAGTGGGTACTTACTGTACTGACCCAAGGCTACCACCTCAACTTCTTCACTGTACCGGAAGACTCCCCACCTCGGTCGACGTGGGGTACATCCGACCACTCCTCTCTTCTGGAAGAGGAGGTATCAACCCTCCTGAAATCCCGGGCAGTAGAATCAGTGTCGCTCTCCCGGCAGGGGTTCTATTCCCGGAATTTCCTCATCCCAAAAAAGTCAGGAGGCATTCGTCCAGTACTGGACCTGCGTGCCTTAAACAAATATCTTCAGGGGGAAAAGTTCAGGATGGGGACCTTGGGTTCTCTACTGCCTCTTCTACAAAGAGGAAATTTGTAGATCTAGAGAGCAAAGCCAGACGCGTATACACACATCTCGATCACTCCGTCCCATCGCAAATTCCTTCGTTTTCTGGCCGGCCCCCGGCATTTTCAGTACCGGGTACTGCCATTTGGCCTGTCATCCCCTCTTCGAGTCTTCACCAAATGCCTCGTAGTGGTCACGGCCTACCTGATATGTCAGGGCATCCATTTCTACCCTTATCTCGACGATTGGCTGATAAGGGCTTCGACTCAGACGTAAGGAGGCTAATGCATCCCTCTAACAATCCATACGTTGCTGTCTCTCGGGTTTCTGATCAACTACCCCAAGTCCAGCCTAGTTCCATCTCAAGCCCTATCCTTCATAGGAGCCGACCTGGACACCATGCAGGGAAAAGCATTCCTCCCTCAGGATCGAGCTTGTACTCTCATATCCCTCGCACACTGTCTACAGAATCGGCTTTATTAGACAGCTCGTCATTTTCTCATTTTGCTGGGCCACATGGTGTCCACTATGCATGTTACTCCAATGACACGCCTCGCCATGAGAGTCATGCAGTGGACTCTAAAGTCCCAGTGGACTCATGCTTACCAGCCAATTTCCAGCATTGTCCACGTTACCAAGCAGCTCCTCCTGTCACTGGCCTGGTGGATGCAGCTCTCCAACCTCCTTCAAGGCCTTTCCTTTCAGGTTCCAGAGCCTCAAATTGTCCTAACCAGATACCTGCAACCTAGGTTGGGGGTGCTCATGTCGACGGCCTCCAGACTCAGGGAACCTGGTCTCCAGAGGAAGCCAAACATCAGATAAATTTCTTGGAACTTCGAGTAATCAGATATGCCCTCAGAGTCTTTCAAGATTGCCTCTCAAACAAGACCATCCAAATTTTAACCGACAACCAGGTAGTGATGTGGTTCATCAACAAGCAAGGAGAACAGGCTCCTACCTTCTGTGTCAGGAAGCTGCACAGATATGGGCGTGGGCTCTTTCCCACTCAATGTACCTAAGAGTGATCTACTTGATGGGTGTGGACAATGTTCTGGCAGACAGATTGAGCCGAACCTTCCATCCACACGAATGGTCTCTCTATGTCCGCTACCGCAGGGTTATCTTCCAGCGTTGGGGGTATCCACATATAGACCTCTTTGCGTCCTTCCACAACCGCAAAGTAGAGAACTTCTGCTCGCTCACTCGCAGCCGCTACTCACAGCCGAGGGATGCTTTCGCCCTCTCGTGGTCCAGCGGTCTCCTCTACGCATATCAAAGACTCTCGTGAAGTTACGAAGGGACAAGGGCTTAATGATTCTGATAGCGTGGCCAGTGAGGGGCTAAGTCTGGTTTCCAATCCTTGCAGTCCTCTGGCAAAGCAGCAGGTGATTGCTCAAACGCTCTCTCGATTGAAAGCACTGGGAGCCATTGTCCCAGTACCATCAGCCGAGCATCGAACGGGTCGATTATCTACTTCGTGGTTCCCAAGAAAGAAGGCACATTCCGGACGATCTTGGATTTGAAGCGGGTCAACCGAGCTTTGCGGGTTCCAAGGTTTCAGATGGAGACTCTGAGATCCATCATTGCGGCCGTCCACAAGGGTGAGTTTTTGGCCTCTTTAGATGTAAGGGAAGCTTACCTGCACATAGGAACCTCTGATGGTGCGCTTGGATTCCTAAGGTTTATGATTCTGGGAGAGCGTTATCAGTTTTGCGCTCTGCCGTTCGGATTGGCGACTGCTCCACGGGTCTTCACCAAGGTGATGGTGGTAGTAGCGGCTTGCCTCTGGTGGGAAGGGATATTAGTCCATCCCTATCTGGACGACTGGCTCATTCGAGCGAAGTCGGAGGAACTTTACAAGGTAGCAGTGCAGTCTGCTTTGAACCGCCTTCGGTCGCTAGGCTGGATCGTCAATTATGCCAAGAGCCAACTGGTCCCGTCCCAGGTGTTGGACTTTCTGGGAGGCCGGTTCGACACTTCTGTGGGCAAAGTTTTCCTCCCCCAGCAGAGGATGGAAAAGTTAATATCTCAGGTTCGGCACCTGTTGGCCCTTCCTTTGACCACGGTGTGGGACTATTTACAAGTTCTTGGTTATATGGCATCTACCTGGAGTTGGTTCCATGGGCATTTGCTCATATGCGACCTTTGCAGAGAGCGCTGCTTTCCCGTTGGGATCCCAAGTCGGAAGACTTCCACCTATCCTTGCCGTTGAGGGAACCAGCCAGAACCAGCCTGAATTGGTGGTTGGTCCCGGACCACCTTCTTCAGGGAGTGGACTTGGAACCTCCACCTTGGATAATCGTAACGACGGATGCCAGTCTGACCGGTTGGGGGGGCAGTCTGTCAGTCCAGGTCCACACAGGGGCGATGGTTCCCTCAGCAGGCCAAGTGGTTCATAAATCAGTTGGAAACCAGGGCAGTTCGTCTAGCCCCGCACCAATTTCTTTCCCTGATCCGCCACCGGGCAGTACGGGTTCTATCCGACAACGCGGCCACCGTGGCTTACGTAAACCGTCAAGGGGGTACGAGAAGTCGGCCGGTAGCCTCCGAAGTGAATCAGTTGATGGTCTGGGTGGAACGCCATCTGACCCGTATCGCGGCATCTCACATAGCAGGAGTGGACAATGTTCAGGCGGATTTTCTCAGCCGGCAGCGGCTGGATCCCGGAGAATGGGAACTGTCCGAAGAGGCGATGCAGCTTGTGACTCGCCGGTGGGGGATCCCACGGTTGAATTTGATGGCAACTCAGCTGAACGCCAAAGCGGCTCATTTCTTCAGTCGCAGGAGAGGGCATGGGTCGGAAGGGGTGGATGGCCTGGTGCTCCCGTGGCCTCCAGACATTCTCCTCCATGTATTTCCTCCTTGGCCGTTGATGGGAAAGGTTCTAAGGCGCAAAGAATCCCACCGGGGTCCGGTCATTCTAGTGGTTCCGGAGTGGCCAAGAAGGCCATGGTTTGCGGATCTTATCAACCTAGCAGTAGACGGTCCTTTACGTCTGCCGAATCTGCTAAGGCAGGGTCCCGTATTTTTCGATCAGGTGGGTCGCTTTTGTCTAGCTGCTTGGCTTATGAGAGGAGACAATTGAGAAAGAAAGGTTATCCAGAGGCAGTGATTTCCACTCTTCTTCAGGCTCGAAAGACCTCTACTTCTCTTACCTATGTTAGGGTCTGGAAAGTGTTTGATTCATGGTGCAGTGGGTTGAAGGTGTCCCCACAGCGGACCACTATAGTACATATCCCGCGTTCTTACAGGATGGCTTGAAGAAGGGTTTGGCGTATAGTTCGCTCTGAGTACAGATGGTGGCGTTAGGCTGCCTACGGGGTAAGATTGAGGGTTCCTCCATAGCGGGCCATCCGGACGTTGCTCGTTTTTTGCGGGGTGTCAAACATTTACACCCACCGGTGCGGGCGATTTGTCCATCCTGGAGCTTCAATTTGGTTCTCCATGGTCTTTGCGGTTCGCCATTTGAGCCCATCAAGCGGGCCACGTTGAAGGATTTAACTTTCAAAACGGTGTTTCTCGTGGCCATTTGTTGGACCAGAGGCATTTCAGAAATTCAAGCATTGTCATATAGGGAACGGTTCTTACGAATAACGGACTCGGGAGTCTCACTACGGACGGTACCTTCCTTTCTGCCAAAGGTGCTCTCGGCATTTCATGTCAACCAGTCGATTATCCACCTCCGGAAAGGCTGATAATTCAAAGGTTCTCCTCACAGTCAGGATATGAGGAGGTTGAATGTACGACGGATCCTTTTACGGTATTTGAAAGTGACTAATGTTTTCCATCTGTCGGATCATCTTTTTGTGTTATGGAATGGTCCAAAGAAAGGACACAAGGCTTCCAAAACTACCATTGCCCACTGGCTGAAGGACGCTATTGCTTCCACGTACATAGGTCGTGGACGCCAAGTACCTGAGGCTCTTAAAGCCCATTCTATCCGATCTCAAGCGGCGTCGTGGGCTGAAAACCAATGTGTTTCGCCTCAAGAAATCTGCAGAGCGGCTACTTGGAAGTCATTGCACACGTTTGCTAGGCATTATCGGTTGGATGACCGGGATCCGGCTGTGGATTCTTTTGGCAGCAGTGTGCTTCGAGCTGGACTCTCTGGGTCCCACCCCATTTAAGGCGGCTTGGGTACATCCCAGCAGTCTGGACTGATCCTGGTATGTACAGGGAAAGGAAAATTGGTTCTTACCTGCTAACTTTCATTCCTGTAGTACCAAGGATCGGTCCAGATGCCCGCTCAGGAATTTATGGTTCAGGAGAGTCCGCGCGTCGTCTTTATTATTTTTTCTCTTTACAGATTGTGCCGCTTCAGAGTTTTGGCATGCGTACTTCTGCATTGTTTAGGCAGGTTATTGTTTGGTTTTTTTTGGTGGTTAAACAACTTTTTTTTGGAACTTGAGGGTTTCTTTGCTTGATCTAGTCATTGGCTGTTTAAATTTGCTTCATTCTGCTTTGATATTGATTATACTGAAGGATCGCAAATGGCACACCAGTATATCTTGGGGGGGGGGGGGGGGGGGTGCTTTTCAGCTTTTCTCTGACTCCATCTGCTGGAAGGGAGCCATAACCCAGCAGTCTAGACTGATCCTTGGTACTACAGGAACGAAAATTAGCAGGTAAGAACCAATTTTCCTTTACCAAATGTAAAAAGGTTATTAACTGCAATAACTGACATTAAGGAAATGAACTGAAAAAGGATTAAAATCTAAATGCAGTACTCTTAAGTGACCACTAGATTGTGTCAGTAGGATAAAAATGACTTCTCTTGTTAATATGTGAATGGAAGCTTTATTTGTGGAAGAGTACAAGTTAGATTTTCCTTTACAATTGCACTCTCTCAGGCTTCACCTCTGCTCTTCTCCTCTCTGACCATCACCTAATTTTCACACTTAACCACCCTCCCCCGCAGTCTTGTTCATTAGCAGTATCCAGGCTATTGACCCCTGCAACCTCTGTCCTCTCCTCTATAAACTTGTCAGTCTGTCGATGCAATTTTTGCATATAACACTATACTCTCCTCTGCTTTGGATGCCCTTGTTCCACTTCTCCTTTGTCCTGTAAGGTATGCCAAACCCCAACCTTGGCTCACCTCCAGAGGTTGCTTCCTAAGTTCCTGCATCCACTCTTCAGAGCATCTCTGGCTGAAATCTGTTTCCCCATGCTCGCCTTCTACCATTCTGCAGTTACACTTGCCAAATAAAATTATGTCCATTTGACAAATACAAATCCCACCATCTCTTTACCTCACTCACCTTCCTCCTTAAACTGCCACCACCTTTTATTCCTTGCACAGACTATGGGTGATTTCATCTATGGAAACACTGGGTGATTTCATCTATGGAAACAGACAAAAATAATCTTGTGTTTTCCACCAGACTGACTCCTTCACCTCCCACATTTATTTATTTTATTTATTTAGGTTTTTTATATACCGGCATTCATGATACAATCACATCATGCTGGTTTACAGTTGAACAGGGGTGCATAATAACTTCAAACTGGAACTATAGTGCGGAAAAAAGCAGTTAAAAATAACAAGGAAGATTGAACTAGGCGAAGAGAGAAATAAAAGGAAAGGATATCGTCAGTTAAAGATAATTATACATCGCTGAAACTAAAATGACTGTGAGATATATGTTGATGGAGTGAGAGATTAATTAGGGTCTGGGAATGCTTGCTTAAACAGCCAAGTCTTAAGTCTTTTCCTGAAGGTTGGGAGGCACATCATTCACCCCCAACATCATTCATCTCCCCTTCCTTTAGCCCCAACACACTTTCTTCCTTTTCTGATCACAGAGGAGAGAGTACCCCATCTTCTCAACACTCACTACTTGTTCCTCTGATCCCATTTGCTAACAGCTCCCTTAGTTTTATCTCCCCTACAATCATCACCTCCCCTCTGTCACATCCTCAGTCAATCACTAGCCACAGTGACTATCCTGTCTTCCTTCAAACATGTTAAAAAAAAAAAAAATCTTAAGGAGCAGCATAAACACCCTTCACTGAAACCTACCTATCCTGCTAAACCATCTTCCTCCTCCCTTTCACATCTAAACTGCTTGATTGTGCTGTTTATCTCCACTGTCTTGACTGACTTTCATCTCAAGCCATTCTGGATTTCCTTCAATCTGGTTTATGCCTGTTACATTCCACAGACTGCTCTTACCCACAGACCGTTTCATGGCCAAGACTTCATTGTCCTCATTGAGGGTTGCCAACTACCCGGTTTTGGATCGGACAGCCAGGTTTTCAGCTGTGCCGTATAGTGTCTGGTCAGATGTACTGACCAGACACTGAAAATCCGGTAATAGCAAGAGGCTCCTCTTTCCTACAGCTTCCTGGTTATAGGGAAAGACAGAGCTGAGCTGTGTCCCCACCCTCTTGCCTCCTTTTCTGTGTTGTGATTGGATGGGATGGAGAGAGGAGGTGGGACATAGCACAACTCTCAGTTCCCAGTGCACCACAGATTTCTGCAGCAATGCCCTCTGGGTCTCTCCCCCTCCCTCACTGAGTGCTAGGCCAACACCTGAGAGGATCTGCAGCAAGCTAGCCAGGAATACAGTCACAGAGGAGGGGAAGGTGGCGAAAGAGACAGTCAGAATCACATGGTGGGGAAAGGGAAGAGACAGGGGGGACACAGAGTAAAGGGGAAGAAAGGTAGATAGACATATGGGGAGCGAGCAAGGAAGGAAAGAGACACGGGCTTATGGAAGGAAGGTCACAGGGAAGGGGATAGGGACAACGGGAACATGAGGGAAGACAAGAGACCTAGATGGGGGAGAGAAGGAAGAGACTAGGCACAAAGAAGTAAAGATAGAGGAAGACACTGGAGAGAAGAGGGACATAGGAGGGAAGAAGGAGGGAGGGGAGAGAGAGACGAGCATGGGGCGGGAGGGACTAGACAGGAGGGGCAGCACAAGAGAGGTGTGCACAGGGAGGGCATATTGAGAGACAGGTGACACAAGGGAGACACAGATGAAAGGCTGGGAAGGTTTTAAGGAAAGGGAGAGTGAACCACCTGTCAGAGAGGAGGATGTGTGTTTATGGGGAAGTATGGAGGTGAGCGTGTATTAGGCTTTAGTTGTGATAGAGAGCAAAACTGCATGAGAGAGGCTGCGGTTGATGTGTTTATGAAGATAATTGAAAAAGCTTTCAAGCACCCCCCCCCCCCCCCCGATATATGTTTTATAAAATGTTAAGTAATGAGTCGATCGACAACTAACAGTAGTCTGTAACCTTCCCCTCCTTCCTGCTTCCCCCTCCCAAAGCATGAAGTTAATGGAGTGACCAGTTATGGACCATGGAAAAGTTGGCCCCCCTATCCTCATCTTATCCACTGCTTTTGATACTGTTGATCATAGTTTACTCCTTGACCCGCTATACTTAATTGGATTTTGGGACTCCTATTGTGCTTTTACTGATTCATAGCTGAATAGCAGTGGAGAAAAAAACATTGCATGAGTCAGTGTGCTCAAGACTGTCTTGGGGTATACCTCTTTAGGTGCTCTTATTTCCTCCTAGGACTTCCATTACCACTTTTATACTGCCTCCTCCCCAGATCCACCTCTGTTCACCAGAAATTTCATTGTGAATCCAGTCTGAAATTTAAGCTTTGCTTGTCTTACATCGCCGTTTGGCTGTCCCACTGCTACCTTAAATTTAATGTAGCTAAGATGGAGCATTTTCTTTGGGTGGGGGGGATGCATAAAGTCTAATTTCCCCTCTCACCTTTTTTTCTATCTCTGTGGATGGCACAGTCATCCTCCCAATTCCCGAAGTCTGTAACATTTGGGTCATCTTTGATGCCTCTCACTCTTTCTCTACCCACATCCAAAAGACTGCTAAAATGTGGTGTTTCTTCTTGCATAGCATTGCTAAAATTCTCCCATTCCTTTCCCAGCATGCTACTAACTGCTCATCCATGCTCTTATCGCCTCCCATTGAGACTACTGCAACTTGGTTCAGCAGGAGGCCTGCAAAAAGCATCTGTCTTCACTGCAATCTGTTCAAAATTTGGTTGTATGGCTTATCTTTCGTTAACGTTGCTATGACCATGTTACCCCTGTTCTAAAGTTCCCATAATGGTTCCACATCTACTTCCGAGTACAGTTCAAGCTTTTCTTACTTTGAAAATGCATTCACTCAAACTCTTCATTATCTATCTCCAGTTATCTCCCCCACATACTTTCTCTTCAACTCTGTTCATTGAGCTAATCACTCTTATGTGTGCCCTTCCCCTGCATTGCCAATTTTGGAGTCTGTGCTTTGCCTGGAATAGTTTCTCTGACAGGCTGATGCAGTAACCTGTGCATTAAGAGCATGTGTGCTGAATTTCAGCATACAGTTTTAATGCAAAAACTGTATGCTGAAAATTTTCTTATGTAATTTTAAATGAGCATATATGCCATACTGGGTAAGATCAAGGATCCATCAAGCCCACTATCCAGTTTCCAACAGTGGCCAATACTAGTTACTTAGCGTTCAATCAGATGAATCCAGAACAAGTGGGTTATGCACCTCTACCAGCAGATGGAGACGGAGCAAAGTGACGTCACAGTATATATACCGCTGCAGTGACATCAGCCTACCAGTATTCTCCATCTCCAACAGATGGTAGAGGTGCATCGCCCTACTGTGGATCGCTTTGAATTGAAAAAGGAGAAATAAGGAAACAAAATTTGCCCTGCTCTCCTGCAGTGATACCAAAAGATCCCTCCCCCAGTTGAGAATTTTTGCGGTGATTTCCGTGTTCCCTCAGATGAGTACCTTGGTCCGGTAGCTGGTTTTTCAGCCGGTGTGGACTGGCTTCCTGCACCTACTTCTTTTCAGCTGCTTAAAAGCTAAGCGTAGTGGTGACTGCATATGCTCTCTCTCCCCGCAACCGGACACAGTCTCTGTACTCAGCCAGGTAAGACTGAGCACAGGTAAGTAAAAAAAAAAAAAGAAGGAAATAACCCTTCCTCCTGTCTGTATTTTTCATTAATTTAAGGCTTCCTCCTTCCCCGGTCTCCATGCTCGGCGTGCCATTCCAGTGTTTGTCCCACTCAACGGGAGAACAAAGGACGTGGGCAGTCTGGCAGGTTGAACAGCCTCTGTAGGCTAGGCCCCGCTCTGAGGCTTTTTTGCTGCATGCTGCGTGGTGGGCCTCAGCAGCTAATCGATCTGGAATGGAATGCGCCGGAGGCTTCATTCAAAGGGGGTCGGGCCTTGTTGGGCATGTACCCTCTGGACCCGGCGACCAAGGAGCTGCTGGCGTGCCCCAAGGTAGATGCCATAGTTAGCGCAATTGTGAAGCGCACCACCATTCCGGTGGAGGGGGGAGCGGCCCTCAAGGATGCACATGACCGGCGCATGGACGCCATTCTGAAACGAGCCTTTGAGGTGGCAGCCATGTCCCTACGAATTGCGACTTGCTGCACCATGGTGACGCGTTCCTGTTTATCACAAGCCAGGAACAACACCCCGGGAGAAGAAATGGAATCGGCTCTCTCGTTCCTCACTGACGCAGCCTCCGACCTCGTCCGTACGGCAGCCCAAGGGAGTGTCATCCTCAGTGGCAGCCAGGAGACAGCTCTGGCTACGTAATTGGTCGGCCGACTCTTCCTCCAAGACACGCCTCACAAGAATGCCCTTTAAGGGATCCCTCCTGTTCGGCAGCGATCTCGAGAAACTGGCTAATAGATGGGGCGCCTCTCCATTACCCCATCTACCAGAAGACAGGTCAAGGAGGAGCCAGCGTCCCTTTCCTAGGCCATCCAGAGGTAGAAACTCTCAGCGCTTCAACCCTTACAGGGCTCGCTACCAAGCACCCTCGTTCTCAGGCCAAGAACCAGTCCTTTGGACCAGGCACAACAAGAGGGGAACCGGCTCAGGTTCGGGGTCCCGGCCGCACCCCACAATGAGAATCAGCCGACCCATCTGGGGGACGAAGCCATAGGGAACATAAGAAACATAAGAAAATGCCATACTGGGTCAGACCAAGGGTCCATCAAGCCCAGCATCCTGTTTCCAACAGTGGCCAATCCAGGCCATAAGAACCTGGCAAGTACCCAAAAACTAAGTCTATTCAATGTAACCATTGCTAATGGCAGTGGCTATTCTCTAAGTGAACATAATAGCAGGTAATGGACTTCTCCTCCAAGAACTCATCAATCCCCCTTCAAACACAGCTATACCAACTGCACGAACCACATTCTCTGGCAACAATTCCAGAGTTTTAATTGTGCGTTGAGCAAAAAGAACCCTCTCCGATTAGTTCAAATGTGCCCCATGCTAACTTCATGGAGTGTCCCCTAGTCCCTCTACTATCCGAAAGAGTAAATAACCGATTCACATCCACCCGTTCTAGACCTCTCATGATTTTAAACACCTCTATCATATCCCCCCTCAGTCGTCTCTTCTCCAAGCTGAAAAGTCCTAACCTAATTGCGATGGAGAAGGTACAGAGAAGGGCTACCAAAATGATAAGGGGAATGGAACAACTCCCCTATGAGGAAAGACTAAAGAGGTTAGGACTTTTCAGCTTGGAGAAGAGACGACTGAGGGGGGGATATGATAGAGGTGTTTAAAATCATGAGAGGTCTAGAACGGGTAGATGTGAATCGGTTATTTACTCTTTCGGATAGTAGAAAGACTAGGGGACACTCCATGAAGTTAGCATGGGGCACATTTAAAACTAATCGGAGAAAGTTCTTTTTACTCAACGCACAATTAAAACTCTGGAATTTGTTGCCAGAGAATGTGGTTCGTGCAGTAAGTATAGCTGTGTTTAAAAAAGGATTGGATAAGTTCTTGGAGGAGAAGTCCATTACCTGCTATTAAGTTCACTTAGAGAATAGCCACCTGCCATTAGCAATGGTTACATGGAATAGACCTTAGTTTTTGGGTACTTGCCAGGTTCTTATGGCCCTGGATTGGCCACTGTTGGAAACAGGATGCTGGGCTTGATGGACCCTTGGTCTGACCCAGTATGGCATTTTCTTATGTTCTTATGTTCTTTAGTCTTTCCTCATAGGGGAGCTGTTCCATTCCCCTTATCATTTTGGCAGCCCTTCTCTGTACCCCCTCCATCGCAATTATATCCTTTTTGAGATGCGGCGACCAGAATTGTACACAGCACTCAAGGTGCGGTCTCACCATGGAGCGATACAGAGGCATTATGACATTTTCCGTTTTATTCATCATTCCTTTTCTAATAATTCCCAACATTCTGTTTGCCTTTTTGACTGCCGCAGCACACTGAACCGACGACTCCAATGAGTCATCCACTATGACACCTAGATCTCCCTCCTGGGCTGCAGCACCCAACATGGAACCCAACATCGTGTAACCACAGCATGGGTTATTTTTCCCTATATGCATCACCTTGCACTTATCCACATTAAATTTCATCTGCCATTTGGATGCCCAATTTTCCAGTCTCACAAGGTCTCCTGCAACTTATCACAATCTGCTTGTGATTTTAACTACTCTGCACAATTTTGTGTCATCTGCAAAATTTGATTATCTCACTCGTCGTATTTCTTTCCAGATCATTTATAAATATATTGACAGTAAGGGTCCCAATACAGATCCCTGAGGCACTCCACTGTCCCACTCCCTTCCACTGAGAAATTGCCCATTTAATCCTACTCTCTGTTTCCTGTCTTTTAGCCATCCTACTCTCTGTTTCCTGTCTTTTAGCCAGGCTAACCCTATTCTACCGCAGATGGGTCGACATTACATTCGGACCAGTGGGGTCCTCGCCATCATTCGAGAGGGGTACTACCTGGACTTCCTTCGTCTCCCTCCGGACAAGTTTGTGGAATCTCCTTGTTCACCCCTTGTAATACATGTAGTGTATTTTGATTTTCAGAAGGCGTTTGTCAAAGTCCCTCATGAGAGGCTTCTAAGAAAACTAAAAAGTCTTGGGATAGGAGGCGATGTACCATCGCCAGCCCCCGTCGACCTCATCGACAAGGTCAGTCACAGAACCAAGGCCTAAGCACAAACATCGACATCATCGATCCTCAGCGTCACTGTCACTCCCCCCCCTCCCGGGAGAACCGACTGCAAAGCGGCATAAAGATGGGGATGTACCGCTAACATCCGCGCCTACGGTGCCACCGTCGAAATCATCGATATCGACGCCTACATTGACATGGCTACTACCACCGACTATGCAAGACTTAACTGTCCTCATCAGGCACGTAGTGATGGAAGCCTTGCAGGCACAAGTTCCGGCGACCCTCGCCGATTGCCGGCGATGATGCCGGTGAGCACCCCGATGCCGGTGCCGTTTTCGACGCTTACGTCATCGATGCCAAGTAACATCCGTGTCAATGCCTCTTTCGATGCCAGTGTCATCATTGGAAATTCTCTCAATGCCAGTAACATCGGTACCATCGATGCCCTTGATGACTATTCCCACATCGATGTTCTCCTTTTTTATCCACATCGATATCGACCGTTTCATCGATTCCACAGCCGATATCCATATACACTACGGCACCCACCCTACCTCCTAGTAAAAAAGCATCGGTATCTACACAAAAGTCATTGACTAAATCAAAACCTTCGATGCCTAAACATCCACTAACAGCACCTTATCTCCCTGAGGTTCCAAGTTCTGCCGAAGCAGCGCTGCATGGTATCCTTACCAAGCGATACCAAGATTTGCTAGCCTCCTTGCCATCTAATCCTGTAGAAGAGGATGTAGAAGACACTCCACTTGAGGACCCTTTGCCAGGACCTTCTGGTGTTCCTCCTTCTCATAGAACTACACCTACTCATCATCAAACTCCAGACTACAACACTTGGTCTGACACTGACTCAGATGCCTCCTCAGAGGCATTTATGTCTGACCCATCACCACCTCATGCCAGAAAACAATCCCCTCTGGAGGATTTTTCTTTTACCACCTTTGTACAGGAGATGGCGGACTCCATCCCCTTCACATTACAAGCAGAGCAGGACACCAGACAACAGACTTTGCTTTGGAGGGTCGACAAACTGGAGTACCTCCAAATTATTGCAATTCCTATCCATGATGTACTATTGCAACTACAACAACGGCTCTGGGAAGAACCCTGCTCTGTTCCTGCAGTGAATAAAAGAGTGGATAGTACCTATCTTGTACAATCCACACCTGGTTATCAAAAGCCACAACTTCCCCACCACTCAGTGGTCATAGAATCGGCGCAGAAGAGGTTTAGAAGAACAAGGGTCCACTCATGTACACCCCCAGGTAAAGACAATAGATTCCTGGATCAATTGGGCTGTAAGGTTTTTCAAGGTGCAATGCTGAACTCCAGAATTTCATCATACCACCTATATATGACCTAGTACCAGAGAAATCTCTAGAAACAAATAGAGGAGTTTGTTCCATCCCTTCCTACACAATACCAAGAGACTGCACAGGCTATCATAAACAAAGGTTTAGATGCCGGTAAGCATGAAGTCCGAGCTGCCTACGAAGGCTATGAGACGGCTTCAAGAGTGGCTGCGTCAGGCATCAGTGCCAGGAGGTGGGCCTGGCTCAAAGCCTCAGATCTAAGGCCAGAGGTGCAGCATAAGCTAGTAGATCTCCCTTGCCAAGGAGACAACTTATTTGGATCCAAGGTAGAGGATGCTGAGTCTTAATTAAAAGAGCACACAGAAACATCACAACAGCTATCTTCCCTCCCACATGATTCCTCCACACATACTAGCCACAGACCTCCACGGAAAGACACCAGACGGCCTTTCTACAGACAACGGAGATATTACCCTCCTGCATCCAGACCCAGGCCTTCCAGAACCAAGCAAAGACCACAACCACGGCAACAGAGAGCAGCTAGGCCCCAACCAGCTCCACAAACAGGACCTGCTATTGGGTTTAGAAATTACATCCATAGAATTGAGCCTTTACTCAAATCCTCAGCCAGGACTACCAGTGGGAGGCAGAATATCCAAGTTTTACAACAACTGGACATCCATAACATCGGACCAATGGGTCCTATCGATAATAGATCGAGGATATCAACTCAATTTCATTTCAGTTCCCCAAGATTTTCCACTGTCACTCTCATCTCAGCGAAAATCACATGCTTCAACTACAAATAGAATTATCCACCCTTCTGAGAACCAGGGCTGTAGAGCTGGTACCCAGGTCTCAGAAAGGAAGAGGATTCTATTCAGGTTATTTCCTCATTCCAAAGAAAACCGGAGGCCTACGTCCCATCCTAGACCTCAGAAATCTCAACAAATTTCTGAAAAAAGAAAAGTTCAGGATGGTTTCTCTAGGCACCATGCTTCCACTTCTTCAAACAGGAGACTGGCTTTGTTCTCTGGACCTTCAAGACGCTTATCCTCACATTCCAATATTCCCTCCTCATCGCAAGTACCTGCGCTTCATGGTGGGTCATCAACGTTTCCAATACAGAGTCCTGCCATCCGGCCTTGCCTCTGCTTCCAGAGTATTCACCAAATGTCTGGCAGTAATAGCAGCACATTTACGCAAGCAAAGTGTACATGTCTTTCCATATCTAGACGACTGGCTCATCAGAAGTCACTCTCAAGAGGGAGCTCTCACCTCTCTCAGTCGAACAATTTCCCTACTTCATTCCATGGGGTTTCTCATCAATTATCAAAATCCCACCTTCCTCCATCTCACCTACTTCAATTCATAGGTGCAGACTTGAACACTATCCTATCAAGAGCCTTTCTACCCGACGATTGAGCAGATACACTATCCCTGTTGGCAAACTCGATTCACTCAAAGAAACAAGCAACAGCTCATCAGTTTCTAACCTTATTAGGCCATATGGCCTCCAAAGTTCATGTCACTCCGATGGCAAGACTAGCCATGCGGGTAACTCAATGGACTTTACGATCTTAATGGATCCAAGCCATTCAACCACTGCACCAGCTACGCTCTTCTCTACTTTGTGCAAATTGTCCTTGTTCACCCACCAAAGGCCTACCCTTCCAACAACCAATCCCACAGATAACGTTAACTACAGATGCATCCACCTTGGGTTGGGGAGCGCACATAGACAATCTCCAAACCCAGGGTACTTGGACAAAACTCGAAGCAACATTCCAAATCAATTTCCTGGAGCTTCGAGCTATATGTTATGTACTGCATGCGTTCAAGGACTGTCTTTCACGCAAGACTGTTCTGATCCAAACGGACAACACGGTAGCCATGTGGTACATCAACAAGCAAGGAGGTACGGGCTCGTATCTCCTTTGTCAAGAAGCTGCACAGATTTGGGGCTGGGCCCTGAACCACTCAGTGTTCCTCCGGGCTACTTATCTGGCAGGCATACACAATGTAGTGGCGGATCGACTCAGTCATCAGTTCAAACCACACGAATGGTCCCTGGATCCCTCAGTAGCGACCGGGATATTCCACGTTGGGGACAACCGACAATAGACCTCTTTGCGTCACATCTGAATCACAAAGTGGACAAGTTCTGTTCTCTTCACAAACAGGAAAACCAACTCGCCCTTGGAACTCAGGCCTACTATACGCGTATCCTCCAATACCGCTCATAACCAAAACTCTAGTGAAGCTACAACAGGACAAGGGGACCGTGATACTTGAGGCCAGTACGGGGCTATGACAAGTATGGTTTCCCACACTCCTAGACCTCTCAGTCAGGGATCCAATTTGTCTGGGAATAGCTTCCACACTCATAACTCAGGATCAGGGTCTGTTGCACCATCCCAACCTTCAATCCCTATCCCTATCCCTGACAGCATGGATGTTGAAAGCTTGATTTTACAGCCACTCAATCTTTCAGCCAATGTATCTCAATTTCTTATAGCTTCACGTTAAACCTTCCAATGAAAGAATTATTCTTTCAAATGGAAGAGATTCACTTTGTGGTGCAGACAAAAGAATATTGATCCTTTCACTTGCCCCACTGCCTTTCTACTAGACTACCTATACCATCTTTCAGAGTCTGGTCTCCAGACTACATCTGTAAGAGTCCATTTAAGTGCAATCTCAGCTTACCATAATAAGCTGGGAGATGCACCTATATCCTCACAACCTCTTGTTACTAGGTTTATGAGAGGCTTAACAACTTAAATCACCAATTTGGCCACCTGTTGCAAAATGGGACCTGAATTTGGTCTTAACAAGACTAATGCGTTCTCCTTTCAAACCCATAGATTCCCGTGATCTTAAATTTCTCACATGGAAGACTATCTTCCTCATAGCCATTACATCAGCTAGAAGGGTTAGTGAATTACAAGCACTTGTCACGTACGCACCCTACACAAAGTTCCTACGTGACAGAGTGGTTCTCCGTACACATCCAAAATTCCATCCCAAGATAGTTATGGAATTCCACTTGAACCAATCCATAGTTTTACCCACATTTTTTCCACGGCCTCATTCTCACCAAGGAGAACGAGCCTTACATACTTTGGACTGTAAGCGTGTACTATCGTTCTATTTAAATCGCACTGCAGTCCACAGAAAATGCAATCAACTTTTTGTTTCCTATGACCCAAACAAACCAGGTAAAGAAGTGGGTAAACATACTCTATCCAATTGGCTAGCAGATGGCCTTCCTCTCCAAGGGCGAGTAAAGGCACATTCAGTAAGAGCAACGTCAACCTCAGTAGCACACTATCGTTCAGTGCCAATCCTTGACACATGTAAAGCAGCAACATGGAGTTCTCTTCACACCTTTGCAGCTCAATACTGTTTGGACAAAGAAGGATGACAGGATTCAGCCTATGGACAATCTGTCTTAAAGAACTTGTTTCCAGTTTAATCCCAACTCCTTCTACAACCAACGAGACTAGAGTGAGACCCCTGTGGCAGAGAATATCATGGCATGCTGGGCATGCTCAGTGGCCTCACAGTGCCAGTCAGAAGTTTCTAGAAACTTTGACAGAAGTTTTTCCCGCGGTAGGGCTCCGACAGTGATGTCACCCATATGTGAGGACTACATCCTGCTGTCCTTGGATAACACCTATTACAAGGTAAGCAATTTTGCTATCTTGAACCAGCATCCTTTTTAATTCACTTTCGAAATTATCTTAAAAATGTACATATGCATTTAAACCAGAAATCCAGAATTGAGATTGGAAAAAGTTATTTGAATCTTGAGCTGCAGCAAAGACAATTTCAAAAAAACATCCACACAGCATTGTTTTATGCAGTATACAGATAGGTTCAATTCTTGCCATCACGCTGCCCGGGTATGTGTTGAATCTGTTCATTATTCATAAGCCGACATCAGCTGATGTTTCACCGTGAGGCTGCTTCAAGGCAGTTACTGTATGAACACAAAGTCAGTATTGAACAACTCACATTTGTGGCAACTTGCTAAAAAAAAAATGTATTCAAGTTTTTACATACCTCTTGTATCCAAACAGTTCTCATTGTAGTCTACGACTGCTAATGGCGATTCAAGACAAAAACGCTAGCACAAATGTGCCTAGTATTTATATATCGGTATTCTACCAATCACCCTTATTGCTTTTAAATGACCAGGTATAGTGATTAATTCTCATTAGCAATAATCAAAATGCAGTGTTCAATAAAAAGGAAACCAGTCACTCTCTAAATTAAATCCAAAAGGAGGAGAAAACTGCAGTTTGTAAATCCATCTGCTTTCTTGTTGTAACAATCTTTTAGCTTTATCTCCACCTTTGATGGCAAAATTGATTTGTTCCAGAATACTGCACTTTGTCACCAAATTTATGTTGCATTTCAATACAATGCTTGACTGGAGGTGCATCTCTCTTCATTGTTTTCAGACAGCTTTTATGCTCTGCTAATCTTGTACGGAGTGGTCTTATTGTTTTGCTTACATAGACTAGCTTGCAAGGACACATGAGAACATAAACTACAAAGCCAGAGTTGCAAGTAGTAAATTCTCTAAAATTGTTATTTTTGGCAATCTTCTGGGATTAAAGAAAAAATCACCTTGCATCATAATTCCACAAAAGGAACAATTGCCACATCGTTAATGACACTTAAGTTTATAACCACATAAAGTATTCAAGGAATCCCTCTTCTTATCTGGTAAAAACAACGGGCTAACAATTACCTTACTGTTTTTAGATCTCACATACGCACTTCTTATGTCGCATTTCAGAAAGCAAGGATGTAGCTGTAAAATGTCAAAATGTGATTTGATGATTTTGGCCAAACCCAGAGTCAAACTTGTGTACTTAGTAACAAAGTTCAGATGATCAGCAATCGGTGATTTCTCCATTGACCTACTCAGTAGATGATCTCTGTTAGAGAATCTACCCTCTTGTAGCATTTCTTTAATAGTTTCACCGGCTAACAGTTTTTCATGTATACTACCTCCTCCTCCAGAGATTAGTTCTGCATTCTTTCAACTAACAAAATGTTATCAGCCAACTGATTACCCCAGAATATGTAAAATATGTAACCAAATGTTTCAGGTGCAGTTCATAAACAAGCACAATACATTACCCACCTTACTATTTGATATCTTTATTTTCTTTAATTTTTTTCCTTGGGTATGTTAACTAGAATTTTAGGTGTTTTGGTTACTGCATCTCTCATGGTTTCAACAATCATTAAGGAACTCGGGGTCCTTTTTGTTAGTCAGCTTTGTAATTGTTTTTCATTTTTCATTCACAAATAATCTTGCTCATAAGATTTTTTCTGCTTAGAAATCTAATTTAATGACCTTTTCATCCATCAGTATAAGTACATTTTTGCTGTCTTTATTTCAATCACTTTCACTTGTCTCAGGTTCTCTCTCTCTCCATCTTCTCATGGCATGGTGAACATTTTAATGTTTTCAGAGGTACAAAATATTTGATCTTCCTAAAGTCAGTTGTATTATTCCTCTTACTATTGAATGTATGCATGCCCCCTTGCTATAGACTATAAACTGGAGTAAAAAAAGATCTAAATCATAGGTTCACACATTGCAAAAATGTGCCTCTTAATTGTGAAATAGTCATTATGATTAGATGCAATACATGTGTAAAATAATCAAAATCTGCAACTTAAAGCCCTCAAAAATAATGACAAAACACTTTAGAAAAGGAAATATGAATTTAGTATTTCTGCTGTTATCCATAAATGCTGATCAGATAGGGCATTATATATATTTCATATTTAGCAGTTAGTGTTATGCAACATTTACTATTTAATGCACATACTTAAGATGCTTTAAACATCCATGAAATAAAAATATCAACTTTTTTGTTTTTGTTTAATGATATATATATATTCCTCAGCATTTCAAGGAAGTGCTGTTTATATAAATTAGACATGATAGTTGTCCAGAAAAAATCTTAAATTAATGTAAGGCATTTGTTTAGTTTCAAAATTAGAAGATGAACTAATCGGTTTCTAATCTAAAATTGGAACATGAAGCTAATGTACATTCCATTGAAAAAGTATAAAATTAAGTGATGACTCAATCAGAAGTCTTAGTCTATGGGAGAACATTTTAACGCTAGCAGCTGCCACTTACTCCTTTGTCTGTTATCCATTTGAATTTACCTTATCCATGCCTTAACAACCCCTTTGGGTCACTTTCCGCTATAATAATAATCACACTTGCTCTGTCTTATGTTTAAAATAAAAGCTGTGGCCATTTTATACCTAACATGATAACTGGTCCAGATACCCGAGCCAGTAGCATGTTATTTCCACCGCTGTCTCCCGCATGAACCAAGCAAGGCAGCCTGACTCCGTGGGGCCCCCCCCCCGCCTTTTTCACCTCCCGGCGCTGACTGCTACCCCGCCGTCATGTGATGTCACAAGCACAACTTGTAATCTGGCCCGTTGTGACATAACCCCAAACATAGTAAGTACAGTTTAATGTATACAAACATTGTTGGTCTGTTTCCAAATTCTAACACATTATGCAATTTTATAGTATTATAGTCTTATCCCTGCAACCGGGGTGGGTGGGTGGGTTTTCTGTGCTTCAACGATCGGAAAAGGATCGTTTAGAGTGTGCCGCGGAAGCAGACCTCTTCCAGTTATCAACCGCAAGTACTGTTTTGTGTTTTTTTTTAAGGTTTTTAAATAAAATTGTTTTTGTTATCGTTTTCTTTGTTGCCTAGTGGCTAGGGCAGCTGGCTTGGGAGACTAGTGTTCAAGTCCCATGCCGCTCATTGTTAGTGCTGGTATGTTGCTTGAGACCTGGAGGTGGCAGGCAGTGAGGCAGTTGCTTCTCTCCCCATTTAGCTTGGTCTGTATTCCCCTACCTTGCTTCAAGCTTTGCCACGCGTCTGAGTCCTGGTGGACTGGGCAGTAAGCGCTTGGTCCTCGGCGTTCCAGGGATCGTGAGTTTGCATCCAGCTTAGGGAAAAGGGAGGGGAGGGTGAAAAGTAGGTGCTAGTCGAGTTTTCAGGCCCCTCCAGTATGAAGGGGTAGGAGAGGAGGGGAACTTACTGGCAGACCTGACTACAGTTTGAGGAGCCTACACCTTCATTAGGCTGAATGGCTCCCCCCTCCTTTACGATCTCTCATGCCTTGGCCCAGGATCCTAGCCAAAAAGGCAGAAAGGGGGGGGTTGCAGGGGGATTTGGCTCCATGCGAACGATGGTGGGGATCAGTGACCATGCGGTCCACATGCCGATGGGGGGGGGGGGGGGGGTGGGGTTGCAGGTGATTCAGATCCAGGTGGATGGGGGGTTGGGTAAGGCCCGCCAGCAGCTGATGGCAGCGTGTAGCGTGCAATTCATTGGCCCACTAGGAAAACCCCATTGACTGCCGTTACTCCAGTGGCCACGGCTATTATCTGCATCAGTGGCACAGGATCTTCCAGGTATGTGGGTGAGCTGCCACGTTTGGCATCTCTTGGGGGCAGGTTGCTGGACTTGGTGGACCCCCCGTCTGATCCAGCGGGCCAATTTCCGATGTTCTTAAAACATAACATACTTACCACCAAGGACAACCGTTCACAATCGGGGGAGAGCAGGCCCGGCGGCCGACACCAGGCCCTCATCAATAGGAACGGCAGAGGAGAATAACGGCGAAAGAAATGAGTCACCTAGCCGCGACACATTAGCAGTGGTAGTTGAAATCGACGAGTCTGCAAGACATGGAGATGTCATGCCACCCAGGACAGCAGAAGCGATGACGAGAGGCCATCTACCAGCAGCTAAGTTGAGCAAAGACCACATAAGGAACATTGACTCACCGATGTTGCAGAAGGTAGCGGGCAAAAGGTGGGTTCCGCAGAAGTGGAACAGGCAATGATGCCGGCAAAATCAAAGCGCAGGTCCAGTTCTAGCTCAGGTAGCTCTTCGCCATCATAGTCTTCCGAGACCTCTAGCGATAGCTACCAGCAGGTAGCAACTAAGACAGTAGACAAGGAGTCCAGGGGCCCTCCAGGACTAACCACTCTGTCTGAGTTATGGGAGGACGTGGCAAGGAAAATGAGGATGAAAATCAAAAAGAGGAAGTATATAGACATATTTTCCATCCTGCACGGAAGGCGCAAACCGGAAGGGAGAAAGAAACGGAGATCTGGATCGGCAGACCTGTAGAAAGAAAGAAAAATTCATAATACTGTAGTCAGCTGGATGAAGGCTTTTATGTACATGATGAGCGTGGTTGGACCCCGGGACCCGTCGCAATATGGACCTATGTTACAGTTAACATTTTACAGGCATACCAGGAACACGAGGGTTGGGCATGGCTCCACTATGATGAGCAATTCTGGGACAAGATGGAGGAGAATCGATTCATGACTTGGGGAACCAGGACGTCAGTCTATGGATAAATCAGATGACCAGGAAACCCACGGAACAAGGAAAAGAGGTCAAGATTTACAAGGAGAACATCGCCAGTCAGGCATGCTGCAAGGCAGGTGCACGGACAAGATACAACTTGTCTTGTTATACCGCCACCAAGTGTTACCTTTCCAGACTGCAAATTTAAGCACATGTGTGCAGCACTGCACCCAATGACAAAATGTTCCAAAAAAATAGTCAATGGGGAATAAGGCCAAAGCTACTTGAAAAGGGACATTTTGAAAAAGCACAGTCACCCATCAGATTGGAAGCTATTCAACCATGGCTGAATATATATCAAAATCAACAAAAGGCACATAAAATTGCCCAAGGGTTTCGGGAAGGTTTTCATAATACCTTTCCTAGGCTGCATTGAAGAAATACATACAAGTAGTGCACCATCCGCAACACATAAGAACATAAGAAACAGGATGCTGGGCTTTATGGACCCTTGGTCTGACCCAGCATCAGTTTCCAACAAAGGCCAAACCAGGCCACAAGAACTTGGCAATTACCCAAACTCTAAGAAGATCCCATGCTACTGATGCAATCAATAGCAGTGGCTATTCCCTAAGTCAATTTGATTAATAGCTGTTAATGGACTTCTCCCCCAAGAACTTATCCAAACCTTTTTTGAACCCAGCTACACTAACTGCACTAAGCACATCCTCTGGCAACAAATTCCAGAGCTTTATTGTGCATTGAGTGAACAAGAATTTTCTCCTATTAGTCTTAAATGTGCTACTTGCTAACTTCATGGAATGCCCCCTAGTCTTTCTATTATTCGAAAGTGTAAGTAACCGAGTCACATCTACTCGTTCAAGACCTCTCATGATCTTAAAGACCTCTATCATATCCCCCCTCAGCTGTCTCTTCTCCAAGCTGAACAGCCCTAACCTCTTTAGTCTTTCCTCATAGGGGGAGCTGTTCCATCCCCTTTATCATTTTGGTTGCCCTTCTCTGTTGTACCTTCTCCATCGCAACTATATCTTTTTTGAGATGCGGCGACCAGAATTGTACACAGTATTCCAGGTGCGGTCTCACCATGGAGCGATATAGAGGAATTATAACATTTTCCGTTTTATTAACCATTCCCTTCCTAATAATTCCTAACATTCTATTTGCTTTTTTGACTGCTGCAGCACACTGAGCCGATGATTTTAAAGTATTATCCACTATGATGCCTAGATCTTTTTCCTGGGTGGTAGCTCCTAATATGGAACCTAACATCATGTAACTACAGCAAGTGATATTTTTCCCTATATGCAACACCTTGCACTTGTCCACATTACATTTCATCTGCCATTTGGATGCCCAATCTTGGAGTCTTGCAAGGTCTTCCTGTAATGTATCACAATCCGCTTGTGATTTAACTACTCTGAATAATTTTGTATCATCCGCAAATTTGATAACCTCACTTGTCATATTCCTTTCCAGTTCATTTATATATATTTTGAAAAGCACCGGACCAAGTACAGATCCCTGAGGCACGCCACTGTTTACCCTTTTCCACTGAGAAAATTCACCATTTAATCCTACCCTCTGTTTCCTGTCTTTTAACCAGTTTGTAATCCACGAAAGGACATCGCCTCCTATCCCATGACTTTTTAGTTTTCTTCGAAGCCTCTCATGAGGGACTTTATTCATTTATTTATTTATTTAGAATTTTTTTATACCGATATTCCTATAAAGGATATAGATCACACCGGTTTACAAAGAACTTAACTTTCGCTAGGAGGCGATACAATAAACAGTGCATATAAACCATTGAACATTTTAGAAACAATTGGAATTAAGGAACAACAGCAAGCCTAGAGCCACAATAAATAAATTGTGAGTCAATCATAAATAAAATAAATAAATAAGATAAAAATAATAATAATAATAATAATAAAATAAATAGTTAAAGTCTTGTATTCATGTTTTAGGATCTGCATCTAGGAGAACCAAGGTTTTCAGGGAAAGTTTGATTAAACAGCCAAGGACTTTGTCAAATGCCTTCTGAAAATCCAAATACACTACATCGACCGGTTCACCTTTATCCACATGTTTATTAACCCCCTTCAAAAAAATGAAGCAGATTTGTTAGGCAAGACTTCCCTTGGGGTAAATCCATGTTGACTGTGTTCCATTAAACCATGTCTTTCTATATGCTCTACGATTTTGATCTTGAGAATAGTTTCCACTATTTTTCCCGGCACTGAAGTCAGGCTCACTGGTCTATAGTTACCCGGATTGCCCCTGGAGCCTTTTTTAAATATTGGGGTTACATTGGCCCACCCTCCAGTCTTCAGGTTCAATGGATGATTTTAATGATAAAATTTGTAACCTAACTAATAGATCAGAAATTTCATTTTTGAGTTCCTTCGGTACCCTAGGATGCATACCATCCGGTCCAGGTGATTTGCTACTCTTTAGTTTGTCAATTTGGCCTACTACATCTTCCAGGTTCACAGTGATTTCGTTCAGTTCATCTGACTCATCACCCCTGAAAACCATGTCCAGAACTGGTATCTCCCCAACATCGTCATTAGTAAACACGGAAGCAAAGAATTCATTTAGTCTTTCTGCAATGGCCTTATCTTCCCTAAGAGCTCTTTTAACTCCTCTGTCATCTAATGGTCCAGCCGACTCCCTCACAAGTTTCTTGCTTTGTATATATTTTAAAATGTTTTTATTATGAGTTTTTGCCTCTATGGCCAACTTCAATTCAAATTCTCTCTTCACCTGTCTTATCAATGTTTTATACTTAGGATAAAACATAACTTGACAATGCTTATTTTCTTCAGATGGATCCTTCTTCCAATTTAAAAGGTGAGGTGAAAGAGGCTATTTTAGCCAAAAGAACATCCTTTAAACTATGACGGTAATCGTTTTGCCTTCCTTCCACCTTTCTTAATGTGTGGAATACATATGGACTGCGCCTCTAGGATTGTATTTTTAAACAATGTCCATGCCTGTTGAACACACTTAACCTTTGCAGCTGCACCTTTCCGTTTTTTTCTATTTTCCTCATTTTATCAAAGTTTCCCTTTTGAAAGTTTAGTGTTAGAGCTGCAGATTTACTTATTGTCCCCCTTCCAGTTATTAGTTTAAATTTGATCATGTTCTGATCACTGTTGCCAAGTGGCCCCACCACCATTATCTCTCTCACCAAATCCTGTGTTCCACTAAGAATTAAATCTAGGATAGCTCCCTCTCTTGTTGGTTCCTGAACCAATTGCTCCATGAAGCAGTCATTTATTACATCCAGGAACTTTGTCTCTAGCAAGTCCTGATGTTACATTTACCCAGTCAATATTGGGGTAATTGAAATCTACACACAATATCGACAGTTGTTTTCAAGGCACAACGAGCACAATTCTCGCTAAAAAGACGTTATGCGGCTCTAATTCTTCTTACTCAATGTGCTGTGTACAAGATTACTGTTATTATTTATAGGACCATCATAACACCTGCGAGCATACCAGCATATTTTAGCTCAAGGTTTTGCCACATCAGGTCGTATTTAATCATTGGTCCGAGTCGATTATTTCTTTTGTATTCTACTTTATTTATTTTTAATTTTTTGTAAAAATATATCGGGGCGATACCTTCCTTTTGTGTGACTCAAACTTTCAAGAGACGTGGTTATTTAAAGTCCAGTCCGACGCGCGTTTCGCATCGCTGCTTCAGGGACTGTAACAGATCACATCACTTCTGTATTTTATCACTGACAGGTAAGTACATCACTGCCCCGTTACTTTTTAGGCTTTCTGCAAAGGACAAATACCGTCGTGATTCAACATTACTGTTGTCTGTATCCAGCATGCCCAGGTATGTGCCAAACAAATATTTAAATGTATGTGCTGCAAGTAATGTTGAATCACGACGGTATTTGTCCTTTGCCGAAAGCCTAAAAAGTAACGGGGCAGTGATGTACTTACCTGTCAGTGATAAAATACAGAAGTGATGTGATCTGTTACAGTCCCTGAAGCAGCGATGCGAAACGCGCGTCGGACTGGACTTTAAATAACCACGTCTCTTGAAAGTTTGAGTCACACAAAAGGAAGGTATCGCCCCGATATATTTTTACAAAAAATTAAAAATAAAAAAAGTAGAATACAAAGAAATAATCGACTCGGACCAATGATTAAATACGACCTGATGTGGCAAAACCTTGAGCTAAAATATGCTGGTATGCCTGCAGGTGTTATGATGGTCCTATAAATAGTAGCGGTAATTGAAATCTCCCATTACTATTGCACTGCCAAATTGGTTAGCTTCCCTGATTTCTCTAAGCATTTCATCATCTGTCTGACTTTTTTGTCCAGGTGGATGGTAGTATACTCCTATCATTATATTCTTACCTAACACACATGGGATTTCTACCCATATAGATTCTACTGAGCATTTAGTCTCTTGTATGATCTTTATCCTGTTGGACTCTATACCCTCCCGGACATAAAGTGCCACACCCCCACCAAGTTGATCCTGCCTATCATTGCGATATAACTTGCACCCTGATATAGCACTGTCCCATTGGTTATCCTCCTTCCACCAAGTCTCTGTGATGCCAATTATGTCAATCTCATCATTTGCTGCTATATACTCTAACTCTCCCATCTTACTTCTTTGAAATGTCTGTATGCCAATGCCAGAAGTTTTGTTTGTTTTAACAACCTGTTTTTCAGTTGTTAGGGATAATTTGGAAATCATTAGCTTTGGTGATTTTTTACATATAGGCATATGGGCTATGTTTGCTTTTAATGGAGCCTCTCTGTTGGGATGCCCTAACTCTCCTGTTTCATTAGTATCCTTCAAGGATACATTTCTCCGAACCATGCACTTCTGAGTGACTGTCGGCTTTCCCCCTTGTTCTAGCTTGATTGCACTTTTAAAGTTAGAGACAGAAATTGTCCTGGGCAGAATAACTGGGGTCCGTTCAACGAACAACCTTTTCTGCACATGTTCCTTTTGCCATTGGCTCTCATCCCAAAAAAAGAAAAATATCGGCTGATACAGAATTTATCATACCCACCAGGTCGCTCTGTGAACGACCAATTGGCACACGAGTGAACAGTGCGGTACGCATCATTCAATTCCACAGTAGCACTGGTAAGAGCTTGTGGAAAACGGGGCCCTAATGGTGAAAGTGGACATCAAAGCCGCCTTCCGTTTACTGCCGGTAGACCCAAAAAGTGTTCCGTTACTTGGTTTCAAATTTGAAGAGCAACGTTTCTTTGACAAACGCATGCCCATGGGATGTTCTGTCTCATGCGCTTACTTCGAGCTATTTAGCTCATTCCTGCATCGGGTCACGGTACAACGTACTGTTTCTAGAATTAGGATATAACTATTATATGGTGGTTGTAAAGTCACTTACTGTGCTATTTATCCACAAGTTCTGAGCTCCTTCCTACCCCAAAGAGACAAAATATGAAGCCATTTTGAAAAATGGAATATCCACTTATGTGTACTTATGTTATTAAATTAAATGATTTGATTAAACCAAACTGAAATGTTCTGTAGGAGGGTTTGCTATAGTGCAGTGATGTGGAATAGCATTACGTGAGGGCCAATGTTAGACAATGGAAATGATGAATAATGGGAATGTTTAGTTGGTGGCTGAACTCTTGAATGTTGACTGTCAAATCTTTATAGCATTTAACTTTGTAACACTTTTTCATTTTTTCCTAGATTCAGATAGTGGAATTTCTCCTGGTCGAATTGCCTATATTTTTTCTAAAAGCTGCACTATTACTGATGACAGCTATGGATGCCTGTCATCAAATATCCCTGCATTAGAGTTGATGGCATTGTACGTAGCAGCTGCCATGCATGATTATGACCATCCAGGCCGAACAAATGCTTTTCTAGTGGCAACAAATGCCCCTCAGGTAGGTACCTTGTAAGGCAGTAACTTAAAGCTGGAATGCTGGAGGAACGTTTTCCAAGAATTAACTTTGTCCTTACATTCACAAAGAATGTAATGTGCAGTTTCTCTTAATAAACTACAAAAATTCTAAAACTACAGTAACCAGCAACGTGCTCAAAGAAGAAAAAACTATTACTAAGTGACAAAAAAAAACAACAATTTAATACCTATTCAGATCTACAAGTGACAAGACACAGTGTAAAGGTTTCCACTCCTGCACTGAGTAGTACACCTAATTAATGAAGTATTATATCTTTAACGCATGACTGAGGCTCAGCTATGGGAGTCCAGACATTTTATCCACATGCTGCTTGTTCATGTTATGTAGATTTAATGCTAAAACAAAGGAGACCAAACATTGGCTCGTATGTTTAGAGTTTTGGGAGAGAGAGTACAGCAAACTATAACACAGTGCCAAAAATAACTTAAGCCCTAAGACCACATCTAATAAAATGAACTCATGTAGAGCTAGGTGTCAAAGGAATCTGGAAACACTGTAATATAAATACTGTTCTCAGAGGCAAGCAGGATGGTAGTCCTCACACATGGGTGTCATCAGATGGAGCCGCGACACAGAAGACTTTTGTCAGTTTCTAAAAGTTTGATTTGCCACCCTGGGCATGTCCAGCATGCCCTATACCACACGTCCATGTGGGGGTCTCTCTTTTAGCACGGAGCTGTAGCATTGCAGTTGGTGAGCTCAAACGATCCTAACCACGGATGGAGAGCTCACGTTGATGGGCTCAGCACCCAGGGTCTCAGTTCTGCCCCGGAAAGCTATTGCCAAATAAATTTCCTGGAGCTCTGGGTGATCCGGTATGTGCTATGGACTTTCAGAAATTGGCTGTCCAACAAAGTTGCCCTGATCCAAACCGTCAACCAGATGGCGATGCGGTATGTCAACAAGCAGGAAGGTACCGGCTCATACCGCCTGTGTCAGGAAGCGGTTTGGATCTGGTCTCGGGCCCTATCCCACAGGATGGTGCTAAGGGCCATGTACCTGGCTACGATGGAGAAAATGGTACTGGATAGACTGAGTCGTGCCTTCAAACCCCACGAGTGTTCCCTAGACCAGAGGGTGCGAATCGGATATTCCGCCTCTGGGGGAGCCCGGATGTGGATTTCTTTGCGTTCCCTTGCATCAGAAAAAAGTGTCTGTTCAGCTCCCTGTACAGGACAGATGGCAAACCAGCCTCGGATGCCCTGGCCCGACATTGGGGCAAAGGTCTTCTGTACACGTATCCTCCGATTCCTTGTGCGTACCCCGATTAGTTCAGACTCCTGGGTTTTGCCTCCCTGCCAGCAGATGGAGACAGAGAAAGCTTCATTGACACTATACAGCAATACTGTATAACAACACCCCTGCCAAGCTCACACAAATTTGGAGAAGGACCACTGAGTTTTGGAAAAGGACTGCTGGTTGTTGGCAAGTCTACATATGAGAGTGGAATAGGGGATCCCTCCAAAAGGATTTCTGTTTGGCCACTGGGAAAGTTTTATGCACTCTAAAATCACCATGGGAGCTTTAACCAGTTACCTGAGATATAGGATACCTACCTAGAAGAAAAAAAACACCTTTATAAATCCCCCCAAAGCGCGATTTTAAATCCTTTCCTGCGGCTCCCACTAACGGCTCTGACCCCGGACGGTCGCTCTTCACCCGAACTCACAGCCCGGCGCACCGCCGTCCGACCTCCCCGACCGTGACCCGGCCCCAGCCTCATCGCGAGACCGGAAGAGACGGACGCCAAGCAAGCGGCCCTACACCCGACCCAGCCGCACCATCGTAACGCCGAGACCCACCTCTCAAGGTGAGCCGATCGGGGCCTCTAGCCCGAGCTCTCGCTCCAGGCCCTCTCCAGCGCCGACTCGACGAGACCCCGTCCACCTCTCCCCAGGCGGCGACGTGGGACCTGATCGGGCCATTCTTTAAAAGCCCAAAAAGCTCGCCAATGGCCTGCCCCTTGTCGTGCCCCTTAGCGTGCACCCTTCACCCCTTCTCAGACGAAGACCCTAAAAAAGACTCCCTACGCCACGGCATGACCCGAAGATCCTCTCGATCGTAAACCCAACTACTAACCACCCAAGAACTCCGCTGATATAAGCATCTGCAAGAGAGCTCACCACCAATAAGAACAGCATGCCTGACAAACCTCCACCTTACTAGCGTTCCCTATCCAGGATCATAACCACCTTACAGACGCAGCCACTCACCTCATCTTCACCCACTAAACACCCTCCCGCTCTCATCTGACATCCCCTTAACCACACAGGCAAACCCCCCCCCCCCCCAATATCCTAATAACATCCCTTTTGACTCCCACCCGCTGCATTCAACAAGACAAGATGTACTCCCCTACATCATATGCACCAAAACAAAGGCACCGTCACTTAGTAAGCATTCCACTCACAGAAACCATTAAAAGCTTGTTCTACCTTACTTTCCTTCTAATAAACGGCCAAGCCCTCACAAAGAAAATCGCTCTCATATCAGACATCCTCCATGACCAAAACCCAGACTTCATTTGCAGTAACCGAAACATGGTTCGATAATACGTGGTCGGTAGATTTTGAACCAACTAACCAACAACACATACGACCTATTCTCGATCCCGAGGAAATCACGTCGTGGAGGAGGACTCCTTCTAATCATAAAAAAAAAATTCAACATGAAGCTAATCCATCTCTCTCCCCCCTCATCAACTCGAAATAGCTCTCTTCGACTAGGTATATTTGAAGGTTTTCCGAATCTACTGCCCACCCAAACTTCTCGACAAAGACATATCACCTTTCATTGAACTGTTCATATCAAAGATCAACAACAAAAAACTACCATCATCCTAGGAAACTTTAATCTCCACACCGACTTAAACCCCCCCCCCCCCTCACTATCATGCCAAACACTACTCGATGTCCTAACCATCTTTCAATTCACTCAACATGTCAACAACCCAACTCACAAAGCAGGGCACACCCTCGACCTGATCTTCAGAAATGATTACTTCATTTCGAACCCAACCATATCCTACTCTCAAGTCCCGTGGTCAGACCACTTCCTCCTACAGTGCGAGACCCACACCAAACCTCCAACAAGGATGAATCCATCAACTCATTCTCCTTTAGTTACCGACCACCCTTCACACCCGATATACTTCAACATGAGCTGGAAAAACACCTATCAAACATCGACTTCTCCAATACAACCAATGCCACGCATTCCTGGCACCAAATAACAACAGAAACGGCCAACTCCATAAACCCTGAAAGAACCAAACGAGTCAACTCAAAAAGACAAAGCAACAACCCCTGGTTCAACCCACAACTAAAGGAGACCACATCAACCCTCAGACGAAAAGAAAAAGACTGGAGAAAAAACAAATGTCAACTAACACTTGAAAGATACCGAACCCACCTCGCCTACTATAAAAACCTAATAAATAAAGCAAAAAAGGAATATTACAGCAAAAAAATCCTAAACTCTTCAAATAAACCAATATCAAACTCCCTCAAAAAAACATAAGCCAAGACCTCGCTAACTTATTCAAAAACAAAATCAGCAATATATCAGAAAAAATAATCAAGACCACAAGCAACAACCCAACCCTGGTTCGCACAGACATCACACCATGGGCGTACTTTGAACCGATATCAACTTCTGAAACAGAGAAACTCATCAAATCACTGAATCCAGCCAGACACGAGACGGATACAATACCAACTCGCGAGCTAAAAGAAATCTCCCAAACCATCGCACCGACCGTCACTGCAATCGTAAACAAATCGCTAGAAGAAGGTGATCTTCCGGTCAACCTAAAAGTCGCCACCATAAAACCCATCCTAAAAAAAAAGAACCTAGACCCCTACGACCTTAGCAACTACCGCCCCATTTCGAACCTTTCATTCCTCGCCAAGCTAACCGAGAAGGCTGCCCTTAAACAACTGAATGACCATCTAGATACAAACAACATCCTACCCCCAACCCAACATGGCTTCAGAAAAAAATCACAGTACTGAAACCCTACTCACCAGCCTAACAAACAGCATTCTAAGAGGCTTTGACCAAGGACAACGATACATCCTCATTCTACTCGATCTATCGGCTGCGTTCGACACAGTAGAACACAGTTGCCTAATCTCCAGGATATCTGAAATAGGTCTAACAGGAAAAACCCTAGAATGGTTCACTTCCTTCCTTCAAAATAGATCGTACAAGGTAAAACTCAACAATTACACCTCCGACGCCATCCCTCTTGAAACCGGAGTGCCTCGAGGATCATCTCTATCGGCCATCCTATTCAACATTTACCTATTACCACTCGGAGAGATGTGAAAGGAGTTGGCAATCACCTACTTACTTTATGCCGACGACATACAGCTAATCATCCCGGTACCAAACTCCATAGAGAACGCACTAAAAATCGCAGCCACAACCATCAACAAAATCAAAATTCTACTGAACCAACTAAAACTTTGCATCAACACCGACAAAACCGAATGTTACCGATCGAAAGAAGGAACTCCGGCGATCACCTGAACCACCCCATCGTCATCGACAACACCATCAATCTAAAAGAACTCGTCAAAGACCTGGGTTTCTCGATCGACCCTCAACTCAACCTCAAAAAACACATCACCACGAAAACAAAAGAAGGCTTCCACAAACTTTCAATCCTCAAGCACCTCAAACCCTTACTAAACCAAACTGATTTCAGAATCATTCTCCAATCTCTGATCTTCTCAGGCATCGACTACTGCAACTCCCTCATGATAGGTCTACCAAAATCAACCTTATACCCTCTCAAATTGTACAAAACGCCACTGCTCGAATTCTCACTGGATTAAAAAACAACTGACCACATCTCACCCGTAGTAAAAGACCTACACTGGCTCCCTGTAGAAAAAAGAATAGAATACAAAGCACTGTCAGTTATACACAACTCAATCCACCACGACGACTACAACTGCCTCAACACCCTAATTCAAATGCACCACTCGCAGCGCCACACTAGATCAACCAACAAAGCACTACTCGAAATCCCACCAGCCAAACTAACCACCACAAGAAGGAGAGCCTTCTCAATTGCCGGACCTCAACTCTGGAACTCACTACCTCCCAGTCTCAGAACCCAAAGCAATACCAAGCTGTAAAAAACATTACTCAAAACATGGCTCTTCAAACAAGCTTACAAAGATGGGATTGGATAAACCAACATATAGGACAACCCAGCAGCTCCTCTCCCAATTTAGTCCCTCCCACCCCTTATATTCCCCCTATGTCCTCCAGTCACGCCCACTTTCTTTCCCCTCCCAATCACTCTTAATTCTCCTCTTGAACACCCCACTACTTAGTACCCCCACTGAACAACGTACTAACTGATGATTTCAACACCCTTGTTTGGACAAGCTATTGTATCAAATTCTACTCGATTAATATGTATATATCCCAAGTTGTTTCCTCGCCAACCCATGCGTTTTATATCGATCCCCCGAAATCAATGTATCTCCCCGCTATAGTTACGAACTTGTTGAAGGTGCTCTACTGATTTTTATGCATTTCGTTGTTAAAATATAAACCGGAGTGAAGGCCTACACTAATACTTCTGTATATAAAAGCCTATAAATAAATAATAATAAATAATGCATAACCCAGTATGCTACCTGCAGTTCCTCAGTATTACTCTGCTCCAGCAGCTGGCAGATGGTGTAAAACCTGCAGTTTGGAGAGAAGGGAAAAAAATAAAAGAAAAAATTTCTGGATCCTCCCAGGGGGTTTTGAGGTCCCGGTGGAGCTATCCCCCCTAGTTTGAGGTGGATGAGCAGCGGATCGGTGACCCTTCTAGATAGCTCGGTCCAGAGGTACGTGGGGTGGACATCTGGTGGCCCAGATTCTTCATCCCCCATGAGATAGCAGTGGAACCTGCTGACAGTTCTGCACTGCAAACCCAGTGGAGCAGGGAAGTATCCCAGTGGTCTGGCTCTTTTCTGATCTGCCATGCAGCCTGTGCTCCTGGAACTGGAACCTCTGCACCAAAGCAAAGTATTGGTTTATATGTATTTTTTGTTTTTATTTTTTACTCTCTGAGAACAAATAAGAGAGAGAACAAGGAACGAGTTAGAGGAATCTGTGCAGTATTGGAGTTTCAGGGTGGAAGCTATTTTAGCTCGGGGAGCACAGTTAAAGGGGATTTTCAGCAGCTTCTCTGCCTGCTGAAGAGACTGGGTATCGGCTCAATGGTGCTGAGGGACCGTCGCCCCGCTTGCCGTTCAGGTGGCGACGGTGCCGTGTCTATGGGGAGGAACTGCCTGCGCCTGGGGCAAAAGCAGCATGGTGTTCGGGGGGGTGTACATCGAGCATGACCGCACCGGTAGAGCAAGCCTCGTGGGTAACGAGGTCTAGTGCTGAGGCTTTTCCCGTCAGTGTGGAAACGGCAGCCAATTTTAGGTTCCCTAGCGACATCTGCGGGAGAGATGGGGGAATCCCCCCTCCCCTCGACTATCTCTGGCAGTTCCTTGTCCTGCAGAGGTGCAGAGAGGCACTTGCACTGAGTAGGTCTTCTGGCAGTTTTAATGAGCTTATTTGCAAAACACGTTTAGCGGGCTGCTGGCTCTCTATCCCAGTTTCCGTGGATTCTCGGCCGGTCAAGAGGCCTGAGCTATCGCGAAGCTCTTCAGGTGGATGATTTTCGGTGCTGGATGTTAAATAGATCTGGGTCTAAACGTCCTGAAGGTGCAGGCAGGCTTTGCTTAGCCGCGAGGTAGGCCACGGTCCAGAGGTACGAGGGGTGGACATCTGGGGATGCGTAGGCATCCGCGCACATTCTCGCCGCGTGGAGGTCGTACGCACGGGGACCTGTGCGCGTAAGGCCGTGGCCTAGATTTGAGCGTGTATGTTCGCAACCTAGACTTGAGTGCGCATAAGACCGCGACTTAAACTTGAGCGCGTATTTGTGCACGTACGACCGTGGCCTATACTAGCGGGTATTTGCGCGTCTACTCGTGCGCATGTGACCGCGGCCTAGTCTGGAGCGCATATCGGCGCACGTCACGAAGGGGTACGCGTGTATGCCTGGGTGGCATCGGTTTGTACGTAGGAGGCCACCTAGAACTGAAGTTCAGGAGAGCTAGGCGGAGGGGATGAAGAAGTCAAAGCGTCTTGCTATCTGTAAGGCTTGCCATCGGATAGCAATTAAGTCCTCACTCTCTCTTCGTTTGTATCGGCACTGTTTTGAGCATCTAAAGGATTAGACTACAGCTTTTGCCCATGTTGGGATATCCCTCTTGGCCTGTGTTGTCTCTGGAGGGGAGGGGAGTGGAGTGTGAGGCGAAATAATATTAAGTTCTCCTCCCTTGTTCCCGAGGGCAGGAGTTTCCCCGAGAGAGGTTGGAGAGAGCAAGGTTGGGCCTATGGGCTCTGGTGTAGATCTATCCTTCTGCGTGGAATGTTTCCAGGGCCTGCAGACCTTTCTGCAGGGGCGCCCGGCGAAGGCGAAGCAACCTACTATGTAGCGATCGCATGCTTGGGACTTGTCATGGTGGGCAAATGCCGCAGGGAGGCTGTCCCTGGTAATGTTCAAGGGGGTGTGGATAAGGAGTCGTCAGAGGATTCAGATGGGGCATTGACTTTTTCACCTCCTAGAAGAGGGAGACATTGCATATGAATAAGAGCCGCTTTGGACTCATCTCTGTGAAAAAATAAAAAATCTGAGCAGTCTTGCCGAATTTGTGAGCAGTGTTGCTGAATTTGTTTGCAGACCCTGAACACGCTTAGTGTGGCCGGAGGTGAGTTTTAAGTTAAGCGCCCTGTAAATTTTCCCCCCTATCCAAATCACGAGATATTGGATATAAAGAAGGTAAATTCGGCTCTCGCGGTTCCCCATTTCCGTACGGAAACTCTGCGGTCCCTCGTAGCGGCGATACACGAGGAAGAGTTCTTGACATCTCGCCTCGATAGAGGCTTTTCTGCACATAGGACCGTGAACCTTAGCCTTCAGGCCAGAGCACCAGAGATTCCTAAGGGAACATTTTCACTTTTGAGCTCTTCCCTTCAGCTGGCTACAGCTCCATGTACCTTCACTAAGGTGATAGCGGTTGGGGCGGCCACATTGCAAAAGGAGGATGTGTTGGTGTATCCGTATCTGGACGACCGGCTCCTTTGTGCCAAATCAGATTACCTCTGTCGACAATCAGGGCAAAAGGTACTGATGAGTTTGAAGTCTCTAGAATGGGTGGTGAACCTAGCAACGAGCCATTTGGTTCTCTTACAAACTCTGGACTATCGGGGAACTCAGTTGGACACAGTGGCGGAGAGAGATTGCTGAAAATGCAGATTCTAGCAGAAGGCTCATCTGAGCTTTCGGTGCCCAGGGACTATTTATAGGGCCATTACCGGAAGATATGATGGCCACGCTATTCTATAAGTGAATCATAAAAGGCAATATAATTTTATGGCTCATAATGTGACAAAAAGAACTCAATAAAGACCTAGGCTTTCTATTTGTTTCAAAGCGTTCAATCATTGAGTATAAGTGTATGGCATTAGAACAAAATTTACACATGAATAGTAATTGAGATTCAACTTATTATTAAACAATGTTCAAGCTTTCTTCCAAAATTTTTCTTAATGAATATATAGTAGAAGAGTCTTGTCGCGTCCATCGGTGCTAGACGGCTTCGCCCCGTTTGCCTCACCTCGTTCACGGCTCCTCCCGCATCCCTCGGGGAAAAAGGCTGCCGTCACGTCTACGAGCCGACCTCTCCGGCGTCCCCGGAACGGCTACGGTGCTGTCTACTAGGGTGCGCGCGCGCACCCCACCCATGTCTTTATTCCAGCTTTGGCGCGAACCTCGGGGGCGTTCCCCTCTACCGATGTCACGCCATCCGGGTATATAGCCCGTACTAAGTCGCAACCTCGTTGAGTTCTCAAAGGATTGGTTTCGGCCGGTTCTAAGCTACTCTGCCGCTTCCGTGCTGCCGCCGGAAGCCGTCTCTCTGCCCTTTGGGGTATCGCTAACCTGGGTACCCGCTCCTCGAGGGCCTGCTCTCCCTGCCTCGGTGCCGCTACCTAATTTCTTCAACTCGGTGGAATCGCATACCAACAGCAACCAACTAGTGAGTAATCTAACCCTCAATCTATCTCATCCACAGTACTACCTTGCTGGGAAACCTGCACCGGATTTCCCCTATAGCAACAGGGTGAGAAGGGTCCCCTCTGCCGAGGGTCCTGAGACTGCTACTTCCAGACTACCTCACTACTGCCACCTCTGGTGGTACACTACAAGATGTTTAGTTCTTTTATTAAACTCTGCCACAGTACCCAAGAATCCACCCAAACACCGCTTAACCATACCTAGTCTATTATCATGAAATAGAGAAGAATAAAAGGTTCAATAAAAATCATATGTATCCAGACTAACTTTAGGACAGATATCTACCAATTTTTTCTTCATATGGAAACATTCATATTATGGATATGTTACTTGCATGATACAGAAAAAAGTGCGGGCGCGAGATTCAGGAGGGTGGCCTATGCAAATTAGGGCCCACGGTAAAAGGAGGCGCTAAGGACACTAGCGCATCCCTAGCGCCTCCTTTTTGACGGGAGCGCCGGCTGTCGGCGGGTTTGACGCAGACGCTCAAATTTTCTGGCATCGGTTCTCAAACCCGCCGACAGCCGCGGGTTTGGAAAATGGACATCGGCAAAATCGCTCGCCCGTCTTCTGGCCCGCGGGCCTATTCTTAAAAATATTTGTTTTTAATTTTTACTTTTTCGGCCTCCGACTTAATATCATAGCGATATTAAAGTCGAAGGGTGTACATAAAAGCAGTTTTTTCTGCTATTCTGTTCAGTTCCCAGGTGCCGGCCGAAATTAACGCCTACCTTTGGGTAGGTGCTAATTTCTGAAAGTAAAATGTGTGGCTTGGCTGCACATTTTACTTTCTGTATCGCGTGGGAATAACTAATAGGGCCACGAACATGCGTTTGCATGTCGTGGGCCATATTAGGTTCGGGGAGGGTCGGACGCGCGTTTTCGACCGAATAAGGGGTAAAGCTAGCGCGTCAAACGCGCATCCAAACCTGGGCTAACAAAGCGCACTGTACCGCTATGTTTCCTTGTGCACGTTGTAAACATCTGGGAAAAAGTGTAACTACTAACCTTCATGTGCGCTTTAAGTTAAAAAGTAGCGCAAAACTTGCTGTGGGTAATTGCGCATGGTTTTCCACATAATACGTTTTCAGTTCGACGTGACTAAAAACGCACATACCTTGTCTTGTGTTTTGATATATATTTTATATTTTTTTTGTAGGCTGTGCTGTATAATGACCGATCTGTCCTAGAAAATCATCATGCAGCTTCTGCGTGGAATCTCTTCCTTTCCGAGCCAGAATATAACTTTCTCACTCATTTGGATCACGTTGAGTTCAAACGCTTTCGGTTTTTAGTAATTGAAGCCATTCTTGCTACAGATCTCAAGAAGCATTTTGATTTCCTTGCTGAGTTTAATGCCAAGGTTTGTTAAGCAAGCTACTAGTTCACTGTCAAGCCAAAAAAAAAGAAAACGATTTAGTCTTCTTTAGGCTCTCAGTTAACTCAGAATCCGGAATGGGATCTGTTACCGTGAACCTTTATTCATATAGAAACATAGAAATGACAGCAGAAGAAGACCAAACGGCCCATCCAGTCTGCATCTAATTGAATTTGTAGCATAGTTAGGGGTAGTAACCGCCTCAATAAGCAAGCTACACCCATGCTTTTTTTTACTTGACTATGTAATTCAGTCCTTGTTGGTTGTTGTCTATATATAGTTCTCACAGGACAAGCAGGATGGTAGTCCTCACAAATGGGTGACATCATCAGGATGGAGCCCTGTACGGAAAACTTTTCTGTCAAAGTTTCAACAAGCTTTGACTGACACTGGCACACTGGGTGCACTGAGCATGCCCAGCCTGCAATTATCCCTGTGAGCCACAGGTGTCTCTTTCAGTCTTCTTTTTTCCGCTCTGCAGTCAGCATAGCGGTTGGAGCTCTGTGAGGATTTTTTAACTAATTACCTCATGGAAACACTTAACTTTTCACTTCAAAAAACACTTTTCCCTACACAGGTCTCCCTCCGCGTACGTTTTTACGACGCTCGGTGAGTACTAATTCTTATTTTTCGGTCGGTTTCTGTCACTATCTTAAGGCTGTTAACTGACTGAAGCCTTCCCTTCCCCCATTTTTCAGTTAGCTTTAAACAGCTTGCGAGTATCTCTGTGACACTCTGCTTGCTTATGCTAGTGGGGTAGGGATTTTTTCCTTAACTTTAGGACCACTGTAGCTTCAAGTCCTTCGTTCCCTGGTACCCTCACGCAGTCGATACCCTATCGCTACACCGGGACCCTCCTAAACCGCCCTGGGCTTTTATATGTCATCAGCGCCCCTCCCCCCACGGTGCCCTGATGCCTTTATCCATGTTTTTTGCTTTTCAGTGCTACCAGGCTTTTTCCTCCTACGCACTGTTTTTTTCCTTGGGCTTCCTCGGTGCCGTCCCTACCCGGATGCATGCCATTGACGCACACGCTGTTAGTCACTGCCATGCATACTCGGGTCGCCGCCACCGCTGCCCGAGACACTTTTTAACGATCCCAGGGTCACTTCATCGGTGCCACCCCCCCTTTTGGGGATGCCATCGATGCCCCATCCTCCCCACCGATGTCCAGCCCTTTTCCATCGGTGGGCATCGGTGCCACATCGAATCGTCGGTGGGCATCGATGCCGGATGGTCCCCATCGGTGGACATCGGTGCCGGATGGTCCCCATCGATGGACATCGGTGCCGGATGGCTTGTCCGTCGATGGCATTGGTGCCGGATGGCCGTCCGTCGATGGCATCGGTGCCAGGTCCTTTTGCATCGATGGACACCGATGCCCAGGTGTTTCATCCATGGGCATCTATGTTAGAATGCATCCATCGAGGGCAGTCGATGCCAGGCTGCTCCCATCGGTGAAATTCGATGCCCAGGTGGGTCCCATCGGTGGGTATCCATGCCGGCTCGATTCCGTGGATGGGCGTTGATGCCAATGCCAGCCTTATGGCTGGCATCGATGCCCATGCCGATTCCAGGACTGGCGTTGATGCCGGGATGGAATTCATCGACTGGGAGATCCATGCCATCGATTCCATACGTGTCCATATCGATGCCACCGACACACGTGTCTGGGGCACCGATGCCATGTACACTTGGAAATCTGAGTCTGTCCAAATCGATACCGTCAACGTCTGTGGCCCTATAGTTGATGCCCGTGGCCATGCCACAAACGGCATAAATGCCCGCCTCCATGCATCGATGCCCTCGACACCTCCGTTTTCCTTCGGTGTCCTTGACGCCCTATTGATTCGACTTCGACTCAGTCGATGCCGGTATCTTTTTCAATAACGGCAATGTTTTTCGATTATTCGATTCCACATCGTTTCAAAGATACCTATGCCACTGCTGTCAGTGCCCGTCACTGTCATCATTCTCCTGGCCAGTCATCGACGATTTTTCATACCCATTTTGATGATATCCTCGAAGCCCCTTAGGTTGCCTTCAATATCGTCAATACCGACATAGCACCGCCACATAATACCCTCGCCTCCTCACATTGCTCCACGCTTTGGGTTCTTTTTTAAGCCCCGTATTAGCTTAAGACACTCCATTGTGTCAGGAGCAGAGCAGGCGTGCTGACAGTTCGTCATCGATCGCCTTCCAGGACGACGAGGGCTTCCATCTCGGTGCTGGGGAAAGACCGGGCCGAGCACCGTGGCACCCATCATCGCCGACATCGTGATCGTCCGCCGCTGACGCCATCCAGCACATCGGTGCCATCCTTCTCCAGGCTGGACAACGCTCGGGCAGAGCGACATCACCACTGCCATCAGCACTGTTCCTACAGTTTTGGCAGTCCTTGGTGATCCAGAACTTCCGGATCCAGGTCCGACAGCTTCTGCATTGGCGTCACGACACATCGAGCCGCTGTGACGAGGGAAGGGAACATGAGTTCCGTTAGGGCTCCTCTGTTCCTGGCGTGCCCCACCGTCAAGTGGTGTGGGACTATGGCCATCTGTTACACTTAGCAGTCTAAACGCCACTCACGCCTGGCCTGTGTCCTCTGTACCTGTGCCACCATACCGGTTTTCAGAGCGAGATGGACATTTACGTCCCCGGCCTTACCCTCGAGGACTCCGGAGACCGTCGGAGTCAACAATCTTCACCGGCTCGTCTTGCGGCGATCCACGTCGGATGGTAAGTACCCGCTTCGGCGGCATTCCCATAGAGTTGTGTTCTCCCATTCGGACCGTGGTTCGAAAAGTTCTGGGTCATGTGCCTTTTAGAACTGTATTAGTGTCACATATCGCTATGTTAGCTATGTTAGCCACAATATCAGGAGAACCCCTCTATCTTCTTGGGATTGCAGCAGGGCTTCTTCTCTTGTCAGTAACAAGTCCCTGTGCCGACCAATGCTCTGACTCTTGGTTCCCTCCCAACCAAGGTCCAGCTGCATTGGCTGATCTGCTAAACATGAGATTCAGCAACCATTGCCCCATGTACAAGTCCACCTTGAGGCCTGGCCACATGGCCTCAGTGTCTCCTTGTACAGCATACAGAAATGCGGGTACCACTTACCGCTCACACACCTGCAGGAGCCTACATGATATCCTCCATTGGGACACCTCCTGGTCTCCCATCTGGTCAGATATCAGAGCGGCCACCCCACCTTGTACCAAAGTCCCGGTACACTCCCCCAGGCACTACGAAGTGCAGAGGGGAGAAGGGAGGGGGGTTGGGGAGTTTTAATTGCACTATTCTTTCTTTTAACAGAAAATAGTTACTCTCCGCACATCCTGGACCTAAGAAAATCCAACTTTCTTTAGACGTCACAGGTACAATGGTATCTTTGGTTACCATCACTCCATACTGCAGTAAGTACATTATTTTAATGTTTCTATGTGCTTTATGGTGAGTCAACATTACAACCCCAAGCTCTGCTGCTGGCACCAGCTTCGGTAAGTGAACTGTCTCTTGCATCACTGTTGGTGAATGCTGTTTTCTCTGCGGAGTGTAACATCATTCACTTTCCTTGCATAGATTACTGCTAACCACTTTCAGTACATGCAAGGAGCTCTCACTTTTTTCAGGACTCACTATACATTTACTAACTGGGATTACTGTCGCTGCCATAAATCCCTTCTGTAACACTTCTGGACACCACAGTCTTAAGACCCTCTTGTCCAGCATGCGCACAGACATTCTGATACATTGTTATATGTCCCTGCGCATATTTTCCATAACCTCAGCCTTTCAACTTTTCATGGTTGGGCTATGGGGTTTCTTCCCACTATGCATTTTTCTCATAATTCAAAACTGCTATGGGTTATATTCAGTGACATTCTATACTCAATGGACCTAAGTGGTTTCATTGCTTTCGTCCCTGATTCTTATCCCAGTTCAAACTAGGACCTAGTCTCCTTCGACTCATGCTCGCAATTCCTTAGGGTTATAAAGTTTCTCCTGAAAGCTGTCAACCCATTATGCATCTATTGCACTCCAGCATAGTTTCTCATAAACTTCCTGGACGTTGCACCCATGAGTTATGCCCTTATGCCTTCCAATACTGCTTTTGCAACAATTCTTTGTGCATACAGACAGACAGCATAGGGACAATGTGCTTTCCAACTCATAAGCACGCATTACCTCTTAGCTGCTCTGCTAGACAGCTGCGCAGCTCTACCCTTGGCCCTTGTTCACTTCATGCGTCCTTGGGCCACATATCTAAGAGATTTAATGAACGCTCTATCAGACCTTCTCCACGTAGGTTCTATCCTCTCGAATGGTCTCAATTACATGTGTACAGGGCAAATCTTTTAACGCTGAGTTTAACTAAACTTTCCTCGGCGTCTGCATCATTCCATACGATGCACAGGTTCTGCTCCCTGCACATGTTTCCTATGCGTTCCCTTAGATGCCTTTTCTTCCATCAAAGGCCTCTTCAATATATCTCTTCTGCTGCCTCTCGTAGCCAGCATTCTTCTAATGTTGAACTGGGATGGGGTTCAGTATTCTTTTCCCCACTCCCTGACTGAGATCAGTATGCTTTCCCATACTTCTCAATCCATCATATCAGTAACCTTTTATTCTCTCACCAGTCAGTCCCAAATCATAGACTTACTGATGTTCTTAGGTTCTGGTAGCGTCACAAAACCTTCTAAACATAAATCTTGCCGTTTAATATGGCAGGCTTTACCTCCTGACGCTAAAAAAAAAAAAAAAAAGAGGTATTACCCCTTTTACTTTTCCACCATTTTTTCTTACTCCCTCGGATTCTGTTCTCCAGACATCCTCCACATAGATACACCTTTCTCTTAGGAGGTGTATCGTTTTGGGAGTTGGGTTCCCGTTTTCGGTAATCCTCTCTGAGTCGGCTTACCATGGATTATCCACTGATCAAGCCGCCTCTATTTCTCTAATCACGGAATGAACATATATATTCTCCTTATAAGTCTCATACATTCTACGTTTGAGCCTTTCCATTCCTCTCTTCCACAGTTTGGCAAGGGAACTTCTTTCCCTCTTAATGTCATTCCTGCCAGCAGGGACCGTGAGTTATGCACTCTTTCCATACTCACCTGACTCCGTTCCTCTGCCACTGAGTAGTTCTACGCATTCAACTTTCTATCCTTTTCAGGTAGATGTTGTATCTCCTTTCCTCAGGAAATACTCTATTAATTTTTCCTAACCTCTCTCTCTCGCCCTAGGGAGAGACTGGGTTTTCCACATTCCTGGACAGTAATGCTGCGCTTACATTCTATCTACATTGCACTGCATTCCATGTGAATTCCACTTGACTCTTTCCTTCATGCAAGGGTCAAGCTGCTACTTCCAGTGGCCACACAGACCTAATCCTTCTGATTAAGTGGTCTATATTTCCTTTCCTACCAACAAGCAGACATTTCACTACAACACTGTGGGTATCCACATGCTGTTGTGTCCGTCTTAGCCTTAACAGCTTCCCTTTGGTTACTGCTGCTTGTACTTTTTTTATCAGGTTGCAGCCTGGAGTCCTCTCCATACCTTCGCAGCCTATTATTGCTTACATTTGACTAGCCGGCATGCTCCATGTTTGGCCAGTCCGCCTACTCTTACTTTTTTCAATTCACTACCCAACATCCTTCCACGAACCCATTATGGTGTTGCGGATGCCCTCCGTTCCCATTTCCACCTCAGTCGTTACGCCTTTGCGCATCTGCGGTGTATCTGGTGCATTCCCGGGCATCCTCAGCTCGGTACTCACCCATTTGTGAGGACTACCATCCTGCTTGTCCTGTGAGAAAGCAAATGTTGCTTACCTGATGTAACAGGTGTTCTCACAGGACAGCAGGATGTTAGTCCTCACGAAACCCGCCCGCCACCCCCGCGGAGTTGGGTCTGTATACTTTTATTTTAGTTTCGCTTGCGCTTTTTAGCTATAAGACGAGACTGAGGGAGACACCTGTGGCTCACAGGGATAATTGCAGGCTGGGCATGCTCAGTGCACCCAGTGTGCCAGTGTCAGTCAAAGCTTGTTGAAACTTTGACAGAAAAGTTTTCCGTACAGGGCTCCATCCTCGATGTCACCCATTTGTGAGGACTAACATCCTGCTGTCCTGTGAGAACACCTGTTACATCAGGTAAGCAACATTTGCTATCCTCTTTTCTACATAGCTCTCTGCTTCAACGGCAGGGGCAAAGCTGGCTATGCGTTGAAAGTGAAGTATCAGACTTTTTCCCCTGCTGTTGAAGCAAAGAGCTATTCACAATTACCCAGGGATTTTTTTCCCCCTCTCTTTTATATTCTCTCTTCAACTCACTCAGCCTTTACAGTGATTATCAAGGTCCCTCTGTAACCATGCAGTCATGGTCTCGAGGTCTAACTTCTAGGTATCAGACTGAGACTCCTCCCATAAGGGCTATGAATACTGTCTGTAGAGCATCCACTGGCATGGAGAACTAACTTCAGGAATGAAACAGGTCCTCCATATAGCACCGGGCCAGCACTTTTACCTTTTTTCTAGTAGTGAATAGTTAATTGATGTGCTATTTAAATTCTAAATATTTTAGGCGACTATCAGCAGTTCTCTGGAACATATTTTATAGTAAATAGAATGAGATGCTGTAACATACTAACAGGTGCAAACAACCTGCTGTTATGTGCCTTACTTAGGAAAGCTGAAGTCTCAAAACATGGGCCTTACTTCTCTGGGGGTTTTTCAGTATTTGTAGAAAATCACAAAATGCATAATTATATTCATATTTTGCTTTGTACTAGTTTTAAAATGTGGGAAATCCAAAAGTATTATGTAGCGATAGACTCAGAAAAGAGAGATAGCAAGTTCAATTATTTTGCAAAAGAAAAGCTGTAATTAACCCACAAACTTGCTCTTCAATTATGTGTTTTAATTACTCTGAATTTTTGTCTGATTGGGCAGGTTAACAATGGAGCAAAATTTATTGATAAAAACCATTCTTAGGTAAAATACTTCATAGGCATTGCACTATTGCAGTGCATCATCTCCTGAGGATATTCACAATGTCATGGGGTAAAGAGGTGTGGAGTGTGTATTACGGAGCCTTTACAATTTCTCCTAACAGCGTGATGGTGTTTTTGCATCTGCATAGTAATTTATATAGGGTTATATAGACACAGACTCTGGGGAAAAAAAACAAACTATAGTACAGGGGGTGGTGGCCAACTGTGATCCTCAAGAGCCAGAAACAGTCCTGGTTTTTGGGATATCCACCTTGAATATGCAATAACACTAAAAATATTTAAATGAATGACTGACTCCATATTTGTATTTTTCACTTTAACATTAATATTAAACAATATTAATAATTTAAATGTTTAAAGTATAAGCTACCTTCTTGTTTATCTTCTGCTTATCAGGTTAGTGATGTAAATAGCCATGGCGTTGAGTGGAACAATGAGAATGATCGCCTTCTGGTATGTCAAGTATGCATTAAGCTGGCAGATATCAATGGTCCAGCCAAAGGTAGAGATTTGCACTTGAAATGGACAGAAGGCATTGTGAATGAATTTTATGAACAGGTATGTGCACTATTTATATAGCTATAAATTTTTTCTCATTTATAGAAAGCAATGCCTTGTTTCTGTCACTGAATATATAGGAATCTTTATTTGCCTTTTGTTCCCGAGATGCCTCTCGATCCAGTTTAAAAAATGTAGGTCAACTATAGTGTCTATGAAAGAAGCAACCGATATTGGCTAGCTATTGAAATATCCTATTGTATTTCTTCTGTCCTGCATATTTTTAGTTATAGAAATCCAGAATTCTGTTCAGCAAAGATGCATCATGGAATAGTTCCTATCGAAAGTCTTTTTTTTTTTTAAAAAGACTACATGGAACTGACAGCATTTCCATTCCACTTTGTATAAACAATAGATTTGGCAACTATAATTTGATATGGTCTAAAAAAACGTATTTCTTTTCCTTAAAAATATTTGAAGGGAGACGAAGAAGCAAGCCTTGGCTTACCTATAAGCCCTTTCATGGATCGTTCTTCTCCTCAATTGGCAAAACTTCAGGAATCTTTTATTACTCACATAGTGGGTCCCCTATGTAATTCATATGATGCAGCTGGTTTGCTTCCGGGTCGTTGGGTCGATGAAGATGAAGATGTTGAAAGTGAAGACGATAGAGAAGAATTGGACACAGAAGATGAAGAAATGGATGATGAACTGGGTTCAAGTAAGAGTTTTTTTTTGTAACTTTTAATTGATGAAAATTTCAAACAGCTACAACTGACAATATTGCAGTTATAAAATATTTCTTTTTTTGTTAGCATTATTGTGCATTTGGTGATAGTAAACAAATAATAAATCGTAGGAGATCTTTGTGGACATTTAAAAATAAAATTATTTTAAGTCCATTATATCATGTTAGTCGTGCTACCTCATAAGAAATATACGTGCAAATACGTTGTTCAAAGTAAAATATTTATAGCTCATATTTGTTTCTTACAATATGTTTTGAAACATTGTGTTAAGTGTGTAAGGTATTGAGAATTAAAATCTCCCTTTTATCCACTAAATATATGCAGCAGAGTTCTGAAGGGAATTTTTTTTTTTATAAAGCTGATTGCACCATTTAGTCTTCTATGGAAAGGCTATATATTGGAATGTACCCTTGTGTGTAGTTGCTCTAGGTAGAATTGAAGAGAAAAATGATTTTCGGACAAGTAGCTCCACTAAGTAACAGTGATAGTCCTCTACGTGTATATCATCTGACCTAATTTTATCCCCATTTTCCCTCCCCTCTAAGGTGATTTTTTATAGGGAAATTCTTTGTGGAGTTTCCCTTTGAAAATCCGGAGGCAGCTGGGGCTACGCCACTTTTTTTATACCCCTCATACTTTTGTAGGTTTAAAGAATGCAGAATAAACGACGGGGTAGATCGTAAAAGGGTGCGCGCGTACGCGAGTTATAAAATCGGGGGTTGGCGTGCGCGAGGGGGTACGCGATCGTGCACCTCGCGAGCACGGAGCCGGTGCCGAGCCACGCTGCCTTGGCCCGTTCCGTCCCCCCGCCCTTCCCCCCAACCTTTTTTTGTTTTTGACTTGTTTTCAAACTGACTTCAGCCCTGGTAGGCCCATTGTGGGAACTTATCAGAGGGAAACGTATTGTCGATGCCCACAAATAATGTGTTTTACATTGTTTGTTATTTTAAAGTCCGCATTGAACGACCCAAAATAAAAATAGTGGTGCGTAAGTGTAAAAAAATATTGTCCACAAGGACTATAAGGTCCTTTTCCTGTGTAGTGACTCCCGATACATAACGCGGCATCGTGTACCTGTAGGTGGGATTAATTTTCCCTAGGTGCATCGCTCTGCACTTTTCCCCTTAAATTTCATCAGCTATTCAGTTGACAGTCCCCTAGTCTCTCAAGGTCCTTCTGTAGTTCCTGGCAATCCACTGCCGTCGTAACAACCTTGAATAAATGTGTGTCATGTGTAAATAGATCGGCTCACTCGTCATTCCCTTTTCCAGATGCACTGTTGCGCTCTGGATTAGGGATGGTTTGAGGGCATCGAGGCCGTTACGCTCCGGTGGGTCCCTCCTCCCTTTGGCCCGAAGAGAAGAGGTTGCTATAATGGCTAGGTCTACACCGTAGAAGAGAGGCTGCTGAATTGCCTGGCCCTACGCAGCCGAAATGAAAAAGTTGCTGTCAGCTGGACCATGCAGCTGAAGAAATGAGGCAGATCTCAGCTAGTCCACACGGCTTGAACAGAAGAGGCTGCTGTCAGCCGGGCCTATGGTCAAAGAGAGGAGGCTGTCGGCGTCAGGACCGCACTGCAGAAAGACTCTGGCTTTCTCGCAGGACAAGCGAGGATGGTAGTCCTCACGTACGGGTGACACGAGGATGGAGCCCAATCACGGAACACTTTTGTCAAAGTTTCTAGAACTTTGACTGGCACCTACCGGGCATGGCCAGCAATGCACTGACCCTGTATCCGGCAGGGGTCCACCTTTGGTCTTTTTTTTTCCACGCAGCAATGGCTAAGCGGGTTAAGGAGCTCTCTTGAGATATTTCTTCACGGAACTTCTTAAAAAATTTACCAAAAACTATACCGCATAGGGATCCCCCTATCGATATCTGGACTCCGCGGTCAAAAGGTAAGGTTTTACCCTCGTTGCGGTCGATTCCCGTCGAGTTTCCCCTTCGGGGCTTACCGGGCATCGAGCGCACCGCGGCTAAAAGTTTGTCCAGGTCACGGCGTCGGGTTTTTGTCAGTGTCCCGATTATGCGGGTCTGTGATGGACATTGTCCTCGGACAGAGTTAGGGTATCACGGTCGGCCCCCGAGCACAATACACAAACTCTCACCAAATGTGCCCAAATGACGCCAAAGGGGCCGTAAAGCCCGTTTAGAGAAGATCGAATTTCTTTTTCATTCAAAACTCCCGACTCCATCGACCGCTTCGACCTCTTGCCGGCAACGAAACACCGGTGCCGTTCGTCTGGCTTTGACTACTCCTAAGGTGTCGACTTCTTCCTCCTCGCCTCAGGAGAAGGACCGAGGAGAGTATCGTGAAAAGTGTCGACACCGGCATAGGAAGGCTCAGTCCGCCAAACCAGGCGAGGCATCGACAGAGCCATCGACAAATAAATCTGAGAAGGCTCCATCCTTCTCTGTGACCGGGTCACTGAGGCGTTCACCGACGAAGGCGGGTAAGGGAGCCGTGGTTCCACTTTCACCGGCGGACCCTCCGGTTATGCCGGCGCTGCCTCCTACTTTGGTGCCGGGCTTCCGCGAGGAATCGGATCGGATGATCCAAGAGGCCATCGGTAAAACACTACAGGGCTTCCGGCCTCCATCGATGCCAGTCACCGATCCGATTCCCACGGCGCTCGCACCGCTGTCGGGTAGAGTGGATTTGTTGCTCGGTGCCCTTCTACCGCTGGAACCGAGAACAACCGGTATGTTCTCTTCCTTCGATGCCTCTGGTGCCATCGAGTCCTAGGCCTGGTCCTTCAGGATTCACACCATTTCTCCCTTCTGAAGATCCTCAGGGAGCTGGGGATCAACCTTCCCAGGATACAGATGATCTGCCTTCAGAGCCCTCCCCTCTTGAAGAGAGAAGGCGTTCTCCTCCCGAAGGTCTGTCCTTGATCAATTTAATTAAAGAAATGTCTAAGACAATTGCATTTCAGCTTCAGACAGAAGATTCAAGGCACAAGATACTGGAAGTGCTCGTTTCTTGATGCTCCTAAGGAAATCTTGTCAATTCCCATTCATGAAATCGTCATAGACCTGCTGAAGAGGAATCGGGAGCATCCGGGTTCAGTTCCACCTGTCAACCGTAAGACAGATGCCACCTATCTTGTGCAGTCAGCTCCTGGGTTTCAAAGATCAGAACTAGATCATCACTCTGTGGTTGTGGCATCAGCCCAGAAAAAGGCACGATGTTCCAAACCTCATTCCTCCATACCTCCAGGAAAGGAACAGAAATCCCTTGATGCTTTAGGCAGATGGGTCTTTTGTGGCTCAATGCCTATAATCTTGCATTGCTTCCTACCGGTTAAAAAGGTTCCTGACCCCCAGTATAAGAAGATTCAGAGAAATCCTGTATCTTTACCTGACCAATTCCAGGATGAGCTAAACACTCTCGCTCAGAAAGGCACGAGGTCCGCGCCGCGTACGACATATTTGACACCGCCTTTAGGGCGTCCGCGGCGGGGATCGGCGCGAGGTAGTCCTGATTGAAATCCTCCGACTTCAGACCAGAGTTACGGGACAGGTCGGCCGACCTGCCACGTGCCGGGGATAATCTCTTCGGAGACAAAAATCAGGAGACCGTGGCGCAGCTCAGGGACCACCCCGAGACGCCGCGTCAACTTTCTTCAGCGCCTGCTGAGTTCTCGTCCACCTCAGAGAGGACATTCAGGCGAGATGGTAAGCGACCGGCCTACAAACCGAGAAGGTATTATCCTCCGGCTTCCCGAGGTCGCCCTTCCGAGCCTTATCAAAAAGGTCAGTCCAGGCAGCCCTGACCTCAGAAGACCCAACCTGCTCTTCAGCCAGGACCAGCATCAGGGTTTTGACTCCTTCCTGGAGAGCATAGGCCAACCTCCTCTTCCATCAGTACCGGTCAGCGGTCGGTCGTGCCACTTCACCGACACTCGGCGCACAGTCACCACCGATCGGTGGGTACTCGTGGTAGTCACTCGAGGCGGTAACCGTAACTTACCGACCGTACCTGCGGACTCCCCACCTCGGCTGACGTGGGGATCAACCGATCGCTCTCTTCTTCCGGAACGGGAGGTATCGACCCTCCTCCGGTCCCGGGCAATAGAACCAGTGCCCATCTCCCAACGGGGGCAGGGATTCTATTCCCGGTATTTCCTCATCCCAAAAAAGTCAGGTGGCGTTGGTCCGATCCCGGACCTTTGCAGATACTTGTTTAGGGTGCCAAGAGAGAAGTTCAAGATGGTAACCTTGGGGTCTCTACTTCCTCTTGTTCAAAAAGGAGATTGAGATGTGCGTGTGTACGTGTCCGTGTATGCGTCCCGGAGATCTAGAAAACAATTATTCCATCTCCTCACAAATTCCTGCGATTCCCGGTCGGCCCTTGTCATTTCCAGGACCGTGTACTGCCGTTCAGCCCGGCGTCTGCTCCACGAGTAATCGCCAGGTGCTTCGTGGTAGTCGCAGCCTTCCTCGGGAGTCAGGGCGTCCGTGTCTACCCTTATCTCGACGATCGGTCGATAAGGGCCCCGACTCGGCAAGCCCCGTTGGCGTTCTTGCGTCTCTCTCTCCATACCCTCATCTCCCTAGGGTTTCGAATCGACTGTTCCAAATCCAAGATAGAGTTTGGGATGGAACTCTCTTCTATAGGGACTGACGTAGACACCATACAGGCGAAAGCTTTCCTTCATCAGGATTGGGCATTCGCCCTGGCCTTCCTGGTGAATCTTTTACAGACTCTAGTATCCTCAACTGCTCGTCACTTCCTCATACCGCTAGGCCACACGGCATCGGTACATGTGACGCCGACGACCCGCCTAGCCGTGAGAGTCACGCGGTGGACTCTAAAATCCCGGTGGGTTCAAGCTCGTCGGCCAATGTCCAGCACTGTTCACGTTACCACACGGCTCCGACTATCGCTGGCCTGGTGGATGCGACACTCCAATCTAACTGTAGCCTGAAATGGAAGAACTTATAGAATCTCAACTTACCTTGACGACAGATGCCTCCAACCTAGGGGTGTGGTGCTCGTGTCGGCTACCTGCAGACTCGGGGAACCTGGCCTCCAGAGGAAGGCAAACACCAGATACATTTCCTGGAGCTTTGGGCAATCAGATATGCCCTCAAGAGTCCTTCAAGATTGCCTTTCAAACAAGACCATCCCGATTCAAACCGACAACCAGGTGGCGATGTGGTACATCAAGAAGCAAGGGGGAACGGGCTCCTGCCTACTGTGTCAGGAAGGTGCACAGATATGGGCGTAGGCCCTTTCCCACTCGATGTGGCTCACAGTCGCCTATTTGCCGGGCGCGGACAACGTTTCCGCGGACGAGTCGAGTCGAACGTTTCTTCCGCACGAGCGGTCTCTCTACCCCACGGTAGCGGACACGATATTCCAACGTCGGGGTTACCCTCGGGTAGCTCTCTTCGCGTCGGTCCGCAACCGCAAACTACAAAACTTCTGCTCCCTCGCGCGCTCGCAACCGAGAGACGCTTTCGCCGTCTCGTGGGCCAGCGGTCTCCTCTACGCATACCCTCCACTTCCACTCATATGAAAGACTCTCGTGAAGTTACGGAAGGAGAAGGGCATGATGATTCCGACAGCCCCTCGCCGGCCACGCCGGGTGTGGTTTCCAATCCTCCAGGATTTATCGGTACGCCGCCACATTCCTCTGGGGACGGATCAGCTTGCGATAACTCGGAACGACGAATGCCTGCGCCACTCCAACCTCCAGGCCCTGTCTCTGACTGCCTGGATGTTGAAAGGTTAATACTCCAACCTCTTAACCTTTCGGTGTCCCGAGTCCCGGAAGCTTCACGAAAACCTTCCACGAGCAGGTGTTATCGTTCCAAATGGAAGAGGTTTACAGTAGGGTGTACATCTATGTCCTTAGACCCCTTCACTTAGTCCAGAAACGTCACCGTGGAACATCTCTGGCACTTGTCGGAGGCAGGCCTGAAAAGGTTCTCCATCAGGGTGCACGTCGGCGCGGTAGCCTCGTTTCATAAAGGCGTGGGGGATGTTTATATTTCGACACAAACCTTAGTAACACGCTTTATGGGAGGCTTGCTCCACTTAAAACCTTCACTATGCTATCCGGCCTCTGCTTGGGACCTTAATGTAGTTTTGGGGCGGCTCATGAAACCTCTGTCGTGATCTCAGTCATCTCACGTGGAAAGTGGTTTTCCTTCTCGCTATCGCATCCGCTCGCAGAGTTAGTGAATTAGAGGCATTAGTTACACTAATAATCCGCATGACAGGGTAGTGCTCCGCACTCACCCTCGATTTTGACCGAAGGTAGTCTCGGAATTTCATAATAACCAATCTATTATCCTACCTACCTTATTTCCCAGGCCCCATTCAAACCGAGGAGAACAGGCTCTGCGTTCCTTGGACCGCAAGCGTGCTCTAGCCTTCTATCCGGATCGCACGTCGGCCCTCGGCAAATCCACTCAATTGTTTGTTTCTTTCCATACCATCAAATTGGAAAATCCCGTGGGAAAGCAGACCCTCTCCTCCCGGTTGGCGGTCTGCATTTGTGTTTGCTACCAGTAAGCGGGCATTCCGCTACAAGACCGTGTAAAAGGACGCCGTCGGGGCTATGGCGACAACGGTAGCACACCTCCGTTCGGTGCCGCTTGCTGATATTTGTAAGGCTGCTACCTGGAGTTCTGTCCGTACCTTCGCAGCCCACTATTGCTTAGATTAGACCGGCCAAAGATGGAATCCTGTCTGGCAGCCTTTTCGATGTGACTTGTTTTCAGTGTAACTTCCCACCTACCCGTTCAGGTTTCAGGATGCCCTCCTAACCAAAATTCCACCCCCGTTGTTGTGCCCGTTGCACGTCTTTGAGTGCATTTGGTGCTTTGCACCGGCATCCTCGGCTCGTTACTCACCCATATGTGAGGACTACCGTCCCGCTGTCCCGTGAGAACACCCGTTCCAGGTAAGCGACTCTGCTTTCTTTTTTCCGTCACACCAAAGCAAAAGTTGCCCGCAGCCCGCACGTTATGTGGAGAGAGCGAGCGACGGCGTACGTGTGCGTGTGAGAGAGAACGTATCCGTGAGCAAATAGCGTGCAAGAAACCGTGTGAGAGAGATGCTGCACAGTCACACAAAGACTGTTGCAGTTTGTATCTTTTGGGGAGAGGGATTGCTCGTGTGTGTATAAAGTTGTTTTAAATATCAGATTCTAATTATTGGATATATTTTTCATTGTTCTGATTTTACTATGATATGTTAAGTGGAACGGTGACTTAGCTTTTTCATTATAGCATTATATACGGACGGGTAGCTTGTGGTTTTTGGCTCCGATTACGTCTGCACGTTTCTGTTTATACTTTGGTCTCCTTCATCTGATTTTGGTGAGGGTTTGTTTGGTTTCTGCATGTGTGACTAAGGTGAGATATTATGCTAGCTTGTAGTTTCTGTATTGAGCAGCTCAGGTTCTAGTAAGAGGTGCATCGGTGTCGTAGGGCCCAAAAATGGAAAGCTATGATTACAAATGCTCATAGTTTAGGCAGTAAAATCCCTGACCCGCAGGCCCTAACGGTGGAGGCGGAATTGGACCTCGTTGCTGCTATGAAGACGGGGTTCACGGATTCTCACGATTCAGTTATAGCCCGGTATGGCTGTATCCCAAAGAGCTACTCCTTCCCTCTTTTCTGTCCTTTCTTATGTCCAAAACAATATCCGAGCTACTGACTTGCAAGGAATTTGGGGTAGAGATGGTCATTTTGTAATAAATAGTTTTTGTTTACGATGGTGCATCAATTTGTATCGGTGTGGTTTACAGGCTTCAGACTCAAATGGAGGAACTAGACCAGATGTGGTCAAAGGTGGGAAAGAAGGGAGAAGTGTTGATAAAAATCTCCAACAACCTGTCAGATGTAGACAGGAAAATCCCTTCTGTGGAATCTACCAGAGGTAGAGCAAGGGGGCTCTCTTCAACCTAATGGTAATGGAGCCCACGAGGGAGGAAGCGATACTTGAGCTAGTGCTCATTAACAGGGATTAAATATCTGACAATCACCGGTGCCGAGGTAGGCAACCACCCGGACGTTAAACGGTACGGTTTGACATTACAAACGGGTCTTTGTGCGACTACCCCGTTATCCTGTCCAAAAAATGGATTTTGTCGAAATGGTGATCTACCTCCGGGTATAAGTAGATGACTGGGAGGAAATGGGAGAGGTAGAACAACAGTGGAACAACCGAAAGGAGCAATTAGCAAATAAATCCTGATGTTTGATGTTTGTTTTTATTCCTCACGGTGAAACTTTTGCGGGCAAGGCTACATTTCTGTTGTACGGGGAATCGTATTATTCTCTTTAAATAGCTTTCTATATTTATCTCATTCAGGGGGCAAAAATGCAACCGTGAAAACATAGTTCCTGTGGGCGTGGAGCTAATGTTCAAAGAGAAACACCCTATGGCGTTTACTTTGGAAAAATGGATCTGGCAAATCCCATCTTGGGTTTAGTGTATATTTCTCCTACGTGATGAGAGGAGGTGAAAAAGTAGCTGACTTGAAGTAGGAACGGGGATTCCACCCCACATCCCCAGGACTGCCCACTTTAGAAGCAGATAAAAGTATGCACGCTCTCTTCTAGTGGACATAATAAAACATTTCTACATGGCTAAAAAGTATGCCCCTCGATGTTTCTCGGAGAAAAGGAGACGGTGCAGGGTGGTATGGACTATAAAGTTGATATTTTGTTGTATTCCGTTCCTCTAACAAAATGGAGAAACCTAACAATGATATACTGTATTTTTTGCTCCATAAGACGCACATTTTTCCCCCCAAAAGTGGGGGGAAAATGTATGTGCGTCTTATGGAGCGAATATAAAAAAAAAAATTAAAAATGTAACAAACACCCCCCCCCCCCCCTCCTGACTCCCCCAAGACCTGCCGACTTAATTTACTACAACCCCCCCAAGACCTGCCAAACGTCCCTGGTGGTCCAGGAGCGGTCCGGGAGTGATCTCCTGGGCTTGGGCCGTCGGCTGCCAGTAATCAAAATGGCACCGATGGCTCTTTGCCCTCACTGTGTCACTGGGACCAACCGCTGCTATTGGTCGGTCTCAGTGACATGGAGATGGCAAAGGGCCGTCGGCGCCATTTTGTTTACTGGCAGCCGACGGCCGAAGCCGAGGAGATCGTTCCCGGACCGCTGCTGGACCCCCGCTGGACCACCAGGGACGTTTGGCAGGTCTTGGGGTGGGGGGGGGGGGGGGTCAGGAGGGTGGGGGTTGTTAATTAATTTAAAGGGTTGGGATGGGGGTTTTTTTTGGGGGGGGGAGGGGTTCCCAGAGAAAGAAATGTTTTCTGATCTGGGGAGTGGACCGAAATGGCCCTCCCCAGACTCGAAAACAAAATGGGGAGAAAAAAAAAAAGCTATGCACTCCCCTAATTTGCTCCATAAGACGCTCAGACACTGAGCCGGTTTAGGACAAAATTTTTTTTTTTAATTTCCCCCCTCTGAATCCTAGGTGCGTCTTACGGTCAGGTGCGTCTTATGGGGCAAAAAATACGGTATATAAATTTCCTCAGTGATCTTATGCTATTTGATTTGAAAGCAATAGTTTATCGGGCCTGTAAAAGCATAATAATGTAAAGTTTCCTTATTTACCTTACAGAACCCCAAAGAAGGAAAGGCAGGCGGCAGATGTTTAGCCAGATAATGCATCACCTGAGTGAAAATCATAAAGTATGGAAGAAGGCGATAGAAGAAGAGGAAAAAAGTAGAGCTGAAGCAAGTAAGCAGCAGACTGAGAAGTCATCCTTACCTCAATCAACAGATGAAATTCAGGTCATTGAGGAAGCTGACGAAGAAGAGGAAAGACAGCCAGAAGAAGAAAGACAATGTTAAGAAGACATTAGAACAGTGGCCGCCACGAGGGAGCCCATATGCTTTCTCAGTCTTTAGACTTTAGACTGACACATTTCATATACTGTAATGTTGAAAGGCCTTAATACTGTGAGAGGATTCTTGCTGCCTTTGCAGTATCCCACTCTATGCACTTTCATCACATGGGATCTATAAACTTTGAATATTGTATACCATCATGCAAAATTCTTTATGCCCTACAATTACCTTATTCTGATGCTGCCTTGCTAAATACAAAGCTCTTATTTTCCACGAGGTACCTATGATAAGAAAGGAAAAAAAAATCCAAGTGACGCTCGTTACCAAAGTCATCAGAACGTTTTGCTCATACGGGAACATTGGCGGATCCCGATATAATTTGTGGATGTCATTTATTTATGCTGTTTTTAAACGTGAATCCGAGAAGAGTCCGTGCCTATTTTGAAACCCGGGACCGAGTATCGTAGTAAAGACTCGGTAAAGAGACCGTGTTCGGATGACGGCAGCGGTCCGCGCCGTGTGAATTTCCCCAATCTTTGGATATATTGTGTATAATATGCCATGTCTGTGGGAGAGGTGGGGGATCTCTGTTTTAATTTAAAAAAGTTTTTTGTTGTTGGAAACTTTCAGGTATGTTCAGACTATTGAAGATAGAGTATAAGCTCTCCTCCTCCTTCTTTATCGCATTGAGGTTTTGTGGTAGAACACAAAAGCCGTTAAATGTATTTCAGCAATGAAGGGATTTTAATCTAGGATTTTATCGAGATGATGACAAATATCTACCTTAACTCAGGATGTCATGTATACAGATGTGTAAAAAGTAACAAACGGCAAACTACTCCCTCCCCGTGCGAGTGTTAGATACTAATTTTGCAAATAAAAGTAAACACGGTTCCTTTTTTACTTGGTATGTAAAATTTCAGGGTAATAGAAATGAAACCAATGTGCATGGAGGGAGATGATGGAGGTTCAGTAAAAGCACCCATCGGTCATCTCTCCCCATACCAAAACAAATCAACAGTCTCAGATCCCTCGTCCCAGTACCGGTGAAGTACATTTTCGATACGACATTGTAATTTCTTTATATTTAGCAGGAGTGATTTGCGGCGTTATAAAGTTTGCTAACCAGAGGTAAAAAAAAGGCATCGGATTGAAAATTGTCACGTCGATCACACCGTTATCATACTTTTGATCCGGAATGTAGTTTCTCCATAACACGTTCACACAAATATATCTGTATATATATATATATCTATATGTGTATATATGCACTTCACCTAGCGTATACTTTGGCCAGTGCACAAGAAATGCTGAAATGACTACTATGTACTGCTGTCTTAGTTTCAGTACAAGAGTATGATGGGGCAGTCCCTAAAATGTAGTATTTAGATTTTATGTAGGAAATCTAGACGTTCCACTAAAGTGTTACCACCCAGGATCTCCCTACCTTGATGAAAATTATGTCAAGGAAAACGCACGTACAGATCTTACACGATGCTTGTCTATTTAGGATGCACACATTTAAGTGTTTTGTTCAGACTATAAAAGAGGTAGTAAAAAAAATATGCACCTTTTAATACCGAGCGAGTGTTTAAAAATCAGCACCGAAGGAATTCTTGATGATGTAGAACCAATTCAAGCTACTCTGACTTTCATTATTCTCACAGACTGTATCTGGATTGATGTGTTTTTACACCCGCAGTCGAACCGGGTAATCAAACAAATTTTCGTAAAAGTAAACCTTTCCATTTACCAGGGGTTTGAAATCTTATGCTGTAAACGACGAAAAGGGTAGTCTGTGGGGGAATTTGTATCTTATCTCGGACAATATCTTTGTACGACTTAGTTTTGTAAATCACCGAAACACTTGTTTGTTATTTATTGTACACGCCCTGTGCCAAATGTTTCCCCTTTCTTCCATCACTGCTATCGCCACATTCTTTGGAACACTTAGGCAGCGTTCCCACGGAATCTTTCTACTAGTAATAAAAATAGCAGTTTAAAATAAAATGTATTGATATTAATATTGAACTTTAGAAGTGCATGACTTATTTTTTCAGATGGCAATATATTGGTCTAGCAGTGTAACCTTCCCTTGAGTTCCAACCTTAAGCGGTAGACCTTAAAATGTCACTTTCCCAAATCTGTACCTTCAAAATTAGAATATTTCGGATGTAGCATGCTTCCCGTTCTGTTCGTACGATATCTCCTTGAATCTATAGTAACGTCCTACATTTTGATAAATTTGTAAGATTGTTATGCCAGGGTTAAAAGACAAAGTTGCCTTTCTCAGTATATTTCGTTATTTATTTATTTATTTATTTATTTATTTATAGCTTTTATATACCGAGGTTTAATTAACAAGATTAATAATCACTTCGGTTTACGTTACAACTAGCGACATTAACAGAGACAGAGTCTTGTTTTACAATGAACAGGGTAGAAATAACTTGGATAACCTGGGTAACAAAACATTGAACAGGGAAATAATCTGGGATAACAAATTATGGGATACATAATGTCGGGTGAAGCAAAACAGAGAAATTTGGTCTGGATAACATGGGTGAAGAACAGGGAAAATTGAGTAGGGGAGGACTATGAGTAGGAGAGAACTATGAAGTCGTAAAGTCGGTTAGGGTATATCTTCTTTTATCGGTCTGAATGGATGAAAGCTTTTCCCTCCTAAGCACAAAATGGGAGAAAACTCTCGATACGGTCGGGTGTATGGTATCGCAGGGTATGTTCAGCAATACTCTTACATTGCTGAATATGCAAAACAAGTTACCTAGATTAAATTATCTGGCCGAAACCCTACAATTGAATCCGTATGTTGTGAATTTACCGTGGCATCGAGATTTCCATCGGTATATTCTTTCAGAGCCGGATGTTCCCGTCAATCACTTTGAAATATGTTTAAATCTTGTTTCATTCCATTGTCAAATATGGGGGCGGAGAATATATATATATACAAATTATTTTTAGGAAGGAAATGTGCATTTGTTTAGAAAAGTTAGGGAGGAGGGGAATGGAGTAAAAAACGGTAGCAAAGATCTCACAGTCGGTCCAATACGGTACGGCGCGCTCCGGCGGAGCACACCGTTAACACGTATTTGGACGGGTGTTTTCAAAGTGCTAGCTTTACCCCTTTTTCAGTAAGGGGTAATAGCGCGTCGAACTCCCCCCCCCCCCCCTGCCAAACTAATAGCGCCCGTGACATGGAAATGCATGTCGATGGCGCTATTAGTTATTTCCGCGTGATTCGGTAAGTAATACGTGCAGTCGAGCCGCACATTTTACTTTCAGAAATCAGCGCCTACCCAAAGGTAGGCGTAAATTTCTGCCGGCACTGGGAAAGTGCACAGAAAAGCAGTAAAAGGTGCTTATCTGAACACCCTCTGACTTAATATCATGGCGATATTAAGTCAGAGGTCCCAAAAGCAAAAACGTGGGTTTTTTTAAGGTTAAATCGGCTCGCGGGTTGAAAACCAGATGCTCAATTTTGCCGGCATCCTGTTTCTGAACCCGTGGCCGTCGGCGGGTTTATGAACCGATGCTGGCAAAATGGAGCGTCGGCTGTCAAACTAGCCGACGGCCGCCAAAAAAGAGGCGCTACGGATACGCTAGTGTCCCCGGTGCCTCATTTTACCACGGGCCCTCATTTACATGCGGCGCGATACTCAATCGTGAGCACGGGAGAGTGGCCGGTAGGCAAAGCTGACATCATCTGTAATATGCACGGTAGAGTTCCTCTACTTTTATGAGACATTATAAAGGTAAAGTGACTGGATAAAATTAGTGTCTTTGACCCCACGGCAGACTTTGATCACCTTCTTGGAGAAAGTGAATGGGCTTGTAGGTGGAGGCTTCCGTTGCAGGGATAGAGTGGGGAGACTTTCTCTCTCTGGAAAATAGTTTGCTCTCTCCATCACTCTAGCTTTGAGGGAATATCCCGATGCTGTCGCCACCTCGTCGCGGTACGACGACGGGAGTCTAGGTGGGAATAACCGATGCCTATTCATTATAGATGTTATAAAAACCTTGACTGGCTAGGAGTATCCCAAGGTCTGGATAGAGAACTCCTGTTTATCCATAGCTATGTGGAATTTCTGGAATGAAATGGAAAAATAAAAAATGTTAGAAAAGGGAAGAAGAGAGTTGTGGCCATGCCACAAGAGACTAGGACTTTTCATGGGTAATGGAGCTTGAGTCCTTAAATAATTGGTCTCCTATGCTTACTCAAAAACATTTAGCCTAATCTATACAGTTAATGGCTTTCTTCATATCTAAAAAAGATCATCATGATTCCCACGGAGGGGGGGAAAGTGGGTAAGAGCAACAGTTTTGTAGCCCTAGCTATCCACTACTGTTTTGTCATTGTATATTTTCCAGTATTTTGATCTGTCCTTTAAGATGTCTAATTTCTCTCCTGTCCCCATAGTGGGCTACGGTTGAGACTTGTCATATTTAATGATTGTTTGCTTAAATAGTCCAAAATTCCAAAGTAAGACAGAAGTATCAATGTTGGAATTACTGTTTAAAATGTCTTGCTCTAAAATGCACACTACTGTGCTGTGCTGTGTTGAGGAAATCCCAAAATCAGAGTTAAAAGATTTAGCGTTGTCCACATAGATCATGGCTATTTGAAGGTTACGATTGCTGATGTTATCAGACAGATAATGAAATAATGTCGGTTGAAAAAGGAAGATACGTGAATTCGAAGCTCACGCGCATGCGCGTGAATCCCGGCAGACGAGCGCGCGGCTAGGCCACGCGCGGACCGAGCACGTCATGGAAAAGGCCCGGCCGTGCACGCGTCTGCCGGTACGTGCCGGGGAGGGGGAGCCACCCGGGACGGTGGCCGTTAGGCCCCGTTCCAGGGTGGCGCAACCTGGCGGCAGGTCGGCACGTGGAACTTAAGTTCTGAAATACGATAATTTTGTCACTTTGTCTGAATAAACTTCTTTTTCCTTTTAGGGGCCGGGGCGGAGAGGGGAAAAAGGCAGAGTAGGCCGGGGGGGTGGAGGGAAGTTCCCTCCACGTCCAGTCCTTAATTGGAATGGACACGAAGGGAGCTTGGAATCGGTTACTCCCAATGTTCTCGGCGCCACTCTTGAGCAGTTATGATAATCAATATAAATAAGGCTTGGGGATTGGTTTGTGACATTTTGTACTGTCTGGTTTTTATAGAAAATGTACATGGTGCTATTTCATGTGGTTAAGCTTATGGACTTAAAAAGTCCTGGGAGGTGGTAATTTTTTCCTTTAGATTCCCAGTGGGTCGTACCCTGTCCGATAGAGGCAGACGGGCCAGGGTTTGTTCCCTTTAGTGAGTCCGCCCGTGGGCCAGTGGGGTGCACATCTGGTTCTCCGGATCCCTCCCTCATGAGGCCACCCGGGTGGTTGTAGGTTCTGCAGGGATTTTGTTAGTTCCCTTAAGGCTGAGAAAATCTGTATTTTTCAGTGTAATTGATTTTGTTAGAAAAGTGTCAGGTTTTCTTTGAAAGGGCCAACGAGCAAACTAAGGAAATTCTATTTATTTAAGGCTCACGGCAGCACAGCTCTGATGGCAACTTACCCCCAGTAAGCTTGGCTCTGGAGTAAAGGAGGCTTTCCTTTTCCTTTGGGGGTTTCTTTGCCTTACTTTTTTTCCCCCCTGTTGATGGTATGTTTAGTTCCCTTCCTTGTGATTGTGTGTAAATGGGGTCGGTCTTTGTACTTTGTGATTGGAGGGCTCCTCTGGCGCTCCTCGATGGGTGCAGTGGTGTGGTGTTCCAGCGATTGGGGGGATTATTTGTGGCCACAGTGCTGGCTGCCTTGTTGGAATTTTTGGCAGCCGTTCCCTTGCCATTGGGGAGAATGGGGGAGGGTTTGCCTCCTTTGTCTCTGGCTTGTAGTGACTTTGGTGTTGGGGGGGGGGGGGGGGGGGGGGTGGAAATTGTGAGTTGGCCCTATGCCGCTGCTAGGTCTGAGGCTGCTGGGGGCTGTAAAGTGCTTTTGGGCAGAAAAGGTTTACTGGTTAAAAAGGCTTTGTGTGCTAATCAAATAGCCTGGATGTGGAATGGAATCGGGGAGGTTTGTTGCTGGTCTCGGGACCCACTTTGAAACCTGTGGGGGTTGGGCCATCATTGCCCTCTGCCGGGTCACCTGTGACTTGGGTGCTGCTCCCGAGCATCTGGACCTGGGGGGTACCGACAGGTCAGGGGTGAGCAACATCTGGGGATACTTTTCTGGGAGATGATCCAGGGGTTCCTAGTTGCGGGTTCGAGGATATTGAGGTATGCTTGTTCCGAAGGGAGGAATCGGAGGTGTCGGTGCCTGTAGCCTTTCATGGTGTTTGGGGGTATTAAAATGGCCCCGTGATCTGGATTTGGAGGAAGAGGATCTGGTCCAGGATGAGATAAGAGGGCCTCCGGGCTTACCGGGTGTAAAGGAACTAATTTCACCACCTTATAGTATCGAGAGCAGGGGATGGCTGGAGATTAAGGGGACTGCTATTTGCGTGGTGGGTTATGCGGATCGAAAGACATGCCGGGCCGCGAGTCGTAGGTGGACCTCAAAGACCACTTTGAGGTCTCCGTGTCGGGTTTGCGTGGGGGTGAGAAGGCTGCCGCGTGAAGCTGGAGCGAGTGGCCGTCGGGCGCGACCGCCGAAGGACCCGCTCCCAAAGTCGGGGGAGCGAGCGGACGGTGTCGAGGGAATCGAGGCGTCTGTCGAGTTTGGGACAGATGGTCTCTATGATTTGGTGCGTACCTCCTCCAGAGTTATGGCTTTGGTTGTCATGGCTAGACGGTTGTCGTGGTTGTGTTATAACTCCTCTAAGATGATATCTGCTGAACGGTTAGGGTCTTAGCAGTTCAAGGAGCCTTTGTTGTGTGAATCTGGAGACTACCTTGAGCATCAGTCACTTGGGGGGAGAATAAGGTACCTTAAATCTGCTTTAGGTCTGAAATAACCACTTTGCAACTTTGTACCGACAGGAGCTCTGGGCCAATGTGGGTTCCCTCTGCTTTTCAGAGGTAAGATTCCCCTAGGGGGCATGCTGTTTGGGGGGCCTGTAGGGCATTTTGGGGTGCTGCAGGTGGATCTGCAGCCAGCGGTGAGTCCTCTTTATGAAGGGAGGGGGGTCCACTCCATTGTTCCGGTTATAGGAGGCTGCTTGATGCAGTTTATAATAAAGAGATGGTTTGACCCACTCATGCTTAATTTCCTTGGTCTTTTAGAACCGTTACTCCAGAGTACAAGGTGAATGAGCAAAAGGCCGTTTGGGTGAACTTTGCTCCCCAGTTCCTGTGGGGAGCCTGTAATTCCAGTGCCTGCGGGGGAGCTGCAAATGGGACGTCGGCCTCCTTCTTTGAATAGCGCTCTAAATTTTGTGATTCCAAGGTTCCCCGCTTCCGGACGGGAACCTCGTGTCGAGTGACGGTGGTGGCGCGCAAGGGGGGAGAGTTCCCGGCTACTCTGGATCTTACGGAAGCCTATCTGCACTTTTTGATTAACCCGGGGTCCGAGTGTGTTCTTGGCTTAATGATCCATGGAGAACATTTTCAGTTCAGGGCACTTATTTCCTTTTGTGTCGGCCTTAGCCCTGTGCAGTGCTGGTACTTTAGATAAGGATGTACCGGGAGATCTTCCTTTCATATGACTGCTCTGATTGCAAATTCACAGTCAACATGGATCAGCCAACTTTGGCCAGAGTTAGTGATGTCCTGCTCCCCCTCGGGTGGGTCGTGAATGTGGCTTCGTATGGAAGAAGGCCTGGGAACTATTAGCGGAGGGTGTTTTTTGTGCAGTGGATGCTGAGTTAAGGGAGTTTCTCCCCGGTCTCCATCTCCAGGGCAGGAGCAGGTTAGTGTATCTTTGTTGAGTGACTGAAGGCATCATCTCAGTGGAATGGACCTTGAGGTCCCGAATTGGGTGGTGGTAGGTGAGGAGGCTAGTCGGAGGTCCACGTAGAGTGGGTAGTTGCAATATGAGATGAAGAAGAGTACCGCTTTGCCATTCAGAATAGTCCCATCCCCGAGTCAAAGGAGGTAGCTCCGGTGTCAATGTGCGGGTTCCGCCTGTGCTCTGTTTTACGTGTTCCTTCCTCGGCGGGCAGGGTTTGGTGTTATATGGAGAGATGACATGGTGAAGCGATATGGGTAGAGACGGAGTGGCCTCTGTGTCTGCGGTTAGTGGATTCTCATTGAGGTGGCGGTGGATGGGCTGATTTGTTTGGGACAACTCGAGGGTCTCGTTTGGCAGGGTGTTATAATTTCCAACAGGCTTATGTTTAGTCGATTGATCACTTGTGTTGCAGGCCAGGAAGCAATCTAACTATTCTGGTGGGTATTTGAGGGCTGGAGTATTATTGCTCATGGGGTTCACGTGCTTTGGGCCTCTTCCTTTAAATAGCTATTTCCAGGGACGGACCTTCAGAGAAACCTTCTTGCAGTAGAGTTGGAGTAGTGTTGGTGGGGGTATTAGCAGAAGCATCAATTGTAACCCTGCAAAGGGTAATAGTTCCTCTGTGGAAGGTGAAGCATTGAACAAAGTGGTATTTTGATGGTACAAGGTAGTGGAAGAAAGAGCTTGGCCACATACAACATCTGCCTGTCAGGATACATTCCTCCAGATTGGAGAGAATTGAAGTGATGAGATGTTAGAATGTAATCATTTAAGGCTCAATTACTGGATCCTATTTTAGCTCATGTAAGTAGGGCTTTATTTTGCAGAAATGTGGAAAGGTGAAAATATCCTGTGGTGATAGAAATTTCTATTTGCTATGGTGATGTCCTGGTCCCCTCAGTCTCATAGCTGGGTTTGCAGCTATACAGTTAGAGGTTGCTTTGAAAAGGGCACGTACGTGTGTGTGTGTGTGTGCGTGCGCACATGTATGGCCGAGATAAGGTGCCTGCACACATAATGTTTGTGTTTGCAAGGAGGGTTCATGTGTGCACCCTATCCCTCATCACCCTCCCCCTGTTT